>NC_140773.1:179327793-180577793 GCF_044657685.1 Stegodyphus dumicola
AGTGTAAAAAACATTAACATATCCTTTTGGGTGACCGTTAAAATCTCAAACCTTTCAGACTTCTTTTTTAAATATTTTTTATTAACCTAAGTTGGAAATGGCACATAGTAGAAGTAATGCATTTGCTAGTAGAATCTAGAAATGTATATAAAGAATTAGTAACAGAGAAATGACACAAAAGAAGAATATGAACAAAAAAGCAACAGCTTGTCACAAAAGACTGCAGAAAAAGTTACAGTAAAATGAAAGGATCGCAAAAGATTTTTCTGGAGAATGCAATAAAGTTTGTTTTAAGAAAAATAAATCCCGTTTTGTGTTTCATAATAATGTACTTTTAGCTTTGAAAAATGGCTTGAAATTATTACACTCCGATTAAGAAATATTCAACGAGTTCACGAATTTTCCAGTTAGATGCACAATGAAATTTCCAAATCAGTATTAAAAAAACTAATAGTATTTTAAAACATGCCAAAAAGAACAATGCAGTAACTTTTGTAATAATAATAAAGAATAAAAAATCACACATTTCTGTAAAATTTCTCATTCTTTTCATCTATTTTACCATTAAAACATTTTTCAAAATCACGAATGAAAATAACAATGCCTTACTGTATAGGCAGACAAGCTTAAACAACTCAAAGAAGTGTGAAAAAATACAGGTATATAATTTTGTATGTTAGTTTCTGCTAATGTGCGAAAATGAAAGGAAACTGTAAATTCCAAATAATGGTTTAACTCATATAAATACACATTTACATTTTCGTTAGTTATTGCCATTAAATGTCAGTGATATTTTCGCAATCATTTCAACAGGTAGGATGTTAAATTTATTTTTTAAAGCGTTTTATTTACGTTAAACATCGGCATCGTTTCCCATCTTTTTAAGACGCCTACTTCGCTAAGAGACCGAAATCCTTCGAAAACGTGGATATTTGCTTTAGGTTTCATTGAAAGTTTTGTTCAGAAATTTAAAAAACTGGAGGGACAAGCTACTTACGACAATAGATGTTTTGACACCGTCATAATCTCAAAATTAGAATACATAATCATATGGAGATTTCTTATTTATAATTTCCTTAAGACAACAACAATCTCTGCTGAATGTGAGCAGTATTTGAGAGAATGTAAACGTCGTTGTTAAATACTAGTTTTCTTTTATCACTACGTCCACAAAACACTGAAAACATTTGGAACTATGGATATCGTTTCAGAAAGCGTTCACTGTATTGTAATCGCTATCACTTATTCATATACAAAAACAGTAGAAAGTATAAAAAAGATATAGTAGAAAATACACGAAAGATATAGTAGAAGAAAATGACATTAATATGGCATTGCTAATAAGGGAAAAAATGCAGGAAAAAAATTAATTATGTCAGACTTAATTAAGAAACAAAGTTTGAAAAAAGCATACTTTCTGTTAATGGCCTTCATAGAAATGTCAGATGTTCTTAAATTTCTGAGGGACCTTTAAGACAATCAATTAGTAAAAATCTATTGTGTGCATTTGTCTTTCGTCGAATGCCTATGATGTATCGAGGGCAAGCTACTTCATTTGGATTATTTTTGCCCCCCTCTTTTCTTTTGTAATTTTTTTTTTGACTAACCGTATACTTTACTGTTTATGCACTTTTGAAACAAATTAATTTTTAGCCCAAAAGGAAATTAGCCCGAAAGGGTTATTAGTCTCGAAAAGGGATTTGGCGGCGTACCACTTTAAATGTCTGAATCACTTTTTAAATTATTGTCAGAAAATATTATCACCCTGTGTTTGTTCTGCATGAATATATGTATGTTTCTCGCTTTGTGAAAAATGGCGGTACCTAGGGGCCATCAGATTTTGAATAACGTAGTCCTTCACCCGAACATGTGCACCCGGAAGGCCGAACTTTGAAAATTATTATTTTCTATTTCATATTTTGTAAAATTTTAATGAATTTTTAACAAACTCAACAATCTGAAAATAAGCAGTGGCAACACTGTACGGATTAAAACATTGTATATCTAGCGCGCGAGACTGTATATCCGTAATTCTAAAGAAACGCTGTTTTTAAATATTTTTTGATTTTGCTATTCAACTGAATTTTATATAGCGTAAGCGCGAACAATATATTTAATCAATATATTTAATTTTTTTGGGGGGAAGGGGTAATTAAAAAATGTTGTTGCAGTCTCTACGTTCCTCGCATGGAATATCTTTAACTAATCCTATTATATTAAATTAACTTTGTGGTGTTATCATCGCATAACCACCGTCTATGGAAAGAAATTTCAGAATTTAAAATTAAGCAGCTATAAAGAACAAAGCACTAACAGTGTTAAAGATAAGAAACATCCAATCTAATAGCGCTGGTCTTTTAGAAAAACTCAAAATTCCAATATCATTCTAAGTTTTGCCTCATTTTGAAACTCAAATTAGCTTGCTTCCCTTCCATCTACCTTTTTGGTTAAACTAATATTTTATTTTATATAGATAGCAAGTTACAAATTATTGTATAAAAAACTTTCATGGCAATTTTTTTCAGGTGAGAATGAAACTGCATTCTATTTCGAGTCAGAAAACAATGGTTGAGGCCAACGGTTAGGGGGTGAAACAGACATTTTTATTTCTGCCTTATTGGGAAACAGAGGACTCGTCCCACCTGATCGACAATGAGAGGGTGGAAACATTTCATATGTGAAATAATATTAGGGTGATCTACCTTTGTACTTAAATACACCTGTCAAATAAACTGCAACAGACAAGTAAGTACACGATGTCAGCGAATAGGTAAATGCTGGGAATCTGTTATTAGCGCTAATAGCAAAAAATTCTTGTCGTAATAGTAAGTAAAGTATAGGAAATGGAGCTTAATGGCAGCTGTGTTTGCATGCCAAAGAAGAGCATAATTTATTTCCACATGTGAAAAAGCCTGAAGTTGTTATCAGCCACGTCATCTTAGTATAGCCCCAAGAATGACAGCCTAGTAGGAAGATCGCTTCATAAGAAAATTTACATTGTTTATTATAATTTGATGGTGAATGGTAACTGGATTTTATAGCGTAACTATTAAATTATAAATGTATAATATAATATTAGTCAGAACTCTAAGACACTTCTTTCACTCTTTTGTAAACGTTCAATATGATTATTTTATATTGTACGATTGGTTTATGGTTTCATAAATTAACTTTGGAAAATTCTCAACAGCTATTTTCCTATCCTTCTAATAGTTGTAATATTTATAACAATTAATAAGAATGTCTGAACTAAGCTGATTTTCTAGAAAAACAGACAGCGAGAAAAAAATGTCCATGAACTTCATTTTACAGAATTACAGTGAACAAGGTATTAGACGTCCCGATTGCGTAATGACAAACCGCACATTGAGTTGATCAATGTTACCGAATTTTGCTTACTGCGCATGCTCAATAATATACCGCTGGCGTGTAAATCCTGGCGACTAAGCATAAGCAACCCTACACAAGGTTGTTTGTTAGGTTAACAACAAACACGGGTTATGTGGGGGGGGGGTTACCTTTTTTTTTACAATTGCATTACTATAGAAATCTGTTGTATGCTTATTGATGTGCTTCTGTTTCATTTAATTTTGGCTTATTTTGTTCATAAATATTACAATTAATTCAGCAATTTAAATTAATTCAGTAATTTGAACTGAATTTATTCTTAAATTTGATAAAGTATATACGAATGGAATGTATGGTAAATACTCAACTGCTTTTATTCCTCAGAAGTATAATCAATAAGCATTCAGCTAATATATCTTGTAATGTTTCCTGTTTCTTAAAATAAAAATTTGCGTAGTTTACAATCGATAGTTACACTCTAAATAATGAAGCAACTTACAGCCTAACAAGTTTTAAAACCCTGAACGGTTTACGCCCATATAACACAATATCAACCATATACCGTATTTATCTTCTTTTAAAATAGTTGTAGTTGCGTGAAATTCTATTCTGAGCATGCGCAGTAAGCGAAATTCATTTAACATTGATCAACTCAATGTGCGGTTTGCCATTACTCGTCCCGGATTGATGATGTGATCCCTGCGTTGCGTCCAGTTTATCATTTTGCCCCGGTTATTTATGACGAAATTTTGAAGTCCCGAGCGCACAAGAAGAAAAAGTAGTGCAGCCTCGGGTAAAATGGTCATGAACATGCATCTTTCATTTCACAGCTTGTTTACATCCATAGCATTTTGAAAGAAGAATAAATTTAAAAGTTGCCGACGATATTACTCATTTCAAATAATAAGCTGTTACCAGACATTTTTATTCCAAAACATTTTTTTTTAAAATTCTTTATCGAAATAGTTCTAAAAATGTGTAAACACTCTCTATATGTAACTTTTATCCAGATCCAAGTAGTTTTAATGTTTCTAATTGCTTCCTGAAAAAATTATGACATGTGCCTAATGTGTATTGTTTTCACAGAATTTATAATAGCATACAGCCAGTGAGATCTAGATAATTTTATTTCATTTTTTAGACATTTTCAATTAGAGTTGGCAACAATGGAATTTACACTACCCACGTCATTGTTGCGCATGTACTATCTTAGTTGAGATCAAATTGCGAGTCAGCATTTGCGGTTATTTTATACTGTATGTTAAATTTATAATCTTCAAAATAAGAAAAAGAAGCTATGATTTTACTCATGAATAAAAAAAAATTATCCTTTTTTAAAAAACTTTTGTGATCGTAGTGACAAAGTGAAATGTGAACTGTGATTTTCAGAAATTTCATTAGTTGGGGAGCGTTCGTACATTGTAAATCACCTGATATGTGCGAAACATAAGGAAAGCTTAGTAGCAGTGACTTCCTCAAATACATTATCAAACTATAAAGTTACAGATTTACATGACAAAAAATTCTTAACAGCAGCTAAAGGGATAACTTTTATATATCATGTTTGCTATTCACAATAGTCAAAGCTTTAAGTCAGCCGATTGCTCAATCGGCCAAACCGAAAAAAAAAATTAATTGTCTAATCTTGTTCAAATAATGGAATACCTTTCCAGCATGCTAGATGCATCGGCATAGTCAAAATTAACACTGAACTACTGAAATTAACAGTAGTAAATTTTTGATGTCGTTAAAAATAACAAAGAAAGTTCCCAATAGTGACAAATACTTGGGAAAGCGTGCACGAATGTGAAGTTGACTCAGAGAAATCATCGACTGAATGTCACCTCATGCTTCCCTTCGTTGTGACTGGCCGGTTCTTTTACCTTGCTAATAGAAAGTTGGAAAATTAGAACATTTAGACAAAATTCTTGTAACAGTTTTTGTGACGTAGCAACGTCTGGTTGCCTAGCAACAAAGTTCGGCTTATGCCACTTATGACCTCAAAACATTCGAGTGAATGCTCCATTACATGGGCATTAGAAGCAGCTTTTATTAGTTAGAATAATGATGCTAACGTTCATAGAAATTATTAGTTGGGTATTTTATAATCTAAATATACAGCGAAGCCTATCATCTTAGTCACCTCTCAAGACGACCGCCTTTGAAAGTGACCATTTCTTACCAAAACTTAAATAACATCGTCACTGAGCATGGCTTCTTTAAGACGACCAATTCTCGTGGAACCGCGAATGGCTCTCTTAAGAAAAATTTCACTGTATTTAAAATTATAGCAATTAGATAAACAATGATATCTTTCTACAGCGAACACCCATGGTTCTAGATAGTACTAATAACTTCTTAATATTTTGGTCTTGTGTGGAAGCTGTCACTTAAGAATGGTAATATTTAATATCGATGATATTTGCTTATGTTCTAAGAAGTGCTGGTCACTTTAATAGATTAACATCTTGTGAGGTTTGACTGTTATGAAATGATATTTTAAAGTATCATAAATAAAATACCATTAAAACAATCTAAATAAGAATCTTCGGCATATCTTGCAACACGAAATATTTAATAATTAAAATATGCTATGAATAGCAAGAGCTCGGAAACTAGTCCTATAAACAAAAGTTCCATTCATAAAGACTTCTGATAACAGAAATCGGCTGTCCTGTAATCTTAAAAAGATCAGTTCATACATAAACAAAAATAACTTCTCTTCCATTTTATCAGCTTATAACATATTTTATTGTAAATATAGCAATGCTTCAATATCACATGCTGATGTAACTCCTCTGGAAATGTAAGAAAAATTATCTTTGCTCCAAGTACCACAATCTATTCTTATCTTGCTGATGACGGATTCAAATCAATCAGTAAACATGTATTTCTAAATGATTTCAGAGAAACGTACAGTTTCATTTCATCACAAACCTCCACGACATATCCATATGTACTATTCATTCATTATTGGAGAATGACAAAGCCTTCGTAAAAGACCCGACCAATAATTTAATATCTCACATTTAAGCTTTAATGCAAGAGATTAATATGCGAAATATGTGCAGAAATCAGTTTTCATATGAATCGAACTCTTTCGTGGCTACCAACTTCCTAAGACGACCATCACTGAAATGACCAATATTTCTTAGAACATAAGTGAACATCGGTATTCAACGTCAGTTTCCTAAAACTACCGCCACCACAGATGGCCAAATTCATTTGGAATCGTGTATCTTAGAGAAGGTTCACTGAATTTTCTGCTCTCATTCTGAGGCAAGAGCGGAAATTTGATACCTCTTCCCACACATTAAATTAAATTAAAATTCAGTAGCTCATTAAATTGAGCAGTATTTAAAGTGCACAAGAAAAGTAACTCCAAAATTTTTTTACGAGTCACTTATTTTTGTGTGCGTGAGTTTCCTAAAAATACATGTTCAGAACACATAAAGTTATTTGACTAATGTACACATTTCTATTCTATCTCATGATTATTTGTACAGTATAACTTGGCTACCACCTTTCTTTGACTGCAAAATTTGAGATTACCATTATTACTGAATCATTTAATATAATTTTTCTATTGAGATCATCTTATCGCAAACTAAAATTGTGTGGAATCAAGAATGATGGTTCACGTTTTCATCCTTACCTAGCAAAATTCATCTCGAGTAATTTAAAAAAATCTGACGCTCTTTTTATAGAAATTAATAAATAATTTTTGTCCTGAAAATTTTTATACCGGACACAGAATTTAAATCCGAGATTATCCTGCACAATCAGGGACTTTTAGTCAATATGAGCCTATCTCTGTCGAGCAGGATACTGAAACAGCAAGATAGCATTTTTACAGCCGACAGTCACAAAAATAACATTATGAAAGAATTTCCTATGCCATATGGTTTCTGTAGTTGTAGAAATAAATAAAAGAATAAAGAATTTTCTGACCAAATCATGCTTGCAACAATCAAAATGGAAACGGAAATTATCAGCAATAGATTTGATGCTGGCTAGTATGTAATAATATTATCTGACAATCAATTTTAAAAGAATTAAAAATTAATAAATAAATGAAAACGAAACATACAAATACAGTAAAAAAGTTATTTAACGTATAAATAATTCGTACAAATGGTTAATTGTATTTTTTAAACAGAATAAACCTTTTTAAGTAATTTACCACAATTATCAATTTGTTTTCTTGATCTTTTCGCAAGTATTGCAGTCAAAATTGCACTTAGTTGTAAGCATTGGCTTCACGGTAACGTTAAACTCCGATTTTTCAAATGTTCATAAATCATTTATAAACGAAAACGCTTTTTCAGTAGCTGCATTGGTACCAGGTAAACAAAGCACGAATTCTATAGCTTTTGTGAAATACACACAAAGAATATGATTTTCATTCAAATCATTTAAAATCTTTCAGTTTTCAAAGTTTGCATATCTATTCAAATATATTTCGTCGAGTAATTCATTTTCCAGTGCCATCTATTCGTTTTCAAGCAAATATTTTTTCATGAAAACCATTATTTTCTTTTATTTTTCATGATAACCATTGTTTCTTCTATCCACTCTATTTGGTATTTTAAATTATTGAATTTAAAATGAGTAATTTCCTTAAGTCGCTTGCCCAGTATTTCTAGATAAAAAATAATATTCGAATAAAAATTTATAATTTGATTAATAAACCAATTCTGGTCTATATTTCCATCTCCAATTATATTGTTTAAAATAGTGTTTAAACTTGGTGGTAACAAATCTGAAACAGTTTTGTATGCATAGATATTGGACCTCACTGTGGATTATATGTGTCGCGCAGCCTTCTCCAATTACTGGGCGATATATGTGATTGTTCAATCGGAAAAATACGTTATTTGTTCCTTTTCTTTTAACACCTACAAAATTTGAATTTGTACTGTCTGCACAATATCCCATCAACTTATTTATCAAGTTGTTTGAATCCAACGTATCAATGATCTTAGTGATTATTTCGGATGCTTCTGGTTAAATCTAGTGCAGAGTAATTAAATCCAGAATTTTAGCTTGAACATTTTCTTTGTTATCAAAGGAGAATCGGAGACAACTTTAAATCTTTGTAGTTTGAAGTCCGGGTAAATTGTTATAAAGCGAATGTTTGCTAATTTGATCGTCAGAGTGGAGATTGCAGAAGGGGGTATTGATTAAACGGTTTCATCACACTTTTAATGATTGCCTCAGTTTTTGTACATGCACAAGAAAATTTTTACGAAAAATACTTACATTGACATACGATCCATAGGCCTAAACGACTGACTGTACGAGACTAATGTGGAATGAAAATAATACTTCAGTCAGTGCAAATTGTTGCCCTTCCTCATCAAAGTCGTTGCTGTGAATACCTGACACTACGAGGAGATGTTGTTGCTTGATTTGCCTACTTATGTTTTTGTCTACTTTATGCCATGTAACGTCGTTTTACCCACCGTAATTAATTGAAAATGTTGAATTGCATCGAATGCAGTGAACATTGAACAGTAGAATCAGTTTTTGTCCGCTTTACGAAAGGAAATTCTTTTCTCATATCATCATTTAATTTGCAATTTCTTTTCTAGCTTCTTCTTTCCTGCGTGAAAAGACAGTGAAAAAATTGAATTTAAAAAATTTTAGTAATTGTACTAAAAAATCGAACTACGAACTACTTGTAGCGTTTTACGAGTTCGTGGATTTGGAATGATTGATGACAACACTTGATGAAGAACCAAAACACAATTTATTCGTCAATATTACACAGGACAGTTCCAAAGACGCATTCCAGTCGTCGAAAAATTACGATGAACAAGCTGAAACAATCATTAATGCAGCCTTCAGGCTATGAGGCTATCACAGGAAAGAACTAAAGCACAGCTCCCGACTAGGTCGATCGCTCTCGAGCTAATCTCTGAACTCAAGACACTACTACTGAACTCAACATACAAGATATTCTTCACGATGCTCCACTACTCTGCGTACAGGCAGGGTATATACAGCTTTTGACCTGCCTTAGAGAACATTCTCGGAAAACCGGCAAGAATTCGTTTTAGAATTTTCACACTCCATCTATGGCATATCACCAAATATCGCCAAATAAACGATTGCGTCCCAAATTTAGTAACCCTGCCTTTCCCTGTCACATTTTGGCAACCCTAAACCCTCTTTGAGGGTAAGCTTTCTTACCGCAGCTGGGCATTTCGTAACACTATTGTACTTTAACAGTAAAAATACGGTCTGTTTTTCTACCCTCTAAAAATGCTTATCGGTATCACATGATTTAGTTGAAGAGATAATATATATCTGGGGGGTCGTAGCAGTTCGAGAATCGGGTGGAGTCGGTCATTGGTGCAGTCTGAGAGGTCATGAGAAAATGAAGAACCATTAGTCCTCCGTCGTTCGTCGGTCCCTTAAGATGCCGATTCCCGACCATATCGCCATAAGTTGAATCGGATTTTAGATTTTTTGATCTTGTTTGCAAACCATGAAGTTCGAGATTTGTGTACGAAGCTAAAGCTAAACTGAAGCTCAGTATTGGAAATAATTTACCGTCTATTGCTGTAAGGAGAATTAAAACGAATGGAGGGGCATCAGCCATCATCAGCTAGGACTATTCTGAATTGTTACGAGCATGATATAGCCAATGCCTTGACATTGATTGACAGACAGTCAGTAATAATGAAAAACCGCTCACTATGGAATCACTTGAATATGAGCATCAAGCAAAAAAAAAAAAAAAAAAAAAAAAACCGAACGTAATATTTATATACTATCATAAATGCGATGAACCTTGTTTTATAAACTGTGCAGGATACCAACTTTAAAGGGAAAATAATATGCTGCGTTGTGTTTTCCAACGTACACGTTCTCTCTCTTTCTTTTGTACTTACGAATATAAGGAATTTTAACTTTTTAATGTATCCTTCATTAAATGAAAGAGAAATAAAAAAGATAGTGTGTCTGTATTGTGTAGTATCATGTATAGTAGTGGCAAGAACATTTCTTTTCTTCGAGGGCTAGTTTAAATTGTACGTATAACGACCACGTGCCGCACATTATGTTATGCATAACAAATGAAGTAGGACCTCAATTGTACAAGATAATTGGGGCAACAACCACCTCAGATAATCGAAAACTAGGTTGATAGGCATAATGTGTAAAACATGCAAAGATAAGATTTCAGATTTTTTGGGAACTGTTTACTTGAAATTCTAACGATCAGTGGAAAAGGACTGCTATTAACATTTTAACAAACTCTTTTGTAACTACGTAGGGTTGCTACTAATGTGGAAACTGAAGTTAGTCCTAGAAACTCTACTAGATAAGTTAGCAAGTTACAGCTACGTCTTAAAAATTCATAAATACAGGAGAAGGTTTTAAAATAACCTTTTTGTTTAGTCTGGATTTTGAACATAATAGGTACGACTTGTGCCCAGACAAACCAACACTTGTGGTAATGTAAATTAAGAAATAACAATCACTTAAATGCGGACAGCGTATTCGAATACTACACATTCAACAAAATAAGCTATAAGCTGGCTCAATATTTTACGGCCGCGTAAGTTTAAAGCATACGCTAGCGTGAGACTACGAAACGCCGGAATAACCACTTTTAAATAGAGCTGGCTAGGAATTCTAATTCTGATACTAGTGCCAGAAGCTCTATCTCTTCGCTTAAGATTCAGAACTTTCGAGTTAACTATTCATAGAGCTAATTTGTATTCAGGTGAGGAAGGAATACGGAAAGAAGAATTGTTAGTAAAAATTAAAATAATAATAACTGGTTAGTTATACACTAAAAGTTGATCATTCTTTCCTTCATTTTTCTATTTTTCTCCATTAAACAAATAATACGTACATATTTTACTTCGTGACAAAAATATTTATGAAAAAGAACTGAAATAAACTAACGCCATCAAAATTCACGCAAATTGCAAAATTTTGTCAAATTTAATACATCTAATGGCAATTTTTCTATGTTTTGAAAGATGTGGTAGTGGTGCTTTTCCGGAAAAGCATAAAATGAATTCCATATTAGTGAATAATCATGTCATTAATGCTGTTGCCTTCTCTGGCCTGGCTGCCACGTGAGTTAGATAATCCAGGATTTATGAAACACTAATTCGAGTATTAAAAACGACAACGATTTATAAGCTATTCAACTTTGCTTTCTGAAAAACAAACAAATGTTGTACGAAGAAATAAAAGAAAATAACAGTGCAAGGACTCCATTAACAAAATATTGAGACGTAGACTGCATATATTTTGCAGCAGGTTTATTGCGAAGATCAAGATGAAAAGAATTTGCGTAAACAAAATAATTCTCCAAGATTCCCAAAATTACCATATTTCGTCTAAAAATACCTTAAAAAGTCCAGTAAAAAAATCCACCAGTGTCTGAAGGATTTAGGCCAGAACTTCTTAAACTGTGGGTCGCGGCCCTCATGGGGGCCGCGGGCCCCGCAACAGAGGGTCGCCAAAAATCTTAGCAGGTTTGATATTTCTTTAACTTATTATAATAATTTTACAGTTACCAAATATTTTTACATAATGTATCCGAAAATAGATAAAAATAAGACAATATGGACAAAGAAAAAACGGAAACCTTTCGACGCATTCGTTTTATAATATAAACGTTCATTTTACTTGCTTTGCACGTAACGCTGTCATTTCGTCTGTTACTTATTTAAAAATTTCACATTGTTCTGTCTTAAAGATTAGAAATAAAAGTTAATGACCTAAAACTGCAATACTATATTACTGAACAAGTGAACAAATTGACGGTTTCACTCACGCGTGTGTCGGATTTGGGCAATGTTTATAGGATCCCACAAAATTTTCGTAAATAATATGGGGTCCGGGAATCGCGAAGAAAATCTCAGTGATAAAAAGGAATCACGACTGAAAAAAGTTTAAGAAGCCCTGATTTAGACCGTTGAATGTTGTTATTTCGATCCAAAGTCACCAAACAAAGTACTAGGGCTTAAATAACGCCGGAACCCACCGGACTCAGATTTTGTCATCAGCTGTAATCAGGACCGATCCTAAGCTATTTCAGACATGAGGCCCTTAATGAGGGATATGAGTCAAATTTTTATATGGGATATGGTATAATTTTTGGGGGTGGCCCCACGAGAGTGGGGGTCCTAAGCTACAGCTTGTACAGCTTATACGTAAATCCGGCACTGGTTTAGTCGGAGTACACCGGAGTCTTAAATAAGAGGACTCCGGCTCTTCTTTTACAAAAGTGAATCACAATTTCAGCAGAAAATTCTTTGGATCTCTAAAATTTTGATTAAGAAAAGAAGCTTAAAAATCGATTCTAATTTCTGAATTAATGCTTGTCTCGGAATCAAAACTCTTTAAGGAGGTTAAGACTTTTAAAGAATGAAAAGCCCTACCCATTATTGCTACCC
Organism: Stegodyphus dumicola; assembly: GCF_044657685.1. Lineage (NCBI taxonomy): Eukaryota > Metazoa > Arthropoda > Arachnida > Araneae > Eresidae > Stegodyphus > Stegodyphus dumicola. The sequence goes on from NC_140773.1 coordinate 179,340,567, forward strand.
ATTATTGCTACAGGATTATTCTTCAGGAAGTGTGAATGAAGTATAACAGTGTAAATGAAGTATCACTTCAGGAAGTGTAATGAAATGAAGTACAATTTATTCCGGAACTGAATAAATGTTTCGTTCCCTAAAGTAACAGAAGCGGTCACCGTGGTCGTGCGCGTCCAATGCTAGTGACTTTCCAGGGAAAAGAGCACTTACAGACTTTTTGGAGTGATGGAACCAAATATGGGAAGCGAAAATTTTCATTTTACCAGTCATTCCTCGAATTCGAAGTAAATGTTTTTTCTGTCACATTTTGCTTGACAGCTAAAATAATATAGACAGGGGATGATGGTCAGAAAGTGCTGGACTTTTCTTGTTTTTATCTTTATACATTTCCCTCAGTCACAGCCCGGCTGAGCTACTTCACAGATTTTTAGTTTAACTGTAATTTCAGCAGAGCCCCAAATTAAACAAGATACGGTATTTTAGTTTATTATTTAACTATTTATCATTTATATAATAATTTATTAACTTTTATTTTTCTTACTACATTTTCTGAGTTTTAATTAATTAGTAACTATTTTATTTATTACTTTATTTATTTATTTTTGTTTCCTTTTCCTCGTCGGTCTTCCACAGGGCTCCGGAACTTATAGTTTTACAAATTAAGCCCTGCAAAGTATGGTATAGTAACTTTGGTTTGGAATTCGGCGAGTGCTTTTGTAGATTTTCCTATGTTTATTATAAATACGAGTTACCATATTTTATAACATTATGCACGAAAGCATTCCTCCCCTTAAACAGATAGCCGCTTTTCTGTTAATTAATTATTTCTTCCTGCTATTTTATGATCATTTTGTAAGAAATTATCGTATTACCCCATGCGCGGTTTCGGTATAAATGGTATCAGATTCGGCTATCATTCGGAAATCCGTGTTTCGAGTCCTAGAGAGCACATTTCACGTTTCGCGCTTCAAAAAACCTCATAATGTCGACAACTTTTAAATTCTCGGACGTTTTTTTCAGATCCGGGCATAACGATGAATCGTCAGGATCAATCTCGGACGTTTAGCAACCCGATTTATACCTCTTCTGAATTTATAACAGTGATGTGGCTATCAATGCAACTAACAATCAATGCAAGTCTATTTAAAACCGTATGTAACGTATTTTATTATTATTGAACTGATATCCCCTTACGCCAGAACTCCTAAAGTTTTCAATTACAGATTTTAATAGTACTTCATAAATACAACTCAATGACCGCAGAGTGTCTGATAAAAAAGATGAAGCAGATGGCAATCAAATACTGTTTTCGCAATCCGATCTGTTGAGAAAAAGATGAATATTTAATCCTGCATCTCGAAACTCGATCTGCATGCGACGCGTTAAACACGCTTTGCGTAATCTGTAACCGCAGGAACTACCATCCCACGCCTATGAGATAAGAACATGTGTTTTGTGAAAGATATGACATGAACTGCGCAACAATTTTACCACTCTATCGTTTAATGTTGGATTTCACGGGTGCTGCAGATTTAACTGAAGATTAATGGGTTTAAGTTTAAACATAATGATGCATGTATCATATTTAAATCAGGGTGTTGTCCTTTCAAGTAGTTGATAATTTATCGCGCATTTTATTTTACTGTTTTTCACTATTAACATACAAATGCATGATACGTGTCAAACTGGAAAGTGTTTGTATTGCGCGTTGTGGTATGATTAGGATGAAGATAATAAAAAATGAAAATCTTAAATTTTTTATTTCAAAAGTTTTGTTTGATTACGAGCACGCCTTATACTAACAGACCAGAATATAATCATTTTAAAAACTGTATGATCATCGCATTTTGATTCAACGTTATTATTGAACAATAACGAAAGATTTAACAAAGTTTACATAATCTTCAACGAGTGCTCGATAGTGGCACCTGGCGGTGGTCCTTCAGCGGGATTTCAGCTTCTGAAGGGACGCTTTCTTTTAAACATATAATATATATTAGAAAGAAAAGAAAAGAAAAATGTGAAATAAAATTAAATAAAGAAACGGTACTCGGTGCAAATGTGCACTGTGATGTTTTCAGTCCATTTCAGTGTTTATGCAATGTTTCTTTAATATCAGACAGTAATCCACAGTAAAACAAAATCAAGTAACGTAAATAAGTAAAATATATTTTCTGAAACCAGTAAACAGCCGCAAGTTGCGTAAGTGCGAAGCGAAGAGCAAAAAAGTGAAGCACTCACTAAAAGTGTGGTAAATTGAAGAATCAATAAAGTTTCGGTTTCGAATGTAATTTTTAATCTGATTGGCTATAAGATCCCTGTATTGCAGCGTTATATAAGATGGCATGAAGCAGATTAATTTTGAAATGAGCCATTTAGATTGACAAGTTATAAACAATTATTATTTTTAGGACAGAAAGGGTAAGTTTCCAAATTAAAATGAAGAATAAAAGAGACTCTTGCAAATTAAAATTAGAAGTTTGTTTTACATATTGTTTCTTGCGTATGGTTCGTAGTAGATCGAGTGTATATAGAATCGACTATAGCTTTATAAAATTTATTTTCCCAAAAGAAACACTTTACAGTTTTGAGAATGTTAATCTACAACAGAGCATGTGTTTTTGTCAAGAAATAAAAGAATTGTTCTGCTGGCCATGTTAGCGAGACTCTCATTATTCTTTTAAAAATTGTGACAGTATTCTTTTAGTAGTCGACAGAATTCGAAATCCATTGAGATTTCTCCGCATAAGTTCGAATCCTGTCGTTTAAAAAAAAAACTGCAATAATTCTGCAAAGCGAAATCACGAACTGCCCACCCCGAGGAGCCTCCACATCATTATGTAATTTTTAGAAAATGCGCACAGACGGTATAGTGGTTAGGGAAGCCTACCGGGACATTGCAGGGCCCGGGTTCGAATCCCGAAGAAGGCATGGATGTAAATTGTGTGTATTCTCAGAGGAGGTAGCGGTGGCCGCCTGTTAGTTACCTTCATAATAGAATGACCACCACTTCGGGCCTTAGTAGTGGCAAAAGCCGAAATGGCCATTAAAAAAAGAAATAGGAAATGTATGCTGCATTAATGAAATGAGGAACGCAAAAGATTCATGAGATGGGACCCTCATTTTTTTACTAAATACTGTACTTCATTGAATAATTTATTACCAAATAATTATACTATAAAGGTATTTTCTCCCTCCTTTCCACGTGCCTTCGTGGTATGATTGGAAGCATAATCGACACGTATTCGAGCGGTCCAGGGTTTGAATCCCGGCGAGGAAATGCACATTTTTCATGTCTTCTGCTTCAAAACATCTAATGACTCAAACATCTAATGAAGGTGGTGCCTGATTTTAAACGTAATGGACGATAATTCGTCACCACTAGGATTTGGCGATTAAGTAACCTAACTCCCAGTCGCCCTATAAAAGGAGTAATATATAAGGTATTTTCTCCCTCTTTTCCGGGTGCTTTCGTGCTGTAATTGGAGGCATATTCGACTCGCGTTCGACTGGTCTAGAGTTCCAGTCGCGACGAGAACATTAGACATCTTTCACGTCTCCTGCTTTAAAAAAAAAAAAAAAAAAAAAAAACTAATCTCTGTTAAAATGCGTTTTTTTCTGTAAGTTTTCCTCCATGTGATTTTGGCAGTGTTTTTAGAAGTCGATCGATTAAAATTCTTTAACTGATTAAATTTCATTGCTCATTTTCTGAATAAAAGACACCGCTGGAATAAAAATCCAAAGGGCCTTTCACACACGAGTTTTCTTTTCTTTTCTTTTCTTTTTTTTTTTTTTTTTTTTTGTGTGTGTGTGTGTGTGCACTTCGCGAGTTATGTATATAATAAAAGTATATAATAAAAGCATAATTATTGGATTTTAATACCTTTCCGATCTCATAAAAATATTTTCATGCTTGCATTAACAAAATTCAAGTCATATTTACAAAATCAAGCAATATTTACAGCAATTTTGAGGAACATTTTTAGGGTTATAGCCTGAAGTGGGACAATGCATTGAAATGCAGGATTATCAGGCACAATTCGAGATATTTAATCGCTTTTTAGTTTCAAGAAAAACGCTTTGATATAACCTTCAGATGCAGCAGAGGTAAAACAATCACTTGCCCTTAATTTCCCCTCTCCGGGGGCTTCCAAAATACTTAACTTTTGTTTATTCACAAATTATTTTTACGGTGAATTACAGATAAAATTCTTAGTACAAGAAAATATATTTTTATATAGAATTCATATCTGTATTCTAAAAGTTTTAATAACATCACATATATTGTTAACAATGTTTCGAGTGCAATTACTAAGAAGAAAAACAACGGGGGTTAAAAAAAAAGCCAAAAATCAACTGGAAAACAGATGCTGCGCTTACTTAGTACCTCTCGTTTATAAAGGAATTTACTACAGTACTAATATGATTCATTTCCAAATTAAGCTGCTAAACATTACTGGATAGATGATTGGTCTGTTTACTCTATGTGGACTAGTAGCGTTATACCGATAGCTGATGCAGATTATTTAATCGAGAATTGACGTATTTCAGAAACCTAAATTACGAACATATGATAATTTTAGATTAGGAAAGGGAAAATCACCGAATAGAATGAAAAACTTTAAAGGCCATTCGATATTAAAATTAAAACTTTATCTTACATAATATACTATATTTAAATCGCACAAAAAAACACGACAGAAATTTATTGTATAAATTGCGTCAGAATTAATTAAAACAACATGCACGGCGAATAGATTTACCGATATTTATTTGTCTTTAGAAAAAAATACATTCCAATTCAAGAACAATTATTAGCATAAAAAGAAATTAATTGTAATATTATAGTGGCTGCTTATTATAGATGTTATTACAGAGCTTGAGATAATTAACTCGCTTTCGCATTAATCAAATTAATGAATGTGAACTTGTTTGTTAACTTCCCGCGTCTTGAATTAGGATCGAGATTACAGATTGTAATGATAGTCTTGAATGCTTTTATATTTTAATTGCAAAGTTGATTAAAAATTTAATCAGGTACAGCTTTGAAAAATAAACATATTAGAATTTTTGTTCCTTGAGCATAGGTATACCTTTAGATAGAATATGCGAATCAATATTTTATATATTTCTTTTATTCATTAATTTCGATATAATACTATTTACTTAAAGAAACATACATATTTTTGCATTATAAAACAATAGTATTTTCTGCGGCTGTAAGAAAATTACGTTAGATTGTTCTCGCGATGTTAGGGAATGAATATCAAATTAATGTAAAATAAAATGACGGTTAACACATGTTAAGTAAAAACACAAAGAAAACTTCTTAGAATTATCACCCGCGTGTATTAAAAATCAAGAATCGTGCACGCCTTCCAGATAAGCAGATACCTTTCAGAACTGGTTGTTTAGTACGGGAAATGATCGTCTTGAAAGGTCTCAGTATGTCGCATAGAACAAAAGTACACATCGGTACTGAGCATAATTTCTCTGAAACTACCATATATCTTGGATGATCGTTTTAGCGATGAGTCATTCGTTTGTAATTTTGTATTCTTTTGCGTTTCGGGATCATCAACTGGTAAGACCCTACTGAAAGTCTAGGTAGCGAATTCCCGCTAGATCTTGAAAGATGACTGCAGAAGAAGGTTATAATAACTTTTTTATTTTAACCAAACTGAACAAAACCCACTCACTCGGTGCTCGCAATTTAACCACTACGTGTGGCTAAGTAACTTGAACACAAAATAACATGTACAATCACAATAAATTAAGATTTACCATACGACTGGCTCTTTCTTTATCTAAACCGCTAAATCGGCTGCACACAGCAAAGCCAAGTCTAGAATATCAATATAACCTAAAAGTGAAGCTATTCACTTACAGAGCTACTTCAAACAAGCGACATAAACTTAGAACTAACTCTCCTACCGCGAACTCTTATCACTGCTGCTTAAGTACTTATTGTTTTCAAGTCACTTAGATTTGCATATAAGTCATTAAATTTAAATTATGGCAGGAAATTGAAATCAGAAGGGAAAGCAAAATTTCTAAAACTAAAAATAATTGGTTAGAATAAAATAAGGTCTTTAAAATATGCGAACAAATTTATTTGGAATGGACTGAGTTCTTCCCATCATGCTTCTGGATACTCATAATTCTATCCAAATCAGCAAAATTAATAATTTAGATATGTCTCGCTTATCTTGTATGAAGGGGATCTTGTATCTCGCTTGAAGGGGGGACTACAGAGAAACTTTTTTAGCCGATTTTGTCTTTCGTGGAGGTAGTGGTTAAAGGGAGGTGATGTTAACTACCAGTACTTTATCTTCTAAGAAATGCTGGTCAGTTTTAAAAGCGATCGTCTGCGAAAATGGTAGTCATCAAAGGTTTTCACTGCGTAAAATGTTGAATATATCAAGAGCTATGCCAGTCGCAAGGTACGTTATTGTTGAATTGTGTAAAAAAATTCTTTCATACGAATCAGAAATGAAGACTTCAAGAAATGAAGATAATTTTAGATTAGGAAAGGGAAAATCACCGAATAGAATGAAAAACTTTAAAGGCCATTCGATACACAAGATAATACACATGATGTATGAGGATAAATAAAAGTTCATTGTTTGAAACATTGTTTCAACGCTGCCTTTTAAAAAGAAAACAATTATAATAATAAAATAAGTTGTGGTGTATTGAATTGGTGCCGAAGTTGTTTAGCCAAATAACTAGTTATTAACTCCAACATATTTGAATATTTTTCTCGATGAATTTCAACACTTTTGCGGAAAGTATTTGTCATGAAATATTCTCAGGGGGTTTAATATTATACATTGATAATATATGAAACATCCTCAGTGCCCAGGGAGTTAAACCTACTGAACATTAGCAGTGGGTTGCAGAGTCTTACCATTTCATACGTTGTTGCAAAATAGCAATAGTAATAATAATGATAATAAAAGAATGCGAAATTATTTTAAGAATTTTGACGGTGAAAAGAATCGTTTTCTTTTGGCATTAAGTTATGTCTTAACCAGGTGTTGAAAAAGACTGGTCAAATATGCGATTGCTAATTTCAAAAACATATTGATATTTTCATTCCATGAATTTAAAAGCTTTTTCAAATAGTATTCTTTCTCATATAAACACATTTATTACTAGAATTACCCAAATCACAATAAGTTAAACCCGCTGAACACTAGCAATGGGTTGGCTTCCTGACATTTCTTCTGGGCCGATGCACGAAACGTTGTTGAAGTAATTAACTATGGAAGTAATCTTCTTCTTTCGGCATCAAGGAAACGTATATCTCTAATTGTATAAATATGTAGTCATTAGCAGCAATAAGCATCAAGAAAACAATCTTAAATAAATTTTGTTTCATTTTAGCATAATTGCATTTGGCCCAGAGATTTTTAACAGCATATGTGCAAGGCTTTATTCGTCATCAGATCGCCTTTATCAAATTTCAAACCACAAAAGTGAAACACTTGAAAATGCTTTCTCTACATTCGTCTTTTCGACCTGGACGATAAATACATTTACCTACATCAGCATGAACGGCAGCGAAGCATCCCAAAGCACGAGAAATCCAAAAACGGGGTCAACAACCGATCCGATCGCTAAATTTGTAGGTCAATGTTACAAATTCCAAATGCTGCGGGGCAGGTTCAACGGCACTTACTTTTATTTTCGGCAGTTCGCCACGCATGAAGTATTGCGTAGTCGGTATTTTTAGGCGAATGCAATCGCCGTAAATAATATATATCTCTCTCACAAAAGAATGGAACGGAAACTGAAATTGGAGAGAAAGAAAAGCAGTAAAAATCACCGCGCGTGGATATTTGTCTTCCACGAGACTTGGCACATAGAAGAGTTTTTGAATGAACTGTATAAGATGACAGGTTAATTTAAATTTAAACATGACATGCGCCTGGAAAGATGTGTCTTTTCATTCTCAGAATAAAGCTGACGGAATGGAGCAACTATGAATCGTGAATATGCAAAAATAACTCAATAGTGATTGGAAAAATACGACTGGGTTCAGTAACCAGAAATCTGCAACAAATAAATTTAAGTGCATTTATGAACTGTTTACAAGCCTTACGATGCTTAAAACCGCTTATGCATTTACAGTACTGTTATGCATTATTTACCGTACTTTTTTGTATTTATTAGCCATGGTAAAGTTAATAGATGCGTAAATTTAAATGTGTTTATTAACCATACCCAAGTCGGTAGGTATTTAAAAAAATATAATACAGGGCATTTTATGAAAAATTAATTTCGATATTAAAAATGCCTATGATTTGTAAGTTCTAAAACTTTTCTCCTCGTGTGTGTGCGCAGCGGTACGGGAGACAATGGGGTCCTTTTCATTTTTGCCATGCCCTTTCCTAGAAAATTGAGTAAATAATGTGATATAAATAATCGCAATGAAATTATATGTAAATGGTAGCATATCTTGTCATAAAAAAAACTGAAAAAGTCATCAATCCCATTAGCATATATATAATCGATTAAACATATTTCTGAATTTACAAGCGTTATTGGTGTTGTCACTTATCTCACTTGTTTTACAGTAATATCAGAACAAGCCCACGAGTGCAAGATTGCGCCTGCCGTTGGCAAGATCCTTGAGCACCATATAGGTGACAGTACGATTTTGCTGAGTTCCGCCCCCCCCACTTTGATGGAGAGCATTCTGGGGGACAGTTCCGAGGGTCTCCCACCCCTCTTCCCTTCCATCAAACCACACGAGGGGACTTTCGGCTCGCCGCGTATCCATACCTTCTCCAGAATTCGAGCCCGGGCCCTTCGGTACGGTAGTCAGCGACGCTAACCACTATACCGGTTGGGCGGCTTAGAAAGCTTGTTATGGCGAAGTAAAAACAGTAAAAGCATTCGGATTAAAAGTATATGGTAAAGAATTACAAATGTTAGCAGGAGGGTGCGTTCTAGACAAGCTTATTGTATGCAGCTCAATATGTTATTTCCAACTACAAATTTTAATGTTCTAAAACAGCTTTTACAGTACTGTAAAAAAGCTCGGCACTTCTAAGAATAAATTAATGTTATCACTTTTTCTCTTAATTAATGTGGATCAGTTATAACACACAATTTCTTGTATATTTCTTGATGTGTTTGTTCTCAAGTTGAAAGTTAATGATCGTAATTCGTTTTTTAAAATGAAATTCGAAAGTTTCGCTCTTCTTGCTGTTCACCTGAGGCAAGTGGGCACTTGTCTCACGCTTATACCGGCTCTTATAGTATGGATCCAAATCAACAGAAAATGGGTTAATCAACATTAAACTCTACAACTGGTTTGTGAAAGAATTTCTGGAAATCTACTCGTGGCGTTTCGCACTTATATATTAGACACTGAAATTAAATCTGAAGGGATTCAGATAATCTGAAACTATTATAGAATGTACTTATCTGATAACAAATTATTCAATGAAATGCTGCATTCAGGAAAATATGAAATACCTGAAAAATTAACCAGTTGTTTGATTATCAAACTAAAATTGATCGAAATGAAGCGATATATTTACCATAATTATAACAATTATGTTTCTTTCAAATCTGCAGCATTGATAACTGAATTTCTTTTACTGGGAACAGTTACAGCTCTCATAGCGTTAGATTTCTATAATTAATGTAGTGAAATATATCTTGACGACTACCTCTAAAAGCTGACAAATTTCTGAGAACGTAAGTAAACATTGGTATCGAACATTACCAATAGTCATATTGTTGGCTGCAGAAGCGAGAAATCATTTGTAATTGTGAGTTTCCCTGTAACAAGAGAGCAATTAGGAAAAAATAAACAACAAGCAAGAGTATTATTTATTTGAAATGACAGGAAAGCATTTATCTTAATTTGCGAATAGTTTTATTTGTCTTAGCTCAGAAGGTTTTCCATGCAGAAAACTACGAAAACCAACATGGAGCCAGCCCGTTCGCCGGGACTCAATCCCAAGTCTAACTACCAGTATTCAATGACTCACTTATTTAATTGGTTACTAAAAGTGAGAAACTAGAAAGTCTGATATGCCAACGATGTGTAACTAGCTTTGCATACAACAACACTTGATCGACACTGTACCAACTTGATAATAGTACCAGCTTTTGTTCACCGCTTTGCAAGCAAAGGCAACTTTAGTAACACCGACATTTGTTCGTTGCTTTGCACACAACAAACGCAGTAACACTGGCATTTTCCTACTACTCTTGACACGACACAGGTATAGTAACATCGCCATTTGTCTGCCTGTTTGCACAGGATAACAACAACCAACCTGATATCACCGGCATCTGTTTGCTAGCTTTATAAGTCACCAACATGGTGCCTTCCGAGCGTTAATCGTGCATAATGAAAGCTAAGGGGGAGGGGAAATTTGCTAAAGATTATTTCTCAGAAGGAATTTCAAATATTTTTTTTTTAATTCTATCTCAGGAAAATTTCATTAAAACAAAATGCAACAAAGTTTCAAAAATAAGATGTTTCATAATGCGTTTTTTTTTTTTTTTTTTTTTTTTTTTTTTAAGATTTAAGAATAAGAATTTTTATTCCTTATTAGAAATTCAGAGTTTAAAAAAAATTTATGTCATTTTATTGCGAAAATTTTATTCTTAAATAATTAAACGCAGGATCAAAAGTTTAAAAAATAAAGAATTTTTTTGCAAGTAACTTTATTATGAAAATTTTATTCTGGTGTGCAAATGCAACAGAAAAATTTAAAAAATAAATCGCTGTTTCATGATGAGCATTTTTTTCCAACTGATTTATAGTTGTAATCTGAAGAGTTAAGAAGAAATTTCATATCTCTCTCTGATGTCGGCATTGCATTCCGGTAGAATTTCGTTGGATTGCGTATAGGTAAAAATTATCGTAAATCGATAAACAGAATTTTATTTTTTTGCAAGTACTGAACTGCTGTAAGCTTAAATTGCTTATTCACAACCTTAAAACTATCCGAGGCATATTTAGTAACAACGCAACCTCAGTTTCAATATTGGTAAAAAGGCAAATAAAAAATACATCTTTGCCAATATATGCTTTTTCGATTTTCAAGTTTGAAAAATTTAAGCCATAAGCCTTTAAGATATTTGAAAGACATTGAGCGTGATGAATTCAAATAATTTTTTGATAAGACCTTCTATGTTCAAACACAGAAGAACTTGGAATATAAATTATGTATTTTTTAAAGAATAATTAAAATGGCTTAAAATAGTTCACGATGCTTGTATTGGTGTCAGACTTCCACTGTCAGACGGACTTCAACAGACTATCATGAAAACCTTTCATAAATTCTGTTCTCTTTTATAAATGATGACATGATCATTGAAATAAAATAATGGATATGCAACGAACCTTTCTAAACCAACTGCAATGCCTGGAACCTTAAAGTGTTAAACAAAAAGTGCTTTCTATATTAATGAAAAGAACTGGAGAATGACATTCGACAGGAGCGACAGACCATTTGGTGTAGTCAGGTAGGAGATTCTGCTAGCTCTTTATGAAAATCTTTTAATTAGTGCACATATATTTTATCTACAAGGATTGCAATCCGAAATAAAATAAAAAATTTATTTCCATGATATCATTGAATAAGGATTGCAATCCGAAATAAAATAAAAAATTTATTTCCATGATATCATTGAATAAGGATTGCAATCCGAAATAAAATAAAAAATTTATTTCCATGATATCATTGAATAAGGATTGCAATCCGAAATAAAATAAAAAATTTATTTCCATGATATCATTGAATAAGGATTGCAATCCGAAATAAAATAAAAAATTTATTTCCATGATATCATTGAATAAGGATTGCAATCCGAAATAAAATAAAAAATTTATTTCCATGATATCATTGAATAAGGATTGCAATCCGAAATAAAATAAAAAATTTATTTCCATGATATCATTGAATAAGGATTGCAATCCGAAATAAAATAAAAAATTTATTTCCATGATATCATTGAATAAGGATTGCAATCCGAAATAAAATAAAAAATTTATTTCCATGATATCATCTCTGGCAGCAAGAGATCGGTGACACACATTACACTGATTCCAGATAAGTTAAGTTTCTTGCGGAGGTAATAAGACTGGGGATGTTCTTTGTCGATATGTTTTTCCAAAAATGGTTGCTTTAGGGAGATGTTCGCCGCAAAAGGTTTCGCTGTATGACTTCATGTTTGTGTAACAAATTTCTGGCATTAATTCCAAAACTAATAGGCTTCTGGTAACCCATATCGTAGATATTATACTAGAATTTGAACACAAAGATAAAGTTTCAGTTTTTTAGGCAAACCCAGAAATAATTTAAGGGCAATTTACCCAGAAGGACTATTAATTTCGTTTTGGCATTTTTCGTTGATTCACCTTAAGCGTTGTTTCCCTTTTCAAACTGTTACCATCAAACTTTAGAGCCCTGTTTTATATTTAAAGAAATTAAATAATGAAGAATCTGCGTAAATGAATGTATGTTTTTCTCATTGTGATAAAACAACAGTACCTACAGCAATCAAATTTTGAATATTGAAAGTTTCCATCCGAATATGGGCATCTGGAAACCCAAATTTGAAATTTGCATTTGATTTTATTATCGATTTCATATTCTGTAAAACTTTAACGAATTTTTGGTTAACAAACTCAAGGATTTCAAAGTGAGCAATGGCAACGTTGTACAGGAAAAAAAAAATTATCTCTAGCGCGCGAGACTGTGTATTGGAAATTCTATTTTAAAACATTTTAAAATTATTTTGAGATATTGCTGTTGAACTGAATTTTATGGTTTAAGTGCGAAGAACATGATATTTAACAAATAAAGGTAACACACAAAATGTTAAAAAAACGCTCCTTTGGACGTAATTTAAAATCTGAAACCAATTTTTTTTAATATTTTAAATAATGTGACTCATATTATAAGGTACATTCGCAATGCTTAATTTTGCTTTGCAGAGTACGGCGAAAATTCATCCTTCTACTTATATTGTTTTACAGAATTTCATATACTAAGGACTGATTATTATTATTATTATTATGCTGTCGTATATCTATCTATTGATACTCGTATATTCATTGCCGAAATTTTTTCTTCATAAACCAATATCAGTCAAAGGATGAATTTTTGTTAATTTTAATTTCAAGTCTTCTGTCAGTGCTTTTTTCCCACGCGTTATTTGTTATTCTTCTAACGATGCTTGTTTTCATATTAAGCTGAAACGGTAACATAATGAATAAAGTACATAAATAACTATTATTTATAGTACAGTGAATCTTCATGAGTAGATCTCAAGGCTTTATTTAAAAATAATAATTTGAAAAAAAATTAATTTGAAATTAAAATGGGACTGGAAAATTGCTTATCTGAAGCGAACATTAATCATGTTTTGTTCAAATCCAAAGACAAGGAACTATATTAAGTATAACAGTACTTTAATAACCGAGCTAAGTGGACCTTCAAACCATCCGGATACTCGAAAAATCCAGACAATTACGCTATATTTTTACTAAGTTTTTTTTAACCGCGTTTACTGTAGTACATGCGGAATATTGTTTTCATTTATTGTAATAAAATACAATAAAAGAAATGGAGTCCGCATTGAATAAAATTCAAGAAAGATTATGCAATTAAAAAAACTTTTTCTTGTGAATCGAAGCACAAAAAACACATCTCAAAAAATCATTTTTACTTCACCTAATAAAAAAATAAAATTATTTTTTACTTACGCTAAGAAAATAAACTTGTTATTACTTTTACTAGACTAAATTAACCAAAGGAGTTATTTTTTATATGCATTTAGTCCAAAGGGGCTTGGTCCCTGAAGGACTATTGTTTTCATTTCGCGATTTTGCGATGAATCACTATAAATGTCCGTTCACTTTTCAAACTGTTGCTACCAAATGTTAGAGTCCTGCATTATGTTTGAAGAAATTAAATAATGAAAAATCTGCATAAATGTATGTCTATTTCTCGTATTCTGATAAAACAACGGTACATAGAGCCATCGAATTTTTGAATCAAGTAATCCTCCTACGAATGTGGGTATGTGGAAGATCAAATTTGAAATTTGGAATTTGTTTTATGATCGATTTCATATTTTGTAAAACTTTAACGAATTTTTGAGTAACAAACTCAACGATTTAAAAGCGAGAAATGGCTACACTTTACGGGGTGGGGGGAAAACCTTTTTATCTCCAGCAGGCGGAACTGTGTATCGGAAATCCTGAAGATATGCTCGATATATATAATATATAATACTTTGCGACACTGCTATTGAACTGAATTTTATGGTTTAAGTGAAAAGAACGTGATATTTAATAAATAAATGTAACACACAAAACGTTAAAAAAACGACCCTTTGGACGTAATTTAAAATCTGAAACCTTTCAGATTTTTTGATTTTTTTATTTGCGTAAAATAAAATGCTTGTCTATTACTCCTGAACTCGAAGGTATTATTTATTATTCAGAAACAAAAATAATAACAAAAATTGCTATTTTAGTATACATAATAAACAGCTGCATGTGAAATGCTTAATAAATTTATCATCATAATAGGAAATATAATCCTTTTGTGTTAGTTAAATCAATTTGCTAAAATTTAATTAATTAATAAATAATTTAAAATACTCAAGTAAATTAAAAATAATTTTAAATCTACTTAAACTAGAAAAAAGAGTAGGGTACCTGGAAAACTTGATTTAAGGATATTTGAAAGTCGGATTGTAGAGTCATTAGGATTTTTTTGGAAGCCGGAGTTCGAAAAAATTAAATTATTTTATCTAAAATTTTAATTTCGCTTGTAAAGTCTTTAGGTTATTTCGAATCAGGAGAAATGAGAAAAGAACAACACCTTCCCCGAGAATTGAACACGGACCTCTGGAATTCGCGCCCAGCGTGCAGACCACTACACCACGAAGGCACGCTAAAAAGGCGGAAGAAATACCTTATATACTCCCCCTTTTAAAGGGCGACTGGGGTTTTTAGGGGACTCAGTTCCCAAATTCTGGGTGTGGAGAATCATCATCCACCACTCTTTTAGTTCGGGCGCCACTGTAGAGTCATTAGGACTTTTTTGGAAGCCGAAGTTATGAAAAATGAGCAACGCCCTCGCCGAGAATCGAACCACAGACCTCTGGAATACGCGCCCAGCGTGCAGAGCACTACACTACGAAGGCATGCTAAGAAGGCGGGAGAAATACCTTATAGGAATACTGGAAATGTATTACACATACTACACTGAACTTTAAACGACCGCTTATGGTGAGAAATGATTCTGTAAATGGAATGATTTTAGGAAGGTAATATTCAATACTGATGCTTATTTGTGACCTCTAAAATACTGGGCACTTTTGAGGTGGTTTCATTACCGGAGGTCGTATATTTTCAATTTATATTGCCCTGCATATTAAAAACAGCTAATCTTTAATTATAATGTTTTACGTTTTCCTAACTATTCGATTAATTTTCATTTAAATTTTAAAATCTGGGAAAAATGCTCCTGAAAAATGTACCGGTATGTGTTAGCTTTTTTCTCATTTTTTATGCTACATTTAATGGTGAGCTGTGAAAATTTTCACAAAGGCTCGTAACATATCTTTAAAATAATAATAAAAAGAGCACAGTATCACAAAAATTACTTAAAAATAATAAGTAAATTAAATTAACAAAATTTAATTTGAGGGTATAACGACATCAATTTAAATTTTAAAATAATTCAGCAACTTATTGACGACTTTTAATGGAAAACTAAACAAAGGAATTTTATCTCATTATCTATAAAGTGTTGCCATTCAGCATCTCGTGAAGTTCTAGATTATCTACAACAAATTTGACCGAACTTAAACGAAACCAGACCAGACTTTAATTCTGAGGAAGAAAATGGCTAACACAAGTCAAAATATGATATGACAAGCAAAACGAGCTTTTCTTGTAATAAATAAAAAGCAAGCGAAGAACACAAGGACTTCGCAAATTACAGGTAAATTTAAGGAAAGGCTCGCGAGCCCTCTGAAGCTCAATACTGGCTCAGCTTACATTAGACAGTCACAATGTCTGAGCGAGCTTGCTGTCCTCGATAGATGCCTGATTTAGGTTTATCGGTAATTTAACTGCTGACATTTTTCTTACTTCGCGAATCATCACTTTCCTGCTAACTTCAACTACTGTGAGTTTTTACTATTCGATTTAGTTAATTGCCCTAAGGCCAATTTTTTTAGTTATGGTGCAGTCGCATCTTTAACCCAGAGGCGGCCATGTTATTTTTGCAAAATTAAGAGTTCAAAACTAAGTTCGTAACTTCACAAAGTTCTGATAAGCGTGTGAAATGATCACCAAAAAATTTTGAAATTCAGTCTCTAATTCATATATACACTACTACCTGATACCCGCCCGCGTTGCTCGGCAATCTATTGGAATGTGAACTTAAACTCCTTATACGGACGAAATGTCTTATTTTGAATTGATAATTAATGTAATTTTTTTTAAATTTAAAGTCGGGAAATATAGTGCCAATCAGTGAATCTGTCATATACAAATTTCCACATCACCTATGAAGTACTGTGTATTGGGATGCGTCTCCATTATCTAACGTGGTGGGATCCCCAGTAAGCTTACAGTACGAAAAATTGCCAACATAAAAGTAAGGTTTATATATATATATTTAACTGTTTAAGTTTGATAAAAATAAATTTTATTATCTTTGTTATCAAATTTTTTAATCAATTATCATTACTTGTTCTTGATTTTTTTATGCATGGCAATTTTTATAAATAACAACATTTTTATTTTTCATCACAATAATTTATTTCTCTTAATAATAACTTTTATTTTCTTGAAACTTATGATTAAAATATAAATGTTATTACTAACCTTGTCATTTAAATGTTGTTTATATTCATTGCATAGATGCAAGCTATTTACCAATTTAATAATTTTAAAGGAAAATGCATTCAATGGCAATATTGTATTTCATATCTAGTTTTGGCAACTGTAAAAGAAAATTCTGAACTTGGGTTTGAAAAACCAAATGTATGAGAAACTTTTGCTGTATAACAAAAATCTATTTTGTACAGGATTTACGTAAAATCCGTTCTTAGTGCGCGTCTACATTATGGAATGTGTAGTTATGCAAAATTTCAAGACAATCGGATGTATAGTTTCGAAGATCTCGGGATAAGTCAGTGGTATTTCGCTTATATATATAGATAGATAGATTTACACATTCTTTTAGACATGCAAAATGTTGAAACTTGCGATTTCTTAGTCACGTGACGTAAACTAGCTAATGGGAACGTTTATTTCCGAAATTAAGATAAAAGGTGCTTACAAAAATAAACCATAATTTGAGTATTTCATAATTTTCGGAAATTAGGCATAAATTTATGCTTTCTAAATAACTTTCTTCAATGAGGCATAAATAAAATTGCTTTAATGGTAAATCTGTCTATCCACTTGCGGTTAAATTGTTTGGCTAGGTATTAAATAATGCTATTAATAATGTGGTTTGTGGTTAAACTGAGTAATTGTTAAATCCGTTGGTCTGCGGTTTATTTGCGTCACTTTATTAAATCAGTTGGTCTGAGGTATTTAAAACAAGAGATTTGCACAAAATGTAGCATTTTAAATTGATAAGCGTCTTGATATTTTTGTGGAGATTAACCAATGGCAAATCTTTGATACGGGATAATTAAGATGCAACACTGTCAGTTTTTTCTCTTCGATAGAAGCAGAACATTCAAAAGTAAAGGGAAAAAAGAAGTAATTTCAAGAGAAAAGATGTAAAAAGAAAAAAAAAAAAAAAAAAAAAATCTCGGCACAAACCACTGACGTCTAGAACAAACAGTCTGACGCTTTCTTAGCAATTTGTGACCTTGATTCATCGCACAGGTTTTTTTTTACGTGACTACATTTCATGGTTGAGTCACTGGATCACATTAAACCAACCCTATCATGATGTCCTGATTGATGACATAATTCTTAAGAGCTCCAATACGTCAAAAACGTAAGAAAGTCTTTCGGGAAAACGAATTCAAAGCAAGTGGCTCCTTTCCTCGTATACCACTTGCATCTATCATATTTTTTTCACTACTCAGTGCAATAATTTTTTAAACTTGAGCAGCAGGAAGAAGCAGTAATCTGTGGTGCTAAGGTTAAAAAAAAATAGCGCAGTTTCACATTAATCATTCAGTGACAGCCATGAAGTTTTTTCCCCACAGATAAATCAACAAAGGCGCAACGTATGTTTTATTGCAACCAGTGGAGGTATAATTTAGAAAGCACAAAGTTTCCGAATTCAAGGTATATTTACAAAATCTTTTTAATGGTGTCCAAGGTTACGGCATAGCTAATATTTATTTCCTGGATATATCCGGCTTCCTGATTCTTTATTACGAAGTTGAGCATGCTGAAACAAGTATGTATACATAACAAAAGGCGTTACGTCTGTTATTATGGTAATATGTGTGCACAAACTTAGCATTGCTTAGTAATCTAAATCTCTTTCTTTTTGTATTGAAACACACAATGCGTTCACAAAGTTTAGCAAAAAATTTCAAAACAAATTGAGAAAACTTGGGATATGAAGAATTATACATATTTGCTTTTAAAATCCTCTCACCGTCCAGGGGATGGTCGTCAAAATCCGAAATTCTGGGAAAGCCCAAGAGATATAATCAACGCTTCACAGTGATTACCTCCCACACAAAGTGGATAAAGTGGACATTACTTCTTGGAACGTAAATAATAAACTTACATATTGAACATAAACTTTTTAATCTTCTTTTTTAAACCCACAAGAAGATTAAAATAATCTGAAAGCGGGCAGGGGGGGAGGAGTGAATCCTTTCATGGCAAACACCACCGATGAAAATGACCAGCATTTCTAAGAACATTAATAACTATTTGTGTTAAACATCACATGTCTAAAACGATCAACAATGAAGAAGACTCAAATCACCTGGCATCAGTGTGTCATCTTACGGTTCTCTAATATTATCTTCATATTCCCAAAATGACTATATCCATTTTGCATTTGGATTCTCCTTCGTGATATGCTATTTTAATGTATGGGACCTTTTTTGAAACAGTTATTGTATAGTATAACAGAGAAAAAAATGTTAAACGTATGATACATAGTTTCGAGAGTTCAGAGAATGTTCAGTGCTTCTAAAATTCTAGGTGAATGAATATCCCCCCCCCACACTTTTCTTGAAATGCAATGAAACCTATCGCACCTATAGCGACTATGTCCATTTTGCATTTGGATTCTCCTTCGTGAAATGCTATCTTAATGTATGGGACCTTTTTTGAAACAGTTATTGTATAGTATAACAGAGAAAAAAATTTTAAACGTATGATACATAGTTTCGAGAGTTCAGAGAATGTTCAGTCCTTCTAAAATTCTAGGTGAATGAATATCCCCCCCCCCAACTTTCCTTGAAATGCAATGAAACCTATCGCACCTATAGCCTAGCTTCTAAAAATGACCAGTAGTTATGAAAAAAAAATCAAACATCGTTATTAAATATAATTTAAGACCTTTAGTTAGAAGGTCAAACGTTTTTGGTATAATGGGTGGTTGTCTTTGAAAAAAATCACTCCAATTTCACGGTTAATACGAATGCGAACTTTTACTTACGTCAATGCAATACTACGCTACTGATGACATTCTTGATTTAGTGAAATGTGGTCTTGGATATTTTAACTTTGTAAATGAATACGTTTTAACGCAGGTTTTTGTTTTTCTTAGCTTTAATATATTAATTTATTTCCCCAAAACAAATTCCAAAAGCCCTTTTTGAGATGACCATTGACAATATCAGTGATATAGCCTTCTCTGGATATAGTTATCTTAAATTTGGTCTTCTATGCATGTGATCATCCTAAAGAGACTATATTCATTACTGACATTTATTTATGTTCTTAGAAATACTTGTAACTTTCATAGGCTGTCTTCTTAGGGAGGTATCCGACATCAGAGGCTTAACTGAAGCAGAATTTAACGTTAAATAAATACTCTGTATTCTTTGAACTGGTACGAGTAAAACTCTCAGGTATGTGTGACAGATTTACAAGGGAAAAAAATTAGTTGCGTTTGCAATAACAACTACTACATAAAAAAAGAAAAAAGTGAAGTTGGGTTGTGATTCGAATATAAAATTGCTACATAGATGAAATCGGTTTCACAGTTTTGAAAATGCCTTACCAATAAAGTAGGTTAAATAAACCTTCACCGAAATGTATACACTTAAAAGTCCTTATTTATGTGACAAGAGCAGTTGGAGATGCTCATAATCCAGATTTAAAAGGAAAAGGCTTCGGGCTTCAAATTACTAAATAGCGCATAGTATCCAGTGAGCAGTCACAATGCCATTTGAACAAACGATGACACAATTTTCACGGTGATATGCAATTAGTTATCCATTGAGGTTAGTTCTGGACAGAAAAACATTACTCAAGAGGCGTTAGAATATTTATTAAACTAACAGAAAGATAAAGACATTTATTCATCTTTTGACCGAAAATCAAAGAAAAATGTTACAAGCTTTGTAAGAGAAGACTTATCGATACGTCAGAATAAACCTAATTACTCCCTGACCACTTGTGTTTTTATACTACTTTAAAATATGCAGAACAAAAGAGCATTAGTGATATAAGTATTTTATTATTTTATTCTGAAATGCACAGCAAAACGTTTCGCAATTAATAATTTCTGTAGACGATACCTTTAAGAGTGACAGCATCTTAGCTCAGTAAATAAATATAAATATTGAATGTCACTTATCGAAGATGACCATTGCTTCAGAAAAACAAAATTGTTTAAGACAGTGGGAAATAATGATCCCCCTCGTCACGACCTTTATAAGACGAGCGCTTCTCAAAGTGACTGTATTTTTAAGAGCACTGTAAGCATTTATATTGAGCATCACCCCTCTAAGAAGTCTATGTAACTCTGTGTGGTCGCCTTAGAAAGAGTTTTTAGTACTTTACTTCATGTTCAACATTTAAATATTTTACCATTACATGTTTCGAAAGTAAATATTGCTGCGTTTACACGTCAATCATCTGTTGCTAATAAGACTGTGTCACCCAATCCGTCATTCAGTGCCATCTCAGTAATGCATTAAGTGACTTGCTAGATTAACAATTTTATATTCTAATAAACTGTAAGGATTATGTTAATTTTATTAACAGTTAAATTTTGAGTTAATCTTCCTTTCCTATCGCTTCTTAATTTCAACTTATCACTTCCGGCCAGAACGTAGTTTTAGAATCACGTATGAATGCAAATTGAGGAAGAGCGGTATTTAGTCTTAGTGAGAGAGAACCAGATATTCTGGCCAGCACGCGTCCGCCCTTTTAGGCTCTTAAGCTATTATTATGTTCGGCCGTATTTTAGGCCCTTGATAGCTTCGAGTAATTAGCGTTAAGGGGCCAACTCCGTTAGAATCTTGATAGCTTCGGCTATATCTCTTTAGTTAAAATTAGTTTAGTTTAATTCATAGTGTCTTAAGTTCAAGCACAAGTGCCGGCTTTATTGTACAACTCCAAGACGGAGTTCTGTTACACTTGATTGGAATAATAAAGGGTTATTTCACCCTTCTATCTTGTTGTTTTCTGTGACACGAACTCAAGCGATTATTCGCTTATCAGTTCTTAAGATTCTTCACATTCAACTGTAACTTAATGTACACAGAGAATCTTTACAAAACTTCATGATTTATCATGCTTAAATATACAGTGGGACCTCCGCTGGCGATAATCTCGTTAAATATAACCACTAGAGATGGCAAAAATCGTCCTGGGCTATAGGCGGACTTGCTACAGACAGATATTTACATTATCAAGATATCTACATTTTCCTACATCTTCAGAGACGTGTCTAGTGCTATATAATGCAATATCTTTTTAAGAACGTAAGTAATCATCTATATAGAACATTTTTTCTTAACTATGATTTGCACGAAAGTGAACTGGAAAAATGGATTGTTATCTTACAGAGGGTTCACTAAGTTACGTACATAAAATAGTTACCGCTTTAAAATTATTACAGTATTTACGATGTATCCAGTAAGCCTTCCTAAGACGCCTAAGGTCACCGTTTTGGTTTTCTATGGAGGTAATTGCCTTAAAGAAGTATGTTTTGATATTGACGTTTATTTTTGTTTCAAGAAATACTGATCACTTTCAGAAGAGGTCGGTCGGTAAAAAAGTTTCACTGTACATAATTGCATCCCAAATGTATTTTGAATACTTCTCCTTGAGCTCTTAAGTTTATTATAGTCTTCCTAGATTGCATCGCATTTGCTAATTAAATCCAAACTTAAAATTATCGAAGGTATTATCGATCCAGGTTACTTCGCACAATAGGATTCTAATGGAATCGAATATTTTTTTTTTTTAATTTATTATCCGGTTAGATACCAGTTTCATTGAAATTAAAATCATCAGGTGAAGTTTAAAGTCAGTTGGGAGAAGTTTAAAATAATAAAAGCTATATTTTCTGTATGAATGTTTTCGTACGCAAGTAAGTCGGGAATGAATGCAATCAGCAGATAAAATGTTATTTATTATTTTTTCTTTTTTTTCCTTATTTTTTAATTACTTTTCATGAAGAATTATGCTAATTTAATTACTCTGTTGTTAATTTAATTGCTTCATTTTCATTCCACTTTCAATAGCTGCTTTATGCATAGCATATTTATATTGCAATTACTTTGGTGTCATAAATTCTCACAGCTAGTGTCACTAATGGCGTATTTAACGCAACTCCAATTTTGAGCCATTAAAGTCTTTTGCGACACTTAATGACAATACTTCCTCTAGTTGCTCCAGTAATTTTATTTCGTATAAGAAGCACTAGTAAGAGCAATCAGGTCACATTCATATTAATTTTCTATTTATAGTTTCGTCTTGGGCATTTATAATTGACTTGTGTCATAAAATATACTCAACATAAAGGTAGCGCAGAATCAAATAAGATGGTAAAATAAAATCACAAAAAATAGACTAATTTTTATTTTATTTACTGTCTTTCATAGGAAGAAACCTTAATCCTGCAGTGCAGGACGGGTTTAAAAAAAAATTTGTTCCAATTTTTAGCCCATTTATATATTTCTTTTTATATATAATGTACAATACACATAAGAAAAATTCTGTGATTTTTGAAAAGAATGCTGCTTCGGGCTGTACATTGTTTTGTGGAGTGGCAGGTTCCTCAAAGAAACAATTTCTTAAGCACCAGTTTTAAAATTAATTAATTACGACTACTAAACAAACAATGGGACATTTTTTAATTTAGAGACGAAAAAAAGGAGTTTTTCTACTGTGACAAAGCTATTTTAAGAACTTTAATATTATTGCATTAATATTATTTTTTCAGAACTGTCATAATTTAAAAAAAAATTATAAGAAAAAGACGTTCCCTGCAAATTTTCCATGAAATAGTTCACTATTTTTTATCGTTTTAAGATAAAGTAAAACATACGTAGTCAAAATTTTTAATAATTATTCTGGAGTTAATAGATAAAGATGTAACGTTTTTCAAAGGTGTGCCTGCATGATTTTATTTTAGCAACTCTCTGTTGTCTTGTTATTTGAATAGCATTTTTTAACAAGAGATCATCTTCCGCGTGTTGTGATATTTATTTTTTAGGTACACATTGGATGTTAAAACATTCTCAAGTAGATTTTTTGGTGAGAACGACAGTATAAACTGGCTGTTGCAATCAGTGATTTATGAGAAATCGTTCTGTCTCTGGCACCAAATGACTGTGAGGTATGTTTTCTTGAGGGTATCATTCTAAGCTAATTTAATAATTTCTTTCTTTCCTTTCCATGAAAATAATCCTCTTTTGATGAAGTCTGAAAAAATTTCGTATAAAGAACTCGCTTTTCAAGCTCTCATTAAAGCATTCTTGATATTGATGAGTAGGGGTGTAAACGTAGAATGCTTCAAGAAGTTTTGATAGTCTTCTTCATATGACATAGCCTCATATTCGTTTCAGATCTTTACCTTTTGTTTAACTGTCCACTTACCATCTTGACAAACACAAAAAAATGTTTTTGTTTTAGTAATGAAAAATCAAAACAAATTGTAAATTCAAAGCTGTGTTTACAAATCAAGCTCTGTTTACCTTTAAATAATATTAAACTAAAATATTCAACAATTTTGCAGGTCTGGATCATTTTATTGAGTTGGATTGTTTCTAGAATTATGGACTAGAACTGGATCATTTCATTGGACAGAAAAGCATAAGAAATAACACAAAAGAGATTAGATGCACAAAAGCATCGAATTTTTAAAGTGGAATACAAATTCTATTTTACATGCAATAAAAAGACTAATTTAATAATTTCTTTACAGGTGCTGGCATGTTCCTTCGATAAATTTTGCGTACACCTGGGGACAGTCATATCATGGGTCTAACCCCATGACACTCTGTTAGACTCAAGTTCGAATCCAGGATAAGATACTGGCTTTCCCAATTTCAACCCATTCTTAGAAATAAAGCAGTTAGAGTTTGTCGATACAAAACTCGTTTCGAAAGGTTGATGATGAGGGAAGTAAAATCATACTCTTGTCACAGTTCTTCCGAGAGTACCCGCGCTCAACAGCAGTCGAACGGTAAAGTCGCCGAACACTGGAAGTTTAGTCCGGAGTTCGAATGCCGGCGAATAGGCTTCTTGCATGAACGTTTTCATGTTTTTCCTCATCTATAACGTGCGTATCAGTCAGTTTCCCTTATAAAGTACTCTATGAATAAGGCATCCCTGCTCTTAGGCAGATAGCCCTTCGGCGCTTTGCCATAAACAAATAAAACGAAACCAAAGCCAAAAGCACCCGGAGAATAGATTCTCAGATTTCAGCTTCAGGGTATTTTTTGTCAAAACTAGAATGTCATATAATCCGCGTGTTTGTTTGTACTTCTCAGGTGCTTTGCCTAAATAAAATAATCCAGTGAAACCTTGTAAGAAAAATTGAATAATAATGAAACAAATATTGAAGTCTGAAAATTTCGGAAAGCGATGAAAGAATTTACCATTAAAATGTTTCTTAAATTTAAATTTATATATTTTTGGGTGTGTTGTGAAATAATAATTATAACTAAGCAGGCAAAAGGAAAACTAAGCAAAATAAATGAGAAGGATGGGAAGAAATTATATTGAAATTGTAAAAATTATAAAAATTAAACTGGTGGAAAAAATATGGCAAAAATAAACGTACTTTTAAATATAAGAACATTTTTTTTCCATTGTATATTTTATTGACGAGAACTTATTTATTGACCTAAATTAATAAATTAAGCCCTATATTGTTATGAAATGTACAGGCGCGGTAAGATGGCTTTCGCTCAAAACAGGTTTAGGGTTTCCATAAAATGGCAAAGGAAGGCATGGTTGCCACATTTGGCGAGAAATCGCCCATTTCGCGACAAAATTGGCGATATGCCATAGACGGTTAGAGAACCCTCTGGAACGAATTCTTACCGGTTTAGCCCAGAGTGTTCTCGAACACAAGCCGAAACCTATATAAACCCTGCTGGTCCGCAGTGAATGTGTGCCTCGTCTAGCGAGCCAAGTTGAGTCAGTGAGTGAGTGTGCCTCGAGAGTGCGAGATCGAGTTGACAGCCGGGCAGCGAGTGCCGAGGGGGTCGTCGAGTTCATTGAAGGAGTCTCTTAGTGTATCGCGGTTAGTGCCTCGTTGAGAGAGTGTGCTGAGTTCCGGGAACGACTGAACCGAAGAGTCGGGAGCTGTGCTCTGTGTGTCGTCAAGTGCATCGCGAATTGTAGCGTGGAGAGTTTCGAGAGTACGTGGAGTTCCGAGAGTGCATCGCGAATTGTAGCGTGGAGAGTCTAGAGAGTACGCGGAGTTCCGAGAATGACCGAGCAGAATCGGGAGCTGTACTTTGGTGCTTTGCCGTGAAGCTGTCTTCACCGTTATAGCCTGATAGTGTGAAGGCTGTGTCGCTGATTGTGTCAGCGTGTTTATAGTAGTTCTTCGACGACTGTAACGTGATCTTGGAGCTGTCCTGATTAATATTGGCTAAATAAAGTGTTTTTCGATATTTCATCAAGTAGTGTCGTCATTATTCACTCCAAATCCATACAAACCTCGTACGAACGTGAAGGAAGAAAATAACGCAACAACTGGTGTCAGAAAAGAAAAACGCAACAATATTAATATTATTACGAATTTGGTACATATGTAAATAATTTTAGTAAAACTTTATACGAAATTGCAGGTTTTTTTTTTTTTCCCTTGTGCTTTGCATAATGTAATAAGAAACGCTTGAAACAAACGAAGTTCTGTGGGAAAATAAGATTACAGGAGGCAATTCTGTTTAACAGTGTGTATCTATCTCGCTAAATTGGCGAGAAATCGGCAAACTTCTTGACCATTTGGTGACATTTTGTTTCAGTCCCTGTGTCACTATAATTGGTACTTAATTGAATAACTGTAATTTATCACTATGCGTAACTGTAACCGTATTCGGCGCCTAGATGTAACTTTAAACGTACATGCCTTCCAGTAATTTCGAGAAATGGAAGGTACCAGAGATTTCTCGACGGCAGGGAGAAAACTATATAAGATCAGAGAGCATCAATTTCTTACTTGTTTAGTTCAGCGTGAATTCAGAGTATTGAAAGACCTCCGTAAGAGTTAAAGAATATAAACCTTTTTAGATGCGCTTTGCATTACGCTGTGTTTAAAGTTCTGCATTTGATGCGTAACTATTGATTGTACTCAGAAGTGACACTCAGAAGAGCTGTACGAGCATCTTTGTGGAAAATTCCATAATTGTTTCCAGAAAAGAAAGTTGAAGAAAAAGAATCTTTGTGGAAAGTTTTTCTTTTGAGTAAAAGTAAATTTTATCAAGCTGTTATCGGTTCAGTGTGCATTCACTCTATTACGAACCCGTACGCACTCAACAATCTAATTTATAGCTTTTCTGTAGCATTTGTTTAAAATCAAATTTAAAATCAAAACTATATCATTTAACATTTGTATAAAAATTGTCATGCATAGCTTTCTTTGTAGAGGATTTTGTCTTTGTGTAGGAACTTTTATTTTCGGAGGCGCTAAAAAACGTTTGAACATTTATTTATTTAGTATATTGGTTAATTTTAAGTGTACGAAAAAAAAAAAAAACTGCAGAAAAACAGCTACTATCGTAAGGAAGGAGGAAAAAAAAAGAAAATAAAGTATATAGAGAATCTTGCAACCTTGTATGTCGCTAAACTTTTTAGTTTACATTTGATTTTAATTTTAATTTTAAACTATAGTATGCACGAAAAGTAGAATCTGTTTATTACCCTGTCCCTACCTTACGTCCCTACCTTTCGTCGATACAGGTACTGGAAAATTATTTTATTTATGATATTCGCAGTATATAATAATTAGAGTGGAAAAATGTGTTTGTCAACGAGTTAACTTTTTTTTTCACTTCAGCGGCTGTAGAAGAAGGTTTTGTATTTAAATCGAAACTATACTGCAAATTTATGAATATTTCGCTAAGTCTTTTTGCTTTAACCCCTCCAGTAATCTATTTCGAGTATTATTTTAGCTCAAAGAAATTCAGATGAAACGGCTTTTTCAATGATTCGTTTTACTATGCTAATGATCAACTCCCATTTAAAATATCAAAGGAAAGCGTCAATTCACCCAATATATCGTTATTTGGCAGAAATTCGTTAACTATTATTTAAACTTAGATTTGAATAATTGTGTAAAAGTTGTCTATGCATGTCTAGGAAGACTGACATGGTCTGTAGATTCTTGCATACAGGTTTTCTTAAAAACAAATATCAATCTTAGGTTTATTTTTTCCCTAATTTTGAAAAATATTTTCTTGTTAGTATAAGTAATGCACTTTTTTATTTCGTGAAGAAATGTTTTCTTTCGTTTAATCAACTAGCATAATCTGTATTAGCATAACCTGTACATTAAAAAAACTGTTGTCTTGGAAAGTAAAGGATATTTATTTAGAATGGGATTAACATTACTAATGTAAAATGTTTAGAATGGGATTAACATTACTAATGTAACTTTACTTAATTTTTAAGTAAAGCTTAATTTACTAAGAAAAATTAAGTCCTGTACCGCTAAAAACTAGCACATCAGGCATGAAAGCAAGATCAGAAGCCATTATACTAATAATAATACATAGTTTCAGCGTACACACACAAAATAAAAGAATAAATTTACAAATAAGAAAAATGCATAACATAAACAAGCAAACTCTGCAAAACACACTCTGCAAAACGGTGTACAGCAAAACAAAATGTAGGGTTACTGTTCTTTCTGGAAACTAAAGTTTAACATCCTATAAGTATAGATCCTACACTAGACTTAATAACGAATTACGTCTACTCAACCGTCTAAACAAACAGAAAAGAAGATTTAAAATGATCTTTTTTATTTAATCCAAACTGAACATTGACACCTCACATTATTGAGTGATACAGACAATAATCCATCATTTGTGGCTATTTAAATTAAGGAATAACAGACAATTAAATTCAAATACTTTTAATGTAATAAAACTACACATTCACTAGACAAAGCTGTCTCAGTTATTTTACCGGTGTATAAGTTTAAAGCCGGAATATCACTTTTAAACAAAACTGGCTTATGATATTGGCAGCAGACATGATTGTCAGAAGCTGTCTCCTTCTAAGATTCAAAACCCTTAGTCAGTCAGCCTATACAGTCAAAGCCAATTTGCAATCTGGCGAGGAGTGCAAAAGGAAGAAATTATATGGAAGATCAATCATAACAATTGGTTAATTAATATAAGATGCGTTAGAAAAGTTAGGAGTAAATATTCTTGATCATTACATGTATTTAATAATATCATCTGCCTGAGAAATGAACTCCAGTAATATATTTATACAAGTACGCTATTTGGAGTTGTAAATAATAGTTTATTGTTATTAGAAGAGAATTTACTGAAGAACAGTTTTATATATAGCAGTGTCATTGGACATTCCCCAAATATAATGATTTATATCTGTCTCTTCCTTTAGTGTTCCACATTTACATTGTACATTCAGTTTGAAGAAACGATATCGTGGAAACTTTACATGTTCTATATCAGCCTGAAGATAAAAGATAAAATTGGAAGCGATAAAAAGTTTACCATGTTTTTTAAAAAAGAGCAAGTACGATGTCGAATAATGATGTAATTCAAACGTAATTTGCTTCTCAGATATGTTTGCTGACTACTATTGCTGCATTTTTCACTGTTGCGATATTCATTTCAACATATGTTATTCCTATCATGAAACATGTTCTTTCTCAATGAAGACTGACTAAATGACATTAAAAAAAAGGCTATTTGTTCCACGCCTTTAATAAATACAATTTTAAGCAATTAGTTAGAAAATTGGTCAAAGCGTCTGATGTACCAACCCCACAGGCTGTTGTTATATTTACAGCATGCACAATGGAAAACAATTTCTTTCTTAGTTTTTCTGGCTGCAAATCTTTTCATTTCTTTTTCAGGTCATCCGAAGCCCTGGGGCTGCGGGACGAGAACTTTTGTTCTTTGAAGTCGAGAGAGAAGGTAGGAATTATACTTCCTAAGACTTTGCTTGGCTTTCACCGCTACCAAGCAACAACAAAAGATGTTGATGCAATGATACAAGTTCGAATTAATGCTATGGGAGGAGCTGCGAAGAGTGCTAGAAAATTTATCCCTTTGGGCATATAATTTGGAAAAGGAAGGTCTTTCGAAAACGTTCAAGACATTAACTACCTTCTCGCGGGATTTATGTTTTAAAAAAAATGTGCAATAAATAAGCTGCTATAGACCTGAAATTGCTAATGCACTTTTAACGTACTATTTTGTGTGAATGGTTCAAAAATTACGAAAGAGTTTGGCCCTAATTCAAGTGTACCAAATTACATACTTTTATTGAATTCATGTAGGCCGAAAAAGTCGGTATTTATTTTGACTGAAATGGAATTTATGCCTTTTTAAAAGCATTAAAAGAGTGAAATATTACATTTTTGTTTATAACTCATTAGCAACAGTGCTTTAAATCAGCCAGAGCTTAGCTCTAGTAATTTTCAGCTTTTGACCAGCTGGTCTTCACTAAAGTTCAAATGAGATGAGCTCCGGTACTTTTTTTTTTTTTAATTTTTTTAATGAAATGTTTTAATTAGAAGCGTACCATATGGTCTTCAAATTAATTTTCTTTTATATTTTGTCTTAAAATTATCAGTGCACTCAATTGTTTCATACCAACTAACCACCTCTGACCATTTTTTTCTGAGAATATAAATATTAATATTAAATATTATTCTATAAGACGGTGGTTGCCTTAAAGAAGGTTTATCGTAATCACAATTCCATTTGCTTTAATTTAATTTAATTTTTATGATTTTAATTTTTATGTATTATCAGCCATTTTGTTTGTTTATTTATTGTTGTTTATAAATTCATTAATTAGTATATTAGCGTTTACTACTCTACCATTTATTTATTACATTTAATTTGCATTTTATTTTACTTCAATTACTCATTATTTATTGTTTTGATTATTTTTGAATATTTTTTTTTCACATAACTGACGCAGGGTTCTGGCACTTTTATTTTTAAAAATTAAGTCTTATTATAGCAGTTTGAGTTGAATAACAATGAAGATTTATGCTAGAAAAAAAAAAAAGACATTTTCGACGCGAAAATAATTGCCTTAAAGTTTTATTTATCTATTACATAAGAAACTGCGGCAAGGAAGAAGGAAATTGAAATTTAAACATTTATTCTGAACCTGATTTATTTTTACCGTGCTTTAGCACATGACATTTATTGTATTACCTAAAACTGAATTCATACATTGAAACCTCTCAAGGCGTCCACTTCCATAAATTATCATCTATGAAGGTGACCAATAATATAAATAAACTTCGGTTGAACGTCAACTCTCTAAAAATGACCGAATTCATCTTAGCGAACTTTCATTGTAATTCTGAAAACTGGTGCGTAAAGGTGCACATGCAAAATTTGCGTAATAAATCAGATGCCTTTATGGAGAAGCGTATTAAAGTTTATTTTATAGCTAGAGAGAAAATTGATAATCAAATTAGAGACAGACCACATTTTACAGCACTAATTTACATTCTCTGCATTTGGTACTCTTCCTTATTCCATTTAACGTGTTATTACAAAATAATGAAAACTAGATCACTATGGGCTTACAAAAAAGTTTAAAATGGTTAGAAAAGTATGTCATCTGCTACAGTCATAGATAAAAAGTGCATTTCATTACAACGTATCGATTTCATGTTCATTTCTCGGAAAATGAAATGAATTCAGCTGCTCTGCAGTATGCAATGAATGAACTTCTGACAGAGAAGTTAGCCTTATAGGGAGAATCTCTTGCCTGGAAAGATAATACTCTGAATCGGTGCAACCAGTACTAGTCTTCATCAGACTGACAGAAACAGGTCTTAGTGTGAAGAATGAAACACGTGTTAGTTTGGGAGGGGGGAAGAGGTAATTTTTTTTTTTATGCTATTGTGCAAAAGAGGATCAAAAGCGTGATATGTTTCTAAAGTAATTGCAGCAGATGTTAAAAAACAAAGCGTTATAATTTCTTAAAACTTCTTTCTGGAGCTCTCGGAAAGAGTAAAATGTGAACATTTTCATAACAATGCCTATGGCCAGTTTTAATAGGTAATTTTCGAACACTAATCGAGGACAAAATAATAAATAAATAAAAGAAAGAAAAAGTCTTACACGTCAATTTTTTATTTCAAAGAGTTACAAGTTCAAAATTATTATT
This sequence comes from Stegodyphus dumicola, assembly GCF_044657685.1. Lineage (NCBI taxonomy): Eukaryota > Metazoa > Arthropoda > Arachnida > Araneae > Eresidae > Stegodyphus > Stegodyphus dumicola. The sequence goes on from NC_140773.1 coordinate 179,372,368, forward strand.
TCATCAACGTACAACAAGAGCTAATAAATTAGCTAGGCACTCTAAAGCCATTACATTCTAAAAAAAATTGTTTTTAAACAGTGGGCGTTTTTTAATTAAATAATGAATATGTAAATGCATTTATTATTCTTTCTTATTACATTATCTTCTTTTAAGATATCTTTTTCTCCCTTCATTTTTTTTCCAGCTATATGCAAATAGATTATATAAAATGCAATTACAGTGAATTCTCTCGAAGTGACCATTTCTTAAATTGACCAGTATTTCAGAAAGTACAAATAAACTTAGCAATAAACATCACCTTTTTAAGAAGACCACTCGTTCAGAAGAATAAAATTATTTGGGAAAACGGACCGTCCTCTTACAGAGAGTTTAGTGTATATCCAAAGGAGTTAGGCAAGCTCTGTTCCAAATTAGGACAAAAACCTTCCTTTGACGATCATCAACGGTTCTAGCTGACATCGGTCTTCTGTAAAGATAATTTTTCTTGGTGATGTTCCATGCCGAGTTCCATTTATGTTTTAAGAAATAATGGTAACTTTTACCGGTGGCCATCTACGGAAGGTGAGCGTTGTGGGGCCATCTATGGAAGGTAAGCCAGTGTATTACATTTTACATGATATCTACTCGTAGTGATCATTTTTCTGACAATTTTCGTTTTCCTTTGCTCACTGACTGAATTTGTCGCACCATTCAGCAAGACCATTTTCTGATTTACAACAAACTTCCAAATATTCATATCAGTTGATTTCTTTTTAAGTGTCCCAACAATACTCATTATGCAAAATATAGCAAATATATTCAATGAGGTGTGCAGAATTTAGGAAGCTTTTAACCCATTAACCGCCAAAACTACAAGGAATGTTTCTTTTCTCATGAAAATAATACCAAATATTAAATTTACATTGAAAATAAAAAAAAAAAATGCTCTTACCTGTGGAAAAAGCGAGTGTTGCGTTCGCGCAACGTCAGCGGAATAAGACTACGGATGTTTAGTGAGTAGGATTGTTCTCGTGTTTTTTTTTTTTTTTTTTTTTTTTTTTTTTTTGAGTGGAGCGCAGGTTTACTTTTTAGCTGTATAACGTTTTATAAACCTACAAATCACTTTACTTGTAATTAATTTAATATTAAAATATACATTGTATTTCTTTTACAAATACAGATTATTTCATTTGAAAGTTTCAAGCATGAAAACCTTAATTACAATCATGATGTAAAGCTACATTACATACTTTGCATCTATAAACAATCTGGCTATGGTACTCTTTACAACAAAGTCTTTCGTTATCAACGGACTTTACGATAAAATGTCTACCATCTCCATGTAATGGTTTTTGAATGCTGAATTTACTAGGTCTTCCTGTTGCTGATCTATTTCTGGCTAATTCTACACTCTCAATAGGAGTTTGCAAAAGGAATAATGCATTCTCGCGTCTGAAATCTAAAACAGACTTTATATTTCCAGTACTAAAAAGTGGTGATATTTAGTAAGTTTAGATACGGTCTCACCTCATATAATTTATCAGTATTGTCAATTTGACTATTGTCAAATGCAAATTCTGCTTCATATTCCTGTACTGCAAATGTGATATCAATTCTTGTACAACAGGAACAGAAATGTCCTTATCAAAAGACCAATACATTTTTTTCTTGAGGTAAAGAATGATATCCTGTAAGTAATAATATTCCAATAAAGCTTCTCATTTAGGCTTCAGATGCAATATATTCTGGGCATTTTTTTCCCTGAGCGTATATATTTGTCTGTTCAACGAGAAGAAAGTAAATGTCTAAACCAAAAGAAAATCGAAAATCTGTGCACATGTTTTACCTTGGTTTTGTCTTTTATAATTTCTCTCCTATCTCTTTCTTCCTGTTCTTCCTGAGACATAACTAACAGTTCCTTTTTTATCCACTTCAAGATTTCAGTCTTCTGCTTTTTAAACTTTTTAGTATGACTATAACTGCTTTTAGAAGGCTGAAACTTACTTCTTACGTGAATTTCAACTTCCCCAGCAGTATCATTTGGTAAAATATCATTATCATTATTTAAAACATTGCCATTCCTTTCTTCTTCGTCACTAACCTCTGCAATTTCTGGGGGAACAACAACAATATCACTTTCATTCTGGTCATTATTAACATTATCATCACCTGTTTCTTCATCAAAAAATCTTTGAAGGGCTTCTTCTAACGTAAGATACCTCGTTCTAGGCATTTTTAAACAACCAGAACATGAACTAGAACATCGAAAGGAACGAGTGAAGAAGGAGATTGACTACCCGTTTCCTGCTGACATTGCGTCAAAGCAACACCTGTTTTCCCTTCCTTCCCAACACAAATATAAACATCTGACTGAAGTAATGTTCTGATAAACGGTGACCTTGACTAAAAATACATCACTCATAAAGACGGCGATTCTTTCGTTAAATGTTTTCAGCAAAAATACCGGTCGAAAATTTTGCTTAAATTTTGCTTAAAGTGTGAGATTTATCATTATAAACAAAATTATTGTTGAAGGCAAATATTTTTTACAGAAATAATCTTCATAATATTCCCTACACAAAATCATCTGCTGGTATAAAATATCTTAGGTAGTTATATTTATATGCGCATTTATTTTGACCGTTGCGTCAACGCAACACCAGCGGCTAATGGGTTAAAATCTTTTCCTTTGGGAACATAAACTTTTAAAAGGACTCTTGAAGAATTATGTTCTATCCTTGTGAAACAAAACAGAAATCAGAAAAAGAGTATATAAGACCGTTTTATTCAAACATAAAATTAACAATGACCTAACCTGGGCTACAAGAAGCGACTCACTTTTGGCTTATCAGAATAACGTAACAAATACTAATTTCAAGGTGTGGTAGATCAGCCTAAAAGGCTCACAGAATACTTAAACACGCAAGAAGCGCTCTAGTTTGTAGTAAACCGGCGAAACAAGCGTAATGGCTAACACTCAGACAAGCTAACACTCAACACCGCTAACATAAGTCGCTAATACCTAGAGCAAAACGTGGCTTGGAACAGGCAGACACGCTCTAAAAATAACTTCCGAAACTCTTGCTTAAATAGCACTTCATTCTACCTTAATCTGAATAAACTTTAGTTATCTCATTTACATTCTGGCATAAATAGCGTGGGTGAAAAGAGAGTAATAGAAAAGGCTTTTGAACTTAAAATGAACTATTAGTTCAAAATAAATAGATAAACTTCACAAGCTTAACGACAGCCATCCAGGATTCTAGATTAATTAGGTTTTCTCAGGAGGTGATTGCCTTGCAGAAGTAATGTTCAATAGAGATGTTAACTTAGGTTTTGAGAAACCCCAATTTCTTTCAGATGGGGTTCTTTAGGCAAGACGCATTTCCAAAACTTTTTTTTTTCTTCCTTTAAATATATCCGTGCTTCTAATTTTGCAGATTTATCAAATTTTTGCCGAACATTTACTCTATTCAGAAATTTTATATTCAGTTTCTCACATCTGTATATTGCATCTACACATACCTGTCAGTTATTATCAAAAGATAATCTAAGAGGATATTTTTTCATTAGCAATTTCCTGAAATATTAGAGATTTCTAACGCTGGGAAACGCCTCTCAACTTTTAAAGCTGAATATTAAAGGAAGAAAACAAGGTTGGAAAAGATTAAGAAATTCATTGACAATGATCATAAGCCTTTCATCATAAAAATGATTAGCCAGTCTTGTCGCTGATGACTTCTAGCCTTGAGATATGACTACCATGTACTTATTTAAATTCATTTGCATCGTTATTTTTATGCTGATGGGTAGAAAAGTGAGCTTAAATTTCTGGCCTTCGGAGTTTTGGGTTTGAAATTAGTTTCCTCGAGAATTTGGTATTCAAATTGTACACGGCGAGATTCTTGAGCAGTGTGAGAACATACATAATGTATTTAGCCTGATTATATGCAAATGTTTGCATTTCCCAAACTGTGGCCCTTTTCTTCTTTTAAAATATTCGTGTTTTAATTTTATTTAACACCTGCGAGTCGTTATGTCGTAGTTTCCTTGAGTATTTAAGTATTTCTTTTATTATTTTCCTTTTTGAATGTGGGCATACTTTCAGATTAAGTTTCATGTTAAAGAGACTCTGAATCTTTTGGCTTAATTGGTCTTTCAAGTCATAAGAAAATATTTTATTTTATAACAGATTTCATTTTTGTTTTGCTTTACATTAACCAATTATATTTCTTTCACTCACAGAATCAGCATAAAATTATTGCATGATGTTTGAGTTTTGTGAATTTCATTGTATGTTTATAGTGAATGCTATATGGTTACACTTGATCTGGTAATTTTTAGTCTATCGACTTTAACGAATTATCGGTGTTTCTGAGATCCATGATATAGTCCCGAGTGGGTTAATTAACCTTTATATTTAAACAGAATTTAGAACATTCTATTGCACTACAATATAACCACAACTAGTGGTGATGGAAATAAATAGAAAAGTTCAATTTTACATAAAAATTGAATAGAGGGAATTTAGTATGTAAAAAATCACTTATTGTATTCAAATTTAGCAATTACGTAAAGTTGGTTTTAATTAACATAGTAACACAACAACAATCTTCCCTTCATTTCTACTGTTTCGTTTACTCCGTCAGACTATGTAAATTAAGAGAGTTTTAATAGATAATTAACCTAAGAGATTCTTATGTTTAGAAAATTTTTATCTCGATCGAAAAATGTTCGATTCGATTAGAAATACTCTATAAAATCAAAGACGTAAAATATTTCTCTTCGATATTTGATTGTATATCTTTAATTTAGCATGATCAACCGTATAAAATCATAAGCTACGTATTCATAAAATACGAATCAACAATTATTAAAGAAGCCTCAGTTTCATAGAAACAGAAGAAAAAACTGGTAGGTTTTTAGAAAAAAGATGAAATTGGTATCTATTTTTCCAATTCATAAACTTCGAGGTCAGATATACCATAATGGGTTTCAGTATCATAGAACTATACGTAGATGTACTAGCAATTATTTTCCATAGAAATTATCAAGCTAAGAAAACATTCCTTAGCTGGCTGTAGTCTAAATTTGATATGAGGAAATGCCACTACGACAAAGTTGAACATGTGAATATTTTTTAGAATTATAGATAGGATCTATAGTTCATTGTATTTTCTACAACTAGATGACATGCGCTTATGTTCGTTTCAAAACAAGCTTAAAAACGCTACTCGAATATGCAATAGAAATCATGAACAAACTCTGTTAAAGATTTTGCTCATGATCGTAATTACAAATCGGTTATTGAAAAACATGGCGTCAAATGATAAATCATTGCAATAGATTGAATATAACAGCATTTTGGAAAAAAAAATTACTAATGTTATCTGCATGCAATTTAATATGGCAAGAAACAGAAAAGGTAGTCTGGTAATCAAAAACTGTAACTGTACATAAAAATCATTAACTTAACAGAGGAATTACGTCTGTTTACTTCCTTGTACAAGTAAAGGAAGTATTGTATTGTAATCGCGAAAAATTTCGGGTATCATATTTCAGCGAAAATATCGATTTTGACTGCAATCATCCATTTGAATAATGGTTTTGCGTGACATCTGTACATACGGATAGAATAAAGGACTCTTTTTCCCAAAACGAATTGAAAAATGGATTTAAAATGGATTCGGAAGAGATTCTATACATATGTCCGTATTATCACGCATAACTCAAAAACAAGTAGCCTCAGAACGTTGAAATATTTTATAGGGTACTGCTATAACATGTAGTTGTGCACCTCCCTTTTGCAATTGGCTGCACCAAAAGTATATATATATATATAAGTAGCTAGACAACATGAATTAGAGAGACCTTACTAGTCAAGAATTTTGCGCATTGAGCTGCAAATTTTTTTAATTTTATAAGTAAGAGGAATGTTTAAAACTAATGCTAAAAAATACATTTGACACTATAATTCCTTAGCAAAAATGTAAAATCATCCAACAACTAGAAACAATAATAAAGTAGTAATAATAAAGCTATCTCGTAAAAACTAAATGTTAAAATTACAAATCGAGATGACTTCAAAGATAAAAAGGTTGAGAAAAAATTCATAAATTTTAACGCACAAATAATTTTAAAAGGACCTTGTAAAAATTAAATATATTACAAATATACAGTAAATATGTACATAAAATTGCAATAAATGGTAAATAGCTCAACTCGAGGTTTGAACCGGATTTATCAAAGGAAAAGCAGCTCAAAACTCGAATGAAGTTAATACCTATAGCGCGTTTCGTCAAACTATAACTATGACTTTTGACAAATGGTAAACCTACCTAAAATGCACACTTTTTCATAACTACATGAAGTTTCAAAATCAACTTTTTAAACAAGTCAGAGGATTGCCAATGGGCTTACATTCCAGCTCCTCGATCTGTAATATCTTTTTATTTATCAAAGAATTTAACTTCCAAAAAAATCTACAACCACAAGAGTTAAATTACTACAAACACACCTACAGATATATTGATGACCTTATTACAATTAATAATTTTGGTAAAATTGAACACTCCGAGATTTATCCAAATTGTCTTACACTTAATAAAATTAATAATTCACAAAAAAGCATAGACTTTCTAGATCTTCAAATCATTAACTACAAAAAAATTTTACTTTCTGACAAAACAAGAAACTTCAATTTCAGTACTAACAAATTAATAAATTGGAACTCCAACATATCCAAAAAAGTAATTATACAATAATTAATCAAATACAACGAATTAAAATTATATGCACAGATACAATAGATTTACAACGCGAAATTTTGCTCCTTATTAAAATTCTCAAAAATAATCTAATACCCATTCAATTTATTAACCATTGCCTTAAAAGAGCAGGCGTTAAATACTCACTCTAAATCATTTAACTGATAGGGATATGATAATTTGTTCCTAAACCTGAGAAGGCGGTACAAGTTGGATGACTATCAGTTGAAGGATTTGTATCTAGTTTATTTACTCAGTTGTATATATTGTAAAAAGCTAATTGTCTTCAGACTTATGCTGTTACTATGCTGTTACTAAAAAAGGTGGGCCTATTTCATGACTTTAGTCTGTCTAATAAATCTTGGACAGTGAAAATTCCTTTTTTCTTTTCTTAAATTCTTAATCATTGCGACACGACAATTAGCCAGAAATTAATTAATTTCCATTCACTAGTATTTTGAAAAAAATCTTAACAGACAGTTTCACTCAAATAAGAACTCCACAAAATACATCCCTCAAGAATTCCGAGTCCCACCCACTACCATAAACTACTTCACCCAAGTCTTACCGACTGATGTTATTCAAAGCCCCCACTGCCGCCAAGAATTTTCGGACACCCTACACTTATGAGTCAGACACGAAGAGAACACTTTGCGAACTCCCCACTAGAAAGAATGTAAGTTACTTAATACCTTTTCTGGCCTTTATATCTGCATGTACATTCACTGTTCTTATATTTTTTATATTATTTTTTATTTGTTTTTACAAAGTTTGCATTATTTATCTTATTTTGTAATCTTCTATGTTTATTTCAACTTTACTTTGAATTCTATTTCATAATGACAATTTCCAATGTTTGATTTTTACAAATAATATAGAACTCAAATGCATAAACATGAGGGTGTCGGGAACGGTTACTCGAGTTTTTTCGGGTTTCTCTACAGAAATTGCTTTTTACTCCAAATTGAATTAGCTAAAATGCTTCATAAGAATAAGTTCTTTGGTGTGGTGTGGTGTATTTAATTATGGCAAAGCACACTAGGGCTATCTGCCTAAGGGGAGGGATGCCTTTCGTGGAGGACTTTCTAAGGGAAACTGGCTCGTATACACGTTACACATGGGGAAAACCATGAAAACGCCCATGCAGCCAGTCCGTTCGCGGGATTCGAACCTCGGACCGAACTACCAGTGTTCAGCGACTTTACCGCTCGGCCGCTGGTGGAATAAGTTCTTTGAGTATCAACATTGGTTCGTAATCCCTTCTATTCGCGAAAATATTTGGCTTGACTAGAATTGCCGGTTTGGCTTTACCTTATAACTCGAGTAAAGACGAAACACCTTCGTATTTACGTATTTTTATTAATTATTGTTCATTGAACGGGAGTTGGTTTGTTCCCCTTGAAAAGTCAACTAATTTCCGATCAATGACGATGATTACATGTTTTTAATTTTATTTTTCCTTTTACAATTGAAATTTTGTTCTTCATGATGATTTAATTCCAGTCCCCGTTAAAACATTATTAACATTTTACTTTCAAGTTACTTCAAAACATCTTTCAAAATATAACTTACCAGTATGGATTCACTCTTTTAAAATAATTCTACTTTAATTAAACTTAGGAGATAATATAAACAATTAATCAATATTGTTTAGGAAATAAACTATTATTAACTAACTTCTCAGCAATTGCGCAAGTAGTAGTAACTTATTTTCGCACTAAATGAATTTAAGATCATACAACATTATATATATATATATATATATACACATAACAAATCTGTTACCCACCTGGGTGAGCTCCGTTTTTGTATTCTTATATGTTGGTAAATCGTGCATATTTGCTTTAAAAATGATTGAATTTTATAGTGTTCTTATGTTTTGATTATTTTTTTATACTTTTTAGCTTCCATTTTGGGTAACTGCGCACTTTTTCCTTCTAGCTTTCTTGCCGTTAAAACGCTGGCGTGCTGCTTCTCTTCTTCGCAACAGTATCAGAAATGTATAAATGTTCTGGAACAGGCACGATTAAAATGCGAAGTGAATTATGGTTGCAAATGCCAATCGAAATAAAGATGAATATTTAATTTTCCTCGGCTGCCAAATTTATTTTTCATTGTGGATCAACATTCTACTTCATTACTTATCTACAACATCATTACATATATATAGTCAATATATTTCTTTTTCTTCCCATTCTCTCAACACCTTGCGCTACATATAGCAATCGGCATTACTTCTTTATCTCAGGCGAAAAAACAAAAATATAGACACGACTGTTGTTAATGCAAGTAGTTATATATATTGTTATACCTTTTCCATTATATTAAAAACTATAACATTACATAACTATTCTTGTATTAATGTTTGTATTCTCTGTTGTTCATGAAAATGTGAATTTAAGATTTCATCAGCAGGAATTTATATAAACGCACTCACACGTTAAACTTTACAAGGTTAATCAGACGGCTACCTCTATGTCCCTATAATTTAGAAAGAATTAAAGGGGGGAGTAGAGACCCTTTTAAAGCTTTTTACACTATTAATTATTTTCTGCCCTTTAAATGCTTTTAGTATTTCTGAACATATTCTCGCGCTGAGTGTATGTTCTCTATATTTATTGGTGATAAGACTTAGTATAAATTAAGATTATGAAGATGCATGCATATGAATGTTCTCAAAATGAGAATATGAAGCCCGATGTAATTAATTGCCTTTGTTTGGGGATATACTTCACATATATTGGGAAGAATTGTTAATTAGCTTCCGTTCTTACATAGAGTCATCATGAATTAGCATAATTTATGATATTAAGCTTTTCTGGTTTGCTTAACTTACGATGTAATTGATAAGCAGCCTACTTATTGGTGGTCGTTTCGCATTACCGGAGAGCAGACCTGGAACCAAAATTGGGGTCGCCTAATTAAATTTATTACTAATTCTACCAGGTACTGCAGTTACGACCAGCAATGGTTCATAAATCAGCGCGAGAAAAAATAAATAAATATTACAGTAGTATGAGTCAATGTGACCATGAACGCACTATTCAGAATCACATGACACTAAACAATTTTTTTCAGCATTTTATGAGGCACGATTAATATTCATGAATACTCCTCATCCAACGCAAGCTGTTATCTATCAAAGTTGCTGACATGGGTGACCATGCAATGCAGTAGGGCAAGAGATATTGCGGATGCGTTTTCGCTGGCAGTTTTGTGTTACGAAACATGCGCGGATGTTTACGGGAGAGGTCAAATGAACAAGGATGTATAAAATGCATTAAGATCGCTATAAAATTCTTATTCGGCTTTTGTCTTTTCGTTATGAAATTCTTTCTACAGGCAACTAACTAAATTAAATTTTTTTATCTTTATTATTGCTTACAAATGTCATGATTTCTAATTATATTGTGTTTTGATTGTGCAAAATGAGAATACATGTTATTTTTTTGGAAGCCAAAAAAGATACGGTGAATTCTTTCGTGTCGACCACGCTAAAACGACCAACTCTAAAAGTGAACAGCATTTCTATGGCGACCGCTTCCCTAAGATGACCACCTCTAAAACTGAGCAATATTTCAAAAAGCATAAACAAATATCGGTACTGAACATCATACTTCTAAGGTACTACTTCCATAAAAGACCGAAATTATGTGGAACCAACTACATGTAGTCGTCTTGGAGAGAGTTCATTACATATTTCATTTCTTAATTTTTTTAAATCCATATATTCTAATTTTATGAGGAGGCGAGTATTATTTATGTATTAATCATAATTTTAAACTTATATCTGGTTTGCCAGACTGGTATTTTAAAAAGTTGCACGATTTGAATAATAAATTATAATTTAAATCATATCAACATGCTGAAACCATTAGTTATCGTTTGAAGCCAGAAAACATGAAGAATCAGCGATGGCCTCGGAAGAACTCCAAACCTTGATTGCTAGCCAGACGTGGTTTTCATTTACACCATAAAGGCATAAAGTAAGAAGGGAGAAAAACCTTACAAAAGTACTAATTGGAATATATGACGTATTCACTCCTTTAAAATGGCATACTGGAAATGGTACTCGTATTATATCAACTAACGTTTAAATATATATCAGGTTAAATTATTCCATATCCCTTGAGTTTTACTCTAAATTAAAATATATTTATTTAGTTTTACTTCAAGGTACACTCTGCACAAAAAAAATGGGATACAGTTCTATTTGTTCCGTTCTGCTGAAATAGACGAAATTTAACTAGCTTTTTTTATGTCTCGAAAGCGCGACGTAAGATATATACTAGTCTTATAGCGCGATGTAAGATTTATACTAGCATGGTTCTAATATAATTATTTTGATACAAAATGGGACCCTTCTTCTGAAATGGCATACCAATTTTCTTTTCCATATTCCGATTCTACACTCAAATTAAGCTTGAATATTAAATTTTATACAGTAATTTGATGAGAAACTTTCCGAGAAATTTAAATATTTAGCTTGGCGCACATTTTTCAGTTTACACCAAGAATATTTCACTTGGAGAAATTCTTAATTTGTGGTAACTTATTTTTCTTTCCCTTTTATTGTGCGCGAGTTGAAACAAAAGTGCATCATTCTTTCTTTCAAATAATTTTACCAAAGTGCGTAAACCACATTTGACGTTAATTATCACTTACAACAAATATGCTAAATTTCAAAGCGCGCCAATATATAAATGTACGTATATTTTGTTAAATTTTGAATAAAAAATTCTAATTTTTTCAGGTATGTTTAGAAATACATCTATTTTAAGAAATTTCATAGTTTATAATTAAAATTTTAAAAAAAAATCAGAAAATACCTGCGATTTTTATTTGGATTAAACCTAAACTTTGAAAGAAGGAACCAAGTAAGTTTAATAAAAAAAAAAACAGATATTAATAAAAATATACCATATTCGATTAACACTGAGGAGCTAAAATTTTGATAGCTAATGTTTTAAAAACTACTTGTGCGATTTTTACAAAACGCAGCACATTGACATAATTTGAATTGTAGGATCTAAATATGAAAATAATTCGGTTGCGTCATTTCAGAAAAGTCCTATTTTGTGTCAAAATAGCTATATCAGAACAGTACTATATGTAAATCGAATATCGCGCTTTCGAATATCACCCTAAGTCGCGCTTTCGAGACATGAAAAACGCAACTTAAATTTCGTCAATCGATCCACTAGAATGGGAGATATCGAACTAGCCATTTTTGGGGGCTGGTGGTGCAAGTTCTATCTTATCTAGCCCATTTTTTAATTACATTTTCTGTAAAATATCTTCCACGTACGAAGTTTTAGACATGTAAACTCTTCTCATTTGCATGCCCTTTTTATTTTGTTGTAAAACTTTCAAAAAGTGAATCATTGCTTTAAATGTGAAGAATTAACGTAAGTATAGTTCTTAACGTAAGTATAGTTAACGTAAGTATAGATTTTCTTCAGTCCTTGCAATCTGAATACTCTGATGTACTGTATTACACTTAAGTAAAGTGGCTCAGTGCAGCGTGTGTTTTCGAGCGAGTGTGGCTGCTGAAAGATGACACTGTGTCGTTCTTCCATGAGAAAAAGTGTTCTGTGGAGTGCGAAATGTTAGAAGACACAGAATGGCTTTCGGACTTTGCATTTTTCACAGATCTTCTTTGTCATATGAGCAACTTGAATGTCAAGATGCAAGGGAAAAATCAATTTATCGGCGATATCTGGGCCCATCTTAAAGCTTTTGAAGTAAAACTTAATCTATTTGCTGGGCAGCTAGAGAACGACTTGTCTCACTTCCCGAGGTTAAATTCAAGACCCTCAGAAAATGAAGAGAAGTTTAAGAATTATGAAGATGGCTTGAAAAAACTGCATTTTGTGTTCGAAAGCACATTTCACGATTTCAATGCTATTGAAGCATAAATTTATATTTTTATTATGCCTTTCAACGTAAAATGTGAAGCAGTGAGGTCAGATTTGGAACTTGAATTAATTGAGTTGCAATTTAACAATCTTCTCAATCTTCTATATATGCAATATTACAAATCATTATCGAAAGTAAGTTTCTCAAATTTAATACCTAACGACCAAAAAATCAGTGCTATGATTGCTTCATCTTATATATATGAACAAGTGTTTTCAACGATAAAACTTAGAAAGAATTATTTCAGAAGTAGACTGGCCAGATGAGCATTTAGCCTCGTTCCTTAGAATCAGTACATCTCACTTCGTACCTCGATATAAGGAATTTTTAAAAATGAAATCTCAATTGTATTCATCTTATTAACATATTTAAATTGTAATACTTGTATATTGTTTTTAAAATTTTAGAAAAATTTATCTTGGGCCGCCAAACCTTTTTTTTTTTTTTTTTTTTCGATTTTTGGCCCCGCGACCGAAAACGTTTGCCCATCTCTGCCTTGGGCAGATAACCCTTGTATGCTTTGCCGTAACCCAAATAATCCAAATCCAATGCAATCGGGCTTCTTATTGAACTTCGTCAGTTTTCTTAAAAACGTAAGCAAACATCAGCATTAAATACGATCAAAAGTCACTACCTCCACGGAATTTCAAATCTGAAATCATTGGTGGTGGTCTTACGCATGTTTAAATGCAGTTATAAAATTGTTTTCTACAGTTTATCAACGATTACGTTTTTTCCCTTTATCTCCACAGCATTCTCCACGAACTGAAAAAGAAATAATGAAAAAATTAAAAATAATAAATATGGTTTGAAGTCAATGGCTAATGCAATAATTCAAATTTTAGAATACAGAAAAGCTATAAAAACGTACACATTCTACCTAAAGAATCAAAATTATGTAGTATGCAATGGGTCTTTGAACTTCGTTTTCGCTACTAAAGTATTGTTATTGTATTTAGAAGAATAAAAAATAACTACAAAAGCACGTGCTCTCAGTTTCCAGTCTACACCTAAAGCGAAACTGCATTTGGTACAAGGTTCGAGCGAAAAGAAGCATGTATGTATATGCTTAAAAAGAATGTTTGAGATTGATCAACTTAAAACATTTTTCACTTTAGATTACCTGTTCTAATGCTTTCATACTAAAAACTAGTTTTCAAGGCTGAAGAGAGAAACATGTAAAGATAAATAAATAAAATCACACATTGAACAATACCTTTAAAGCATTTATTTACGACGTGGATTTTGCTGCAGATTGTTCGATTTAGTACAGAGGATGGTCGCAAATGTTTTAGGCGATTTTCGTTGTATTTGCAGAAATATTTTACCTAAAATGTTGTTTTAAATGCTGTGTTTGAAAACTCTTATTCTTCGCTATCATTCTACACCGTAATTTCCAAGACAATAATGCCTTTTTTAGTATCGGAAGAGTATTTTATCCCATTCCTCTTGAACAGCTTTCTGTCCAGGGTAGACGTCTGGACAACAGAGTCGTAGCTAGGGGTTTTCAGCGCCCAAGGACAACTGAAGATTTCGCGCCCCCTAGTCATGGAGGTAGGAGGTAGGAAGCACTAGGGGCATGGAGGTTGCTTGCCAAGGATGGAAAACATTTAATTCTAAAATGTGGTAACATCAGTTTGGCGCCCCTTCGATTCTGCGCCCGGAGACAGATGCCCCCCTTGCCCCCCTCTAGCTACGCCCCTGCTGGACAATCCGCTTTTTAAAACTACGAAAGTGCAAAAATCCATGGGTAATACATCAGGAGAGTTAGTAGGGATATGAATGAAGGGTATAGCCTTGATATCTATTTCTTGTTCCCCCCCCTTTTTTTTTTTTTTTTTTGTAAATTAACTGTGGATTTTGAACTGTGAAGGGAATTTTGGCTGCTTGCTTTGTCTTGATGCAGTTCTACTCATTGATGGCATTGTGGGTAGAGAGAAGGTATTTTCATATTTGACAATAAGACGACCAGTTATGCCTAAAACCAAACCCAGGTGGAACTGTAGATTGTCATATTTAAAAAGTATTTGTTTTAATTTGTTCCAATGCATTTAATTATGTCTAAAATCTAGAGGTTAGTCTTTTACTAATATGTGTATTCTAAAATCTAAATTTTGATATTAATTTTTAACTCTAATATCGAAATTAATCATTTAATCGAGAAATATTTGTCGATCGTATGAACCCTCCCTTATCCGAAATTATCCCTTATGCAAAATGCTTAAATATTCCCGTGAAACCTACCGAAGGAACCACACCCGATTCCAAATGTACTGGTTTTCTGAATCTGAACAAATCATTTTCAAAATAAACAATTGATATAAACCTGTTTATTCTGAAAATGATTGTTACTAGAAAGCTCTCTTTCGTCAAAACATTTTCTTGCAAAATTTATGCTTCCCTCACATTTTCTACATTTTACAATGATTTCCGAAAGTTATCCAATTAAAATTATAACGAAAGGTTAACTGCTGTGTCCATTTTACTAAGGACGAAACGCAGCTTGAACAAAAGCCCAAAAATTCTTTACAACTTTCTTTACGTCAAAATAGCGAGTTCCCTAAAATGTTTATTTGATTATTGATCATATTTCTGATTCGACATAATTAATGTCGAATTTTTACAAAATCGAGAAATATTTGTTGAACCTGACATATCCTGAAGGGCAACTTAAGCATTCGAATCTAAGACTATCCTACATATATTTTAAGAAATTTTAATAGAACATTTTATTTATAATTATATATATTATTTCAACCGAAATACATAGCCTGGGTCAAAATGCATGTTCGATAAAATTGTTCTTTTATGGTTGTGTTACTATTATATACGAATTACAACAATTCTACGACAACGGATCTTATGTATGTCGGTATAATTTCTTAATATTCAGTGCTTAGGTGCCCAAAGGCTGCAATGAATTAAATGCAGGAAAATTCTTTTGCGTCTGAAGTCCAAAATCAAGTTTTACGTGACACAAGTTGCGTCAGCGGCAGGAATAATCAGCGAAAATTTATCTGTTGAGAGGATTAATGTCTCAGTTTGACGTCAGAATGCAATCTTCTGCACACGGAATCCAAAGGTTTGCACGCGCTGATCATCTTATCACTTGAGTTACCACTTTATTCTCCACTTCAGAATTTATAAAAGGCCAGGGTCATGACTGCTAGATGCTAAACAGGAGGACCTTTTAGTCTGGCACGTGTAGGGAGAAGCACGATCGGAATTATTTCTGTGCGACCATGAAGGCTTTTTTAAATAGCAATAAGCAATACTAAGCTTCATAAAGTGCTTTCGTGTAAAGAATAAAAGTAAGTTTTAAGAAACTGCCGTATGAAGATTTTTGGAATTTCTACTTAAATGGATACAGCAGTGCAACTGGTTTAGAAATGAGAAAGCGAACTGAATTGAGTAATTAGGAGTATTTATGCTTAAATGTCTGAAAATACATTAACACACGAGAGTACAATGGCAATAAACTTACAAATACTCTGATTTAACTTCAATATTCATTTAAATAACTTTGATATTTATAAGGATACTTTTACATATTACCACTGAGATATTCCAAAATTCCAATATTCTCTTTTTCTACCATTTCATTTAGTTTACTATGTATGTAAGGAAAACACGTAGTGCAAAAAAATGCAAATATTTTTTGTTGAAATGCACTAAGTCGTGGGTTTCCAGCGGGATTGGTATTGAGCCCTGGGCGTAGATAAAATTTTAAAAGGAGTTAATGAGCATCAAGGGCTGGATAATCGAATATGCACCGGCAGTGGATCGCCATAAGCAAGATGCCACTGATTATAAAAAATATTTTCGAACAAGGTGATTTAAAAATTGAATTAAGCAGTTTTATGCCAAATGTCAAAAAAATTGCATACATCACGCGCAGCCATCACATTCATTAAAATCGAATTTTTATGCATTTAGAATCTCTGATTTTGTTTCCGAAAATTATTTTATATTCAGAAAATAAAAATAATAAAATAAAAAGTAATAAAAGATAAATCAAATAAACCAATTTTTATAAACTTTTGTTCATATTCTGTCTAATTGTTATCTTTAGGTTATTTATTCGCAATTTTTTGTATTATGATTATGTTACATATTGTTTGTTATACAGAAAAATGTAAGGATTTGGTGAAGAAAACAATTCTTTTAAAAGAATTCTATACAAGACAAAGGTCGGGAAACTCTGCTGTAACGTACTTACTATTTTAATCTGATTTTCAATTCTAATAGAATGTTTGTGAAAAGTGTGAAATTTGCATATTACTTTATTTGCTCCAAACTCTCACCAGATCTGTTGTAATAGCTTTATAGGACTTTAAATATAATTTATAAGACTTGAAATATATTTTCAATTTATTAATAGGTCAACAACTGCTTAAAAATATTTTTTTATTCCCTTTAGACTCCTCCATTAAATTTACCCTTTCAGGCAGCTTAATAATAAATAATGAGAGGAAGCGCAGTGATATCTCCGTTCAAGGATTTAATTCGTACCTGAAGGCTGTTCGTCAACTGAAATGTTCGTAAACCGAAACAATTTCCCCAAAAGAAATTAATGCAAAATGAATTAATTCCTTCCTAGATCACATGTGATTGTTTACTTAAAATTTTACAACAGTACTTTGTACACAGGTTCATAGCCCGAAATCAATGGAGATTAATAAATGTAAAACAACAACAAAAAAAAAAAAAAAAAAAAAAAAAAAAAGATAAGCACAATATTAAGCAGAAAAAACAGACGAAAACTTAATTTAAATTTTTTGTACTTGTGCTGCCTAAGTGGAAATCGATGAAAAGCATATTCTTGTTTAGATTGTTATTTTCCATGCAAACATCAGGAACTGTCTTAAGAGGGCATCTCCTTTTGCCTTCTTTTAATCTCTAAACATCAATCGACTTTGATTGAAACTCATTATCGCCTCCGCTTCGCTTAAAATTAGTCCAGTGCGATTTCTTGTCACCTATGTTTTCCTTTAAAAATCATACGTTTGTTAAAATAATTGTCAAAGATAATATTAAGTGCAAAGGTAGCATGGTCTCTGAACACAGTACAGCGATCCTTTCTAAGAAAACAACACACGGTCCCAGATGATTTTGGTCTTCTGTGAAAGTGATCGTCTTAGAGAATGGTGTTCGATACACATATTTATTTATTTTCTTAAAAATGATGGTAACTTTTAAAGGTGGTTGTCTATGGAAGCTGGTCATCGCGTGAGGGTTTACTGTATTCCACTAGTTAAATCACTATGATAATATTTTACTCTTGTGGAAAACAAATACAGTGAACCCCTGTTCACGAACGAAATTTATTTTTGAAGGTCTCTTGTCATCCGAAATGTTCGCAAACCAAAACTATTTTTCCCGTGAGCATGAATGTAAAATGTATTAATCCATTGGTGATGATTTTTTGTATTTTTATTTATTTTTTTTTACATTGCACAAATTCATAAATGAAACAATGAATATCATAAAATTTAGGACAAAACAGATAAACACAGTATTGAATAGATAGAACAAATGAAAATATAACTTAATTTTACAGCATTTGTACGAAGGAGAGTGAACGAAAAAAAAAGGAAAAAAGGGGGTGAGGAGAAATGTTATTCTTTAGATGAAGAGTTCCCTTCCACAAAAAATATCAGACAACTGTCTTTCTTTCTGAAACATTTTCATTTATATCTTTTCTTTTACTCTTAAACCACTCGAATCTGCTTGCATCTCACGGGGTTTCAATTTCAAAGATTGCCCAATGTGTCTTTTGTTCTTTACGTATGAAATAGCTTCTGAAGTTAGACATGGGCATTGAAAATGCTTAAGACTGTTTTATCAAATGATGTCATTAAGCTAAAACTTTTGCATCTTACCCCATTTTACACAAATTTCGCGTATCAAAGAAATGGGATAATTTCTTCTTTCCTCTTCCTCTGAAGACTTTCCTGCACAGTTGCTTTTGTTGTTATTTCTGCAGCTGTTTAAGTTTTTTTCCCCTACTGAGCCCATTTGTATGACCCTCTAGTAACTCCTGCACATTTTAATGATGATTTCCAAGCCCATAGTTTTGTTAGAAGACACAATATCATAGATAAAAAAAATTAAGTGTCAAGATCCTCAAAGAGTCTGCCTGCCACGTAATTTAGCCTATAGTTAAATCTGCCAGTCCGAATCTGTAGTCCTGTAAGTCACTTACTACCAGATTTTGATGATGAGAACGAAGCAACGGAACATATTAAAATGGTGTTTGCAGAATTCCATGAATTTTAACTCTTTTTCCTGGATTAACTCAAAACATTTTGAAGATCGTATGTTATTGACTTAAAAGTTCGCAATCCGAGAAACCGTTCGTCAGCCGATCTGCTTTATTCAGGTAATTTGTTCGCTAAACCAAATTGTTCATGATTCAAGGTTACGGTGCGCCCCTTAATTAAAGTATTATAATTACGGTGCTTGTTGCCATCATTTGTCTCCAAATCTAGCGGCGCTGGATTCATTACCAATGAAGACGGAATATAGTAAACTGTGAAATCGTGCTTTAAAAACTGCAAAGGGTCACCTACCTGATTAATAAGTACCAATATTTATTTAATTTTTATTTAATAAGGTAAAGATTATCCAAATGTTAATAGCCTTGAATTAAAAAAGCGAATGTTTTTCTATTAACGTAATTACTTTAACATCAAAATAAAATAAAATTGATTGTAGTTAACTGTATTTTAAAAATGTTAGTATACTGGCAATAACTTACGTTAAAAAACTGCTTTAGAAGTGGACAAGAATAAAGGTCCGCAGAATATTCTGAATTATAAAAGTGGAAAAGAAAGAAAGTTTGAAGAAAGAAGAAAGTTTTTTTGAAGAAAGTTTGAGAAACGATGGTCTAACATTGAAGAATTTATCAATAAAGCTTCTACAAGTTAACAAAATATTTAAAATATAAAAATTATAGAAGTACAAAGTAATTTTCTATCACGCTCATTCCAGTTTAAAATCTAAAAATAATTTTAAACTAGAAGTTGATATTATTCTAACGGTTAAAGATCCTCCCAGGAATTCAAGGTTAGTACATAAAACTATAGATTTAAAATGAACTTATCAGGTTCAATGTTTTTTCTAACCTTCTTCGGAAACATACAATGACCTGACTAGAACAGAGAGCTTACTAAAGCTATGTTCACTAATTGTAGTAAGTAGACAGGATACAGACGAAGGGTATACAAAACCCTTTATTCTTCTTTATATACAATGACTTCCGTACTTCGGAATACAATGACCCTCCACTCGGGGTCTAACGTAAAAGATATCAAAATGAAACTAAACTCTAATTTAACTTTAGAATAATACACGTGTAAGATTGGCCTTATAATAACAGGAAGCGTATGTAGCACAGAGACTGTGAACACTACAATACGTTTAATTTATCAAGAGGATTAAAACCTCTGGCCTGGAAGGCAAATAGCAACTGCGTAACTTCTAAGGTAAGCGGCCTGCTTCGAACTCACTGCTTCCTCTCTTCTGCTTGGCAAAAAGGCCACACTTAAATACTTGGCGTTCGCCAGACAAACTTTGCATAAAATCCTTATCGCTTATAATTCTGGCCGGAAGTAGAAAATAAGAAGTGATAGTAAAGATTTAAAATAAAATAAACGTTAGTAAAACTTAAGATCCTTACAAACTAACGAACTTTTAAAAATATCAGTGTCAAATAGTATGGTGGAAAATTTGCTACTGACATTATTTCATCAGAAATTATAATTAATCGTCATAAACCACGTATAGACTTAATAAAGAAAAGACTTAATTATTCAAGACATAGAATCAAAACAAGATTTATTCCACTGAATGATATTTTGAATCATATATTTGAACAAGATTTATTTCATTGACTGATATTATTAAATATTTTCTAATTAATTCTTCGAAGAATTTTTAATTTAGTGTTATAAAATGTGTTCACTTCCAAAAATAAAAAAAAAGAAGTGATTTATTGCTTGAAAATTAATTAATTCCCAAGCTTCGAATAGAAATTGCACACTGTTAAGAAAGCTCTTATTTGAAATAGAAAGCTGTGATTTGAGAGATGAGGCTCCTAGACAGCAGAAAATGTTTTAAAATGTCGTAGCAAAGCGACGTATTGAAGTGTAACATATCGATGTTTTTGTTTGCAGATTATATTAATTTCCTTTTAATATATTAATTTCCTTTTTTTTCAGAAAGCTGAAACGATGTCATATGAACTCAGGAGAGCTTTCCAGTGGTGCCTTACTGATCAAACAATTTTTATTTTGTCTTACAATTCAAAATATAAAAAAAAGTAATTGAAATGTTTTAGATATAAATCTTAAAATGTGTGATGCTAGGCAAAAATGTCTGTCTCTTTCAAGTTTTATGTTATTCAACCCCTTTCTTTTGTAACCTAATTTATTTTTTTAATAAAGAAGTTGAATTATTTTAAATATGAACTATTAGTGTGTTATATTCATAATAAAAATTAATCACAGAAGTTCTTTTCTTTATCAAATCAATAGAAAAATAATTTGTCACTTCATGTCAAGTCCGTTATCTTGAGATTATTTTACACAAAATTAGCTTGTAAATCTGTCTAAAAGGGGCAGTACATATTCAGTTATGTAGTTAAACTAGTCAAGCTAAGTTTGACTGCTTTGAATATGTGCTCCCCTCCCTTTTGGCAGATTTATAAACCAATTGGGGGTAAAATAATTTGTTGTGTTACTTTTTGTTTGTTTATATACCTCTCCCTAACATAATCTTGCATCCTTCATGCAACTAGCCGTTAGTCACGGTTATGTACGTTTTCCACTTTTTCCTTAGAGAGATGTATGAAGCGTCAGTTAGATATAATCTTTCCAGAAATTTCAGATTGAATTTAGTGTACTTAAAATTCGATTACGACTCTTTGACCTATTATCTGAAAAAAGGTTATAGTATCAGGAAACAAAATGTTGACCTTAATAATAAGCTCAGATCTAATTTCTTATTGTTTTGAAGATGCCCAGGGGGCGTTATCTACCAATAAAAAAGATTGTTTTAATTACAGTATTGGGATGCACTGGAACGAAAAGTCTTAGAGTAATAATTTGTAAATATTTGGAGCACACATGGCTTCTTGCGAAATTTCTTGCGAAATGGTAGATAAAACATAAAATGATTATACTCGTGACATCTGAAAATATTAGATTAATAGCAACCTTAAATTTTAGGATATTAAACGCTTTACCAATAAGAAGCGTTAAAGGAACTAGTCTTCCATGCCTTGAAGCTAATAAGAGACGTATCTCTACGGAATGTAGATGTTTCAGCGGGCTTTGTTTTACAGAAAGGTCCACTTGTAATTTTTTTTTATCATTCTCCGCCTAATATCGTGGATCATTATGCCCCAAGATGCGTGAGAAAGCTAAAACGGCTGAAACCCGCATCATAAGACTATCCAAGATCGAAATAATCATTGTTTTCCATCCTAGATAGGTCACATAATGTAACTGATTTGGGTAATAGCGACGTGGACTTAGTGAACCTTCCCTTAGACGACCACCGAGGGTACCAAATGATACTGGTAATCTGTGGAGGTTGTCATTATAAAGAGGCGATTTTTAATGCGCTTTAGAGGTGAGATATTGTTTCGTATTTGTTTTTGTAAGTTTCAGAATATTGATCGCCGAAAAGGAAAGGTAGCTCTTATTTGTAGACTAATATAATCTTCTACAAAGGTGGTCACCTTGGAGAGTTTGAATTAAATACTCAAAACTCCCTCGGGGTGACTAAGATGATTGCAATGATGATGATTGCATCTGGAAGTGATCAATCAGCAGAAGTATTTTTTCACTTAAAAAGCAAGAGGGTAAATTCGTTCTCCTTTATAAAATGCAAATCATCTAAACCCACACATTTTTATATTCAATAAATGTTTTAAATCTTTATAAATAAAACTTTTATAGCAATTTCAGTGGTAGTTCTTTATACACCGAAAAATAATGCACAAAATGTGTATAATTTTAAAATGAAAAAAAAAAAAAAAAAAAGCGTTCGGAAGTTTGTTTTTGATAACCAAAGTAAATAATTTTGAAAATTATAAATTGTGATGCAAATAATATAGAAGAATGTTGCACTAACTATCAAGGTATAGAGTTATAATTTAGTATTTCATTTATTGATGGAAAATCTTCAATATTTTCGGAAAAAAAATTATTTGATCGCTTAATTAATATTTTTTAGAGTGAATATCCGTGTTTGACATTTTTCTTGGTCAATGTCTTGTTTCTTATTATTTTTAAATTGACGGAAATTTATTGCACCTCTGCGTTAACTGGTAATGTTACAAATATTCTTAGAAACATTATACGAAATTTGCAAATTAGCGTATGATGAAACAAAACGAGTTTCGTGAATGTTGTTTAAAAGATCTCATAACTGCTTTATTGTTCAGAATTATCATAGTTGAATGCTTTAAAACTAAAATCTCACTGATGAAATTTATTCAGTATCTACATCATCCAAATACCTAAACGTCAAACTGTTTCAATAGTTAACTAAAAACAGCATTAATTTTTTCTCAGTCAGAAATTTAGTTCGTCAGTTCGTTAATCAAAAATTCGTTAAAGTGTTACAAAATATGAAATCGATAATGAAACAAGTTCCAAATTAGGGCCCATATTATTCAAAATCTGGTGGCTTTAGGAACCGTTGGTTTATCACAATGCGAGAAGCATACATACATACATTTATGCAGATTCTTCATTAATTAATTTCTTTAAATATAACACAGGGCGATAATATTTGGTGGCAAGAATTTGAAAAGTGAAACGAACATTTAAAGTTTACAACACAAAATGCCGAAACGAAATTATGAGCTAATGCCCTTTGGGGTTAAAAATATAGAAAAGTTAACATTAAAAACATTTTTTTTTTTTTTTTTTTGGAAAAAAAAAGAAAGCTTTCAGATTTTGTATTACGTCCAAAGAGGCGTTTCTTTAACGCTTTGTGTGTTACCATTATTTCTTAAATATCATGTTTTCGCTCTTAAACCATAAAATTAAATTCAACAGCAATATCCCAAAATATTTAAAAGAGCATATCTTTAGAATTTTCGATACACAGTCTCTCGCGCTTAACTTTTTTTCTTACAATGTTACCATTGCTCGCTTTGAAATTGTTGAGGTTCTTAATCAAAAACTTTACAAAATATGAAACAGCTAATAAAACAAATTCCAAATTTGTGCTTCCAGATGCCCATATTCGGGTGGAGTGAAATTTGACTAGTTTCATTTATTAACATTTCAACTATTCTATTGCCATTCAAATGACGCGCAGTTTTTTTTTTTTTTTTTTTTTTTTTTAAATCTTGAATTTGCGATTTATTGTCTGCAGCTTAAAACTTTTAAAACAGTACATTAAATCTTTAGAGAAAATGAAATTAGATTGCGATTTGCTTAATAATCAGCTATGATTGTAAGTTTCAGTAATTGTTGTAACTCTAACTGAGCAAGCTCCAAGAGTACTGCGGTATGTACTCTTGGAGTGAAAACTTTACCTTCCCAACAGTAGAAAAGAGCAAGCAGGAAGATCTGGGTGCATCTTTTTAAAGAGAAACTACTTCGATGCGAAGAAGAAAGCGAGCTTTTTTATAATATAGTATATTACTGCGAATTTCACCATAACTATGAATGATCGCATCTGCTCCTTCATAATCAAGAATACTAATGCAGATGCCAGTCCAAAAGAACTTGTTAGCAGCTGCGGAGATCAGCTGTCAGATTGCATTTATTTCATTGATGATGTAATTGTATTTCTTACTTCTATAAATGATTGTCTTGTAGGCTTGTCTAGAAAACGAATAATAAATTTATGGAATGTGCGTTTATTGAGGTAATAAACAAAGCGAATAATGATAAGAGAGATTAACGAAGAAAGTGAATAATGATAAGAGAGATTATTACAAGGAGATATTGCAAACTTTATCTTTGGAATAGGCTAATAAAATAACTTTTATTGTTTCGTACATTCCTTTAATATCTTAGGTTTTCTTAGGAACATTTCGTTGCATTTAACGCAAAATTTCTGTTTTACGAACTGTAAATGTTACTTGGATTAGAAATCAATTTTTAAATATAACGTTTATGCAATTTGACATATCGGAAGTAATTTTTCAATAGATTTTGTGACTCAGTAATTAATGACATAAAGTGACTGATATTTTATTCGCGTTAGTTTAAAATTAAACTCCCATCTTTGTGCTTATACTGTACTAAAAATCTCTACTAAAACCGTGAACCTTCCTTCAGACGATAAATCCCGTTTCAGGAGATTTGCATCTTCCGGTCGTTTTAGTAATGTTCGATGCTTATTTATGCTATCGGAAATAATGGTCAGAGGTGTTCATCCGCAACATATGGCGAAGTGAGGAATTTCGGTATATAGAGAAACCTCAAGCAAAGTGAAGAATTTCAGTATATATCGTGGCAACCACCTTTACAAAGTTACAGCTGCCAAAACAACTACGACCCTTGAATGCCTTATGAATTATTTCGAAACTCTTCGAAAGTTTGGGTGGAAAAACAACGGTAATTGTGTAGACGTATTTTTCCTAATTTTTAACTCTGCGATCTTTACACAAGGAATACAATTGATTATACGACCCACATACATGTATATCCCAACGGTTTGCATAGTTCATCTAAAAAAAAAAAAAAAAAGAGAGAGAGAGAGAGCGAAACGAAAGACCTAGAAGAAAAGCAATGTGATAAGGTATTGATAATGATTACCTGTGCAGTATTATTTCAGTGTTCTTGAATCTTATATAATATATTGAAAACAAAATTAGTGTTCCGTTCTACTTAACTTTTGTTACCAAGGCGCAGTATCTAAATAAGCAAGACATAAAATATTCATGAGCCACAACTTTAAGCTAACACGTGTCTTCCTTGAATTATTATTTTCTGAGAAAAACCGCGCCAACCTTGGCCTTTAAGCCGGAAACAATTATTATTTAAAAGAGATACAACAGAGAGCTAACTACCTTTTCTCGTAGTAAAAAAAAAAAACGCGCATTTTTGGGGCTGAATGAATGCGATTCCTTTCCTCTCACGTACCTACAAGTTAGAAATCACGCGCTAACAAAAAAACTCTTGTTTTCTTCATGGCTTTTTTTTTTTTTTTTTTTTTTTTTTGGTCCTATTAGCGCTCATTGTCTTTTGATGGTCTTCAGGGAGAAACAGGATCCAGTTAGAAATCGATTTTACTTTAATGAAGATAATTTAACGACATCACTAACCTTCCTTTGAGCATTCTGACCTAATTTGAAGATGGTTTTGCTGTTGATGATATGTTTATTAGCAAAAGCTCTTTAGAAACGCATGCTTTTCGTTTCACCCTGTTACCATGCTGAAGGAGGGGCAAGGATTATGTTGCTAGTTTATGAAAGAATGACTCATTTAAAAAAACTGTACTTTTCATTATTGGCTTTGCGAGCATATTCTAGTAACAACTTTTTCCTTAAGGAATTGTTATGAAACTTCAGATGAAAAACAGAACAAGCGCAGCAGAAAAAGGGATAAAAAAAAAAAAAAAAAAAAGCATTTAGAATAATTGTTTTATAATACGAATATATATCTAAGGGTGTATAAAGATAATCCCCTCATGGCGACACCTCCCTAAAAAACCGCCTCTCGTAGTGACCAGCATTATTGAGAACACAGAATAACCATCAATATGAATTTGCCTCTCTAAGACGAAAGTCTTCACGGTAGAGCAAAATTATCCAGAATTAGTGGTGATCATCTTATAGAGAGGTTTCTCCATAAGGTTTTCATGAATATTTATTCCGAAGTACCAAATATAGGTACTTTCAAAGGTTAAAAGATAATAAATTTTATTTAATGTTTATTGGCAAAAAACATTTAAAGCATAAATGCCATAAATTGTGAACTCCTTTATGGGAATGTGCCCAGTATTTCTGTGTGACCAGTATTTCTGCGTCATCTGAAAAAGAACAGTATCTCTGGGAACATAAACAAATATTGGCAATGAGCCATCAACTTTCTCAGAACACCATTTTCACAAAAGACTAAAAATTTTCTAGAACTGTGAGAACTACAGAAATTGTGGAAATCATATAGAACTTAGAGAGCATTTACTATAATTATAATAACTGGATACTTCAGGTAAGCCATCAATTCGCCTGAAACGTGTGTACAAAATAATCCTAATTCCTTTGAAATTAAATTCCGAAGCATTACAATTTACAGTTTCGAAACATATAATTTTATCTTCATCGATGACTACTAAGAAAATATGACTAAAATCTTCTCTAAGCCGACCTTCAGTGGTTCTGAATTATTATGGGCTTCAGTGAAGTTGATCATCTTTCATAGATAAAGCTACATCTGTAATACTTTCATAGACAAAGTATTACAGATGTGTCTTTGTTTGTTTACGTTTTCGGATAGAGTGATCAGCTTCAGAGGTAGCCATTTTAGAGAAGTCGTCGTCATGAGAGAGCTCCTTGTTAAAATTTGCTTTAGTTTGTGAGGATTTGTTAAATTTTAATTACCAGTTATTCTATATTAATTACCTTTGCTGTCTTTCCCGTTAATAGAGTAGAATCAGAGCGTGTTCCGCCTGCTGAAGGCCATGTTTGCTAACTGATTCTCTTGAGAACAGTATATCTGCGGCATTGCGTTGTTCTCATCATTAGGCTTGTCACATCGATATTAGGCATGAGCAACGTGCACGCTTCTCTGTCTGTGTCTGTTGGGCTAACTTACAGTTTACTGAGTTAAGTTAAATTCGTTACTCTTGATTTAAGCCATAAATGCTGGCTTTTCTGTAAGCAAGAGCAATGCTTTCTGTTAACATTGAGTTAAATAAAAGAGTCTTTTACACCCTTACTCAGTCTCTGCGGTAGTTTACAAGACCTAGCGATAAGTCGCTTCAGTCTTTAGAGTTCTGGGTCTAATTTATGCCACCAAAGATGACGAAACTCCAAGTTAAATAATTGTCTTAAACATACTACGTTTCTGTGCATTACTTATTAAAATGTCAAAACTATTACTATTTTGTTTCAGACAATGCCATAGATTACGAGGCAAGTTCTCTAAGGTTTACTTATTCTCAAAGTTTACTGTACTTTTACAAGTGCAACAAACCTTCTCCGAGATGGCCACTCATAGTTCTAAATGGTTTCAGCGTTCTTCAGAAGTAGTCCTTGAGATTCATTATTCATGCTCATTATATTCTCAAGATTATTGAGCACTCAGAGAGAAGATTACCTGTAAGAGGTGTTAGCCAAAAGAGTATTCATCGTACCTTGATTCATTAAAGTCTTTTTTCTTAATTCTTATATTTATGTATTTGCGTTTCTAATTATCAAGTTACATTGTAATGCTAAGGTTACTTAATTATAGTGAAACCGAAGACATTCATACAGAATACGATTTTGGTCTCCTGTAGAGGTTTACTTACGATCTAAGAAATGCTTGTCATTTTTAAAGATGGTCACTTACGGGAGCTAGTAACTATGAGAGGTCTTGCTGTTTTTATCATTAAGCGATGTAGATTATTATATTTATGAAACTGGTTGAGTAATCTTTCCCAAAACTCTTACACATTTTTTTTTAAGAAAAAGGAAAAATTGAAAACTAACTGATATATAATTTTTAGTTGTTTAAGCACTAGTAACAGATTTCCTTAAGAATACTGTCTTTTATAATTTTACACCAATACTTGATAAGCTTCAGTGACGTAAAATGTCTTAAAATTTAGTTTCTTTCTCAGCAAAATGAATTTTTAGTGACACTTTAAGCACATTTTATGCTTCATATCGATTGATACTTAGACTAGTCTTCATATCAATTGATACAATTTGAATTCCATCTTTGTTTCTAGTGGAAGTTCGGATTACGAACAAATTATCTCAGGAAAACGTGCCTCGAATGATGAAAGGTGTTTCGAGTTCCGAAAACTCAGGTAGGCAACAAAGGATTTCCAAGAGTGTTTTAAGGTAACTTATGATACAGAATTAGCACTCAAAGATTTCTGAAAGCCTAACTTTAGCAGTTTCCTTTGCTTAAATCTCATTAACAAAGTCTGGTAGTAAGTGATTTACACGATCCTAATTTTGGTCTGGAGGAAATAATGGCCAGATTGGGTTGCAGGCAGAAATTCTGAGAGCTTTGATGCTAAGATTTTTTTTAATTATCTCGGATATTGTGCCTCCGACTAAGCCATGGATTTAGAAGTTAATAATAAAAACTTGGAGATGCTATTAGATAACCATCAAAATTATCTCAATGAGAAAGTACTGGAACAGTTTCAGAAACAGCAACAAAATGACTGTGGATGATGTTTTCAGAAGGAGACGAAGGAAGAGAAGATGCTTCTAGTTTTTTGGTTCGTGAACGTTTGTGAAAAACTGGGAACATGTAAAGTATCTTGAAGGATTTTATCCTGATAAAGCAATAACGAGCTACAATATAATCACATTTAATGACAGTGTAACGGTTCATTTTAGAAATGTTTTAAAATGTAGACCAAAATAAGAAATCACGTTGAACAAATTCTAAGCGAAACGGAGGCCCATTGAGTCTCAAGCAGACAAGAGTTGCACTAAGAGACGAAAATAAGATAAAAGAAAGTGCCTCAGAAACGCATATCATAATATCTGATGTTTTTATAGAAGAAGACTCTTCATCTAAAGCAACAGCATTTCTTCCCTTTCTCTTCCATATTATTGTCCACTTACTATATCGTCCACCCCTCTTCGTAAAGTACAGTAAAACTAAAATTTTTGTCTTGCTTCATCTTATTAATATGATATATTTCCTTTAAAACTTAGATTTAATGATTTCTGCCGGTTTTGTATAAAGAACTTACGCACAACGTGCTGTCGTAAAAACTTAGGAAAATAACCATCTGTAGTGCAGGAACGGATTAATCCATTTTACATTAGTTCCTATAGAAAAATAGTTTCAGGTTAAGACCATTTCGAATGAAGAACAGCTTTCAGAAACAAATTACATTCGTGGACCAAAGTTTCACAGTTTGACAAATTCTGATGGACATCTAACTTTGAGGCGTAACATTCTGCATTGTCTCTCCAAAACTTTTTTTAGAATAGACGTATTGCTCATTTGATTTAATTTTCCTCATATATGCGAACAAAATTTGTTGAAAATTGTATCACAACAGAAAAATTAAAATCGCGTGATGAAGAAATTTTGTTAGAAAATGAAAACTGCTATCAAAACTTCTCCTTTCATTTATTTAACCTTTCTTAACCTTTATCGCAACCATCTTTAAGGATTTCCTTATTTTATAATTAAATGCCATTATTTACTATGGTATGCAAATAACCTATATAAGGTGATCACTTCCGTATAAAACCATAGCTATGTGGAACCATAGGGATCGTCTTATGAAGGTTACATTGCATTTCTTTTAATAAATGCAATAATGACTAAATAGAGAAGTTGTGATGCGATGTCCTACAGTAAATGATTGTATCATTATTCGATTATACTGACAGGTGATTTCAAAGAAATTTGTGTTTCTAACTAAGTTTCGAGACATATTATTACTTTAATAATACTGAGACTAAAAGTATATAAAATGGCATGTGATAAGATTTCTCTGACAATAAAAATAAAAGTATGACATTTTATCCTTTAAAAAAAGAAAAAAAAAAAAAAAAAAAAGGTAAATAGCATGAAGAAAGAAGGTGAATTGAGGCCCAGTATTCTTCAGATATGTTCCGATGTAAAACGATCATGCAAATATAGCCAAAATAAAGGGGTTAGATCAAGGCCATCTTTTACGTAACAAGAATACAACGAACCGTGCATGACGCTTTGTATGACATCATTTAAATTCGTTTTGACGTCATTAAATTTCATTCATCGCGTTACATGACGTAGTAGTCAGAATTCGAAAAACAAAAACAACTGGAGGCGTTGTGTAGGCGTCAACATTATAGATAGAATAGAACATTCACGCATTTGACAATTATCTAATCGCTATTTGTTTCGAGTCACGTTTACCATTCCTCCGTAATCCAACCAAGGGATATAAGTTACCAGTTTAGCTATGTTTGCAGATAATGATACAACCAAAGAGCAAAGAATAGACCGATAAGATTTCGGGTTCAAACAGTTTCACTTTATATTGTTCCAGAGTAAAAGTCAGCCAAATGATATTCTGGAATAGACATGATTTCTGGGATGAAAAAGATAAAAGTTAAAAAATAGAAAGCTTGCCTGTTTGCAGTGATAAGTAATGGTTTTCAAATTATATTGCTATTATCATTAAAAAACGTCACTCATTTTGAAGAGAATATGCAGT
This sequence comes from Stegodyphus dumicola, assembly GCF_044657685.1. Lineage (NCBI taxonomy): Eukaryota > Metazoa > Arthropoda > Arachnida > Araneae > Eresidae > Stegodyphus > Stegodyphus dumicola. Next base: position 179,403,396 of record NC_140773.1, read on the forward strand.
CTTGCTTCTTCAGTAGCATTAGTAACACTGATCATTTTATACTCATATTTAGTATTTAATAGTTGCGAATATCATGATATTATCCAAGAATGAAATTGCTATGAATTCTGTACGAAACAGAACAACAGTCAAACTGTAATTTACCTAAAGGAAAATGATGGAAAAGTAAAGGAATAAAACTAGATAAAAAGGCTACAAGCAAGCTAATACACTATCTGAATATTTAGAAGAAAAATAAAATCAAACGGGTTGCAGATAGTTAATTCGCTTCTACTTTAAGGTAAGAATAAATCAATTTTACTAGATAAAGGGCGATTAAGAGCTGAACTAGCAAAGGTTGAACTTTATTCTTCAAGTTCAACCTTTGCTAGTTAAGCTAATTAAGAGAGAAGAATTAGAACCTGAACTTAAAGCAGCCTGCGAATAATTTTCCTGAATTGGAGGAGAAAGAATAGAACTGAATCTGCATCAGTGCTTAAATTGCGCCGGAGCCCACCGGAGCCCGGCTCCGGTACTTCTCAATTTTTAAGATAAATTACAATTTTAGCCAGAGCGCACCGGAGCTTGTAGAGTCATCAGGTAAGCAGAAAAGATGAAAAATATGCAACCGCCTTCGCCGGTAATCGAACCAAGGACCTCTGGAATACCGGCCCAGCGTGCAGAACCACTACACCACGAAGGCACGCTAGGCAAGTGGGAGGAAAACTTTATAAGCTTCGGTACTTCTTTATATAAAACTGAACCACAATTTGAAGGGAAAAAATTTAGAATTCCTAACGTTTTAGTTTAACAATAAGCAGACCTTGCAATACTCTATTTCCCTAGAAATACGAACATGAGACATGTTCAAGAGAACATGAAACATTCAAGTAAAGTCCCCTCACTCACATGCGTAAACCTTTCCCTTTAAGAAGGGCAATAAATTTGGGGGAGTTTATTTAGGAGCGCGTAAATTTCTCGCCATGCCGTCGTATCTAGTGTATTGTTATCGATGCTTACAGTTAGTTATCCTCGCAGGATGGAAAAATTGTGTTCTTAAATGTGCTTTAAACGACAGCGAGTACAACAAGAGTTAAATATTAAGATAAACTGCTCAAGTACGTCCTATATATTGTCTTTCCCACAGTATCGACTAATGGGGAGGGGAAGCGTAACCAGGAACTTTACATTCATCCTTAGGAGTCAGATTCAGGACTCATTTTACCCCTGACACACATCTGCTTGAGGGCTATAATTATATCAGCAGAGAGCCGCGGTCAAAGAGAACGTTCTCTCTCACCAAGGTTCTCCTCATTTTTTGTTTCCACCCACTCATACCCTCATTCTGTTTCGCCCAGGAATTTTCCTCAGCTATACTTCAAGTATATTTAATTTTTGTGATGATAAAATAACTTTTCCCCCTTAGATCAGAGCTTAAACTAGGCCAGTGCTTCTTAGCCATCGGAGCCCTGATTAAGAAGGCTGCAGCACTTCTTTTATGTAATTGAATAACAATTTCAGTAGAAATTTTATCTCGAAAATTTTATTTTAACAATAAAATTATATTAAAAATCGCTTATTAAATTTCAATTTATCTCTTCACATTTTATTTAATTTTAATTATTTAATCACGTCAATCTTTAATTATTTCAATAAATAATAATTAATTATCTAATAATTATCAATTAAATTATAATTAATTATTTAATAATTATCGATTATATAACAATTTATAAACATTAAATAAATAGCTATTAATTAATTTGATAATAATTAACTGTTTAATTTTAAAATTATAAATGAGTTTAATAGTTACTTTATTTATTTATTTACTCTTTACTGACGGTCTTCCATATGGCTCCGGCACTTCTAATCTTAGAAATTAAGCCCTGTTCTGCATTATTCGACAGTGCACAGTCGTGAACGTTCAGAACAATTATATATGAACTATCAATAATCCTCGAATCGAACAAGACCTGCCAGTCAGTGAATGTCCGTATCATAAGCAAATTTTACATATTCTTTTCGGATCAAATTTTATCTCTTTTGATGATGAAATTCAGTGCACTAGCCTATACACCACGAAAATGACATCCGTCCTAGATTGTGCCGTATGGAATTGAACGTCATTCTGTGAAAATCTGTTACAGTGGCATACAAGGCCTGTTGTACAAAACATATTTTTTTTTCCTTGTGTTACAAGATAATTTGAATAGCACAGTGTTATGTATGAACATTCATATTAAACAATTGAATACCCATATATAAGAAGAATTATATGGGATAAAAACTCTGAGTGACTGTTGCATAATTAGAAAGATGAAACTCGAAGGATAGACTTGTAGAAAGACCTAGCCGAACTGAGCATTATCTTTATTGCTGGACACGAACTAATTATCGAAATCGTATTTTTCATTACAGATGATCATGAGCACAATACTCACAGCACAATTTTCTTGATATTCAATACAATTGATACAATATGATGTTTCTCAGAAATATCATTCTAAGGAGTTAAGAAATACAATGTGTTTCAGCTAAGGAAACGTTTATGTCTTAAAAGAGATTATTAATATTCAAATGCCAGCAAAATTTTCAGAAAAGTTAAGCAGTTTTGTTTCAATTCTGTTGCTGCCGAAACAATGGCCATATTTGCTAAATTTAGCTAAGGACTCATATTTCCTGAAAAAGTACAAAAGTCTTCTCTAGGTGGAATAAAAATGAATTTTTTGGTCATGATTTTTCAAAATTTAGATAATAGGAGGAAATTATGTGAATTCTTCAGTGAGACATAAGTTTCCTAAAGAAGACTAAGTATTTGAATATTCTTCATGACATTAATGATATTAGTTTAATCACCTAATATAATTAATATCATGTAGCCCCAGCTGCTATATAAAGTTAGGAATTCGAGCAATCCACATGTTTTATGATATACAGATACACTGGGAACAGTGACTCAGTCAAATGCAAATCTTGTGCAATCATCAACTACAAGATCCACAAACAGTATTTACATTTCGTTTCGAAACAAAAATTGTAGTTTTTTATGGGAAGAAGTCTCAGAATGTCCAAAGGTTCTGCGTTTGTCATATCTATTAAAAAAATTACACTGCTAATTTCTCTTGCAACGCGGAATATTTTCAGGATTAATTGATTTATTAAAAAATTAATATTAGTACTGAAATATTGAGTATTTATGCTTTAAAAGATGCTATGAATATACACGAAGAAAAAAATGCTTTCTCTACTACTCAAAATAATTTATTTGTCGAAAAAGTTAATATTGATTCTTAATATTGAAATATTGAGTATTTATACTTTAAAAGATGTTATGAATATACACGAAAAAAAATTTTTCTCGACTACATGTAATACGTATTGCAATTAAGTAGGCAATCTGGAATAGGTTTCTCTTGCTTTACGAAAATACAAGCGTTGTTGTGAAATCTTTCTTAAACCGAAATAACATAAAGTGAATTAAGCCTAAAACAATACAATAAGTATACAGTCCACATAAATACAGGAATACAGTCTTGTTAAAAATAATATTTAATGCAATACTACCCAAAACTGTGAAGACAAACTATAGGGGTAGGCTTAAATGCGGGGACAGACCTCTGTACTGTGAAGACAAACAGACATTTATTTATTTGCATATTATCTGGGCGAAATTAAAAGGATGGAAGCATCACTGCAAGAAATGTATAGGCCAAAAAATAAAGGTAATTTTGGAGAAAAAATACCTTTTTTCGTTTTTAGGTCGGAAACTTTTCAGACAGCTTACGTACCCGAATTCATACAACTTTTTGCAGGATTCAGTTAAAATATCTTACTGGAATTTCCTAATTGTAAGTTATGGAATAATTGAGAAACCTAGCTATGATGCATTTGCCGTGAAAAGGTTCATGTAAGATCAATGCATAATGTTATGTAATGCTTCTTTCATTAAATGGAAAAGGCGTTCATCTATCCTTATCCGTTTGATTTATTCTCTCTTGCGTTACAAGGGATTATGCTCATTTCAATGAAAGATTCCCTTAAGATTTCTTTTTTTTTAATGCTTTCTGTCACGATACTTGACACTAATTATTAACCACAATCAACACATTGAACATCCTTTGTGAAACATATTAATATAGCCTCTCTGACATATTCTTATCGCACTACTAATATTGTATTGCATTTTGTATTTACATGTAGCAGTATTTTGTTCTAAATGGTTAGTATTAATTCATGAAACTAATCAAGACTATCTATAGTTGATTAATAAAAGGTAGCAAATTTTTTGAACTACTGATTCACACTGATCCTGAATCATCATTACCTGAACCATTATTCCCCTAGAGACAGCTTTTAAAATTAATTTTTATTTCTTAAATTATTATTGTTAATTGGTGTAAAATCTCTTCCCAAAAATTTGACAAAATACTATACAATATAATTTAAATAACACTGTACATGCATTGAAATCTCCTTGAAGCTCCTTAAGTCACCACAGTTTTCACATGATTTTAATCTTATATAGTCGCAGTCGCCCTGACTTTAAATATGTGTTTAAATATCGATGCTTCTCTATTCTCAAACATATTGATCAATGTGAGCTATGATTGACATGATAGGTTTTATTCTGTATAATTTTCAGATTTTAATGATCTTTTCGTATCATACCTAGTATATATGTATGAATATTCACTATTTCTTGAAAAGAAATACTTTAAGAAAAATTAACTTGGATTTCAAAATGTAAATTCATTGATCGTATGACGTAGATATTTGCCCTAGTTCTTCAGATGCATTATCAATTACATTATGAAATACAAGTAATTATTATGACATCTAAGAAAATATGGCAAGGTTTGTTTGTTCGCTTTTAATGCTCTGGAGAGTTGTTGATTCACTCAATGATAGTTACATAAATTGATGACTCATAATACAACGACCAACACAGTTTTAGTCGATTTAGTCTTTAGTCGAAGCGGCCGCCTTGCGGAGTATGTTAATAATGGTATATTTATTTATGATCTACCAGTACTGTTCACTTTAGAAAATAGTTGTATTTGGGAAGAGATTAATAAGACAGTTTTCATAGCAATTATGAATTATGTACTAATTAATTCTTAAATTTAAGAGGGGTCGTTTCATAGAGTGAAAAGCTGTACCAATACGTCTTTTGAAACCTCTCACACATGTTCGTAATTTGCTGGTGAATGTTTATGTTGGATATGTAATTAAAACTCTTATTTATTCCATGATTATCTATCTAGTCGTCTGTTTTTTTATCATATTCGTAATAAAAGAGGGGAACAGTTTAACAAAATTCTAGTCTTCTCAATAATCTCATTAGTTAATGCCTTAAATAGGTAGATGCAAAAGGTGCACCGACATAAGGTCCACAATGAAGTTTTAAATGCTCTGAAAGAAAACTGCAATGATAGTTAAAAATAGGCAATGAAATGCAGTGAGTCCACTCCAGGCGATTACCATCTTAAAACGATCAACTCTCCGAGAGACCTGTATTTCTGAGAACACGTATAAATTTCGATACTGAACATCAGCTATCTAAAAGGGACTACCTTTACAGAATATTGAAATCATCTGAAACCGTAAGTTATGCCCTTCTTAAAGGGTTCGTTGTAATTATGGTTCATAAATACAGAATGATCTTATACAATTTTTGCAGAGACAAAAACAATTACGATATCATTAGTTGTATCATTATTATCTGTTATTACTACTACCTTCTTTTACCTTGGACTGGGTTCATAAAAAGCACTATGAGTTGAACAGTGCTTGGCCCATGGTATAAAAATCATTCCTGTGGCTGCTTCCGAAATTGTTTCGTATATATTATTTGTCTTTCATGCGATTCACAGTTCAGTGATAATTGTCATGCTTGCTATTAATGACATAGTTATCATCGTAATTACCGTAACGGCCTCCAAGAAATGAAATTAAGTAATTGAAAACTTTGGTTATGCTAATGCCTCCGAACAGAGACCGCAATTTCCTTGAGGAATTATTTTAAACATAGATCATTAATAGTCATTAAAGCCTTAACTGATGCAAATTCATCTTTAAATCTTCCCTTTAAGGTCGCTTACAAAGTATCCAGAAAGTTGTCTAACGCTATATCAAGATGAGGAATCAGTAATCCGCTCAAAAGGAAAAACGACTGAAGCCCCCATCACCTTGGAGCAAAAGTGTCAACATGTAGAAAATTGCCCACACCAAAGAATGTAAATCTAACGTCATGAATGATTGTTGTAAAAAAGACAGAACCCATTCATCCACCCGCCCTATCTGCAAGGTCGAACAAATTTCCATTTTCCGTAACCGGTCCTCGCAGGCAAATAGGAAGAAAATGCGCCTCGGATATTAAGATAACCATCGGCGATTGTGGACTGAGGGTAGAGGGCGTTTTGTTTCCTCTTTAACTTTTTTCTTTTTATATTTGTAGTCTTCAAGGATAAAGCGGGAATAATAGGAAATCGCAAGAGTTCCTGCTTTGAAGAAACATTTTCTAACTTATAATAAGTGCGGAAGGATTTGCCTGCCTTCAACTGTTTTTAATTTTACTATCGATCTTCCTAGAGTCTTCTTCATTGATGTTCCGGATTGAAGTGCCAACTTTAAGATCAAAGAGTAAGATATTAATTGATAAGATTTTACGTAGGGAATGCAGCATTTGTTAAAGGTGTGGTTTCTTTGAGAGGAAGTAAAGGCTTAGTTAATAATCTCTGCTGCACAAAATAAAATTTATATTTATTATCCCTTCATTGCTTTAAACCAGTAATACATCAAAAAACAAACAAACAGTTATCAGGACTTGTGTTCCTCTTGACTTGCTTTGGAAACATGAACTATCCTGACTCGGAACAGGGAGCTTACCCAAGCTATGTTCAATAAATTGTGAAGTAGACAATACACACAGGAAGGGTATACGAAACCCTTTATTTTTCTATCTTTACAGGTATTTCCGGAACTTCGGAATACACAGACCAACCACTTGTGGTCTGAACGTAAGAATATAAAACTACTAACTAAAACTCTAACTAAACTTGTAAGGATCTTAAGTTTTACTAACGTTTATTTTTATTTTGAATCTTTACTATCACTTCTTATTTTCTACTTCCGGCCAGAATTATAAGCGTTAAGGTTTTTATGCAAAGTTGTCTGGCGAACGCCAAGTATTTAAGTTGTGGCTTTTTGCCAAGCGAGAGAGAGGAAGCAGTTGAGTCAAAGCAGGCCGCTTACCTTAGAAGTTACGCAGTTGCTGTTTGCCTTCCAGGCCAGAGGTTTTAATCCTCTTGATAACTTTTAAACGTATTGTAGTGTTCTCAGGTATCTGTACTACATACGCCTTCCTGTTAATATAAGGCCAATCTTCCACGTTTATTATTCTAAAGTTAAATTAGAGTTTAGTTTTATTTTTTATACTTTTACGTTAGACCCCAAGTGGCGGGTCAGTGTATTCCGAAGTACGGAAGTTATTGTATATAGAGAAAAATAAAGGGTTTTGTATACCCTTCGTCTGTATCCTGTCTACTTACCACAATTAGTGAACATAGCTTTAGTAAGCTCTCTGTTCCGAGTCAGGTCCTTGTATGTTCCCGAAGAAGGTTAGAAGGAACATTGATCCTGATAAACTAACTTTGAATTAGTATACAAGTGCCTAGCAATAAGATTGGCCGTTATTTAGCAAAGTCCGTATGTACTACGGAGAGCTGCTAAAACTACGATACGTTTGAAATTATCAAGAGGACTAAACCTCTGGCCTTGAAGGCAACCAGCAACCGAGTGAAAAGTTAAAATAAACGTTAGTAAAACTTAGGATCCTTACATACTTCCCGCCAGAGTTAATTAGTTTGAAACTGAGGTCTAAAACGACCTTGTTGAAAACTTTTAGCTCTAGAAACTAACGCGAGGCCAATCTTTTACAAACATTTCTGACTAGAAATTATCTAATCTAGAAATTAAAAAGTCGTTTTTACATTATCAACTCCATGGAAAAATAATTTTCATCTGTACTGCATCTATAAACAGGAGTTTCTTAGTTGCTGGAAGGAAAACTAGTTTAATGAAATGTTACACAATCAAATGGCAAGTAACATGAATACTTATATTTTTCTTTTAAAATTCTTATTTCATTCATCACGTTATTTAATTATCTCCCCGTGCTCTCTGACATGTAAAGAAAAACACCAAACACGTGCGTGTCTATGTACAAGTGTTCAACACTACTGCCTGCAATCAAAACACTAACGTGTTAAAATTCAACATAACAAGACCTCAGAACACACCTTATATTCATCTCTGAACCCTGAGGTACTATTCTAAAAAGTGGCTAACTCTGAAGTGAGCGTCAGAGAGCCTAACTACATTCATTCAACCTTTAACACATATTCACAATAATTTGCTCTTTTTACAGTCATACAATAAGTTAAAATTTTTTGGCTAATATTTTCACTTTTAACATATCACAGTATTTCTTAACTTTTAAGATAACAGTTCATATTGTACATAAGTACATATTAACATGCCGTTAATTTTACGCATTTTAAAACATACGTTAGTAGTACATTGTTTGTTAACTTCTATTCTTTTCCAAGCATGTGCCAATTCTTCTACATTGAAATACTACATTTCAAAAGTCTTTCAGACTAAAACTTCTTTCTTGCCAGAATCTTTTAAATAAAATTTTATACAATAATTTTTACAATTTTCTTAAGGTATCTTTCTCAAAGATTATCAATGCTTTTACAATATTCAAGTATTTACACATTCCTACTATACATTAATTTTAGTTTTACTCGCGAGTAATTGAAAAATATAATACCAAAATAGGTAACAACTCATTTCTCGCCTTTTTAGCGATAAAGGTAGGCCTCACACGAGGTAAAACTTCTTGAATTCTGCCACTTGCAGTAAGAATGAAAAATTAACTTAAGGTTTCAAACTAACATAAAGTTTTACTTATCTTTGTGATATTCAGACATCCTTTTTGCTACCCAGTCCTGGAAAGTGACGAGGACTACCGTCTGGTTTATCTTCCTTCTTGTGCGGGTTCGCCCTTCGGTTCCTTCCTCCAAGAGTTTTCTTTTTCTTCCAGTTCGGTCACCCTTGAAGACCTTCTTTTTAGCCTCTGCCTGTGGTCTCGGCCGTTTGATGGCAGCTGGTCTTAGCAGAACCGGGACAACTCTCTCTCGTTCCTGCTTGGATCTCGTTGCTGCCTGTTCAAATTTTCCTTGTTTCTTTGCCTCCGCAGCTAGTGTTCCTTCATCAATTCGTCGACATTTGCTGCGTAGGCTCCTATCCGATGGGTAGATCTTTCGTTTTGGAGCCGTGTCATAGTTCCTGCCATTCCTCCTGGCTCTCTTTGCATTAGTCGAACTTCTCCCTTCTTCATTCTGGGGGTGGTCGTGCCCTCTCTTTTCTGGTCGGTGGAACGGCTTCTTTTTCTTGTTACCTTCAGTTTTCCAACGGGGGAACTTTCTTTTCAATTGCTCCTGTCTACTCATGGCTTGCCCTTGTGATTGTCGTTGTTCCACCTCTGGAGCTTGTGCCTGCAGTGCCTGCCGTGCCGGATCCTGCAAAAGATCTTTAAATATTTGCATTTTATTACGATTATAGAATGGTTTTATCTGGTCAATGTTTGCGGAGCATGTTTCACCATTCCTGGCTTTTAGCATCACTACAGCCTGAGTTATTTTTTCTATGACATATGGTCCTTCAAATCGTGGAAAAAATTTGGCAGTTTTATCTTCTGGTGCTGAAGAAAATGAATGCTTAATTTTTAACACTTCATATCCTACTTTATAAGTTACTTCCCGTCGTTTCATATCATAATAAAGTTTCTGTTTTCTCTGTGCTACTTCAGTGTTCTTTTTTGCTTCTTTAATTAATTTTTCTATATCGCCCATTTTAAATTCTGGGGCTCTTTGTTGAACATAAAATAATTTATCTAACGGCGTTATAATCTTTATGCCTAAAAATAACTCAGCAGGAGTTTTGCCCGTTGTATCATGTTTTGCGGTGCTAAGGGCGAAAGCAAATTCATTGACATAGTTATCCCAGCTTTTATGAAAAATTTTAACATAACTACGGATAATTTTCACTATATTTCTATTGACCCGTTCCGCTATATTTGATTGCGGCCGATACGGGACCATTTTTAAATGACGAATGCTTAGTTTTGGGCACATGTCTTCAAATATATTACTTACAAATTGAGGACCATTATCCGATATAACTTTTAGGGGCGCCCCGTATTTTAAAATAGAATCAGTAACTAATTTCGCGGAGGCTCGTTTTAAGGGAACAATTTCGGTCCACTTACTAAAATGATCAACCATAACAAGGAGATACCGACTTTTATTTAACTGACTTTTCGGGAAAGGGCCCAATAAATCGATGCCAATTCTTTCATTTGGAAATTCGAATTTAATGCTATTTAGAAACCCGGCCGGGCGGAAATTAATATAATTAACTGCTTGACATGTTCGGCAGGACTGGACATACGCCCTTGTTAACTTTTGCAACTCAGGAAAATAAACTGCTTCGCGTACGCGTTGGATGGTTTTTCGAATACCGCGATGAGAAGCTAAAGGGGAGTCGTGCAACTCCTGCAGTATATTTAATCTAAGACTAGCTGGGATAACAAGTCGAAATTCGTTGTTGGAATTCGTAGTTTTTGTATAAAATAATAGACCATCTATTAGTTCGTAATGGGCCGCCCTATTTCTTATCGCCACACTGTCTTGGTGGCTAAAATTTTTCAGGATCTTTTAAATAATCATAAATATTTTAAAATTCCGGATCCTTACCCAGTTCGGTTATTACAGTTTCTCGGGAATGTATCGTACATGCTGTGAGCATTGCCACCTTTACAGTATTACCTTCTTCATCTATTTTTATTCTGGATAGGGCATCTGCTACGATATTTTCCTTTCCGGGGGTGTGCTTAATTACCAAATTATACTCTTGTAACTTGAGTGCCCATCTTATTAACCTTGGGGATAAGTTTTTTCCTGAGTACAATCTAGTTACCGCCGCATGATCAGAATACACTGTTACTGGCGCCCTTCCAAAATAGACTCGGAACTTTTGCACTGCTAACAGAACTGCAAGTGCCTCCCTCTCAGTCGCGGAATAATTTCTTTGTGTTTCATTTAAAGTTCTACTAAAAAATGCCACGGGTTGCTGATTTTGCGAAAGTACCGCTCCTACCGCATAATCCGAAGCATCCGCTGAAATTTCTAAATTCTCATCGTTCTCAGGAAATTTCAAAACAGGGGCTTGCGTTTATGCTTGCTTTAATTTTTCAAAAGCACTATTGGCTTCGGCCGTCCACGAGAATCTTGCCTTTTTCCTTTTTAATTTTAACAATGGTTCAGCAATAGCTGCAAAATCTTTTATAAAGGACCTATAATATGAACAAAGTCCTAGAAAAGAAGAGAGCTTCTTCGCCGTATTTGGCGGCGGATACTTTTGCACAGCGATTATTTTTGATTCGTCCGTCTCGATTCCTTTCTGAGATATTTTGTAACCTAAGTATTTTAATTCAGGGGCTGCAAATTTGCACTTTTCGACATTAACTTTTAGACCGGCCTCATTTAATAATGAAAACACCTGTCTTAAATCCTGTACATGTTGGTCCAGATTATCACTAGTAATAATGATATCATCTAAATAGATAAATGTGGTCTTTCCTAGAACAGGCCTTAGCACAATGTCCATAGATCGCTGAAATGTTGCCGGTGCCCCTGAAAGGCCAAACGGCTTACGCAAGAATGCATATATGCCAGACTTGGTTATAAAAGCAGTCTTAGGCATCTTCTGGTTTAACACCTATTTGAAAATAACCAGTCGTTAAGTCTAACGTAGTCATGTATTTCGTAGAAGTTATGTTCCTTAAAATTTCTTCCATAACATGTAACGGATATACCGGATATTTAGTCATGGAGTTTAATTTACGATAGTCAATTGCAAAATGCCACCTTTTCGGATGTGTTACTGGACAGTCATTATTTTTCTTACATAACACAACCGGGCTAGCATAACTTCTTGAGATGGGCGTTATGATCTTTTTACGTAACATATCTCGAATGTGCCACTCTATAATTTTTTCTTTATTCTTATCGTACCGATACGGCTTGTGGCGAACTGGGAGTGAATCTCCTGTGTCGATACTATGGTTAGTAACTTGAGTAAATCCGGGAATATCACTAAATAACGAAGCAAATTCACTTATCACTTGGCGAATTTTTTGTTGCTCTCCCGTAGGCAGGTGGTTGAGATTTAACGTGGGTGGTTCTCTTTTTTCTTCCAGAACTGGTTTCATGGTCAGCTTAAGGGACGCTTGGTTGAAATCCAGAGTTGCTTCTGCCTCTGAAAAAAAATCTATCCCTAGAATTACATGTGCTTGTAGATTTTTTACGATAAAAAACATGATCTTTACTTGCTCGTCCTTAATGCGAATATAAAGTGGTAGTTTACCTATGCATTTGCATCTTTCTCCCTGCGCATCTAACATTGTCGTATTATCCGAATTATATATTCTGTATCTACAGAAGTACTTCCTAAAAAAATCTTCTGCCACACAGGAACACTGCACGCTTTTATCCAGGAGTGCGGTGGCTGGGATGTTGTTCACCAAAACTTCAATCTTTGGAAGAGTCAAATTTTTCACAATAACTGTATTTAACTTGAAGGAAGAGGGGTTTTCTTGGCCTTCGGATTTCCGCACCCTCCCGTCAGCTAAAATCCGTTTTAGTTTAAATTTTCTTTCTTCCTTTCCATGCCTTCCTTCTTTTTCCGCTGGCCTTCAGACTTTTTTTCTGGTTTACTATTGAACTGTCGACGTTCGCCGGTTGTTTTTGGATACTTAGGTTTCCTTGCCCACTGATTCGATTTGCTTCCGTAGCCGTGTTCTTGCCTTTGCTGTGGTCTTGGCGCACCAAAATTGGCTTCGTTGCTCATACTGGCGTCTTCTTTCCATGTCCGCCGTTCTTCTACTTTCAAACTCGATTGCTAGCTCAAATAACTTTTCCAGTGTAGTCGGATTCCTTAATTCAATAAAGTCTTGTACTTGGGGAAGTAACCTAGGCAAAATTACTTGTATTATCTCGGGATCCGGACGGCTTCCATACAAGAGTTTAAAGACGTGAATTTTTCTTAAAATAAAGCTTCAGAGATTTTCAATTCGTTGCTGGTATATGCTGAAAAGTTCCGCTCCTAATTTTGCACGATTTCTTACGACAGGGAAGGCTTTTACTAAGGCAGTCTTGAAATTTTCGTAAGTATAGATGGGACTTCCCGCTTGACCCAAAAAGGTTTCTGCCTATACATTTGAACCAATTAAGCGCTTGGCCCCTCAAAGCGCTGGTAGCTAAGGTGACTTTCTGGAACTCATGGACTGGATACAGCATGAAGTGGTCATCCAATTTTTCCAAAAAACTTGTTACCGGTGAGTTTCCATTAAATGTTGCTTCTGGTTTCATCGATGCGCGCATGGTCTGGACGATGTACCCAAATCCTTCCAGGGCGGCAGCTGGCATTTCTGGATTCTGGATCTGCAGGTACCTCAGGTTCTTCTTGAAACTCGGCCATGGCTATTCTTCTTCGTCGGGCGCCACTATCAGGACTTGTGTTCCTCTTGACTTGCTTTGGAAACATGAACTGTCCTGACTCGGAACAGGGAGCTTACTCAAGCTATGTTCAATAAATTGTGAAGTAGACAATACACACAGGAAGGGTATACGAAACCCTTTATTTTTCTATCTTTACAGGTATTTCCGGAACTTCGGAATACAGAGACCAACCACTTGTGGTCTGAACGTAAGAATATAAAACTACTAACTAAAACTCTAACTAAACTAACTTTGAATTAGTATACAAGTGCCTAGCAATAAGATTGGCCATTATTTAACAAAGTCCGTATGTAGTACGGAGAGCTGCTAAAACTACGATACGTTTGAAATTATCAAGAGGACTAAACCTCTGGCCTTGAAGGCAACCAGCAACCGAGTGAAAACTCGTAAAACTACTATGGCAAGCGGCTTGCTTCCAATAACTCCTTCCTCTCTCTTGCTTGGCAAAAAGCCACAACTTAAGTACTTGGCGTTAGCAAGACGAATTTGCATAAATAAGTTAAAGCTTTTAATTCTGGCCGGAAGTAGAAAATAAGAAGTGATAGTAAAGATTTAAAATAAAATAAACGTTAGTAAAACTTAGGATCCTTACACAGTATGTATTAATTATAGGAAATTTTTCATCGAATAGAATAATCCAATGAATTATAGATTCAGCTATTAGACATGTACAATTTGAGTTTGTAGACACCAATGTCGGCCAGTTTTGCAAAAATGGGAGGAAAATATTCCATCTGCGACAGCAACCAACCCGGTAGAACTAACCGCATGAAAATGGGAAGAAACATGTCATCTGCTAGAGCAGTTTTTCGACACTAAAACCAATTACGCGAAGAATATTTCCCTTTCAACCTCAGGCCCCATAGGGATCTTCACACCCTCCGAAAAAGACATCTAGCAGCATTCTACTTTTGTCACTCTTTGGTAGCAAACGAAAATCGAATACAAATAAATCTAACAGATAACCCTCCCCCCCCCCAAAAAAAAAAAAAAAAAAAAAAAACCCTATGATATTGCTTTCAATGAGAATGGAACATTTCTTTATAGCAGTCTTATGATCGACGCTGTATTAGCATTACAGCAAAGTACTATGTTGCACAAGGGTATTATTCTCGATTAATGGAATGGTAACATCGTTAGTAAACATCATATGGTAGAGTGTTAATACCAACGAACTCTGTAAAACTACCATTCACAGTTCCAGAAGATCTAAGTTTTCTATGCAGGTGGCCGTGTCACAGAGTTGATATTCATTACTGGAGTTCATTAATGTTTTCAGAAATAACGATCACTTTCAGAAGTGGTTGTCTTTGGTAGATAATCGGCACTGTAAAGTTCACTACGTATATAAATATCTCTGTATAAATTGTTTTTCATTTCGATAATTGATGCATACAAATTGCATGAGAATACACCAATATAAAATTTCAAATTAACCATCTCAGACTGAAAGCCATCTTAAATTTGCGCAGCCTTTTAATAAAAATCTTATTTATTTCGAGAACAATCAGACCGAAAAGTGTTTTCGTACAGAGTTTGTTTAAAAATGTTCCTGCTTCTGAAAAAGAGGGACTGTGACGAAGCTGATGGTAGTTGGCAGAATACTACCATTTTTTGCAAAATACTCTGTTGGCAGAATACTGCCAAATTCTACGAAATTCCAAGCGTCTGAACTGTTTCTCAGACTTTTGGAATCTTCAAGAAGCTTTCTTCGATGTATAACAGTATTCTGATGAATTTTGTTAGAAATTCTACATCTTTTCCTCCTGGTAATCTTCAGCCATTAGTTCAACAATATGTCCAGAATTAGTCACTTAGTGAAAGTGTTTCCATCCTTAGTTTTACATTAGGAATTTCGGAGATGTATGGAATTTTGACGGCAAATAGTTCTATATTTTTAGAAATGACGTACAGTGAATCCTTTCGACTAACATAAATAGTTCCTAATTATTTTGGTCCCCTGGGGAGATGTCGTCTTGAAAGATAATATTCAAAATTTGATTATGTTCTCAGAAATAATAATAACTTTCAGAGATGATCATCTAAACAAGGTAGCCGCCACGAGAAGGCTCAGTGTATCTCTTCTTTTATTAAAGTAGACTTTAAAGTTATTTTAATAATTCTATAGTTACATATCGTTTTCTCTGGAGCTGCAGTAAAAGCTAAAGCTTTTTTTCTCATCTTGCCTTCTTATTCTAAAATTAAGGATTGGTATCCGTTACGTTTCACATTACTTCAGTCTGCGGGGAAAAGATTCTAATAGTTTTTAAAAACTGTAACATTATTTTCCTTTTAAACTAATGAAATTTCAGATTCAAAAACGTGTCAGAATAAATTGTAAGGAAGCTAGGTGGCAGTTCTTTATTCCTGTAGTAAATAGGAACAAATAGGAAATTTGTAGCATTTACCACTGCCATTTGAAAAAAATGAAACAGATCTGCAACCAAGCATAAGACATGCTCGCTTTAGAATTTAAGAGCTGGAATTCTTGCATTTTTATTATTTGGAGCCAAAGAGAAAAAAGTATTATGTTATGTTTGGAAAGAGAGAAAAATTCTCATGGCAACCAGCTGTCGTAGAGAACCGCTTCTGAACGTGTTTAATATTTAGGTCATGAAAAAGGTTTATCTGTATTTTTGGGAACACAAACAATAACTGATATTTAATATTATCTTTCTAAGACGACCAATTCCGTAAAAAATAAAAGTCTTATCGAAACTTGCTTGATATTCTTAGAGAGATTTTATTAATTTTCTGAGCAGTTTCGATATGTCTTCTTCGGGCATCCAATCGTATTGATTTCATCGTTTATAGATAAGACTAACAACTGCTTTAATTTTTACAAATTTTTGTTTTTACTCGTATTTAATAAGTTTGCAGTGAGTGACACTAAAGAACTTACTTTTATATCAGTGGTATTTCAAACTTCTCTATACGTTGACTGAAGATGCTCACGGCCCAGTTCTGTTTTAAAATTAAATAAATGAAAAATCTTCTAATTAAAAAAGTATATTGAAGGAAATACGTAAGAATTTATTAACAGATATCGTTACTTTGTATATTGGTAAACTCTCTCGTGGCGACCGTCTCCCTAAAATAATCACATCTTAAGGTGATCAGTGTTCCTGAGCATCTAAATGAATATCAATAGTGAGTCAGTCATTTTCACAGAAGATCAAAATCTTCTGGAACCGCGGATGATTTTCATATGATACTGACACATACACAGACATTAAAATCTGCGCTAATTTGGATGTCTTTGCAAACGAAAGATAAAACTTTGTAAAGTTTCGCAAGCAAACATTTATAGCTATCTTGCTTTGCTTCTGAGATAAGAATTTTAACTTATCAATTTCCGACTATAGACGCTACAGATATTTTGAAAAGCAGCGCATAATCACTGCTCTGTTTATGTCTTCATTCACAACAGGTCTAAAATAGTCAATAATTAAAAGATGTGTAAGTACGCAAATGACAAATTTGAATGTTACGCATACCGTACACCTGCAGCGCACAACCTAGTACGATAGCCATAAATTATCTGAATAAAAAACGTCTCGGATGGAGAACGTTGTTTAGAGTTACGAATAATCGTCGGAAATATAAGGTTTTCAAAGGTTCTTTGAGATAACTTATGCCAAACAATTAACTTTTGGGGACTTTTGGAAACATCATTTTAATACTTTTCATTACTTAACGAAGCCTGGTAGCAAATGACATACAGGACCATAAGGCCATAAATATGAGCTTAGTAAGAAAAGCTACAGTAGCTGCAAAAGCAGTAAAAAAAGGCAATTGTCGAAGAAATGTCTTCAGGAGAAGGGGAAAAAGAAAGAATGATCCTAATGCTCTGAAACGCGAAATTATTGCAAAATAGGGTTAACTGCAAAGTTTTCGCGTAACGTTATCAAATTCACGTAACGACATTATCAGTAGCCAGCTACAGCGTAATACTTTTCAGTGATAATGCCATTTCTCACTTTGGAAACATTTTAAAACGTAGGTAACAGTAAATCACATTGGACAAATTTTGAGTAAAACAGGTGCATAGTGAGTCTCAAGCTGAGTCGAGTATCGTTTAAGGGACAAATAAAATACAGAAGAAAATTCGTTTTAAGAGTCCTATTATCTTCATTAAGTCCTATTAACTTACCTAATGCTTTAATGCAAAGGAAATTTGCATCCAAAACAGTCAGATCTTTCTCGTCATTTTCTACTTCGTACAAATACAGAGGGCGTTTACACATTTTTAGAGCGATTTCGATAAAGAATTAAAGAAAGGCAAATGTTTAGGAATAAAAATTTCTGGCAACAACTTATTACTTGAAATGTGAAATATCGTCTGTTATTTTTAAATTGATTCTTCTTCCAAAACATACATGTAAACAAACTAACTGTGTATTGAAAGAGATATTTTTACGTTTACCGAAGAAAAATATTTCTATTCGATAATTTAAAAACATCATTAATGGCATTAAAATTTCTAAGTGCAAAATAAGTAACATTATTAATCGGAAAGTGTAAAACCCTTAACCGTTACTTCAACATTTAAAGAAGACTCCAAACGAATACACGAAAAAAGGTATTTATTTCTAAAGTTATTTAATAATGTAAATTCAATAGTTGGTAACAAAAGCAAATCTGCGAACATAGAAATCAATTACTTTTAAATCAATCTTTTCGTGAAGCAGGAGACGTGAAATATGCGTAATGCCCTCGCCGAGACTCGAACCTGGACTTCTTGAATTCGCGCCGAGTGCGCTACCGTTACACCACAAAGGCATGCAGAAAGGAGGGAGAAAATAACTTATAACTAAAAATGAAATAATAAACCAGATTTACGACATTTAAAAAATCTAAAAAAAAAAAAAAAAAAAAAAAAAAAACATATTATTCACCAGCTTTTGCCGAGGCGCTTGGCTTAGCGCTGTTAATTTTTTTGTATTTGTAGAACCAATTTGTAGAACCCTGTGTGAAAGCTATTTAACAGGAGATAAATGGAAATACATTGTCACCTTTGATGGAACGAAGGTTTACCTAAATGACTGCAACAGAAAAAGGTCTATTTATTATTGAAAAAAAAAAAAAGTATAAACCTGGTTGCAAAGGTCAATGCAAAGAAACATCAATAAGAGGTCGCAGGATTCTCTTACTGTCGGAAATAAAAAATAAATAAAGTGGAAAAAAGTGTTAAAGTCTACTCAACGTACTACCAAGAGAAAGACTTTCAAAGAGTGAAACCTCATCATTACAAAGCAACAAGTCATAGTTCGAAAAGTACCTCTGCATTCCTCAAAAACTGAAGATTGATATGCAGTTAATGCATATAGACTTTTTTCAACGTATTCCTGCGAAGTTCTCTTAACGTTTCACTTAAGGACTATTGTGTCTCTGGTCTCTTGGAAGAACTCTTTTTAAGCGCAAACCCACGACGATTAATGAACTCTGGAAAGTATGGTAAAGGACTGGAAATCCCCTGGAAATTTTACGAAAAGCCATTCTATCATGGAAATCACAATACAGACTTACAGTCCAGGAAAATGCTATCAGATTGAAAATTTAAAAAAAATCGTTTGTGGTCCAGGAATGAATCATCTATTTTAATTAATTTCCATGAGGAAAATTGTTTCGGTTGACGAATGGACTTCAGGAACGAATTAAATTCCTGAATCGAGGTTTTACTGTATTTCCTCAAAATAAAACAGGATTTTATGGAAACTGTTTCAGCACTCTGCACGGGTTTGTAAATATGAAATTTGGCAGTTCCTGTGATCCTTGAGAGAGAGAACTCCATTTACAGAAAAACCTCTGACCACTTTCCGAGCACAGTGTTCAAACTTTTTTCGAGCCGAAACACTTCGATATAGGAACGTGAAAAGTATGAATTCGAACTCCGGACCTACACGTCGAGTGTGCTTCCAGGTACAGCACGAAGGCAAGTGGAAAGGAGAGAAAAATACTTTATGTAGTCCCTATTTAAAGGGCGACTGCGGATTAGAGGACACAGTCGCCAAATCCTGGTGGTGAAGAATCATCATCCATCATCTTTTATTTCGGGCGCCGCTGTAGAGTCATTAGGATTTTTGAAGCAGAAGACATGAAAAATGAGCAATGCCCTCGCCAGATTTTAAACCTGGACATCTCGATGCGTGCCGAGTGTGCTAGCGTTACAGCACGAATACATAGAGAAAGGAGGGAGATAGTGCCTTATACGTTATTATAATTATTTACCAGGAACACGATGCTGGCCTTTGCCGTAACTCTGCTTATAGAAGCAGATTTTCTATAGAGCAACTAAGCGATACATTTCTCGTCCACTACCTTTCAAGTTCGGGCGCCACCTGTAAAGTTTTTAGAATTTTTCGATTTCAAGAAACTGAAGGAATCTGTCGTGTTTTCACCGGGATTCGAACTCTGGATTTGCTGAATACCCTTCAAGTGAGCTTCCAGTTACACTATGAAAAAATGCGGAAAGAAGGGAGAAAATAGCTTATAAGTTAACCGAAGAAAAGTTACATTTGTTGCTAATAGTTCAAGGGTAAAAGAGTATGGATAATCTGTATTTTATAACTAAAAATTAAATAAACGCTGGAGTTCACATTAATGACAGGGATGAGCCTGTCGATTCTTGCACAGCTGTTCCATGTTTGGACGTATGATGGTAAACTTAAGTCTTGTATCGGCACTTACATCATATCGATTTAAGTTCCTTGTTTTTGTTTCAGTTAGGGATGAAAACCCTTTTTCACACAGATGCGTAAAAATAAAGTGAATTATAATTTCAAAGTACCATTGTACAGTTCACTACATACCGTTTTCTCTGATAATGAAGTCCATAAATTAATCTTGCCAGGATTTATTTAGTATAACTAACAGTTAATTTTTAGCTGAAGCAACTTTCCTTTTAGTCTCGTTTTCAACAACGCTTTCAAGCTAGCGCGCGTGTATTCAAATTAAAGTAGAAAGAAGTACGATTAAGCCAGGGGTCGCCAAAGTGGTCTATATAGACGCCTAGGGGTATATTTAACAACAGTAGGGGTCTATCTGACCCAAGGGGTCGAATGGGGGTCTATTGGGACTCTAAGGAAAAACAGTTCTTAATACGCAAATCACACATATCTAACTGCGTACGTAAAAATTTAAAATATTTTTATAATTGACTTAATATTATATTCTTTATAGAAAATAAAATAATAAATCAGAAAACAATCTGCCCCTTTTTTCCTTATGGGTTTTCGTATGTATACCGTGACGTCACAACTTGACCTTGTGACCAGTTTGTAATTTGCACGACTCATAGTATGTAGCCAGAAGAGCGATTGAGGCTTATCCGTGTCTCTTGCTGGCGAACCCATCAACCAATTAGGAGCCTTTGGCGCAGACTTGGCGAGCGACGACACTGCCGTTGGCTTTCTATGCATTAAGCGCGAAGGGAATCTTCAGACTTTCTTTGTCTTCAGTACTCCGTTTTCTTTCTTCTTATGTGTGTGGTTTTAGTTCTTTTACTTTTTTTCTTTCTTATACGGCAGTTACGCATCGTGTCGTTGGTTCGCCCTTTGTCTCCATCGCAAACCATACGAGCCTTGCATATGAGTCAGATGCATATGTGCGCTTGTCCAATTCTACACTGGATGCTACAAACGCAAATATCATATGCATTTTCAGCTATCTTTGTGAACTGTGAACAGTATTAAATGCTTGTAGTGTCATTATTACTACTATTATATCTACCATTGGATAATCAGTTATTGCTTCTTTAAAACTATTCGTTTAGTTTTGATATCAATTTTAATTATTGTTACTTGTGAAAAGGTAAGCTTTAAGAATGTGAATTAGTATAATATACCAACTTAATTTTAAATTATTTACAAAACCCTAATTTAAAAATGACAGCTTCAGTATCTAAAAAGAAATGTCGGTATTATTCATTGGATTACTTAAAATTTGGATTTATTTGTTCACCGACAAATGAAACTATTCCTATGTGTCTTATATGCGAAAAAACTTTTGGAAATGAATACATGAAACCGTCAAAAATGAAAGATCATCTTGAAAGGCTTCATTCAGATAAAAAAAATGAAGAATTAAAATTTTTCAAAAAACTCAAAGAAAAATTCACATGTCGACCAACTCTAAAACGTTTTATGAAACAGTCTACTGAAATTGAAAATGAAGGAGGATTAATTGCTTCGTACAAGATTTCGCTTAATATAGCTGGTTTGGTTTGGTTTGGTTTATTAGATTACGGCAAAGCACTCGAGGGCTATCTGCCTTAAGGGAGGGATGCCTTCGTGGAGGACTTTTTAAGGGAACTGGCTCGTATATACGTTACACATGGGGAAAACCACGAAAACGCCCATGCAGCCAGCCCGTTCGCGGGATTGGAACCTCGGACCGAACTACCAGTGTTCAGCGACGTTACCGCTCGGCCGCTGGTGGGCCCTCGCTTAATATAGCAAAGAGGGGAAAAACCCCACACAATCGCAGAAGACCTGCAATTAAAGACGTCATTGAGAATGTGATGAAAAAAGACTCTACTAATGCTTTAAAGTCTTTGCCATTAAGTGCAAATTCTGTAAAACGGCGTATTGACGAAATGGCCGAAGAAATAGAAAACACAGTAGTTTCGGAGCTGAAAAATTGCAAGTTCTCTATACAACTTGATGAATCTGTTTTTGGCGTTTCTGCTATTCTTATGGCGTATGTTAGATATTTCAGTAAAATTAAAGGAGAAGTCATTGATGAATTTTTATTTGCTAAATATCTTGAAACCGATGGGAAGGGAGTGACAATTTTTAGATCTTTACAAGAATATTTAAATAAATATGACATTCCGCTCGAAAATATAATAGCAGTAGCCACAGATGGCGCACCTTCTATGGTAGGGCGTTACCGAGGTTTTGCTACATGCCTCAAAGAAAAAGTGTCCGGTATTCGTACTATTCATTGTGTGTTGCATAGACACAACTTAGTAGCAAAATATCTGAGTTCAGAGTTACATTAAGCTTTACAGTTTTGTATTAAATCTATTAATCAAATTAAAGCTCAACCTCTTAAATCAAGATTATTTGCCAAACTTTGTGAGGAAAACAATGAGTTATTTAACCAATTACTTCTGCACACCGAGGTTAGATGGTTGTCTAGAGGTGTATGCTTGCAACGGCTCTTCAATTTATTTGACTCCACGACAGAATTTCTGAACGAAATAAATCCTGTTCTAAGCAATGAACTCCAAAACAATAAGAACCATATTTTTTATTTAGCAGACTTATTTGGAAAATTTAATGACGTTCAAACAAAACTGCAAGGAAAAGATGTAACAATTATCCAAGCTCGGACAATACTGTTAGGCTTCCAAGTAAAATTAAATTTATTTAGATCTTCATTGCTATGTAAGGATTATAAGTATTTTTCAAATCTGCAACAATTAAAAATAAAAGAAGAAGACTTGGAAATATATACAAATCATCTTCAAAAATTAAGCGACGATTTTAAATTGCGCTTTGTTGATTTGGAAAACATCGACATCCCTGATTGGATTATTGCGCCCTTTTCGGCGCAAATTGATAACGTCGACACATACAAGATGAGCTTGCTGAACTATTGTCCGATCTTGAAGCAAAAACGCTTATTAAAAATTTGACAATACATAAATTTTGGACTAATATAAATATAAAGCAAAAATATGTGAAACTTTACGAAATGGCTCAGCCATTTATGCTGGCGTTTCCAAGTTCGTATATGGTTGAAGCCAGTTTCAGTCACGTTAATTCAATTTTAACTAAAAACAGAAATAAATTAAATGTGGAGCTTCGAGGGGGATTTACGGTTAAAATTGATTAATTTCGAACCCAATATAGCGAACCTTGCCAAGAAACACCAGGCACACTCATCTCATTGAGAAGTAAAAAATCTGTAGCTACTTTACTTACTGTTTCTGATTTATTAAATATTTAGACTAATATATAGTTTTATTTTAATTACATGAAAATTACCTTTGTGGGGGGTCAATGGAGATTTCGAAAAATTATATAGGGGGCGATGATCAAAAAAGTTTGGCGACCCCTGGATTAAGCGAAGCTTTTGGTAGGTGGTTTTAGAGCGTGGCGTGTTATGCTTGCTTGAAAGCCATCTTGTTATTTTAAATTACTAGCGTTTTGATTCTATGGTGTTGAGCGTATAAGGTATTTCTCCCACTTCCCTAGCGTGCCTTCGTGGTGTAACGGTATCACGCTGGGCCGGTATTCCAGAGGTCCGTGGTTCGATTCCCGGCGAAGCGGTTGCATATTTTTCATCTTTCTGCTTCCAATAAACATAATGACTCTACAAGTGGCGCCCGAACTAAAATTGTTGTAGATGATGATTCTCCACACCCAGGATTTGGCGACTAGGTCCCCTGAAACCCTAGTCACCCTTTAAAAAGGGGAGTATATAAGGTATTTCTCCCACTTCCCTAGCGTGCCTTCGCGGTGTAACGGTAGCACGCTGGGCCGGTATTCCAGAGGTCCGTGATTCGATTCCCGGCGAAGGCGGTTGCATATTTTTCATCTTTTCTGCTTCCAATGAACCTAATGACTCTACAAGCGTTTCTAGACATCAAGCTTGTTTCCGCTGACTTTTAAGAGTGAGATCCTTCCTGCGTGTTTAATTAGTCTGTGAGCCGTTAGACTAGTTTAATTACGTTCTATTTTAAGTTTAACATTACCTTCTGAGTAAAGCCAGAAGTGTTGGCATTATGTAAGCCCAAGTGGGGATATCTCTTCAACTATATGTGATTGAATAAAGGGTCCTTTACACCATTCTTCTGACTTTTCTGTTGTGTTATGATCTGAGGATAATTCCTCATACAGTCTTCAAAAGCCCGTTTATGTTACCTAAACGTTTGCTTGGAATTCCATTTTAAGTCCAGTGTCATTACAGAGTTCAACTAACTGTCCTGTTTCATTCAATGAGAGTTTGTTATTTGTAAAACTGCAATGGAAAGGATCAAGAACACATGAAAACTCGTTATATTTACCACTTGCAAAATAGGTTTCAAATTGCGACCTCAGAATTTCGAGATGTGAATGTATGTAATTCACATTTATTTTCAAATAATGATGTAATTTTCTACTAAAAAAGATTCTAAAGTCGGAAATGATGAAAAATTCTCTGTTTTACACAATTAACAAATAAACTAAGTTTCCTCTCAATTTTTGAAATTCTAAGAGGACGACAAGGGCAGACTCCGAGGACCATAATTTGAGAAATGCTGATGTAGCTGATGACTACAATTTGAGAAACGCTGATGTAATCATTTCTGAAAAAACGTTAATGTTTCTTAGAACATATCTGTCTGTAATAAACATTACCTTTCTAAAATTATCATGGCTACAGGATATTCAAGTATCTGTAATTGTGGATGGTCATTTTAGAAAAGTTTTAATGCAGCAATTAATAACCGTTATTAATATATTCATGAGAATAGCTAAAAACTAAATAACGAGGACTGTTATACTCAGAACGGAACGATTAATTTCCAAATCGAGCAAGTGTTGTTTTATAGCTCCTCCCTATGTTTGCACAAAATAGTGCTGAATTTCCTTCTTATACACATGACAAAATGATCAAATTTGGTAAATCTCCTTTGGAATTTGCCCGTGAAATACGTGAAAATGTATGGAACCTTTTTATATGATTCGTAGTTTTTAAATTATTAAAACACAATCAATATTTTACAAATTTGATTTTTTTTTTTTCTGTATAGGGAATTTATGAAAAAAATATATTCTGTTTGGAGAATTTTACTACCAATTGTGTGTTGGAAGGTTCTAACGTTTTCTACTCGTTTTGAGAAACTTCGTATTTGGAAATGCTCATTTAAACTTAACATTAAAAAAAAGTAAAAAAAAAGGGGGGTCAAACTTCTTTTCTGTGTCCCAAGTGTTTTTCAAAGCTTCATAATTTCCAAATAAACTGCATGCGTTTTTCGCCCTGGGTGCAATGTAGGACATGGTAATTCTCAATAACATCTTTTGATTTTTCCAGAATCATTCAAAGAAAATCTGTTACCAGACAATTTCCTTAACAATAGAAACCACAAGCAATAATATTTTTATTTCGTTTCCACCTAAATGAAAACGTGTCGACGAAGGCGTCTTGACATGTTTTCCGTGATATTTACGGGAATGATTGATTTGATTCCGAGACTCCTTCCCCTTTCTTTGAATCAACGGTTGAATGCAAGTCTGTCATGGGTGTCCAGGTTAAGAGATGTAGATAGCAATGATTGTCTTTTTTGACCAATGTAGACACAAGCCAAAATTTTCTTACTTCCCTTTTATTAGAATGTCGACATTTTCTCTGTCTTAGTCAGAGAGGTTTTTTGGTCTAATTATGAAGATTTTAAGTTCAGACCAAACCTTTCCCTTCTAACTGTTGGACTTTATGCAAGCCTAGTACAACAACTGTCCAATCACAGCAAACACAAACAGATATTCAGTCTACGATTTCGCTGACTCAGCTGTACATCAAACTTCTCTAATTATTTATGGATGATTTGATTTCCGAGGGTACCTCTGAACATTCTCTCGAATGATTTTTAAATGTCCTGATGTGGAATGGTTCAACTCCGTCTATAAATACGCTGTTACACACTGTAGAAATAATATAATCACTTTTGAATTTAATCACTTTTGAACTTTACTTTGTTTACTTTGCTCTAGCGACACTCATGCGCTATTCTCAATGTTCATCTACAGTCACATACAGGGAAAAGTGCAAAAGAAAATATATCACATAAAGAGTTATCAAAATTTTACCACATGTTCTATGCAAATAACTCAATAAAACTAAAACGATATAAAATATAAATTAAATAAACTAAAAAAAAACTTTTTCACAGTCGATTCAGTTACGCGTACAATTAATGCGCATGCGTTGCTCTGCAACGTTCTTCTCTACCTGGGACAAACTGGCAATAGTATTCTGCTACATTTAGTAACACTCCCGCCGTTGAAGTTAACAATTTCAAAACTATTATTACAAAGAATGTAAATATAAAGGCATTACAATAAAATATTAAAAATAAAAAATTATAATACTGAAGACATATATAACAAATTATAATACATTTAAATAATATACGGCGCAAATTTTCAGTAATTTTCTGTTAACAACTAAAATTTTAATAATAAATAAGTGTTTATAATAGAGATATACAGGATCATTCCACAGGAACAGACAAATATCTCGAACATTTCATTTTAAAATATTTTGTTTAGGCAGTTTTACAGTTACTACTCTCACTCTGTTATCCCTACATGAAAAATCTCAGCTACTCTTCCCACTAAGCATTTGGTTGAGGATAAATTTTTATCTTTTATTAACAGAAGAGTTCCCAACTTAACGCCTTCTTTTAAAAATTTCTACTCTATGCTTAGAGTAGTATAAAGTTCGCTAAATTCTTATCTGGATCACTTGACCAATTTTTGCAGTTTTTTCTTTCTACATCAGTCTCAATTCCTAATAAAAGTTTTAGAATTATCCCTCATTATTCTAGAACATTTTCCGTTCTAGAGAATTCTAGTGCATTTCCCCCTTTTAGGCATGCAATAAAAGATTGGCTAGTTTTGGTCTGTTACAAAGCCTAAATGTATGACATTCATACTCATACATACATACATACACTACGACGTAGATTTTGTTCAAAATTCACTTATATTCATTCGTAAATTTTCTAGCAAAAATCAACACCAGTGTATTAAATGGGTAAAACGGCGTAACGCTCTTTTGGCTCTTTTGAGTGATATAGGTAGTTCATCATTACATGTCAATTTTCAAACCCAATGTTCTTGTAGTAAGAATTTTAGTCTTATAGTATACGGAGTTAATAACTCAGAGGGGATGGAGTTGATATCATTTCAAATGCTCGATCTGACCCGGAATGGACATAAATTTTAAAGAATGAGATGCGACTTTCTATTTCCGGATTGAAATGAAGGAATAGTTAGGATACTTTCAGACCGAAGGTCTGCAGAAACAAAAGGATAAGTACCACCCTTATTTAAAGCTGTTTATTTGTTTCATGACTTGCTAATTCAAGATGTCTCTGAAAGAGATTTTGTCGACGAAACGTATATCATAGTTTCTAAGGCAAAATATAACGGACGAAAATGATTTAATGACGAAAGTGATTTAGAAACACTAAAGAGTAATTAAAGTGTTTGAGACAGAGGTAAATTCTAAGCTGCAAAAGTAGTAAATCCGGGACATCTGCTCGCCTATTTACACTTTTATTTGCAGAAATTGACATTTGCATGAAATCCTCATTATCTTATGCATATATAATCTATCAATCAAACTGACCTTCAACAGATACACTTTAATTAACCTTTTCTATTTTCGACCTAATAAATCAAAAAGAATTAATTAGGTTGCGCTTTAAACTAAAATAAATAAATAAAACAGATTACATTTTATTCTACTTAGTTGTATTTCATACATTTGAATTAACATTATAAGGGTTTTGGCATATAAATAAACAGAATATGTTCTAAGGTAAATGGGTTGAAGCTATTCATTTGTAAATACCAGTAGTGTCAATGGTAACTTTGGATGATTGATAATGATTAATGATCTCTGTTGAACATTTGCCAACTTTGACTGACTAGATTTTCGCGAACAGATAACAATTAACATCAAAATGTAGGGAAAAAAAATAGTTTTGTTTGCATGTCAGTCATGTTGTTGCCTGTATTCTTCAACAAATAAAGGCAAAAAAATTTCACTTTTGAAAGTTGTCAGCAAACTATCAAATAATAAAACTGAATTCATCGAAATTAAACTTTATTTCTTTTTTTATGTCATCATTTTGGTTATGTATAGTGTGTTTCATATTTAATGGGACAAAAAAGAAAACATACCTGTGAACACTGTAATTACTTTATTTTGATAAATCAAATTTTACAGTGAAACTATAGTTATCCAGTGCTATAGATGTTCTCTGAGTGCCCCTCCGGTGACACGGCAAATTTTTATGCGGTATTCCAGTTCCTGCAACATTTGTGATCCCAGCATGACCAGTCCAGAGATGGAGTAGACTATCATTCAGGTACTGGCGCACGTTTTTATGACAGTGTGGTGAAGCACAGTCTTATATTAGTAAATGCACCCATTAATGGATTTTTCTGAGGAAAAAATAGAATTCAAAACACAATTGTTGGAAATGGCTCAGAAAATGTTCACCTTTGAGAATCACGCTCCTGTTACATTACACCGTGTGATTTTTTCCATACCTCCAAATCCTAAATTAACTAACTCTGCTAGAAACGTGAAAAGTGGTTTCATCCGTAAATACAAGTCTGTTCGCCAAACCATATACCTCCAGCTTATTTTGCAAATTCTTACTGAAAGCTTTACACAACGGTTTGTCGGAAGGTTTTTAACGCCTACACCATCTGAATGGTGCATGGCCGGAATTGCAGACGTTTCCATAAAACACGCCACACCGTTATATGAGGCAGATTGAGTTCAAAGCTCGCACGACGCGTTGAATTTTTTGACTTTTTTGAATAAAAACGTTTCACGATTGTTTTCAACCACTTCGGTTTGGGCTGCTGTTCGTCCTGGACTGGTTTTCTTACACAAGTAGTCTGTGTTCTGAAACTCCTGTCCGTGTTTTCTTACACAAGTAGTCCGCATGCGGTGGTTCTTTACCAAATTTCGTGCGAAATGTCTTTGAGTGACGATAAACGATGATGTTTTGGCGTATTCCAAAACACAGTGCGCTTTTTCTGCATGGGTAATGAATGCCATTTTGATTAACAGTACCTCTAGAGGCGAGTGATTTTTGATTAACAGTACCTCTAGAAATCTAAGTGGGAGATTTTTCGGTGTTGCCAGATAAAACTGGTATAGTTGTAGTTTAAGAATAAATTTGTTCGATTTAATAAATTAATTACAGAATTTTTACTATGCTATTCTTTTAGTCCCATTCAATTTGGAACGCCTTGTATATTAATAAGTACATAAATTGTGTCAAAAATTACATCATTTATTTAAATGTTTCATATTTTATATTCCCAAATGTAATCAATCATGTGATTGCCACTGATCTTATGCAAACAAAATTTAAAAAGCAGTCAAGGAGTAACGAAATAACAGGAAAGAGAACTCACGTAGGGCAGATTTTGTATACGTTTATTAGACATAACGTGTATGTAGTTAATATTTTGTAACGTAATAGTTGTTATGGCCAACTTTCTTTATTTCAGCATAATTAAAAAATATAAGCGTGTTTAAACTAAAATGATTTGAAACTGCACATAGGGTGCCACTCTCACCTTGAAATTTAGATGCATTTAATTGCTGTATACTTTGGAAAACGGCAAAAGAAAAATTAAGAATTGCAATAACAATTTGGTATTTTATAATGAGAAATTTCTTTCTTTCCAAAAATGAAAACATACTACTAGTTATCATTTTCTATAAATTTTACTTTTTTTACCCTGTTATATTGATGAAATAAGCTCTTTCTTATTAAATTTCACCCCCTGAATAGGAATATACAATTTATTTCTTAAGATTGGTTATTGTTCAGAGTTACTATCATTTTCCATTAACCAATCATTTATAATTTCAGCCTTTACTATAATTTCTCCTTTCCGTTTCTTCATCACAAATGTAAATGAGTTTACGTAGTATTTAAGCTGGGGTTTTTAGATTGTAACACAGAGCGTGTTTCTGTCTCTAGAGGCCATGGTACTTAGTTTTGCCAACTTTGGTAAGACTGAAGTTTCGTATTCGGCGTTGCGTTTCATCTGCCGTCACTTAAATTGTAACGCCGTTGAGAAGTTCTTAGCGAACTTAAAGTTATTTGAGTAGTCGATGTTTGCTAGCCTACAATTTAAATTTCGAATCTGACTATTACTTTAAGTTGCATCGCCATAAGTGGTGGCTGATTTTGTAAGCACGAGAAGTGCATATATGTTCTTAATTCTGTTAAATATAAAGGTGTGTTTCGAACCTTTTCAAGGCTCTGTAGTCCATTTCAGACATAATGATGATTCTCTTAGTGTCTGTTAGGAGTTTTATACTAAGTTTATGCTCCGAAAGGAAGTTAAGCTCTATAAGAGGTTACAGCGAAATTCGAGTTACATTTTACTGCAATTTTGCTCTTGGCGCCCTAATTTTCTATGTTTCGATGTTGATTTAGCGTGCTTTGGTTAGTTGCAGAGGCGATGTTTATGTGTCTTATTAAAGTTACTTTGCTAATCTTACTGAATGATTACTTTGCGCATGAAAATATTGCCAAACTCTCATTTCTTAGTCAGATTGTGGTAGTCCACTTCATTTTACCTCACTTCCTTTTCTCTTATGGCGAAACAACAGTCGAATTTGTTTAATGTTGCTTTTGTAATGAGTACCTTCAAATTATGTAAGTTATAGCACTTATGTAACAAAATATATGCAGAACAGGGCTCTTTACAGGAAGTTTTGATCCGAATGTTACTGGTTAATGGGGTTTCATTTTTAATTCTTACATATCTCTAAGGAATTATTGCATTCGTTCGTGTGTACTTCCATAATATAAATGATTGGCACTTCCACCTAGCACCTGAAAGATCTGTGGCTAGAATTTTCGCGAAGGAGGTTTTTTATCTTTTCTGCACCCCCCCCCCCAAAAAAAAATTCTACACTGATGTTTGAGCTAAAATATAGTATTTCGTCATCACCTAGATTTCTTTGACTGTCTTTGTGCCTACTCCCTTTCGCCTTTTCAATGGGACAGGAATATCAGGAATTATCCCATGCTTGCTCTCGTGCGAATGGTTAGCCTGTCTATTTAGAACTGGAAAATCTATGGTTTGAGTCCCTTACAGAGCGCAGCTGATTTTACACATTTCTTAGTCCTAATGCTCCTGTATGCATCTAATGGCTGTCCAGTCTACCAGGCTAATAGTTAGTGACGCTAACTACCGTATCAATGGGCTTGGGTTCGAGCGTTCATAAGCGTATAGTGTCTGTGCGCCAAAGGGGCACTCAAAGTACATTGCAAGCTGAGAGTCCTTTCGGGGGGTTAATGGCAGGGGATGAGGATTTGGAGACCCTCAGACCACCTTCCGAAGGTGGTGTCAGGGGCTCATGTGGCCCCTCACCCTTCCCAATACCATCTTGGGGTGCTCTAGACAAGGGGGACGTGGCGCTATACCAATTAACCGCTATGGTAGAGGGGTGGTGCTCGCGTCCTCCGTCACTTATCACCTTCCGAAGGGGGCGAAATTGGGCGAAAATATCGTAGGTTCATCATAATAGCTATAGGTTGGTTAGGTATAGAAATACATCAATCAACCGTGGTTCTACAGAAGTGTTGGCCTAGCTTTTATCTCTAATGTTTCTTCTATTAGCTGTGTGATCAAGCGTAACAATGCAAATAACAGCAGTAAAGCTATTAATTGAGAGAAATGATGCGCAACGGAAAATTATGCTATTAGCTTTCGAAATATTGCACATTTCAGATACCAGACATGCATTTGAGTACACTGTTTACCACACGAAATGTTTATACATATAATAATTTTAATTAAGATGTTTCAAGGGTTCACAAGTAATCGAGAGGATGAGACGGATGAACAGATTAATAGAAGTGTACAGGATCCGCTTCCTAACGAGCGAGCTAGGTTCATCTTGGTCTTCCATGTAATGTGAGTAAAATCCTCCCCGTAAGCTCACTTCCAAGCATAGTTAACCGTCGTAAGCTCTGTAGTAGTTAATTTACCAACCAAAGTGTTTCAAAATTTCTTTCAAAATTCATTTAATTTACGTGATACATTTCACTATAACCCATTAAAACTTCATTCGTAAAAGTATTATTACTTAATACTGTTTTATAGTAACACATGTTTTCAAAATTTCAAACCGAAGGTAATTTTCTACATTAATGTTACAAAGAAAATCGTTCGATATTAGTCTCATGTTGCTAGAATGTACAGTTTCTCTATCTTGAATGAGAAAAAAATAATAAAACCCAGAACTTTAAAAAGAATGACTGTTACATTTGTTTATATGGTATGTTAAACTAACTCCATACGATGCATTTGAATCATGCGATAAATTAGTACTAATATTTACGCAAAAAATAATCTTTTATACTCCAGCTGCTATTTCAAGAAGAAATGCACGTGGAAGGCTTTCCTACGACGAAGGTATTGTTAATATTTGAGTAACTATTTTTCACCATAAATGTATATGATATTTTTCACAATCTTTGAGTAAATTTTATTTTAGTGATTAGTGACAAAATGTTGCTTTTCGATCTGTTAAATCTGTTATTGAAGGATTCGGAAATTCATCATCTTTATAGACATATATATGCCATATGTAAGTATATACATATATATGCCATATGCAGACACATTATATGCCATATAAGTATCCCCGCTGTGATTGTTGTTAGTAATGTCACTTGTCTGACAATGGTCAGCACAAACCCACGACATTCATCGTGGCAAGGAGTCAAATGCGCCCGTCGTTGACGCGAGCGAGCCTTGAGCCCACAACATTCATCGTGAGAAGGGGTCAAATGCTTCTTTCTTTGCCAAACGCCTTGAGCGCCATATAGGCGATATTCCGAATTTAGCTCAGTTCCGCTCCCAGTTTTGAGAGAGAGCATCCCGGGGAGACAGGTCCGGGGGTCTCCGACCCCCTTCATCATTCATTACTAGCTCTACAAAATCCCAAACACACATCTGAAATAATCCAAGATATTTTTAACAAAACTATCCAATATCCTCAAATATCACCAAACATTTATTGGATAAAGGCTCACGTCGGAATTCTTGGTAACGAAGAAGCCAATTCAGCAGCCAAATCAGCTACTACCAAAAATAATATCCCTTCAAGAAAAATCTCCTGGCCGAAATCATACCTCAAGAACTATCTATGTAAAATCAGCCTCCAAATGTGGGAAGAAGAATGGACAACAATAAATATAGGAAGACAATTACATCAAATAGCACCTCATGTAAATGATACATGTACAATGGTCAATTGTTATATAAACCTCTTTTTAACTGGACATGGGCCATTTCTCACATACTTCTTCAGATTCAACATCTCCAACTCTGAGCAATGTGTATGTGGAAATAAAGGTGATCCAATCCATTATATTACTCAATGTCCCTTAACAAAGTCAAATCATATTAAATTGCCTAATTCAAATATCAATGCCTTCCTTCGTTTTGCAATTACCAACAAACATTTAAAAAATAAAATAGAAAATACAATGAAATATCTATCTTCAATAGGCAAAAATTTATGTGAGCACTAAAGTAATTAATGTCAAAACTCATTTTTGAAGCTGCAATTCATCTAAAGCATTTCTTATCAAATTATCTTAAAAACAAACCCTTGCAATAATACTGATATAGTAAAAAAAAGGAAAAAGTAGAGGAAGAAGATACAGATTCATAAAATAAACTTTATCTCAAGGAACTATTATGAACTGTTATAAATTATGACTGTTAGCCTACTATTATTATACCTATTATAACTTCTATAATTATATCTAATAGATATGATATCAATCAAAATAGCGATATACTATTTATACTGTTATATTATGTGTTATATTATACTATGTATTTTTTTTAATATTAATTTTAAAAATAAACCGAAGTGTAGTGGGACTATACCTACATTACTTATAGTAAACATTGGGTGTCCCACTACATTTCCACCCTGAACCTGAACCTGACCCCCTTCATCCTCTACCACCAACCTCTCGAGAAGACTTTTGGCTCGCCGCCTATGTAGAGTGTCACCATGCCACACAGATACATTTACAAACATCCAAGCTTTCTCTGGGATTCGAATCCGGGGCATTCGCTATCACAGAGTCACTAAGCGCTCTACCGGTTGGGCTGCGCTGCAGCTGGGTCAGAGCATATTAAAGCACAGTGAAACTTTCGCAGCGATCATTTAAGTAAGATGATCTGTAAAAATGATTAATATTTCTGAGAACATAAATCAGTAACGATAATGAACATCGTGGATAGTCATGCCCTCTAAAGCGACTACCTTGACAGAATAACTGAAATCCTAGAGAGGTAACTGTAATATGAATGAAATTGCTTTGAAGGATCTTTAACACCGGTATATTTTGTTTCGAAAGGGCTCTGTCACTGTTTCATTCAAGAGCTTTCAGGTCAAGTAAAATCAATTGTTCTACAATTCTGTCACAATCAGTTGATCAAACTGGGGAATTCTTTCCGCAATTACAACCACTCCCTCTATTAAATTCAGAAGATTAAACGCTCCTTGTCAAAAACTGGGTGAAAAAGTTTAGCTTCCTTGTGAAACCTTATTTACACTTCATAGATGCTCGGTCTAGATAAAAGAAAGAATGGTAAAGATTAGTTTCTTATACTCATCAACCTATATTACAACATTCACTACTTACAGACTAGTGAAAGAAGGTGGATCGGAAAAAGGCCAAACCTTAACATAGCCCCGAGCATCTGTCAGAGAAGGCAATCAAGAATAGCCCCCCCCCTCAATAAAATAGGTGTCTAATTGGCACTATGTCCTGTCTGTTTTCTGCCAGAAAACTATATTATTAAGTGTTATCCACTGTGGCCCCCGAGCGAATCTGACACTTTAAGGAACTATTAAGCTAGTTGATTAATTTCTGAAAGAGTTATTTTCGAATTAATGCTTAATGCGTAAGCCAGTGGTCTCAAACTCAGGTTGCAATCTGAAAGCAGCTGACCTGCCAGAATTTTTTTATTAAGTGAAATAAAAAAATTTTATCGAGAAAATAAAATTATTTTATCTAAATTTTAAATTTCGTTTACCAAATATTTATTAAGCATGCATAAACAGCAATAATAATAAAAGATAAGAATTCAGATTTATATTTATTTTCTATATGAAATTTAAAATTTGATACCGGCAAAAAGTTTTGTTGGTTACACTCTGAAATGCGTACATATTGACAGCTTAATATAGTAATAGTTCACCAGAATTCATTAATTCAAATGACAAATGATTCTATATGATTAGTTAATCATTAAAGTACTTACTTTTATTTACAATAAAAACAAATGAATTACACTTTGAAAGGGAGGCAATAATGACAACCTAGCCTCTTTTTATTATTTATTAAATTTTTCTTTTACACGTAAAATTAAAATATATGTATGTGCATGCAAATAATTATAAATTTTGTATGTAAAATATGAAATTTGTTTGTGTAATGTCCATACACTGGAGACAAATTACTAAAAATTCTCTTCATCACGAATTGTAGACGCTCATCAGTTAATCGGGTTCTGTTCTTATTAATTTTCAACTGTGAAAAAATTGTTCACATCTTTGCTTGACATATTTTCAAGCAAAGATTCTACTATGCTTAAAGCAAAAATTTTTTACTGAGCGTAGTTAGTTTTTGACAGTTACAAATAAAAGTTAATCAAACCTGAATCTTGAAATCTTTGAATAAGATTTACTATATCCCACTGTGAATTAATTAACTCGATTTATAGATTTTTCCGGTTCACTATTTACGTTCGTTTTTAATGGTAGTGAAAATAATGTGAACTTGGAATTCAAATAACAAAAATCTTGAAATGTTCCCAACATTGTATTATTTGCAACAGTTTATAGAGTCTCTTATTCTTTGGAAGCATCGATAAAAGACTGTATGAGAAATTATCCCCAGATCTTTAGTGCAATAGAAAAGTCAGATGAAGGGTATAAAGAATCCTTTATTCAATCAATATAAAGTCACAGATGGCCCCACTTGGGCTAACACAAAACCAGCACTTATTTCTTAACTCAAACAAGTAACGTTGAACTGAAAATAAAATTAATAACTTTAGCCTAACGGCTCACAGGATAATTAACGCGCAACAAGGCTCTGACTCGTAGAAGCCGGCGGAAACAAGGGTAATGGCTAGAAGAACTCAACGCCACAGAAGCAACTACTAATTAAAAATAGCAACGTGGCCTTCAACGTAGCATAACACACTCTAAAATCACCTTCCGAAATCTTCCTTTAAATAGCACTTCTTTCTACCTCAAGCTGAATACACGCAAGCTAGCTCATAAGCATTCTGGTAGGAAAGAGTGGGTTAAAACAAGACTGAAAGGAAAGTTACTTTAACTAAAAATTAACTTTAGTCAAGCTAAATAAATCCCCACAAGTTATATAAATGAGATGTATTCGCGGATGTAGTCAAGGTTTCAGATGATTTGGTCTTCTTAGAGAGGTGAGGATCAGTACCGATTTTTGTTTATGCTGTCAGAAATACTGGCCACTTTCAAAGGTGGTCATCTAAAAGAACTGGTCAGCACGAGAAGGTTCATTGTATTTGTAGAATAATTAAAATTTAAAGTTCGTCCTAAGATGATCACCCACGGCTGGAGATAATTTTGTCTTCTGTGCAGGTGGTCGTCTTGCTGAAATGATGCTTAATATCTATATGCCCATCATGAAATGATGCTTAATATCGATAATATTGTTTATGCCCTTAGAAATACTAGTCACTTTCAAAGATCACCTTACAGAGGTGATTGCCGCGAGAGGGTTTTATTCTATTACTGTCACTAGCATTAACCTTTCTTGCTAGTTCATTGTTTCTTAGCTCTGAAGTAAGCTACTTTCGGTTTTACGTTAAGTGGGAGGTTTTTACTTTCTTTTATTCTTTCCAACAACCTCTCGCGGTTTATGGAATAAATTTTTCAACAGATACATAAATATGATTCTGTCGACGGCTGTTTTTCTCTTTAAAGAAAAATGGGGAAACGGTGTATCCTTATACCAAAATAAATTTTTGAGTACCAGCTGCAGCTAGCAGTTTTTATTACATGCTCATTTTCACAAATAACATGTGTGTAGAGAGGCTAGAATCATTTAAAAAGAGTCTCGTAAAAAGACTTTTTTTTTCCCCCACTTCAAAATTTATATTCTTTTCTTTACGTTTAGTGCTAGGGGCTTAAGCGAATAGTTTCTAACCTGACCCCAAAACGAATCAGTTCGAATGATTTACAAGAAAAATAGTGATACTGAAGCTAAGTAAAGACACGGGAAGCCTCGTAAAGGTTACGACCTGCTAGGATAGCGGGTTATTTACAACTCAACCCTACTCCGTTCATTCTTATTTAGGCTTTTGGCATAAAGACGCTGCGAGAGAGAAAGCATTCTTTTAAATTTTTCGCCTTTTCTTTTCTGGTTAATAACGATTCGCTGACTGAATTATTAACTCCGCTGATTTCCTGCCGAGGTTCAGTGACCCGAAATTATCTGACGTTTCCTATTCGCAACGGGGATCGAAAACTTTTACTCCATTGCCAAACGAGAACTGTCAGGTGGTCGTAATTATCCACTGGCAATCAGATCGCTAGTTTGTAATTGAATCTCTTCTATGAATAACCCATTCCAGCTCAAATAACATTTGCCAATTTAAAGGGTCTATAAAATTATGTAAGAAAATAATCGTAACTGGATGAAGAATTTGGAAAGAAAATGTCAGTAACTAATGCAATTAAAAGGCATCATTTTGCTTATTTTTTTTTCTTTCAAAAGCATGTGTACTGGAAAAGCATGTCAAACTGTGCAGTGATCTGCAGATATCTATTACAGTGATGATAAGAATTATTGCTAATCCCTAAAATATTATATCTTTTTCAGATTTAAATAAAATGCATTAAATTAAGTAGTACTAATCTTTTATTTTTTTATTATATATTAGCATATTTGTTGTAAAATACAGAAATCTTTCCTGTTCCAATGGTGCTCCAACTCCCTGCGACATTCAAACACGCCTGCGTTTAACAGACTTAAATAAAATGTCTCAGAAGTGAAATCTCTCTGTGATAACGACCATCCAGGTTTAAAAAGATTTTAATCTTCGGTAAAGATGGTCATCTTTACTGAATATGATTATCTATGGTATTCAAATCCATTACTTAATTATGTCTTAGAAATAGTATTATCAACTGCAGATTAAACCTGGTAACGCGGAGGGGGTAATTGAGAAACACAGCTAAGCTGCGGGAATTTAAAATAACAGAGGCAGGAGGAGTAGCCTGCAGCATAGTTAATAGAAAAATGCTGTTAACAATTTACTTTTATTTTCAAGCAGTAAGTGGAAGATTAAACATCATTAGAAACGAAGAAAGTAAGTTTATAAACGGCAGGGAATTTTTTTTAATGGAAGCTTCATTTCATAAAAAAGCGGTTAGAACTTTTCGTGTTTTGGCAGCCGTCATATATCATTACTGCTGTTATCTCACAATTTTTTCTTTCCCTTCCTTGTATTTTCTGTAGACAGTTTTGTTTTATAGTGATGATTTATGAAAGTAATTTTTCTGCCGTTTCGCAATAAAAAAAAGTAATTTTTTAGATAGGGCACTGTTAATCCGCCTCTGGTTCATCGAGAGTTGTCTGTAGTTGGTTACAGAGATGGTCATCTCAATGACATGATTGTCATCAGTGTTCCTGAACTAGAGTTTCACGAAATGTCTTCAGCGAATGATACTTTGATTGGAAAGAAAATTTAATTCTGGTGGGCATGTTTGTAAAAAAAATTAAATCACATTACAGCTAAAGCAAGAAATTTTAAAGCATCGTGTGAAAAATATAGCTTATCTCCAAGAAAAAGCTTGACAGAAAATATATTATTAAAATTACTTCAAATGGCGATATACAGCGTATATGAATGCTTCCAGTTAATGCTACTGTATAATTATAAGATTATCTTATATCTATACAATACCATTAACTTATCATTTTTTCTAAATTAAAATTTTATAAATATCTGGGTACTTTTCCTGTCAAAAGCAATAATTTCGTCTGATTTCCGAAACAGTGTTTGTGCAAGTCAACATACAATAAACTTATTTAAATATAAAATTAAGAATTGCTCAATTAACTGAGTAAAGCTGCAAACACTACAACCTAGCAAGAATAATATAATTAAAGATTAAGTTATTATAATGTTATGATAATTTTTAATTCGGAAGAATCAGTTTCATAAGTTTTTGTTCCCTGTGATTTCTTTTGCCAAGCGTTACAATATTATAGTAAACATGACGATGTCCATTACATTTTTAGTTTCCATTTTATGTGACATTCTCTTGTTTTACTGTAAAGGTTTTAAGTGCGAGTAGTTAAAAATAACTTTC
Source organism: Stegodyphus dumicola (assembly GCF_044657685.1). Classification (NCBI taxonomy): domain Eukaryota; kingdom Metazoa; phylum Arthropoda; class Arachnida; order Araneae; family Eresidae; genus Stegodyphus; species Stegodyphus dumicola. The sequence goes on from NC_140773.1 coordinate 179,443,193, forward strand.
TGATTTCATCTTGACGTTCTTTTCCGTATTAAATAACAAAATAAGAGACTGAATAAATTTTATTTTTTGGCAGCTCTTGAAATTAAACAGATTTCTTTCGAATGAATTATTCCTTAATTATCTCCTAGTTAATTTTTTTTACAGTTGCTTTATTTAGAACTCTTCATGAACCTGGTGCTTTGAATAGTCCTTTTAATGTTAAGATATATTTCATCAGATATAATTAACTTCTTGTGGAACTGTGTACGGTTATGTTATTAACCTTAAAAATATAACCTTACAACAGTTCTTCATTTTCGACAAGTACAGTGTATTAAAAAAAATGTCCACGCATACTGTAAGCAATTGTCCTGATTTCTTGTTTTGGACCTACTGTATGACAGTCTTCTGCGAAAAAAAAAAAAAAAAAACGTAAGGCATACGTAGTAATTAAAGCTCTTGAAATTTCTAATTCAGGAGCTTATACATTTTCATTAGCATTATCTTTCATTCTGTGTAATGATCCAACATCTCGTTACTTTCTGTCATCTTGATTCCAAAAGCCATACAATCGAAGTACGAAATCAATGGAGAAGGACCTTGTTTTTTGTTGAAGCTCTCTTTCCGATGGTAGTTATAGACTTATTGTTTGTAAAATAAATACAAACAATTTCTGCGTGTTGCTGTGGTCTATAACCATGTCCATGTCTCAAAAATTCAATCCTATATAAAACACAAACATAAAAACAACTATTAACAATTACTGCAAGAATTAAAAAAAAATAAAAAACTTTCCTTATTATGTAGTAATGAATACAATTTTAACGGGAGTGTAAGCTGGGCAGTATATTGTTATATATAAATATATATTTTTATAATATTTGTTAATTTTGCTTTGTTAGGTATTGGTTTTTGCTTATTTATTTATTTATTTATATACCATATTTAGCACAAAAAATTATGTCCATTTATTATTGCATATTTATATTTTTATTATATTATGCATTTGTTATTTATTATATGTTTATAAATTTTGAATTACTGGCCACAGTTACTATATTTGCATGTATTTAATTCATGTATTATTCTGCAGAGCTTTTGACCCGAAGATGCAAGCTAAATCTTCCTACCAGACCCTTAGTGGTAATTTTTTCGGATAGTTGGCAACATTCGGCAATTTTTTGTTAATCTGACGACATTCTGGAAATGTTCAAAAATCATACTTTCGAAACTTTAGGAGCAGTTCACCCGAAGATTTTTGTTCATATTTTACTTTAGTTTTCTTATCTTTGTTTATTTAAAAATTTTGTGTTATTATTATTATTATTATTATTATGCACAAGTGTTTTACTGATAAAAAAATATTAGTTCAGATTATAATTCGCTTACAAAATAATGTGACTCTGAGCTTTTTACTTTGCATTTCTACATTTTAGCCTTATCTTCTCGATACCCGAATCTCCACTGAGAACATAGCACTTCTGTCAGTCACCTATTCTGGTATCTTGGTGTGATTGGAAGGGTATTCATGCACCCCGTCGTCTGGACATTTGGGTAGTTATGAAAGTTTGAGGGAACAGCTGTACAGACGATAGTCGAGGGAAAAAAATAAATAAATAAACATACCCACAAAGGGAAGTTTTTTAACGATTTCTGTGTTACCTTTATTTATTAATATCATGTTCTTCGCACTTAAACCATAAAATTGAATTCAACAGCAATATCACAAAAAAAGGAAAAAAAAAAAAAAAAAAAAAGAAACCTTGCGCGTAAAAGACCCGTGCTTGAAGATGCACGCGATGTTAAAGTTAATGAAACGCTTTGAAATTGTTGAGTTTTTAATCAAAAATTCGTTAAAGTTTTACAAAATGTGAAATAGATAGTAAAACAAATTCCAAATGTCGGCTTCCAGATGCCCATAGTCAAATGGAGAACTACGTTATTCAAAATCTGATGTCTGTAGGTACCGTTATTTTATCACATTGCGAGAAATATACATAAATTTATGCAGATTCTTCATTATTTAATTTCTTTAAATATACTGCAGGGCTCTAGGTGGCAACAATTTGAAAAGAGATTCATACTTATATATAGATGAACTCATACTATTCATACTTATTATATTCATACTTATATATAGATGAACCAACACAAAATGCCAAAACGAAATTAATAGCCCTTCTGGGCAAATTGCACCTTTGGGCTGAAAACGAAAAGAAATTTTCAGTAGGATTTTCCTTCCAGCTTAACAAAGGCTCTGGCAATCGGATCGCTAAACACGGAGCTTCACTTGAACCTGGAGTCAGTTTATGTCCGAATAATGTAAAAGTATGTTGTTCTACTGAGCTTATCTGTCAGTGAATATTGCTTTAGATTTCGCTTTGTAATCTGTTATATTTCTTAGATGCTTAAGAAAACATTTGCTTATATCTAAACATTTGCTTATCTATACTTTCCTTCAGCTCTTTTTAGCTAATTCTACCGGATCCTTAACAGCTGAATTTAATTTCAAATTCATTTGGCTTAATCCTTAGCTGCAATAGTATGGATAGATATAAAAAAAATCTTTATTTCGTGGAGTTCACTTTAAAAACCGTTTTGACATAATTTTGACTGTAACATCTTAAACTGTGCTTTTATCATGTGCTTTATCATAGAGCAAGTGCAGTTCAGTATTTATCTACTTATTCAGTTTACAATCGATGACTGCATTTAAAATCAAAAAGGAAAACAAACGCTTAAACGTATAGGACATACGGGTTAATAAACCAGACGAAATCAGTGGCTAAACTAAAAATATTTGAAAATCAGGCCAGAAGGGAGAAGTTCAAGTTCATTCTTTATACTTATTGATAATGATCAGAGTTCAGAAATTACTCGAATTTCTACGGTGAAACTTTTCTTAGTGATCGTCTCCCTAAAATGACCACCTCTGAGAATAGGCACTATTTTTGAGAACATAAATTTCGGTGTCGAAGATGACCATCTCAAGACCATCTTGAAGAGGGGGAGGGGGCGGAAGCAGTATCATCTGAAATCGTAGATGGTCATCTTGGAATGGAGATCACAATATTTTCAAATAATTATTTCTGAATTATTTTGGCATCAGACAGCAGTGGGAATTTTAAGAGGTTTGGATACACTTGATTTAGAACCCTACCTGGAATTCTCTTTCGATGTGTCCAGTAACAACGTGACCAAAATAAAAAAAATTTCATTATTTTGACAGAAATTACCTTTCTTGCGTCTTGTAAATAAAATATCATTCTTGTTTAATCCAAGAGGGTTTTTATATTAATCCTCAGATGATAAATATAAATCAGGAAGTTAATTTTTTCCCTGTTTGCTTTCTTTTTCCTTCTTTCTCCTTTTTCCTTAAGCTACAGCAAACTTTTACAATATTTACCATATGCTTTTCAAGTTTAATAAATTTCATTCTGTCCATTTAATGCACAAAATTATGACAAGTTACAAAGATATGTTCTAGAAACAAGTAACACCTATTAATTACCTATTAATTAATTAAGGCATCTACGTAGCTTAATCAAATAATTGTAATTGGTTAATGTTGTCCTTCTTCAGATAAACGCTTTTTTTAATAGCATAGAGGTAGCTGCTGTGTAGAAAGCAGAGAATGCAATACTCTATTTATTTATTTTGCTTAATAGTATAACGCAAATTAAAAATAAGCTCTTGACATTTTTCTTATTAATAATCCATTTCATTCTCACATCTCATTAAAATCTGGCTTTAAAAGAATGTCAGTGATAATAAGAAGGCAAAAAAGGCTTACATAATTGGGAGGCCTTGGCAAGGAAAAGCAAAGGGTTCGAATATAATTGACCAGAAGCATCTGTCTTGTGCTCTTGTGTTTTAAGCCAGCGTAACACCCCAGTCATTGACATAACGAATTCGTGCACCCCAAAAAAAGGAAATTCCGATAGGAAGCCACAAATCCAACACCTTTTTTCCTTTCCCTCTTCAATTAGCTTTGTCTGAGTTATAACGAATCTTATGTAGGTCACAAAATTAACGAACAGTGGTTCCCGCTTCTAAGGTCTCTGACCCGAAAGTAATGGAGAGGCGATAATTTGGATTCAAAGTTATCCGGCACGTAGTCCATGTGCATCCTGCCCTCGAGGGTTTTTCCGTCTGAGATAAAAAGTTATTGTTATATGACAATTATGCACTTTTTTTAATAAGTGTTGCTCCGTGCAATGTAACTTGAACACGTGTTTCAGAAATAATCGTATTTTCCTTTATACGAACAGCTATTGAACGCTACATTTAAAGGTTACTTTTAAAGTTCAGATGTTTCATCATGCTTTTAATTTTAATGGCCAGAAATCAGACATAGGAAAATTGCTCATAAATTTAAAGGCATTATGTTGTCGTTCTTTATACCACTGAAATCAATTATCCTTATGGACTTGAGAATTTTAATGATACATAGCGAAATCTTATTGCAGCGACCATCTCCTTAAAACCCTCTAAGCGGCAAAGCCGTGTATATACGGCCTAGAATACTTTTTGTGATATCTGTAAGAACGTATATATAACGTGCCTATTAAAATATGTCAAAGAAATTAGGACACTATATCAAAAGTACACAAACCCAGGTATGAAATACCAGGATATATTTTACATTAAAATTTAAAAAAAAAAAAAAAAAAAAATTGTTCTCATAGTAGTTTTGCGAAATTTGTGCTTTCTTAGCGAAAACCCTGGCCGCTCAGAGGGTTAAAATGATCACTTCAGAAAATTAACAGTATTGCCAACAAAAGAAACAAATATCAAAATACATGCAAAAGAAACAAATATCAAAATACATACCAAAGGAAACAAATACCAAAATACATACAAAAGAAAGTTCAGTATTGAAATTCACCGCCATAAGATGACTAATACCAAAGAAGATCAAAATCATTAGAATGGTGGATGATTCCTGTACAGAGATTACGCTATATGTAAATCGTTGTTGTTCTTTTTGTTACGAATCTCACTTGTCTGAAGTAACCAGAACCAGCCCACGAATTAAAATGGTGGCAAGGAGTAGAAGATTGCTCGTGTCGTTGGCGCCAGGGTCTTGAGCACCATACGGGTTAACATTCAGGCTTTATGCTCAGCTCCGACCCAATTGTGAGGAGAGCACCCGGGGGCGTATCCGAGGGTTTCCCATCCCTCTTTTCCTACCCTCAACTCTTGACAAGAGTCTCTTAAGAAGACCCTTGACAAAATATGCGGTGAGCTGAGGCAGCACCGCATATTTTGAGTGTCCCCGTGTCACACAGACACTATTTACAATCATCCATGCCTTCTACGGGATTCGAACCCGGATCCTTCGATACGGCAGTCATAGTCGCTAACCACTTTCCCTTCTGAGCGGTATATAAATTGCGACAAATTAGTTGCATATTTTTCCACGTGAATGTAATTTTGTAAGGCATTATCGAGCGCGTTGTAAGGAATCTCCAAGCGGGCTTTTGTGTTGTTAAGGTGTTAGCATATGCAGGTATGAAGTATTCTTACCTCCATGTGTTAACATGATTAAAAATTCGGATTTATATAAGACATTTCTCAATCTTTCTAAAATGTTAAATCATCTCAGCATTTATATGTATCAACAATTATACAACTTCATTTTCTAACGAATGCTAAATAAGCCAAACTATATCAAGAAGAGAGAAAACTGTTGCTATCTTTCACTTTTATAATTAGTATTAATATGAAGTTTTAATTTTTTGCACAAAAAATATTAATCTTTTCACGTAATCATTATGAATATAAAAATAAATATTCTGCTTCTCCATTCGCTCTCTCTTGAGAATAAAGATACTATATACTATAACTCCAGTGTCACTGCTCTGACAATATACAAAAACCAGCTTAATATGTACAGACATTAGTTTATTTTGATGTCAAGGAACTGAAGAAATGAGAAATGCCATCGCCGGGACTCCAAGCACGGGCCTCTCGCCGAGTGCACTGACCACTACACCACGAAGGCATGATAAGAAGGCGGAAGAAATACCTTATACATACTCCCTCCTTTTAAAGGACGACTGGGGATTAGGGGACCCAATCGCCAAATCCTGGTGTTGGAGGATTATCATCCACCACCTTTCTTAGTTCGAGCGCCAATATAGAAGCATTAGGTTTTTCAAAGCAGGAATCGTGAAAAAGGAGCAATGCCCTCACCGGGACTCCAACACGGACCTCTCGAATATGCGCCGAGTATGCTGACCATTACACCACGATGGCATGCTAAGAAGGCGGGAGAAATACCTTATAAATCCATCTCCAGAATCGAGACCAGATGGAAATTCCTATCTTTTTATTTCCTTTGTTGATAGACAGCTTCTATAACAAATCAATAAATGTACAAGGTGAATATATTTCAGGAATAGAGTGAATCATCTCTTAGGCGACTGTCCATGATTCCAGGTAACTTTGATTTTCTATGTGAGTTGTATCTTAGACGGGTGATATTCAATATTGAAGTCTATTTGCGTTTTAAGAAATAGTGATCACTTTCAGAGTGGTTGCCATGAGATGGTTTGGTGTAATAGATTTTATTTTAGAACTTAAAGCTGTGGGATAAAAATATATTAGAGTTAAAAGTCTCACATTGTAACAATCAACGTAATTTCAAGTCTAAAAGTGAAAAGAGTTCAGAGGCAGATGGAATCGAGAATTCAGGAAATTTTCCTAGGCCTGCGGTGCTGCTTTATTACCTGATATGGATGGTTTAAAAAGATAAGACATTAATATAAATATAGAACGTATGCAGCCAAAAAGATATTCTCATAGGAAGAAAAAGATTTAATGACACTCCTAAAAAATAGAGTAATAAATTAATGGTTACCGCATTAAACTCAGCGTCTTAATACTGTAGGCTTAAATTCGTCAGAAATGTTGGATGTAATTTTTTTACTCCATTGCATAAAAGCAAGCAAATTTCTTTTCCCGCCACCCGGAAGATTTCATAAAATGCTATGAAGATGCCGTAAACTTTACGCAAGTTAATAACTGTTCGCCAAAATTAAGTCCTTCACATGAACATCTCAGCAGCGTTAATGAGGGTTGCTTGTGCTTTCTTCATAATACCGAAATTTATATCAGGACACCCTTGTGTCTTGCCTAGTAATAGCCTACTTGAGAAAAGGTGCCAGGACTTTTTGTGCGAATTATAGTTGTCCTAACAACTTTGATGAAGATTGCTATCCTGAGGGAACTGACTTTCATAATTGTGCCAGTACCTCTGTGTCGGTAGGCCACAGAATCCTTGAGCCTTGGCGAACCAAGTATAACTTAAAAGATACCTGCATCCGCCCCTTTAAGAGTTACTGATTATTTGAGAAAAAGCAAATTTTACTTTTTAAAATTAAAATATTTATATGACTGGGTACATTTATAAATAAAAAGAATTATAAACTACAGTGAACCCAAGACTATCCCCCACCGTTCGAGATAATTTTAGTTTTCCGAGGAAGTAGTCATCTTAAAGAAACCATCTTCAGTACCAAAAGCTTTTAAATTTTCAGAAGTACTGGTCATTTTAGAGGCGATTGCCACAAGAGCTCCGTGGTAATTTGGTAGCTAATGCTCGAACTTGTTAAACTTCTAAAACTTACATAATGATTTCTTAATGGTTAAATGAATTTAATTCTTTTGCAAATTAATTTCTACGTCTTTACTACCAAAATTCCGTAAACTTGTGCTGCTCAGTTTTTATAACGGAGGAAAAGTGTCGAATAGAAATAAGTAAATTTGCAATGTTGTATTTTAAGAAAATACATACAATAAACCATCTTGAGGCGAACATCTCCCTAATATAACCACTTCTTAAAACGCTCATTGTCTCTGAGACCCGAATAAATCTTAGTACTGAACATCATCTCTCTAAGACGCCCACTTCCACTAAAGACCAAAACTGTCTGGAAGCTCGGGAAGTTGTATTAGAAAAGGTTCAATGTAATATAATTCAAATTATCGGATTTTCAGCCTTTATAAAAAGAGCGTTTTTTTATTCAGGATATAGAATAGAGTTAAGTTACATTACTTAACATTATTTATAGTAAAGGAAACCATATTCAGTATGAAAAATTATGAACGGAGAGATTTTACTGAACATTTAACTTTCTGTGCTATTTTCAGCAGACAGAAATTAAAATTAGCTGTTATAAGAGACTACTGACGAGATCGAAAGATTATAATTTTACTGGAGTGAATCAATTTAATTTTAAATTTTCATAGAAGTTAAGCAGGGTGATTATAATGTAAACATGTCCTTTTTGAAGGTAGTTAATTTTTGTTTTTGAGAAAGAACTTAAATAACTTTCCTCCTATATGTTTTTGTGCAGCAATGCTGGGGAAATCCAGCTAGCAAATTAGAAGACCTGGGCTCAGTCCCCGGTGAAAGCACAGTTTACTTTTTAAGATTTTTTTTTATCAAGAAACCTAACAGACTCTACAACTGTATGCAGGTCTACTGTAGAGACATTACGTATTTTTGGAAGCAGGCAAGATGAAAAATAAGCAAGCGCCTTCGCCGGGATTCGAACCACAGACCTCTGGATACCGGCCCACATATAAGCATTCTGTACCGCGCCACGCACATAGGGAAAATACCTCATCTTAATTTTTTGTATAAAAACAGAGGTTTAAAATAAATTTTAATTATTTGTTATGAAATTAATTTACAGTTAACCCTCTCTAAGGCGACCACCCATAGTATCAGCTGGTTTGATTCTTATGTGGTGCTGACGTCTTAGAAAGGCGATGTTTAATATTGATATTTATTTATGATTTTAGAAAAGCTATTCATTTTTAAAGGCGGTCGTTTTAGAGAGATGGTCGTCACGAGAGGTTTCGTTCTAAGTACTTCTTTAGACATTTTGGCTTGTTACTTGAAGTGATACATTCTAAAAAAAAAATGAAAATTAAACAAGTTCTATAAACATGGCATAAGCAACAATTATGTAGTTGATTATTAATTCCAAATTAGAATTTCACTGAGGCTAAAGCTAAAAAGGTGTTAGAAACAGTCTGTAAGAAAAAGTAAATGGTTTCATTATTAATGATATTTGCCAGTATAATCTGTAGAGGCTATGATAGCTTCTACGTCATTAATAAAAACCTTGCATCTGCAGTCTGTTAGGATTAAGTCATCGAAAATGTTCGCTATGATATAAAAACCTCCAATATATCTTTAACAGCTATCTTATAAAATTTGCAGCTGATAAGTACTTAAGAGAGTTGTAAATCAAGTTTAATCCAAGGAATGAACCTAAGCGTTGGAAAAGAGGGAAAAAGTGCACAGGGCGAAAAGGAAACAGAATTGACAATTCAGATTTATTTTTCGAATAATTTTAAAACATGCAGTTCATTTATGGTTTTAAAATCCAGTCAGATGATTAAAATTTAAATATTGCATAGATCGGCAGTCTCTAAACAGAATGGCCTTCTCTTGGTAGTCACAATCCTAAGATTAGCATCTCTGGAAGTCTCATTCCTGAGAAAAATCATCTCTGTAAGACGACCTCCTGCTCAAAATATTGAATCACCTGAAACCATTGGCCTTAGAAAGGATTTTATGCATTGCACCCCTATATAACTAACATATATAATAAACCTCTCTAATATAATCTCTATATAATAAAAATTAGTTCTGAATAAGCGTAATAGAATTGCGCTTATTAAAAATCATTAACTGCTTACATACATGTTTGTTGAAAACCACATTAATTTTGAATATCTTGATTGTATAATTTCTACTGCACAATTAACTTCAGATTAAAACTGATAATCATTATATTGGCAGATATGTAAGATCACTGATTAAATAATTTTGCCGGAATATAGAGCTTTTCGTGTAATATCGTGAACCGGATCAGATGACACTATAAAAAATCTTGAAATCAGTAAAAGTTGATCATTAAAATAAAGAAGAAAGAAAGCGTTAAACGGAAAACCGAGTGAAGTTTCATCGAAATGCGTGTAAAATAACTGACACAGGTAGTTTTAAGGATTTGCACAATGGTATTCATCACAACTGCAAAGTGAGGGATTAAATTATTCCCCCATAAACAACTAAAACGTACTTAGTTACTTAGTTTGAACCTCAAAGAGGCTATACTTAATTTTTCATATTTCTCGCTTGAAAATAGCCTAATGATCTTTGATAATTGAAGCTGTGCTTTGAGGTCACAAGCAGCATAATGTTTAGAAATAGGTTTCGGGTTATAAACATACAGTGTTATAAACATACACACTGTAGAGTTCCTCCCTTTGTAATTCTACGTTACTGTTGGACGTGAAGAATCTTAAGAACTACTGAGCGAATAATCGCTTGAGTTCGTGTGACAGGAAACAACAAGATAGAAAAGTAAACTAACCCTTTATTATTCAACTAAAGTTTAACAAAACTCCGTCTTGGAGTGTACAATAAAGCCGCCACTTGCGCTTGAACTTAAGAGACTAAGAATTAAACTAAACTAATTTTAACGAAACAGATATAGCCGAAGCTATCAAGATGTTAAAAGAGGTGGCCCCTTAACGTTAACAGACTGCGAAGCTATCAAGGGCCTAAAGTACGGCCGAGCATGATAATAGCTTACGAAAGAGTAGCCTAAAAAGGCGGACGCGTGAGAGCCAGAATACCTGGTATCTCTCTCATTAAGATCGAAGAACTTCGCGGTTAAATACTGCTTTTCCTCATTATGTATTCAGACGTGATTCTATAACTACGTTCTGGCCGGAAGTGGTAAGTTGAAGTTAAGAATCGATAGGAAAGGAACCTTACCTTAAAATTTAACTGTTAATAAAATTAACGTAATTCTTACAACACATTTAATTTCAAGATTCGTTATGGTATTATTTCAAATTATCTTTGTAAAGAATTTTCAGATAAAGCAGCACTGAGACAAAATATAAAGTCAATAAAAAATCCAAAATGCTAATTTGGAATATATTTTACAGCAAAGTATTTTTACCTTTAAATCTTAAGGTTTAAAAGTGTAATGCAAATTAATGAGAAAACTCGAAGCTCTGGTACAACCAACGAAATCGTCAGTCAATCAGTGATATTGTTTTTATTAAGATTTTTATTGTTTTTTATTAAGATTTCTAGAACTAGTTTTTAGACGGTTAAAAATAATAAAATATGCAAACATGTGGAAATCCGCTGTCAGAAATATTAAATTCTGTTACTCTGTTCTATAATTCTGTTAACAGGCCATCAGTTCGCCATCACTGTATGGACTATCGAAGAACCAGTACTTTTATGTCATAAGAGCTACTTACAAACTACCAACTTCTCCAGAAGTTCAACGTCATCTTTCAAAGATAACGTATGTGATGTTTGTGCTTCACGTTACGAGAAGCCTTTACATAATTCATAATAACTATGACTAAAGCCAGACGTAAGTAGGTTGAAATAATAAATGCAGAAAAAAAGATTTGAAATGTTTGCCCGTGTTCTGTCGGGCCAAAGTCCAAATTAGTGGCAGATTTCTATGTAGTGCTATTCACAGAATGTTATGTATTCGAGCTTAAAGAATTGCTATTTTACACCTAGGTATATAGTATTAGAAATTTTAAATTTGCATTCCGACTTCAGTATGATCTTCAGAGAACACAAGCTAATGTCCAAAATCGCGACACGCTGAACAATGTTACGATAGAGAAGTGCAGTATCAAACTCCTCTTCCACAAAAAGCCCTTCAAGAATTTTCTTAAATTTAATTAATTACAAAGATCGGAGATACGTATAAAAAGTTTGACTTACAAATTTTTACGAAGTTGATTCCTTTAAATTTAAAAATCCCAAAATATTAATATTTGCGTCATTTAAAATATTTTTGTATGTGGATGTATATTTCTATCACCAACGGTTGCGAAAATAAAGACCAGCTTAAAGACTTTTATGGACGGGGGGACCTCTAATGTTATGAACATAATAAAATTTTGAAATTAATTTCTATGATTGTCAATCTCATCGTCAATTTCGTCAGAGAAACCGTTCATTCAAAATCCTAATTAGTTTAATACACGAATAAGCGGCTTCGTGCAACCGCAACATAGTGCAGAAGTTATTGAAAAGTTTCGTTCTACAATACTGGATTTAAAAGTAATTCAACCTGACATGTCGGTAGAAGCTGGGGTCATAGACCTTAACAGATCTTTATGGTGCTAAAATGGTGTTATTAGGGTGAAAAGAAAAACCGCAAACGCGAACCTCTGACCAGTTATTCTTTGCCCGTAAAATCTTCCTCGGTTCCTCGAAAAGAAACACTAAAAGAAAGGTCCCATTTCTAGACTCAGCAAGTCCTCACTTATGCAGCGACATAGGTCGGAGTACTTAGGACTCTTTTCTTCTCACCTAATTAAACATGACTTATCCACCACCATCGCGATAAATTCCGTTCCTGTTGTTTGAAAAGATGCGAGCGATAAAGAGAAGTAGGAAGAAAAAGAACCCTTCCACCTTGATCCACCACTTAAACCGAAAGTGAAATAAGACAGGTTTGGGACCGGTTTCCCTTTCTTGGGCCCTAAAGCAATCTAATAAAGTACTGAGTGTAATAGATTCACCGAAGTAGGGGAAGGGGTCATGCGGTACTAACTCGTTCCGGTTGACCAGTGGCTTTTCCCGTAGCGAAAGGGTGGTTGCGTAAAAAAATAAATAAATAAAAAATTATAGAAGCAAAACAGATTGTTGTACTTCAGTTGAGAATTTCGCAGTCACTCGGTCATCGACCACTAATGTGTTTATTAGGAAGTAACTGAAACTGCAAATGAAATGTCAGAGCTGCAAGAGGGAAAAAAATCGAAAAATGTATTTGATGGAGCATAAATTTCGTAAGTTATACGAAATGCCGGAAATATGGAACGTTGTGTATGGCCGAAAAAAATTAGAAAGTCTCGATGCTATGTAATAAATTGTAAGGGGGGAAAAATGTGGTTGTAGCATAGAGCAAATCCTAAGCAATGAAATCAAAATTCTCTCATTTTGGAATTCCACCTGATGAAAGCATATTTTTCATGTTCAGCAAAGAATTACGAATGATTAGATACAAAACACTGCGCTACTGAATACGGTATCATAAAGTAATGCGAGTAATGTAAACATTTTGTTATGTAAATAGATATGTGTAATCGTGTGTTTTTATTTTTAAAAAAATCCATTTATGTTTGGATTGAAGCAAGTAAATAGTAGTTCTACTGTAACTTTGTACATTTAGATATTAGAACATATTGCATTTGTGAAATTTAAAATTTTAGCAAAAACTGGCAACAAAAATCAATAACATTTTGTGCTAATGTTGCCAAATTATTTCTCGTGACTTGGATCATCCAAAACAGCAGTACCTCTTTATAAGATTTTGCAATTATAGAGTACCCTTCAGTGCCCCCTCAGAACATAAACACCATCAGCCCTCTCCAGTATTTCCGCAGGGTAACTTCTTATTGTATTATTTTAATATCATAAAATTAATAGACTGCAATGAATAAGGTTAGTAAAATATAATTAACAAGTTGTTCTTTCTCAGGAAACTATAATTTAGACGCAGCTTAAAAAAATCATTGAAAGGAACTGAAATCCAGCTGTCCTCCTCACCTTTTGGGGGGTGGTAACGTTTGAACGAGTCCTTTTAAGTGGATTATTATATTCCCTTTGACTTGTTTGTACGTTGAAGCTAGTTTTCTAATGAGAAGTAGTAAATTGTCTCAGATATTTGAGTCTGATTTTTTTCGGTATATGATTCGCAAAAGTCTATTTTTTCATCATAGAATTAACTCTGCCAAATGCTTTTGAAAATAGTTCTGGAACTGTTTTGTAATCCTTAAGCTAAATTTTTTTTTTTTTTTTTTCCGAAAAAATATTGGTGAGTTAAGCAAGCTATTGAAGCTATTCATCTTTAAATTAACATATTAAATGCTGATTTAGCAGTCTTAAAAAAGATAATTGGCTCAGAGCCACATCAGAGCTCTTAAACACAGTAGTTTTCACTGTGCGAAAATCTACTTTTTCACCACTTTTCACTTTTATAAGAACAACATTTTACATTTGACTATTATATAAGATCGCTATCTAATTTAAAACAAAGCTTCACTTTTAAATTAATTTTAATGTCACAATTATAAAGAAAGAGAAATACGTAGTCTTGATGATTCGCTCATTACTGAAAATATTGATGGGAATTTTGCATACATGTAAATAATTTTAATGAAATTATATGTGAAATTGTAGTATCTTTTGTGTACGGTCCGTATGTAACAAGAAAAGTCTGGAAAAGGCGAAGCTTTGATGGGAAAATAAGATTACAGGGGCAAATTTGTTTAACATTGAGTAAATGGCTATCTGGTTGAGTTGGCGATGGTTTGGGCGACTGATTTTTGTCGAAAAATTTGGCGGTTATTTGGATTCAGTCTCTGTATAATTAATTATAATTGGTACTGTAACTGAATAAGTATGATTGATACCTATGTTCAACTGTAATCGTATGATGTTGAACCGTATGAACCCCTAGATGTAACTTTAATTGTATACGCCTTCCAGTAATTTCGAGAAGTGGAAGCTGCTGGAAATGTCTCGTCGGCCGGGTGAAAACTATGTAAGACCGGAGAGAGCATCTGCTCTCAGTTCAGAGTCGACTTCGAAGTACTGAGATATCTCTTGTGTGAGCTTCCCTCCTTAGATTCGCTTTGCATTGCGTTGTGTTTAGCTTTCTTAGTAGTATGAATTGTAACTAATGATTGTATTCTGTGATAATGAGAGGAGCTGTACGAGTATTTTTGTTGAAAGTTCCAGACTTGTAAAGTGTTTCTTTTGGTAAATTAAATTTTATCAAGCTATCATCGGTTATGTCTGCCTTCAATTCATTACCCGTATGCACGCAACAATATGATTGGCTGCCAATCGTTTAATACTATACGGAGGGACAGAGCGGGTTAAGGAGTGCTTACATGCTATGAGCAAGGAATGAAGTAACATTACAGTTTTCAGTGGATCTAATTACAACTAATTACATTGATGATTACACTAATTGCAATTAATTACATTGACATTACATTCGCTACATTCGGTCCGTAATGGTCCTGGTGAAAATCCTCGCAGTTGCTTTCTCTTTTATCGAATGAGCAATTTAAACTTCTAAATATTTTGCTTTTTATCACCATCACTATTTTCCGCCACTGCTAATTTTTATTTTTTAAATCTTGTAGCCTAAGTAACGGAGTCCCTTGGCGTCGAATTTACATTTTGATGCATTTATTTTTAACCCTGTTTCGTTTAGAAGCGAAAACACTTCGCGCAAATCTCCAGCATATTCGCCTGTAATCTCGTAGTTACATTACATCCCATATAGATAAATAAACATTCTCTTTCCAAGGACAGGTCTTAATATAATAGCCGTGGCTCTCTAAAACGTGGCGGGAGTTCTGTAAGCCAAACAGCATTCTTAAAAAGGCATACACTCCTGATTTTCTAATAAATGCGATTTTTGACACATCCTCTTTTTTTCCACATATTTGAAAATATCTTGAAGAAAAATCTAGAGTCGTAATGTAATTCGTTGATTTAGTCTTCCTAATTATTTCTTCGATTACAGGCAGCGAATAAACAGGATAGTTAGCGACACTATTTAATTTTCGGTAACCCACTGTAAATCGCCAGCCTTATGGTCCGTTGGTGGGAGATTATTCATTTTTCGACATCATACTACCGGGCTACTGTAAAGGTTGCTTATGCGAATTATGATCTTGTTCTTTAACATTTTTTTGTATATGCTTTTCAATAATTTCCTCTTTGATTCTGTTATAACGTTAGAGGTTTGCTTTACAGGGGACGGGCATTTCCTGTATCTGTGGTTTACAATTTAATTGAGTTCTGGATTATTAGTATATAATTTAGGGACCACCAGCGGCCGAGCGGTAAAGTCGCTGAACACTGGTAGTTCGGTCCGAGGTTCGAATCCCGCGAACGGGCTGGCTGCATGGGTGTTTTCGTGGTTTTCCCCATGTGTAACGTGTATACGAGCCAGTTTCCCTTAGAAAGTCCTCCACGAAGGCATCCCTCCCCTTAGGCAGATAGCCCTAGTGTGCTTTGCCATAATTAAATACACACACACACACAGTATATAATTTAGAAAGCCGACTTATCAATTATTCCAGTTTGCGTTTCTCATTCGGCAAATGATTCAGCTCAATATCCAAAGGGTGCGTTTCTTTCTCCTCAACTGCAGCTACGTCTAGCTGTACCGTGGCTTCCAGAAAATTAACTTTAGCCTCCGCCGCCTTTAAAAAAATCCATTCCCAAAATTACCGAAACTTGTAGATTTTTCACAATGAAAAATACTACTTTCTGCTGCTCATTTCGTATTTGAACGTGTAATGTGGCTTTTCCTACGCATGTACGCTGTTTGCCTTGGGCGGCAATAACTTTTGCTTCTGCAACACCAAACATGCGATACCTTTTGTATGTTTAAGTGTTTTCGAAACAATATTCTTCGCCCAAAAACAGCTTTGATTTCCTGTGTCCAGTAGTGCTTCAGCTGGTGCATTATTTAACAATATTTGTATTACCGCCAGAGACAAATTTTTTGCTGCTACCATATTTAATTGAATTCTAGAGGGATTGTCTTGCTTCCGGGGTAAACTATACCCTCTTACTTTCAGTAGCCCTTATTAGTTTAAACCCTCATTTCCTTCTTCCTCCTATTTTCTCTTTTCTGTCTTTTTTGGTTGAAATTTCTCTGTATCTTCAAAATGTTTATTACCGTCAGACTGTTGTCTTTCTTGTGCTATAGGCCTACAAACCTGTCCGTTCGACCCCTGGCCATACCCTGCTGTACGTGTTCTTTTTACAACCCTCCTGCTTTCAAACTTTACCGCGATCTCAAACAAACTCTCGAGCGTGCGTGGGTTGCTTAACTCGAAAAAATCTCAAATCTGTGGTAGCAGCCTTGGCAAAATAATTTGAATCATCTTCACATCGGAACTTTCTAGCAAATTAAAAATTTGAATTTTTCAGAGTATAAGTTCAGTCAGAAAAGTTAGTTCTTTAACTTTCAACTGGTTTACTAAAAATTCCACCTCTAATTTGGCCCTATCTTTTACTACGGGGAATGATTTTTACAGGTAGAACTCCTTATTATTATTATTATTATTATTTCTAATGACAAGGCAAAATACAACAGCAAGTTCAAAGACAAAACATAACAGAAGTGAGCGAAAATCATGGTCTAAAACAGTCTCTGGCACGCCAATATCAAGTGGTCTCCGAGCCGTAATCGGGAAATGCCCAACAGTGACGAAAGTCGGCTGTGTTCATGGGTTTCATAAGATCACAAAGTGAGCAAATATAATAGTTCGATAAAGATGTTCGCCCAGGCAATCATGGTCTGTAAGTAGCCGAAAAAGGGCCGCAGCAGGTCGAACTTGTAGTTCTCACTTTCTGGTTCACCCAACAAAAATTTTCCAGTGCACTTGTATCAGCTCATTGCTTATCCTGGTAATGCGGCTGTTGCTGTAATAACTTTTTGAACTTCCGGTACTGGAAAAAGTAAAAAGTACGAATCTGAACACTCAAAAAAGTCTTTATCGAACTTTTCCCATCAATAGTCACTGCGGGTTTCACGGATGCTCTCATGGTATCTACGATGTATCCAAATCGATTCATGGAACTAACTGGTGCCGTTGGAGCTAGTGAAGTTGAGGGGGACCAGACTAAACGTCAAATTTTCTTGAGACCTGATGCTTACTTTAGTTTGGGCGCTACTGTAGAGTTTAATATGCTTAGCAATCATCTAATATATCTAAACTTTTGGTAGACGTTAGGCGAATTATCACTGAAACTAGGGAACGGTATAAAAGACCTTTTATTAAAACTAAATCACAACAGAGGGCATACATTCTGCTTATATCTCAGCCAAACACTTGTGGCGAGATAAGTTAACAATAAGTCAAAGATGAAATTTAAGTTCAAATAAACTAGTAGTTCAGAATGATTTTTAGGTAGAATCCTTAGCGTCTTACTTAGTTTCTCTAACTTTACCTGTTAATCCGTACCACAGCAATCCATAGAAGAACACCACAAAACACCATTAACTTTGTTAGACCTCCTTGTCATCTGCATCGCTACATTCAATATGAAATGTCGCCCAAGTACGGAACACACATTCAAAAGCCCTCTTGCGAAACTAAGATCATTTCCATTCAAAGTGCATAGGTTAAACAGATAATAGACAACATTAAAAAAAAAAAAAAGATAGCTACATCTTTTTGGATGGTATTTCATGCAATATTTGACAAAGTGTGATCTTGTATACATTTAGGGGCTACAACACTTATTACAAAATATTATTACAGCATAGCATTTTGTATGAATTAAATTCGAAATATGGTAGATCGCAAAAGAGTATTACATATCTTGGCAGACTGGAATTTGAAAAGTTATATTTCATTAAATAATTCAAGTTAAAAAAAGAAAGAAAAAGAAAAGAAAGGAGAAAAAGGAAAGAAAATAAAAAATGAAATTATCTTAATTCTAATTAGCTATTATTTAAAAACCGTTCAAAATTCTTTTTTAACCATTAAATAGTAAGTACTTTTTCCTGCCTTTTACGCTTACTCTAGAACACTTACTCTAACTGAAACATATATAATAAAAGCTTAAAGTGACATTTCTCATCCGGATACTGATAAAATGGCTTTACACAGTTTACTTGAAAATTATCTTATCATATTTTACGCAAGGCGGTTGCTAGGGGATGTGGTAAACAAAGTTACCACTGACACTGACGTTCTGAAAGAAGAAGGAATTAAACTGGGAGCACAGACCTAAACATCAGCCTGTCTTTCGCTATTTTGAGAAATGATAAGGGAAGTTCGATAGACGACGAATAACCTTCCCAAAGGCCTTGAGAAAATGCTTATAGCAAGCGAGATTTGTGATGAAAGGTTATACTTCCCTCATATAGCAACAAGCTACTAGTTGCTGACTTGAGAACTAACTAATATTTATAAAACAGATAAAAGTTACTGAGCTTGTGTCACAAAATATGCTTCAGAATTTAGAATTTTCTTTCAGAAATCATTAAGAAATATGATACGAAAATTAATCAATTTATTCATTGGTATTGCGAGAGGTTTTTTTATATCAAAATTGCAGAACAGTTCTTTTCATTTAAGCGTATGGTGACTCCGAACTAAATATTATCTTCTTGTTTTGCGCTAGAATGCAATTTTTTTTTTTTTTTTAACTGCTGAAAGATAACCCATTACAGAACTTTGTCGTGGCAATCATCTTTCCAAGATAACACTTCTGAAGGTGACCAGTACTTTTTGATAATATAAACGAAATCCTTTTTTAACATCATCTAAGATGATACCTATACTAATGATAAAAAATCATCCAGAACCGTGCATGGCAGTCTTAGAGACGGTTAATTGTATTTAAAGACATATACTTATTTTAAAATATAAATACCTTAAGTCGACAATTTCTGCGTCCCTTGAGAGGTTGATGGTCGAAGAAGAGGAATAGATGACCTCTAGACTTTGATCCTCCGTTTATTCTTCATTAAAATTCTGATGTAGTTGGGCCATGTCGCACTGTTACCCAGGCGGTTTCCAAAGCTTGCCGAAAGACAGGTCATGGCTTTGTCCGTGGAATTCCTGAACCTGATCAAGATCCTTTCCGATCAGGAGAATAATCGACAACAACGGTAAAAAGAGTCACGAAGGGACTGCAGAGAAATCTCATGAAAGCGGATACCATCCGCGGTTCAGATCCTTTTGATTGATCCTGTGGAGTAATAGCCTTAAAAAAAGCAACATTCAATACCGAAGCTTATGTATGTTTACAGAAACACTGATCGTTTCCAAAAGGGGTCATTTATGAAAGATGGTTACCATGTGAGGTTCGCTGCAGCATTAAAATAGTTGAATCCGGGAAACCAGTTTTTTCGACTCTTTTTTTGCTTCCTTGTTCGAAATGACAAGCCGAACATTGCCGAAGCTTGTACGAAACTCATAAACGACTAGCCTCAGAACGTTGAAATTTTTTATATGGGACTGCTATAACATGTGGTTGTGCACCTCTTTTTTTGGTTTCAGTTGGGAGCAGCAGGCGTGTATATACATAAATATTCTCACTGTATTACCGGGCTCGGTGAACTCAACTTTTTTTATTCTAATAGTAATAAATAATAAATTGTGCATTTTTCGTTAGTCACTGAATTATGTTATTCTTATGCCTTTAGTTAGCCTGCATGCAATAGTTGCAAAGTTATCAAGAATTTAATTTTAAGTTGTTTTGTTATCAAGAATTTAATTTATAACGTTGCGCGCCTCCAACTTGCACGCAACCAAAAGGTGACTGTGAAACTTGTATAAAAGATAGAAGCTTGTGAAGGGTTTAAGTCCCTTTTTATTCAACGTAATAAATTACAATTGCGTTCTCTTGACGCTTACAGACGGTGCCAACTTGGCAGTCAAATAAAAATAATAACCTGAAAAGAAAATAAAGACAAGATTCTAACTACGAGGCTCTCTAAAATAACTAACTCACCGCGTTTTACAATACCGCTGCTAATTCAGCAGACTTGAAGCTCACTGGAACGATGACCACTACTTCCCGCCAAGCACATAGGCCGCAACGCGGGGTTCTTCAATTCTCGCTAACTACCTCCGCGCTCGCTAAGTAAGAGAATCTCCCACACCGAACTTGTTTCCTTCTATTTAAATCAGAATACTTCCGCTGATAATTTGAATCCTTGCGCGTTCTACTCAAATTTACATATTCTGGCATTGGCAGTTCCAGGGGAAAGTAAGGCTTGACAGGAAAGATAGTTTAAACTTAAAATAAATGTTAGTTAAAATAAATATAAACCCTACATTTGCCGCTGCCAGAATTTGGAAAACTTGGAAGCAGGTCCTACAAACGACCTGTTGTAAGTTTATCTAATTCTGAACTAACTGGCGAGAACCTCGTTTACACAAAAAAAAAAAAAATCTTATGTAACAATTATATATTAAAATTCTGTTACTCGTTACAAAGCTTTCTTCTTACAGCAACTTTTCCTGGACTTCATCAATCAATCTTGGTCTTTCCTTCCAGCATCTGGAAGGAGTAAGTATCAGTATCTTTCTACATACATTATAATTTACACTTTCCTGACACAATAAATTTTTGTTTTTAAACGATTCGTTTTTCTTACTTATTGCTTAATTCACATTCATTCAATTTTTCAAGCATTAATTTAACTTTACCCTGGCTCTCCACCGTGTGTGGTGTCAAACGGGAATATTCGTGTTTTAGTCTTACAACACTTCCCCTAACCACCATGATTTGTTAGAATTCAACAACCAAATAGACACACCTTACTCGACATTCTACAACTCAATGAGCTACTTTAATATTCTTAAAAATTCAAATGTAGGTGGAGAACCCTACAAAACACATTCATTCTAACTTCCCCCTCATTCATCTTTAAACATGCAGGCTTTCGCTCTAAAGCATGACTTTACAGTTTAATACTTAAATTTTGACTTCATTGCTTTTAAGCATTCACTTTTAGCATCTACAATTTTATGCTTCTAGACTAAATTCTACTTTTACATAACCTTCAAGTATTTACATACATTTACAAATTTTTAATACATATGCTTTTTACAATTTACCATAAAATGAATAAGAGAAAATAAATTTTTACTTTACTCAATCTTCGCCAAGCTGGCGGCACTGAAAGTAAAATTCTTATTAATACAAGAATACGAAGTTATTTTTATCTCCGGCCAAATTTTGGCTTTAACATAACAGAATTAGTCTTTCGACCAACAGAAAATGCTTGTTTTTAGCTTTTACACTTAAAGAAAATAATACTTTTGCCTTAGCTAAATAAAGTAAAACAAAACTAAGTCTCAACCGAGACATATTGACTTTCGTCAAAACATAGAACTTCGTACTTATGCATAACATTTCGGAACAAAAGAGAAAAAAATTTATAGAAGGTTTTAACTTATCTTTGAGTTTTCGATGCTTGAAACTCCGTCATCCGTTTTTGGCAAAATTGATCCCAAGTTAGAGGTTTCATGGATGTCAATCTTCTCCTTATTGATCTCCGAGTGTCGTCCACGTTGCTCTTTCTTTTGCGTCCTCTACATGCTGGCCTCTTGACGGAGTAATCGTCTGGTTGTTGGCCTTTGCGTTTCTTCCTGGGACGGCTGGTCTTGACGTCCTCCGGTCTGGAGTCCTTCTTGAATTTCTTCTGTTCCTCGTATTTTTGTGCCTCCTGTTGGCGTTTCAGTTTCAGGAACGGCGGCCTTGCTGGCACCTGACTCTGTGGCCGCGTGCGCGTTCTCCTTGATGTGTAATTTCTCCTGCTATCCTTTGTAGGTGGTGTTTTTCTCTTTACCACGGTTTCTTTACCCGGTTCATCTGTATTTTTGTTTTTCTTAAACGCCGGAGTTTGAAAATCATTTTTTCTTTTTGGTACCGACGTCCGGGTTGTAGAAGTGCTAGGTCTCTCTTCAGTTCTCCGTTTCTTGGGTGGTGGAATAGTTGTTGTAGTCTCTGACGCTTCTATTTCGTTTAGACTTGACTCCTGCAAGAAACTTTTAAGGATTTCAAAATCATTTGGATTATAGTATTTTTTCACCTGGTCGGGACTTGCTTTACAGATTTCCCCTCTGTCGTTCTTAAGATATAATACTACCCCTTTGATTTCCTGAATTAAATAGGGGCCTTCAAACTTTGGAGCTAGCTTTGCCATAAAATTGTCTGGGGCACTTGATAAAGAAAATTTCCGCTTCAATACTTTATCCCCAACTTTAAAATCTGCTTCACGGCGTTTTCTATCATAATATAACTTTTGTCTATTTCTTGCCGTATCCGAGGTTTTAAGCGCCTGATCAATCAACTTTTGCACATCTTGTTGTTTAAACTCCTGCTCTCTTTGTTGCACAAAGAATAATTTATCTAAAGGCGTAATTAACTTTCGGCCTAAAAATAATTCTGCTGGAGTTTTTCCCGTAGTATCATGATGTGCTGTTCTTAAAGCATAAGCTAATTCATTTATGTAGCCATCCCAGCGCTTGTGATGTGTGCTCACGTAACTGCGAATTATTTTTACTATGTTTTTATTAACTCTTTCTGCTATGTTAGCCTGTGGTCTATACGGAACCATTTTGATATGGCGTATGCCAAGTCCATTGCATATGTTTTCAAATATTTGACTAATGAATTGTTTTCCGTTATCGCTAATGACTTTTATCGGTGCACCGTATTTTAAAATGTATCTGTGTAAGAATGCATCTGCGACTGTTTTGGCTGACGCGCGTTTAAGAGGAACAATTTCTATCCATTTTGAAAAATGATCTACTATTACTAAAAGAAAACGATTTTTATTTAACTCGCTCTGGGGGAAGGGACCAAGGAGATCTATTCCTAAAATTTCATTCGGAAATGTAGCGCGAATGCTATTTAAGTACCCGGCCGGGCTGTAATTAATATCATTTATTAACTGACATTGATTGCAGGACCTGACATACGCCGTTACTATTTTGTATAATTGCGGGAAATATACCGCCTCGCGTACCCTTTTATAGTCTTTCTGACCCCGAGGTGGCCCGCTGTTTTTTTTTCGTGCAACTCCCTCAAAATGCTTAAACGAAGCGAGGCTGGGATGACTGGCTTATACTCAAGATTTTCGTTTGTTGTTTTCGTATAGAATAATAAATTATCTATTATTTCATAGTTTTTTGCTCTATTTCTTATCGCATCGATATCTGTGTGCTCAAAGCTTTCGGGGTCTTTCAAATAAGCATAGATATTTCCAAATTCAGGATCAGCTTTCAGTTCAGTAATAACCGTATCTCTAGAATCTAAAATGTTTGAAGTCAACACAGCGCATTTAAGTTCATTTCCTTCGTCGTCCAGTTTTATACGAGAAAGTGCGTCAGCTACATTGTTTTCCTTACCCGGTTTATATTTTATTGTGATATTATATTCTTGGAGTTTTAAAGCCCATCTTATTAACCTGGGCGTTAGGTTTTTTCCCGACTAAAGTCTACCAACAGCCGCATGATCCGAAAAGACTGTTACTGGCGATTTGCCGAAATAAACTCGAAATTTGTGTACAGCCATTAATACGGCTACTGTTTCTCTTTCTGTACACTGTAAAAAAAAAGTTCGCTCTTTACAGGCAAAAGTTTTGTAAAGTTACAGAAATCAAAAAGTTACAGAAGAATTTCCTGTAATGGTAACAGGTTGAAAGCAAACTGTAGCGGTAACAGCTGATTTGCTTGTAACATTACAGATAATGTTTCAGTAGCCGCGCGGAAGAATCACGTGACTGACTGGAAATTAGCCAATCAGGAGAAAAGTGTTTGAAAGCTAGTTGCAGAAAAAAACATGGCTGAATGCGTGTTGGTTGTATAGCGCAGGTAAGTAAGAAAATGTTTACAATTACTACTTGAAGTATTTTTTTTTTCATTTTATGCAGATTATTCTCATGAACTTTGCACTGTTATATGTAGTGAGTAAGTATTTAAACGTTTAAGCTTTGCGATTAATTAATATCAGTGTTCGTAATGTCTAATGAGTTGAAAGAGTGCAAAATATTTATTTCAAATGCAGACCTAATAGTAGCATTTTGTCATTGTGCATCCGATAAATTACGCCCTAAATTGCCCGTATTATTATTTAAAACTAATTATTCCAAAATTTAATCACTGTTTGTGGTATATAATTGAAATGGTAATGTGGTTGTTGAAAACAAAACTAATCATTTTAGCGTTCTTTTTCAATCGTCTGACCAAAGAACGTTTGACATCTTTTACCCGGCAGGCCTTGCGAGAAACGTTTATATAAACATTTAGAATTCTGAATGTAATGTATATATTTTTTTGCTTACTAGGTTTAGTTTATTCTTTTTCTAGGATTATCTAATTAGTTATACCTGGTTTATAATTCAGTCTAATATGTTTATGTACGAGCGTGTTATGAAGTAAAATTACAAAAACTTGAACGACGCGGTCGAGAATCTCGTTTATTCCTTTAGTGTAATAATATTTTTTTCAGTGGTATTAATTTCTTACGAAAATATTATAACTCCAAAATGAAGTAATTATATTGATTAAAAATATGCCGTATCATACTTTTCGTAATGTTTTGTTTTACTAACTAGATGCAACTTAATTATTCCATATATTTTAATATACCAATATCAACAGGGGAAAAATGGAAATGACCTAAAATATTTTTCTAACAATTCGTTAAACTAATTATAAAACAAAACTAAAATTTTGTACATTATTTCCAAAAATATCATTTCATTAATATTTTATAAATGACAACATATATTATATTGTATATATAACTACCATTGCATACTTATAAGTTTTTAAACATTTAATGTAGAATTTATGTTGATTTTATTTTGCCCAGTTTTAATACAGTTTTGAAGTATGATAGTCTTGTTACTAGGATAGCATGAATCTGCTAATACAAGTTTTAATACATTTCTTGACAAATGTTTCTCTTATTCATGTAATATAATATATAAATCATAAAATAAGTTTTCTTAAAAATAAATTATTATTGTTTATTGGAATTTAAAACAATTCTGTATCTGTATGTTGTATTAAAAATAAAATAATAATGAAATTTTAATGAAGCATTGATTTTAGCATTAACAATGTAAATATATATATATACACACATGAATAAATGGAAATGCAAGCTACTTTTCCTTACAAAACCGCCCATGAATATATACTTTCCTTTAGGCTGATAGCCTTTGCATGCTTTGCCATCTTCTATCAATCCAAATGATGCAAATATGCAGAAAATTTTACTTTCTTTGAAAGTTAATACTGGAAATAAAATTCAGTGCATTTGTAAACTACATTAGTTCTCTTATAGCTTGGCATTTAATTGCCCAATGATTTACTAGTCCAAACTAAGGCAGAATTCAGATATCGTTCAAATAAAAGAAAATTAATAAGGTCTGATTTTTAGACGTATATATGAAGATTTATTTTTTTAAATATTATTTTAAGTCAACCAAATTAATTTCAAATTTAAGTAAGTATTCATGCCTTTCAGTAGCATTATTTTTGATATCTTAACTTAAATAGCTGAATGTAATATTTCTTGTTAATAAAAGAAAAGCAATGCTATGAAAGACTAGCGAAGTGGATTTGCAAGTTCTAATTACGAAAGGTCCCATGCTTTAAGGGGTCATTTTTAAAAATACTTAATTAAAAAAAAATATTTAACGTAAAACTTCCAAACTTCACACATGTGGAATATTTATTCTATATATTTTATCTCATTCTTATTTTATTAATTAATTTCATAGCATTTTGTGTGACACTAGTAGTAATTATTAATTAAATTTTATGCTGTTTCTGATCTATGTTTTGATTTTGTTATTAATTACGTTAGTTTACATAAGATTTAAAATTATGTAAGGTACAAAAACCTTGTGCATCTATTAATATATGCTGAAGTGAATGAAATTATGCCAGTGAAAATTTTTAAAATCAAAAACAAATTTCTGTGGAAAATTAAAGTTATAAATTCTAAATGCAGACAAAGGAGTGAATTTGAAAGTTATCAAATAAGCCAAAGTGTTGGTCATTTTTTCAGTTTTGCAGAAGAATTTTTATACTTTGCAGAATGGGAATATGATGTTTGGTTTTGTTAGTATTAATTATTACAACTGAATTATTGCAACTTACATTGCAACACGTAATTTAGCTTAAAATTTATTTGAACTTAATTTTCTAATTTATTTTGATCATGTATATTTCATGTGTCATAAGTCTTTGAAATGAACTTAATTCTATTTATTTACACAATTTTTTTAAAGAAGAAAAAGTCACATTTGGTTTGCTTAGTTGCACACGAAGATACATACATACCTATATATATAGAGAGAGAGAGGGAGAAAGAGGAGTTATGTTTACTTGCAGATTTTTTCTTTCTTTTTACTAATATTATAGTATGAAAATCAAGGGGGAAATTAAGCAATCAATTTAATTTTGAAGGATGTGATTACAATAAGATCATAACCAATCAAAAATATTCATGAATGAACTACTGGTAACTATCATAGTATTATTATTTAAAAGAAACCTACATTCCAATAAGAATGCTTAGTAACATAACCATTTAAGTTATCTGATAAAAGTAATTTTCATTCCTACTTCCCTATACCTTGAATTTCACTCTTAGTATTGCCCACTGCTACTCCCTAGACCTCAAAGCATTTAATGCATCTGGAACTGCAATTTGTGTCTTCTTCTACAGCATGCAAGTTATCACCGTTTAGTTTGTACTGCCACGAGCAATGATCTTCAGAATTACCGTATTGCGTTGCATATTCCACCCCACCCAGCTTTAGAACCAGATTCTGAAAATTAAAAAAAATATTTACATAATTTTCCCCCTTTTAATGCATTCAGAAAATGAATATCCCAAGATTTTAAAATGGATTTATCAACATAATGATTGTTTTCGTCATGCTAACAAAGGCAAACTTTTGCACACTTAAGGCCCCGTTGAATCTTTCTCTTCTAACTGTTGAATATTATGTCAGCCTAATGCAAACAATGATCTATGATAGTGAAAGCAAATACCAACTGCCATTCACTATGCAATTTTGCCATATCAGCTGAATGTTCACCCTAGCAAGCATCGGACCACAACCTTCTCTAATTATTTATGTATGATCTGAGGCCTAAGGATTTGCAAGAACAACAATGCGAATGACAGAAGTTCAAATTATAAAGAAAAAATGAGATAACTTATTAGATGTTGCAATTATGTGTATTCTTATTGAAATACAGGTTTCTTTTAATTAAATAATATTGTGATAGTAGTAGCTTATCCATGATTACTTTTCATTTGCTATATTCCTACTGTGACTTTGTCCTTTGGAAATTAAATTATTCGTTTAATTTTTCCCTCTTAATTTTCGGAAGATAAAATTAGTAAAAATAAGTGGGAATATGGCATCAAGAGCATAAGATATCCCCATTTTCTTGAAGCTGTTCACTATTATTGTTTCATCAATGATAGGCCATGCACCCAAAATCCACTAGCAAATCAGTTAGTAAGATGAAAATGACCACTATGCGGACAAAACATTTAGGGTAACTTGTTTTGTGACCGCCTTAAGGAAGACAAACATTACCTAAATCTTTAAAACATATTCAGAATCCTGTGCTAAAAGAAAGCTAGGGGGAAAATGTTGTCCGAGTCCCAGTGATTCCTTTGGACGAATATGTAATATTGGTTTAAAAATTTAAGGTAATAAATATAATATTTTTCGAATGCTAAAACAGTTCGAGAAATTTATTCAAGTTCTGAATTCTGAATATAAGTATACTGTATATTATATTTAATAACTATGGTGGCTTCATTTATGAAAATATTTGAATACTGGCTGTTTTTGTACAATGAACCTTCTCTAAGCTAGCTATACGTGATTCCTGAAAATTTTGATCTTTAAATGATAGTGGGCATCCTAGAGAAGTTATGTTTACTAATTAGTTATTTTATGAGGAATGCTGGTTAAATTTAAAAAGTGATTGACTGAGGTAGCTTGTCGTAATGAGACGGTTCACTGTAATCCAATTTTTTAAAGAATTTAAGCTGTTCTTAATTAATTAAGATATTATAAAGAAATATGATTAAAAGTGTTATATAAGCACATGTTTAAAACATCTATTAAAATAATTTTTATAAGCATTTTAAAAGCATGATTATGATTTTAAAAGAAATGTTTTTTTCTTTATTTAGGAGACATGGTTTACAAAGAGGAGAAAAACCATTCATTTTTTCCAAGCAGTCGAAACGAATTTTTATGAAATGTTTATTAAATTATATTATGTTATTTTTTAATTAATTCTTTTTTTTTCAGGTTTTATGTAAAGTTTATGAATTAAGTAATAAATTATTTTTACTTCTGTATTTTAATTAGCATATTATTTGCTTCATAGTGTTTCACAATAAAATTATGAATTCAATAAACTTCTTAATTAACATGTTGTAATATAGAGAGAGCATAAAGTTTGTTTTCTGTTCTCACATGTTTATTTCACAATTTTGTATGCGAATCTCGAAATTTATAATAACTAGAAATACTTTTTAGTATCACTTTTGAAATGGTGAATATTAAGCTTAGATTTATTACATATTATGTTTGTAAAAAATTATAGGTAAAATTAAAATGCATTAAATTTTAAGCTAAACTGAAGTAGTAATTTTAGAAATAAATTTCTTAAAGGCATAATTGTATTAAGAATTTTAAGGGAAACAAGGCTTTAAAAATTAAGGTCAGTTGGCAAAGTTTTATGCTTTAAGCATAAAACTTTGCCAACTGACCTTAAAAAAGCATGTCATAGGTTTAGAAAAGCATGTCATAGCTTAAAAAAGCATGTCATAGCTTAAAAAAGCATGACATTAGGTTTTTAATGAAAGACTTCTATCTGTTAATTCAAAGGAAATTATTTGAAGGTAAGTAAAAAGGTTATGCATTAATTCAAACAATAGCAGACTGTTGACAAACACTGAGTGCAGATAAGAATAAAAAAATTAGTTAGATGTTGTAATTCAAGCGTATGAACAAAATCTGAATTCCTTGTAGTAACAAAATGAAGTTCATTGCTATGTTGAATTCTTTAATTTACTGAAAATGTCATTTTTTAGAAGGAGAGAATATATTTTTGAAATATGAAGAACAGCTGTTCTGAGTTCTTCATAGAAATATTTCACAAAATGTCTTTTACTGTAATAATATGATCATATCAACATGCAACACGTTTACTCATATAAGTTAAATCTAAAGCAACATGTGTCTATTTTAGCTAAAATTACTAAAAAGAAAGTTCTAGAACATATCTTATTAACTGACACTAAAACATGCAAATAAAACATACTATTTTTTTCAGCTATTTTACAGGGCAAATATAAGGAGTAGCATATCAATTTGAACTTTTAAATTAATCAAAATGATAATATGAAAGGCCTTTCAACAATATCAGAGATAAGTTTCTCTTCATAAAACAAAAATACTCTGCAACAGACTAATATTACTTTTTGAAAAAAGAACATTGCTGTTGAAAGCACATCTTTTAAATTAATGCTATTCTGAGGTCAAATTGACTAATTTAAAAAGCCAAACTATTATGAGCCACTTGCATATATCTGTATAATGATATACACATGCAGATATTGTTTTGCTCAAAACATCTTGATTTCAATATATTTTATTATAATAAGCATCATTTTAGACAAAAAAATCTATTACTTTTATAGACATATCCTTTAGTATTATCTATGAAAAATATATTCTACACACATAATTACTTAATGGGATATTAGAAGGAAATAATCTGAAACCTTTACAGATACAACCATTAGAATTTTACGTAAGAAAAGTATCTTCTACTCACATAATAACTTGCTATAATAATACAAGCAAATAACCTGTAACGGTTACAGATATATCTGTTGAGATTTTACATGAGAAAAACATGTTCTTTTTAAATAATTATTTGCTGTAATATTACACACAAATAATCTGTAACCATTACAGATATATCGTTTGGGATTTTACATGAAAAAAACATGTTCTTTTTACATAATTATTTGCTGTAATATTACACGCAAATAATCTGTAACCATTACAGATATATCGTTTGGGAATTTACATGAGAAAAATATGTTCTACTTACATAACTATATGCTGTGATATTACAAGAAAAAGATCTGTAATCATTACAGGCAAAACTCTTGTAATGTTACAAAAAAACACCTGTTTCTGTTACTCAAATAACCCATGGCATCCCAGTTTCCATGAGTTTTCTTAGTAACCTTACAGATTTTTTTTTACAGTGTAGCTGTATAATTCCTTTGTGTCTGATTCAATGTTTTACTAAAAAATGCCAGCGGATGGTTATTTTGCATAAGAACCGCACCCACCACATAGTCTGAGGCATCTGCTGCAATTTCCAGGTTTTCGTCCCCCTCAGGGAATTTTAAAACAGGGGCATTAATAAGCGCTTCTTTTAATCTTTCAAAAGCTGTGTTAGCTTCCGCTGTCCACGTAAATTTACTCTTTTTTCTTTTGATTACTAAGAGTGGTTCAACAATATTAGCGAAATCTTTTATGAAAGATCGATAGTAAGAACATAATCCAAGGAAAGACGAAAGTTTCTTGGCGGTGTTGGGCGGTGGGAAATTCTTAATAGCTTTTATTTTTGAATCTTGCGTTTCTATACCCTTTTGCGAAATTTTATAACCGAGATATTTAAGTTCTTTAGTTGCGAACTTGCATTTTGAGGCGTTAATTGTAAGACCGGCCTCTTTTAATAATTTAAAAACTTGTTCTAGATCATTAATGTGTTGTTCCAACGTACTACTCGTTATAATTATATCATCTAGATAAATTAAAGTTGATTTTCCTAGGACAGGCTTTAGAACAATGTCCATAGCTCTCTGGAATGTTGATGGGGCCCCACACAACCCAAAGGGCATGCGTAAAAATGCATAAGTGCCCGATTTTGTTATAAACGCGGTTTTATGTATATCTTCGAGTCTCATAGCTATTTGATAGTAGCCAGACGTTAAGTCCAAAGTAAACATATATCTTGTCGATTTGATCTGTCTAATGATCTCGTCTATAACCGGCAAAGGGTAAACTGGAAATTTAGTAATGCTATTTAGTTTTCTGTAATCGATAGCAAACCTCCAAGCCCTTTTATCTGAAGGAGGAAACTCGTTCTTTTTCCTACATAGTACGACTGGACTCGCGTACTCACTATTTATGGGCGTTATTATTTTATTCTTTAACATCTCCTGAATATGTTCTTCGATGATTAAGTCTTTTTGTTTATCATAGCGATACGGTTTAGTCCTACAAGGTTTTTCGGCATTTAATTGAATCTTGTGAGTCACGATTTGACAGTTTCCTGGTTTTTCTGAAAACAAATGAGAAAAATTACTCACCACTTGCTGTATTGCTTTACTTTCCTGGTCATTCAAATGGCTAAGGTCCAATTCAGGTGTCTCCACAGGTTCCACCACCCTCTGGTCCATCTCCAGCACCACGGAACTATCTTGAAAATTCAATTTGGCCCTCGCGGCCATTAAAAAGTCCATACCTAAAATAAGAGAGTGTTGCAGGTGTTTCACCACAAAAATTAATACTTTGAGATTTTCCTCTTTTACCTGTACGTTTAATGATACTTTCCCGATGCAGTGACATGTTTTTCCTTGCACCGCTATAATTTCCGTATTTCTGGTTTTAAAGAGTCGTATCCTATAAAAATTCTTTTTGAAGAACTTTTCACTCATGAAATTTCCTTCTGCTCCTGTATCGATGAGGGCTTCTACTGGTACATCGCCAACCAGGACTTGTATAATTGGTAGATGTGAGTTTTTTACGATGACCGTATTTAAATGTCTTTTTGAGGGTTTTTTTAAAACTTCCGCGGTCTGGACCCTCCCTTTCACAGGCCCCTCTACTCGTTTAAAGCTTTCCTTTCAATGTGTGTCTTCTGGGTACGCGGATGCTTATTTTCAAATTTTCTTTTTGGGCCTTGACCTTCGAGTTTCGATGCGTTAGCTTGATAGTTCTTTCCCCCATATGAGCGATTTCCATTTCTGGTTTCCTCCTTCCTTCGGGTATGTTGAGAATATGTTTCCCCTCTCGCTTTTTCCGCTATTCTGCGATTTTGAAACTTCACCGCCAATTCGAAAAGTTCCTGCAATGTGTTTGGGTTTCTAATTTCAAAGTAGTCTTGGACAGCGGGTAACAATCTTGGTAATATTATTTCAATAATCTCCGTATCGGGTTTTTTCCCATACAGCATATCCGTTAGCTTGATTTTTCGTAAAATAAAGTCCGTCAAATCTGCTGTATCCCGTTGATAGAAACTATATAGCTCGGCTTCCAGCCGTGCACGATCTTTCACTATGGGGAAGGCCTTTACTAACGATTTTTTGAAATTTTCAAATGTATACGTCGGGCTTCCAAATTCACCTAGAAGAAATTTGCCTATATTTTTCCACCATAGCGCGGCCTGTCCTCTTAGTGCTGATGTGGCGATGGCAACTTTTTGTCTTTCAGGCACAGGGTAGAGCTGAAAGTGGTTTTCTATACCTTCTAAAAATACGGACACCGAATTTTTTCCGTCGAAATAGACGTTTGGCTTGATTGATGCTCTCAAAGTCTGGACCAGGTATCCAAATCCTTCTAACTGCGTTGTCATTTCTTGGTGTTGTCCAGCGGCTTCCATCCAATTTTCGGCCATTTCAGTTCGATAATTGTTCGGGCGCCAATATAACGTTGCGCGCCTCCAACTTGCACGCAACCAAGAGGTGACTGTGAAACTTGTATAAAAGATAGAAGCTTGTGAAGGGTTTAAGTCCCTTTTTATTCAACGTAATAAATTACAATTGCGTTCTCTTGACGCTTACAGACGGTGCCAACTTGGCAGTCAAATAAAAATAATAACCTGAAAAGAAAGTAAAGACAAGATTCTAACTACGAGGCTCTCTAAAATAACTAACTCACCGCGTTTTACAATACCGCTGCTAATTCAGCAGACTTGAAGCTCACTGGAACGATGAC
The DNA here is from genome assembly GCF_044657685.1 of Stegodyphus dumicola. NCBI lineage: Eukaryota > Metazoa > Arthropoda > Arachnida > Araneae > Eresidae > Stegodyphus > Stegodyphus dumicola. The sequence goes on from NC_140773.1 coordinate 179,476,825, forward strand.
CACTACTTCCCGCCAAGCACATAGGCCGCAACGCGGGGTTCTTCAATTCTCGCTAACTACCTCCGCGCTCGCTAAGTAAGAGAATCTCCCACACCGAACTTGTTTTCCGCTGATAATTTGAATCCTTGCGCGTTCTACTCAAATTTACATATTCTGGCATTGGCAGTTCCAGGGGAAAGTAAGGCTTGACAGGAAAGATAGTTTAAACTTAAAATAAATGTTAGTTAAAATAAATATAAACCCTACAAATTTAAGAATTTTAAGTTGTTTAAGTGATACTAAACCTAACAAACCGCAATTTTTTACATTTGAAACTTAGTAGAATAGTGAATTAAGTCGTGCACCAAATTCAGTGTCTTTTTGCCAAGTGGGACAAGTAAACTTTCAATTTTATGCACCGAAAAATCTGGCCGAATTACTTGTTTTTGAATATAAATTCTAATTTTAATTGTGAAAATTGCTTTTGAACTGTTTTCAGCTGGATTTGGTGTGTTGAGTTTTTCTGTATTTTAATATTTTTAATGAAGATGGTCTGAATTTTTATGTATTTTTGCCTTTCTACGAAGTGAGAACTGAATTGATTGAATAAGAAATTTATATCCAGGAAAATTTCAGGAAATAAGTTTAAATGAAATGCAGGAAAAAATGTGTATAATTTAATGGGCCGTACAAGGAAGTCATGTGGTGTCCACATTAGATTTTTTTTATTGGCTCGGTAAGCTCAGTATTTTTTATTCTTATATGTTCGTAAACTGTGCATTTTTTTGCTTTAAAAATGGTTAAATTATTTTGTTCTTATGTTCCGGTTAAGGTTTTTATGCCTTTAGTTAATCTGCATGCAATAGTGTAGAATTATCAACAATTTAAAAGTCGATTAAGTGCGGCTAAGCCTAATTTTTCTTACCATAGTAGCCATATTTGTTTACATTTTAAACTTAGCAGAATAGTGAATTAAGTGAGTTTCTGCACCTTCAGTGTCTTTTTGCCGAGTTGGACCAAAAGTAAACTTTCAGTTTTGTGCACTGAGAAATCTGCCTTCTTGCCCGTTGGCCGAATTGCTCATTTTTGCGTAGAAACTAGTTTTAATTGTAAAAATTTTTTTTAATTGTTTTAACCGTATTTGGTGTTTTATATTTTTCTATATTTTTAAATTTTTTAACAAAGATATTTTGAGGTTTTATGTATTTTTGTCTTGCCGCGAAGTGAGAAGTGAATTAGTTGAATGAGAAATATATCTCTAAAGAAATTCAAGGAAATAAGTTTAAATGAAATGCAGGAAAAATTGTTTTTAATTCAATATTCTGTACAAGGAAGTCATGCGGTGTACACATCAGATTTTTTAAATCTAAATCCTTTTAATTACTTCGCTATTTAGATTATTAAACATAAATATGTACAGTCATAATTTTCATGAGATCCATCTGCCATTCACTACTAGCTCTCGCGTCTCTAGAGATGACTAATATTTATGAGAACACCAGAACGCAAATAACTATCACTATCAAACATCTCTTCTCTAGGGTAATCACCGCCACAGAACGCAAAAATCATCTAGAACTGTGTTCAGTATTGTAACTGTGTACAACCATACGGTTTCATATTGTCCTATGTATGGACATATGGTTTCAGTATCATACTATGTACTGCGAAATCTCTAATCATGAATTGCTTTCAGATGCAACAAACCCTTTCGTGTAATTATCCCCCTGTAGATGACCACCTCTGAAAAAGACCAATATTCCTGAGATTACAAATAAATATACGTATTGATCAGACCCTCTCTAAAATTACTACCTCTACAGGAGATCAGAATTCTATGAAATTTAGGTAATTGTCTCAGATGAATACCAAAAGTTAACTGCAGCTGTCAATAATAAATAATAAGAGCGAATAATCATGTTTCTAAGACGACCGTTTACAGAAACCCAGAACCATTAAAAACCGTTGATGGTTGTCTTAGCAAGATTTCATTGTGTCTGTGTTCATTTTTGGATTATGCGAATTAAATTTTGCTTTGTATTGAAAAAAATCCCTGAAAATAAACAAAATACGAAAACGAAGGCATCAGTGTTTTCATTAAATTGAAAATAACATTATTTGCATTCTAAATGAATTACGCTAATTTTACTAGAAAATTTGTCAGTTAATGTCACTGAACCACTGATGCTGACAGCATTTTTTGACGTGGATTCCTGAAACTAAAAATAGACTTTTATTTATTGGAGATTAATCGGTTTTTTTGGGGGGAGGAGGTGTAAATACAGCGAGCCCCCTTTTGTTGGATTACCTTCTTCAAACGGCCAATTCTGAAAATGGCTAGTTTTTAAAAACATAAACAAGCACTGATAGTTGAATATTATCCTCTAAACCAGTCATCTCCGTAGAAAATTAAAATCACGAGGCACCGTGGGTGGCCATTCTTAAATAGGCTTCGTTATATTTATACATTTAACTACATTACCATTACTTTTCATCCAGAAATTTTTTTACTTAACCGTGGGATGCTGCGTTAAAAGGGAAGTAAACTGGGTAACAGAAATAAAAATTTAGAATTTTTTTAGTACTTCCAAGAAGTGTCAGTATTTTCAATTTAAGATTCTTCTTATCTGTTCTTGGAAAAAAAAAACTGAAACAAAAGAACAGCCTGCTGACCAGCGATAGTGCTATCTTTTATCTACCTATATTATAAATGAGCAGTACTTATTTTTATAAGAGTCGCCAGATCGGGGTAGTTGTTAGATACTCTGACTGCCCATGTTTGTAAATGTACAGTGTCTGCGTGGCATGGGGACACTCTAAATATGTGGCGATACAGAAGTCCTCTCGAGAGGCTAATGATAGGTGAAGAGAAGTGGGAGACCCTGGGACCTGTCCCCTTCGGAGCGCTCTCCATCAAAATTTGGGGGGGGGGTGAAAATGAGCGAAGTCGTTCTGTCACCTGTATGGTGCTCAAGACGACAGGCGCAATTATGCACTCCTTGTCACGATGAACTTCGTGGGCTTGTTCTGATGTTACTATCAAACAAGTGATATAAGTCACACACAACACACAAGAGAAAGAAGTTAAAATGTTATTGTAACTGTGCTTTTAAAGAACGGTATGTGAGAAGCTTATTTTATGCCATCTAAGTGTGATAAGTAAACTATACTCTTAACGCCATCAAATATATCGACTGTAACATTTCTAATTCTGCTTTTGTTGTGCCCCATCGTCTGCATTTGAAATAAAATCAAATAATGACCATGAAATTTTATAATAATATACATATTGCATATCTACCTCTGTATTCCTTATCATTCTGACTGTGTTCAAAGAGCAACATACTTTCTGCAAAATTTTTATATTTTTCGTTTATACCATGTTACGTCTAAAAAAAGGAGTTCAAAAAGGAACGACAAAGATTTTAAAATTAAATTATTTTGAGATAAATTAAAATGTTTTTGAACAATAAAGATTTACATGTATTGGTAACAGCAGATAATCGTATATATTTTTATTTTATTAGCCCAAAAGTTATTGAATCTCAGCCCAAAGTGCGTCAAAGCGATGCGCACAGAAATCCCCTTGGACATTTTGGTGCAAAGTACGGAATCAGTCATGACTCGTACTCAGAAATGAATCGATGCTGAAGATGACCGTTTCAACATTTATTTTAAATACCATTTAGAACATTCAGTTTGACCAGAAAAGTAAACTTGTTTTTCAAATTGGAGTATAACCTTACTATTCCGATACATTTTTCTGACTCACCCTGTATTTAAAGAAATTAAATAATGAAGAATCTGCATAAATGTATGTATGTTTCTCGCATTGTGATAAACAACCGTACCTAAAGCCGTACCTAACGATTTTGAATAACGTACGTCTCCACCCGAATATGGGCATCTGGCAGCTCAAATTTGGAATTTGTTTTATTATCTATTTCATATTCTGTAACGCCTTTATGAGTTTTTGATTAAGAAACTCAACGATTTCAAAGCAAGCAATGGCAACATTGCACGAAAAAAAAATTATCTCCAGCGCGCGAGACTGTGTATCTGAAATTCTAAAGATATGCTCTTTAAAATATTTTGCGATATTGCTGTTGAATTAAATCTTATGGTTTAAGTACGAAGAATAAGATATTTAATAAATAAAGGTAACACACAAAACGTTAAAAAACGCCCCTTTGGGCATGATATAAAATAAGAAAGCATTCAAATTTTTTAAATATTTTTTTAAATTTGTATATATTTATTTTTTAATTAATCATTTTTTTATAATAAACTCGTCTTTGAAGGGTTAGATTGTATTAATCTGAAACCTTCCCAAGCCTGTATCTGTTTTATCTCTTTTCTCATCCATAGGTACGATTTTGCTTCTGAAAGTAACTGATGAAAAGGAAGGAAAAAACCTAAAGCTGCACTTGGCAAGTATTGCCACTGTGAGAAGTATAAAGTATTTATCTCCGACACGCTTTCGCACATAATGTATTTTCAGAGTGTTTTCATTTTCAGTTTATATTTCAAATTTAATAATGTATTTTCAGAATGCTGCCATTTTCAGTTTATCTTCCAAATTTAATTTATTTTATTATAGTTGCTAATTAAAAGCAACGTTATCAAATGCGATCAGCTACAGCGAAAGTCTGTTATCGATTGAGATTTAAGAGTAACGTATTGCCACAATACGCAATATAAGACTTTTAATTTATCTTCTATACGCACACGTGTGCATAGCAACTTTTCAAACTGCCGCTATTCGATAAAGCATAAAATCTTTTATTCAGTTGTCAAATGTAACCATTTTGTTTTCGGTTAACAAACAGGAGTAATTAAAAGACGTAGATGCATTTCGTAATAATTTAAACCTTTACTTCTTTTAGTAAGGGGTCTAATTAATATAACTTAAAATGCGTGCCTGTTTAAAGCAGACTCTCAATCTCAATTACTCACCAGAACTGACAAACTTATTCAAACAAGTTCATAACTGGCTAATGAAGTACCTTCAAACCTTACTTTGCAGCTATTGCGCAAGTATTAGAATAACTTGTTTTCGAACTAAGTGAATTTCGGATCATTCAACATTTAATTTAGTATATATATATATTTACACACCATGTCATTTAAGAGAAAGTCCGTTTTTGTGTCCAAATACCTATGTTAGAACATTGCTGTATATAAATTTAATATATATCGTAAGCTTTCGAGACATGAAAAACGCAAGTTAAATTTCGTCAATCGGCCTAGTAGAACAGGAGCTATAGAATTGTCCCCCCCCTTTTTTGTGTGTGTGTGCAATGTATATCTTCTCTGTCACGTTATAAGGTGCGTCAGACGTGGCAAAGTTGTTCTCTCATATACAAATCCTCCTCAGTGATTAACGAATTTAACCACACTCATTCTAGCCTTGGTTAGAACTCGAATGCTGAACGGAAAGATAAAAAAAAAAAAAAAAAAAAAAAACTACTAATCAATTCTGTATTTTTTTTTTTTTTTTTTTTTTTTTTTTTTTTTTTTTTTTTATACCTGACTCCTCAATACCATTTCCTGATATTCAACAGCACAGGTTAGCATTTCCTGGTAAACATTAAAAGGGTTGGAAAAGAATTACAAAGCGAACGTATAAAAAGAGAAAGAAAAGAATAAAAATATTTTCTTTTTGGCCTTCACTGAATGTAATGAATGATAACAAACTACCGGCCAGCGACCCTTTTTTCCGACTGGAAATCTAAATGGTGTCAAGGAAGACGGCGTTTTGGTTTCCTTTTTTGCTTCACTCTCTGTGCGATCCAAGTCTTGTGGGAGCAACAAAGAAGCCATGAATCGTAGATTAATTAAAGCTCATAAAATAGGCATAAATTAATTGCAGTGATTACGTACGTTGCTTCTCTTCTATTCAAGGAGTTTGTGTAATTACGTATGCTTGGATATATCTATCCAAAAAAAAAATTTTTTTTTTTCCATTGTGGTCACGAGTTCTATGAAATTTATTCACGTGTTCCAGATATGAATCTGGAAACCTCGCTGAGCTTCCGTTAGAGATAATAAAAGGGAAATTGGAAACGCTAGGACGAATCTTGGCCTTCGTTATGGCGAAGTATTAAATTGAAAATTGCTTTCTTAGTATCCATGTGTATGAATGCAATAGAAATATTAATGTCGGTTTCAAATGTGGCCATTCCATTTTTGTTCATTTTTGGGCGCTAAATACTCGTTCGGGACTTTTTTACGGTTCTAATTATGTAAAAGAATAAAGGTATACCTTGAGGTAATGTGGTTTTAATTCGAGTTCATGAGATTAATGTCAATATCGGAGTAAAATGAGTTACTTAGATATTCTATTTTCTCACCACACGTAAATACCATTATGTTTATATCATACGTGCTGTAACCTCCTAAGCAATTAGGTATTTTAGCTTTTTTACATATGCTATCTGCATTGAATTATATAATGTCCTTGAAGAAATTCCGCATTTCGTTCACAATTTGAGTTATTGCTTGACGCATTTTGGTATGTTGTGACTCTCGACATGCTTTTTTTTTTGTCTAAAACTGATCATTTAGCTTTTAATTTGAATTTCTTTACGTTTAGTGACAATTAACAGCTCTAATTTAGATCTCGGGGTGACCACTTCCTTCAGATGGCAACTTTTGAAAGTGATCAATATTTCTGGGAACATAATAAATGGTACTAACCATAACCTCTCCAAAGAAGACCAAAAGTCATCTCGAACGGCGGGTTCCAGATGATTTTTGGTATTATTATTTACCAGGTGATTTTTGATATTAGTATTATTATTATTTATAATTTTCTAATGTAAATCTTAGAAACAGTTAGACACTAAAGAAAATTATTTAGAGAAAATGTTTGGAAATCTCCAGAGTTAACAAGTTATATTTCATTTGCATAAAATAAGAATACCTGTCTAAAATTACACATTCCTGCCTGTGGGATGTTGTACAGTAAATGGGCCGCCCTGATCGATATAGTGTTTCATTAGCAATGCTCATTGTCAGAACAGTTCCGTCAGAACAAATATGTGGTAGACAATTATTCATCACTACTTACGTTTGGTCAACTAGGTCTTGTGCGTCTCTCCTTTAACCGGGGGAGAATATAAAGAATTATCGCATTTCCTAGTGCGTATATCCATTGTGTTACCTCTAGCTAGCAACCAAATGAAGTGGCAAAATGTCATAGGCAAAAAGACATCAGTTGACCACCTCAGTGTAGTACTTTCATAAAATTTCAGTTTACAAATAGTGTAAAGCATCCGCGAAAATGCAATACAACGAGACATGTTTACATTACAATTATAATAAATATTGCTTGACACTAAAACCCATATATATAAACTATCAGAAAGGTTCATTTTTTATGATTTATAAAAGCTTCCCTGTTGAGTAGGGCAGTGTAGGGGGTCTATATATCATGTTATCTTCAGTTTCGAATCTTGGATGAAGCACGAATTTTTGTAAATGTATTTTTGCAGAATGGGGCTCTTAAAATACCGTAGAGACGAAAGTATTCTCCAGAGGCTATGGATAGGGGACGAGGGGATAGGAAATATTCGGATCCATCTCCCAAGATGTTCTCCATCAATGGAAAAGAACTGGTCAGATAACTCTGTAACTTATAGGACGCCCAAAGATACTCAAGATGCCAGAGGCCAAGAAGCGCAAGATGCCAAAGCATCTTCGGCATCTTGGGGGACGTTGAATGGTTTTAATCACTTTTAATATTGATGTTCAGTTAAACGTAGATAACAAATATCGATAATGTGTGAAATGAATTCTACAGTAAAATTGATATAACTGGAATATTCTTAGCACAATAGGCTATCAGCATTAATTGATATGCTTCTCTTCTATAAGCTGATAAAAAATATTCAACCCTTTAAATAAAAAAAAAAGATAATAAGTGACATGATATCTCATCGCTCATGTAGACAGGTCACCTACCAAGATTTTTAAAAAATGGGAAAGATATCTAATCAGTTCAGAACAGGCGATTGTTGTCGATTGAAAACAGCGACAGGCCTTTCAAGAGGAAATCATCATACATGGCGAGAAGGAGAAATGCATAAAGTGCAATGTCGGAGACTACCTGAATATGATTAATCGACTGTTTTAACGTTATTAATTAGCTACTGAATTTGATGAGTTACTCGCTATACCAATACATAATAATAGTTATTAAAAAGATCTTTGAACAAGACAATTTCAAGAACTGTAAAATATATTTTTATTAAAAAATTTGGATGAAAGATTTTCTTCGTTAAATAAATTTTTCTCTGTTCTCCAAACAAAAAAATGAAGCAAATATCTTCAAATATTTTTTCCTTATAAAATGAATTTTTAGCCCAAATGGGCGTTATTCCAGAAGGGCTATTAACCTCGAAACGGCATTTTGCGTCGCTTCACTATGCATGTTCGTTTCAATTTTCAAATTATTGCCACCAAATATTATTATCGCCCTTTATTACATTGAATGAAACTAAATAATGAAGAAGCTACATACATACATGAATGTATGTATGTTTCTCGCACTGTGAAAAAATAATGGTACCTGGAGTCATCAAATTTTGAACAACATAGTCCTCCACCCAAACATGGGCACCTGGAAGCCCGAATATGGAATTTTGAATTTATTTTATTGTCTATTTCATACTTCGTAAAACTTTAACGAATTTTTGATTAAAAAACTCAACAATTTCAAAGCGAGCAGTGGCAACACTGTACGGAATAAACCATTTTTAACTTCAGCGCGAGACACTGACTATCGGAAATTCTACAGATATGCTGTTTTTAATTATTTTAGCACTATTCCCTCGAATGTGTATGTGTCTGTACATGGAAAAAAAAAAAAAAAAAAAAAAAAAAAAAAAAAAAAAGAACATCCGTTTGAGCTTAATATAAAATCAGGAAGATTTCAGATTTTTCAAAATTTTTATTTTATTTTACTTTTATTTTTTTTATTTTTATTTTTATTTTTATTTTTTTATGCTGTGTTTAAATTTAAGGCAGCAATCCATATCAACTGATTGTCAGTAACCTGACTAACTGATGATCAAATGCTTTGATAGCACTTATTTCTTTCAGTTTAATTTTATTTTTTATTTTATACTTAGCCCAAATGGGCGTTAGGCCAGAAGGGCAATTAATTTCGTTTTGGCATTTTGCGTTGGTTCACTATAAAAGTCAGAATCACTTTTCAAATAGTTGCCACCAAATAATAGAACCATGCACTATATTTAAAGAAATTAAATACTGGGGAATCTGCATAAACGTATGCATATTTTTCGCATTGTGAAAACACAACGGTACCTATAGAAATTAAATTTTAAATAACGTTCGGCATCTGGAAGCCCAAATTTGGAATCTGGAATTTGTTTTATTATTTATTTCACATTTTGTAAAACACTAACGAATTTTCGAATAACAAACTCGACGATTTCAAAGCGTACCATTAATATTAACTTTGCGTGCAACTTCAAGCACGGATATTTTATGCACAAGGTTTCTTTACATTTCTTACTGGTACTATGTTGGTAGCTTAGCAACGCAAAAACGTTACAATGTCTAACGTTATTTTGCGTTGAACGACTTTGAATGTCTTGGCTACTTTACAAATCCCATTCTGAATCCTCCACGAAAAAACAAACGTGTAATTGAGAGTAATATAAAATCTGAAAGCTTTCAGATTATTTTTATTTGTTTATTATTATTGTTATTTAAGTTTTATACTGAGGAATCCTTCCTGAAACTCAGCCAGATTAGTAGTCTTCTTCAAAATACGTAAAATTCTTGTTGACATGCAAACCATAATTATAATTGGCGTCATTTCAATATTAGAGAAGGAAAGTCCAAATCCAGGCCTTATTTGGTAATTATTCATATGAACAAGACAGATTCACGAAGTGAAGTGATATCAAACAGTATTATAACTGCCTTAGAACGACATAATTATAGTTTTAAGCTGCAATTGTATACGATCCAGTCTCTGTCTCAGAGAATTCGGGAAAAGTACAGTCGAAACGTGGAATAGAATTCCACCAACCTTATTAGTTTTTAGATTACATACAGTGGCTCACATTTGTTTTCGGCCACTTGCATTTTTGAAATTTATTGGCATTGATCTTGTAATAAATACTGAACCGTAGACTCCAAATCTTTTTATAATACGTTATTTTTCCTCTATTTTAAGCATTGCTTGTTACAAATAAATATCATCGAAGCATTCCTTGTTACAAAAATTTATTCAAAACGTATTAGCCGGTAATTCGATGCTAATTTGGGCACTCGAAACTTTTGTTGAGATGTTTTAGGCAGACGAAGTTTTTTGTCATAATTTTTGTTTTAATGAAAATGTATCACAAGAATTATCATCTGAATTTGGAAATTATAACACGTTTTACAAAATATATAGATAGCAGTATCACCCACATAGCACAAAAACATCCTTGGGATATCCCAAGGATGTTGCTCGCGGGATATGCGCACATCCTCAGGACATCCCGCGAACCTCCTAAACACCTCCTCCCGAGTGCTTAATGTCACATCCCGGGATATCCTCAGGACATCCTAACCAAGTCCCATCGACAGCGTGCGGGATGTTATTAGGATATGAACTCCTACTTACTACATCCTCAGGACATCCCACAAACCTCCTAAGCACATCCCATTATATCCTAAAACATCCTATCTATGTCCCATCGACAGCATATGGGATGTTATTAGGATTTAAAGTCCTACTTACTACATCCTCAGGACATCCCGTAATATCCCAATTTCCTCCTAAACTCATCCTCCTGAGCGCTTAATGTCACATCCCAGTATATCCTTAGGACATCCTATCTACGTCCCACCGACAGCGTATGGGATGTTATCAGGATTTGAAACACTAGTTACAATATCCCTTTAACCTCTTAAATACATACTCTCAACTGCTTAGTGTCACATCCCAGTATATATACAGAGGAAAATTCCAGTGAAAGTATGTGAAGGTGTGATGATCTAAAACCTACTTTTTTTTTTACACAGATAGTCTCAAATCGTTCTCCTATGGTTACTATGGAAAAATCAGAAATGTTGAAAATATTTATACAACTTATTTTGTTTTTAAATCTGAATTTGTGAATATATTAAAACTGAGCAAGGAAATTAAAATGAATTATTAATACAAAATATTAAAACTGAAAATTTTGCTTTTATTTTTAAGATATTAAAAATCTTTTGATCATTTTTAAACATCCAATAGCCCCCAAATTGAATTATTCATAATTAAATTATTTTACAAAATCAGTTTCTAATTTCAGTTAATTTGTATTAAAAATTGAATAATAAAATTACCAATTTAATAATCTTTACATAAATGAATCATCTTTCTTTAAAACATGTAAGGAATTTATAGTGTTTTGATGACACTGTTGGGAAATTGTTAAAAGGAATAAATTGTATTTTTAAAACTAAATCAATTCCTAGCCTCAGAATAAATAAATATGTTTTCGTAACATGAGAATGCTGCAGGCTTTTTTATATATTTAATATTTAGTTGTAAAAATTCGACATTATGTTAACAATTCTTTATATCATTCAAAAGGTAACTCAAGAAGCTCTTCTAAAATTCTATCTTTCTGCTCACACAATTAAAAAAAAAAAAAAAAAAAATCTGAAAGGCCTCAGATTTTAGCAGTCACTCAAAGAGGCTAAAAGTTTATGAATGCATAGATTATCAATACAGACGGGGCAGTGGAAATAGCAAAACATTTTATAAGATACTGACACCAGAAAGTTATATATCTTCTATATATTTTGAAAAATGAAGAAATATATCATGTAATTATGTAGAAATATTAAAATGTTTTCAATTAGATATATCACGAATTAAATGCATTTTAAATCAATCAGATTAAAAATAAAAAAAAGCATTGTTAAGAACTGTGTGTAATGCTTTTAAATAGCTTGGCTTGTTAATCAATAATATATTAGATTTTAAAGGTAAATATGTTAAATTTTGCCAAATGGCAAGACTTGAATGAAAAGCGAAAGTTTACGACTGACGATATGAAGTCACATTTCAAAACTAATAGCCCTTTTAGATTAAAAAAAAAAGTTTTGAAAATAATTTGCAACGGTTCATTGGTATTATTTTAAGCAAAATTCAGTAAAATGAAATTTACCCGTTGAAATCAGCACCAAATTAAACTTTGTAAATTCTAGTGCATGTTAAAGGTTGTCTCATCCAGAATTTTATTACTAACCATTCATTTCAGAGCAAAATAAAACAGTAATTGCCATTTATATGACAATCAATATAAAAAATTTAAATCTGCATTTTACGCAACATAGAAAAACTTCAAAAGATCTACTGTTTACCATGCAATTAAGGCATTTTATTCTGCTATCAACTCTACCAATTATTAATTCCATTAAGTATATTCAGTTTCTTTCTGCTCAATATATGCAATGTAAAATTTTCCATAAATTTATTAATTCATTTTATTTTGAGGTGAGCTTTTATTCAACTTTCAATGTCAACGAGAATGTTTAGTTCATTTTTTATTCAGTCTCAAAAGAGAAATCAAAATACGTGGATTTATGTACGTGTATTTATGAATCGAAATACACGAGAAATCACAGTGAGAAAAGCACTGCTACCTTAAACTGTGATTATATATAACAAATGCTGTGAATTATAGTTAAAAAATAGTGAAAATATTTATATTTCTGAACTATTTCATATATAACATTTTCAGTTTCGCATATGTGGCAATTTAAGAACTTTTTTACGTATACCAATTTTTTGAAATATCTGCAAATTTTTGTATCTTCAAGCAAAGCTTATTCTTTCACCGTAATGGTAATTTACCAGATAAAATTACTTAATGGAGAATACAGAAAAATATCTAACCACTTACCTTTGTGACTTCATCTGCAAAGAGACTAAAAACGTAGTTCAGCTAAATCTGCTATAATAAATATATTTATAAAAATGCTAAATTATGCAATATCTATTAATATGACAAATTTTTGTAAAGCTATTTATTTGGATGAAAAATAAACACATTCAGAAATTTATGGCACTATATTATGATTAACAGAGGAAAAACACTTTTCAAAATTCAAAATGGTTTTTATTAATCCAATTTATCACATTTTATTTGAATTCATGAAAAACAATCTTATATTCATGTATTCTTATGTATATAAGAACTTTTGATAAACTGGATCTCTGTCATTGCCTTTCACAGCACCTAAAATAAAAAAACACTCACAATTACTATACGTGAATATAATTCATAATTAAATTTAAACAAATGACTATTAGAATGCAAATTAAAGAAAGCATTTAAAATATTTTAACATTTAGTACCTATAAACAGAGTAGCAATTATTTGATTTTTCGATAGTAAAATAAACATGGGGGATGCCTTCTAAAATTTTTTATGTCAGAAAATAAACTCAAACCACCAACTGAACGAACATATGAGCAGTTTTATCAATCAGCCACTGGTAGGTAACCTGGATACTGAATCAACATATAAAGTTGCCAAGATAAAGAGAGAAACAAAATTATGATAATCACATATTACCTATTCATAAAACTATTTTAAATTTAATGTGTAGGCAAGTCCAAAAAGAGTGAGAATGAATTTATTTTGCAACACAAAGTAAAGTCTTGCAGCAGCAAAAAAAACTGGTCTCATGAGATTGGCAAGTAAAAAATAATTAACTGCATCTGGTAACATTTATCTGACAACACATAAGTAATTGTTAGCTACGTGCAGAAAATAAAATCTGATTAGGGGCGTAGCTAGAGGGGGGCATCTGTCCCCGGGTGCAGAATCCAAGGGGCGCCAAACTGATGTTAGAACATTTTAGAATTAAATGTTTTCCATCCTTGGCAACAGTAGGGGGCGCAAAATCTTCAGTTGTCCCTGAGCGCTGAAAACCCTAGCTATGACTCTGAATCTGATCATGTTAATGCAATTTTAAACTTTTGAATTTAACCGCAGAAATTTACCAAAGAAGTACTTGTAACAGTAGTAAATGAAGATGTGGTTAATCTTTACTGTATGGTACACCTTGGTTTCTGTCTGAAAAAAAAATCACAAAGTGGTATTGGTTGTTTGTGAAATGTGGAAGCCCATTGCGTCAAATAAGTTTTTCGGTGTCAATAAAAAGGAGTTATTTCTGCAAATATTGCCAACGTGCTGTGATAAATTTAGTTTTGGGCTACTTTTTTTTAATAGTAAACCTTTTGTACGGTCCCAGGTTTTTGGTTCTTACCATTCTTTTCAATTGCTGTGTTTGGTTGCACGGAAATGGTATGGTCTTGTATTTTGAACATGCTATTTATTATTTTGGTGTGGGTACCATCGTTTGAGTATGTCTGAGGTGACTAAGAGACGAAAAATTTAATTGAATTGCTTACCTGGAGGATGGTGGTGGGAAGCCTAAACATATGAATGTGAAAAAAGATATGTTAAAAAAATGACGTTTCATTTATTTTTTTGTCTCTGTGTGTTAATTTTTGTTAGAAGATTTGTTGTTTAATGTTTTTATGTTAGGAAATATGTATTTTTGGTAACTTATTCCTCTCTGTTTGTGTATTTTTGGTTGTCTGTGTGTTAAGACAGTGGCAAATTTTTTCTGGTAACTATGATATTTTTAACTTTCTGATTTTCTTAGAGTGAAAATAGATCAATGTGTACATGGACAAAGTTAAGGCAGTGCACAATGCCCAGTTTGTGCAGTTCTCTGTTTTAATAGGTTGATGTATACATGGACACAGAGTTTGTGTATGTCTTTGACTTCTTATTTTGGTTTTGTGTAGCGGCCACCTTGAAATTGGTGCCGATCCTCTCAGGTGACAATCTTGATATAAAAAAAAGAAACGATTCACCAAGGGTTACAGTAGAGTAAATTTTTACCAAAGATGTTCTACCATAATCACCATTTCAGTGGTTTAAACACTAGTGGAGCAGTATGCAGAGATGAAGATTTGAGTTTTGTTTACACAGCATGATGGTTTAGGCACTCCAGCCATTACAGTGAACAAAATTATAATAAACATAGCCACAATAATTGTCTATAAATATTGATGTATAACACTGCATTAACTAATATATTTCTTATGCTAGTATATACAGAATCCTTAATCGAAGGGAAAATCAGAAGACTGTGCATGCATTTTCCTTTAACTGAAACATGGATTTGACCATACAAATCTCAGTCTTACGGGACATGCCACACTATGCAGATAGACAGTAAAAAGTGCTTGTGTTGTTTTTATTTGTTAGAGGTATGAAATAAATATACTTCTAGATTTTAATTTTTTCTTTTCTTGTTTTACATTTGGATTACCTATCAAAAAGTAAGGAATTTTGATATTATTACAATATCGGAGTTAAAATAACAATTATTGGACATGTTAAAGTAATGAAAATTTTAAATTAGGTTAAAAAGTAACCCTTAATGTGGCATATTTTTGAATTAAACTCTATCGACATTAAAAACAACAAAACGTCCCTCTTTATTAAGGACTTTAATTAACTAATTTTAAAAACGGAGCTATGAATGAATTTTTTCCCTTGCATGTTATAATAACTGAAACAAAGTTACTCTGATACAGTCAAAATTCCTAAATGCAACTACATAAAATTTACTTTAGCAATTTAAAGAGATGAGACACACTGAACACATGAATAAATTTCGATCAAAGAATAATTTATTAAATTTGGCCCGTTCCATAGTAAACTTTAACCATTAGATTACATTATTACACCATGTTATCAGTTTGAAAAGCAAGTCTATGCCATTGTGTGTGTGTGTGAGTATGGCAAAGCCTCGAGGGCTATCTGCCTAAGAGGAGGGATGCCTTCGTGGAGGACTTTCTAAGGGAAACTGGCTCGTATACACGTTACACATGGGGAAAACCACGAAAACGCCCATGCAGCCAGCCTGTTCGCGGGATTCGAACCTCGGACCGAACTACCAGTGTTCAGCGACTTTACCGCTCGGTCGCTGGTGGGCCCAAGTCATATGCCAGATCTTGGATGTAAAAGAAATGCACAAAATAATATACAGATTATTGAAAAATGATGTATACCAATGTTTATAGATATGATTAAATGTAACAGAAAATTTACTGTCACAACCACATTTTTAAGTGAAATGTATTATTATAACATTTTACAATATTTAAGATATGGTATTAAATGCAACATTATGTACCTGGATATAAGTTAGTAAATTAAAAAAAAAATAATAATAATCAAAGAATGAATGTCATGAAAAATTTCAAAAACAAGCAGAATTTAATTTAGAAGACCTTTAGACACTTATGATAAATAAATTTGAGAATTCTTCACCCAAAATTAAATTATAATTAACTAAAACCAGTTTGACTGACCTTCTACAAAATCCTTCAGCTGCAATTTTTTCTAGCTTGAAAACCAAATTCTTCTCCACATGGTAATAACATCTTAACCAGTTGAAATTCCTGCAGAAAGTTTGATAACACAGTAATAGAATTAATAGAATAGAAAAATTAACACAAAAGTATAGAACATCATTTAAACTTAACATTATTACAAATTTTGGTGCTTTCTGACTATCTATTGAGAAATGCATATAAGCTGTGAAAATTGGCAAAATGGTTAGTTTATGGTTCATATCTACTGCTCTGTTCACAAGTAGTAATTCAAATAAGCACTTTATAAGAAACAAGAAATTTTAGGATGCACACACACACACAAATATACACATTGGGTCAATATTCACATATTTTTCATCCAATGGAATACTATTCAGAAATAAAGATTAAATATAAAGCATATAAATACATGTGTGTGGTATGCATATTAATAGTTTGCTATTATCGTGTGCATACTCTTGCTGTTTTAGCATAAGTTGAAGCTGTGAGGGCAGATGATAAGAACGTATCAGAATTTTTCATGTATAAGAAAAGATTGCCCTGACAATAGTATCTCAATTGTTTAGCACTAACATTTACATAGCGCATTAGAAATATATAGTAATATATGTATAATAAAAAGATAATTGCATATTATTAATTCATTTTTTTAAATGCCAAACTTTAACAATTCTTTCACATATAATTAAACAGAATTCTTTCACATGAACATCTAAAATCCATTCTTAACTAAAGAATAAATAATAAAACCATGTAAATTTCTTATCAAGCCCATCATTTTCAAAATGTCTACTTCTGAAAGTTCCCAGCATTTCTCAATATATTATTAAATTACTAAACTAAGCATCAATGATCGTCATGTTCACTAATGTGGCAATATCTTTCACACTTCTTTGTTACCACAAGTAACAAGTAGGCTTCAATAAATCTTTAACTGTTACATGCTACTTTTGTCTAAAATTTGTACAAATAATAAAATTAAATGAGCTCTTTATAATATGCTCAAAGAAATAATTTTGTATGAAAATTTGTATGTTGTATATTGGCCTGATTAATGATTCAGGAAATAATTCGGGTTTTCAAAGTGCTTCCAATAATTCAAATTTCAGCTTGTGTCAAAATAAAATCTATAACACAAAGATAAGCAAATTTCCTTATGAACAATGCATTTTAACATTATTCAATCACTGGCAATCACACAGTACTGATTGCTTCAATAAACATTACTGTAACTGTGTTATTTAAAAGACTGTAATGTTTTAATTATTTCCTTAATTAAAACATTACAGTCTTTTCCTCCTTCTAACACCAAAAAAAAAACCCAGATAATATAAAAATATCATTAAAAATAAATTATATTATTGAATGACACTTTACATTAATTACACTTATGCATATATTATTTTATTATAAATTATTTCAAAATCAAAGAAGAGAAGGGGGAGAAACTTTAATATTGACATTTCTAAAATGATATAAACATTAATCATTTAGTACAGTTTGTTACTTCAGGCAAAAAGAATTCACTTTTCTGGATAGCATTTATATTTCCATCTCACTTTCAATGAAACATTAAGAGAAATGCATATAATTTAAACACCAGTTTATTTTATTTATCAGACAGATTATGTCAACTCGAAAAAACCTATCGTTAAAATTCGGTAGTAATAATTCTGAATGTTAGGCAACTTGCAAGATTCAACAAAAATTATCAATACTTTTATTATAATGACAATACTACAGTAACATGAACATAAAGTTAAACTGCATATAACTATAAAATAAGCCAGCATATAATAATGGTGCATTGGCTTCTAAAACAATGGGCTCGATGAAAAAATATCTGTATTATGGTAGCTATTCATATTCTTGAGCTTTCCTAATATTCTCATGTTCACTTTACATAACTAAAGTATCTAAAATACAAACAATATTTATGAGAAAATGTTAAAAACAATCATAAGCATTTGATTGAATGACCATATTTTGTCTTCCTGCAAGTTGAATCTTAAAATGATATGCAGTTTGAAAAATGCTTAATCCTTCTATAAAATATTCAAAAAAGATTAAAAAAAGATACTGTTCTGTTATCAGGACCGGGTTCAGAATTGTATTTATATATGCTTGTATATTTGTATGTTTGTGTGTCTACATATACACATCTATGCTCATACTTACGAACACAGGTTCATACATTTCCGATTCTGGTCCCAATAACAGAACAGTACCCCCAAAAAAACTTGAATTACAAACTAGATTAAGATAATGTTTCAACCATACATATTTTGGACAAAACAATGCAAACTCTTATTTTTATACAATTGTTCAAACTATTTAACATAAATTTATTGCTGCAATAAAATAATAAGCAATCTGATCACACATATTATTTTGAAACTGAATGCATAAACTAGACTAAAAAAAATTCAGTCATAAACATTTGGATAGCAGGGCAAATTAGATATTTGAAAAGACAGCCAGCCATTGAGATACACGTAATTCACGACAGAATGGTAACAATTTATAAAGCTGTGAAACATTTAACTGTCAAAATGACATAAATAACATACATTCGAAAAGAAAAAAAAGTAAACATACAAGTATTGCAACTGAACTTACCTTTCATGCAACAAAAAATACCCATACAAGTTAACCTCATGGCGCAGCCATTTTGGATTTCGTTTCAAATCAGACAGATGTTTACGGATTTGCGGAAGAATACGAGGAACTAGTAGTTTGCCGGATACAATGTGCAATGACGCGAAAGAATATAGTTCTGTAGAACTTCCTACATTATTCCGTAATAAACAGTACTATTTCCTAATTTTTTCTTTATCTAATTAATTAATTAATAGGGAAATAGTTAAATAATGCCGAATTCATTCTTAATGAAATGTAAAATTTTGCATGTATGGGACGACCACCTTCCATCCAATATTTCTGAGAATACAAACAAATTTTGGAATCTGAGAGTATCAGTAAATAAATATATAGAATATCGGCTCTCAAACGACCACTTCTGAAAGTGACCAATAGTTCTGAGATTATACATAAATATTGATATTAAGCATTATTTCTGTAAGACGACCATCTCTATATAAGACCAAAGTTTCTAGAATCTTGGATAGTCATCAGAGATGTATCTTTACTGCGAAATTATCGCACGACTGTAATTCAATATCAATAACAGATCGCGCGATTGAAAAATATTTTCTGTCCTGTAATTAGAGGGAAAAAAATTTCCTTATGAGGTATTTCTCCCTCTTTCCTAGCGTGCCTTCGTGGTGTAATAGTTCTGCACGCTGGGCCGGTATTTCAGAGGTCCTTGGTTCGATTCACGGCGAAGGCGGTTGCTAATTTTTCAACTCTACGGCTTCCCAAAAAAATCCTAATGTCTCTACAGTGGCGCCCGAACTAAAAAGGTGTTGGATGAGGTATATCCACACCCAGGATTTAGTGATTGGATCCCCTTAAAAAAAAGTCGGCCTTTAAAAAGAGAAGTAATATAAGGTATTTCTCCCGCTTTCCTAGCGTGTCTTCGGCCCACCAGCGGCCGAGCGGTAAAATCGCTGAACCCTGGTAGTGCGATCCGAGGTTCGAATCCCGCGAACGGGTTGGCTGCATGGGTGTTTTCGTGGTTTTCCCCACGTGTAACGTGTATACGAGCCAGTTTTCCTTAGAAAGACCACGAAGACATCCCTCCCCTTAGGCAGATAGATAGCCCTAGTGTGCTTTGCCATAATTAAATACACCACCACCACACCTAGCGTGTCTTCGTGGTGTAGTGGTTCTGCACACTGGGCCGGTATTCCAGAGGTCCGTCCTTCGATTCCCGGTGA
Organism: Stegodyphus dumicola; assembly: GCF_044657685.1. Lineage (NCBI taxonomy): Eukaryota > Metazoa > Arthropoda > Arachnida > Araneae > Eresidae > Stegodyphus > Stegodyphus dumicola. Next base: position 179,497,087 of record NC_140773.1, read on the forward strand.
AGGCAGTTGCTAATTTTTCATGTTTCCTGCTTCCAAAAAAATACCTAATGTCTCTATATCCAAATTTAAAAAAAAAATTCGTTTCCGTAATTAAATATATCTATATCTAATTTTACCTATATTTGTAGTAGGGTTTGTAATCTGTAAGTAATTATACATGTAATTTATACATTTTTTATAAAAAAAATATATGTTATTTAGAATTTTGCAAATATTCTAGAAAATGCTAATCCATTGAAAAAAATCTTTTCCATGACTAAATAAATTTTTAAAAACGTCAGAAAAAATAGCAGTTAAAATTAATAAAAAAATAACAAGAATAAATCATCAATCATATCAATATTTTTAATGTACAGCATTTAGAAACAACTTAGTAAAATACATATGAAAAATAAAATAATGTGCAAGTTTCAGATGTGCAATGTCAAAAAATTAAAACTGGTAAATTTGAGTCCTCCGGACAATTAAGTCCTCCGGACAATGCAAAATGAATGTCGTCAGGATGTGAAATTGGTGAACTCCTCAGGACATCTGAGAATCAACATCTTCAGGACATCCTGTCATATCCCGGGACATAGCGACTTAAATAAGACATCCTCAGGATGTTAAATTACGATCTCCTCAGGACATCTGAGAATCAACATCCTTAGGACATCCTAAGTATATCCCGGGATATTGCGACTTAAATAGGACATCCTTAGGATGTTTTGTGCTATGGGGGCATATTTGAAATGAGCATGGCAGGATGCTATAAACTAACTCGAAGTCATATTACAAATTTATCATCATTTAAAAAAAAAGGTCAAAGTATTCGAAATATCCAAAAACAATCCTTAATGTTTAGCACTCAATTATCTTTGATGTTATAAAACGGCGGCAGTTGCGTGGACATATTGTAAATGAGCTAATGTCTGTGCCACATTCCAACCTAATACGAAGGAGTCGGAGATTTATCCGAAAAATCAAACAAAATCCAAAAGGACTGCTGATAATGCTGGGATTATTAAATTCTTTTGCTAGTTTTGTCATATTCTTTTCTATGCCAGGAATTTAAAATTTCTCGTGAATTGAAATGCCCCTAATGAACCACTTAAATTTAGTGATTTGCCTGAGAGTGATGTTTTGCAGTATTTTCATTTTTTTAATATGAGTTTTATAAGCATAACCCCAGCCAGGACAGGTGTAAGTGATTATGGGACGCAATATGGCCTTTTATATGAGTAACATTAGCTACGGATAACATCGAGTTTCGGGCAACATGGGAGTTGAATTTAGCTTTAACGACCCAAAACCTACAAGTAATACGTGTACTACGTGGGGTACCGAGTGAGCCTTGGATCAAGAATAACGTCAACTTAAGTGACCTGCTTGGCCTACGGGATAATTGAATCATATATAGAGACATTTATATTACTATTTCTTTACATGGTAAAAAGCACTGCCTCAGACTTATCAACATTAATTTTGATCTTCCACATCCGAAGCCAGGTTTCTATCTAGTAATGTATCTATTCTAGTAATGAGTGGACATTTGTACCAAGAGATACTTTTCGTGACATGATCGCTGTAACGCCAACATGCCAAGTGTAGTGTTGTTATTGTGAGGCATGTCGTTCGCATAAATTAAGAATAATACGGGCCCGATGAATGACCCTTGTGGAACCCCGTCTTGTATTTGGCGACGTCTAGAGTAGATTTTGACGAACGACAAAGTATCTATCCTTAAGATAGGATAAATTGTGTGAATGACGCAGTCCGGGAAACCCAGAACGCTTAATTTATAGAGTGGCCACTCCCGCTATACACGAGCAAAGGCTTGCCGAAGGTTTTGGCAGTATCGAGAAATAATGCGTCTGTGGCTAGACGATGCTGTAGTCCTTCCTAGATGCATTCGGTTACTCTGTGAAGCAGGTGAGTTGTAGCATGTTTCCTCCAAAATCCATTTTGCTGCAGGATAATGATATTTCGGTCTTCAAGGTGCTGGTTGATTCTTTTTAAACCTGTTGAGTTGCCTGAGTCTTATTGAGAGCAGAGAGCAAACTGATAGGTCGATAAGACGCAAGGTCACGTGGGTCCTTGCGGCCTTCAGGATTGAGATGATTGCAGTTTTCCAGCCAGTCGGAAAATTGTGAAGTTGTAAGATATAATTAATAATTTTAGGGAATTTTCAAAGCATAAGAAAACCCATCTCTTTTATCATCTTCATGCTTGACTTATTCTTATTATTTATTATTATTATTTAAAGATCGTAATGTGCACCTAGTGAAATAATGATACATTGAACAGCAAATGTTCATGCTTTGTCCTCACTACGAAAACCTTAACCCTTTCTTAGACCACTTCTTTGGCACAATCACTTTTGAAAGTGACGAATAGTCATTTTAATTTCCTAACCCGTTATTTTTAGTTAAATTACTTTTCTATCAAGCCTCGTTTTCCTTTCCCTGTCAGAATGTATATTTCCAGTTCACGCGATACTTATATTAAGTAGAAAGAAGGAGGTATATAAAGGAAAGTTTTGAAAACCAGAGCGTGTTTTGCCTGCTTGAAGGCCACATTGCTACTTTGATTCTCTAGCGATTAGAATTCTGCGGCGTTGAGTTATTCTTGCCATTAGGCTTGTTTACGACGACTTTGGCCACAGCCAGCTTGCATGCTTGTTATACTATGAAGCTGTTAGATTAAAATTCAAATTTTGTTAATGTTAGTTTATCCATTATACTTAATTTAAAGCTGAAAGTGTTGGCTTCTGTAAGCATGAGTTGATGACATCTGTTAAACTTTATTTGAATTAATAAAAGGGTCCTTTTAACCCTTTTCCTGTCTCTAATGTATTTATAAGACATCGTGAAAAGTCATTAGCTGTTTGTCTAATTGTATGCTCCCGAAGAAGACCAGATCCTATAAGTATTTCCGAGAAAATGATTAAATGTATTCTTGTAACTCTACTACCTCCACAGGAGAGCAAAATCATCTGAAATATGGGTGGTATTAGTTTCAGTGGGTTTACTGCTTTAGTTTTTGCTTAAGTTCTCTTGTAAGTAATGTAAATATGTTGTATATTTTTTTTCTGCCCAGTTGTCGTTTCAGTTTCATGTCACAGAGATCCGAACCCAAGTCGAACGACTAGGTTTTAGATATCCTATACGTTTGGTGAATGGTGAGCACCAAATTCCCTCATAGTTTCACATAAACAATTGAGTGTATTCCCAGAAAACCAAGAAGTTCTTGTTCTTGTTTTGTCAAGAACAATTCTTTTACTATGTTTTGGTTCGATGACTACAGACCGATGTTTTGATAAATGATAACTCATTTTATCTCTTCGTATGTTGTTTACTTTTTGCAATTAAATAGTAAAAATTTGACCGACCACGAATCATCAAATACGTACCTTAACCATTTAGTGTTTAGATAGTTGAGAAATCAACACGGTACATAAGAGACTGGAAATGCTACAAGCATCTCTAATTCGGGAGCTGTATTTAAACAGCATGAGAAATAGGCTATCTCTTACAAAGTAAATATGTACTCACAAATACCGATCTATATTTTTAACAATACGTAAATACAATGTTTCTCTATCGTGAGAACGTAGGAACAGAGAAACTTTTTTTTTTGGAAGCAAATGACAACCACTTTGCATTATCTTATTTTTTGGCAAGTTACCAAAGTTGAGTCAAATAAACAACGTCCTCAAGTCGGCGATGCGAAAGGCGCAGTTCATTTGAGTGTCTCTTAGCGATTAGATATCCTTTTTCCTGTTTACACGGCCGCCATTTTTATCTTCTTTATCTCCATCACTCTGGATAAGATAGAACCACTCAGCACCATATTTCAACATTCATACTCTAATCAGACTATTTCTGAAAATTCTAATGATATGAAATACTTGTAAGGTCCCGTAGGTCACACTTGCAGTTCTGTTTGCTAAAATGTTGCTGGATATAGTTGCGAAAGATAACAACTGGTGCTGAATGATTTTGGCAGGAGTGGGTTCGTGGTGGAGTTTATTCGCATCCATTAAATACGAATTGAGCCTGTAAGGCGCGCTTTACGACTAGATCTTTGATTTTTTAAATACCGTGTTTACTGACGTATTTTCCTTCCCCTGTCTATTGATTTAACCGTTTGAAAACCGGAAAAATGCGAGGTGCATTCTTTTGAGGGACAACCCAGAACGCTTAAAGGATAAACATAGAACATTTAAAAGCACGCATACTAAAATTATTATTATGTATTTCAAAGGACTTACTAATTCCGAAAAGAAATTTTTTTTCTTACACAAAATAATTTTTAATTTGTTCATGCTTTGCATTGTAACCGTGCATTGTAATCAAAAGTTTCTAAACTACATGCTGAAAAAAAGCAAGGAGAAAAGTACGCTAGGAAATTTGCAAGTAAATACGTAATCGGACGGTAGAGTTAACAGAACTTTACTTTAGAATTAAAGAAGTAACTTTTCTAATTTCATTAATTCATTTTTTATAATTAACAAACGGATATAGAATATAATTTCGGAGCTTATATTTCCTAATGATTGCATTACGAGAAAAACTATCGTAAGATCAAAGCTGTGTCGCCTAACTTACGTTACACAATATCATAGGTTTACCTTAAACCTGTCCATAATCATTTCAGCGGTTTTACAAGTCAGACAAAATCATTTAACGCACAGTCTGTTTTATAATAAATAAACTGTTCATTATCTCATTTAATTTCGAACTGAAAGTGGAAAAAAAAACTGAAAGTTTTCAGATTTTAAATTACGTCCAAAGATGCGTTTCCTTAACATTTTGCCTGTTACCTTTATTGATTAAATATCACGTTCTTCGCACTTAAATCATAAAATTCAGTTCAAGAGCAATATCGCCAAATAGTTTTAAATTGAGCATATCTTTAGAATTTTCGATACAGAGTCTCGCGCGCTGGAGATAAAAATATTTTTTCTGCACAACGTTGCCATTGCTCGCTTTGAAATCTTTGAGTTTGTTAATCAAAAATTCGTTAGAGATTTACAAAATATAAATCGATAATAAAACAAATTCCAAATTTGGGCTTCCATATGCTCATATTCGATTAGTAGGATTACGTCATTCAAAATTCGATGGCTCTAATGTACCGTTGTTTTATCACAGTGCGAGAAATATCCATACATTTATGCAGATTTTTCATTATTTAATTTCTTCAAATATATAATGAAGGACTCTAACATTGGGTAGCAACAGTTTGAAAAGTGAAACGGACATTTATAGTGAACCAACACAAAATCGCAAAACGAAAACAATAATCCTTCAGGGACAAAGCCCCTTTGGACTAATAATGGCTGAATTGCCATTCAAAGTTCACGTAGCACCTGAAAACGTGTTGGGCGTAAAGAATATTTGAAGCATTGAATTAATTGTTGGATGGATGGGACGTTATATTTACATCATCAACTTCCGTTGCTTTAGAACAGGGTTGTAGTTTTGATCTGTACTCAGAGCTTAGCAAATGCAGTGTTTCGCAGAATCATATCAGGTTTCGATTGTATGATTTGTTTCCTTATTTCGTGACATATTTCCTTAACGCTTCCATGAATAGGCTGAGTGTATTATAACGTATTGCGTATTGCTAATTCGGAAAAGAAAGAATCAAAATGAGAAATAGGTTTTATGATGAAAAATGGCAGCTGCGCATCATCATAAAGACGAAAAATTCTAAGTTATGCCATCATAAAGTCAGGAATTATCTAAATAGTTATCTGAAACTGAAATCAAAACAAATTTCACCTCGCTATCATTACTTTCAAACGCATGTCAAATGTTCATCCATTACGCCATATCCGCTAATATAAACGAAAATGGCTTTGACCATTAAATGGCTCGTAAACTGAAAAGTTCGTAAGCCAAAAATCTTCTTCGGAGGCCAAAACTGGGATGTCAAATCGAAAGCTAAATGCGTATGATAATGAAAGTTAATAGGAATCGGCTTCTTTTTTAGCAGGCGAGGTACGTGCATTCGAAAAATATCTGTTGATACTGATTAGACTGCTGAATTTATTAAAATCGAAGTAAAATCATGAATTCATGCAATACAGAGTTCAGCAACGTTCAACATGAATGGAAATAACTGGCTGTCAGATAACATGGAATTTACCAAAGATGGATATTTTGGCTATTTTAAACGTCTTAAAAAAAAACACGATTTTATTACAACTCTGACGCAGTTTAAGGGGAATATTATTATTGTTTTTTTATCAGTACGTTATACAATCTTTTTATGCCTACACTAATAAACCTATAGTGAAAGTTGATGTTCGATCCCCACTGTAAAGCGGCCACCCTGATAACTAACCAGTACTTTAAAGAATATAGTAAATATTGATATTGACCATCACGGTCTCTGCTACCACCACCTCCACTGAAGACTTCTACTTTTTACACACCTCCACTTTTTAAAACAATCATATCTGGAACCAGACGTGATTGTTTTAAAAATTGTTCAATATACATGTTCATTAGAAAACAAAGATAGAGCCTTTTACGACACTCAACGCATGGTGCAATATTACGTTGTGTAAAAGAAATACAGTGAAAGACCACATTTTGTTTTGATCACATTCATGTTGACCACATTTTGCAAATCACTTCTGAAAATGATCATTATTTATTAAAACGTGACACGCATCTGCATTACATATTTTCTCTCTCAAACGATTGCACCCACAAAGATCAAATCATATGGAGATTAGATGATCATTTTACAAAGGTTTCACTACAGTTTGACTGGCTACTGAAAAAGAAGAAAATGAAAGTGTGAGTGTTCTACGAAGTTTTTTTTTTTTTTTTTTTTTTTTCAGCAATTAGTTTTGCAAAAACGTTCAATAGGTCGTAATTAAGGATAGTCAGCTGGTAATGATCAGGATAGCTTTTCTAAACACTGGAACTCACTGTAGAAGAAATATAGATAACATATTTTTTATGATAATGATATTGAAAACAATAAAAACAATTAATTTTAATAAGGGAAACAATAATAATAATGATAATTTTGGTGTGAAGTATTTTTTAATATGTTCAGGTAAAATGGGATGTCAGAAAGTCGAAGGTCGGATTATCGGGGCTCTAATATACTAGTAAAAGAAAAGTGTATAGACCAAGGATGGCCAGAGTGCGGCTCGCGAGCCTGATACGGCAATTTGTGCAGCTCCTGCATATAAAATATATGTATAAAATATGGTAAACTAAAACTATTCAGTGTCCAAAAGGAAGTAATTAATTAGTTTAGACTCTTTTTACAAAGTTATCAGGTATTTCTTTCTATTTAAAACCCTCTCCACTACTTCTATAATGATGTAAATATGAACTTGTGGGTTTTAGAAAATCTAGATGCGGCTCTCGAACATTCCTGAATTCAAACGTGCGGCTCTTACTGACATGAAGTTTAGCCAACCCTGGTATAGACTATCATTTATTAAATTACAATTATAAAAATATTGGTGCTTGCAGAGGGGTTTGTAATGGACTGAATGTGCATAATCGATGATAGCTTGATAAAATTTATTTTACCGAACTTTCCACAAAAAACTCGTACTATTCTTCTCAGTATCACATAACACAGTGGTTACACTTCAAACTACTAAGAGCATTAAACAGAACGGATTACAAAGCACATCTAAAGAGCGAAGATCACAGAGATAATCGCAGTAATCCGAAGTCAATTCTGAACTAAGAAACTGATGCCCTCTTCGATCTTATATAGTTTTCACCCGGCCGCGGAGTAATCTCTAGTGCCGTCCACTTCTCGAAATAGCTGAAAAGAAAGTGGTAGTATGAAAAGTAGGATACGATTGCAGATACTGATGAGTCAAAACACTATGACCATCCCTATACTTTTCTATAAACTCGTTTGGATGACGTAGAAGACATGCGATTAAGTGGAAATGATAAACTGCTGCTGGAGAAAGTATGGAAACGTTCTTGCACTTACTTTTGCGAATGACGGAAAAGGCTGCTGATCTAAGGGAATTTGATAGAGGGTATATTGTAATGGTTGGAAGACTCAAAACAAGTATTTCGGACGCTATACGACTAGTAGGTTGTTCACGATCTGCTATTGTTAGTATTTATGCTATTGTTAGTATTTATTTAAGTGGATAAATGACGACGTAACCAGCAAAAGACGCCAAGATGTTTAATGTCCGCGCGTCATCAGAGAAAAAAAGGCATTGGAGACTGTTACACGTGGTATAGCAAAATCGGCGACAGTGGCACAGCTGACACCCAATGCTTGTCCCACTGCAAGTGTTTCAGAACACATAGTTCAGCGGTCACTGTTGGATATGGGACTTTGCAGTAGACGTCCCCCTCGTGTGCATCTGTTGACTAAGCGTCATTGTCAACTACATCTATAGTGGGCCCGGGGACATCAAGACTGGACTCCAAATAACTGGAAGACAGTTGCCTGGTCGGATGAATCACAATGTTTCATTCATCACATCAATGGTCGTATCAAGGTACGCGATCTTCCAGGCGAACAGTTCCACCCCACTTACAACAGGTCATACACAGGCTGGTGCTGGCAGTATTGTATTTTGTCATGGACGACTGTGAAACCCCTAGTTGTGGTGGAACAGACCATGAAAGCTTCGGACTCTCTGAACATAACTGCAGATCAGTTGTACCCTTACATGGCGTCTGTCTTCCCAACAGGAAGTGAAATCTTTCAGCAGGATGATGCCCATGTCACAAGGCTCGAACTGTGTTGGTGTGGTTCGTGGAGCATAAGGATGAATTCCAGTTAATGTCCTGGCCACCTAACTCGTCAGATTTTAACCCGATAGAACACATTTGGAATGTCATGTAGCGGCAGCTTAGAGCTCAAACACAGCTATGTAGGAATATCTCGATTTTGCGTGGTACAATCTGTCTCCAGTCATCTACCAACAGCTTGTGGCATCCATACCAAGGCGAGTTGCAGCTGTTTTGCAGGCCAAAGGTCGCGCAATGCGTTATTGAATAGGTGATCGTGATGTTTTTCAGTGTAAATTTTAAACAATGAGATGCGACGTTGACCTTCTATTTCCGCATTGACGTGAAGGATCAGTTAGGATACTTTCAGACTGAAGGTCTGCAGGAACAAAAGAATAACTTTATCTGATTAAGAGCTTATCTGAAGCTCTTAATTTGTTTAATGATTTGCTAATTCAAAATGTCTCTGAGAGCGATTTTGACGAAGAAATATGCATCAGAAACACAGTTAACGAAATTAAGGCATTTGTTTTTCCTAATGGGTGGGCACTATCCTAAAACGGCGTTGGCCACTACTAGGGCCAGAATTTGTGACCATTTTATCGTGGAGGCACCTAACAGGTGACCTTCTATGAAGGGACAGACAATTTTTACATCCATGCCTTCTCTGGGATTCGAACCCGGAACCTTCAGTATCCCAGTCATAGACGGCAATTAAGGCAAAATGTAACGGACGAAAATGTCCAAAAAAGGATTTGGAATAATAAAAAGTAAATTTGAATTGCTTTAGACAGATATGAATTCTAAGCTGATAAAATAGTTTACACTTACAAACTTGCCTTCTCTGACATTCGCGCCCGAGATTTGCAACCTTACTGCTCACCAATGTACTGAATAGCGCGCACGTTGATTTCAATAAACCTGTATGTAAGTTTCCAAATGCATATTTCTAACATCCTTACATCTTTGCTCTTATTATTTAATTAATTTTTTTAACTGGAGCCTACTGTTTTCAAGATAGATTTGGTTGTGCGTTATTTTTAAAATGCCATATAGGTATTTCTACATAAGCGTGACTGAGTTGTTAATCTAAATCGGAAAAAAATGCACTGCACTGTGTTAAGAATCAGTTACTGTTATCACTAGACAGTATTATCGCAGGAGGCAACTGATAGTTGAAAAATATGCTACACGTGTTGTACAGTTCTAAGCATCAAACCGTTTAGACCACGGACCACGGGTTTCATCTTTTTGCGATGGTGTGCAGAACAACCCAAAGTTTTATGAAGCATTCTCTGTAGCAAGTGTAACTAGTGTATAGCTCTGGCATTCGCTGAATACCCCGGGGTCGTTATTGAGATCTGCACTCTGATGATCTCGACTCTGGGGGTATAAATATACGAGCCGGATTCCTACTTTAGGCCTATCTGAGTCGTCAATTAGTTCGAATACCTCTAAGCCTTGAGAGGTTTATAGAAAAAACGCCTTCCTAAATGGGCAGTAGGTCGACAAAAGCTTTGGATTAGTGTTTAAAAGCCGTAAAGTGCTACATTTTTTGTTGTGCCTTCCGGTTAAAAAGAAGAAATTAAGCTAACGGGTAAGGATCCCATAATTGCATTCATTTCTAAGGGAAATTTTAATTTATTAGTTACATAATCAGTACATAATAAGTATTCCGCCTTTTCCGTAATCTATACTTTATCGAGTAAGTTCCCATCCTAGTTGAGCAGTTAAGTAGTCCATCATTTCAATATAATCATGCTAATACCGATACCATTAGACCACTCCACAGATTTTTTACGGCTGTAGAATGTATGAATTTCAGCACTTGCATTCTGTCTTTTAGAAAGAAACACTTGAGACTCCAAACAAGCTCAGACAGAGTGAACTATTATCACGTAGGTTGAAGACTGACATTTCCCCTTCTTTTCATATGATTCTTGGTTGTATTGTGTTCACGATGCATAAATTATTTTTTTAGTTCAGTTACGTCCCACAGCACCTCTTCTCTCCAAAAGTAACTTTTGAAACTTTTATTTCATAAACCCTTTTCCCTTGTTCTAAACAATTACCCGCCCCCCCCCGAAAAAAATTCGTCTATTAATGTTTTCTTCAGAAACGCTGAATAGATAACACCTTGAGAGGGTTTATTGTATTTAGAATAATCAATATAATGAAATAGAATCACATTTTTAATAGTTAAAATTTAAATAAAGTTAAGGCAATTTATAGAGTTTTATTTGAGCTGGATTCTTGAGCATTAGTTCTATAACCCTACTAGACAAGTAGCAAAATATCGCTTTGTCAGAAGTTGCACGGCAAAGACTTGCAAAGGTTTAAACAAATTTTTCATTAAACTGAAACCTTAACAAACAAGGCCCACCAGCGGCCGAGCGGTAAAGTCGGTGAACACTGGTAGTTCGGTCCGAGGTTCGAATCCCGCGCCCGGGCTGGCTGCATGGGTGTTTTCGTGGTTTTCCCCATGTGTAACGTGTATACGAGCCAGTTTCCCTTAGAAAGTCCTCCACGAAAGGCATCCCTCCCCTTCGGCAGATAGCCCTAGTGTGCTTTGCCGTAATTAAATACACACACACACACCTTAACAAACAAGCATAACTCGTACTACACATAAGCCACTACTTGTGGCGATGTAAAATAAGCAATAACATTTAAATTTAAATGCTGATAATAATGCTTAAATTTAAACAATTTAATTGACTTAACCCTTTGAGGGGCGGTATATAAAATAATTTAAACTGTGGTAAAATTTTGCATGAACTATAACTTATGGACCCTAAGGATACAAAATTGAGACTTAAAAAAATATAGAGCGAAATCCTGAATTTTGAGAGCCGGTATATATTTTATACCGGCGCCCCTGTAGGACATTTTTTCCAGGTAGCTGCCAACTGTTAATCTTTGATGTTTAAAATTAATTTTGGATACTTTTGATGTGCGTCTGTAGTGATGAGTGCTTGAATATTGTTATGTAAGTCTAAAGACAATTTTTTTTTAAATTTTGGCAGAAATTTAAAATTTTAAAAATAAAATTTATGTTTTTTTATGCACTTTGATGACGCAACCCAGCTGAACATACTTATGTAAAATATGGGTACAAAGCTTTTCAACTTGACTTAAATTCAATATTATTTTATAAAAAAATTTAGAAAATATAACACTGCACGTGTAAATCGTATCATGCTGTAACTGAACTAGTATAATATTACAAGCAGATGTAACTCAGCCGAAAATTAAAAAAATTGAAAAATGAAGCACTACGACCGACTCAGCTGAGAAAGTATGTTGCATTTTTGAAGTTGTATTTTATACTTTAGATAATATGTGAAAAAACAACCATGCTTCATACTATGATACGAAGAATCGCCCCCTCCCCTCCATGCACACACACTTTAGATTATCAAGGACCGTAAGGGTCCCTTTTTTTATTTTTTGTAAATATAGGTTGTAATGTATCTTTTTGCTCAGGAAGAAACGCCGTTAAATAATTTTATTATTTGATACACCTCTAAGCTCTTATTCTGATTTTCAACCCCTTTGGCTGCATAGGGGCTCCTTTTCAACTTTTGGATAAATTTTAGTTTGCATCTAAAACGGGCCTTAGAAATATTTTTCCTCCTTTCACCAACTGTGAGAATTTATTTCGGAAACAACCTATTTGTATCAACGAGAGCGCAGATTTCTCTTGTGTTCTCTAGTCTTTCATCTGAAATTAACAAAGAATTTTCCTAAAGAATAAAAGCATGCTTTCAAACCAGCAGAAGAAGGAAGAGCGACGGAGAGCTCGCGACTTCGGGTGAGATGGACCTTAAGTACATTTCCATTTTAAGTGAGCTTTCTTTTTGTGTGATCTTATCACACCTCACAAAGGGAAGAAGGCGTGACTCCCGAATGACAAATTAGTTGTCAATCACCTCTTTCATTTTCCTTGCATTCTAGAATTTTGGAAAACACGAAGCAACGGGTGTCTTTTGGGGGCTAACATGCCATATTTAACCCCCACAATTATGTAAAGTTTTGACCCCAGATGGCAATTTTGAAATCGATGAGTCTTTCTCTTGGGAAAGAGATAAGTGCTGAAATAAAAATTTTAGCTAAACACAGACGAATGAAACTCGAGCTGAGTACACAAAGAATAAATGAAACTAATATACTTGTATTCAGTCCTAGCGCAGAGTCAATAAACTCCCCATTCCTCCATGAACATAATACTGAATCCTAAACGACTTATAAATTAAATCATGAAAAATTATTACATCATAAACTGTTATAATAATAAAGAAATTCTGTCAAGTCACAGAGTATAAAAGGAGAAGACTGGTGCTGCCATCTATTGGCGTGGTACCCTCAATGTGGGCGCCGGTATATATTATATACCGGTTTTAAAATCGTATAAATAATCTTCTGTTAATTATCATTTCTAACAAAAATGAAGTAAATATATAAGATTCAGCATGTGTAAGTCATATATTTGCAGGTTTTGAATCTTTGCTTTCCCTCTAATAGAATTTATCAATCTTCCAACATGATACCTTGCAAAGAGGTATATTAATTTCATAACTGCAAAATATTGAGCATTCATAGGGTGATGCTACCATTTAGAATTGAAAGGAAACACTAGAAACTTACGATTATACTAGCTTCTGGTGTAGAAAAATTAGCATTTTTTCGGAGGTTAAAAAATTGACAAACAACCGGGTGCCCTTCAAAGGGTTAAACAATACTTAAATTTAAACGCTGATAAAGTACTTGAAGACTACTCAAATACTGAGCTACAGTTTGGCACAAATAGTTTATCGGCGCATAAGTTTAAAGTATCTTCTGCGAGAAAACGCTAAGAGAGATAATTATACTATTTAGGCAAGCAAATTCAAACAGTGCAGCGCGAGTGGCAGAAACTCTATGTCCCTGACTATGATCCAAAAGCTCTCAGTTTAAGTACACTAAACACTAATTTGCATTCTGGTGAGGAATACGAAAAGAAGTTTAAGTAAAGACCAAAATCATAATAACTGGTTGGTTAACGTAACATAACAACTTTACATTTTGCCCCGCCAGAATTGAAATAATCGGCAACAGAGGTCTTTAACGACTTTGGCTAAGATTTTAAATTCTATGACTTGACACATTATAATCATCTAACTCTTTAAAATTAAATTTCAATCGTACAACATTTGTGTTTGGAAGCAAAATTTCATCTTCTCAGTACTTCACGTCTCATTTCCTTCCAGGACTCTCTTCCTCCTTTCCTTAAAGAAAAATAGTTAAGGCATAGAAACGTTAAAGGTTACACTTTTCAGCTTGACATTCACAATTTCACAGAACCTTTAGTACTTTACTTTTTATCTAAATTCACTTTTTTCACCCGCCTTCTTCAGCGCTGTAATTTGTGAACATTTGTGTAGATAGTTCAAAGTTTCAACGACTACCTACTAAAAAAATTCCTACAATGTTAATAGCTGAGACTACCGGTCTCAGCTATTAACACTGTAGGAAGACCTGTGGTCTTCAAACTGTGTTCCGCTGAACCCCGGGATTCTCGCGAGACAAACCTCAGGGTTCCGCGAGTCAAATTAAAATTCGAAAAAGAAAATTATAAAGCACTCACTTTGGTTGACTAGTATTTATTAACTAAAAACGTTCTAATCAATGTCCGGTTTATAAGTCAGAACTACAATTTCAGTTACAAAATTTGTTTTCTTGATTATTTATTTTGAATTATTTCAACTGTCATTGTAAGTTTAATATTAAGGTTGCTGATTGTCTTCGTTTAATAAAATGACTGTAAATTTTAATCTATATTATATAATTTTACTAATATTATGTTAGTAAAATTATAGTTAATAATACTTAGTTATTAACAAAAGGGAGCAGATTTGCACTGGATTTTGTAATGAATTTAATCATGAACATATTACTTTACATTTTGCATTATTTTGATTTATTTATTTCATTATGGATCTATTGCGGGCTCATTCAGGACGCGTTTTGTTTCTTGACTTAGCAGTGCTGGAATTCAAGAATTTAGTTCATAGCAATTCATGGACCCGTTATGAATGCATTTTTTAACTATAAATATTGACTTTGGAATGTAATTAATTTAGTATTGTGAAACATTAGAACAACTGGAATTTATGACATTTTATGGACCCAATATGGACAATTTGTTTGTGGACTCTTTATGGACAATCTGCTTGTAAGCATTATTGTTGTATTATGTCGTTGCATATTATTGTGTTATACTTGTATTTCTTGTGAGACTCATAAGACTGAAGGCAACCGATTCAATAGCAGGAATAAGAATATTCTTATTATATTTTTTTATTATGTGTATTTGAATTATTTGTAACCCTAGGTGCAAAGTTGTAAGTGCAACAAACCTTGCTACTGTATCAATCTTACTAGATTATAGTATTACGTATATATGAATTATTTGTAGCACTACGTGCAAAGTTGTCAAAGTAATAAACCTGCTACTGTAACTGTTTCTGTCTGCTAGCGAATAATATAGATTTTCCTTCCGCTGATCGGACATTTTTCTGTTTGGTCACTACCTTAGGTCGGAAGCCCTCTGAGTGGTTAAAATAAAATAAACCTAAGAGAACCTAATAGATCAATTCTTAATATTTCATTTGGGAATGCACATTTTATGCTATTTAGATACCCGGATAGGCTATAATTAATATGGTAACTAACTAAGGAAAAAATCGCAGGACTTCAAATTCTGGGTTAAAATTTTTGTAGCTGTAGAAAATAAACAGCTTCTCTGAACTTTTTTTAACTCTGAGATGGCCTGACATTAGGCATCATGCAATATCTGTAAAATAGTTAATCTTAAACTCTCTGGTATAAGCGGTCTTAGTTAATTGTTATTATTTGTTGGATTAGAACAAGAGATTATCAATAATTTCATAATTTGCAGTTCTGTTCGTAATGCCCGTTATATCATGGAACTCAAAATGATCGCGAATCTTTCAAATACGCAAAAGATATTTTTAAATTCCGGATCTGTTTTTATTCTGAGATAATTTTTCTCGAGAACCTAAAATTTTAGAAGTTAACACGGCACATTTCACTTATTTCCCCTCATCGTCTAGTTTAATTCGTGATACAGCATCCGCTGCAACATTTTCTGTGCCGGGAGTGGGTTTAATTCTTGTAATTTAAGAGCCCATCATATGAGTCTGGGTGGTAAATTCTTCCTGAAATACAAGCGTACTATGGTCGAATACACCATAACTGGATCTTTCCCAGTATAAAATCGAAATTTTAGTGCCGAAAATAGGGCTGCTAAAGTTTCTTTGTCCGTGGCGGTATAATTTCTTTCAGTTGGATTAAGTGTTTTGCTAAAGTATGCAAATATGTCTTTATTGTAAAATCTCCTATCTCGCTTTAGTATCTACTTCGAGAAATTTCAAGACGGGTTCTTGATTAATTCCCTTTTAAGTCTTTCAAAAGCCGTGTTTCCTTCTGCCGACCAAGTGAATTTGACATTTTTCCATTTTAAATTTAAAAGGAGCTCTGATGTGTGGGCAAAGTTTTTAATAAAAGTTCTGTAATAAGAGCGCAAACCCAAAAATGATCTTTGCCGTGTTACATGATAGCTAATTTTCTTATCGCCACAGTTTTAGAATCTTCCCCTCTCACATATTTTATAGCTCAGATATCTGAGTTCTTTGGCTGCGAATTTGCATGCTACCGTATTCACTTTTAAACCTACTTCCTTCAGAAGCGAAAAAAAACTTGAAATATGTTCATAAATTGCTTTCTTGTGGCTATTATGTCATCTAAATAACAGATAAATGTTGATTTTTCAAGGACGGGTTTTTAGGATTATATCCATGTTTGTTGAAACGCGGTGCGTGCTCCTCAAAGGACAAACGACATTCTAAGAAAAGCATAAAAACACATTTCCTGATAAATGGGTTTTATGGATTGTCCTATAGTTTCACAGATATATGAAAGAATCTAGAGATGAGGTCTAGAATCGTCATGTATTCTGTGGTATTTGGTTTTCCATATTATTTCCTCAGTTATTGGTAAGGGCTAAACAGGATATTTTGTTGTTCTGTTTCGTTTTTTCGTAATTAATAGCGAAACGATATGCTTTAAAATCAGTGCGTGGGAGATTATTTTTCTGTCGTTATAGTACTACAGGACTACTTATGTAGATTGTGATTTTACTTTTTCCGCATTTCTGCAGTATGGTTTTCTATGATTCCTTATCCCAGAGCTAGAGTTTTGCTCTTCATTGGGGAAGGGGCAGGATTTACTCTTTCTGCAGAGTTACTGACCTCCTAGGTCACTTTTAGGATATCATCAAGTAAGGCTGGAAAATTTCTTACCAGCTGTTCCAACTTAGATTTCTCTTCCGGCTTCAGATCATTCAGGGCCAAGGTCCGCGACTGTACTTCTTTGTCCACCATCTTGTTCATCTCCAACTGCACCACATCTTTTTGAAAAATGAATTTTGTAGCAGCAGACTTTAAAAAATCCATTCCCGGTATAACACTGGCCTGTAAATTTCTCACCGCCCCCCCCCAAACAAAAACTTCTGATGGTCATTTTTAACTTGTACATTCAAAGTTACTTTTCCTACGCATTTACACTGCTTCCCATGAGGCGCTATTACCTTCGTTTCACCTTTTTCAGAGTCAGATCTCTATGACACATGGTCGTCACAATAGGGTTTAATAGGGTGATAAATCACAAAAAAAAAATATGTATGTAGACAGGAAAAAGCTAAGACAAAAAAGAAAAGAAAGTTTTAAGAATTTTATGTCCCACTCAGTTGAACATCACATGAAAAGTGGACGAAGACTGGTTTTTCTATGAACATTTAGTGATCATGAAATTAGTACAGCTAACCAATAAAGAATATTTCCCAACTGATATAGTTCCATCGATTATCGTTATTATGAAAAAGGAGAACAACGACAATGTAATTTTAAATTGTTTCCAAAGCACTTACTTCCTAAGAATATATGTAAGAGAGACCTTGTGCAGTATTTGGATCTACGGGAAAGGCGTGAAAAGTCACAGAAATGCTCAGAGAGGAGCACTGATGAATTATTTTATGATTGAAAAGGATACTGAGTCATATCGATGATCCAAAACAAATATGTAGAGATGAAAACTTTTTTTAAGTTCTTAAATTGTTCAAATGGACTTTGATGCTTTTACTAAGCAAAAGTTTGTTATTGTTAGCACTTTTAAAATACTGCCTACTATTCGAATACTTTTTTTCTTTGCATGTGTGTGTATATCTTGATGAGCTAATTTTAGTAATGGAAAAGTGGCTTCAGTGAAAAGAGCCTTCCACGAAAAAAACTTTTTTTACATAAAATGTACTAAAAGAAGATTTAGTGGACATTAAGATTTGAATGAAATACTTAAAAGGGCTAATTAAAAAGACTTTTATAGTAGATAAATTGAAGAGACCTACATCAAGTATCAGATATGAATTTATGTAAAAGTCAACGCTAGACAGCTGTATTGTTTCTACAAAACTATCGTCAATCTAAAGTTGGTTTTTCTCTTATATTTAGGTAACAATTTATTCGCAAAATCTTAGGAAAATGTTATTAATTGCTTAAATTAATATATGTCGAACTTCGCATTAAAAATTACCTTTTGATTATTTTAAAGACAATAAGGATATTTTTGGCAGTAGTTTTAAAGTAAGCCTTTTCCAAGATTACCACCCAAGTTTCCAGATTATTTTGATCTGTATTATTTGAAGCAGTGTCTTGTCTTTTTTAACGTCACAGTTGAAAAAATTCAGGAAAATTAATTTGGTTATAGTAGTGCAAAATAATCCCCCCCCCTATGAAAATATGTTGTCTTAAAAATAATAAATAATAAAAAAAAATTCAAAGAGTGTTCATTAAAATCTTAATTAATTATGCTCGTATTTAATTACTTGAGATTAATTTTTAGTTCAGTAACAACAAAATCACAGTCATTTTGTGGAAAAAGTGTAAGTTTTTGCTAATGAGCCTCCATCGATGATATATTTTGTATTTCGCTATCTCAGAACTTATTAACGAATTTCTTAAAATTAAAAAATCCTTTAACTGAAAATAAGAAATTAATTTAGATACTTATATCTATTGAGAAAAAACAGAAAAAAAGCATCTTCATTAAAGTGCAGTTCCATAAAAATTTATTTAAAAAATTAGATAATGAGTATAGTCAGTAGGAAAGGTTAACTTGTCCTTCCTTATGCGGTCTTCCAATGTTAGCCGAATTTGAAGAAGCTGCAATTCTGGTCTTCTAGATGGCTTATATTTGATTTTAATATTTGATCTATATCTGATTTTGATGCGTCAGAAATCGCGCAATTATGATGTCACAGAATAAATGAAATCCCTTGAATGCTTTCTTAGTTATGTCAAAATGTTCCAGCTATCCACTTCATAAATGTTCAAAGCTTAGATAAAAAAACGATACAATTTAGATTTCAAGCTGGAATCTGATAAAATATCAGCTATTCTGTTGGAGATGTTGATGGAGTCTCAAAAGCTTGATCTAATTGTATTGCACAACCTCTTATCAAAGTGGGCAGCAGAATTTAAAACATGATCAAGAAATGAATTCATAGGCTCCTTTAGTTTGAAGTTTTTCTCTTTGAAAAATATATGCATTGAAGAAAAGCTATCGTTTAACTATCTCTTTGATTATACACTGCTTAAGTTTCTTCTGAAAGTTGAAACATTACCGATAGCTGTTTTGTAAGGGTTTCACCGGGGCCATCCCTAAGAATTTTTCGATGTACTAGCTCGTGCGGAAATAAATTCTGCTATGCATATTATGAAAATTACTGAGTTAATCCATTTTCTTTTGAGTATGTTCGAATCTAAATTCTATGCTGGACGTTCTTTCCATGTGGTTACATTCTCTTGGAAAAACACTCCGCTGCTTCGCAAACTGACTATGAAAATACTGATGGACTTATTTCTGCTTGCACATTGCTTAAATGTGAATAAAATGATCCATTTTAAAGCCGCAGTAGAAGGGGTGAGAAATGAATGTTTTTTAAAACGAACGAAGGAACGTATGCAATAAAAAGCGGCCTCCCCAAAAAATTATTGCGTTACTTTTCAGTGGAGCTGACAAGAAATTATCTACTTAAACCTCTGGCAGACAATCAATCATATCAGAGACGAATAACTGAAAGCAGTTGTTAACCATGTCACTGAAAAGAAAGAAAAACACTCATTCACTTTGAGATTAAGCCACGTGTACTTTAGATTGCTTGAGAAGCTGCTCCGAAAGTTTGGCTGAAACGTTTGACATCTACTGCAGAGGTTTCCAAACTATTTGACACGAGGAACACTGTTTAGAGTTAACTGCTTTAGACCAGTGCTCCGCAACCGGTGTGCCGCGGCACACTGGTGTGCCATGAATAGGATATAGGTGTGCCGCAATCAAATACATGTATTTGACATTTTGCAATTTTTTATCATGTATTTAATACACAATGACAATTTTTTTTCCTTAATAATGTCTATTTTAAATGTTTTTATATATTTCACTGTTGTGTGGTTGTGTGTGTGATTGTAAGCGTGTCAGCATTTGACTTTTTTCGGCACTTCCTTGATAACTCGGAACTCTTTGGTGTGCCACGAAATTCCAGAAAGATTTTTTGTGCGTCGCAGGTGAGAAAAGGTTGCGGAGCACTGCTTTAGACTACCTTTAGGCCTACCTTACAAGTTAATGATGTTGTAGGAAGTATAAGAATAGTATTACAGGGATAGGGAAATGCACAGATCATAATAAAAATCTGTGAACGCCATTAAAGCCTCTCAAACCTCAAAGTTCAAACGGGTATTTCTGAAGCTGAAGTTGAATATTTTCTTGTATTTTTTCTTGAATCCTGATATTATTTTCTTCCAAAAAGAATTTTTCCATTCAATACTTAAGTTTCTTCTTAAATGAAGGTACTCTAATTTTAGCATCGAAAACTGTAGCATTTTCTCAAACACTGATAGATTCATTTTGTTCACATTTCTAAAACTTTCAACCAATGTGCAATTTAATACAACCCGTCATCACTATTCTAAACCGTCTCCAATAAAGGGTTATGGTTCATTTAAAATGCTACTAAGTGTGCATACAGTTTTATAAAATATGCCAATGTGCTTCCTTGAGACAACGGTCTTACCTTAATAAGCAACAGAACGGACTCTTGGACGGCTTCCCATATTCTTCGTAAATTAGTTTATAGAGTCTGCTTTTAAGAAGCCAAGATTTTATGAAATTTATTATTTTTATTATCACCTTTGTTGATGAAGCTAGCTACGCAATTAAACCTTATTAGCTTTACCATTAGACCTAAAAAAAATGAAACTCACAAAAAACTCAAACACAAACGTGAAAGAACCGCTAAGAAACCACAATATTACCTCTATGAACATTCACTGTGAAGTGCCCCCAAATTGATAATCCGTTTGTACTTATATGAGACTAAATTTCAAGAAGCCCCAAGCGGTCTTCATGAATTCTGGAAGGATCAAGAATGAGCGAGAAGCTTTTCAAATAAACAACCAAGGAGGAACAAATGTCATTTGCCAAGGAATGAACCAGCATCATTTGCTAGAGAAGACATAAAATTCAACTCTGAAAGCTTCAAAATGTAATTTCCAAATTTCCGATTTAGATTTTACTTTCCATTTTTTAATCTTTATGCTGAGTTTTTATTTTCCTGGGGCTGCTAAGGAACCTGTAGGAAGTGCACGCGGCGCCCTTAGTGTACTTCGCGGAGCACAATTTGGGAACCGCTGATAGCTCAAAATCAGACACCCCATTTCTTCCTGTTTCAGACAAGTTCAAATGAAAACACTTAAATAATATCGGGTCATAAAATCCCGATATGTTTTACGGATGCTTTATCCGAATTTCATATCCGCAGTATTATTCGGTAACTTGAATAATAACACATTTTAAATAGTAATAAAACATGTGCAGCGAACCTACTCGTGTCGACTACCTATTTAAGGTCGTTACCAGTATTTCTGAGATCATATATATGAGATAGTCGAGCTATAAGAAATATTTCTGAGAACATAAGCAAAAGTACTGGGGAACGCTAAGATGATTAACAGATAATTACAGATAATTTTGATTTTCTGTTAAGACAGTCTTTTAGGAATTACTGTATATACAGTGAATATTAATGAATATTACTGAATACTACTGAATATTATTAATATACAACTGAATATTACTTCTCTAAGATGACCTGTAACTTCTATAAAAGATCAAAATCATTCGAAACATCTTACTGTATACCTAACACAATATGTTTATGTCATATTCAAGGTCTATTCTGCATACATCGAGCCTCTAAAAGAAAATGATCCAAGTTTTAGAATACTTCCATTTTCTGTGGAGGTAATCGCTTTATAGAAGTAATGTTTATTAGATATTTATTCAAGTTCTGAGGAATTTACCACTTTATAATTTAAGAAGTATTTGTCGATTTCAGAGCTTCCTCGTTTCTAGAAACTGGTCGTCTAAGTTTCATTTTATCATGAATGAACGTAATTGCTATGACCGGTCTTTTACATTGTAAAATAAATCCAAGCTTTTCTTTAATTGATTGCTTCGAATGTTAAAAAATAGAGCAAAGAGCAATCAAGTCGATACATGTCCCAAGACGACCACCCCTAAAACTATACTGTGTTTCCGAGAACATAAACATCATAATTGAACCTCACCTTTATAAAACTCCGCTTCCATCAAAGATCAAAATTATGCAGAATGGCGAATTTTTTTTTCTTACAGAAGGTTCATTGTATAACATAAATAAACAAATCAGACGACATGAGGCATACAACATAGTGCAAAGCAGGGATCACCAACCCTATGCCCGCGGGCACCATTGCACTTGCCAACGGTTTTACATGTGCCCACTGTTGTGCGATTACAATAAAAAAATTACTTAAGTTTTTAATAAAATGTTATGTAAATTTTTATATTTAGTGATTAATTAGAGAAGTATAAGTGCAATTTGTTTAAAAAATATTTGTTCATGATTGCATGTTTATCATTTTAAACAGGCTTATCAGGCGCATGGTCAAATCAGGTTTGCTCGAGATGGTTACAGTTTGCAAGTATGATCCGAAAATTTGTCATTTTGATTTGGTTATTTAATGAAAATTAAAAAATATCAAATATCATTATTTTCAACAACGAATATCATAGAAACAAAGTACAGATCTCGACTTACAGATGCTGCTTGCGAACAGGAATGTGATCAAGCTCCCTTAATTATGAAGTAATACGAAAATGCAATGACAAATATCACAGCGATTGGGCGAATTACATTTATATGAAGAATTTGTATTCCACAGAATTGTAAATTTATATGAAGAATTTTTATTCCATAGAATGTAAAAAACTTGAAAACTTTCGTTTATACTATTAGTAATTATTTATTTTATGAAGCATACAATCAATAAATCTTATTTCTAAAAATAATATTTTAAGAATAATATTTTTGTACATTATGTGCCTTATGAATTATGTACACCTATAACTCTACTTTGAAAAATAACTGTGCTCACGACCTCACAGATATTCTAGGATGTGCTTTTAGGTACAAAGAGGTTGGGAAACTGGTGTAAAAGTTTTGAATGCAAAGTTTAAATTTCTCATGCACCTTAATCAGAAGGCAAACAGAAAATTTTTTAGGCCTATTCGGCTTAGTAATTTCAAGATGCTACTAATTTCGAGAGTACGCTTTTACCGAATCCATTAGTTAATAGGTTTTAATCTTTAATCTTTATTTCTCTTGGTGAGGATTTTAGCTCCTAGTTTTTTGTATCACAGCTACGAACTGTAAATAATAAAGAAGTAAAGCCTATATTAACCTATTTTAAACACTTTTTACAGATTTCATTGCACAAAGTTTCAGACTATTTTAGTCTTCACTGGAGGTGATCTCGTCTTCAGTACTCGAGCGTATATATGTTTGTTTTATGCTCAAACGCTAAGCGCTACAGAGGTTGTTGTACTTGAGTGAAGATTACGAAAGGATTCACTGTATGGAATTTCTCTCTGTTCAAAAACTTCTCGAATATTTTCAATTCCGAATCAATTTGATTTCACTACAATACCTGCATTTTAATAACCTTAATAAGATACTTCTGGTTTGCTGCTCATTAAAATTGTGATACACCGGTTATTTAAGTATTTGTGTCGCGCCTGTTCTGCGATTTTCGAAATGAATCAATTTCATGAAATATAAAATTTTACGCATATATTGCGCAGAAATAGCATAAATTATGCAAAATTAACTCAAATATGCGGGGAAAATTTACAGAGATTCATCAAGTGTTGAAACAAGCTTATGATAATGATTAATCATACTGAGCGTTTAAGCCATTTTTAGATGGCCGATTAGTTCCGTTCAGGTTGCTTAACGACAATAACCGGCGAAACTCGTGTGACTCAAATTCCTGAAATCATGCGTTCAAATAGGAAATTGACAAGAATTGTATGACACTGACGATTGCATATTTAATCATGTTATTACACTGCGATTGAGATATTGGAAATACGTCAAACTGGCTGCCAAATTATTCCTATATCTGCTGACTCAGGGTCAGAAAAACAATTATAATGCAAATTACCAGGAACTTCTGGACAGTGTAAATGAGGATGAAAATTTTGTTAAAAGAATAATCGTTGGTGATAAGAACGTCAGCTTATATGGCTTTGATACTGAAAATAGAATAAATTTCACAATAAATACTGAAAATAGAAAATAAAAGGTTTCCCAAGGCTGGAAAAAAGCACTGCAAGTCAGATCGAAAGCCAAAGTCATGTTCACACAGCCAGCCTTTTCGCCTGGATTCGAGCCCAGGTCGTATTTAGTGGTAGTGGTGCAGCTATGAGAGGGAGGCATGAGAGGGCATCTGTTCCCGTGCACATCATCCAAGAGGCTCCAAATGTTCTTCATTGGATGTTAACAAGTAGAAGAAGAAGAAATCTTGGTCTCCGGTCGCTGAAAACTATGTCTAGTTTGGGTTAACTTAGATTGTTTGAATTACGCAATGATTTTTGGCTATGAGTTCTAAAAGTGAGTTATTGATATTATCTTGAAATGTTGAGATAACTAAGAGAAAACATTCCGAAGGTAAGACTTGAACACTATGAGGAAAAATCCTCCATCACTATAACGATGTATAAGCGCAGGCATCTGTTTCAATTAGTAACTCTTTTTTTCCCTTTGGTAAAACAGAGACATGCTTTCCCATTTCCCTGTACTCTTTCCCTATAAACCTTTTCATCTTTCTAACATTAAACACTCCTCTTTCACACACTTTTGAGGTCGAAAAAGAAGAAGATTCAATCCAATCGGCGAGATTATGAAAATTCACCAAGTATTCATGATGTAGAACAAGCGTTAAAACTGGTTACATCAGTCGAAGATTAGAGTATTTCTCAAGCAGAGTAGAGTACAAGCAGCAAGTGGCAATATTGAATAATCTGTTTAATCCCCACAGAGATAAAAATTAAAATTTTAATTTAAAAAGAGTTGGGAAACGCTTTGAACAGACCTAGTAAATAACATAATTAATTTTTTGCTCAATTCATCCTTAAAATACTTTGTTTCTTTCTCTCTATACAGATAAGCAGCTGAAAACTTTGGCATTCCGAAAGTTATAAATTATCCATTAGGTTTACTTTTTTATGTGTTTTTCAAGATAAAAGATTTTATTAGTTGATTAAAAGTATGCAAGCGCGTCCTTGATCTTTTTAAGTACGGTCAAGTGGTAAACATGTAGACATGTAGGGTATCTTAAAGATATAGGGGCAATTATGTTGAGAAATGTCTGTATTTTCCAGCATTTCGTTATCTTCTCAGTGATATTTTCGACGCTTGCTTTTTACATGCTTTTTTTTTAGATGAGATTGGTGAGTCAGTTTCCATCTTTTGTCAGCTATTTAAGCTGAATAATAGCCGTATGAAACTTCATCTGCTTCCTGCAGGTATCCATCTATAATGATTGCAACGGCTTGCAGTCATATAAAAACTATTTTTAAAGTTAACCGAATAAAATATGTTTTAAACCACAGGTTACAATACTTTTAATTTAATTTTTCATTAATGTCCTTATTAGTTTTTTTAAAAAAAGGAGTTATGTACACAGTAAACCCTTGCCGAACACTGGAGTTAAGTCGTTAATAACATGTTCATAGCGCGTAAATACGCTTTCCGCAAAGTTAATTTTTTACGAAAAGAAATGTGTTTTTACGAAAAAAAATGTGTATTTAGATGTAATTCATATTAAGAAAGCATGTATAATTTAAGCATACATAAATATTGCTGTAATCAAAAGTTCAAAAAAAATGTTAATTGAAAGGATTTTTATTACTGCTTAATGAGTATTGTGATTGTTAAAAAATATTAAAAATTATTAACATTATTAAAAAAAAACTAGTGACTGACGTAACTCTTTTCGCTCTTTCTTCTTTTGTCATACAGTGCCTCTTAATGCGCCTTTTTAAAAAAGTCTATACCTAATGTTCTAGCCTTAAATTCCATTTATCAATTATTAGTGCTAGCTGGAGAGCCTAATTTTTAAATAACCTCATTTACATTATGCTAACTTTTACTTTAAATCAATTCATTATCATTTGCTAGCTTAACATTTACAACGCACATCATCAGAACACATTTAACTTTTACGACACACATCATTCATGGATATAAAACAGTAAAGTTCATTCAACATACTGTACTTCAAAAGATTACTTAAACTTTACATAGCATGCATAATAGCTACTATTATTTGCTTTGCAATCACAATAAAATTTCCTTCTGATGATAGCCCTCTGAAATGAAGTAAAACAATCGTCTTTAACACACAAGCATAAAATCCGTCATGGTAGATATATACTACGTTAAACCGAAAAGCTTCTTTACTGAATAACCTGCGATATCCTCGCTTGAGGCAAAACTCAACACAAAGTTGCAACTTTGAACCATTACATAAAATAACTGAATATTTCAAGAATTAAAATAAATTTTCACTTATATTTTGCTTTTGTGGAATTCTTCCATGCGTTTCTGAAGAAACTCTAGCCAAGTCGGATATGCGCTGGAACTGATTGGATACTTAACTTTCTATTCGGCTGGTGAATATCCTTCTCGTACGGTGGTACTTTCAGCTTCTGTTCACAATCACTTATTCTTGTGGATTTTCGCTGGCCTCGCGGCAATTCAGCGGCAGATGGCCGTTTCTATGATGTGTTCCTACCCAGTAGGCGGTCTCCTGTCTCTATTTCCTCTGGCTGATTCTCTTGAATTTTGACTGGTGAATTAATTCCTCTATCGGAGGCCTTTTAAAGCGGTAGACTTCGGCATGGCTGCTCAGCATTTTCCCGTTGCTACAAGTTTGCTTCTAGATTCTTCACGGGGAACTTTCTTTTCGCCGCCCATTCCACTGCCGTTGTTTAGCACTCCAGTGATCGCTACATCTCAGAGATCTTTGATCTTTTCGTACACTCTTGGAAAAACCCTGTTCTGTTTTTATTCTTGGCCCAGCCAGCTCTGTAGCGTTTCTTTTTGCCGCTTCTTATCTGCCATATATTATTCTTATATTCCATATACATATTCTTATCTTCTCATCTTATGAATATCAGCCATTTCCCCCCCCCCATATTTCTCAGAATTCTTTCTTTTACCTTGCAGATTTTGCAATATGGACTCCGGTGCTGGGTCCACCACATTCCTCCATGGCCCTTTATTGCTCAAATCAGATGATTTCCGCAATATCTATCATAGCAGTGGCATGTTGTCATAATAAAGTTTAACCTGATCTACATTTGCTTTTGCACATTTATCATTTTATCCTTTTAAATGCATATCACTGTTTCCCTGATTCTCTCAACTACAAAGGGGTCTTTCAGCTTGTTACAAAATTTCTCTTTCTTTCCTTCGAGTGCTCAAGAAACGGAATGCTGAATTTTCAGATTTTTATCTCCCACCTTAAAATCAACCTTTCGCCTTTTTTTCATAATAATTTTTTTTTTTTTGTTTCTCACAGGCAATATCCGAATTACTATTTACCTAATTCACAAATTTCTGAATGTCTACCAACTTAAACTCTTCAGACCTTTTCAACAAATAAACGTTATCGAGGGGCATAACCAACTTTCTGCGAAGAAATAATTCAGCTGGTGTCTTTCCAGTTATATCACGTGTAGCCGCCCTTAAAGCATAGACTAATTATTTGATACAGGGTTGTTGATAATTTCTTAGATAGCTTTGGATAATTTTGACTATACTTCTATTCACCTACTTTGCAATATTCGACTTCAGTCGATAAGACACCATTTTAAAATGTTTCATCTCAAGATCCACGCACTTTTTCCCCAAAATTAGATTTGCTGGTGCATATTTTAAGACATAGACTAGTAAGATGCAAAAGCCGGAACGTAACTTTGAGCAGTACTGCTCAGAATAAGTAAGACCAGAAGTTTTAATCTAAACATTCAAAATCCTCAGATGAATTACACATAAAAACTTAATTTGCATTCTGGTGAGGAATGCGGAAAAAAGAAATTATAGAAAAATAGTAAATTCTTAAATTATAATAACTGGTTAGTTAAAATAAAATGTCGTACGAGTTCAATGCATAAAGTTTCATTCTTATGTGTGCACCATTCGTGTTTTTTTGGGTCCAGAATCAGCATTTGTCTGTCTCAACTTGAAAGAGACCCTTTTGAGACCCTGTAGAAATTCAGAAAAAAATGTAATGGCCAGTTTATGTTCTGAGATTTATCTTTTACGGAAGAATCAAGAAGTTCAAAAGCACCAAGAAATGTATAGGATTGGTTGTAAAAACTTCCCCGACATATGAATCCTTAGCGGACTATCCGCTCACCAATCGAAATGACATTTCAGATATTCTTGTTTGAAGGTATGCATTCGAGACCGTGATGATTTAAATAGCAGATCTCTTACGGTTGCGGTTACAATGAAAAAATTTCGAAATTTTGAAACAGCAACGACCTTTTTTTTTTTTTTCCTGCGTTAAATGATCAGCGTACTGAAAAACCATAAATGGCGTTAGAACAATACACGTATGAAGAAAATAGCCACCTTAAAACATTTGCAAAGAAGTGGATTACAAAGAACCAATGACAACACAAGAGAAAGGGAAAAAAAATATACTGAATTCCTTTTTATTGGAATTCATTTTCATTGCAAGTTTTCAACGTGCCCATCTTCGCAGACGATAACACACTGCATGCGAGAGACTGCTGACAACAATGGCGAATGTAACGTCGCAGGAGGGGTCTGAATAACTTACATTTTATAATATCTTTCAAATCTGACAAATTTCGTGGATTCGACTGTACACTTTACACATCAGATAATCCCAGAACCAGAAATCCATCGGACTGAGGTCGGCCACGAAAATGTAAAATTACGAAGATGGTTCTATCTCCGAAGTGCTGTTGCAGTATATAAGGCGATGTGTAGAGGAACACCATCTTACATCCATACAATATCATCAACGACATTTCGCTGCTGCGATTCAATTTCGAAGTTACGTAATTACGCAATATTGTTGTATACAGAGCACTTGTGATGGAGCAAGTTTTCTTATCTATATAAGGGACCCTTCGAAAGAAGTACGATCGATAACAAATGTGCTTATGATGCCGCACCACAAAGCCACTTTAGCTTCGTGTAAAGGCGCTGATGCCACATCGAGAAGAGTTTGGGCAGCCCAGTGAACGCAGTTCTTGGAGTTTACGTTCCCTGTTAAAAAGAAATGCAACTCGTCCGTCCATAATATCCTCTGCGGCCATCTGCTAACTTCGTCATATCTGATGACGAAAAATTTCGGAAAATCGGCAGGTTGTTCCCCATCTCCAGGTCGCAACATTTGGACGCGCTGGAATCAATAAGGAAACACATACAGAAGCTTTGGGATTGTGGTTTTCAGTACATTCAAACATCTTCGCAAATGTTTTATGCCGGCCACTTTCAACATATATGCATCATTCCAATGCCACTTATGGTTTTTCAGTGCGGTGGTCAATTTGCGCAGGAAAAATGTGGGTGTTGCCTTTTGGTAAGTTCGAAATTGTTTCATTGTAACCGTGAAATGTCTTTTATTTAAACCATGTCAATCTCAACATTCACGACAATCAATCCAACATCCACGTAATCACATTACATCCACGACTGTCCACTCATTTCTCCCATCAGAGCCTCCCTTCCTCAGTTCCAGGGATCACATAGCCTCAAAGACCTTCTTCAGGATTACTATAGAAACTCATACTCAGAACTATCATAGAATCATTACTCAGAACTATCATTGAGTATGTCTATTCTAAGAGAAACGTAATCATAGCAGATAACCAGCAAGCCTGACGAAATGTAAAGGCAGCAAGCCTCCTTTCATGTATATATGTAAATATCTCTAAACTAACTAACCGTTTTTGCTAATTTTATACTAACATACCCAAAGCATTGTAAGTTGCAGCTCCCAACAAAAAGTAATGCACTAATGTTAAATCTGTTTATCAATAATAAGGTTAAAAAGATACATAACCAAAAACCGTTGCTGCTACAACGATCAGGACAACATGACTGACCTGTACTGTCCATTGAGAGATGAAGGACGCGGAATAAAAATAAATAAAAAATAAATTTCAATCTCAAGCGCATACCTTCAAATAGCATAATCTGAAATTTCATTTCGGTTGGTTGAGCCCATAGGCCGCTAGGATTCATATAGCGAGAATATCTTTTTACGACCACCTTGTATATAGCTTCAGAAGAATTGTATGAGGATGTCTAAACGACGATGTAGTGTTTCTTCAAATCTATATTTTCATAAATTCAGAGGACAGGCACAGAACTCGGCATAATTGGCCAGATTAAGAAAGGGTCAAATTTTTGCAATAAAGAAAAGGAATATTGTGTCACTATAAAAGAGACTAATATATTTTTCGCAGATAAATATTACTGATCGTTTTTGACATTTTATTTTTCAATTTAATCTTTATAAATTTAGCCAAAAACTTTAGTTGATAAATTAAATTTCCTTAACGGTTACCACATTTGTAAAATTCTGGCACATTTTATTACTATTTTAATTTCACTCTATTTCGCCCAAATGAATAAAAGTCTGTCTTGATACTTTTAAATCTTTTGCTCGACAGTTGGAGATGCAGTTGTTATTGCGTTTATCATTATTCATTTATTTATTTTATTTCATATATAAAGTGAATCTTTTCGTGATGCTCACGTTTCGTAGATTACCATCCCGAAGAATGACCGTTATTTTTTCAGTACAAGCAAACATTGATATTATTTATCACCTATTAGCCGTTCAGACGGGAAAGTTGTTAGTGACTTTGAGTGCCATACTATGGGGCCCGGGTTCGAATCCCGGAGAAGACATGGATGTAAACTGTCTGTCTCCTCATAGGAGGTAACGGTGGCCGCCTGTTAGTTACCTACATAATAAAATGACCACCGCTTTTGGCCTTATTAGTGGTGAAAGCCTAAAATAGCTAGTGCCAGACATAAAAAAACGTGTTTATCACCTATATAAGATGACCACCCCTATTGAAACCATCTGGAATCATGAATGATCGTCTTATATATTATGATTTCACACATTTAAGTGAGGTATTTCCAACTTAAATTTGAATAAGAGGATCTTTGTGCCGGGCTCTCCCTAAATGCAGAGCTTTGTTTTATAAATCCAAAGACAAGGTTGTATTTTTTCTTGGTTTTAATTTTCAGAGTAATATATTTCTCTTCCACACAGTCAGGCCTTTCTGAGACGACCACTAAGATGGTGAGAGATTCTATTCAAATTTGATTTTTTATTTCTGTGTTTAGAAATATTAGTGATTTCAGAGTTGCTGTACTCTTTTTATTCTTTCTAACTATTGGATTGGCAAGAAAGTTATTTAATTTGCACAAATAGATAGCGTTATATTCGTTCTGTTATTCTTCTGTCAATCTTATTTTCTTTTTCTTTTGAGATTTATCAGCTGACACTTTTACATTGCTATAGATACAAATTCCGTGTATTTTAGTTTTCAATTGTTAGTTTAGGTTCAATTTTAACATGGGCTGCAAAAATAAACATTTTCGACTTATTTTACTTTTTTATTTTCATAAAGGCAAGAATGCGGCTATAATATATTATATGTGAAGTTTATGGTGTTGCTTGCTTAACAGAACGTGTGTGTCAGAATTGGTTCAAAAATTTCAATCTAGAGATTTTTCACTTGAAGATGACTAACCTACTGGCTGTCCTTCTAAAGTTTGAGATGACAAAATTCAAGTCATAATTGAATCGAATTGTCATATAACAGTGCCAGAGATTGCAGAAAAGTTAAATGTATCGCACTCTGCATACACTGAAAGAAATTCGCTTAACACAATGAATTAATATTTGCGACATACATTTCAAACGTAATGTAATCGACCCTTTTCTTTAAATGAATTATCACTGGTGATGAAAAACGGACTTACAAAAACATTAATCGAAAAGATATTGTCCAAGCATGAATGAATGAGCACAAATCATATCGAAAACTAAAACTGCATGAGAAAAGATGATGCTGCCAATTTTGTGGGATTACAAAATTGTTGTGTATTTTAATCTGCTTTCAAGCTACCAAACAATCAACTCAGATGTTTATCGCTAACAACTTATGAAATTGGAGGAAGCAATCAAAGAGAAAAGGCCAGAATTGGAAAATCGCAAAGGAATCGGTCTCCACCACAATGCAAGGCCTCACACATCTTTAGCAACACTTACGAAATTACTAGAGCTTCGTTGGGAGGTAATGTCGCATCCCTCATATAACCCCGACTTTGTACCATCAGATTATCATTTATTTCGAAGTTAACAAAACTACTCAAACGGTAAAAATTTCAGTAATAACGATGACCTCAAATCTCATTTGGTTATGCGGTATTTCACATTTTTTACTGTCTAATTTAAGTGGCGTTACGAATGACCAATAGAGAAAGTATAAAAAAGTTGTAATTTCAAAAGTACTTTACAAAATTATTACAAATACATCATCATAAAACAAAATTATAAGTAATGATGTAATGCTTAATACTTTCCTTTCAAACTTGTTTCCTTTTCAATAATCAGACATTGATAAATTGTGCTACATAAAAATCAAATGATTCTTCAATGAGAAAGGAAAGCATAACCTTCATTTTATCAGATGATGTCATCTGACAAATCCATCATTCCTAAAAGTTTTTGAGTCTTAAACTCTGAATATAATTATAGAAAAAAATAACCGTTTTAACTCAAGCGCTAGCATGAAATGAATTTCGTTGCGGCGAAGGAAAAGTATAATTGTTACAACATAATGAGTTTTTTGAAAAAGGATATTTTTTAGACAGAAAATTGCGTAATCTTTAATGCCGTTAATCAACATGTACAGCTTGCAACCTAGAGACATCGCGGAATATGTTCAATTGTTACTTGTTTCCCGGTTCAAATCTACACCATCCGGTTGGCTAACCTTGAGTACCTGCGGAACAGCATTTTGAAACTGTTTCCTACTAGACAGAATAGGTATTATTTTTCCCTTCCCTGATAGAACGTACGTATCCATTGTCTTATTGAAATGGAGTTTTCAAACATTGTATCACTCGCTGTGTACGAGTTGCTCTATACAAATACAGTTCTACAAATTAGCCTTGAAGCTTTCAGAAAATCTCTTTTTTTCGAAATTATGTACCATTGCTAAAAGGTGTAAGTTGTGAATTAGTGCCTTATAGTTAACAGGGCATGAACGAACACAAATCGTTTACTTGATTCTTTTGTAATTTCTTGTTGCCTAGTAGTCTTTTGACGAAAGGCCTTGTGTGCGAGACTGAACATCGTACAGGATTCGTTCTCAATGAAAATGAAATGCTGCGTTTGAAGCACAGTGAACTCTCTCTAAGACAATCACCTGATGACCTGGCTCCAAATGATTTGGGTCTGTGAAGATGGTCGTACGAGAGATGTAATATTTTAATACTGATGTTTATTTTTGTTTTCAGATAAACCGGAACCTTAGTGTGAAAGTCATCTTAGAAAGATGGTCGACACGAAAGGGTTCACTGTTGCAGGTTTTAAGTTAAACTTTATAAGATTTATTTCAGATGCAGTCTTAATTCGGGACGGGTACCCTTAGACCCCAGTTTCCCTTCGTAAGTGTTATCGCCAAGTGGGCACTGAGAAGATCTAGGAAATTGATCCAAAGAGCAATAGGTGGCATTTAAAAGCCAGTGCGTTGTGCCACTATCCTTGGAAAGTATGGTTAGCTTAAAAGTTTTGGTACAAACGTTTAAACATTCATTTCATTGTTCAAATATTCGAGTTACGCACCTTTAAAAAAACCACGTCATCTCACGTTAAGTGACCCTTCACACTTGTAAATGAATAATGTATAAACGATTCCGTGGGCCTTTGGCCAGCCATTTATGCCTTTGGCATAAATGGCTGAATATCTACTCATTATTGAGCAATCTTTGCTCTGGCACTTACTTTTTGACTGTATTATTAGTCCATGCTGGCCAGTGTTCAACAGCTTGTTTCTTCAGGTGTTGCTGCTGCGTGTTAAGATGTTGGAAATAGAAGCACAGATTATTAAACTGTTATTCTAAAAACACGACACCAAATTCATACTTGGAATGATATCTACTGTGCGCAGAGCACGTTCGTACGGTTCTTTGAGTGTTCGTATTCTGTCGGGTGTCCCTGTGGGTTTAGTCTTATTGATTTTCTATAAATGCTTTAAGAAATTTTTAATCATTGTCATTGTGATTTAATCAGAACTGTTCGCGTAATGAGTTTTCGTTAATAATTTGATGCAATGAAATTGTGAGGTCTCGTTTAGTTTATTAACCAGTTATTTTATGTTAAACTGCTTTGGTATCCTCCTCGTTTCCCATTCTCCTGCCAGAATGTAAATTTCTAGCTCTTATGATACTCCGATGAGGTAGAACAGAGATAGTATTTAAAGAAAGGTTTTAAAGGGTAGAATCAGAATGTATTTTACCTACTGAAAGCCTCTATGCTAATTTGATTCTCTTAAGACTAGTCTTTTGCGGCGTTGCTTTATTGTCGCCATTAAGCTTGTCACGCCGACTCTAGGTCAGAGCTAACTTGCGCGTTAATTTAGTTAGTCAAGTCAATTCATTATCTTTGATTTAAGCCATAAATGCTGGCTTCTGTAAGCACATGTGGTATCTTCTGTTAATTTAGTTTAGTTAAATAAAAGGGTCCTTTACATCCTTTCCTCGTCTTTGTGGTACTTTACAAGACATAGTGATAATTCACTTCTAAATCTTAGGACGTTTCGTACGGTTTATGTTACCAAAGAACACGAGAAATTATGAAATGTTTAGAAATTATGCATTAGAGGTGGAACATAACGGTATTTTCCTGTTAGCATTTGCTCATTCTTTATTACTCAGCAAAAAATAGTTTTGTTTTACCCAAAGGAAAGAAAATGTTGACAAAATTTGAAACATTCCCAATGCGTAGATCGGTTAAGTAATTCATTTCAAAATCTGATTATATTGTTGGAAAAATGTGAAACTCCAAGTACTAAAATAATGAATAAAGCATACTATCTTACAATCCTTATTTCTGTAGTGTTCTTTAAAACAGAATTAAATGTGTTTAAATGAACAATGATAGGCCCTTAGAAGCTGTTTAATTTATCATATGTGTAACAATGAATTCAATTATTTTGTTGTGGTCGAATCGTTTGTTCCTTTCCCGGACGCACAGTCTTTAAAAATAAATATGGCGGAAACAAGCTGTTTTGCAGCTGCAGATATTACACTTGGAAGTAAACATTTTTATTCTTGAATACAAAGAAAGACCCATACAATTAAAAAAAAAAAAAAAAGATAATGACGGAAGAGCATGTTTAAAACCATTTGGATGGAAATGGTTTGCGGTCGTTATTTTCCGCTGGACAGTCCAATTGATTACTTCGAACACCCACTCATACCTTAGCCTGTTGTAAAAGCGAAATAATATACGAACAAGCTGAATTCAAGGGAAAAGAATCTCTGTTTTTTTTCCCCTCTAATTTAAACTTTCTTTGTGCTGTTATAACGTAACCTCATCAAAAGTTTGGGGGCTTTATATATAATGATAATAAAAGAGACCTGGGGGTATAAACCGTAGCAGCAGTTTTCCTACTCTCCTGTGCAAGTGTGCGTGTCCTCTTTATGAGAATATTTTTTATGAATTTCTTGTCTATTCAGACGTTACATTGGAAGCACTAAAAAATGTTGGGGGGAGGGGCATTTAATGACAGGAAGGGATCTGCCGTGGGGTCGTGCTCGACAGAAAAGGTTTCCGGAAGCTGTAATAAAAAATAATGGACAAGCCCACTTTTTGTGTTCTTCCTTGATTCATATCAAATTTGTATTCGGCTCCAGTTGTTTTATGTCTCTCTGACTTGGTGGCTGAGCTCCGTTCTTTTTATCGTTAGTACCTGACTTGCTTTCTTTATAATTTTTATTTCTTTTCTTTTTTTGGGGGGGGGACTCTGAGACTCTTTCATTGATAATTTTAATACCTTTTTTTGTTCCGTGTTCCTGACGAAGGAGCTTGTAGTAAATGCCAAAAATAACCCAACGACTTTCGAGCAAGATAATAACTTCTTTCATGTTTTATTTATAATTGCGTCGATTAAGTAATCTATCTGTCCTTTGTTCTGGTGTAATTTATTGATCATATGAGAACTAATAAATGCCATGTGTATTAAACATGTGCTGAAGAATCTTGGTAGTATGGACTGTAGTCCGCTTGTCAGTTTTATCTCCAATTCTCCACATTAATCAAAAGTCGCCAGAGTTTAAGGCTCTAACCGCGTATGCGTAAGATATGCATAATGAAAGTTCATATTTGAAAAGCTTTTGAAAGAGAAGAGCTATTCGGAATGGCTTCAAACTTTATATGAATATTCTTGAGACAATGACATTATGATTGGCAAATGGGAAAAGAAAAGGATCAAATTGTACTGCTACATGACAATTCATTGCAGTGCAAAGCAAAAAAGGAAATAGAGACATTTACTACTTGTGACAAATGATATTTGATATGATACCTACCATACTTTATTACGAACTAAAGTCACAAAAATTGCCCTCCCCCTCCTTTTTTTGGACACGTTATGCTTACTTTCAAATTCACCAATTCGGAATATTTCCTCTAAAAGTTGGCAATCTGTAGATTTTCCCAGGGAGCGATTTGTGAAACTTGAGTTCCAGCGTTCAACCTCTTACGAAGGGTACCGAATCTCCCCCTGCTTATTTTTTCTAACGTAGCTAATATAACTGGTGTAAAATGGGCATAGTATTTCATAAATAATACAAAAGCTTAATATTTTTCATTCAAAATTATTCATATAAGATTTCTTTTTCATATGATGTTTCGATTGTACATCATGGTTTCAGTTACATATTATTTCGTAGTTTTAGTTATATACTATTTCATGGTTTCAGTTAAATATTACGTAAAATATGAGCCTGAACATTTTTAAAGTCTTATTTTTTTAAAAGGAAGGGCAAAGCTGACAACGCCCTACTTTTCCCCTTTTTTTTTCCCTGTTTGTAACTTTATAAAACCTAGTACTGAAATAAATTACACAAAAATTTACGTATTGCAAATGCTATTGGAGGATTTGGAGGCCATCCTGAAATTGGAAGCCCAGAGCAAGTGTCCCATCTGACCTTGCGCAAATCACTCTCTAGATTTTCCAAAATCAAGAGCCACCTATAGGCATGTTTTGAAGCTAATGTATGTTTCCTACCAAGTAAACTGCATGCCCACATATATTTCCTCCTACATAACGAATTTGAAATGTGAAATTTAATTATGTATAACTATAGTTTTCATGCAGTCTTATATTTCAAATAATGCCTAGATTTGCTTTGTTTATACAGTAAAGTGAATTATGTTTTTAAACATATTATCAATAATCACTATTTAGGAGGGAAAAAATAATATATATATATATATGGCGGCATATACTATATGGCAACACGAGAGACTTTATAAAGTTTAAAATAAGGAGTTTTATAGATGTGTATCAATTTGTGATTATTTTAATTCTTAGAAAGAGTTTTAGCAAATTAAAAATATACTTTATTACAAAAATAATTTATTTACTAAAAATATTGATGAATTGATTATATTATCTCCTAAGTTTAATTATAGTAGGATTGTCTTAAAAGAGTGAATCCATACAGTTATATTGCTAGTATGGATTCACTTTTTTAAGATAATCCTACTAATAATCAATTCATCAATATTTTTTAGTAAATAAATTATTATTAACTTACTTTGCAGCAATTGCGCAAGTAGTAGTAACTTGTTTTCGCACTAAATGAATTTAAGATCATACAACTTTATTACAAAAACATGTACGAAATAAAACGCATAGCTTCAATCAACGTAATTTATATTCTCAAATCACACATAAATAAAATCGCAGTGCTTAGAAAGTATATAAGATGTGAGATATTATACTTTTCCACCAGCTCTTAAGTTAAATCCACATTATGCATAAAATCCGAACCTAACGTAATAACACTAACTTAATCTAATGTAGCTCAAATGCAATGAACTCTCTCTGAGATGACTACTCGCCACTCCAGATGGTGTTTCTTGCAGCCTCACTGCAGTGTAGTGATATTTAATTAAGATGATTATTTATAGTCTCATAAATACTCACTATCGGATGTGTAACCTGAACAAAGTGTCCGGAAGAGAGTTCAGTGTACTTGTATATAATGAAGTCGTCAATTAGTTAAAAAAAATTTCGAAGATTTTTTTTTGCTAAATGCTTCATGTTTAAAGCTTGTAAAGCGGCTAGAAACGAGTGGCTTAGCTAGAGCAAGGCGAAGGGAGCGGTCCACGCCGGGCCGCTCATTTTTGATGTCGGCATTTTCTGTGTGAAACCTTATTTTATAGAGATTAAGCAAGTAAAGAATAACGAGATCCTGAACAGCCATGTGAAATTAAATCGAAAAGAAAAATGGTTTTTGCACTAATCAGCTAAAGCAATGGTCTTCAAAGAGTGTTCTGCGGATCCGCAAGTCACATTCGTCAGGGGTCAAATTAAAAATTCGACATATATGACATATGTCAAAGAGAATGACGTGCAGTGCTTTGCAAAACAACAGTTTTCACGTAAAAAATGTTTCTTATGGAAACATTTAGTCAGCAGTGCTAAAACTTATACAGTGGAGCACTTTTTTTGTTTGAAGAAAACTATAAAAAAATATTTGCTACAACAGGAAACTAAGTACGGCTGGATAACTTTGTAAAATATTGCTTATATTCGTTCGAGTATGCCAATGAAGGAAAAGGAATAGTTTATCGACATATCGTTAGATTTGACGTTCAAATCTAAATTTAAGCAAGAGATGTTCTTTAATTTTCAATTGTAGATTCATCAGAATACGAAATGCGACTGCAGATAACATCAAAAGAGTTGGACATCGACAGTTTGTATAAAAAAAAATTGCGAGCACGCACCTGACACTAAATATGACACAAGGCTAAATAACACCTGGAGCACGAATTAATGAATTAATTATATTAATTTTACGTTAAAATTTTTTAATAAAAATTACAATATTTTTCTTTAATTGTCTTTATATAAAGTACCTGTAACGTACTGATCTACTTCAAATATATTAAGATATATTTTCCTGAGGGTATGGTTTGGAGTTCCTCGTAAAAACTTCATAGTTCTAAGGGTTCCGTGAGTCAACAAAATTTAAAGACCACTGAGATAAAGTATTAAAAGAAATCATTAGAAGATTTCAACTAGCTGGATACTTTCTACATTTTTGTTATACTTTCTACATTTCGCCGAAATGTTTGAATGAAAAATATGAATATCAAATAAATTATGATGACGATGACATCATTAAGGAAAAATTTCTCGTTAACAGAATCTTATTTCCGTTATTGCTAACGAAATGAAAGAGTGGCATAGAACGTTCGACTCTTTGAACTTTTATATTTTATAATAAACTGAAAAATTTATTCTAAAATACAAGGTTCCAAGTATTGTAACATTGCTACGACCTTTCCTCAAAATTGCTGTAAGTGCTGGTAGTTGTGAGAAGAGTTTTCTAAGTAAAACTATTTAAGACGTACAAATGCACATTTTGCACTTGTGTATCGAGAGGAGTGGCAAATTCAGAAATTACTCCGGGTGGCAAAGCCTCTAATTACTCCTCTGGTAGCAGCATTCTCATCCCCTTATACATTCAGTCTGGTTGCAAGTTTATAGAGGTTGGGAATAGGACCAACTTATTCATAGATTTACGACTAAGTTTCCCTGATATACCAATTATTTTTATTGGTACCTTGGTTATATTTACTACTATTATGTCAGTTTTATTTGTTATTATACCAGTTATATTCTTAATCTCTAGGAAACAAAATGCTTCTCAGCAAAATGAAGATGTATGAATTATGAATTTATACGCGATCAATAAATATAATGCTTTAATACAAGTTGAAGATAAGATTCGCTCAATGATGAAACTGGCGCAATCGACCAATTTTGTCAGCGGATGATTCTCTTAATCGAGTTGCACTTTCTTGTTTTATATTTCCATTTACTTTTTACTTAGTTTTGTTTTTAAAAAATTATATTCAAATGTTGTTGCAATTGCGGTAATTACAAAACACCTTATACAAAAATTCTTTATCATTAAATGAGAATCGGGCTTAAAACTAAATGATAAAAGAATTGCATAAACCAACTTTTTCTTCTTAATTTCAACTCAGATTGCAAAACAGAATTTAGAAAACCAGCATTCAGTTCCCCACTTCTGTTGTTAAACATTTCTTGATTACCGAATTAAAAATGCAATAAAATCTTTGCCTGCTTTTCCGATGATACTTGAGCGTCATTAATTTTACTGCGGAATATTCTCACAGTGGGACGCCTTGTTTGATTGAAATGTCCATGAAGATAACCGTTAACGATCTTTTCATCATCATTACTGATGAGAATGAATGGCAATACAAACACATTGCATCGTATTAACATACTACGTTAAAGCGAAAGAAACACTCATTTTATTCATTGATTTGGCAACGCTTAATTCTACCTCAAGGCTGTCAGTTGACAGCGGCTATTACAAGCGAAATCAAATGCGTGACTCTTTTTTTTTTTTTTTCCTTCTTTTTCTTTTTGTAACTGCTTGAGTGTTACAAGAAAACTTCTTGTACTATCGTGTCGGAGAGAGAACAGGCAAAATCCTTCAGATCTAAAAGAGGGAGGGCAAGATATAGGGCCTCTCTATTTCTTGAATGAGACATTTCCTGTAGTTATCTCAGAGAATACGAAACGGTAATACTTGGCATAAAGCTCTTTAATATTAGAGTGGGTTGATGACAAGTTAAACATATATTTCAAAATTTAACTTGCTTCGGAGTTACGTTTCTTAAATGCTATAATAAATGTTTTGCTTTACAATATGAACACTACACAGCTCTGAACTAATTTAATTACAGGATACGATTGAGCAGAGGTTGAGACATACAATGAAACTCCTTGTCGCCACCCATCTCCAAATAACCACCTCTAAATGGGATCAGCATTACGAACACTCTCTAAGACAACCGCTCATCGTTCCACTTGATTTTGGTATTTTAGTTACGTATTGATCTTACTCCAATTACAATATTAAAATACAGTATGGTCTTGAATATTTAGAATACAGTATGGTCTTGAACTCATTGTGTTGTAGAAAGATTAGTTCATTTTCTTCGCAGGAAGCATTGAAAGTTCATAGAGTTTGCCTGTTAAATATCCTGAAATATAAAAAGCGTTTAAAGTGCAGTTGAACCCTTTATGGCATTAATTTCCGTAGATGAATACTTCTAAAAGTGATCAATATTTTTGTAAACACAATAAAGTATAAATAAGAAGCATCAGTTCGGTGACTTCCATAAAAGACCAAAAATCTTCTAGTATCGTGCTTGGTTACATGAGAAAGGTCTCACTGCATATGTAAATACTAATATGCTTTATAAAGTGAAACTTCTTATGAAGAATACTTCTTATAAGTGACGACCAGTATTTCTAAGAATATAATTAAGTAACGATTCTGAATATCAGGCTTTTGTAAAGTAACGATTAAATTCGTCTTTGGCCACGTTCTTTAAGAGGTGCTTTTTAACTTCAAAATTGAGTATTTCTTAAAACAGAAAAAAGAATAAATTTAGAAAATTATTTATCTTTGACCTCTATGAGGTCTCTACAAGGAGACCAATTTAAAGAAGATAATTTACTATAAAAATGGGCAGTCCTATTTAAGGGGGTTTTTGGTTTAAAAGTAAATAAAAAGGTAGTAAATTTACAGATTGTGTGTGAATTTTTTCCATTCTCTACCCGAAATCGGAAACTTAAGGTTTATGAGCTATTATGAGGGTTTCTTTTATTTCATTTTTTTAACTGACAGATACAAGTGGACAGGACATCAGAATTTATGGTACGGTTCTGTGTGAATTTTGATGGAGAACAACCCGTGGGTCTCCTACATATCTTCCCTTAACAATAAACCACTCGAGAGGAATTTCGCTTCGCCGTATTTTAAGTGCTCCCATGCCGCACAGACACTATACACTTACAAAAGCCTTGCTTTCTCCGGCATTCGAACCCAGCCAGTGTTGTTAACCGCTATGCCGATTAGGGTGGCTTTTCTAAATTATAGCTTTTTATAATATCCCTGCATTCAAAGCTGATATTCTATTTATTAATATCACGCGTTCTTCCAACTTTATCTATGCGGTCCTGGTTCTGTAATTTGCACACAATAATTAATAATTTTTACAGAAAAAGAAATTCTTACTCCCTTTTCTTGTTTTATCAAAATTGTAATACCTCTTGTACGCAATTTAAATTAAAATAAAATGTTTGAGATTTGTTTTGTTTTAAGCGATGTTTATTTTAAAATATTTTAATTCACGAAGATATTCTGAAATACATGGTTTATCCGGGGAAAATAGTATTATACGATGTTAGTTCGAAAATAAACGGGAATCATCTGTATCTGCTTTGCATTTTTCAGCTGTACTGAGCTTTTTTTTCCCCAAAAAATAAATCAGTATTTGTATTCATACTTCCGCTGTATAGTCATAAAAATAAATTCCAGTTTCCCTCTACTTAAATAGCCCTCATAAATATTTCTCAG
This sequence comes from Stegodyphus dumicola, assembly GCF_044657685.1. Lineage (NCBI taxonomy): Eukaryota > Metazoa > Arthropoda > Arachnida > Araneae > Eresidae > Stegodyphus > Stegodyphus dumicola. The sequence continues at coordinate 179,540,092 of NC_140773.1, forward strand.
CTCCTGTGCAAACATGACGAAAATTACGCGATTTGTAAAAATAGAGAATTCTCATATCAGTTGTACCATGCCCCCGTTTGTCCACACTTAGTTCTTATCGCGTTGCCGACAACAAAGGCAATGGCAGAAAAATTGAATCATTAGTATAAGCATTAGCACATGCAACATAAAGTTCTCTGATAACTGATCTTACTTTCCAGTGGTCATTGGTGAGTGAGTGAGTGACCTTGGCTTCGATATCCGCGCATCCGTAACACGATATACCACTGAGATAGTTGTCCGGAGTCTGTGTGTGTGGGTCACGCAAGTATTATTTTTCCCTTTTAATGTGTTGCGTGAAGCATAACAATCGCACTACTGCCACGATTTAGGCGTCTGTGGTAACTGTCGTTTTGGATTCCATTATCAGAGACATTTCCACAAATTTCTGTTTACGCAAGCAGTTTTAAAACTGAAACTGAACTCTGCTTATAGACCTGTAGTTCAGAAATAGCCTTTAAATGGAGCATATCTAATAAACCGTAGTTTACATTTAGTAGTGGCTTATTTTATCAGGTGAAAAATTTCCTTTGTCATCAGAAGTTGACAATCTCGGAATTAGCGGAAACGTAAAATTTATTATAAATTATATGTAGCCCATATTTTGTTATTAAGGAGACATACAGAATCGATGAATCATAAAAATTTTAGTTATTATACAATAAAAACTCTTGAATAATACAACTATTAGCAGCTCCAACTATTCGCTATTACGGATCTGCATATAACTTCCTGAAAGTTACATTGCTTGTAGCCTAAGCATTATTGGTAATATAAATAGCATAATGTGTTTAAGTTGCACTTATTATATACTTGTTCTTACATTAAATTGCATGATAATAAAGAGGTAATGTAATTAAGGTAATAAGAGGCAATTTTATTCTGTATTTATTCGATCGATACCTAAGATAACACCCTCTGTTTTATCTGTGTATCAGATCTGCATGAGCATCAGTTTACATGATACGAAACATTGTAAATGCTGTAACTAATACTAGATATCAAAAATTAAAATTTTTGTAGGAATCTTCTACATAAATTGTAACAGTAAATACTAATACAAAAACAAGTGTCTACATATATTTTATGCATTGATTACAAATTTAGCTTTATTTATTTGTTTATTTATACAGGCTGCACGGCTCGTTTTCAAATTGTTTCCAATTACAAAACACAGCATAGATTAAAAAAAAAAAAAAAAAAAAAAAAAAAAAAAACCGCAGTCAAAAAAAAAAAAAAAAAAAAAAAAGATCCGTATTGTTCAATGTTCAAATATAATTCTAAGTAATCTGAAACATTAATATTGGCAAGTATACAGAAAGGCAAAATATATCAAATTTCCAAAAATTTTCCCTTCCCTGGACTGAAATAATTTCCTAGAATTCCTAAACTCTGAATCCTAGCTGTAAGAGCTACAATATTACCTTCTTCCTGGGATTTTAATGAGTTCGATGCTCAACGTCAGCTTGTTGTATACTGAATGAAATTAAAATTGCAGAATATAAAATCACGCAAGTAAATGTTTAAAAATGTGCAGAAACGTAAAACGAAGATCATAATAAACGTATACGAATGATTGCAGCTGCATTTCCTCTAATGGAAAGAAAACAAGCAGCTCTTTCATGTGTGCCGTTAGAAATTTCAGTACACCTCTGTCGAAAAGTCATTCCTACATATTAAATCTCAGTTCACGTTCATTTATAAAGATCTTTTACATTCAGTAAAATGTCTAGAATTCGTTTTGGCAAATACAAGTAGTATACAAAGCTGATTAACTTCAAGAAAGGATGGGTAGTCAGTTTTCAAATGGCTGGCTGGTCAACTATAACTAGACAGGGCAACTGTATTTATAGAGGCATAAAAGAACATTTTTGTAGAGATAGCACAATAGTCAGAGATGGTTAAAAGATGTTCATGCGGTTCGTTTGTCTGCTCAGTATGATAGTCACATTTTCCAACGACAGGTACTAATTGTAAGAATACTGCAGGCAGTTTAGACAAAATGGTATATTTGCCATCACTCCATTTACCATATGGTAAACACCTTCTAGTCGCTTTGCGGAAGTACAATAAACATACGCATCAACCATTTCGTTGTTTACTCCCTCATCGTCATCTGTACTTCCACTTCTACAATGACCGAGTTGCAAGGAATGAAGAATATTGAGTTATCTTCAGGGACGAATCTTGGTTTTACGTCTGCTTCGACGATGAATGGATAAATATAACTGTGGCAAACGGAGTAATGTAGCTAAATGTGAGGAACAACATATACGCATTACAGCAGCCATTAGCTTATCTTCCCTGCTATATATTGCGAGAAGTTTGGATCTACTGTGAACATAGTGAATATTGTCATATTTCAGAAAGGTGATGCAAATCGACTTTTGGCAAACATCCCGCAAGAATGCTTGTCATCTTAGCATGGCCACGGATTCGTTGATAATTTAAAATGTTCTTTGACATCATCAAACGTGATCTACAGATTCAACTGGAACCTTATAGAATAATTAAAATCCTGTAACAGAGATCTGAGTAAGCATGATCAGCAATATTCCAAGACATATGCAATATTTATATGCTTCATTGTCACGGTAAATCGTGAAATGCGTCACTAACAATGAAGCATCTCCGTCATATACTAGTATTCACTTTCTTCTTTTTTTTCAGACAATAAATTTAATGTTTGATTTTCCTTTATCTCATCTTATTTATTACTCAATTACTCATATTGTTGAATTTGAAAATTATATTGTCCCTTCTTGGTGCTGCAATATCGATGAATATTAGCATTTCTTATATATATATATTATCTTCCTATATATTGCTGCAACAAATTATTTCTAGTACAATTTTCATTCTCTAGAACAAAAAAACTAGAATTTACAACCAATACTGAGACTACTGTAAAATAAGAAATCTCTTACAAAAGTGGCCGACTGTCTGTAAATAAAGTAAAACATTATACTGATCATTTTGCATAAAACAAACACTTCTGAAAATGACCAGAAAATTTAAAAACAGCAACAAACTTTGCCATTTAACATCACTTTTGTTAGCTGACAACCTAGACAGAAAACTAGATTCGTCTGAAATCGTGATTTTCAACGGAAATTTCGGTATGTTTAGTAATTATGATTTCTTATACTTCCAACTTTATTCAGAAACTTTCCTCAAAAATTTAGGAAGTTTTTAATTCTGCTTTTTTCGAAGTGAAATGATTTTTCATTGTTTTCAATAAATGGAATTTTTCTGAAATGGAAAGAAATAAATATTAACATGCTTACCTCGCTTATAAAATAGATCCCAGTTATCCAACCTTACGTTCCGCTACATTCTATTTTATACAGCATATTGCTGTATAAAATAGAATGCAGACAAGCAATATGCAGTACACTGACGCATATTGCTATACTGCATTTATGCAGTACATATGAAACCTTGTAGAGTTAGAAATTGTTATTACAAAGAAATTTCTCATAGGGCTCGCTTCTCGTAAACAATTACCCCTGAAATTGACTGTTTTATCTGTAAACATAAATAAACTTCAGTACTGAATATTGCCATGCTAAGATATTCAACTCCATACAAGATCAGAATCACCCGGAATCGTAAATGGTCGTCGTAGAGAGATTCGCTGTATAAATGAGTCTAATTTCAGAAATTTTGTGATGGTAATTGTGTTTGTATTATACATCTATCATATGTCGTTTATGCTTGTCTTAAATCTGATGAAAGTTGAAGCAAGATATGTATCTGTCGTTAATCATACATTTTGGGCTCCAGCGGTGATATTAAGACATTTAGCTATTTCAGAAGTTAAGATAGTAGATACGTATACATTTCACAAGCTGAAAAAGTTTCAACTTAATGTATCACAGTATCATTTTTCTCTCATGATGTTAATTATTCCTTTTTCCCATGCGTCCCTGATTGTTCATCCTAAAAAAAACATGGACTCAATGTCTGCACTAAATTTATTTGCATTTCTGTATTAATAATTCGATAGAATATTAGTGTACAAGAATATAGAGTGCCAGTAAATAAGAGAAGAACTTCATTTAAATTTAAAATAAATGCTGGAATATTTTTACATTACTATAATGGCAAACAAAGTATTGTCGCGAAAGCTGTGTTAAATATATTGAGTACATAATTGCAATTTTATTATTGCACTGGCAACGTACGTTTTTCGGATACCACACCAAAAACTGCAAGCATTCGAACAAACATCTGTACTTGTCCATAGTTGCCGATCTTTACTTGCATCCTGCAACAACTGAATCGTTGAGATCAGAACGAACTTGAATCATTAATTAGAAATTTAATAAGAAAAGGAAGAAAACCTTCCCAAATTCGTGATTAGGCACAATCATTGTATCTTGACATTAACTCTATACCCCATAATACTGACGCAGATTAATCCGTTCTGATTGCTTAAATTTCCAAATATTTGCATCTGAAGACAGCGGATTCATGTCCTTTCTTCATCGGCGAAAAAAGCAGAAATATAGATGAATCATAAAACGCAACGCCAAAATATTATTATGAAAATAAACGTTAAAAATTTAGGATTTTATTGAAATTCGGCAAGTATTCCTTTTGATCAGTTTTCTAACTGCTATTCTGTTCAACACAGAATAATTTAGGGGAAAAAAATAGAAGTAGTCAGGGTTTACTGTAGGCAGGAAATCACTTGTCTGATATTCTGAATTTTTTTATGCAAATGTAAAACAGAGAGCATTTAGTTTTTAATTGTTAATGTGCGACCGGCTAGTTTGATTGGAATTTTATTTCAGAAAATTACAGAGCAGAATGGACAGCAATAGCTGTACTGCAGGATAGAAGAAATGCGTTCAGGGAATGCATATAGGATTGGCGACAGAGCCGTGCAATTAGTGCTGCCGTATCTAGCGGCAAAGTTTTGAAGGATGTGAAAAAAAAAATTAATTTTTAAACAACATTTCATTCTGAACGGAATTAAATGCTATACTTTTCCCAGAACAGTTTAATTTGAATGAAATATTTTCACAAGTTTTCGTTGATTACATTAGTAAACAATTTTAAGGTAATTCGATTTTATTGGTTAAGGATTACAAAAAATTAAGATCAAAGTTTATTGCACTATTAATATTAAAATTACGCATTATTTCTTTATTTCTTTTCTGTTTACAGAGCTTTTATTTAAAATACTTTCTCAAATATGAGATGCTTTTTTAGCTTCTGAGCCATCTTTTAAATCGAAAATCTGAGTCAATTTATAATGAATGATCTATTCGATTCCTTTCAATTTAGAGCGCCTTTTATTTTAATAGTGAAATACGTTAAATATTGCTGCTGATTTCCATGTACTTAACTTTCCATGAATATTTCTGAAAGGGAATTAAAAAAAGGACTTTTTTTAAAAAATATTATTTAAACTAGTAAGAGTTATGATAAGATGTAAGGAAATAATAATAATAATTTTTATATTTATCAGATTTTTTTAACCTTAATTTCAACAATACATATTCTAAAAATTCTTCTTTACTTCTTCCTTAAGAACGCATTTCATAAAATTTGCTGTACAATACATTTTAACAGATTGCTTTCCAGTGCTAGCAATTCTTGTTTAAATAGTTTTATAAACGTATTTATTAACATAATTTCAATTTATGTTTACAAATAAATGCTAAAATTATTATATATTTAGATAATATTTTTAATCATTATAAATTTAGATATATTTTATATCTAGATTTCTTCACCGTAACTTTCCCAGAAGCTTATGAAAGAATAAATCCTTCATTTCCAAATACATTTATAAATAATTTAATAAATATTTACGTATTTTGTTAAACTCAAATACATGTTTTTTGCAAGGATAAGGATATGCATAAATACCCATATATATTTAATATTTTGCATTTTCGGCGTGTGCAAATCTTTAGTTTCTGTGCATTTCAATATATTTTTCGAGTAAAGTAATTTACAATATTTTATCATATACCAGAATTTTTTACATAAGAAGAATTTTTAAATTATATTTTTTACATAAATTATAAATATAATTTGAATGAAAATTACATGCATTTTTAATACTCACTCAAAGGTCGGTTTTCCTTTGACATTTCAAATGATGGCATCTCTCCCTTTAGGCAGACAGCCCTTGCGAGCTTTACCCTATTTAATAAAAACTTAACCTGATACATGTGCCTAATTACAAATATTTTAACATGCGCAATTTTATATTTACATTTAGACATCAAATTTCAAACTTCTGTCTAAAACACACTTTATGATACATTCTTTATCAGATTCAAATTTCTCATAAATGTATTTTGGGAAAGCATTCAATAGCTCTTTTAGTAGCGGTTTTACCTAGTTTAAAAATTTGCTGGTAATGTAATAAATCATAACTATCCATTTCACATTTAAACATTAAACTCATTGTCATCAGATAGCAATCTTGATTGCCTAACTCTGCATAATATTGCTTAATTTTTTAAAACAGTTAAAACAACTAATTGATCTAAATTTACAAATACCTCAGATTTATATACTGCGTGGATGGTAACAATATAAAAAGTATATTGATATACCGATTAATAACATTGATGATGCTTTTTTCATGTCTTGAAAGTTTCAAAACTAGCAGGCCACTACTCAAGTATAAGTCTTGAATAACAAAGATTTTTCATGCTTACCTTTAGTCTTTAGTCATCAATTAAACATGTTGCTAAAATACTGAATTATTTACAATACTTTTGCAAAAGTGAGCATGAACCTCGAATTTTCGCAAAGAAAAAACTTCGTGGGAAACATTTAACGATCTGGAATCAATAAGAGGACTATTCACGACCGGATCTCCTTCGGCAGGATACACATATGTTTTCACCTCCTTCCATTACGCTATTTTCAAATTCTTAGTAAGTTGTCCTGATGATGTGGCACGTTCACATGGTCCCATCATCTTGACCACACATGTTGCTACCGCCGAACTGGCAAATGTTTCTGTCTTCTGTTCCACACATTTGTATAAAAATGTACATAATTTTACACAAATGTGTGGTTAAAAATGAAGGAAAAGTTAACTTATTAGCATATCTGCCTATATAGTTTATTAATTTTTAAGGGGATCACGGGATTTGTTGGTAATTTCATTTTTAGTGAACCCAAAATGATTATTTTTCAGATACATAAAAATAAAATGATGAGTTTAAAATGAGCAACTATTAGCCTCTCCTCTAAAAATTTTTAAAAAGTACAAGTTACAATATTATGTGGAGGACAGAAAATTTATTTTATTTAAAACATTTTGATATTTAGAATATAAAAATAAAAGCAGCAATACTCTGTCAAGGGCATCGAAAGAAGTATACAGATTTTCACGCTTATGCCACATAGTTATAAGGAAATTGAACTTTAAAATGTGTTATATTTTTGCGATATTTTGACGTTTTAAAGGGTTGTAGGAAAAAATGTCACCCGGAAAAAAGGGAAACGGAAAGAATATCCCCGGAAAATAAGGAACGGAAAAAATGTCACCCTTCGTTTGCAATGGGAAATATAAGGCATGTTTAGAAAGTCGCCAATCTGGGTGATAAAAGTTTTATCTCAACAACCGTAACTTCGGATGACCAGAAACATGTGCGAGTAGAAGCAAGATGTGTTGGCTGCTTGTTTCTTCCATGGAGCCTACCTCCATAGTTTCTTCGCTAAGGTTAAAAATAGAGGGTTGTTTAGAGGGTGGCTTGGCAAATGCGGTCAACAGCAGGAGACTGACGTTAATTACGGAAGGGGAAAGTAAACGGCTGTGTCAGGGATCATAAGGGGAGATATATTTAAAAAAAAGTGTTTTTAGGTCTCATTCAGTATCAGTATGTCATTAACGTAATTAATGAAAGCCATTTGAGACCAAAATAGGATTTGCTTTAGTAAATTATAATTAAGAATAATGGCCTCCATTGTTCTGATTATTACTGGAATAATTTAAAGATTAAATCCGATAGTATCTTAAGATGTTTTTGCAGTTGGAAAAACAAGAATATAACTCATTTTGATTCACCTTTCTTTTCTTTATGAATGACGAATATCTGTTTGCCATACACGTGATCAAATAGGGAATAAGTGTTCAATCCGTAAGATTATAAGTATTGATTAACATTTCCTATAACTACTTCTAATTGAAGCTTTCTAAGAGCAACCCCCTTAATTTTCACTTTCAGCTTTTAATTTTAGACTAAAATATGTGCATAGAATCTACCTTTAAACAATGGGATTTTTTTTTTAAAACACTGTGGCATGAGAGTACCTAGTAATAATAGTTTTAGCGTCACTAAGAATCATTTTCTGGATTCTCATATTGATTTTTTTCCAAAAAATATTAAAAGCTGCAATTGACGAGTATGAACAATGCATAATACATACATATATAACGTAAGCATACCATAAAGAAAAATGAACCCCCAACAAAAGCTGATCGACTGCTATTGAACTCTAAAGAGGGGTTTATCAGAGGGAAAATGGCAATTAAAATCAATTAAAATTCCATTTAATTGATTTTAATTATTTATTTACTGTATCGATTTATTACTTATTGTAATGGATTGGAATATTTGAATATGAATTAGCTGAATATTTAAGAAAAATATTATGACTGCGAGAATCGAAAAAAAAAAAAAAAAAAAAAAAAAAAAAAAACATTTCTTGAATATTTGCTTTCTTATAGAATGCAGATGAATTCATTTTTACTCAACGAAAATCAAAATTTAGTAGCTAATTAATCTGTCCTGTATCGAGCACTTTAGTTCAGTGATCCGTATTAATGTGCGCTTTTTTTAAAAAAAAAAAATTAAATGCTTCAAGAATAATTAGAAAAGGGCATAATTCTCTTCTTACCCTTAAATTCTGCAATAAAAAAAACTGCATTTTCAGCTATAACCAAGTGAAATAATTTTCTAAATATAATTCAGTGTAGAAAAAAATAACATACATAAAGGTCTAGGAAATGGAATCAGCGTTGCGATTCTCTTTAAGAAATATGGTGAAGCTTAGCAAAAAGTCTACGAAGTGAAGTAATTCCGTAGAATATTTTCTCTTTATGATTTAATTGCACTCAATTATACTTTATAAACGACATGTAAATACTATTTAATGTATATGTGTGGATGTGTGTGTGTGTGGCTCACTAGCGGCTGAGCTGTAAAACCGTTGAACTCTGGCAGGTCGATCCGGGGTTCGAATCCGGATCGACGGGGATGGCTGTATTGGCGTTTTCGAGGTTTTCCCCACGTGTAACGTGCATAAGAGTCAGTTTTGCTTAGAAAGTTCTCCACGAGGCACCCTTACCCTTAGGCAAATAACCGTCGAATGCTTTGCTATAATCAAACAAACCAGACCAAACAATAGATATATAAATAAGTAGCTTAAAAACTGCTATATTTTAAGTATACTTATCAAGTAGTATTTCAATATATATAATGATTAAAAGAAAGGAAAAGTAGGATCCTAACTGATTGTATAATAATGTAATCCCTATGAAGGCCCTAACAATTCTTTCTCACTTAAAGTCGTAACCCAAAAAGAGAACAAATTAAACTTCAGATACGTATACAATACTGAATCTAATACAGCAAATACAAAATATAAAAATAAATTATATATGTACGAAACCTAACTAACTATTTATATTGATATTACGTAAATATACGTATGGTAATGAACATTGTATAATAAAGATATTTTATACCTTGTTCTATATTTGGTTCCATTTATATATACCTACACATAGATATATATAATTTAAGGATTCCATTTAAGGATTATAGTAGTAGTTAATACTACTACATATAAAACACAAAAGTGCATCAATAATGTATTTTTCAGTATTATTTAACTTCCTTCTTAAGAATTTTCTGCAAGTTTGCGTTATTTTATTCATAAGTCTCAAATAAAAACAACTATTGTTTATATGTCATTAGAAAATTAACCAAAAAGCAGCGACCACAATGTAATTGAGAAACAGTCCTTAGCCGTGAAAAGGTTGAAAGCCATTCGGTTATGACTATTATCTCACATACTCAGCTACTTCGCATACATGGAACATAGCATTCGAAATGAAAAACTCAATATTTACTACAAATTCATTCGTGTAACAAATATCTGTCTTTCTACACCTATGGCTTTAAAAAAGGATGTTATTTATCTTACAGTTTATCGTTAAGTAATACATTTTCATTGTATAAAATTGCATTCATTCGAAGAATTCAATTTGTATTTTCCTCTGTATAAAACTGAATGTAGAGAAGTTAGATGTTTAAACGACCCCCAAGACCACAAGCAAGATTATTCCCTACTTTTCAGCCCACCCTGTGAAAACAGGGGTTCTAAATTTACGACCTGACCGCATATAAGGGTATTTCGTTTAGAGAGGGAAGCTTTCGCGATGGACGCATGGAGGTAGGAAGTAAGCCTTTCCTACCTCCACGGATGGACGGCAGGGGGGAAAGGCGGGTTGTCCAGCGTCGGTCATTGTCAGGTCTTTAGTAATTACTCTCCTCGCACTGCATGTAGTTATAGCCCTAAGCTGCGGTTTAGTGAAACATTTATTGACGCACAACAGAAAACTAATTCATCCTGAGCTTTGGTATAAGAAACAGTTGTAGATGCAATTTCAAGTTACGGTTTGCTATAAGAATAGGACTAAATTTTTTACCTAATTAATTTTCGCATAATTTTTTTTTCTCATTTGATTTTAATTAAAAGTAACGCATCTGCACAGGAAACATTTGTTTAAATTTGCACTTAAGTTTGAAAACAAGAATACCACAGTTATTAAAATTAAGAGGTTTATTTCAAAATTATTAGTCCAAAATTATTAGTCTCTGAGGGACTAATGTTTTCATTTTGCGTCGAATCACTCTGAATGTCCGTTTCACTTTTCAACTGTCACACCAAATATTGTGATAAAACAACGGTACCTACAGCCATCGAGTTTCGAATGACGTAATCCTACTGCGAATATGGGCAACTGGAAGCCCAAATTTGAAATTTGGAATTCGTTTTATTATCGATTTTATATTTTGTAACGAATTTTTGATTAACAAACTCAAGAATTTCAAAGCGAGCCATGGCAATGTTGTACAGAAAAAACATTTTTATCTCCAGCGCGTGAGACTGTGAATCGGAAATTCTAAAAATGTGCTCAATTTAAAATTATTTTGCGATACTGCTCTTGAACTGAATTTTATGGTTTAAATGCGAAGAATATGATATTTAATAAATAAAGGTAACACACAAAATGTTAAAAAAAGGCCCCTTTGGACGTAATTTAAAATCTGAAACCTTTCAGATTTTTTATTTTACTAAAATTTTAAAATCTAATTAAAATGGATTCCATAACCAAACGATCTGGATTTAAACATTTAATATGCAATGAACCCTCTTATGGCGACCTCTTCCAAAATAATTTCTCAGAGTAGAAATTAACACTTGTACCGAGCATTATCTCTTTAAGATGACCACTTTCACCAAAGACCAAAATAATTAGAAACGTAGATGATCGTATTAGAGAGGATTTAATGCATTTTACAATGCACCAATGCGTAACCTACTCAGAGCCGGACCATCTAGTAGCCCATAAACGATTGGCGACCATCTCCTTAAGACGATCACTTCCAAAAGTGACCGGCATTTCTATAGGTATAAACAAACACTTGCACTGAATATCATCTTTCTAGGGTGGTGATCTTCACAGATATCAAAAATCAACTAGAAACATGGATGGATTAGGATTATTCAACTATGGCAAAGCGCACGAGGGCTATCTACCTAAAGGGAGGGATGCGTTCGTGGAGAACTTTCTAAGGGAAACTGGCTCGTATACATATTACACATGGGAAAAACCACGAAAGTGCCCACGCAGCCAGCCCGTTCGCGGGATTGGAATCTCGGACCGAACTACCAGTGTTCAGCGTCTTTACCGCTCGGCCGCTGATAGGCTGAAATCTGATGGATGGCTGATGGATATCTTAGAAAGGATTTTTACTTATAGTAGTTATATTAATTACAATTACGTGTAGAGCTTATGGAAACTTAAAAGCGGCCGAGCGGTTAAGTTGCTGAATACCCTGGTTGTTATATCTGGGTACGATTCCTAGCAAAGCAGCTTTTCGTGGTTTTTCCCCTATATAACGTGGTTACGAGCTAGTTTTCCTTAGGAAGCCCTCCACGAAGGCAACCATTCTCTTAGGCAGATACCTTTCGTGCGCTTTGTTATAGTTAAGTAAACCAAACCAAATTAAAGAAGCTTATTTATTCTACTCTCCAAATTGAGCTCCAAATAAGTTATACGTGGGAGCTTTTCGTATTCATAACGTAAAACGTATCAAAATGGGGAAATTAAATAAATTTAATTATTTAACTTGGTTATCTAGAATTCCAGTTTTTAATTTATCTCTTGTTTCCAAAAATCTGAGCATGAATAAATGTGTAATAAAGCATAGACAGATAACTTTGAAATTCAGAGAATAACTTAAATGACCTTTGACCACTAGCAGCCGAGAGGTAAAAATAGTTGAATATTGGTAGTTCGACTGGCACGCCACGAAAATTTCCTGGTAAGCAGCACATCCGCCATGGCGTTCAAACCATGGCGGATGTGCTGCTTACCAGGAAATTTTCGTGTTTTTCTCCGTGTGTAACATAAATACGAGTCAGTTTCTATCAGACGTATGAAATAATTTTTGTCAACTACTCGCTATAAACAGTCCTCCATGAAGGCATCCATATTCACTTCGGCAGATAATCTTATGGTACTTTGCCATAACCTAAATAATCTGATTTGATGATTATGCTAATTTTTTCTCATACTGAATCCTGTGATGCTTTAATTAATGTTTTATTTATCATAAACTGTGTTAACTGCTTTAAATTAACCAAATCAGGATTTTTTTCTGTTAGATTTCCTTTTTGAAATTTTTCACATCATTTTAGAAGCCTAAATATGTCAGATCGTTTTAGTAAGACGTATTATTTGTAACTGTTTTACATATAAGTACAGAGAATCTCATGACGGCGAACTCTAAAAGTGTTTCCTACAACATAAATAAATAGGCTTTTATACATTTGCCTCTCTAATGCAACCATCTATATAAGTGGCCTAAAAATCGCTTGAAGCCGCCGTTAGTGGTCGCATTAGAAAAGTCTCATTATATTTGCATTTTTGTGGCATTTAATAATTTCAGTTACATGTCTGCCTTATAAATTATAATATTGATTTTTCAAGGTCGTGTAACAACTTTCAATATAAATTAGAATAGTAATAATCTTTTACATTTCATTCGGATTATTGTATTCGTATGAAAACCTTGAATCAATTGTTGATCATTATTTTGTACGTATGCTATTGCAAAAATTTAAAAATTCTTAATTATGATATTTTCCAATATTCGGGCTTTAAATGCCCAAGTTATTTAATTTTATGCCAAGATTTAAACTTTGTGCATTTACAATAAGAAGGTCTTAATTCTGGAACTTTTTAACATCTGAAGCTGGTTAAAACTGGTTGAAATGTGTTGCAGTCGCAGTTCGTATGCAAAACCATTCTCGCACTGATTTGTTTTATGCTTAATTTATAGCAATTTCCCTAAGTAACCAAATTTTAGATTTATATCATTTTTTTTTAAATTGTGAAAATAAACAAAAAGAAAGGAGAAAATTTTTCTTTCTTACATTATAATTATTTTCATTTCATCTTTTATGATAATTAGTGTATTTTTCAATTTTCCTCAACTGTCAAATCTTGTTGTATTTCTAAATATCTTTAGATTATTTACAGTCCCTGCAATTTTAGAGTTTTTATGTTAAACTCTAAAATAGTTATTAGAAGAATTATTAGAAGCATTTGATGTAATTAATGACGTACGTCGCCCATAGATTCGCAAATTTTGAATTTTCAATATTGTTGCAAGCACTTGAGCAGAAAATTCGTCTTTTCTAGCAAATTGCAAATTTTAAAATTCAAAAAATTCAACTCCATCAATCCAATTTTCAGACTCAATTAAAGGCACTGAAGTTATTTAACATTTAAGAACTCTCGGTGATTTAGAAGTCCCCGGAATTGGTACTCAAGAAATGATTTCAGAAATGCTCTTCTACAACTATTAATAATTGTTCTATCCCTTGAATAGCTAGTATCTACTGCATTTTCTTCTAATTTCTTCTTTGGTGGTTATTTGAATCATGGCAAAACACGGGAACTGTCTGTCTAAGAGAAGGGATGCCTTCGTGGAGGACTTAACGAAGTATGAGAATGGGAAACTTGATTGTATTTACCTTACACAGGAAGAAATAACTAAATTATCTTGCAACCAGCTTGTTTGCTAGGATTTGAGCCCCTGTCGAACTGTCAGTGTTAAGCGACCGCCAGAGTCGTAGCTAGGGTTTTCAGCACCCAGGGACAACTGAAGATTAATTCTACAATGTCGTAATATCAGTTTGGCGCCCCTTGGATTCTGCGCCCGGTGACAGAATCCCCCTTCTAGCTACGGCCCTGGCGACCGCTGGAGCGCTGATGAGCTGCATTATGTATTCTGCTTAAGAATATAGAACACAAATGACTGTCAATTTTATTATATCATCAGTGTTTGGTAATTTTCCCTATGAAAATAAAATTGTTAGAAATATGAGTGAAAAGACATGTAAATATTTTGAATTTGGATTCAATTTAATCCCCTTCATGTAACATATAATGCTGTAGTTTACGTAATAGCATTTAAAATTTTTGAATATATTAACACAAAAGGATACGGCAATGCTGTTACGGCATTCGACAAAATATGTCTCGTTTACGTATATATATGTATACGTATATATTCTTTGCAGAAGGAAGAAAATTATAGCCAATGCAGAAAATTTCTAAATTCAATTTCGCCAGATAAATTTTACATAAAATGAAAAAACAATTTTCAGTACATATAAATAATTAATTGAATGAATGTAAATTTTTACTGCAGAATACATTAACTTATTTTCAGCACAATATAAAACTGTTCCCACGCAAAATTTATATTATAAGAAAAAGTTAAATGTCTGTTATGTCGAATATTTCTTCACTTAGATTGCAGAGACATTTGATATTTTATGGAAGCAGGAGACTTGAAAAATGAGCAGTTCGATTCCCTCTTCGGGAATCGAACTGCGGATCTCTGGAATACGCGCCCAGCGTGCAGACCACTACACCACGAAAGCACGTCAAGAAGGCTCAAGTCTAAAATTTGTGCATATTTAGTATTAATTCTATATTTTGCATATTAACATTTTAAAAATACCTGACTAAATTACTCCTGGACGGTTGTGTATAAACCTATGGTTTGTTTGATCGAGTGCGACTCATTTGTAAAGTATTGAATGGTGTACTCGCTTGCAAAACCTTGTGAATTTTGTTTTTCTTGAAAAATCGGCAATACTAAGTATAATTGCTAAATATTACATTCTTTTTTAAGGGAACATTATAGTATAATAATAAGAATATTTTCTCCTGGGATATACTTTTATCAATGATATGTTACTGTAGCGCAGTTTTGCTAAATTCCTATAAATCAGTTCTAATTATTCTAAGCTGATTTACTAAGACTTGGAATGATGCTCAAGGCCGGCGCTAGACGTTTTGCCGCACGGTGCCTGCTTTACAACTTCAAAATTCTGCCGCCCAGCTCTTTCCAAAGTTCTAAAAATTTTGCGTTCTCTCAATTCTGCCGCCCGGTGCGGCCGCACCGATTGCATATGCTCTGGCACTGGCCCTGATGATACTAGGAATGACTAGGAAACGATAATTCAGATAATACTTATTATCTGAATTGTCATTTCCTCATAAACATGATGCTAATTAAAAATTACAGATGTTTTAATTAATAACAACCTTAAAAACTGGTTGTTAGTACCTTTAATTTTGACTCCATATACTTCAACAATTAAAAAAGCCAAAAGATAGGAAGTTTCCTTGTCAGCTCTTTTTGAGTCCTTTTCTAATACTGCTAAAATTCTGCATGATATTTGTTTTAGAACTACTAACAAACTGCTAACAAAATTTTAAATACAAAAGTTATACTGCAATTTTAAGCCTGAAAAGAAATTAATTCAGACTTGAAAGCTCTTGAAACATAAAACTTGAGCTCAAAACAATAAGAATAGAATTTTGCATTCATTTTTTTAATTATACGATTGTTGCTTCATTGATAACAATGTTATAAATAGTTCATTTAGAATTACACTACAATTGCTGCATTAGAATCCATATTTCTTACTAATTATTTAAACATGAAAAATGAGAACTATAATATTTATATGTACTTTTTAATCTCCAAAGTCATAATAAAGTTTTCTCATAAATAGGAAATTGAATGTTTTCAACAGTTTTCACCTCTTCGTCAAGATGCATTTCTTTTACGGTCCTAATTAAAAATTACAGAACAGCAGAACATAATCTTCTATCTCACGAAATTTGCTAAAACAAATTCTTTCGCATTAATTTTGAATTTTAGTTAACTCTAATTTATTCAATATTTCGAGTTCTGGATAATCAAATTAGCGGTATCATTCTAAAGCTGCAAAATGTAATTAAGAAGCTCAGCTTCGTTTTTAATGATTCATTTTACCACGCCACTGGGGAAAAAAAAAAAAGTATCTGAGTTTTCAGATTTTCAATTACGTCCAAAGGGCGTTTTTTTAACATTTTGTGTGTTACCTTTATTTATTAAATATCATGTTCTTTGCACTTAAACCATAAAATTCAATTCAATAGCAATGCCGCAGCATATCTTTAGAATTTCCCATACACACTTCCGCGCGCTGGGGACAAAAAGGTTTTTCCCAGCCGTAGAGTGTTGCCATTGCTCCCTTTTAAATCTCTGAGTTTGTTACTCAAAAATTCGTTTTTGCAAAGATTCGTTTCAAAAAGTTTTGCAAAATATAAAATCGATAATAAATCAAATTCCAAATTTCAAATTTGGTCTTCCACATGCCCATATTCGTAGGAGGATTACGTCATTCAAAATTCGATGGCTCTATTTACCGTTGTTTTATCACAATGCGAGAAATATACATACATTTATGCAGATTTTTCATTATTTAAAGGAAAATCTGAAAGCTTTCATATTTCATATTGCGCCCAAAAGGATTTTTTTTAACGTTTTGTGTGGTACCTTTATTTATTAAATATAATGTTCTTCGCACTTTACCATAAAATTCAATTCCACAGCAATATCACAAAATATTTAAAAAGCGCAAAATTTAAGAATTTCCAATACACAGTTTCGGGCGCTGGAGATACATTTCTTTTTTCGTACAGTGTTCCCGTTGCACGCTTTTAAATCGATGAGTTTGTTAATTAAAAAATTCGTTAATGTGTTGCAAAATTGGGAATAGCTAATAAAACAAATTCCAAATTCGGAATTTCAAGTGCTCATGTTTGGTTGGAGTACTGCGTTATTCAAAATTGGATGGCTCTAGGTACTGTTGTTTTTTGAAAATGCGGAAACATTCATGCATTCATGCAGAATCTTCATTATTTAGTTTCTTTAAATATAATGCATGGCAATAATATTTTGTAGCAACAGTTTGAAAAGTGAATCAACGCAGAAAGTGAAACCACGCAAAATGTCGTTTTGAGACTAATAGCCCTTTGGGTCTAACGCCCCTTTGGGCTTAAAAAAAAATAAATAAATGTTAGATTAGCAAGTTAAAAGTCCGAAATAGTAACATTTAACCGATAAGAAAGTCAGAACTCTTTACTACCTCGCTCGAAAAATGCAATTTTGAATAAAATGATAATTTTGCTTCTTTATTAAATTATTCTTATAACAGGGCTTGCATGAATGGATTATATTCTACTATAAGCAATTTTTTCATACCAATAAATTGCCACAGTTAGAGACAGAAAGTACAGTAAACCCTTTCTAAGATGACCACAGGTTCATAAGATTTTGGGCTTTTGCGAATTAGAGAAATAGCTCTCAGCACCGATGTCCAAGTTCTCCGAAATACTGATCATCATAGGAAGATAATCACCAGAAGAAAGTTGACTGTTCACATTCGGAAGTGCATTATTCTATAAATGAAAGTACATTAAGCCGATTCGATTGCGTGTATGGCCGTATCTATTTATATATAGGAAAAATTTTAATATAAAATAAATATAGTGTAAAATATATGTTACCGTTAAAGCGTATAATTAAGTTATTTCCTCGAATAAGTAAGTATTTGGCGGGGGGGGGAACTAGCCAAGCCGGTTTATTTATGTTTTAAAATAACTATATTAATTAGTATAGAATATAATATTCTATAAACTAACCAATGATAAATGCCGCTCAGACGGTGTAGTGGTTAGGGGAGCCAACTTCGATACCTAACGGCTTGGGTTCGAATACAGGGGAATGCATAGTTCTAATGGTCCGTCCCTTCATAGGAGGCAGAGGTGGCCCACCTATTAGGTGACTGCATAATAAAGTGACAACTGCTTCTGGTCAAGTCGAAGTCGGCTGAGGGACGGACCATCATTCATATTTAGAAAAAAAAAAAAAAAAACTTAATAACAAACAAAAAAATCTCAAAGGTTTCAGGTTTTAAACGTCCAAAGAGGGCGTTTTTTTTTTAACGTTTTGCTACCTTTATTTATTAAATATCATATTCTTTGCACTTAAACCATAAAATTCATTTAAATAGCAATGTCGCAAAAGAATTTTAAAAAAGCATATCTTTAGAAGAATTTCCGATACACAGTTCCGCGTGCTGGAGATAATTTTTTTTTTTCGTATAGTGTTGCCATTCCTCGCTTTTAAATCGTTGAGTTTGTTAATCAAAAATTCGTTAAAGTTTTACAAAATATGAAATCGATAATAAAACAAATTTCAAATTTGGGCTTCCAGATGCCCATATTCGCAGGAGGATTACGTCATTCAAAATTCGATGGCTCTATGTACCTTTGTTTTATCACAATGCGAAAAATATGCATATATTTATACACATTTTTCATTATTTAATTTCTTCGAATATAATGCAGGACTCTAACATTTGGTGGCAACAGTTTGAAAAGTGATTCGCCGTTTATAGTGATTCAACTTAAAATCGCAAAACGAAAAGAATGGTCCTCCAGGATCAAAGTCTCTTACACCTAATGATAAACCGTTAAAGTGGGGGAAAAAAATGACACTATAAAATATCTGTCGTTTTTTAAATTAACTGATGATAAACCGTTAGTGTTTAGAAAATTATATTTCATATTACGGATAGATTAAATAATAACGGAATGCATAATATAATATTATTCCTAGATTCGTTAAACCGTAATAAAAAATAACTAACTATACTACGCCAATAGTTCTGTTTAGCAGCTTTCGTGTGCCGTCTTTACTGTCAATTCGTAATTTATCAACACTTTAATGTGAACAAGCTGTTAGCTTCCGGTTAGGGATGGATGAAATTTAGTTTAAAGACCGGCAATCATTATTTAACAGAGGAGAAACATTTGCTCCCCGTGAATTCTTTCCTTCCGGGTGAGGTGGGTCGGTTTCTTTAAGGAAACGGGTGAAGCAAACCACGGGGGAGAACATACGATTTTCCCGCAAGCAAGTTGGAAAAACCTGCTATCGAAATGACCTTGCTCAGCTGCAGCCAGCTCAACGTCTTACCCTTAAAACCTCCCTCAAGAGAGCCCGCTATAACCCTGCCCGTTTGGCAGGTTTCCCCATCTCCAATCGGCGACATTATTTGGCGAGATTTTAGAGTTCCTTTTTTTCCGTTCCTTATTTTCCGAGTGACATTTTTTCCGTTCCTTATTTTCCAGGGACATTCTTTCCGTTTCCCTTTTTTCCGGGTGACATTTTTTCCGCACACCTTTTAAAGATACCTTAAGGTTTTTTCATTCTTTACGCATAAACATTTTGCTAAAATCTGTATTTTTGTAGTCTAGTAGCTTAGAATTTTATGAAACAAATTCTTAAGCAAAATTGCAGTGGCAATTTATCGAAAAATAACCAAGATACATTTTTTTTTTCGTAAATGCCACTAAACTATTCAAATTGCTATTGCCCATCCAACAATGAATGTTTCTTTTATGCCTACCCGATTTTCTATTGGTGTGAAACTGCCGTGTGTGAAAATACTGCCAAAGAGCTGTCAAGGATGCTCTGGACGTAAACGAAAAAACATCCCCTCTAGAGACCAAAGCTTCGAAGCCCTGCGTCAGTCGTAGTGCGGTGTTGGCGCCTCCTTTTATGCTTACGTCCATGGTCCTAAGTGTCTAAATAACAAAAGTGCATCAATCTGAGCCAGTGACTTTTCCTTACCAAATTACACCTAGGTTTTTCTTTCTTCTCCGCCCATTAAATAATAGACTCAAACCTTTTTTTTACACATGGTGTATCTGCCTTTGTAATTTAATTTAAGCAAAAATTTTATCTGATAAGATGATGGCTTGTGCCCTTTTTTGACCTTTCTGGCAATACTGACTTTGTGGCAGTTGGATACAGGCAGTGAAGAAATTCTAAATGTTTCCTAGATTCGATATAACTAGCTTTTTATATTCCAGTACAGCTACGTTCTCTAGGTCTTAAGTGAAATTCAGACGGTTAACCATACACAGAGAATAATTTCTAGAACCAAATCTATTATACACGGTTCCAGATGATTTGAATCTTCTGTGTAGCATTGTCCTGCCGAAGTGATGCTCAGTATACCCATATTTGTTTAAAATATTAGTCACTTTCAGATGTGATTATATCTATGTTAGATAGCTGTCTCAAGAAGTTCCTCTGTACTTCAGTAGTACTCGATCATCTCACACTGCATTTTCAGCGTCCACGATAACCCAAAAATGACGCATGTTCATGTTGCTTTTTGAAGTAAAATTAGCATTCGGTATCATTCTTTACGCATCTCTACAGAAAAAGGAGCATATAGAAGATAGAAGATTAATTATTTAACCAGATGTTCTCATATTCGTAATGAGAATAATCAGTTACGTTACGATAAGATTATTATCAGATGCATCAGCATTTATGTGCAGCTTCTACGTATCTCAGTATTACTAATTGCACTGAAAACTTTCATTGAGAAGGTGAGTAAACAAAAAAACTAGTCAAATGCTAATTTCACTGACTGGAAACAGCCGCCCGGTTTTTGTATGAATAACAAACCCATGTTTTGATTTGTGTAACAACAAAATTTGATTTGTTGTAGCAGAAGCGAAGGACAATCAGCATGCGGTGTGGTGGACGTGATTGATTAAATGGAGCGCACCAAAGCGAAGAGAGCAAACGCCCATCCTTCGGAACAAGTTATTTCCGAGTCAAAATAATAGCCGCCGCCATGGAATGTTCAGTGACTGGAAGGTCAGTCACCAAATCAAGGACATAATTATTAACAACATTTATGTATTTCATCTTGTCGTTATTCCGTGAGAGTAATACATAAGAGGAAAGGTGTGTTTCCGCATTTCTTCTAGGTGAAGCTGATTTATATATTTATCATTCGTTTACTAGTTTATAGCAATACTGAGATGCTGTGAATGTGTTGCTCTTGTCACTTTTGAACTGTTGACAAACGCTTTATGGATCGTCAACAGGAAATGAATAACGATATCAATAGTATCATAATAACTTTAAGTTCCTAAAAATGAGTTACAAACATGATGCGCTGACCTGTTGTTTGCTTTTTAGTTAGAGAGCGTAAAATGACTATCCATAAAACAATTATGCATGGTTCTATACAATTTTAGTCTTCTCTGGAGCTGTTCGTCTTAGGCATGTGATGTTTTAGTATATATGCCGCCCATTTATGTTGCAAAAAATAATAACCAGTTATGAGAAGTAGTTGCCATGAAAGTTTTCAACGATTCAGGATGCAGCACCACATACTAGCACGCTAAAAATAATGATACTCCGTAAAAAGAAATGAATTTGAATGAAAAACTGAATTCTGTCTCTTCCCCTCTCTTTTTTAACAAAGCTTCAGGTCTGCAGTTTGAAGATGTAGTTGCTATTCTACACAGAATACGGTTGATAATCTTTGAAAGGATCATAGGATCATACGCACACTCTGTACATTAATATTTACTAGCTTTAATCTTAATGCAACACAACAAGTTACATTAAATTTCATCTTTTGTTTTGTTAGGACTTATTTTACTTGGATAACTCATCATTCGGTAAATTCAACAGTGTCACTCTCCTCTTATATTATAAGCATATTGGTTATACTTAAGTACTCAGCAGTTTTGTACAATCCATTTACAATATGTTTTTTCCTTTTAGGGTGGATTGTAGATTTCTCGGCAACTGTTACATGATATGCCGAAACACTTTTCAGTGAACCGTGCTAAGGTGCGATGTTGCTATGCTTCCTGCACTTTAAGTTTCTAGTTGACTGTAAAAAGAATTCTAAATCATTTCTTCTCTTCATATATGCTTCATCGACCTGAAGGGATCGATATCTATCATTAAGGTTGTAGAGTTTATGCCTTTTTGTAAGCATAAATAGTAAACCCCACTAAAGATAAAGTAGCGAATTCTCGCTATTTCTTTGAAGAACAGGTACTACAGGAGGTTTAAATAACCTTTTTATTTGAACTAACGTAACAAGATGCACACATTTGGTGCTCACAATTCACCACCACTTGTGGCTAAATAATTTAAACATAAAATAAAATGTAAAATCACAAAAAATTAGGATGGCCGAATGACTGGCTCCTTATTTATCTAAACCGTTAAATCGACTGCTCACAGCAAAGCCGAGCCTAGAATATCAATATAATCTAAAGAGGGTGGCTAGAGAACTATTTCAAAACACACAACATAAACTCGGAACTAATTTCCCTACTACTTCACGAACTCTTGAAACCGCAGCTTTAATACTGCTTCTGAACACATTTAGATTTTGCATAGTACGTCATTAAAATTTACATTCCGGCTGGAAACTGAAATCAGTAGGAAAAAGAAAATCAAACTAAATATAACTATTCAGAATAAAATAAGATCTTTACAAGGTAATCTTTGGATTAAATCGTTGGGGCAGAGATAGCAATTAATTTTAAGAATCCCATCTCAAGAAAATGTACTTTTCTTCCTTCACATATTTTGTAGATAATTTGTAACTAAGAATCTAAAGTAATTTATGAGCGTTTTGAAACATAGCAATAAATTTCTCAGAAAATATTAAACGGTTCAGTTTTAATATTGGTGGTTTTAAAATAAAATAGAACACGACTAATGTATAACGAACCGTTCCTAAGACGTGTGTATTTAATTATGGCAAAGCACACTAGGGCTGTCTGCCTAAGAGGAGGAATGCCTTCGTTTAGGGCTTTCTAAGGGAAACTGGCTCGTATACACGTTACACATGGGAAAAACCACGAAAACGCCCATGCAGCCAGCCCATTCGCGGGATTCGAACCTCGGACCGAACTACCAGTATTCAGCAACGTTACCGCTCGGCCGCTGGTGAACCGGTTATTTTTATATCATTTCGCAGCTCCAGGACGCCTCCCTAATATTTATGAAAATTTTGTGGCACCCCACAAGCATTGTGCAAATTCGACACACGCGTGAGTGAAAAACTGTCAGGTTTTCCACTTGTACTGTAATATACTATTGCGGTTTTAGGCCATAAACTTTAATTTATAATTTTAAGACATAGAACAATGCGAAAATTTCAAATATGTAACAGATGAAATGACAGCGTCACAAGCAAAGCAAGTAAAATGAACATTTATATTATAAAAAGAATGCGTCGAACCGTTTTTCTTTTTTCTTTGTCTATATTGTCTTATCTTTATCTATTTTCAGATACATTGTGTAAAAATATTTGGTAATTGTAAAATTATTGTAATAATTTAAAGAAATATTAAAACTGCTAAAATTTTTGGCGACCCCCTGCTGCAGGTGCTGAGACCCCCATCGGGGTCGCGACCCACAGTTTAAGAAACTCTGTTCTATAGAATCAAGAATCATTGTTATAACAAACATTATTGTTAGAATGTTTATACTTATGTTATTTATGGCGCTTTGTTTTTACTTTATGTACCGAATTAATGTGCGCTTCTAAGTTATTCTTCATATTAAAGTGCTTAAAAATACAAGTAAATTCTTAACAGTTATTAGGTATTTCTCCCATTTTCCTAGCGTGCCTCTGTGGTGTAGTGGTCAGCACACCAAGCCGGTATTGCAGAGGTCCGTGGTTCAATTCCCGGCGAAGGCGTTGCTAATTTTTCATTTTGCCTGCTTCCAAAAAATACCTAATGTCTCTACAGTAGCGCCTGAACTAAAAGGGTGTTGGATGATGCTTCTCCTCACCCAGGATTTGGCGACTGGTACCTTAAAAATCCCAGTCGCCCTTTAAAAAGGGGAGTATACAAAGTATTTCTCCCGCCTTCCTAGCTTGCCTTCGTGGTGTAGTGGTTCAGCACGCTGGGCCTGTATTCCAGATTTCCGTGGTTCAATTCCCGGCGAAGGCGTTGCTCATTTTTCATCTTTCATGATTCCAAAATTCCTAATGTCGCTACACAGTATTTTGAAGAGTTGTGTAGATTTGTCGAAGCAAGAAATATGAGCAATGCCCTTAGTGGGATTCTAAATCTGAATCTCACGATCGCTAGCTGAATATACTTCTAATTACACCCGGAAGGCATTTCGGTAAGCAGAGAGAAGATACCTTACATTCTTCCCCTCATAAAGGTCGACAGCTGAGATGAGTCCCAACTGCCAAGTCCTGGTCGGGACGAATTATTGTCTACCATATTTTAGTTTGGCAGACTTTGTAGTGTCATTAGGTTTGCTGAAGCAGAAAACATGAAAAATATGCAGTGCTTTCGCCGAGATTCGAACTCTGAACTTTCAGACTGTTAGCTGGACGTACTTTCAAGGAGGGAGAAAATAGCTTACAATTTCTTAATTAATTATCATCTTGGTTATTACTCTTTTTTCTGATTTTTAACGAATTTCGGATTAACCGCATATGTCATTCCCATCCATTAACCGTGCATGAATCTAATTGATCGACCATCTACTGCATTTGTATTTTTAGGTGAACCCAATACAAACATCCCACAGTTCTCGATGGTTTTGGTTTTATAGCAGAAACGTTATGCTCAGTACCGATGTTTCTTTATCTATTTGGTTACTTTTACAAGCACTGAATAAGAAATCGGTCGCTATGAAAGTTTGAGTATATAGTTTTCTAATAGTACAGCATGTGAATTAAGAAATCAGTTTTTTGCTTGTAATTGCTTCCAAAAGAACTAGAATAGTGTAGAACTGGCTAACTTTGGTGAAATAATTTTTTTCAAGAATTAACTCTAATAAGTAAAAAATTTATTTCTTAAGCATGTACCGAATACAACTGCACTCCTTTCGACGTAATAAATATAAGGTTATGTATATTTGGTTAATAGTGGATTATCAAAATCTAGTTTTCTGTCTTTGAAAAAAAAAAAAAAAAAACTTCAATTAACATTTCCTTTAGAAAACCACTAGACCCATTTTTAGTTGCTGTCTTTTCCGCCTTTTCACATCCACGTACCTCCGAAGAAGCCGTTGTTCCAAAACAGGGTGAATGGCTTTTTTCGTAGCCAGTTCCTTCCTACATCACGATTCAAGCGGTTTTCCGCTTGTTGTACACATATGTTCGTTGATTGTCCTTGGAATGCTTGTTATATTCACTTTTTCAGCCCCGAGCACTGAATTCTGAGAGTGAATTGACCTTTCTGACTCTCCTACCAAAAACAACTCGGTTTGTAGGTAACGTCGTCGTATTAAAAATATTTGACTCGGTCAAACAGCGTACGCAGTCCTTGGACTAAATAGTGCTAGTTGTAATTTATCCACCCAGACTGCTTCCTTATCAAAATGATTCAATCACAAAGTGTGATGGATTTCAGATTGCTAAGAAATGTTCACCAAAATTCGGTCTATTTTAGATATTCTTAAATAGACCGAATTTTGGTGAACCTCAACTCTTGAACCTTAAAATGCCCCAAACTCCGGGAAATTGGAGAAATTAAAAATTTTTAATGTTTAAAATGTTAAAGAGCAAACAGTATTTTTAAAAGTAAAATTACAAGGTTTTTCCTGTAAAAAATTAACTAAATTTCTTCAACCCTACTAAGACAGACAAGTAAGTTATAGGTCCATGTATGAAATAACAACTGAGTTCGGGGAAGGTTTAAACCGGGAATTCCCAGCTGCATGAATGAAATTTTAAAGGGGGTCAATGATGATCAGAGGTTTGATATGAGAATCTACAGACAAATGTGCACCGGCAGTACAGAAAACAAAACACAAACTGAGCATTTTTTGAACGAGTAATTTAAGAATCAAGTTAAGCATTTTTGTGCTATATATTAAAAACATTGCATAAATGTATCAAACGTTGCCTTACATTCATTAAAATCGTATTTTTGTGCAGTTAGAATCTGTGATTTTGTTTCTGTAAACTTGTTTGTATTTGTAAAATTAAAACATATAAATATAAATATTAATTAATTAATTAAAATTAATAAAACAAATTTTTAAAAAAACTTTTTCTCTCCTCAAGCATTTTTATTTGAATTCTTAGTTTAAATGCTATTTTTAAGTTATTTGTGGACAATTATTTGAATTATTATTATGTTAATTATCATTATGTTGTCATGTTAATTACTATTGTGTTAATTATCATTAGGTTGTCATGTTAATTATCATTAGGTTGTCATGTTAGTTATCATTATGTTGTCATGTTAATTATTATTATGTTGTATGCTGTATTTTATAAAGAAAAATTTAAGGGGGGGGTAAATGAAAAAACCATCTTTTTAAAAAGGGTTGATGCAGAAAAAGGTTTGGGAATACCTGGTTTAAACAAATCTTTCAATTAAAACCTTTTAAATTGAACAGTTTGACTTAAACTCATTTGTGCTTACAAATTAAATCTTCGCTACCTGCCGGCTATCAATTAACAGAAAGTTGAACTTAGACTCTAAATTAGCTCTATACTAGAAATTGCAAATATAAGCAGCCTAACTAAGCGTTGGCTCAAATTACTAAGCGCGCAATTTATTTTGTCTAGCAAAATGGTTAATGTCTGGTAACTTCTTTATTTGCCAATTCAATATTTTAAATTTTATTAAAATTAAGTCTATCTTGAATGCCCTAAACATTTTATAAATCACATGGCACCACAATTATTTATATAAAAATAATTTCTTATTAAATAGGAATCAAAGATTTGTAGATTGAGCGAAATTCATCAATGACAAACGCACCATTGACTGAACGTATATGTTTGTGGAACACTGTAATTTCAGCCGGGTTCATATCCACGAACAAATTGTTTACATGCACTTTCTAATAGTTTTCCCCATGTGTAACTTAAAGACGAGGTATTTTCCTTAGAAAGTGCTTCACAAAGTCTTCTCATTCCTTAAGCAGATAGCTCTTGTCTTTTCTATACACAAAAAATGTAACTTGATCCCATAGAAATCAACAGTAACAAATTAATTAGATAAATTAAAAAAATCGGATAACTGTTAAAATTAAGCAAATATTTGTGTTTTAGACCGGCAATTTGAAGTCATCTTTTTGCCAGTCGTGCATAACTAAACCCATGATGTTTGAAGAGGGCATGCATCAATAGATATCCGTAACTACATGAAAAGAAACTCGTTGAAACCGATTTTAGCGATGAAATCATTGCCAAATATTCCGAAACTACTGCTTGTGGATTAAGTTTCTGCTCCATTAGAATTTATCTTATCTCTTAGATGTATATATAGTATGTAGTAGCAGTTTGCTTTTTCTTGAAGTTTTATTTCGGGGTGAAGGGCAAAATACAGGGAAACCTCCCTAAAACGAGTACTCACGCCGCCAGACGATTTTGGGTTTCTGCACAGGTTGTTACCTTAGAGAGCTGATGCTCAAGACCATTGTTTACTTATCTCCTAAGAAGTGTCGGTCACTTGACACAGAAGAGGTCGTTTACGAGAGGTTGAAATTGACAAGAGGTTTCACTGTATTTGCACTGGTTCAAGTGTTGATGGTTGAAAATTTAATATTCAGAGGCAGAAATCGCATAACAAGCTAAATGATATTATTTTGAAATCTCCACTTTACTTTTTTTAAATGAAGTAAAAGTTTATACTTTCTTTCTTCATTATTTTCTTTCTCGTTTCTGACACTTTATCATTGCTTCAATAAAACGGGTTTGACCGAAATTTTCCTACCACCTGGGTCACTGTCACTGTGAAACACTGTCTTCAGAGTTTTATTTTTGTCTGCACTGGATTTCAAAGGGGCAGAATTTCATTATTAATAAAAACAATGCTCCAAAGTAGAGGCTTCATAAGAGCGTGAAGGTTCCTTCTCGAATACCAGCTAGGAGGAGGTGGAAGTTGGACTTCTCTATCCCATCTTTTCAGGTTTCCACATTCAAAATCTTTCCTTTGGGACAGCCATATTATATTCACAAAGTGTTATTAAAAAAAAAATCGTGGTGTAAGCATTGCCATACGTTAAGAGTCGTTGAATGGAAAGGAAGTGGTAAGGGAACTGAAGAGAAAGCAAGGAAAGCATTGGTTATGCTTGCAGTCATGAAGTGACAGATCGATTTTGCAGGAAAAAATGCAGTCGCTACTGGTTAAAACGTGAGTTTTAAAACTGTATAAATCACTGGAAGTAGTATTCTTTTAACCTCTTGTGTGCTTAATTTATAACGTGTCGAAAATGCCTAAGCAGAATGATTTAAGCCAAAAAGAAAAGGGTAAATCTTTAAAAAAAACTTAATGTTTTTCGTACGTACAGGTCTCCACTCTCCTCGCTCCCAAATGCCGCGCTTAAACTGGGAATTTTCTAAATCGCACTATGCAATTTATTTATATGAAGAACTAAAAAAATGCAGAAGTTTCAAGGAAGTTCTAAAAAGGTAGAAAATCAAGAGATGCTGAAATTACTTTTCTGGAATGGTTTCAAGCTAAAAAAGCTAAAAAATATTATTAAGCTAAAAATCTATTAAGCTAAAAAATATTTCTATTCCTAAAGGCTTTTTTCGCTCATTCGTTAAATGGTAGGAGGGAATTTTATGTCAACTGATATATTGCTCACAAAATAGATAAAGAGAAATCCAGCATTGTTCATTGGAAATGCATGGTGAGAAAAAAGAAGCAGATCATCCTGTAAATGATAACTGGATAAAAATGCTTTAAAATAATACAATTCACACGAAATTTATAATACATACGAAAGTGGCCTGAGTCACAGTATCAGGTATTTTTTCCCTCCTTACCCATGCCTTCGTGGTGTAATTGGAAGCATGTCCGATTAGCAATCGCGAGGTCCGGTGTTCGAGTTCCAGCGAGGGCAATGCATATTTTTTCTTCTTTGAGTAAAACTAATGACTCAACAGGTGGAGACCGAACTTATTCTGGTGTTCTAGTTATAATTCGTCACCACCAGGACCTCCTTCTCAGTTGCCCTTTAAGAGAGGGAATCTGTAAGGTATTTTATCCTTCCCTATCGTGTGGCTTTGTACTGTAATTGGAAGCACATTCGGCTCGTAAATGGGAAGTTCAGTTTCCGAATACCGGCGAAGGCACTGCACTTTTTCACGTCTCTCACCCCGAAATGAAAGTCTAATGGCTCTACAACAAAATATTACCAGAATACACAATAATAATTATTACTGAAGCAGCAATTGGTTAAGAAACTGAAAGAATGAGTTATTGTGTTATTAACATGTAATATGGACCGAATAATCTCGAAGACGACACTGGTTATTGACAAAAGCAGAAAGCCTCGATGTTTGAAAGGAGCTAAGTATTTTATTTACTTCTAACCTGCCATAGCAGCAAGTCCTCATGGATGACAAATAGTTTAGATTGTCCTCAAAGTCCCTGAACAAATTTAGCCTATTATTAGGGGTATTAGTAGAGAGCAGTAGTGCTATAAAGTCAGCAGTAGTGGTGTAAAGTAATAGTGTAGTATTAATGCTGCCCTGTAGACAACCTAAAAGTGAATGTTTGGTGTAGGATGCTGCGTGACAAGAATTTAGGACCGTTTTTCTTTAATGGAGAAATGTTAACAGCCGGAGTTTACCTCGTACATTGGTTAATTAAATTCATCTGTAGTTGGAGGAACATAAACCGGGAGGCTATTTTGCCGTATGTCGATGTTGCGTCATTTGTCACAAAAGTTTGTGCTTGTGAATGCGTGCGTCATTTGTCACAAAAGTTCCCCTTGCTTGTGAATGCGTGACCAAATGTATACGTTGGTCTATTCCGAAACAAAAGCAGTTAAAGTTCTTCAGGGACTTTTTGGACACTGTATTTTTACTGATTTCTTTTGAAAGGCCACAGCGAACTGAAAAATAAAAAAACAGCTTTACAGCAACACAGAGATGCGACGCCAGCTCTCGTGCTGTTAGTGATCTACGGCGTCTTGCAACAGGAAGTGATCGTCTGTCGTTGTGGTAATCCTCCGGCGTCCAGACCCATCTGTTTTACAGGAGTTTTGATCCCTTTAGTAACGATTCTGCAGCCTGCTGATGACTGTACGATGCATATTCAGCTCTCTCGCTATAAAGGATTGTTTTGCACTAATTTGCAACATTTCGACAGCCCTACAACGCATTTTTCATTGTACAAATGGTGCCTTTGGCTCATGCTTTCTGCTCTGACTAGCTCGGATTTCACTAAACCATCGCTGCTTTTATAGGTCCGGCTTCTTGCTTTTTAAGGCGTTGTGGTGTGACTGCGGAATTGCTTTTATGATAGTTTTGGTTACCTATTTGCATTTGACGATGCAACTTATACCTCATATGTAAACTGTATGTTTTAATTACCCTTTCTACATTCTTACCTATTTCTTTAGCGTTTAGTGCTTATTTTTTGAATACGTGTGGTCAAATTTTGGTGGCTGTAGGTGCCGCATCTTTCTTACTTTTATAACAACAGAGATTTCAAAGAATTTTCTGAATTTTGTAACTACTACTAATAGTACGTTTTGAACAGTACGTATATTCACGTATGCTATTAAAACACAGACAAATGCAGACAAATTTTAGCCATTTCCAGTAAATTTCTTAATTTGTTTTTCTGTTTTACTTCTCTATCCAGAAATGAGGAACAACAGTTCGCTGACACCAAGTCAACGACCATCCATCTCGAGATGATAGCCCAACTACTGGAAATGGCGAACGCAATGACCTAAGAGGAAAGGAAAAACAGTAAAAGACAACCCTATTTCTTTTCCCCGATACTTTCTTTTCCGCAGACTGAAAAGAGAGAGAGAAGAGGTCGCTGCCCCAAAAACACACTCCGATAGACGCCACTTGTTGGCTGACCCATAACGGTATTTTTGTTTTTTGTTAAGCAATTCCTCTCTCCATCCGTTTACTCTTGCATCTCAGAGAGCGGTGTCTGGATTCAGAAGAATCATCCATTACGCTGTTAAGTAGTGGTTATTTTTAGGACTTGTATACAATTCTCCACCGCAATGCCTAATGGATGTTTAAAAATTACTCAGCTATTTCCGAAACAGCTTAACATGAATGCTGAAGGATATAGGACGAGGAAATGTTCTTTTAAAATCCTTCCCACTGCTGTTTACAGCACTAAAAGATGACCGTTACTTGTGCAAATATTCATAACATGTCTATGTTTGCATTAAAATATTAAAACATCCTCAAGGCTAAAAATTCCTACTACACTTAATCGCTACCATCGATTCGCCTGAGAGCTTTTCTGAAGAATAAAAAGTTTATAGTGTTTTTAGATAAAGTAAATATTTCACCCAGTGATGTCAGTGAAGGAATGATACACAAATTCCTTAAAAAACAGGAATTTGGGAAGTTTTAAAATTCAATTCCCATGTTCCCTGCACAAGCCTTCCTTTTACACAGATTTCATGTTTTTGCATGTAATCAAGACCATATATTTATTCTACACGTCTAAAAACATTACTTTCATATAATTAAAAACATGTAAGAGTTTACATCTAAAATAAATACTTTCATGTTAAATTCATATCAAGTAATACCGAACTTACTCGCGCATGCCCTCTTTTATTAATTTTATCGTCGGAGAGCGGAAAATTATGCGAGTAATTTTAATCTCAAAGGAAGCGTTTACATTAAGAACATAAATGACAAATATTCATGGATAAACTACCGGTAACTATCAAAGTATTATTTACTTAAAAGAAACCTATAACATAATAGTTAACAATATTAGCAAAAAATCTGATTTTATTGTCGCCAAAATGAATCTGGCCAAGGCTCATTCAGTGATCAGCCATTTGAAAATGTAAGTCAAGAATCATCTGGTGATGAAGGAAAACGTTATTAATTATGTGGATTATCTAAAAGTGTATCTGGTTGTCTTGCTGAAGAAGAAGGAATTACAAAGAAACCTCGGCGAATAAATTTCTGTCTAGCCTTTCTTGGCCTTTCATTAAGAATTTCTAAGAAGACATTATTTAAACCCTTCTTAAAAGCCACTCTGCTCCTAATAATTTCCAATTCTCCTGCACTCTTCAATTAGGGTAATAAATAGAATGTGTAAGGATATTTTTATGGATTATTTTTCCATTACCAAAAATAATTTACTTGGTTCATAAATTATTCTTCTACATTTCTCTCTACTTCTTTGAGTGCATCAAGATATTCTGACTATTATTCAAATTTTTCAGTTGAAAGGATTTGTTTCTTCTAAATCCTAAATTAATTATGAGATTTTTAGTGTTCCCCTCTAATGAAGATGTTTAGCTGGCCACTTCATTGACTTGACACTTCTTTTTTTTTTTTAATGATTATCATTTTTGTCTTTATATTAACAGAATCCTCGGTCATGTTCCTTCTCAAGACAAAATTTCTTCCAAATTACATTCGACAGCTGATTAAAAGTCTCTTGCAAGCAATATTAAAAAACAATATAGCATTTAAGCAATCAAAAGACCGTAGATAAGTTTTGACAATTATATCACATTTTATTTCTCCAACTCTACAGTGTGTGTTTGTAAGATAAAAAATATTTAAATCAAAATGATAATTTAAATTAGCAATAGTCCTTAATTCCCCCTCTCTGTTCTCGTAATAACCTTTTTGGATTGCGTCATTTCTAGATCACCATCTCGCAGGGCTTGGCAATGCTTATGACGTAGCTGATGTGGAACCTGAACTCAAAATTTCGAGAACTGAAACCTTTCTCTTAATAAACAACCTAAACCCAAACCTTCTGTTGGTGAGCTTCCATATTGGAGCAAAAGCTTTTTTTGTAAAAGTTTTAAAAAGGAAATGACAATAGGTATCCTAAATAATAATATTATTTAGTATAATAATTAGAATAATTAAGAATTAGTATTCGCTTCAATATCATTTTATGTCGGTATTTAAATCTACACTATGAGGCAAAATAAATAGTTAAATAGAAAACAATGTTAGAAATTACTAATTATTATAACAATTAACGTTATTTAAAATTCCAACTAACCTTTCAATTTTGGAGTACATATAAAAAAGCAGCTAATTTTAGATCGAATTGCTGGGCATTAGTAATTAGACATTCACAGGAATTATGTAAGCAAATAAAAGCAAAAGCACAATAACACTATAAACTCATCATAAGCAAAATGATTTCTGTTTTGGTTCCGCCCGGGATCGAACCGGGGACCTTCTGCGTGTGAAGCAGACGTGATAACCACTACACCACGGAACCACGGTGTTAGGCGTTCTGTAAAAGATCTAAAAACAGATTTAAGATTTTTGTTCGTTTACTTTTTATTTAATTTTTTAATTCTCCATCTTGCACCCAAGACACTACTTTGCTCGCTGAAGTGTCGCTTATCGTCTGCTAGCTATTGTCCATGGTTATCTAAAAATATAATCTCTATAAAACTGTGAGGTGTATAGCGCACTCACAATGTAATGCTTCTCCAAGTTGTAACACAGAGAACTATCGCTAAATCGTTGCAGCTTTCTCCATGTCATCCTTTTACATAATATGTGTATAGATTAAGTTATATTAGAATTAAACAGGCGAAAGAAAAACAAGTAAATGAACAATAAAATATTAATTGAGCAAATTAATGGTACTGCAATTTACAAATTGAGTAAACTGAATTTAAAAAAAAAATTAAAAACTGAAAATGGAGTCAAAGTAATTTTTGCTATATCATATAAATTGAAATAGAACGGTATAAAATGGAAAAAGCTTTGGTTTAATTCTTGAATGGGCATAGATTTGAACTGCCGCATTTGTGCCTGTTCAAAGAACCATCCTGAATTATCATGAAAATTAATAACTGCATTAGTAACATCGTAGATGCTTTCAGTTAACACCCGATACAAACAGTCGGATAATTTTCCATAGTCTGAAAAAATAACATCTTCAGCATCGAGTTTCATTTACATTATGACACACTTTGCAAGTTCATCCAATAATCTGGTAATAGAAGTTGAGGCAAGGTCAGAATTTTTTAGAACCTCTTGATTATAAAATACTTTGAGACAGATAAAAGAATGTTAATGATCTTAGTAATTGAGACAGATAAAAGAATGATAGTGATCTTAGTAACGAAATTACTTAGGAAACACATGAGCTAAAATCACATGCATTCCAAAATGGTGGAAATGACGTAAAAAATGCGTCAGCAAAAACAACTAGACCTTACAAATTTCTCTGCATCGTATATGGTAAAATAACGCTGGGATAGAAAAATCGGTTAAAAAAAAATAATAATTTAAAAGAAAAAAAGAAAAAAAAAAAACTTTTTCTTAACGCGGTTAACCGAGCATTATAACTCGCTGAAAGGAAACACTGCAAGGTGCATCTCAAGCGAAATTTTGCTTTTCTGTGAAGAAATTTTTCTGGGTACAGTACTGATATTGACAGTATCCTAAAAGAAAATTTCTGCGTAGGAAGTTCATGATTATTTATGGAACATATTCAGTATCCTCATTAAGATGACCATCCAAAATTCGAGTTTATTTGGGGGCTTCCGTAGAGGTAATAATTTTAGAAAAGTTACTTTCAGTACGGATGTTTACTTATATTTTTAGAATAAGCAATCACTTCCGGAGGTAGCACTCTAAAAATAAGTAACGCCGTAAGAGAGATCATTATTTTTTTTAATTTATGTTTTTATTCAATTTTGTTCTCTCCCCATAAATGTTCACAGTATTTAAAATTTTTATAATTACTTATCCACATTATTTCGTACGGTTTAAATAAAAATAAAGTGTTTAAAAGATAATAATTATTTTCTTAAAATCCACATTGTTATGGGAGAAAATATATTTAGAAATTAATTATTTTTAGTTTCTTGTAAAAGTTGCTCAAATACGATAGATATTATGCTTCGGTTAAAAGGCCGTATTAGAATTTAGACTCGGAAATTCATCAGTCATTTAAATAATACAGCGTAGTAGACCTCAGTTAATATAATTGCGGCTAATTTTATTATTCGGATACTGTTATTGAATTGCCAAACTCCTGCCCATTTGTATACGAAAACATGGAAAATACATTGCCTATTGTCATCAACAAGTCAGTTAATGTTAACAAAATATAATAAAATGAAATTTAAAACTGAAGTAATATCAACAATTAAAAGATAAAATTCCCATATAAGGTCGACATGGAGCAAATAACAGAACTGTGTCATCAGGTAAGGGATAAAGTCGCCAAGCATTTTGATTTTGATTTAAGGTAACATGTCTCAGAAACCACGGAACCACGTCTCAGAAAAAGATAATAAAGAAATGTTTTAAGCATGCCAAACTTTAAATAAATGATAAAATAAAAGAAGATGAAGAATTAGAAATGTCTCCAACTAATCGGCATTGTGAGGAATTTAACGCTTAAAAGGATATTGATGAAAAACATCAAGCTGTAGATTCAATGCGAGACGATACCTACCCGTCGTATTTTGAACAAAACCAAGCACATCATGTGATAAAGTTTCTGAAGATGATGAGGAGGAAACCAGTTAATTTTTTGCTAATGCTGAGATGAAGAGTTGCCCTATGATGATTTAGGTTAGGTTTATGACATCAGCCAATCAAATGATTCCAGAACCTTTATGAACAGGTCAAAAAATGAATTTTTGCCTAAGAATTCCAGACAATCAACTGTTAATGTCTTTTCATAATTAAAGGGGTATGAAAATAAGTGTTTATATGTTTCTAGTTATATGTATGTTAAATTCCATTGATATTTCCGAAAATATTTTTCTCGTCACTTAATGGACAAACATGATCACATTAAACGGCGACTACTGAAAGCATAAAAAAAACGGCAAACCCTAAAAATTTATCATGAAAAAAAAAAGTGCTCTTATATATATTTAATTTTGTGTTCTACACAGAGATATTTATTATTTTTTTTTTTTTTTTGACTGAGTTGCAAGTGTTTTATTATGGCTCTGGTTTATGTTCTTGGTGCACACGCGTGTAAAAAGGAAAGAAAGTTAATATTTTACAATCGCAAATATACTGTTTAAAAAGTAAGTAGTAATGTATTCATTTCTTGGGTTGAAACAATTTTTACCAAAAAGAAAGAAGCAATGTTAAATTAAAGCATCTTTAAGTGGAAATGATGTTTGCAAAATGTCTAGGCTCTTTATAGAGATATGCTTATTTTGATGCTGTTTAAACATTGAAAGAGACTAAATGTATTTTGAATTTTATGCAGATTAAATGCTTATCATGGTCTCACGTGCAGTCAATGTCACGTGCGTGAGCAAATGGCGAGTCATTTACCAGATTTTATTACTAATCGAGTCTAGACTCAAAAGGTTATTTTTTTTTTTAGTCCAAAGGGGCAATTTGCCCGGAAGGACTATTAATTTCGTTTTAGCATTTTGCGTCGATTCACGATAAGTGTTGTTTCACCTTTCAAATTGTTGCCACCAAATATTATCGCCCTGTATTATATTTAAAGAAATAAAATAATGAAAAATCTGCATGAATGTATATATGTTTTTTGAATTGTGATAAAACAACGGTACCTAGAGCCATCAAAATGTGAAGAACGTAATATTCCATAGAATATGGGCACGTGGAAGCTCTAATTTGAATTTGAAATTTGTTTTATTATATATTTCATATTTTGTAACACTTCAACGAATTTTTTTAATTAAAAACTAAACGATTTCAAAGTGAGCAACGGAAACGCTGTATATATAAAAAAAAAAAAAAAATTTTTATATCTCCAGCGCACGAGACTCTGTATCGGAAATTCTCAAGATATGCTCATTTTAAAATTATTTCACGATACTGTCGTTGAAATGAATTTTATGGTTTGAGTCTGTAGAACATAATATTTAATAAATAAAGGTAACACACAAAACGCTAAAAAAAAAAAAAAAAAAAAAAAAAAAAAAAAAAAAGCCCCTTTTTATGTAATTTAAAATCTGAAACCTCTCAGATTTTATTTATTATTATTCATTTAGTTACTATCTGAGGTTGCTTTAGAGAGATAATGCTCAGTGCCGATGTTAATTTACTATCCCAAAAATAGAAAGTCTTATAGAGATTCGCTAAAAGGTTTCACTGGAATAGAATGCTAAATAAATTATCAATTACTTACTTTTGATGCATGCCGTTAATCTTATCTTGGAGACGACTTCTGTAAGATGAGCACCTCTGAAAAGTGACCAGATATAAATCATTCTCTTTTTATGCATACAATGAATCTTTTCTTGGGAAAGACCTCTTTAAGATGAGCACCTCTGAAAGTGACTAGTGCGTATTTCATTTCTGAGGCTAAAGAAATGTATAATCTAAATACTGTCTATCTAAGACGATCATATACACAAAAGACCCAAAATTGTTTGAAACCGTAGGTACTCACTCGTCTTAGAGAGGGCTTATTTATTTTGGCATTGTACGACGCAACAAGATTATTTTTATCAGTCATACCATCAGTATAAATACTTTTCTAATGCGATTTAAATTTAATCTTTCTAAGGCGATATTTTTAACTGCATCTTAATTAGAAATGCTTTCTTTCATTTTAGAAGTTTAATTTACAATGGTGGCAAATTTACTACGGTGGCCGCGTCTTGAAGATGACTGTATTTCTTAAACAGCAAATGAGCACCAGTTTTTTAACATCACCTCCATACTGTAATCACTTCTAGAGAAGATCAAACCGTCTTAAGCCTTGGCTGTGCATCTTTCTCTGTATTTATTTTGTTCTTATATTAACTTGAAAACTCAGTGTGATTCATTTCAAAGAAATTTTTTACCGAAACAAACTCTTTTCGTTTCAGAAAAGTTTTTCGTTACCATTCAGATCTGAGAATTTCTGAAAAAATTTTTTGGGAAAAAAATTTGTAATTTTGAAAACTGCAGAGAACTTTCTCATGCAGCTAAGAAGATCCCTAAGAAGAATGACTGCCTTTGAAAGAGACCAATAGAGAGGGTGTTTACACATTTTTAGAATAATTTCATTAATTTTTTTAACGCAAATATTCTTGAACAAAACTTTCTGGCAAAAGCTTATTATCTGAAGCGAGAAAAATCGTCTACTACTTTTAAATTTATTCTTCTTTCAAAATATCGTTATGGATTGAAGGATATATTTTTGCTCTTTCCGAAAACAAATATTCCTATTCTTTGATTAAAAAATATTGTGATATGCGAGATATTAAAATTTTGAAGTTCAAAATAAACTAAACTAAACTCAGTGGCGCAAACAGCCCTAATGGGCCAAGGCCTGCAGTGCCCCGAAATCTGCTTTCTTGACCGTGGGCCCCGGGGTGCGTAAGCATATGCCCTGAACAAGTGGTCAGCTTGTTGCAGGACCCCAGTGTTTAGTCCCCAAGCGAACTTGGTACTCATTTTATCAACCCAAGGGATAGAAACCAAGGGCTGAAAGGTTGAGTCGGCCTTGCCCAGCCCGGGGTTCGAACCCCGGACCTGTGGTGCTGCTGCGCAATGCGCTAGCTACTGCGCCACCGGCCCTCAAGTGCAAAATAAGCACCATTATTAATCCGAAACGGAAAAGCCGTGAATCATTACTTTTACACGAAAAGAAGACTCTATATATTACCCGAAAAAGATAGGCAGTAGTCTTTCTAATCACTTTATAGACACAGAAACACTTTACAATAGTCTTTCTAATGTCTGTAAAGTGAAAAACGTTGGTAGCAACAGAAAATCCACGAAGCGAAAATCAGTTATAGTCTTTAAATACATCTGTAGCAACAATAAATAAAACAACAAACCAAGATTTACAATAGGCATAATGTTCACTAGCTTCTGCCGAGGCATGTGGCTTATTGCAGAACAATTTGTAGAACCCTATGCAAAAACTATTTAACAAGAGATAAATGAAAATACATTGTCACCCTTAACGAAGCATGAGATGTAAGCCTAAATTTTTGGGAAAAAAAAAATCTATTTATTATCGAAAACAAAGGAAAGAATTGCACAAACCTGGTTCGGTCAATAGAAAGAAAGTTTCAGTAAAGGTTTTATGATTGTCGCAATATTCTGCTACAATGGGAAATTAAAAATTAGGAGATAGGCAAAAAATTTGAAAATCTACTCAGCATCCTCATTTTAAAATCAACTCAGAGAAAGTTTTGCAGAAGAAATTCCGTCTTTCAAAGAGTGAAACTTTATCAAGACAAAGCAACAAGCTTCGGAAAGTGCCACTGCATTCCTTGAAAAAATGAAGACTGATACAGGTATTGTATATATACCTTTTCAGCGTATTCTTGTAAAGTCCCCTGGCGTTCCACTTATGAACTATTTCGCTCTTGAAGCGCAAACCTACCTCGAATGATGGACTCTAGAAAACAGAGGAAGAAGAATGGAAATCAATGCCTCTCGAAATTTTGCGAAAAGCTCTTTTATCAAGGAAATCACAATACGGACTTGTAGTCTAGGCAAAAGGTTATCAGATCGGACATTTTAAAAAGTACTCTTTGCATTTTAAACATTAATTAAACGGCTCCGAAATCGTTCTAAAAATGTGT
Organism: Stegodyphus dumicola; assembly: GCF_044657685.1. Classification (NCBI taxonomy): domain Eukaryota; kingdom Metazoa; phylum Arthropoda; class Arachnida; order Araneae; family Eresidae; genus Stegodyphus; species Stegodyphus dumicola. Next base: position 179,580,114 of record NC_140773.1, read on the forward strand.
AAATACCCTCTGTATTTTTTAGAATACATATAAATATTCAGTACTGAACATTATCCCTGTATGAACAAGAGAATACAAAATGGACATGTCAGAAAGCGTTAATTGTGTTTTCAACAAGTATTTTGAAACAACATGTAATCATTTGGATTTATAAATGAGCGAAACTCTGTTCAATTATTACCACTATTTAATTAATGGAAAAATTTAGAACTTATTGCAAATGGCACAATATCTTTCTTTCTTTTTTTCCTTATATAGTTTCAATAATTTTCTTTTATGTAGTAGGACATAAGGATCTGATATTTTTAACGACAGTTTTATGTGGTCATCTAATAAAAATATATACTAGCACTATTAGCAAGTGTTATTTGTGTTTTATTAAAGAAAAGAAAGTTTTATAAAAGAAGTTTTATTGCAGTTTGCAGAGACATCTCCATGTCTTAAAATTGATAATTAGAGCGGAACGATGGTCTTAGTGGCAATAAAATCAGTTTTGCAATCTCGAATAGCAGTTCCGCATTATGAACTGTAATTTACCGACATTAGTTTGCCGTAAAGAATGTAATGATTAATCTCCTAAATACATCAGAGGTCAGATAGCACATACTCCCTCGGAAAGAACACTAACATTGTCAGGTTGGAGGATCTAGCCAGATCAACAATTCATTGCCCCTAAACAGCAAAAGCCAGATGTCTGAGAATCATCGTTGAAGAACATTTTTGTCAACCTTTGCATTTCATGACGAAGCAAAATCTTCTTAAAACCAAAGTTACAAAACTAGGGTTTAACTGACCCCACCAGCCCGAGCCCGTTATTTCTCAGTTTTTGCGAAAAATCATAATTCCAGTCGAAACCCTAAACGTGGTGATTTTTTTATGGCCTTCATAATGAAACTAAATCGCAGTATCAGCAGAAAATTCTCTTATTCGTGTAAAATTCTGTTAATACTAGGTTATAAAAAATATTCCCTTTTTCTTCGGCAATATGCGCCAGAAATCTATATTAGCAGAAATGCGATTTCCTTAGATGACCTATGTATCTATCTGGTCAAAAAGGATTTAAATGAATTAGGAGTCAAAGTGAAGAAGTCATAAATAATACTATTCGAAATGTTTACTTTTCTGTTATCTTTAACACTTGCTATCAATGATATTTTTTTTACCTTCCATTCATTTAAACACTTTGCTTAATGTATTAAAATATTTTTGTATCTTTACATTTTATTTAATTTCAATTAATGCATATATTCATGTTGCAAGTCAAGAATTTTTAACAAATGTATAAAAGTTTAAATTATTCATAAATAATTTGATCGCGAAAACCATATTATAGGTCAAATAATTAAAAAATATAATTTTTATTTTATTAATTCCTAATATATAATTATAAGTTTATCAATATCGCCCTCCGATGAGAATTTTCTAGTGATTCTCGGAAATCTCTTTCTACTGGAGGGAAGTTCGGGTGATTACCATTGCCTTCCATTTCTTCATTAACATCATCGTTCATCATCTTCAGCTCCATCCAACAATACTGCTGAACTGCTGATGCAACAGTTTTTGACCGATCAGATGATTATTTCTGGCTTATTTTTCAAGCGGGTGAAGACTTGAAACTCCCCATCATTTAAACTAATAAGTCTAGTTACTGTTTTTTTTTTTTTTTTATTTATTTTTTTTTATTTTATTTTATTTTACTCACATTTCCTCATTGTCTTCTGGCACTAACTATAATCATTAAGGCCATGGCATTAGGTATCGACCAGGTTTTTAAAGTTCCAATCGAAAATTCTCAAATAAATGTGGCTGTTGTGAAGAATTTTTATGCACGGCTGTGAGATCGTATTAATTACAATAGAAAACTAGTTTTCGAACTTAATTTCTTACACGTGAATATATTTAAATGAATTGTAATAAATTTTCTATTTCTAACAACGCTTAAGCATATTTCTGCCTCTTTCTTTGTAATATTACCAGAAAAAATTACCGTCTTGGCAAGAAAGTAATTTCAGTTTTTAAGGCGAAATAAAACTCAGTTTTCTCTCTCCAGAAAATGAACAAATATCTTCCATTCCGTTCGATGACCTTTTGCAGTATTTCTAGTAACTTCATGACTCCGTGCTCATAGAACTTCTGGTCTTTATCAGCAAAAAATTCAACCAAGTGCGATCCAAAGTAATCGTTATTACTGAAATTTTTACTATTTAAAAAGTTTTGTAAACTTCGAAATAAATGATAATCCGATTATGAGGGATGTGACATCACTTTTCAACCAAACTTCAATAATTTTGCTAAAGATGTGTGAGGCCGTGCGTTGTCACGGTGAAGCACGATTCCTTTGCGATTTGCCAATTCTAGCCTTTCCTGTTTGATTATTTCGTACCTAGTTTCATAAGTTGTTGGCAGTCAACATCAGAATTGATCGTTTGGCTGCATGGAAGCAGCTCAAAATACACAAAAGCTTTGTAATCCCTGCAAATTGCCAACATGATATTTTTCTGATGCAATTTAGTTTTCGATATGATTTGTGCTGATTCATCCATGCTTGAACCATGGTGTTTTTTTATTAATGTTATTGCAGACGATCCATTTATCCTCATCGTGATAATTCGTTTCAAAAACGAGTCGACATCATAATGTTTGAAATGCGTATAACAAATATTTATTCACTTTTTTAAGTGAATTTCTTTCGATTTATGCGGAAGCTAAATATCGAGCTTCTTAACGAGTCCCAGACATCTTATGTTATTTTCAATTTCTTTTTGTGATACATTTAACCTTTTTACGATATTTCGGACAGTTATATGACGATTCTTTTCAATTGTGGCTTTAATTTTATCATGATCAACTTTAGAAAATCGGCCAGAACGTTGGTCATCTTCCGGTCTCTAGAACGAAATCTCTTAAAACCAATTCTGGCACATACGTTCTGTTAAGCAATCGACACCATCAACTTTCCATATCTCTTTGAGAGTCTCAGCCACTTTCTTTCCTTTATGAAAATAAAAAAGTAAAATATTTCGAAAATGTTTGTTTTTGCATCCCATGTTAAAACTGACCGTAAACTAACGGCTGTAAACAACAATACACGGAATTTTTTCTATAGCAACCTAAAAGTCTTGGCTGCTAAATCTCAAAAGAAAACAAAAACTAAAGAAGAAGGGAAAAAACCAAGAATAACAAAACGAACATAACGTTATCTATTTTTATCTATTTGTGTAAACCGAAATTAATTTCTTACCAATCCAAAACTTGCAGGATTTATATATACTGCAGTATTAGCAGTTTTTTTAATTAGTATTCTATTCCTGTGGAATATATCGCAAGTTGGATATGGGAAATATCCCTTTGTGGAACACGACGGAGTCGATGTAAAAGATTTCGAAGTTTTTTTTTTTTTTTTTTTTTCCTCGTACAGTGTCTTTTCCCCTTTTCTCATTACTATTCTTTCGACTCCTATAGCAGCATTTCTTCAGTTATAAATCAGAGCAGTTTCGGGGTCATTTTGCTCTCCTATCCGAATAACAATTATTTTCAGGCATTCAATAACACTTGAGATAGCTGAAAAAGAACTAAAATAAATAATAATAATGGCAATAAAGAAATGAAGCACGGATTACGCTGGGAAAACGTAATCTAACCTACATAAACATTAAAGAATGAAAAAAGGGGTTACTTTGTGCTTCCAATTAATTACATTGCAGTAAGTAAAAACTCCAATTGCAGAAATGAAGTAATTTTCATCGAGTATAAACGTATTAACAAAAAGACAGGAAGTTTGAAAAGATTATTATAGTTCTGATAATATATTAACGAACAAAATGTTAGGGGTTTAACTCATTATCCTCATACACCTTTCATACAAATTACTCAATTAGATTACTTTTGATTTTTTAATTAACTGAATGTAGCGTATTTGTATGGAAAGTACATACTTATAATATAATTAGTATAATTCTCCTATAGTATAATAATTCTCCTTTTATAATACAATTAGTATAGCTTCTAATTTTATCAGCAGGAATTTTTATACAATTTTTTCGCTGTTATATTAGTTTTCAAAGGCAATTACAACATAAAAGTAGACTCTCCCAAACTTTACTCTTAAAGCAACCCTTGGAGTCTGAAGCAAGGGTTCTCAACCGGTGGTACGCGTACCACTGGTGGTACGCAAGAGAAAAATAGGTGGTACGCAAAGAAAAAGCATTTTTAACTATTAAATTTTAAAAAAAAAATCTCTTGGCAAAAAAGAAAAACTGATCGAACTCGAACTGAAGATTTCAAAAATAATACACTTTTTAACTTTTATCTGAACCGAAAAATAACTTTAAAGGCATTTCAAATAAAGCTATTAAATTTTTATTCCCTTTTTGCACAACCTATTTGTACTAATAAGGATTTTCTTCCGTGTTCTGTTTAAAAATTAAATGCAGAACAAAATTAAAAGTGGATCCTAATTTCCTGTTAAAACTAAGTGAAATAAGACTAGACACAAAGAAATTTGTCTCACTTAAACAGACCCAAATTTCGTACTAAATTTTAGAATAAAAGTATTATAACTTAAATTTTGATAATAAAAATGATAACCCATTTTTAATGTAATATATTTTATATGTATGCATATTTAATCCAAATAGCCAATAGGTTGTGCAAATGGCAAAGTATATTTATTTTTAATATTTCTATAGAGAAATCGTCAGTCGTCTAAAGCTTACCGCTGTGATAGCACCATTTCACTAAAGTTTGTTTGGTTAGGCTAAAATGTAAGTAAAATTTTAAATTAATTTTGGTTTTATTTTAATATATAAAAGCATCTTATTTAACAGACGTTTATTACCCCAGAAGGGTTATTTGTTTCGAAGTGGCATTTTGCGTCGGTTCACTATAAGTATCCGTTTCACGTTTCAAATTGTTGCCACTAAATATTATCGCGCTGTATTATATTTAAAGAAATTAAATCATTAATAATCTGCATGAATGTATGTATGTTTCTCGTGCTGTGAAAAACAACGGTACTTAGACCATCCGATTTTTAATAACGTAGTTCTCCACTTAAATACGGGCACCTGAAAGACCGAATTTGGAATTTATTTTATTATCTATTGCAGATTTTGTAAAACGTTAAAAAATTTTTGATTAGCAAACTCAACGATTTCAAAGCGAGCAGTGGCAACAGTGTATGGAATAAAACATTTTATCTCCAGCGTCCAGACTGTCTATCGGAAATCTTAAACATATATATACTGTTTTTAGATATGTTGAATCGAATTTTATGCAGTGTAAGCTCCGAGAACGTGATATTTAATAGATAAAGTAAACACATAAAACCTTAATAATAAAAAGACATAAACAAGCCATCTTAATAGGAAAATTAAACTGGAAAAAAAAAAAAAAAAAAAGTATGCCAACATCTAACGCTTCATGGGGATTTCGAAATATATACTGCTATGCTGCTTTTAAATTTTGTTTATTTTGCTGCTCAAATGTATACGGCGTAAGTGCGAAGAAAATTATGTTCAAAAATAAAGCATAAAAAAAAAAAGTCGGTTAGTAGGAGTGAGTGCAACAGCGAGCTCAGCGAGAGTATAAAAATCTCTTCTGAACGACCGTTAAAATTTGAAACCTCTTAGAAGTTTTTTAATTCTTTTTAAAAATTTTTTTTCAGACATCTTTCATTTATTCTTATTTTTTTAATTTAAATATGATTCTGTATGAACTACATATTTATTTTTGAAATTAATTGCAATTAATTGTCTATCCTCGCGCTGGAGAATGATTTCACATTTCTGAGCTCCTTTAAGATATAAATTCAGATTTTATAAATTTAAATAGAAAACTTAAAACTGGAATTGGGATTTTGTTCAGAAATGCGAAAAGACGAAACGCGCTTCTCATGAATTGTCCATGGTTATATTGAGAGATCAGTTCGCTTTGATAAGTTGAGATCTTTCTACGGAACCAACAATAATTCTTTTGTTTTAACCTTTAGATTTGCATTTTAATTAACTATTTCTCTTTAATTATTTACAAATTCCAATTATTAATTTCCGCAGTAGTATATATTTAACATTTAAATTTCACTTCACATTTCATAGGAGATAATTTTCATTTATCTATGATATTAAATTTTATCTTTGCAGCAAAAGAGTAGGATTTTAATTTTTAAGTCCTTTTTAAATAGATTTTAATTTAAAACATTAATTTTAAAATTTTTCCTCTTGTTTTTATTTACAAATAATATTTTTCCATATATAATTCCCATCTCGGTATAACCATCGAAAGTGGCATAAGCTGTGTACTTCATTGTTATGAGGGCTTTACTACACCGAAAAGAACCCATTGCGCCATCAAATGTCATACAAGGAATTTGGTTCAAAAATTCCATGCTTCCACTTTGTGCCAAGGCTGATTAATAGAAAATTAAAGTAAATTTATCAATGGCAGTGAAATACATACGTCGTAATTTCCGATTTCCGTAAAGCCCTATGATTTGACGTCAATTCCAAGCTTGAAAAAGAGCCACTTACGCAAAACATGAAAGCTTTTATATGTATATTTTTTTTATTGTAATGTTAAAATGTAGACCTATTTAATGTTTCATTGTGAAAATACCTATTTTCTTTTTACTGAAAAAAATTTACATTATTTAGAATTCGCTGATAAAACACACTTGTCGGAATTCGGAATTCACCGCTAATTTGGGCGAGATCATGCATGCGTAAAACTATCCTTCTATGACTAATTCTTGTTTAAACTATAAAACCTCTAAATTTTTACAATCTACGTTTAATCTAAATTTTAATAATCTGAACTAAATATAAACAAATACCCCCCCAAGCTGAAGCAAAAAAGAAAATGTTAAAAAATTGATTTTAAATGGATTATTCTCTTACTGTGGTTTTCATTGTCATATTTTTCCTTTATATACAGAGTGATAAAAAGTCTGTCATCTTGTAGAGTCATTCGGTTATTTTTAAAGCAGGAGTGATGAAAAATGAGTAATGCCCTCGCCTTGAATCGAACCACGGACCTCTGGAATACGCGCCCAGAGTGCTGACCACTACACTACGAAGGCATTCTAAGAAGGCGGGAGAAATACCTTATAATCTTTTTAAACTATTTGCATTTCATAATATAGAAATTCAATCAGTAAAGAAATGCATAAAATTGCTGTTCTTCTCCTAAGGAATTTTTTAATTCAATTAATGCTAACAAAATGGCACTTTTCCCGTAACAGCGTCCATAATCTACAATAAATATAATAACCTGTAATAAATATCCATAACCTAATAATAAATCCATAACCTATATTAAACACTGAATGTAGCACCTACATTATTACAAGAAGACTGAAGACAAGGTATGATGCGGTACTTGATAACAAGCTAAAATGTAAGTATGGACAGTAGTCAGTATCACTGCAGAAATTATTGATACATGCCATCACATAGCAGCGTTTCATATTACCAGTGACAGCAGATACTCTTGAGTACAAGCAGCATGGATTTGAAAATATACATATATTTGTGGTTAAAAGGGAAAATGCAATTCATATAATACTCCAAAGTATATAAATAAATTCCAAAAGAAAAACCTGAAAGCTTTCAGATTTTATAGTACGCCTAAAGGCCCATTTTTTTCATTTACGACCACATACACGTTTCGAGCGAGAATGTTTGGACTAACGCCCCTTTAAACTAAAAACATTTAAAAACAGCATATCTTCAGAATTCCCGATAGACAGTCTTGCGTGCTGGAGATAAAAACGTTTTATTCCACACAGTGTTGCCACTCCCCTCTTTGAAATCTTTAAATTCATTAATCAAAATTCTTTAAAGTTTTACAAAATATGAAACAGAGAATGAAACAATTTCGAAATTCAAAATTCAAGCTTCCAGCTGTCCATATTCGGGTGGAGAAGTGAAGTACGTTATTCAAAATTTGAACGCTCTGGGTACCGTTGTTTATTTCACAGTGCGAGAAACATGCATACATTCATGCAGATGCTTCATTATTTAATTTCTTTAAATTTCATGCAGGACGATAATATTTGGTGGCAACAATCTGAAAAATGATTCAGCGCAAAATTCCATTTAAAGACTAATAGTCCTTTTGGGTTAACGTCCCTTTGGGCTAAAAGTATTCGTATATTTTTGGAACATACATGACTAACACAGAGCAATGTTACAAGTACTTGGAAAAAAAATCACTCGGAAAAAAGGAAACGGAAAGAAAGACACCGGAAAAAAAAAAAAGGAACGTAAAGGAAACAAGGAATTTTTTTTTTTGCTACAACCATACTATATATGACTGTACCAACCATATATATCGCAAAAACCAATGGTTTTTTTTTTTTTTTTTTTTTTTTTTTTCAGGTTAGGGATAATGTTGTTTAGTAACAGGTTAGCATACTTTTATACTTTTGCTGTTTGATAATAATAGTTCAAAAAAGAACCATTAAAGCTTTCATTTTGCATATCATATGCGGTGAAAACTGCTAAAAGGGTTAATCAGATTAAACATACTTTCCAGAAATTAGCTATTAAAAGTCGTGAGGAAAACTCTTTCACTGTATATATATTAAATCATAACAGTTTTCATGAATTATGTTGCAAAATAGGAAAGGGATCATTCAACAGTGACACGAAAGGCTATCCTTCTAACCTAATTTGTTATTGATACTTGTGACTGTTGGAAATTAAGGTTCGTGAAAGAAGAACTTTAAAACGCGCAATGAAAGACAACTCTCTTTCTCCTCTCTAGGGATAGATACAATTCTATGTCCTCCCACAGAATTAATTACGGATATGGGTGAAAATTTTGCTGCTACGAGGAAATTTGAGAGTCGTGAAGTACTGACCCGTCATCACGAAATGATTCCCTTCTTTCTTTCGTCGTGGAGAGGCACGACCCCGGATGAGTAATCCCGCCTCCTGACCTTGACTCTTACTCAAGGTCGAGCCCTACTGCCAATTCTCCCTCAGTGATTCAGATTTTTAAGCCCCCTCCAAGTAAAACGTCTCAGTGGGGGAGACTCTCCTGAGAGATTATCCCAGTCTGTTCACCTCCCTCCGTTGGCTAGGATCAGGATACAAGAAGCAGAGAAAGAGGAGTGGTCACGGGGGTTTGGATTCGGGGGCTTGGAAAATGTGGGGTTCAACAAAATAGTGACCAGGGGATTTTGGTCATGATAAACAACTGCCTATCTCCCCCCTCAGCGATTTATGGCACTTGTTGTGAGGCTTTGTTACGATGGCCAAGAGAATAGTAACTGTATTTTCATCCTTATATTAACTTTCTTTAGACTTTGGCAGAATTTGCGACGATAGAGAATCCGCTGGATAATTTTAATAGCTAAAATATAGGAGCAAATAGGAGTCTGTTTTTACTCAAACAATTCGCCCAAAAACTGCAATTTGCGTCATTCAATTGTCTACAGTCTGTTTGATGCAGATCTCAGAATCTTTCTGATGTTAAAAAAGTGCTGCTATAATTTCTAGTGCTATAACTCATGTCTCTCTAGCAGACATGTTCCAAAGAAGCCCACGTGGTTAAGATGGTGCGCGGAAAAAATGTCACCCGGAAAAAAGGGAAACGGAAAGAAGGCCACCGGAAAATAAGGATGTTACAATAGGTTAAACGAAAAGATTGGTTAGATAAATGTCACAATAGGTTAGACGAAATACAACAAAAACAAAACCTTTATGTCAACGTTAAAATAATATTAGTTTACAAGGTAAAAATATGTTTATAAACAATTTTCTTAAGCAGCTACTAAAAACCTCAAAATATCTTTAAAACTGTGTTCTGTGTTACAATAGAGCCTTCAGTGATTACATATGAAATGTATTCCGTCGTTTGTGGACCGAAGATGTATCATAGAAAAAGCTCTCTTAACGTTTTCATTATCAGTAAGAAATACGAAAATAAAAGTGCCACATTTTAGATAACTAACAGGCACCTTAAATATATATATATATGAAAGTTTTCAAATTAATATTACGCTTAAAAGGGTGTTTTTTTTTTTTTTTTCCATTTATACACACATACACATTTCGAGAACCTGTTTGGGCTACAAATACTTAAAACAGCAAACCTTTAGAATTTCCGACAGACAGTCTCTCGCGCTGGGGATAAAAATGTTTTATGCCGTACAGTATTGCCACTGCTCGTTCGCTTTGAAATTGTTGTGCGCTAACCAAAAATTCGTTACAGCTCACAAAATATGAAATAGCTAATAAAAGAAATTCGAAATTCAAAATTTGGGCTTCCGGGAGCCCATGTTCTGGTGGAGGACTATGCTATTCAAAATTTGACAGCTCTAAGTACAATTGTTCTTTTCCAGTGCTAGAAATATACGCACATTCGTGCAGGTTCTTCATTATTTAATTTCTTTAAATATAATACAGGGCGATAATATTTGGTGGCAACAATTTGAAAAGTGATTCGATGCAGAATGTGGTTTCCAGCCTAATAGCCCTTCTCGGCCAACGCTCTTTTGGCTTAAAAAAAAAAAAAGAGAGAGAGAGAGAGAAAGAAAAGAAAAATGAAGATTTTTACAGTGAACGGAGAACATATTACTATTTAAAATGGAAAAGAAGACGATACCTTGCATTTGAGTGTTGTATGGTAATACTCAGTAAAATCAGCCGACATGCTTGTAGTTTGAAAACTAGTGAACCCTCTCTAAGACAACGTCCATAGTTTCAGTTTATTTTGGTCTCCTCTAAAAGGAGAGATGGTCGTCGTAGAGATATATAATCTATGCCTACGTTCATTTTTTGGTTTAGAAATAATGGTCTCTTTCAGAGGTGGTCTTCCGTGGAAGGTGGCTGCTGCGAGAAGTTTCACAGTATTTCACAGGCATTTAAATTAACGAAAGAACCAACATAATGCAATCCTTTAATTGAAGTGAATATTCTCCTTTTCTTCGAAAAAAAATATGTCTTAGAATTTCCTTAAGGAAGCGCAGATGTAAAACCGTACAGGTGATTTGTCAGATCTAGTATTCGTATATTTCATGACGCTGTTCAAACAAACCGATCCAGATGTCTTAAAGAAAACTTGTAGCTCGAAAACTGAAACACCTACACTAAAAATGAATATTAAGGAATTTTCGAATCTCTTTCTAGATTCTTGTAGCCGGTAGCGAATTTTGTTCTAAAACGACTTTAAAATTAATGAGTAATTTTAGTATCTGCGATAGCCAAACTTCATTTTAAAAGTGCGCAGTTCATACTGAATTATAATCTGATTAAAATACAATGAAATGGATGGATGAACTCTTAGGAATTATACACTGAAATCTTCCGAAGATGATGAAAGCGAATAATTCTTTTTAGCCAAACGCAAATATCACCATTGAAAAATCACTTCTCTCATTCAAGTAGCTGCTACCTCCAAGATAGATTTCAACCGTTTGGAACTGTCATTAGTCGTCTTGAGAGGTGTTCCTTCTCTACGCTTCCTCTACAAATGTCCCTTTATTTTCGCAACCGTTAGTTTTAGATATATACTTTCAGTTACAAAATTATTTTAAATGACATAAATATTCATATTTTTGCTTTTTTTTTTAATTTAGAGAATCAAATTTGCAAAAATTGCGATATCTAACCTTTTATGCGTTTCTTTGGTCCCTATAGCTGTTACATTCGGAAAAAGTTTTGCTCTCTTTATAAAAAACAAAACACAAAAAGTTGACACCCATATAACGAAAGCGAGAGATGCAAAAACAGGGGATCATATGCAGGGGCCATGCACAAACTGAAGAGCAAAATGTTTCCACTTGTACATAACTAAAAATAAAATACCGATTAGATAAAAATTTTTGATGTTAAAATAATACGTTCCGAGAATTTCTGCTTGAACTTTTCATCCCAACTGTTAATCAGTACATCCTCCTCCCCGAAAAGGAGATCTTATTCACGGGATTCTTGTTCTAGAGAAGAATGACAGACTTAAGTATTGATATATATAGTCTCCTCATAATATTATTTTCATAAATTAAAAACGTGTACTTTGGTGAATTTTTTACGATTACCAGATTATGATTCTAAAGTAATAAAACTTCATGTGCATATTAATAATTTCGTTTTAGACTTTAAAAACTTATAAATTATTACGAAAATTCTATTGGCATACTAAATATTACAAAATCATAAATAAAGCCACTGGTAAATCACAAAAGAATACCACCGAATGGCATTTAAGGGGGGAAAACAATCTTGAATTATCCCAATTTATTTATTAATTGAGCCTTTACTGCAAATTGAAAATTTTGTCAGAAATGGCAAATTTTAGAATTAAATATCTCGGTCAGTTTTACTTGCACAGGATTTAAACTTTTTTGTGTTTTACTTTTATAAGAAGTAAAACATTTTTCTAAGCATAGGGAGTGCAGGAATATGTAATGTTTTCAGATTTTATATTACGCCTAAAGGGGCCTTTTTTAACGCTTTGTGTGTTACGTTTATTTATTAAATATCATGTTCTTCACACTTAAACCATGAAATTCAATTCAACAGCAACATGATAAAACAATTTAAAGAGAGCATCTCTTTAGAATTCCCGATACACAGTCTCGCGCAGGAGATAAATTTTCTTTATTATTATTATTTTCCCTACAGTGTTGCCATTGCTCGCTTTGAAATCGTTGAGTTTGTGAATAAAAAATTTGTTAAAGGCTTACAAATTATGAAATAGATAATAAAACAAATTCCAAATTAGGACTTCCAGCTGCGCATATTCGGTAGAAGATTACGTTACTCAAAATTTGATGGCTGTATGTACCGTTGTTTTATCATAATGCGAGAAACATACGTACATATACATTTATGCAGCTTCTTCATTATTAATTTCTTTAAATATAATACGGGGCGATAGTATTCAGTGGCAACAATTTTAAAAGTGAAACGCCCCAAAATGCCAAAACGAAATTAGTATGAAATTATTTCTCCTGGCTTTCTTTGCATTCGTCGTACTTCTCCCTTCTTCATTCTGGGGGTGGTCGTGAGCTCTCTTTTCTGGACGGTGGAACGGCTTCTTTTTCTTGTTACCTTCATATTTCCAACGGGGAAACTTTCTTTTCAACTGCTCCTGCCTCCTAATGGCTTGCCCTTGTACTTGTCGTTGTTCCACCTCTGGAGCTTGTGCCTGCCGTGCCGGATCCTGCAAAAGATCTTTGAATATTTGCATTTTATTACGATCATAATATGGTTTTATTTGATCAATGTTTGCGGAGCATGTTTCACCATTCCTGGCTTTTAACACCACTACAGCGTGAGTTATTTTTTCTATGACATATGGTCCTTCAAATCGTGGAAAAAATTTGGCGGTTTTATCTTCCGGTGCTGAAGAAAGTGAATGCTTAATTCTTAATACTTCATCCCCTACTTTATAAGTTACTCCCCGTCGTTTCAAATCATAATAAAGTTTCTGTTTTCTCTGTGCTACTTCAGTATTCTTTTTTGCTTCTTTAATTAATTTTTCTATATCACCCATTTTAAATTCTGGGGCTCTTTGTTGCACATAAAATAATTTATCTAACGGCGTTATAATATTTCTGCCTAAAAATAACTCAGCAGGAGTTTTGCCCGTTGTATCATGTTTTGCGGTGCTAAGGGCGAAAGCAAATTCATTGACATAGTTATCCCAGCTTTTATGAAAATTTTTAACATAACTACGGATAATTTTCACTATATTTCTATTGACCCGTTCCGCTATATTTGATTGCGGCCGATACGGGACCATTTTTAAATGACGTATGCCCAGTTTTTGGCACATGTCTTCAAATATATTACTTACAAATTGAGGACCATTATCCGATATAACTTTTAGGGGCGCCCCGTATTTTAAAATATATTTATTTAAAATACAATCAGTAACTAATTTCGCGGAGGCTCGTTTAAAGGGAACAATTTCGGTCCACTTACTAAAATGATCAACCATAACAAGGAGATAGCGACTTTTATTTAACTGACTTTTTGGGAAAGGGCCCAATAAATCGATGCCAATTATTTCATTTGGAAATTCGGATTTAATACTATTTAGAAACCCGGCCGGGCGGAAATTAATATAATTAACTGCTTGACATGTTGGGCAGGACTGGACATACGCCCTTGTTAACTTTTGCAGTTCAGGAAAATAGACTGCCTCGCGTACGCGTTGGATAATTTTTCGAATACCAGCATGAGAAGCTAAAGAGCTGTCATGCATCTCCTGCAGGATATTTAATCTAAGACTAGCTGGGATAAAAGGTCGAAATTCGTTGTTGGAATTCGTAGTTTTTGTATAAAATAATAGACCATCTATTACCAATTCAGAAGTCAAACAACAAAAATCAGCGTTATACCTACAAAATTTAACGCTGATTTTTCTTGTTTGACTTCTGAATTGGTATTTGTTCGGCGTGTTATTGTGTCTTAATTAGACCATCTATTAGTTCGTAATGGGCCGCCCTATTTCTTATCGCCACAATATCTTGGTGGCTAAAATCTTCAGAATCCTTTAAATACTCATAAATGCTTCCAAACTCAGGATCCTTACCCAGTTCGGTTATTACAGTTTCTCGGGAATTTATTGTACATGCTGTGAGCATTGCCACCTTTATAATATTACCTTCTTCATCTATTTTAATTCTGGATAGGGCATCTGCTACGATATTTTCCTTTCCGCGGGTATGCTTGATTACCAGATTATATTCTTGTAGCTTGAGTGCCCATCTTATTAACCTTGGAGATAAGTTTTTCCCTGAGTACAATCTAGTTACCGCCGCATGATCAGAATACACTGTTATTGGCGCCTTTCCAAAATAGACTCGGAACTTTTGCACTGCTAACAGAACTGCAAGTGCCTCTCTCTCAGTCGCGGAATAATTTCTTTGTGTTAGATTTAAAGTTCGACTAAAAAATGCCACGGGCTGCTGATTTTGCGAAAGTACCGCTCCTACCGCATAATCCGAAGCATCCGCTGAAATTTCTAAATTCTCATCCTTTTCAGGAAATTTCAACACAGGGGCTTGCGTTAATGCTTGTTTTAATTTTTCGAAAGCACTATTGGCTTCGGCCGTCCACGAGAATCTTGCCTTTTTCCTTTTTAATTTTAACAATGGTTCAGCAATAGCTGCAAAATCTTTTATAAAGGACCTATAATATGAACAAAGTCCTAGAAAAGAAGAGAGCTTCTTCGCCGTGTTTGGCGGCGGATACTTTTGCACAGCGATTATTTTTCATTCGTTTGTCTCGATTCCTTTCTGAGATATTTTGTAACCTAAATATTTTAATTCAGGGGCTGCAAATTTGCACTTTTCGACATTAACTTTTAGACCGGCCTCATTTAATAATGAAAACACCTGTCTTAAATCCTGTACATGTTGGTCGAGATTATCACTAGTAATAATGATATCGTCTAAATAGATAAATGTGGACTTTCCAAGAACAGGCCTTAACACAATGTCCATACATCGCTGAAATGTTGCCGGTGCCGCTGAAAGGCCAAACGGCATACGCAGGAATGCATAAGTGCCAGACTTGGTTACAAAAGCAGTCTTAGGCACGTCCTCAGGTCTAACCCCTATTTGAAAATAACCAGTCGTTAAGTCTAAAGTCGTCATATATTTGGTCGACGTTATGTTCCTTAGAATTTCTTCAATAATAGGTAACGGATATACCGGATATTTAGTTATGGAGTTTAATTTACGATAGTCGATCGCGAAACGCCACCTTTTTGGATCTGTTAATGTATAGTCATTATTTTTCTTACATAAAACCACCGGGCTAGCATAACTACTTGAGATGGGCGTTGTGATCTTTTTACGTAGCATATCGCTGATGTGCCATTCTATAATTTTTTCTTTATTCTTATCATACCGGTATGCTTTGTGGCGAACTGGCATTGAATCTCCGGTGTCAATACTATGGTTAGTAACTTGAGTAAATCCTGGAATATCACTAAATAACGAAGCAAATTCACTTACCACTTGTCGGATTCTTTGTTGCTCTTCATTAGGCTGGTGGTCAAGGCTTAACATCGGCTGCTCCGATTTTTCTTCTCGAACTGGTTTCATCGTCAGCTTAAGGGACGCTTCATTAAAATCCAGCGTTGCTTGTGCCTCTGAAAGAAAATCTATTCCTAAGATAATATGTGCTTGCAGATTCTTTACTATAAAAAACATAACCTTTACTTGTTCGTCCTTGATACGGACGTATAGCGGTAATTTACCTATGCACTTACATCTTTCTCCTTGCGCAGCTAACACAGCTCCGAATTATATATGCGATATTTACGAAAATACTTCCTAAAAAAATCTTCTGCCACACAGGAACACTGCGCGCCTGTATCCAGGAGTACGGTGGATGGGATATTATTCACCAACACTTCAATCTTCGGAAGAGTCAAATTTTTCACCATTACTGTATTTAACTTGAAGGAAGAGGGGTTTTCTTGGCCTTCGGATTTCCGCACCCTCCCGTCAGCAGAAATCATTTTTCATTTCCATGCTTTCCTTCTTTTTCCACTGGCCTTGAGACTTTTTTCCTGGATTGCTATTGAACTGTCGACGTTCGCCGGCTGTTTTTGGATGCTCGGGTTTCCTTGCCCACTGATTCGCTTTGCTTCCGTAGCCGTGTGCTTGACTTTGCTGTGGTCTTGGCTCACCAGATTGGTTTCGTTGTTGATATTTGCGTCTTCTTTCAATGTCCACCGTTCTTCTACTTTCAAACTGGATTGCTAGCTCAAATAACTTTTCCAGTGTAGTCGGATTCATTATTCAATAAAGTCTTGTACTTGGAGAAGTAACCTCGGCAAAATCACTTGAATTATCTCAGGATCCGGACGGTTTCCATACAAGAGTTTGAAGACGTGAATTTTTCTTAAAATAAAGGTGGAAAGATTTTCGATTCTTTGCTGATATATGCTGAAAAGTTCCGCTTCTAATTTCGCACCATCCCTTACGACAGGGAAGGCTTTTACTAGGGCAGTCTTGAAATTTTCGTAAGTATAGGTGGGACTTCCTGCTTGACCCAAGAGACTTCTGCCTATACATTTGAACCAATTAAGCGCTTGGCCCCTCAAAGCGCTGGTAGCTAAGGTAACTTTCTGAAACTCGTGCACGGGGTAGAGCATGAAGTGGTCCTCCAATTTTTCCAAAAAACTGGTTACCGGTGAGTTTCCATTAAATGTTGCTTCTGGTTTCATCGAAGCGCGCATGGTCTGGACGATGTAACCAAATCCTTCCAGGGCGGCAGCTGGCATTTCTGGATTCTGAGCCGCTTCTGCAGGCAGCACAGGTTCTTCTTGAAACTCGGCCATGGTTATTCTTCTTCGTTGGGCGCCACTATCAGGTTCAATGTTCCGTCTTACTTTCTTTGGGAACATGCAAGGACCTGACTCGGAACAGAGAGCTTACTAAAGCTATGTTCAATAACTGTGGGAAGTAGACAGGATACACAAGAAGGATATACAAAACCCTTTATTTTTCTCTATTTACAATAATTTCCGTACTTCGGAATACAAAGACCCACTACTTGTGGTCTAAACGTAAGAATATAAAAAGTATAACTAAAACCTAACTTAACTTTGAAATAATAAACGTGGAAGATTGGCCTTATATTAAAAGGAAGCCGTATGTAGTACAGAGAACTGTTAACACTACAATACGTTTAAAATTATCAAGAGGATTAAACCTCTGGCCTGGAAGGCAACCAGCAACCGAGTAAAACTGCTTAGGTAAGCGGCCTGCTTCGACTAACTCCTTCCTCTCTCTCGCTTGGCAAAAAGCCACAACTTAAGTACTTGGCGTTCGCCAGACAAATTTGCATAAATAAGTTAAAGCTTTTAATTCTGGCCGGAAGTAGAAAATAAGAAGTGATAGTAAAGATTTAAAATAAAAATAAACGTTAGTAAAACTTAAGATCCTTACAACAGACAGATTAAATTTGAAAGAAAAATTAAATACCTTACGCTTTTTGAAATGGACCCATCCTGGATGCTTGGACGATATTTTTTTCATTTAGAGTATTGGCAACCCATTACTTTTAAATCACTGAGCTTGTTAATCGAAATGTCATTAAAGGCAAATTCGAAATCCAAAATTGTGTGCTCCGAGATACACATATTCAGGTGAAGACCTGCGTATGTTCAAAATTTGGTGGCTGTGGGTACCGTCATTTTTTCGCAATGAGAAGAACTTTACACACATACGTATCCTTCATCATTTAATAATATATATTTGTTATTTAAGTCTATTCGCGGTTCCTAAGGGCATTCCACAGCGCTCCAGAATTTGTATTTTCAGGAACTAAGACTTGAGTCAAATGATGCCAAGTTCTAACCACAGAAATCATCCTTTTATTTAGTAATTATCAAAGTAATTATTAAAACAAAAAGACCAAGTCTCCCACAGCCCAAAATTTCAGCTTTCTTAACTTCTATGTTGTGCAAGAGTCGACTCTTTATGAGTTTATCTCTAATTTGGATAATATTTAAAATTTGAAGGTAATACTTGGAGCATCATATGATGAGGGAGCAATTACATACCACATCTACACATATACCACATACATCTACATATATAGGACATCTGTTGCGTAGTAACAGAAGCGGTATATTTGTGGAGACCTGGAAAATCAGATACTATGTTCTCGCCGGGACTCGAATTATGTAACTTCCCAGTGGGGAGAAAATGAACGTGTGACGGGAACAGAACTGTCTTTATCCATTCAACCTGCATCTCTTCTTCACTAAAGCTAATTTTCTTCGAACGTATAACTAAATCCAAGATGCTGGATACAGACACTGGACTTGTTTTAAAACGAAGGACCCCTTTGTCACTTGACTCATCTGAAGACATGACCATAGACCACAATTTACGTGAAGAGCGACGTTCTTTGTATTTTTCTTTATATGTGTAATTTTATGTAATGTTTACGGATAAGAAACAAAAAGTAACATGGCGTTGTTCAGTGGCTGTTTTCAAAAGTCATGGGCACTACCAGGCACGCGGATAGGAGAGTGAAAATACCTCATACATAATATGAATATTTTCCACGTTTAAATCTCCACTCTTCACTTTGTTAGCCCATTATGTATTTTTTATCTCATACATAGCCCTAAATTTCAAATTTAAATTTAGACCTCCAGTGGTGCAAATATTTTGATATTGCAGGTTATGAGGAAATTTACTGTGATCAGCCCCTTTTTTTAAAATTTATGTCAATTTTTATACTTTTTTCAGAAATCATCCATTTTTTTATCGTATCTAATATACTGAACCAAATTTTCGGTCCTTTAATCGAATGTACATATATTTGCATAGGACCTTTGATCAAATACAAATGTCCCAGGGCAGTTTACCATGAGAATACCCACAGCTATTTGCAGAATACGTTTCCCCTTAATTTCTTGCAAAATATCTTTTCCACCTTTTCCCCCTTCCCCGAAAAAATGAAAGTGGAGAAATGTTCTCAGAGTTTAAATCAAGCCCCATATTTCATCTTCACCGAAGCTGGGAGCCCACTTCTTCGGTACCAGCCAGTGTTACTGTGCACAGGTATGCATGACGCACGAAGACCTTTCAAAAAGAGAAACACACGTCGTCCCGAGCTTAAAAACTGGTTGAAAAGAGGCTTGGAAAAATAACAACGAGCAAAAGCGTCCGCATGAGTAATTAAATTTCGAGAAGCACGATTCTCAAGCTCATTTGCATGCTGGCCTCGCACTGTGGTTTCAGACCGCCTCCTAGCTTTCAGTCACGGCGATCATGTTGCCAACCCGTTCGTGAAAAAGATGACTGATTGAACGAAAGGGGGGAGATAAACAAAAAAGCTAAATATTCGCCTTCGAGGTGGAACTCTATTACACGCAGATCTCACTCTCATTATGTGCTTCATTCGAGGTGTTCTTTTGGGAAAAAGAACTAAAAAAGAAAAAGAAGGAAAACTGGCTTATACTCTGCCGATGCCCCATGGTACAGCTTTCAGAAAACGATATGCAAAGCAGACGTTTTGATGTATCGTGCATTGTATTCTTTCGCAGAAACCGAACTACGCTTGACACATCATCCGTAAAATGTTTAAACAAACATGAAAATGTGTTATACTTACTTATTTATTTATTAGGCTCCGAAGGGTTCTCTTTTGTTGTAATGACACGTGTAAAAAGATCTAGTTATAAATTTTGACTTGAAAGGTATTTGGAATCTTAAGAGCAAAATAAAGAATATTTGTCAGTGTCATAAAGTTGGCTTGGATATATCATTTCTAAATTCTAAATCAGATTTCCTGTCCAGCATATATGACGTATCTATACTTTTTTGTACCTCAGATAACGGAATGAAAAATGGCTGGAATTACTTGCTTTCTTGATTCTCTCATTTAGAATTGCATCCGAAAGAACCGCATTTATGTGCATATGATTGATGTTTTTAACACTATTCACTCAATGAATTATGCAGGTTGTAAGTGAATCATGAAGATGGTTAGATTCCCATATACCACTTCTGACTTAACACAGCTTTTTTTTAATCCCCCCTTTAAAAAGAAAAAGTACAGAGTTTTGATATATTGTGATTTAGGAATAAAGTATTGACTCAACGTGGCCCAAAGGGAACATTTTAAAATATTTTAAATACTTCTTTATTTAAGGTAAAAAAATATATATATATAATTCACATTTATAACAAAAAAAACAAAAAAAAAAAAATCTCTGATGTAATCCTATTTTCAAAATGCACATTTTCAGCATGTAAGCGCCCAGAATGAAAAATAATACCCTAACATAACTATTAAAAAAAATATATGTTGTTCCTCATTTTTTTTTATCAAACCTTCCTTTAGTCTTCTAGATAAATATGCAAAGAATTGTCGCATTCCCCCATGCATACTGTCATGATGTAATTAAGGAGTTAGCACATTCACCCAGCAATTTAAAGATCCGTGATTCGAATACCGGCTAGGGAACAGTTGGTTTTTCATATTTCTTAGCTTCGAAAAACCTAATGGTCTCTATAGTGATGCCCGAAATATAAATGTGGTGGATAATAATTTATTACCACATGGGCTTGGTCGATTAGGTCTAGTGTCTCTTCCCTATTCGCCCTCCAGTAGAGGAGAATACAATAAATTGTCGCATATCCCAGTGCTTGGTGTCTTGCTGCAAGCACCAGCGTGTCCGCCTAACATTATAAGATCGAATTAGTTCTGTTTCCGCGATTTTCAAAATCCTTCCTGTTCCCGCGAAATCGGAGAGTACAGTCCCCCTCCCACAGCTCCTCAGGAGATGTCACGATGAGTCATTGAAGAGCTGGACAGTTTGTGAATAAGTTAGTCTTCATTAGATTGAAGATCTCTTAGTTTAGGCTCCTCTCGAAATCTTTAGTTTCATTCCATTTGTAATTCTGCTGAAATATTAGCTGTTATTTTCACATCTTATGTTGGGTATGTTATAATATGGATGTTTTAAACATTATTGGAACTAAAGAGAAAAAAAAAAAAAAAAACCTTTAGCTCTTTATAAAGGTTATCAGTATCGAATTCAGAATAAAAATAAGGAAAATGTAGTTTACTGGATTTGCGTAAGTGAAAGAATTAAAAGCTGCAAAAGCGCAATTAAGACCAAAGAAGTCATCATTTTAGAAGAAAAAAACGTCGTTTTAGAACGAATATTTATTCTGAAAGATTTTATTATATTCATCTTTATGCACAATTTTTCAAGAATATTTTTTTTTTTTACTTTAAGGTTCAGTCTTTCAGTTCATTGCCAAAATCATCGCACAGTTTGAACATCTCTCTCTCCTTTTAAATATTCATTCATGCAAAGATCTGAGATCGTAAATATTTTTCTATTATTTCTTTTAAAAATTATTTTTAAATCTAAAAATTTTTTGCTTTCCAACCAGGCCAAAGTCCACTTAGCCCCCCATTATGTAACCCCCTTTGGAAAAGGGCAATGAAGATTTATGATTTCGCAGAAACAGGAACGTTTTTGACAACCGCGGAAACAAGAATCGCAGAAAAAGGAAGACGCCTATAAGATCTGTGGCACGAAAAGAACACAGTCTTGTTCTCGTATCCTGCGGATTTGAAAACCCCAGAGGTCGAACATTTGAATTAAGTAATGCTCGAACTAAAATGTGATGGTAAATCAATACAGTTTCTAGCGGGGGGGGGGCACCGCGTAAAAGTACGCGGACAAATCAGGGGCGCCCGGACTTTCGCGATACTACGCCTAAATATTTTAAATTCATTCTAAATACTTGTACATATGTAAGTACTTTTTGTACAATTTGTCATAGATAAGTACTTAGTGAGTATGAAATAAAAATTTTATTAATCACTGAGTTTATTTATTTATTTATTTATTTGGAGGCGGCAATCTTAGGAAAGTACGCGGGCAGCTAATGGCCTAGAAACAGCCCTGTGGTCAATAATTCATCAATTCCTGAATTGGAGAGAGTGGGCAGACTATGTAAGAAGTAAAGTATTTATGAAGTAAGAGAATGTAAAAACTGTCCCCGTGCGTGCTATCGTGATGTAACTAGAAGCAGGCCAGCTATCAATTAGAACAGAGTTTCTTAAACTTTTTTCAGTCGCGACCCCTTTTTATCACTGAGATTTTTTCGCGACCCCCAATACCCCATAATATTTACAAAAATTTTGTGGGACCCCATAAGTATTGCGCAAATGCGACACACGCGTGAGTTAAACTGTCAATTTTTTCACTTGTACTGTAATATACTATTGCAGTTTTAGATCATTAACTTTAATTTCTAACTTTAAGGCATAGAACAATGTGAAAATTTTAAATACGTAACAGACAAAATGACAGCGTTACGTGCAAAGCAAGGAAAATGAACGTTTTTATTATAAAATAATGCGTCGAAACGTTTTCGTTTTTTTTTTTTTTTTTCCTTTGTCTGTATTGTCTTATTTTTATCTATTTTCAGATACATTGTGTAAAAATATTTGGTAACTGTAAAATCATTATAATAAGTTAAAAAAAATATCAAAACTGCTAAAATTTTTGGCGACCCCCTGCTGCAGGTCCCACGACCCACTGTTTAAGAAACCCTGAATTAGAAGATCCATAATTCGAATCTCGAGGAGGGTACGGTTGATTTTTCGTGTTTCTTGGCTTCTAAACATAATGGTATATAAAAGTGCATTTAAAAAAGTAAATTTTAATTGATGATGAACAGGAAGACGTAATAAAATGAATTAGTATCTAAATGCATATATGAGAAAGCTGAGCAAAATCTGCATCCTTCAGAAAGAAGAAGCAAAAAGAACTCAGAATAAGGCTACGAATAAAATTTAACTAATAGCATATTTATAAATTGAATTTTTGTACAAACTTTTTCTCTATGATGAGTTTTGATATATTGATCTATAAATAAGTTTTAAAATAAAAAGTACATTCTGATATCTAATCAACTGGAAATTCAGTTAAAGACTTAAACAGAATTAACTTGAAAACAACTTATCTTTTGAGAGTTCACATTTGACGCGTATTTGGAAGATCCGGAGTTCGAATCCCGGCGAGGGCACGCGGATTTCTTCAGTTTCCTGATATCGAAAGGTTCTACAAGACTTTACAGTGACGCCCGAGCTAAAAAAATTGTGGATGATTATTCGTCACCACTAGAATTTGGCGTTTGTGTTCCCTCATCCCTTGTCGCCCTTTAAAAGGGGAGGGGGTGTATAAGGTATTTCCTTCCTCTTTTCTTCATGCCTTCGTTGTATAACTGGAACCACGTTCGACTCGTATTTGGGAGGTCCAAAAGCTCAAATCTCGGCGAAGGCACCTGACGTTCCTGCATCGATATAACCTAATGACTCGACACCTTTCTTGCTGATTGCCTTTAATCATCTCAGGAAGTAATCATCCATTTCCGGCCAGAATAAACTCGAGAAAATTGTTTATGCTAATGAGCTTGTAAACTGTTAAGTATTTAAGATATGGCTTTTAGCCAAACGAGTTAGAGAGAGACTTCTCGTTGCTTTACCAGGAGCGTGGTTTTTCAGTCAGTTCCTGTCTGCCTATAAGGCCAGAACTTAGTTTTTCGATAATAACTGAAGACGTACTGTAGTCTTTTGGCCTTCTGCTCTCTACATACGTAGAGTTAAAAGGCCAATCTTGGCGTTACTAGTCTTTGTAAAGTATCTAAGTTTGGTTCTCATTAAGTTAGTTTTACTTCTTATTTTCTACGTTTAGAGCATAAGTGCGGGAACAGCTGTACGCTGTGAGAAATAAAGGGTAAATTTAACCCTTCTCATCTTTGTCGTATCTTCTACACATATACGAGCATAGTTTCAGTAAGCTCCCTGCTCCCGTTCAGAATTAGCAGATATTTCCAAAGGCAATTAGAAGGAACAGCAGTCCTGACACAGTGTTGCCATTGCTCGCTTTGAAATGGTTGAGTTTGTTAATCAAAAATTCGTTAAAGTGTTACAAAATATGAAATAGACAATAAAACAAATTTCAAATTCCAAATTTGGTCTTTCACATGCCCATATTCGTAGGAGGATTATGTCATTCAAAATTCGATGGCTCTAAGTACCTTTGTTTAATTACAATGCGAGAAATATACATACATTTATGGATATTCTTCATTATTTAATTTCTTTAAATATAATACAGGTCGATAATATTTGGTTACAACAATTTGAAAAGTGAACCGGCATTTATAGTGAACCAACGCAAAGTGCCAAAACGAAATTATTGCCCCTTTGGACTGAAAAAAATAGTTTGTGAAGGAAATTCTTTTTCGCTGACGATTTTTTACAATCTACTATTCACTTTAATGGCTACGCTCAGCAGCAGAAGTGGTTAAGTGACGAGTCTTTGTCACCATTCTCACTTGCACATCAAGAATATTTCACGAGACTCACTGCAAAATTAACGAGCCTTGAAAACATTAATTTTTGTCGTCTTTGTTGCAATTTAGAACAGGCAAAACAGGATCATCGTAGCATAATTAGCATACTTTGTAGAGACATTAGGTATTTTTTTTGGAAACAGGCAAGATGAAAAATGAGCAATCGCTTTCGCCGGGAATCGAACCACAGACCTCTGGAATACCGACCCAGCGTGCAGAACCACTACACCACGAAGGCACGCTAGGAAAGCGGGAGAAATGCCTTATATACTCCCCCTTTAAAACGCAACTGGGGTTTTTTCGGGGACCCAATCGCCAAATCCTGGGTGAGGAGAATCATCATCCAACACTCTTTTAGTTCAGGCGCCACTGTAAAGTCATTAGGTTAATCGGAAAAGCCGGAGAGAGGAAAAATGAGCAACCCCCTTCGCCGGGAATCGAACCACAGACCTCTGAAATACCGACCTAGTGTGCAAACCACGGCATCACGAAGGCACGCTAGGAAGGCGGGGGAAATACTTTATAAGCTTCAAAATTACTTAATGATGTGACATTATATTTAAGTACAGTAATGTTTTCAGGAGTAGTCGACATGAAAACTAAAAATTTCAATTTGCAATCTTATATGCATGTGCTTGATAGGATACGTTTATCGTTCTTGTTGACAATTAGGACATTTAGTTTCCTGTTGACAGATATAACTAGTTTACCTGTTTTGATTTAATACAAAATTAGTGTCTGTATTTTAAAAATTCATTTTTGTCCTTCCTTGAGATCTAAGGATTCCCGAATTAATAATTACATATCGAGGTTTCATTTAAAAAATGCTCGAAATTTAAAAGAATTTAGTAAAAGGGTAGAAGAAGGGATATGTTTTAATAAAGGGTAAAAACGCATGCAAGATGAGAGCAGGAAATGGCATTAAGTTACTTTATACAATGAACTCTATTGTGGTTAGCAGTCCCTCTATATGATTATCTCTTAAAGTGACCGTTATTTTTCAGAGAACATAGATAATTATCGGAGTTGACCATTAACTCTCTAGACGGCGATGACTCTCTCACAGCCCAGTTTATTTTGAAGCTGGGGGGGGGGGAAAGAAAATTATAATAAAATTCATATAAAGTAATAAATATTTTTGTAAAATATAGCAGTTTTCAGTTTCCTTAGAAATGTGCTTTTAATCCTCCCCTGTTTGATCGTGGATCCTCGTGTCTTTGAGGAATATTCCATAGACATATCAAAGTACCGGCAGGTGACTTTTACAGCTATAGATGCAAAAAAGTAAAAGATCTGAGAGAATGATTTGGAGTATTTATAGCATAAATCGTGATTATAATTTTTACGGGTTTCTTCTTGGATTTTTGGCAAAATTTCAGCGTATCTTAAGAAAAATAAGTACACTGCATTTACGAATTATTTAATAATAAAAAGGCTATGGCTATTCAGGCCCTGTGCTACATGGAACCTCGATTAATCGAGGAACAAATATCAGAGACCACAGCTTATCACTTTCAGCGTAATTTGAAAATTAGGATATAGGGGAGCGGATATTTAAAACTCTTATGTAATTAATTTAACAGAATTATGAACAGAGCAGTTCATCAGACATGACTCATTTACTGGTGACACGGTCGCTGGTCGCCGGTTTAGCGATGCATTAAGAGTTCGTACAAAAAAAAAAAAAAAAAAAAAAAAAAAAAGGTTATAATTTCAGTCGAAGCCAAATTATAATATCCTTATATCACGCTGGTTTAAAATTTGGCAAAATCATTTATGATTTTAAATTCTAACTCATGTCATGTCTTCTGAAGTGTATAATGAACCATTCATTACTCTAAAGCGAATTACATTGACAGATGTTTAAAAAAATTCAGCAGTTTTTTTTTTTTTTTTTTTTTTTTTTTTCCGGGGGGAGAGTAACAATTTTAATCTCCGATTAGGAAGGAATTCTTCTGATATCGTATTCTTCACTTTTGAATGGTGAATGAGGATCTGGATAGCAATATATATATATAGAGAGAGAGAGAGTGGTACACTTGAAGATTACTTTCTTTTAATGGACAATTGACCCTTTTACCAGAACAAATACAGTTACTCTGCAGCTTCAAAAGGGAAATACAACAAACCGCTCAAAAACGATTACCTAGGAGTCCAGATGACTTTGAATTTCTAAAGAGGTAATCGTTTTAAAGAAATGGAATTAGTAATGAAGTTTGATTAAGTTTTCAGAATTACTGCGCTTTCAAAGGTGTTTCCTCACTATAGATTTCACTATATTCAGATAATCTAATCAACTGGACATAAAAGCTCCTTTTTTTTTTTTTTTTGTTTTCGCTTAAGCACTTACGTGGCTTAAGTAGTTGTTCTCCACGTTGCTGAATATAAAGCGAACTGAAGTACGTTTGAAGCGGGTATGTTTTCGTTTTCTGTTGATATTTAAATGAAAAATAACTTTATTCTGAATATATTTAACAATTATTCAAATTTTTTAATATTTTTTGGAGCTCTTAGAAATATCCGGCTACTATTTCACTCGCCATCGCTGCCGACCTTAATCGGAAACAAGGTCAGGAATGAGAGAACTCGATCCACTGAGATTCTGCCTTAGTGAAACACTGATGCGCATTCAAATGTGATCGTCACGGCCACGAGAACCAGTTTGAGCCACTTCCCTAGCCAACGGCAGGTTATGCAAATTCCCTTCGAATGCGAACAGCGAAAACTGCCGCCTCCAGCTCCGAGTTAATAGGACTGTCGTTTTCCTCCAAAGACATTAGCAAGTTGCTTTTTCTCTTTCTTGGTATTTCGCGGAGGGTAAGCGCATATGAAATTTAAAAACGTACGAAAACGAAACCTGCCTAACCAACTGTAATTCCAAAAGTTGAGCCATTAATTATCCTAGATGATTTTGGCCTTCTGTAAAGGTGATATTAAATACGGATGTTTATTTAATCTTAGGAAGACTGATCAGAGGTGTTCATATTAAGAATGTGGAGAAGGTTCACTGCACACTGAAACTCCTTAAGACGATCACATGTTATTCCAGGTGATTTTAGTCTTCTGTTTATGTGATCTTTTTCAGGAGATGACTAACAGTATGATGTTTGTATATGTTCTAAGAAGTGCAGCTTATCTTTCGGAAGTTCGTCAGAAAATACATGTATATTTATTTCTAATGCCATAACACCTCGCAATTTGTTTTTAATAACATTTAGACGGTTGCCAAATTTTTATTTATCTTTGATTTTGTTTATATTTGAGTTTTCGAATTGTTGGTTTATTCATGCTGACGAACTCGCATTTTTGAAAGGTAAAGCACATTAGACATAAATAATGATGATAAAATATAAATGAAGCCTTAACTTAAAACGAAATAAGAAAATTAAGATAATTTTTTTATTATATCGAAGAAGATATTATTGCTATTCATTGCATGAATTTTCTGTCTTGGCAATTTACAAATTGTTGCTACTTCGCTTGCGGAAAATAATTATGCAACCCTTGTGTCCAAACAATTCAGAGCACAACTATGTTTTGAACAATGAAGTTCTGCCCTTTTTAAATACGAAATTCTTCATGTGGTGATAATTATGATAACATAATGTTTTTTTACCATTGGGTAATGTTATTTTTAACAGTTCGTTATACATAAGCGTCTCTTCAAGATGACCGTTTTCGGAAGTAATCGGTATCTCTTTGAATATAAATAAATATATATTAAACAATTAGCTCTTTAAGGAAATCACGTACACAGGAGACAAAATCTAGTATCTCAGGTACTTGCCTCAGTGAAGTAGTTGGGAGGGGGCAAGGGGGGACATGTGTCTCGGGAGCGCCAAATCGATGTTTTCCATTGCATTTTGGCAAACAGGAGTCGCGAAATATTTAGTTGTCCTTTGGTTTTGAAAATCTTGGCTACGGCTCTGCTAGATTCTTTTCGCTGGTTTTCTCCAACCTCGGTAACCGATCTCTCTGTTGTTCGATTCTGTTCGCGAGTAAACGGTTCTGATACGATCTCTTATATGAGTAATTTTTTTAAAAGGAAGATTTTAGTCTTAATCTTGCACAATTTTTGTTCTAGGTAACAGTGGCAGGCTTCAGTATCGATACAGAACCATATCATAGCATTAAAGATGATGAATATTTTTTTTTTTTTTTTTGGAATAGAATAGCAAACAGCATTCCCCCCATCATCTTTCTTAACTTTTAAAGCGTGAATAATTTCAGTGTACTGCTATTAAATATTATAGTTATAGTGACATCTAAATTTGATATATAATGCTGATGCTATAATTGCTTTTGATCTCCAAGTCATTGCATCGTTCGATAAATGGACTGATGAGAGAGGTGTATTGAATGAAACTCAGTGTACCGTTTTTTCCCTCACAAACCACTAGTGCAAGGATGCACTTTAGCTCCATTCTTCATATTAACGAATTTACAATTATTTTAGAAAAATTAAGATTACAGATATACTTCAACGTATTATGAATTCGTGATTTTTCTAAATCACTGTATAAAATCGGTCGTATATTATTTTGTGAACTCCTTGAAAATGCGGTTCCCCTCATTTCACGGATTTCTTACCTTGGCAAAATAAAAAAATATTGCCACTGGAAAAATTTAATGTTTAGTTTAAAATTATTGTCTCAAAGAGGAAAAGCTTATGATTACGATTAGATTGCAGTATTTTAAGATTTTCCTACTTTAAAAATTTAAAAAGAAAAAAATATATATATATATTTTGTAAATTTTTATTAGTCCGAAATTTTCCAATTTGACTTCTAATTTTTTTGAGGAGGGGGGGGGGAGCGACTAAAAATTGCGTGTCTGAGTACACAATTATATGACGGCTCGAACACAAGAGACTACGATAGCCAACACTCATCTATCTAAAAAAAGTAATACAAGATAAAACATCTTATGATATGAAATTGAGTACTTGCTTTGCAGAAAAGTGAAACATAAAGGCGCAATCTATCCACCGCATAAGAAAACAGCTACGCTCTGTTCTAAATATTTTCTATGAAAAACCGTACCACATTTTTTTCCTACCAGTTACTTTTGCTGTCTCGCTTTAATTCTAAAATTTTAGGCCTATCGCAATCGCTTAGCTTAAAATTATTTAAAGCGTTGAAATCGAGCAGTTTCTGCTTACCGCGTGTAAAGAAATCAGGCCTTTTTTTGCTTTGTGTATTTCGTGCAAATATTTAAAGGCAGCACTTTTTTCTGGAAGAAAGTTTGCTTACGTTTCAGTACTTGACGCAAAAAACAGATAAAGGCCTGTCATAATATTTATTGGCTGCAAATACATAAGTACGAGATGCATTATAAGTGAGAACTTGTCCAGATAACACTTGCTATAATATTTATTGGCTGCAAATAAATACGTATGAGATGCATTTCAAGTGGAAAACTTTCGGATAACACATGTATTTACCGGCTGCAAGTAAATAAGTATGAGATGCATTTTAAGTGAAAAACTTGTCATGCACTTTTAATTTCTGCAGATTTCTTACGCTCATTATTAAAATTACACACATATTTCTGAGCGTTATTATCTTTCAGTCCTAATACATACCTTATATAACAAAAATGAAAGTTATTAAAGAGAGATTCAAATTTTCATACTTTGAAAAACGTATTGCAAGATTTCGCAACAGACGGCCCGCGCGTCGGATGCAGTCCTTTTTAATTGCTTAATCCGACCTGTTATAAAATCCCATCTCTTTCCTCAACGGTTATGTAAGCAAAATAGTTAAATCAGCATCACTACTGCGCATACACCATTATGCCCATATAGACACGCGACTGTACTAGAGAACACTAGATATGCATCCAACGATATAGTTCTATAATCTAGCAGTTTTAATTTAAAGATTGAACCGGGGGAGGAGTCTTCCTCTCATTGCGTCTTGGCAAAAATATCACCAGACAAAGCACCATCGCACTTTGCAACTCCCTTGTAAAAAAGACCTTTCTGGCCATTTGGCTGCCCTTCGTCACTGGTTGAAAGTATTTAATTTACCCATGGTTAGAAGTATCTGGTCACTCCGTCTACAGTAATCTGAACACTGTTCTTGAAATACCGTCTCTGCCTTGACTGACGATGTTGAATTTTTTAAACGTTTTATCAGAAAAAAATGGGAGTCCATGCAAGATGATGAACATAAGCTTGATATGTTAGTGAAGGTATAATATATGGCTAAAAGACGTGACTTTCGACGTAGATTCAAATACTTCCGTTTATCGTAAATGTAAAAAAGTGTAGATGATAAATTACCATAACTTATTAAAAAATGCTGATGATACAATACAAATATGAATTTACAAGAATACAGTTAGCGAAGAAAATGATATGGGCCTTTATTTTGACAGCTTGAGTTTCAGACAAAAAAAATAGCAACTAAAGCTTCAATCCCTATTGGTTATTACGTGTTATGTATTTGGCATCAAACAGAAAAAATATTTTTCCAGTGCCGTCAATGGCTGTAAGAGAATTTCATTATAGGAAATTTTATTAAAACTGTTGTTTGGAATAAAAATTTTTGTGACAAAACACGAAATAAATAAAGCACACTAATAATAAATTTAATAATTTATATTTTTTATTTTTATTCACATCTTATTCACAATAAAGATGCCCACTCTTTATATATTGTGCTGAAGTACACGGACAAGTGTACTGTAATAATTCGAATTTGTAGCAAACGGGCATAAAAATATGATTTAATATTACACTCTGCATATCATATGGGAATGTTACATTTAAAAAAATGCTAAGTCACACTTAGAATAACAGGAACACATACATTGGTCCCACCCAATCAAAGGCACTTTTTCTTCTTTGCACCATTTTTAAGGCATGATTTATTCTATCATATTTTATCACTGAAGCCATTCGTAATTGATTAAAACTTTGTATTACAATTACATAACATTACTGATTTTTCACAACAATAGTATATATAAATAAAAATAAATAAAATTAATGCTAGTTAAAGTTGAAACATATTACATCTTATCTGTCACATTACAGCTTTGCTACGATTAATGTATAAACATAAAATTTCTACACAACCTTATAATATTAACTCTTGAGGAAGTCATGCTTAATATTTTGCATGCAGGATAATAATAAAAAAATTATCATAATAAAATAACCGATTAAAATAAATAACACATTTAAATTATTCCCCACATTATTGCAAAACAATTCTATTTTAATGTGCTGCAATAAAATGCTAATATAAAAGCAAAACCAAAATAAAAAAATATTCCAATTGATATGGCCATCACAGGTAAATAAATAGAAATTTACAGTCAGTATTTCGATACATACTTTGAAGTGAAAAAGCACATGATTACATGTCTACATAATGCAAAATAGCAAATTATTAGTACGTTCAATGAATGTTTTAGATCAGTATAAACTAACAAACTTTGATTACATATGCAACAACAAACTAGCTTAGATTTTTTTGTAATATTCGTGCATATAAACGACGACCTGCTCTCTTTCTGTACATAAAATGCAAACTGTTTTATTACATATGAATTAACAAAACAAATTAAAAATTACAAAACATGTATAAATTATAAATATGTAAAATTTATTCTTTGTTACAAAACAGCAAACAGAATGTTAGCATATTGCAAAAAAAACTAGTGCCTTATTTTGTTTCATATGATTTTTTAAATAATTACAGACACAGAAAGGGAAATTAAATAACATAAATTATCACTGGTAAAAATTCCCTTACGGTTTGTGCAAGTTATGATTTCAATGCTACAAAAAAAAAAAAAAAAAAAAAAAAAAAAAAAAAATTAAATGCAGACATTGATTTATGCCACAGACACAGTATGATCACAAAACATCAAAAGTTTAAATATAAGCATTAAAATCTTTTTATAGATACCTAAAGTATAGTTTAAAATAAATAAATATTTAAATACATGATAAGGTGAAAGCATATTCGGCTGGGACAGTCAAGTCCAGAAAATCAGTTTCACTCATGGATAAGAGCATCCCAGGAATTGACTACACAAATAAAAATGAATTTATTAATTATGTATGTAGATGATATTTCGTCACTCAGGACATGTCGACAGAGTATTACACCAATGAGGAAAAAATCTGAACCTAAGCATTATCTCATTTACAACAGTAGACAAGCACATTCACAAGAATAAAAGATTTTATATATATATATATATATATATATATATATAATGATCTACTTTACAATGCAAATCAAATAAATATGTGACTACCTCAATCTTGCCCAGATAAAACTGTAACAAAAGGTAAAAATGAAGCTTCAAACATTACTTAAACATACAGTATTCAATATAATTTAAATATTATAAATCCGAAGTTGTTAAACATGGTATAAAAGAATAACTTCTTTCACCATAATACACTTACGCACTTCTTGCAACACAAGAAAAAGGGTTACACTGCTTGGTTTTACAAAGCTTGCTGCGAAAGGAGATAAAATGTAAATCTAGTATTATCAGAATTAATGAGATGTACCTTTATTCAATCACTAGTAAGAATGAAAGTCTGCTTGTGAATAATCGCTGAGAAGATTATGAGATCAAAATTAATGATTTCACGAAGCAGAGTTCAATGATATTACACGATTAAACTGGCATAAATAAAGCAAAATTTCTTTACTAGATTATATTTACACAGCAAACTGATTTCAAATAAAATTAGGTCAATATTTTACAGCACGCCATTACTTTAAAATAGTTACCATTCTATTTTCAAAAGAAAATTATTGTTTTCTCTGCACTTAGCTGTATTAGTATTTATACAACTTTAATTTAATTTTAATATAAATATTGGGGTATTTGGTTATGACTATTCACTTTTATCAGCTGTCCCTCTCCAGTGTGTTACAAGCCAGTCGTTGGTGCATTTTACTGATTATGAATTAGATCAAAAATAGGAAGCCGAAAGAAAGAAGCATTACTGTCAATTGGAGTGATAGGGGTTAGGGGGGCAGCAGTCTGGATCAAATCGAAGACAGGGTTTCCATGAAAATTGTAGTTATCAACACTGACGTCTGGCACAGACATCAAACCTTCGTTAAAAACATTTACAGAAGAATCGTAAACATCTGAATTATATTCACGCGCAGGAAAGTCGTTAAATCTCAAGCTATTCACTAGGTTTGTAAAATCCTGAGTAAACGAGAGGCCATTGCTGAGACCTGGTGACAAAGGACTTTGATGATACAAATCCTCAAAACTCTTCATCCCAGTAGGAGTGCCACCATGGCTGGACACTGGAGAGAGATCTCCAGCAGACCCCAGACTTGTAAGTGCTTTTGGCCTAGTGATCGGAGGTGTAGGAGAAACGCTTCCGGTCAAGTTGGTCAGCAGACTCTTCTTAGTCTCCTCGCTGTTGTGAATGAAGTGACATCTAGGGCCATACGGGCATAAACCTGTGCTATGAAAAGTGCGACACAGTTCTGTTTTGTACTTTGGATGTCTCGCCATGCTGCGTAACTCTTTTGCACCATGAGCAAATTGGCACTTGTCACCGTACTTGCAGGTACCATTCTCCTCAAAAGGCCTGCATAGTTCGGTCTTGTAGCGGCTTGAATTAGACTGGACCACTCTCCTATCCGCGGCAGGCTCACTTGCACTTCTTTCTAGTTTTCTAGCATCTAAATTGCTCAATGATTTGATAGCAGAAGATACATCTTGCTGGGTCTTGGATAACGGCGGGCTACAAGAGTTCCTTCGATGGTGATTGGCATTCTGATTGATATTAGTCACTGACGATTTCCCACCCTGCAGGAAATTCCCCTTGTGCGTTGGCGACTGTAAAGAAACAAATATATAAATGAATTACAAGTATACATCAGAAACATTTACCATATTATTTTCAGCACCGATATTATAAGTTAACATTAATATTAAATATTATAAACCCAGAATGAATTCACATAGTTCCAGGACATTTAACGCTCTTCAAATATTCAGATGTAGGTTTCCTGTGGCATAATAATCTTCTTGATTAATGCATGTATTAAAAACGCCTGTTTGTAAATAAAGTAATATATTGAGAGGTAGAGAGTAAAATAAAGATCACACATCTGCTTATTTGCGGGTTAGTGGAAGAAGGATATTCAGCAAGAATTAAAAAAGTTAAAACATACTCCCATTGTTTTTTGTTCCCCACGTAACTGACAGGACTTTTATTTAGAAAAGGGATAAAGAAAAAATTTTAATGAGAAACGTTTTAAACTTTTTTTTTATTTCATCACGCGTGATCACTGCTTGATAGAAGCCGTACAAATGCTCTTGTACACTGAATAATTAGAATATACTCTTTTAACAAAAACTGAGTTGTAAAGGAATGTTTTTCACAATGTCCATGACAAAAATTCGCGATAAACATGAATGTTCAAAACACCACATACGTCAAAGCCCCAGAATACACAGTGCAATTTGTTAACCATCCCTTGTCCTTATAAAATGAGAGACGGTGTCTGGCAACGGTATTCATTTGGCGAGATCGGAATAACCTTGAACACAAGGAAGTCACAGAGAATTAATGTTTTGTCATAAATGATTGTGAGATGTATAAAATTATTTATTTATACTTGTGTTTTATTATTCTGATCTAGAAGTAGCCTAAATATCAAAGCGACTGATAAATTTACATTACAAACCCTGCGCATTTGCTCAGATGGAAAAAGAAATCCATCCAATGAAAAAAGAAATCCAATGAATCAGAGAAATCTTAGAATAGAATATTACTTTCGTAATTTTTTGGGGGAATCATAATTTCGAATATGAATTCAAAGAAACAACGATTATACGATTATTAACGCGCAAAGAGCGTTTTTGGCATAAAGGAGCTCATTCTCTCATGATAATTTTGGCACAAAAGGAGAACCTCATTCTTTAATTATCATCTTGGCACAAACTGAGAATTCTTGCTAAACCATCAATAAGCACCCGATACCTAAGTGTACTACATACATACTTAGCTAGATAGATCCTCCGCAGAAGGCGGTGAAATCGATGATCTCCAAGTACAGCGCCAACACATTAAAACGCTTATTTTCTAATCGACGATGTGTTTTCACGTCTGTTTCGTTTTCAGAACAGTATTTAATGAAGCACATGGAACTTTCAGTATTCTGTTGCAAAACATGATTTAAACTGAATGAATTTAGTGCAATATGAACATGCTTTTTCGTATTCCAACTTATCACTATCATTTTTTAAGAACTCAACTTCCTCACAAGCTGTAAAAGCAGCTGTAAATTATCATGCCACGCGCCACCTGAACTTAAAACTCGTCTTTTCTCAATTATACACTTTAGGCAAATTCGAAACACGCACATGAATGGCAATTTTAAAAACCATGAATAATGATTCCAACGTGACTGAACCGCTTTTTGTTACTAGGTCAGACAATGAATAAGTCAGTTTCATTTTTCTTCTGGTTCCGACAATCTATGCAGATTAAATATAGAGTAACAAATGACAACGGAAATGTCAAGGCTGAGTTTTCATGCAAACCTGTGCTTTGCTCAGCCTGTAACATTAGACATAGAAACTTCATTTTTCGATTTATTTATTTATATATAAGAATATATACTATTTTTAACTTCCTGATATGCAAAATGTGATACAAAATGACTCCTTCAAATCAAAAGGTGTTGTAAGCTGCGGTAGTGGCTTCAAACTAACTGTCGTGATCCAATATCCGTGAACAAAATTTTAATTTCGAGGGAAAAAAGTCAAATAGTAACTGAAAATTTTATATGAAATGCAGATACATGACGTAATTCGATTTTCTCACACACCTATGAATATACAGGATCGTATGAAATTATTTTTTCTATTCGCTGTCTATCTATTACAGTTTGAACATTTTACCTATTGCTATGTATTTATATAATTTCTTGACACGAATACATAAAAATAGTTCTCTACTACAAATGTAAATACATATTCTCTCTAAGAAAATACAGTATATACACTCGAGGCAACTTTCAGTGGGCGACTCACTATTTCTAAGAACACTAACAGCAGCATTTCGTTAGTACTACGTTTCTAAAATGGTCACATCCAGAGAAAACCAATTCACATGGAACACTTAATGGTCGTCTTAGATTCAGAATTCAATTTATTTATTTATTCATTATGAAAGCAGTCACTTTTAGAAGAATGGAGCAGGCTTATACTGTCAGGTTTGTTCTAGCAGTCTTATAAAACAAAAGAAATAATGAAAATATCCTTTTTAAATTTTATACTAGAAATTATTAAAAAAAACTTTGTAAATTTTATACTATCTTCAAAACATTCAAATACCATCAATTTAATGTTTTAGAATGATAAAAGAGTAATTCAATTATTAAAACGAAACGTTATTTGGTTATTATTATACGGTAAAATCTGGACTGAATTATACAAAAAATTTGGGAAGTAGTATCTCATTTATGCATCCTCGCGTTCTGCAGACAACTGAGTGCGGGATGACAAAACACAAAATGAAATTTGCAAAAAAATCGATGTTCTGTTTAAGGAGAACTTCACGCTCAGCACTCAGCAAATACTGGCACAGTATTTTATGAACCCAATCCAACTGGTATCGTTGTAAAGTTTAAACAATCACCTGTGGTGCAAGAACGAATTAATCAAATTGACATCAATTCCTACGAGAAAATAATTTCGGTTGACTAATTTTTCGGTAAACGAACAGCTTTCAGAAACGATTTAAATTCATGAACCCATGTTTCACTGTATAATCAGAAGGCCGCAAAACCATGTAAACATCTTCGGAAAGAGTAACATTGATATGTGCATGAACTGTAAGAATATTTATTTAAAAAATAAATAAATAAATAAATAAATAAAAAATAAAATAATTTAAAAAAAAAAAAAAAACTTTCAGATTTTACGCCCAAAGGGGAACGTTTTGCCTTAACCTTCATTTATTAAATATCGGGCTCCTCTTCGCAGTTAAACCATAAAATTCAATCTAACAGCAATATCGCAAAATATTTAAAAGAGGATATCTTTAGAATTTCCCTTCCGATACACAGTCTTCCGCGCTGGAGATAAAAAAATTTTTTTTCCCCTGTACAGTGCCATTGCTCTCCCTTTGAAATCATTGAGTTTCTTAATCAAAAACTCATAAAGGCTTTACAAAATATGAAATAGATAATAAAACAAATTATGAAATAGATAATAAAACAAATTCCAAATTTGAGCTTACAGATGCCCATATTCCAGTGGAGACGTACGTTATTCAAAATTTGACGGCTCTAGGTACCGACCGTTCTTTTATCCAATGCGAGAAACATCTACATTTATGCAGATTCTTCATTGTTCAATTTCTTTAATACAAGGTGATAATATTTGGTGAACAATTTCAAAAGTGATTCGCCGCCAAAACGAAATTAATAGCCTTTCTGAGGTTAACGCTCTTTTAGGCTAAAAACCTCAAAGTAACGTATCATCCTGACAATCGGCTTAAAATTTAAACCTGTTATGCCTGCATGGTTATACATTATTACATGAGCAAAGTAACATAATTTGTAGCAAGTAATCACTATCGGTGTCTTAGATATCGGTTAAAAAGTACGTAAAGGTGTCTTAGATATCGGTTAATAAATAGATTTACTCGTTAAGATTTTCGAAGCTGGGGTAACCCAACGTAGACGACGTCGAATTAGGATGCTGTAGCATTAAAAATTTTGAAATGAAACATTCCACTTAAATTTTTAAAGAATTATACTGGCATGACGTCATTAAAAAGGCTCGTCCCTCTCTCTCTTTCTTCTATGTTATACACGGTCACTGTTTAAAAAAAAAATAAATCACGCTAATTTTAACACTTTTTTTTTTTTTTTTTTTAAAACTTGGTATTTAAAATGTAGCTTCCTTTTCGAAAACTATAACAGAGGAAAAATGAGTATTTTTGTGTATTCATTTTTTAATCTTAATTCAAATATAGTACCGTCTGAAGAAGTCTGTATTGTTTAGTTCTCATAAGCAATGACTTAGCATCAAACTTGATTCACTCTGACAAGAAGGCGGAACAGGTTTGTTGGATGTAGGTGAAATACACCTGTTCCGAATCTTCAAGGTCTGAATATGCATAAGCACGCAAAGCAACAACATGGAAGATGTGGGATTGCCTTTTTGGGTTTAGAAATTGGATTTTTATAACAAGAAAATCCATCTGAATTTCTTTTTTTCACCTGACATATGAAAGCATACAATCTGGTAATACAGATATCATAAATGACATAGCTGAGGTAAGCATTTAATTGCGTTTCATTTTTAAGAATGCATTAAAAGTATATATGTACGTAATTCTTTATTATTTTAGTAATATAACCATTCTATTCACCACTACCTCCAAGACAGTGGTGCGCAAGTGTTTTGCCTAACGAAACTGCTATTAGCCTGTTAAATAGCTAAATAATTTAATAAAAACTTAATTAAAGACAATTCCAAAATTAAATCAAATGCAGCGAACATTCTCGAGACATCCCCGAGAAAAAGTGACTTGAATTTGAGAACATACATATTCATAATCCAACATCGAGTCTATGATAGCCACCTCCACAGAATACCAATATCGTCTGAAGTCGCGGGTGGGTCCTCTTAGAAATGATTCACTGCAATCAAATGAAGACATTTACTGCAATCTTTTTTTTCTCCCTCCCCAATAATGCAATGCGAAAAAATGTCGTAAAACTCTTACAAAAGAAACAGATAAACTTTAGATTGAAAAAATCTTCAAAAACTCAGAATGAAACTGGGTCATTCATTACCTCAACCATAACATCAAAATTATTTTGTCACATGCTACCATTATCTTTTTCAAATTTGCCTCACTCAGCCACATAAGCACTTCAATGAAGAGAAAAGAAAATACAAAGATATTCAGATGATCATAATTTCACACCTATTAAATTTGCATTAATTTCATATAAATAAAAATAGAAGTCTCCCAATTTCAAGATGTTTGACAAAGACCAGCATTTGAGAATTATGAGTTCCTCGGGATTCCTATGTTCTGAATGAATCTTAAGAACTTCAGAAGAAATAATTCTGAACAGGTTAGTTAGCAGTGAACAGGACGCATTTTTTAATCAATTTTGTACTCACGTCCGTCGTAATTTTATAATATCACGATTTACTAATTTATCATGATTTACTTGTATTTTTATGCGTTTTAAATAATGCCCATACACAAGATTTAAGTTCTCGCATTAACTAACATCACTTATCGTTCTATTCAAGTATGATATGCAATATCGATTATTTAATTCTTATTTTGGAAGAGGAGACGACACACACAATTAAATTTTGGTATAATCGTACTTATGGAAGCACCTAACAAGTGGTCCCGCAGTTTACAATCATGCCTTCTTCGGGATTCGAGCCCGGGCTACGTCAGTCAGGGTCAGTAACCACAATACCGGCTGAGCTACTAAAACCACCTCTCAAAACAAGCAGATGACTTTTCAACAGTTGCCAGTAAGGATAAGATATCCAACCAAAACTTTCACAGCAATCACCAGCCATACAGAACCACTACAGAAAGTATTATTTCTCAACGAACAAATAAAATACTGACGTTGAACATCACCTCTCTAAGGCAACTTCCTCCAAAGATCACACTGAGAAATGGAATATTCGAGCAGCCGAAATAGAATTATCCACACTTCTGGGATTCATCCATCTCTTACAAAAATCGTATGAAATTGCAGTTTGCCATCTCTGAGAGGTTTCACTAATTTATGCTTATAAAATAATGATAATCAGTGCTACACAAAATAGACTTTATGTTCTCTCTGAGATACGAAGCGAACTGTTTCAAGAGTTCCGTTAGAGCGAAAGTATAACAGACTTCCATGTTACTACTAGAATGAACTTCGGTGCCGAGTTATTCGCCGTCATTATTTTAAGCTAAATAACTTTTTAGTCTAGCTACTCCATTCAGTTCATTTCCACTTCAAGGACAGTTACGACATCAGTTGTTTATGCAAATAAAGGGAGAATTTGATTATCAGGTTGACAATATTCGTTCAGTTGTTAAAAAAAGGTCGCACAAAACACACCTATAAATAAATAAAGCCTGCTGTTTTGCTTTTATTTCAACTATTACTTCTTACGTTGTCTGTAAATCTAAAAAAATAAAGCCCTTTACAATCGGGTCATTCATCCTGAAAACTCTGCATTAATACTACTTTATAAATAGCACGTTCCAATAAACATATGAAAATAGAAAACTGAATGAACTAAATTTGGGGGGAAAAAATTGGAATTAGAAAACAGCCTTTGGGCACTGTCTTAAAACCCAATTCATTCGCTTCAACGACCGGAGAGGTTGACCGATCAAGTGCAAAAATATGGTATAAGAATATGCGATTTTGAACAGACTTAAAAGATAAACGCTGTCATGACCTGAAAAAAATGCCAGCTTTTTCAGTGTTAGAAAATTATCGCGAACTCTTACAATGCTGACGCAAGACTCAAATATATTGCTGGCAAGAATTTACCAGACCTTCATTACGTAATGAGTTGACACGTTTAAAGAAAAGTGAAATCACCTTATTATTCAGAGAGTTGATCAGAAATAAGCCATGGAATATAATTTTCTTTTTAAATGTGTAGCACTTTTAATCGAAATTTCTAAACAACCTGATGATAATACTCTTAGAGAAATTATCTTATTATTCAGAAAGTTGATCCGGAAACAAGTCGTGGAAAATAACACAGTAACATACACAAGTTTCAAAAAATAAAATGATTTTAATCGAAATTTCTAAACATCTTCATGCGATTAGTCGAGTTAAAAATCCGAAAGTTTACAGAGAAATTGATGGAAATATTGTGTTCTCAGTTTGGAAGCTCAACAACTTTAACAGTTTAAACAATGATAATTAGTAATTTAAAATTCTGAAAAGGCTGCAAAAAGGAAATTATTAAAATGACAATATGGATGAAATACGCTTTTTTTTTTTTTTTTTTCCCCAATATAAATACAATTGCTCCGCTCTTAAACCAACATTCTACTCACTTTCGATTGCAAACAATTTTGATCTTTTATGATGGTGATCATCCTCGTCAAGTTTCTTCATGTTTTCGAAATGAATGAAATTCTTTACAAACATAAAATACGCAATGCGCAGTTCGTAAAGATGTTGCCATTCAAGATTAGTTTTATGATTTATTTAAATTAAAGAAAATTCTTCTTTTCAAAAATTTCAAAAGACCCTTTTCTGAATAATTAGTTCGTACACTGTGATACTCAATAAAAATCCATCTTTCACTCAAGCAAACTTGTTTTCAGGAATTCTGTGGGTTTTATATCCGAATACTATATGTAATGACTGATTCAAACTACTTGCTTCTTCAAATTTGTTTACATAAACCTTGTATGATAGAATGTCTAGCGGCTTTTTGTGGAGAAGGTATAGATTTCAGGCATCTTGGATTATTTAACTAGCACATCCTAAGTTGATTGATTGATGCCTTCGGATGAAAAAAACTGAACTTCATTCTTTGGTCATGCACGAATTCGTAAGAAAAGATTTAACAGTAACATTTCAAGTAACTTTTTTTTTTTTTTTTTATCATACATGCATTCAGAAGTATTCTTTACTTACAACACGATGAGTTTCAATTAAAAAATGTAGGTTATAATTTCAAACAGGAAGAGAAAAAGGTAATATTGTTTTCTCACATTACATCGTCTCAAAAATGCACATTTCAAATGCTGTTTCTTCGGTACTTTAAGCCTATAATTTCAATCGATTCAGAAATATATGTGAAATTATCGCTAAAGAAGAAAGTTCCCTGGAGCTGCGTTTTTCTCTAATTTTTATTCAGTCAAGTTATGATGAAATGCACAAAAAATTCTTTTTACAACTTATTTTATTTATTTAAATTTTTTGTGGCAACGCTTCGACAGTATACTTTGAATACTATATTTTTGTTATTAATAAACTTGTTCATTATATTCTATACCAGTAATTTCCCAATCATTTTTTACTCCATTCCTGCGTCTATTATGTGTCAGAATGTAGCTCGCCCTATGACCTTTTTTTCACTGAAATCGTATATTCGAATTGCAGTGAACCTCTCATAGCGTCCTTATTTATCAGAACATAAA
The DNA here is from genome assembly GCF_044657685.1 of Stegodyphus dumicola. NCBI lineage: Eukaryota > Metazoa > Arthropoda > Arachnida > Araneae > Eresidae > Stegodyphus > Stegodyphus dumicola. The sequence goes on from NC_140773.1 coordinate 179,623,157, forward strand.
CACTGACCTGCCTTCATAAAAGACGAAAATCATCCGGAACCTTGAGGGGGTCGATGTAATTGTTTATTTAATTCTTTAAATGGCCTACGAGGGTACATAAAAATTTGAGATGTTTGTATACATTACTCATATATTTCAAAAACAAATTCTTATCACATTTCACAAAGAGAAACGTTTCTATTGTTTAGCGTAGAATTACAATGTCTTTCTTCTTTTCTTTTACATAAAAGATGCATACTTAAAATTAAAAGGTCAGCATTAAATACATACGTATTTACTTTGATGTGAAATACACAGAATTAAGAGTTTGAAGTCAAAGTCCCCCTCCCCCGAGGAAGGGTCAATTTATTATTTAAAGACTTCTAGCAGCCATTTCAGTTCAAACTCCAAATACTTAAAGCAAAATGAAAGAAAAAAAAATTACATACTAATTCATTCTGTTGCAAGTATTCTTCAAACATCAAATTTCTGTAAAAATATTGCTGAGGGCATTAAATAATTAGAATCCATCAAAAAATATTCATTGGTTAAATGAATGTACATTATAAACACTAATTTTTATAAATTTCTTTTCATTTTTCTCATTTAGCGATTACGGGCAAACGGGTGTAAATTTACCTCTCTTTTGATAATTAGATATAATATTAAATACAGTGAACTCTCAGTAGCGACCGCCTCTAAGAAAAACCAGTACTTTAAAAATATAAATAAATGCTTCTACTTAACATCACTTTCGACCACCTAAGGATTCCAAGATGGCCACCTAAACCAGATGTTTTCCTAACCTTTTCTGAAAGCCCGGGCCCCCTTCACAATGGAAAAAAATTGCAACGCCCCCTCTTCCATTATTGTTAATTATGCTAAATATTAAAATATCGTTGTTTATTATCTATACCTATTATAGCTGTATATTTATTTATCAAGAATCACAAAGTAGAAATTGATTAAAACGACCATCAAGTGTAGTAAAAAAATGTGTATTTAAAAATAAAACACATATCAATAAGAAATAAAAATTATTTAGATGGTGAATTTTAACAGTTTGTTAATGCCGTTTTCTAATCTTGTTTAACATCAGTCTCATATTACCACGTTCAATGATGTGCATTCCTGTTCCTTTCCTTAGACAAAATAACTACAGTACTGAATACACGCTCAGCCAGCTACAGTAAAGGAAAAGCAGTTAAAAATTTCTGTACTCTAGCACAGCGGACGCCAACCGGTGGTCCGTGATAACTTTCTGCTGGTACACAGGAAAAATGCGACATTATTTATATTTTTATGAAGATTGTTTAAAAAATGACGATTTACAAAATCTATTATTGAATATGGATTGTACTTTCTTTAGCTACTACTTTTAGCGAAATTCCTTCTGAATTTAGCGACTTTTTAGCTTTTTTGCAGGTGTATCTAGCGACATTTGAAAGTGAGAGTTGGCATCCATGGATATGCAGTTGTTATCTATATTGGCGCGAATTGGAATTCTCTTTCCTTTTGAATTATAAACATATGCTAGTGTCGTCGTTAATAACATAGTTTTTCTTCGTGCCAATTTGATGGACTTTTTATGAGAACCATCTGCATTCTTGTTTATAATTCCATCACTGAAAGTTTCCATTTTTGTTTCGTTTAACTGTTGATGGATGGCGCCATTACTGCGTAAGCGATGATTGTTATTGTTTACAATAATTAAAAATTGACGGCATAACACTATTTATTAATATTGCTTTGCGTTTGCCGATTTGTTCTTGCTTTTCGTGCAGTTCCTTTACAGTGATATGGAAATGTGAACCTTTCTGTACTAAGATTTTTATAGTTTTCATGTAATTTTTCAATGTGAACGAAATTTGTGTAGTTTGCCGATTGTTATTGTATAAAAGTTATTACCTTTTTTTAATTCATATTAGTGGTCCGCCAAATATAAAATTATATATGTAGTGGTCCGATAAGTTCTAAGGGTTGACGACCGCTGCTCTTGCACACAATCCACGGTACAGTACTGGTATTGATTTGTGAATTTTAGCTCTAAGTTGCGAGCACTAACGAATCTCCTAAATTTGATAGATCGGCTGAATCTGAATTTGCGAAAAGATCTAAAACCCAATTCGGTATATTTATTATTAAAATATCAACCAGCATGAAGAACGTTCGAGTCGTGGCAGTAAGTAAATCTTCCTGATTTGCAGCTGATTATGTGAGAAAAAGTGGCTATCTTCACCTCTACCTACATTTTATGTAAACAGTTTTCCCACAGCAGCAGCAATGTTTTTTGTTTTAATCAAATCCATCTATCACCCTACAATTGTAAACTGACTTCATTGAATACTTTAAACAGGTTTATTAAATAAGCGAAATCAGGTTTTGACCAAGATTTTCATCTCCGCTTTCAAGACCAAAGAAAACCATTCAGACAAATACTTCGTGACAGCCAATGAATGTACTTCTGTGTGCAAAAGCAAGCGATTGGAATCACCATTTTCACTACAAAGTTGGCCTTTCGATCTTACTGACTGCTCTAACGACGCTTTGACGCAACGTATACAGGCGGGCATTCAAATTTTCTGCAACTAAATGCTACCGATGAATACCACAACAGGCTGCGAATGATTTGGTACTGCTTGTTTCAAATAACGATACGAAACTTTTATCCAGTCATTTCTGGAGCACTAACAGCAGCAGCAGCTCGCAAAAAATGATATATGATATGATAAAATGCTTTAGTCTTTAAAAACTTTCACCTATTTTTCTTTGCACCGAATAATTATCCAGTGGAATTTTTTATGTTATCTGAAGGTTTCTGTTTTAATTACTTCTTATGTTTCTTATTATTATAGTTAGTTGTTTTAAATATTTTTTCTAGCCCTTGAAAATGGGATAAACCTTCGCCATGTCTTTTATATAAAATATTCTTGCAGCTAAGACGGCTTCATTTGAAAAAAAAACTTTTGGCAAATTAAATAAATAGGTAATGATTGGTTTATAGGAGAATGTGCGTGCGTAAATCAATATTCCAAGTCAGATATATACAAATAGGTAATGATTGGTTTATAGGAGAGTGTGCGTGCGTAAATCAATATTCCAAGTTGTGTACTGCCGGCATTTCTTCTTAGATTCAGATATTTTGAAAAACAAGATTGACACGGTTTACATAACTTGACTTTAATTACAACAGAATTACAAATAAGTATAAAAAATAATGACTATAATGGCTTCTATTAGTTTCATTCACGAATATGGCGAAGCACACAAAAATAATAAGACAATCCTAGAGCTCTCCCGGCCTTTTATATATCAAATTTCGTGAACGCATCAATTTGTAGTTTGTATGCCTTTGCCTTTCACGTGCGATGCCGATGCACTACACAAACTCCCATATTTTTGTCTAAACAAGCCTGATTTTATGAATCGCGTCCTGGTTTAAATTTGCAGAGACTTGGCACCGACAATATTAAATCGAATGTATGCACATACTTAAAGCTCAATTACATATTTTAATGCTGATTAACGCGGTAATGATAACAATTTTCAACAGCTTGACAAAGCATTTATTCAACGAAAATTCAACATTTTATTAATTTCCTTAAATCTGTAGCTATGCCACGGCCGTCCCTTTTGACTTATCTTACAGTCTAAAGCTCTCCGGACCCACTACCACCCTCATGAAAGGCTCCTCCTGAGTAATGATACCGTCCCTGCTGGGAACCTATGACTTGACTAAAATGCCTAAATAACCTGAAATCTTGGGCGGTGATCTGAGAAAGAGTTCACTATACTTGATTTGCCGAAATTCTTCGAAATACGATCAAACCATATAAAAGCTGAAAATTTAGAAAATCTTTCTCAGTTAATATTAATTTTATGGACAAACAAACTTCCGGATTCCTCTGCTTTGCTTTCAAAACGGAAAACGGAAAAAGGAACACGAATGGCGAAGGAACTATACTATTAATGAGATAATTTCTATGTATGACTACATGAATATGCGTAACTTTTTCTCTTCGAATGTAAAAAATATGATTTCAAGTTGCTTATATCAGCATTACAATGCTAATGCATAATTCCTGTTTCCATGGGTAACTAAAAATGTTTTCCATTTTATTCCAGTTTTCAGCCTTTTAAGTCTAGAATTATTTTTTACAAAATTTCATTTCCTTTAACACCACTTCTTTTTTCCTCCCACTCCCTTTCTTTCCTTTCACAGATAAACGAGAAACGAAAGACTTCTAAAATTCTAATGTATTAAACCCTAAATTCGTTCGGCAGTTTTTTCAAAGCACTAGCGGGAAAAAAACGATCAAATGCATGTAGAAAAGAAATGAACAAATATTACACTTTTAATACAAGCCTTTTTTTTTTTTTTTTTTTTTTTTTTTTATAATCACTAATTCTAAAATAAGTTTTCTGAGGTATCGACCTTACCTGTAATAAGAATAAAACTACACACGGGTAAAAAGAAAACGTTGAAACAAGTATGCTCCCAGTAATTACGATTTTTTTATGCAGAGATCAGGATAACATCATTAGTTTATTAAGAGGTATGATAAAAACCAAAATAACTGGCTGACAAACTTCAGATGTATCTATCTACATTTACACACCTCTTCGTAAATAAATATCACTCAAAATTTTACGATTATGTTAACTGCACTTTTGTTTAGAACACACTAAATTAACATAAATTAAGGGAAAAAATTACCATCCATTATTTTTGTGAAGACTGCTCAACAAAATTCTCTTAGAATAAATATAGAATTATTTAATTGTCATTAATAAGGTGGAAAGAAAGCATCGATATTTTTTGATTCTGTCTATACTAGTTATTTTTATTTAACATCAATATGAAAACATGGACCTTATAAGAGATAATTCTTATATGGTCTATGTATGAAAACTACAGTCAGTCATTTTCCGAATGGGCTGGATCAACACCTTTTTGAAGCTACGCATTGCAAGATGTTAGTGAATATAAATTATAATATCGTTTTCTTTTTATATTTTTAAACGATACAAATTAAGCTAACTAAAGCATACATACTAAAGCACATAAAAAACTCAGTTTGCAAATTTGGTTCAAGCTATTTTAACTCCATAAAAGGATGAATAATAATATCAGCAATAACAATGGCCAGCGTTTAAAAAAAAGGCACGTACTCAACTTGTAACGTAAATGCTGACCTTGACTTCAGAAGTGCAGTTACGGTTAGAGTACCGACAGTAAATATCTTTAGGCAGATGAAATAATCAAAAATTTTTCCTCCATTCTGCAGTTTATCTGCAAGCCTCAGATTTACACGAAACAAACAAACAAAAAATTTACACGCCTCAAATACACCAAACAGAATTTTTAATGCATGTTCTGAGACCCATCAACTTGTTCCTCCTCAGTATTCTATTAAAGGAATATTCATTTAAAATATCAACAACTTTTAACTGGGTAAATTTTCAGTAAGTTTAATTCTTATCTTTACAAGGTTCAAGTAGATACTACAGCCACATTTAGTATACCAAAGGCCTGTCATTAATGAAATATTTTACAAAGAGTACGATCTTCTGGCCTAAAATTAATTTACTACCAAGTCAACTGAACATTTCAGATTTATTCCGCATACTTTAAGTATGAAAATTTATTCTGAAAATTACGCATGCAATGTAACTGAAAATTGGAACAAGCAATTCTTTACATGAAAGATTGCCTGTGATATAAATAAAACGTCGTAAGACTAATTTAACAAAATCATGGCCCTCAATTAATTTTACCAGCTCTTTTAAGGTTTAGGTTATTTGAATATAGCAATAAATATATGACTTATCTGTCTTCATGAAGACCTCATTCAACTTTCTAATGTATGATGAAATTTAACTCCACAAAAGAAATTTAACTAGCTACTTCTTGTTCAGTGTTGGATAAACTAGATTGAAATCTTCGGATCTGCTATTATTAACTGCATACCTGTACTATTTAACCATAGCACAACCGGAATCTTCATCTGAACAGAAGGACTTCGTTTGTGCTGCATACAAAATCTAGTCAATGATTTTTTTTCATTATTATTCACATTTTAAGTAGCCTGCGTAATTTTGCAATAATACGCAGCAAAAGATATTAAACTACTTAAAGCTATGTGACATTATAGAAAATTTATAAAAGCTGAATATCTCCGCTAACTTTATCAAAAAAATATATATATATCTGAATAAATAACGCTTAACTTACCTGAGAACGATCTATGCACATCAGGGTCATGCTGATGTTCTATCCGTAAAGAGAATTATAACGTAAAAGCACACAGGATCACAGAAATCACACCCACTTGTTGATCAACAACCGGCAGGTCGCAATCGTTCTTCTATATCTGATAGAATAAGCATCTAATAGGACTTTTTTAAATCTGCGTTTTGTTTAAAGCAGAGAATATTATCTAGAAAACATAACAATTAATTATACAAGGAAAGAGATCAGTACAGTGGCCATAGTTTAGATTCTGTTTCGTTTTTCGCCGCAAGTCGCTTCACAACACTGCTCAGCTCTCAACCGATGCAGAGTGCGAACCGTTAGGCCACTGGGACCAACTTTTCAAGCTTCTGTAGAATGCGATAGCTAGTCAAACGTCATCAGCTGTAGGCGGGGATTCACTCCAGCTGTGCAATCAGCGCTCAGCATCGGTACGCTTTCGAGACAGCACGTGAGTAACTATTTTCTTCCGCTGGAGAAGAGAGGAAAAGTACTACTACGGTCCCTGGTGAGCGTTCATCGGTGTGAGATTATTTGTGTTTTGATGGAAGTCTTTTTTTTTTTTTTTTTTTTTTTTTTTTTTTTTTTTTTTTCGGATCTTTGAAAAGTCGCGAGCTGCCCAACCTCAAAATTTGAATTTTAGTAGTGAATTCTTCAGTAGGTTTTAAAAAGCGCACTTTATGTTTTCATTTTTTTTAATACTGGATGCTTTTAGCATATTTTTTTTATTGTTTTTAAAACTGTTCGTTATTTTTCTCGCTGATCTGTAAAAATTGTTCTACCTATAACTTATTCAATTAAAAAAAGATAAAAAATTGTTTCTTCTAATTCTACTAAAATATAACATTTTGTTTTTGATGAAAATGCAATATTAAACAAGTTCAGTAAATTAAAAATATGACATTTCTTTATTCGAAATAAATAAAGATAAGTCCTGGAATAAGACCAAAATTTAAGAAAACTAATATCTTTCTATTGCTAGTTAAGGAAATCTGGAGAACGAATATTTTGAACGTTTGAATATAGCGGGCTATAACAACTTATGAATTTCCATGTTTTTTAGACGACATCGATTTTAATATTTCAATATCACCAATAAGGAAGTGGAATTCGATTTAAAAAAAGTTAAAGAAAAGCAAAGAATTTTGAGGCTAATTACGTAATGCATAACGTCAGACAGTTTTATTAATTGCTATGAAACTGAAAATGTTCATAATTACTACCTAGCTATATTACAAATAACTGAAAAGCTTTTTTTTTTTAAATTGCTCCATTTGCATATATATTAATTAGAAAAAATAAAAATTTAAGTTATTAGGATGTGCGAGTTTTTGACTTTGAATTAACAGTTTATGAAACAACTATAGTTCGAAATATAAATTTATAGTCCCATGTCTCAACGAATGACCGCATTCTCGAAATTTTTTATTCACGACAGAGAAATTAAAGATCGTACGTCTGGTTCAAAGACAATACTTGACAGGCCGTATGGGTGACAAATGATATTAATGAAATTCTCTTGAGGAAACACTTAAATTCATTTAATAAATAATTTTTATAATAGTACAGCTAAATTACCGATAATAATAGTTTTAATTTATCAGTATATATATTGTTCTTTATTTCGTGTTTGAATTGGCGTGAGAATCTGAACTACCTGAGTCTTTGGTACCTACACTTTAATCAATATCAGCGCTTAATTTAAATCCAGAATAAGATTCATTAAGCTATATCGCATAATTCAATATTTTCCAAACATTTTGCCCACCTGACTCACCTACTTAAAACTATAGTTTATCTCAATCCACTTGCGCATACAATGAATCATTTATATGAGGATTGCACGACCACGGAAGGCTCCCATTGATTTTGGTCTTCTTTGCAGATGATCGTCTTAAAAGAGGTGATGTTCAATATGATTGTAGTAATTGATGATTCATTGCAGTTGTTTTAAAGAAAAGAACAGGAAAAAACAGAAGCGAGGAAAAAAGAAAAAAAGAATTATCAGAGAAAGTAATGTAGTAATAAATAACAAGTAATTCAGTATGTATTATTAGTTAACGAATAATTTTAAACAGATAATTTAAACTTATATTTAGAACATACTGCAATAAATAAAATTTCAGCTTTTTTTATTGCGATTAAAAAAAAAATCGTTTCGCCACTCCGCACTTGATCGTAACGCACACTTTGTGAATGACTGCAATGTATCGTCTTTTAAGAGTATTACTTATTCTACGCATTTTAAAGGAATAAAACATACAAAAACAAATTGGTAAAAACAAATGCTAAGGTCGGGAAAATTCGAAGAAAACTACAATTCTATGAGACTTTATCTGTTCGAAGATGCGCCCTATTTTTAGGGGCGCTTATAAGGGAAAAAGTGTGTTTCTAAGAATTGAAGAAATGCCCTAGAACTCTTGCTCTAGAAGGCTTGCATAACTATTTAATCTTTCGGTTCTTTTCTTAAAAAGTGTCATGTGTGTCACGTGATCGAATATGTCATAGCACGAAAGTCTTATTCACTTGTCAAATTAGAACTAAGGTTGTAAGAGCCCTCGTTCTAAAGATATTATCCAGTCTATTTGACATACAGAGCATTAGGACTCAGAATTAAAGTATTGAAGCAGCAGATACATAATGCATCTCGCAGACAATCCTCAGTGGAAGTTTAATTAATTAGTTTTTCCAGCTTCAGTTATACTTTTCTATTAAATGAATCCTTTCTGGCCCATATCACACACGCATTTGTTTCACAAGAACAACTGTTTCGGACAATTTTTCTGCCTGGTTTATTACTGAAAGAAAGACGAGCGATTTTTTCCTTCCTTTCGATTTTTGTTTATTAGATTACGGCAAAGCACTCGAGGGCTATCTGCCTTATGGAAAGGATGCCTTCGCGGAGGACTTTTTAAGGGAAACTGGCTCGTATGCACGTTACACATGGAGAAAACCACGAAAACACCCATGCAGCCAGCCCGTTCGCGAGATTCGAACCGCAGACCGAATTACCAGTGTTCAGCTACGTTAACGCTCGGCCGCTGGTGGGCCCTTCCTTTCGAAAAAAAAAATAAATAAATAAATAAAATAAAATTGCAAGTTGTTCGTTTTCAACCAGTCAGCTATCAGCTTCGAATGTTATCAGCTTGTTTGTAATGGAGAACCAATTTCCCCTGTGTTAACCCCAAAGCGATCTGTGGTGACTGGCTGTTGTAACAAAGCAGAAGTTCCAAACTGTTGTTCTTCCGAAACATACGGATGTGTGATAGCAGCCGAAGACGAACATCCACGGTTTCGTCTGATTTTGTCTTCTGTGGAGATGGTTGCCTTAGAGAGGGAATGTTAAAATCCGATGTTTATTTATGTCTGAAAAATATTCCTCACTTTCAGAGGTGATCGTCTTAGGAAGGTGGTATCCACGGGAAGTTTTTCTATATTTGAATTTCCATGCTAGCAAACCTAAAAATTGGAGAATATTGCAAAAAAGAGAAGCAACCAATATACGCAAAATCTTTCAAAATTCAAAATCGTCCTTTTCCAAACCTAAGTGTTAGGTTTGAATCCCAGCTCACATAAGCTCGGATTCATTGTTTACTATGACTAAGCAAAATAAAAAATAAAAAAAGAAATAAAAGAAATTCTTAGGAAACACTTTTTTTTATTAATTCAAAATAGAATTCTCGTGAGTTCTGCGAAATCTAAATGATTAAAAAAGAAAAAAAAAAAAAAAAAAATTAAACCAATCGATTCGTATTTAGAACACAGTAGCTGCATGCAACAGAGTGTTTATGAACAGGAAGTGAAGCGCTTGTTGCCATGAGAATTTATTTCTTATGTATTTCAACAGTTTTTTAATACTACGAGTCATGCAGTTATGCTATTAAAAATAATGTTAATTAAAATATTTAAATGCTCAAACGAATAAATTGTTTGTCTTCATAAACGGAAAACTTATGGCAGCATAGTTACAGCAGCCTGTTTGTTCAATCGATTATGGCAAAACACGCGAGCGTCATGAACCTAAAACAGTGTATTTTTGGTAGATGTTAAAAAGTCAAGCTGTTTTTAAGGGATTGAAGGAACTTTTACTTTGGGAAGTGGAAGAAATAAATTTCTTCAGATCACTTCAAAGTATGATTTGAAATAATTAAACAACAACAACAACAAAAAAAAAAAAAAAAAAAAAAAAAAAAAATCTGAAAGCTTTCAGATTTTACATTACGCTCAAAGGGTCTTTTTTTTAAAAAACATTTTGTGGGTTACTTTTATTTATTAAATATCATGTTCTTCGTAATTAAATCATAAAATTCACTTCAACAGCAATATCGCAAAATAATTTTAAAATGAGCATATCTTTATTTCCGATACACAATGGATACACCTTGGAAATAATTTTTTTTTTGGGGGGGGGGTACAGTGTTGCCATTGCTCGCTTTGAAACCGTTGAGTTTGTTAATCAAAAATTCGTTAAAGTTTTACAAAATATGAAATCGATAATAAAACAAATTCCAAATTCAAATACCGATATTCGATGCATGTATATATATTATGTTATTCAAAATTTTCAACCAATTGATTGGATGGCTCTAGGTACCGTTGTTTTATCACAATGCGAGAAACATACATGCATTTATGCAGATTCTTCATTATTTAATTTCTTTAATTTTATATACAGGGCTGTAATATCCGGTGGCAACAATTTGAAAAGAGAAGCGACAAGTTTCCAATGCGAAATGCCAAAACGAAATTAATAACCCTTCTGGGCTGACGCCCTTTGGCTAAAAATGTAAAATTCTAGCAAGGAGCGTGCAATTTTAATCTCCTCCTTCAAAGTTTATCTTAACACCGGAAAAATCTGATGTAAAATCGATGGTATTTCTATCTAGAAAAAGAATTTGAAACCAGTTCAATCTACAACACTACGTTATTTACCACAAATTCAGGATTTCGGAATGATGCACATTTGTCTTACTGGTACCATTTGCATAATTAATAAAAGTTTTTCTGCCTCTATGTGCTATTACATATCTCTGCCAAAGAATTTTTCTACATATATTACACAAAAATACAGTATGTGCCTTCTCCTGAATATTTCGTATCTATACAAGTAAACATTCTTTAAGCATATTACTCATAGTTCTAAGTGATTTTAGTTTCCTGTTGTCGTTTCGGAGAAGGAATACCTAATACCTAATGCAAATGTTTATGCGTTTTGTTGTAACTTTTCTCACTTGCCTGACAGTGACTTCAGAACAAGCCCACAAAATTCATCCTGGCAAAGAGAGCAAGATTGAGCCTCTTGTTAGCAAAGCCTTGAGCACCACAGATGTAACAGTACGACTTCGCTCATTTCCACCGCCAGTACTGAAGGAGAGCACTCCGGAGGAGACGGGTCCAAGGGTCTCTAACCCCTCTTCCCCTATCATCAACTTCTCGAGAGGACTTTGGTTCACCGCATACTTCGAGTGGCCCTATGCCGCACAGATGTTATACATTTACAAACACCCATGTCTTCTCCGGGATTCGAACCCGGGTCCTTCGGTATCACAATAGGCTTACCTAATGTTTATTTATATTCTAATAAATACTGGTCACTTTCAGAGGAAATATTCTTAGGGCGATGTTCTACACGATAGGGCTCATCGTATTTAATTTATTAGATTTTCCTTCTTTTTAGATTTTTAAAAAAGTCATTGTATGTGTAAAGTATCATTCAAAATAATAGCTTCCAGGAAATTATGTATTTCTTAATGTTTTCCAAACAAATTATTTAGCCAGTTCCGGAATAGTCAGTCCATTTTTATCTCGAATACAAAAGTTTCATGCGACATGCAATAGATAGGAATTTCTGAACATAAATAAATAAATAAATAACTAAATAAATAAATAATCGTTGCCAGAAGAATTTATTTGTTGTACAATCATTATGTTTGCTATGAAACTAGGCTGCGACAATCCTATTGCTCATGCAGTTTATAAATATACTGAACCTTCTTGTGACTATCACCTCCGTAAGATGATCATCTCTGAAAGTTACTAAAATTTTCGATAAGTTAAATAAATATCGGTATTATACATCAACTTTCTTAAACGACTACCTCCACTGAAGGACAAATTACCTGGAATCTTAGGTAATCGTCTCAGAAATGGCTCGCTCATGAATTTACATTTGAATGATTTTATTACATTTGAATTAATTATATGAAATAAAATTTGCATTGCACTAGAACAGATCTTTCGAAAGTGGATAAATTACCAGAAACAGAAATATAGCGAACCCTCTGCCGAACCGTGGCCGGTCGTTTTAGAGAAAGTTGAGTGTACTAAACATTCGCAAGAATTTTAAAAATATTTTTCACAGTTTACACAGTAAGTCTTTGTCATTGAATGAAGAAGTTAGTACACAACTACCAATGTTGATTTTAAGACAGGATTTTAGAAGCTGGGAAATTTATGTTTATGACTACCATGTTATGAGTCTTTTTGATTGTCTGTTTTCACAAGTAAATTTTTTTTTTAAGAGAGAAAAAATATTCACACGTTTAAAATACAGTATCTTTAATTTCATCCTGTGTTTTTTAAACTTCATTTTTGAATCGACAATTTAAAAGTAATAACTACAATTAAATTTTTATTTCTGAAATACTTAAAAGAATCTCTACTGCAAACAGACGTTTTAAATGGCCTGAACAGCTATTTAAATTCCAGCTTTCTCAAGTTAAGAATTAAATTACCTCTTTACAGATCAGATCTTCTTTAAAGTCAAAACAGATTTGACTTCTGCGTCGGAAGCTTGGGCGCTGACTTAACGTGATGAGGAAGGTTTGGGGATTTTTGAGAGAAGGATATTGCGTTGCAGACTTGGTGGGGTTCCTGTGAATGGATCGTGGAGAAGATCTAGTGTAGAGCTATACAAAATCTACAGATAACCCGATGAAGTAAATTTCGCCAAACTACTGGGCTGTTCATTTGGCCAGAATGCATGAAAATCGAAGATCGGTGTTGTAAGAAAATCTTTCTGGCAAAGCCGATGGGAATGAGACTTCGGTATAGATCCCCTGTGAGATGGATGGGTTGTGTTTAAAATGACGTAAACATTCTAAAAGTCAAAAACTGGAAAACAGTTGCCAAAGGCAAAGATTTCTGGAGAGGACTTCTGCAGAAGACAAAGGGCCACCCTGGGCTGTTGATGATTATGAAAATTTTTATTTTGAAACCCTTTTTGTATTTATTAACATTAAATATCGATCTTTTTGTTTAATTAATTTAAATAAAAGCAAAAGTTTTAAGAGGGAATTTTTTTTATTTATATATTTCGTGCAATAAGTATTCAAAAAATTATGCTGTTCAAAATATTGATTATAAAAACAAACCTACAAATTTAAAGAAATTAATACTTGAATGTAAATTATACTGTAATGTAGTTTTGTAAATGTATTTATTGTAATGTAAACAATATGTTTACAAATCATAACATTGTTACAGGTATGCATTTCATCTTCTGATGTCTGAAAATGCTAACTATCGTCTGCACACCCCTATTTTTTTTTAATCCTCAATGGCTCATTTCTAATTAGATCTGATAACCTTTTGTTTGCATGGTATAATTTATAGTGTATTTTTATAACTTATAATAATATGAAAGCTTATATATATAGTTTATTATAGTTCTAAAGTTGAGTGAGGGCTTAATTTTAAAAATGAGATAAGACGGTATCCTAAAAAAAGGCTTTCGGGAAAGGTGAGCATGAATAAATAAAAGAATTAATAACTAAAATTAAATTAAATATTAAGAGATAAAAAACTTAATTTATTAGGTTAAATTAATAACAAATAGTTAAGTAACAAATTAAAATTCTGTAGTTGATCTTATATGGGGCTCCAGGTAGAATTAAAATTTCACTAAAAAACTGAAAAGTACCGAAGCCAGGCTCCGATGGGTTCCAGCTGAATTGAACGCGCTGACGTAATGAAAGGCCACATATGTTATGTATATATGAAAATACAGTCAAAAGTCGTTAATTCGGACACCCATAATCCGGAATGATCTATAATCCGGACCTCAAAGCTAAAATCTTTCTGCGCATGCGCCGCGTTGACGCATGCGCATAGGCGTTTACGCGTGCGCGCAAGACCTTTACGACTGCGCATATGTGTCTGCGCAAGCGTAGAATACGTTTTCGCGTGCGCGTTTAATGTATAACGGACGGTATAAGCTAAAATTATCTAATTATCTATTTCAGTTAATGTTGATGATTGCGTTGTTCCTTAATCTTCGAATTGGATCCGGCTTATTACTTTTTGCAGACTGTAAGAGCAATTTTATAAAAGTAAGCTTGAACTTTCGATTATGTCAAATAGAATTTCCGATGCTGGAGCTACCAAAGGATCTACAAAACGAAAGTATGTTTCGATGTCCATCAAACAAAAAGTGGAATTGCTACAAAAAATGGATAAAGGCATATCCTTTGTTTATCTAACCGTTCCGAAATCTGTTTATCAATTTCACGCTGCTCTGCGCGGAGGGACGTCGCGGCGCGCAATGAACTGGAAGTTGATCTGTCTGCACTATCGTTATCTTCAGGGCAGATGTTTTTATTTTATTCGGCTTTTAATTCCTTACTAAATGTAGTATTTCATCTCGATGTACTCCGTCTTTGATGTGATTTAAATCAAATTCCTCGTCATTATAAATATTACGAATACAAATCAAATAGTTTTCTGGTTGCAATTTTCTAATTTCGGCTATGCGTAATGTATGCTTTACGCATGCGCGCGTTGAAAGAAATGTTTAATAAAGTAAACAAATAAATATTAAGCTTCTTTTTTTGTAAATTTTGATACCCTTTAGATCATAATTGCTCATTATTTTATAAATTACGGTTTCATATTTTTAATTTTATAATTTCTGCATGCCATCTTACCAGATTTAAACTGATGATCTATAATCCGGAATCGCCGAAGTCCCGACGAGTCCGGATAAAGACTTTTGACTGTATTCTTTTTTCTTTTCTTCTCGCTCTTCTTTTTTTATTTTTTTAATGTGAAGCTGAAAAGTAATAAATATCATCAGTCTGGTGAAAACAATTAATATTTCGATTTAAAAAAAAAATATGTTGCTTGAATGCTTTTTTTTCGATTACGGAAAGCAACACACTTTTGTAATCCAAAATTCACACATGTAAGTGATTTAAATGAAATTATTCTTTACGAATATCGTGCTATAGCTTAAAAAAAAGGTCATATCAGAGGCTTCTGTGTCCACCCCTTTCCATTCTACTCGTTAATTTATCATCACGCAGTCTATCATATACATAGAAATGAAGTTTCCTTTCTTTATAGATTCTCCTCTCTCTCTGCTTTTAAAAATAACGATGTTATAATAACAAAGAAAAAAAAAAAAAAAAAAAAACATACACTGAGTAGCATATGTATCAAAACGTGTTTTCTCGAGAGAATTGTCGTGACTACGATAACATGCAAATGATAATTTCTTTTAAACGTGAAACGAAAGAAGTTGAGAAAAGATAATTTTCTTTGCTTTGATTAATAAATAGACTGATCTTTTATTATTAGAAATTCAAAGTAAAATTTCTGATTTCTGAGATAAATTTTAAACTCGCTATCTACTAGAAACAGTACTTTTAAAGATGAAATAAATAAATAAATAAATAAAATAAAATAAAAAACTGCGTTGAAACGAATGACCAAGGGACGGAAAAGAACCTAACATGATCCGGGATTCCTAGATTGGCATTGCACGTTCGATTAGGAACAGAAATTGCGAGTAATGTCAGTAGCGTCATCTAGTGAGCAGAAGATCAAATAAAAGATCTGCCTGATTTAATAAAATGAGAGTATTCAGTTCGAAATTAATAACGAATTTTAAATCCTATCTAGAATTGCTGTTTTATCGTACTTTCTTTTAAATTTCAAAATATGAAATTTCTGTTTAATATAACTGCAGGTCATGAAATCATTTAAATTAACGATGAGTGGTGTTGCATCTAAAGATAGATTAAAGAGCGGGTTATACGTCAGCTTTGGGGTACAGGACAAAACATTATTTTAACTAAAATTATTTTTTTATGAAAATAAAAATAATTTTTGATATTTTTTCAAAACTTTTACAGTTGTTTTTCACTTCAGCTAGGAAAACCGTACCGTTATTAAACTTTCGGTTACAGGGATGCAATGAATCTTGTTTTGGCTATTACTTTTCAAAGAGATCAAGTACCACCGAAAATTATCCAGCCAGCATAAAGAAGCATTAGTACTGAATACAACCTCTGTAGGACGAACATCTCCACAGAAGGTATTAAACTACCCGAAATAGTTGACACACATTAGGTAATTTGGAAGCAGGAAATATGAAAAATGAGCAACCGCCTTCGCCGGGAATTGAACCGCGGACCTCTCAATTACGCGCTGAGCGTGCAGACCAATACACCACGAAGGCTCCCTAAGAAGGCGGGAGAAATGCTTTATACAGTAAGTGGTTGCCTTTGAGAATGATTATCATCACTTTTCTTGTTACTGAAGATAAAATAAACACAGAAACTAAACTATTCTTATTTTTTAAGAATGTCGCTGTCCCTTTTTGCTAGATGGTAAATCGTTACTAAGACGGCCACGCAAGGTTCCAGATAAGTTTGATCATTTGCAGAAGCGGTCATCATAGGAGAGATGATCTTCGATACCGAGATTTATTTATGTCCTCAGAAATAAAGACCTCTTTCAGAGTTAATCGTTTTAGACAGGTTTACATCTTCATCTGGCTTTGGTTCCTTCTAACTTTTCAACAGCATAACTTCTATTTCCTCTAACTTTTTCAACAGCATATCTTCTGTTTCTTCTAACTTCTTCTTTTCTTTTTCTATAGCTGCTACGTACGGTGCAAAAATATGTTAGAGTAAATAAAAAACAATGAACTCTTTCGTGGCTTACTTCCCTTAGGAAGGATCATAAGGAAGTGCGGTCCTTTTAGAGAAGTGGCGAGCTGAGAACGTAAACAAGTACCGGTAACGTCATTTAAGACGATCACCTCCAAAGACCAGAATCAATTGAAACCTTGGATGGTTCTCTTAGAAAGGGTTTTCTCTGTTGAAGAAAATAAAATAAATTAAAACAACAGACTATATATGTAACACTGTATACCATTAAAAATATTTTAAACTTAAAATACATATAGAACATTAAAAAGTATAAGAAATTATACGAATACTCTTACTTCTCTTAAATCGAAATAATATATATTCTTGTCAACTTACAAAGCTAATTTTAACTATTGCATTATACTGAAATCAGAAAGAATTCAATTTTTAAAAGCTGTAGCATTTGTTTTTTGCATTTCTTTTTTGAAAGATCAATGGGAAAAAAAGAGAATTATCAAAGTATTAAAAAAACATATTGTCATTTTATCAAAATTAATTTTAAAGGAGTATGCAAAGTGTCAAAATTAATTTTAAAGAAATAATAATATAAGAATAATAATAAGTCCTTAACTAACTTGGAACCTCTACTGGTAGTAGTTTTTACACTTTTCTTTAAAAAATACCGAATGGAAAAACACCGCCAAAATATTCTAGAAAAATCTCTCCTAGCCACTGGAAAATGTGCTTACTGGATGTTATGAAATTAACATACAGAGTGATGGCTAATTCAATTTTGGACTTTATTAACAAAAAAAAAAAAAAAAAAGTAAAGAGAACTTACGTACGTATTGTTTGCATAGAATGAATAAATAAAATTTAGAATGACAAAAATAACAGTGATTGATGCCAGAAGCATAAAACTATAAAACAATGATGCCACTGAAACTGCACATAATATTAATTAAATGCTCGATTCTCAATAGCCTCCTTCGAGCATGAAAATAGTCATTGTTCATATAGGGCCCACCAGCGGCCGAGCGGTAAAGTCGCTGAACACTGGTAGTTCGGTCCGAGGTTCGAATCCCGCGAACGGGCTGGCTGCATGGGTGTTTTCGTGGTTTTCCCCATGTGTAACGTGTATACGAGCCAGTTTCCCTTAGAAAGTCCTCCACGAAAGGCATCCCTCCTCTTAGGCAGATAGCCCTAGTGTGCTTTGCCATAATTAAATACACCACACCACACCATTGTTCATATAGATTAACCTTTACTTATTTGACTGTTTTTAAACCAATCAACTCTGGAAATGAACTGAGAGCGCCTTCGTCAGAATGTCTGCTCTTTGTTCATTACTTCCGACATAGCCTAATTGAAAACGTTCCTTCGAGAACTCATCTTGCACAAACTTGTACCTTTAGTCAATGTGCTTTGTGCGTGTGTGGAACATTGGGAAACTTTGCCAAGGTGACAAAACTCCAGATGTCACCTAGATCCAAGAGATTGCAACTGTTTGTAACTTAAGAGTAAAACGTAATTAACGTTAAGCAAATTAGAAAGAAACTGGCAGTTTTATGGGGATTAGATGAAAAAAATTCAGTTTTAAAATTTCTTAGATGCTCTATGACACCGGTAAAAATATATGACTAAAGACATTAAAGGTATTCTGAGCTAGCCGAAGATTATTCTTATTTGAAACGAATGGTAGAATGAGATTATAGTGATATATGACCACTTTTTAAATGAATTCGGTTAATTACTTACGATATCATAAAATGGCATTCTGTAAATTTCAAGAACTGAATATATGTTTTATTGCTATTAAAACGGTTTCACCATTGATTTATTAAGACAAAACCAAAAGAGTAGCATTTTGTGCAAAGAAAACATCGAATTTACAATTATGATCCGTTAAAAAATTTGAAATTATAAAGTAGACAAATTTCTGAAATGAGTTAAATTTACAAAGAAAAATTAATTTTGCTGTACAAAAAAGAAACTAATGTTTCTTGCTTTGAAAGCACATCCTATATTTTCCTAATTCTTAACTGATGATTGAGAGCTTCAGAACTGCTCATAGGCAATATAAGCAAAGCGAAAACGTAGAAAAGAAACTTAAACAAACAGTTACATTTTAGTTTACAGTAAAATTACGTCTCACTTTTCTTTTAACTTTTTAAATATCGTGACAAGAACAGCAAAAGAAAAGAAAACTTGACACATATTCGGAATCAAAAGGAAAATGTTTATTTAGCTCCAGGAAAGTGTTCTTTCAAGTGTCATGGATTAACAAAAATAAAAATAAAAAATAAAAATTGAGTAAAATAAAAGTAAAGAGAGGGGGAGGGAAATGTTTTGTAAACCTAAAGAAGAATGGATATCTAATTCCATTCCAAAAGCTCTGTTGTAATCTTTACTGTTGTAAGAAGGTCTGGGTTTACGAAATAGGTTGAAAATATATCTTTTTTTTTTTTTTTGGTCTAGATTAAATTTCGATTGAATGAAAAAAAAAATAAGAACAAATTTAAATCTTTTAGTCCTTTACCTTTCTCCTTGTCATTTTATTTAACTTTCCAATCAAGACTGAGAATGTGATATATCATTGAAGTTTGACAATTAATTTATAACAAAATCTGCCTAAGACGACCATCTACGGTTCCGACTATTTTACTCTTATAGTCCGGTGGATCCATGGAGAATTTGATTATCAGTGATATTCATTACCGTTATTTAATAGCGTTCTCTCAGACAATGGTAATTTACAGAGATGATTGATTGTATTAGAAAACATCGAATTTACAATTATGAAATACTTTGTGGTATTCATTGCATTATCTCCGCAGACGATAGATTTGTGTAAGATTTTATTTGTAGAACATTTAGTTAAACTTAATACTAGTATGAAATAAAAATTTTCCGAAGTTTTACTAATGTTTGTAAGAAAATAATTAACTAACATTGACCGTCCATAAATTAAATCCTTCTAAATTTTAAAAGCGTAATTATTGAGCTGCTGATTTTATTGCTTTAAAACGACATTATGAAACGTAAGTAAATATACAAAATAAAATCTAACATTTTCTATATATAAGAATAAAAAGTAAATTAAATTTAAATAATTCACTTACGCCATTGCTGAATGATAGAATGTATGTTAAATTGCTTTCTCTCACTATATATATTGTTACGAAATGTCCAGGCGCGGTAAGATAGCTTCCCCGCAAAGCAGTTTTAGAGCTGCCATAAAATGGCAATGGAAGGCAGGGTTGCCACATTTGTCAAGAAATCGCCCATTCGGCGACGTTTGGCGACAAAATTGGCGATATACCATGGACGGATAGAGAACTTTCTGGAACGAGTTCTTAGCGGTTTAGCCCAGAATGTTCTCGAACACCAATCAAAACCCTACTGGTACGCGGAGAGTCAGTGTGTGCTTCATCGAGAGGGCGAGCGTGGGTGCCTCATCAATCAGTGCGAATTAGTATCGAGTTGGTGTCTCGTCTAGCATGTCAGTTCCAGCCGGGCAGCGAGTGCCGAGTGGGTCATCGAGTGCATCGAAAGAGTCTAGTAGTGTAGCTTAGAGTGCCTCAAGAGTATGTGGAGTTCCGAGAACGACCAAGCAGAATCGGGAGCTGTACTCCGGAAAGCAGAGTCGGGTGTTTTGCAGGAAGCTGTCTCCACCATGATAGCCTGATAACCTGAAGGCTGTGTCGCTGATCGTGTCAGCATGTCTATAGTAGTTCATCGACGACTGGAAAACGTGTTTTGGAGCTGTCCTGCCAATATTGGCAAATAAAGTGTGTTTCGATACTTCATCAAGTGTCGTCGTTTTTCACTCCAAATCCACACAAACCCCGTACGCACGTGAAGGAAGAAAATAACGTAACAACTGGTGTCAGAAGAAAAGAAATAACGTAACAATTGGTATCAGAAGTGGGATTTGCGAGTGACCCGCCTGCAGAGGAAAGCCATGGCGGAAGAAATGGAGACTTTGAAGGACCTTTTAGCCGAGTTGAAAGCCGGACAGGAAGAGATGAAAGCTGAGATAAAAGCCGGATGTGCTGAGATTAAAGTCGGATATGATGAAATAAAAGCTGGATATAAAGAGATGACAGCTGAGATCAATGCCGGACTGAAAAAGATGAAAACCGGACTGGAAGATAAGAAAGCCCAGCGGGAAGAAATAAATGTCGGCCAAGAAAAGGTGCGAGAGCAACTCCAACCCCTGAAAGTGGAGTTTGCAGAAGAAACTGGAGCCATAAAAGAAGATGTGAAAATGACAGTAGCGGCATCTGGAGAATCCAAGGATGAAGAAATGAAAGAAGTAACTAACGAACTGCCTGAGAAAGATCGAGAAATGATCGATTAAATATCTAACGGAATTAAAGAAAAAGAACGAAAACATGAAGAATTAAAAGACGGGAAGGAAGATTTTGATTCTCACGTGCCTGAAGTAGAGATAGAAGAAAGTAAAAATGCGACTGTCAAGTTCCTAGAAACTGACAGTGAAGTTATGAAAACGCGCTCAGCAAGTCTCGAACCATCTGAAAGTGCATGTGATGCAGAGATGGAAGAAGCTGATGTACAGCTTAAGCAATGTGCTCCAGTATTGCAAGAAAATTCACTCACCTCGCAAATTATGTGTGCGTCTCATAGTGCTGATTGTGCGCACAAGGACTTGATTCTAAACCTGGATATTTGTGTTTGTGAAGAATCGGGTTCCGTTCATGACTCTGATGCAAAATTTGGAGCTAGTTCCCAGGAAACGGAGGAAAATAAGCATATACCAGCTGCTAAAAATACCGAGGTGAACTGTATGCATGCTACGAATGAACTACAGAGTGGTGAACAAACTGTTTCAGATCTTTCTGTGGATGACAAGTCTGAAAGGACTGAATCTTCAGACTGTGATATGCAAAAAAAGAAATGCATCTGAGAACTGCAGTGGAAAAGTATTTGACCCCGGTATATTTTAATGAAAGGACTGAGACTGAAATTCATTGAGAACTTTAAATTGTATAATTTAAAATTGTTACGTGTTTAATTTGTGTATATAACTTATACATAGTGTAAATATTTGTTTTTTTTTAGTTATGTTATTTGTTTGTTTTATTATGTTTTGTGTTTATCGAATTTGGCTTCTGACCAAGGGTTGTACTGCCCGGGACGTGCAGTCCTTGGGAGGGGGCAGTGTTACGAAATGTCCAGGCGCGGTAAGATAGCTTTCCCGCAAAGCAGTTTTAGGGTTGCCCTAAAATGGCAGTGGGAGGCAGGGTTGCCACATTTGTCGAGAAATCGCTCATTTAAAGCCTCTTTTAAAGAGGCGCCCGAACTTAAAAAATATGAACGAGTCTATCTATTTAAAATTTTTTGGAGGAGGAAATGTGAGAAAATCAGCATTGCCTTCTCTAGGATTCGAAAGCCGGACCTTCCGAGTCCTACTTAGACGTACTTTTAATTTCACCATGGAGATGCACAGTGAGAAAGGAAGAACTTCCTTATAGCTTTTCAACAAAAGAATAAAATCATTTGGGGCAATAGGTCTTCGTCTTAGAAAATGTTCAATGTGCACCCTAAACAGCCGTATATTTAGGCTTGCCTCGCACTTCTGGAAGCTTCGATAAAAATCGCTTTCAACGCTTGAAAGTTGCGTTTTCTCAAAACTTTCGAAATATCTCCATACCTACGAAAAATTGCAAGATGTTGCCAACTTATCGTTAAAATTGTCGCTAAACCAGTCAAGAGATTCTCTCTATATCTTATTTAATTCAGCTATCTTCGCAATTTAAACATCATTCTATTTAAAATTACGAGATCTACAACATAATACACGAAGAAAACATTTATAACTTAATAAATGACCACAAATTTAATTAAAGCAAGGTACATAGCATAATTGTAGTACAAAACGCACCAAATAAATCAATAATTATGTAACACTATTGTAGAATCGGTATTTACTGTCTAGGAATATGATGTTCGTAAACTTACTTCCGATGTGGCTGTCTAGGGGCTAATAAACTAGTCCAATTTACAAATAACTTGAATATTTAATGAAACATGAATAGTTGCTACAAACTACAAAGTAATTACATACATAGAAGGAAATAGATGAGATTATTTACAAACGAAGAGAAGGAATCGTATTTCATAAGCAAACATCTTTGAATCGCGTCATCGTCTTAATACCGGAATCGTCTGCCTTCTATCATCGGAAAAGTAAAAGATTTATTTTGACAGCTTGTCTCGTCATCCGATTATAAATGAACGATGCCAACCCACAATAAATCAGGAATCATCAAAATCATTATTTTATTATCAAAGATTTTCGATTTTTTTCCTGGGTCTTCTGAATCTGCATTTCCGCTTCTTTTTTCTCACCTTCTTTAGTTTCTTTTGTTCCGTCTTTGCTTTCTGTATCAGCGTCGTTGTGATCAGGTTTTCTGACAGACTTTTGCTTTTCAATCTTTTCTTCTTCAGTGGTCTCTGTAGTTTCCTTGTCTCCAGTGGTTTCTTTTGCTTGTCTGTTATCAGATATGTTGATGAAGTTTTTTTAGTAGAATTAGCAATTAATTCATCATAAACTTTAACATGAGACTCTTCTTTAGGAACATGCTTCTTTTGAGAATCTCCTTTTTCAGTGGCGTTTCTCCGCTTTGGCATCAAAGCTAATTGTATTTTGCTTGAGTTTCCTTTTTGCACTAATTCATCTTCAATAGTATCATTTTCATTTACATCAGAATCTGTATCACTCAGGACGTCATCAGAATTCAAAATCAGGAAATCATTGCCACTTGCTTTGATTGTGGGTGAGGTATCCAGTTTGATCACATTCTGTACTGTAACAGGAACTATATTAACAGGATCAGTTTCTGGCTTTGGAAGTAAAAAATCATAATTAACAACTTTTTCAAATCCTTCTTCAGAACCATTTCCATTGCAATAAGCATTTCTTTGCTCTTCAGAATCATTCTCAGATTTCTTGTTTTCTGCGATAAAACAAATATTTGATCTAAATGAAGAACCATCAATTTGGAATTCACCTTCAAATCTCTCTATAGGTTTGTTGCCAAATTCCGTTAACTGTAGATCTGCCAACTTAAGTTCAGGAGAACCTATCTTCTTATGTATAACTTCTCGGATTAGCGTTACTTGACTACCAGTATCTATTAAAGCATCAATTTGCAAATTCCCCAAATTAACAATTTTATGCATTTCTTTCTGACAAGTCTGAGTTATTGGAGTAACAGCTTTGGCATCTTGGATATTTTTAGATGATGTTTTCGAACAATCTACGGCTTTGTGTCCAAACAAATCGCATTTAAAACACTTAAATCCTTTACTCTTATTGTTACAAAAATTAGATTTATGACCTAAACTTCCACAATTATAACACCTCTGTTCTTTACTCTTATTAGGTATAGAGCGTGCTTTATTTTGTGTGTTATTACTTGAATAACCCTTATTCTTCGTATCTGGAACGCGAATTTTCTCATAAATTTTTAATTTCTCTTTGAATTCAGAAATAGTTTTACAACAGTACAAAACAATTTTGTTACTACTCTGATCTGGTATCCCATTTATTACATAATTAAGAATTGATGAATCATCAACAGAACCTCGACTGGCTATTTCACGCATGGTAATTAAATATTCGAAAAGTGATTCACCAGGTTTTAAGTGTCGTTTCTGTAACAAATTATGAAGTTGTGCACTGTTTATTTTAGAACCAAATTCAGATAAAAGATTTTCTTTTAATTTTTTCCATGATATTATACCTTTCAAAGACCTAATAAATACTTTAGCCGAACCAGTAAGCAATTTTTTAGCAAACACAATTTTCTGTAATTCCGATAACTTAAATAATTTAAAAGATTCTTCTAAATCACCAATGAAGGATTCAACTGGATATGTATCAGTG
This sequence comes from Stegodyphus dumicola, assembly GCF_044657685.1. NCBI lineage: Eukaryota > Metazoa > Arthropoda > Arachnida > Araneae > Eresidae > Stegodyphus > Stegodyphus dumicola. The sequence continues at coordinate 179,648,178 of NC_140773.1, forward strand.
CCATTAAATTCAGAAACAGTTTCTAAAATATCACGAAAATGTAAGGAAATATTGCTAGGCATTATAATGTTTTCATTCACTGAGTTATTAATGGGAGGTGATTCTGACTGAACAGAATTAATATCATCATTTTTATCAGAATCATAAACACTTTCGTTTTCAGATAACTCATCATCGTCATCACTTTCGGATTTTAAAAGCTCAAAATCACAAAGACTATTCAATATTAAATCACAGTTTTTATCAGGATTTGAATCATAATTAAGATGTAACAAATTACACACAGAAATAAAATCATTTGCAGTAAGAGTTTTAAGTAATTTTTGTTTTGTTTCTTCAATATTAAAATCAGATGGAAAACCGCAAAAGTTACGCAATCTAGCTCTATTTTTTCGATCACCCAAAGTTCCAAACACAATTTGATGTAAAAGTTTAATTGACTTAGTAGGCCCAGTCTTTAAAGAATTTGAAATTCTAGGAATAGAATTCAAGGTAGTCATCTTAATTCACAGTATCATAGAACACTATTCTTAGAAGTAACAATGTGGAAATAATCGAAACAAAACTTACTTATTTTGTAATATTCATAATGCTTCTTCCTAGGCTTATCCCGGCCCGAGCGCCCAAATCTGTAGAATCGGTATTTACTGTCTAGGAATATGATGTTCGTAAACTTACTTCCGATGTGGCTGTCTAGGGGCTAATAAACTAGTCCAATTTACAAATAACTTGAATATTTAATGAAACATGAATAGTTGCTACAAACTACAAAGTAATTACATACATAGAAGGAAATAGATGAGATTATTTACAAACGAAGAGAAGGAATCGTATTTCATAAGCAAACATCTTTGAATCGCGTCATCGTCTTAATACCGGAATCGTCTGCCTTCTATCATCGGAAAAGTAAAAGATTTATTTTCACAGCTTGTCTCGTCATCCGATTATAAATGAACGATGCCAACCCACACTATAAAAATAGGTCAAATATGCACATTTAGTATATATTTGCAACATAATTTTGATAGAATAAATCACAGAAATAATAACAGTAGAATAGCTTTTGAAAAGAATTTAAAAACAATATCCTTATAAATTATTTTTTTCTAAAATATTTTTATAAATCGATTTATCGTCGTTGGGGCTTGGCTTTTGCTATTTTTTAAAGTATTTTTAATCACATCCGTGAGTTGATCGGTCGATACAGAGAAAATCTTGTAAACAAGAGGTATTAAAAAATGCCATTTCGGATCCAAATTGTAGTGAGACCAATCAGAAATGTTTACAGCATTGATTTCAAACCACGAGTGTAAGGTAAGAGAAACACGATTCGTGCATTAACTTTCTAAAATGTACATCTCCCTGAGGTAAACACAAGGTTGCAAATGTTCTCCCAACATGCCCTGATCTCATCCTTCATTTATCTTGCCGTCATTTTAAGCAAGTAGTCCTGCTACAACACTTCTCATACTCCTTCGTTCTAAATTCGAGAACATTTTCGCTGAATATCCTGCCAATAAAATCATCAAAATTAAACTCTTCTGCGGAAAATATGACGTCCCGCCCCCCCGATTTATCTACAGAGGAAACGTGTTTATCGATGAACTCCATATAAGCAAATTTATTTTCTTTTGTAACAGAAATAGTAATTATTAACAAAGTAAAAATATTAGAACGTGACTATAACTAAGCTTAACTACATCAATATTAATTTAATTTAACTGCAATAACTATAATTTTACAAATTATAACAATAGTAATCTTAATATTATCTATAATTATCAAATCTGTAACTGTATCTATAACTTATTTATATTTATAATTAACTACATCTATAACTAATTATATCGGTAACTAACTACATCTTTAATTATATCTAACTATAACTAATATCATTTACAACAAATTTATAATAAATATCTATTTAATAACATAACTATATTAACTAATTACTCTACAATAATAATATAAATATAATAACAAAACTATAATAGCTAATTGCATTTGAAAATAACTGAGCAACTAAGAATAATACAACTCAAGATACGAGTATTTTAGAAATTATTTACTCCAATTCTTGAGCTCTGGACAAATACGGCGGATTTTAGTATTAGGTAAACTTAGGCGATAGCATACATTACTTCGCATACATTAGCGAAGAAATGTTTTCGATTTTCTAATTCTAAAAGAAATATGTATTAATTTTTAAGATAAATAACCCGCGGTTTGAGATGATTTGGTGTATGTTTGAAGATGTGTCATTTTAGAGAAGTGATATTCAGTGAAATATTTATTTTCTTCGAAATACTGACCGGTTTCAGCGATGTTGACTACAGGAAGGTTCCCTGTGTTTAATTTAGTATTAAATAACTATTGTGTATAATATAAGTAAATATATAATAAAATTAATAAAAAACGCAGATACATATATGTAATTAGCTAAGATAGATTTTTTTTTTTTCAATTACTGACTGATTCTACAATTGCCTTTGTTGGTGATAGGTTTAAGTAACTGTTTACAATGAAAGAAAGGTTTAATTTCTTTTAAACATTCATGATTTGGAAAGGAAAATTTTTTTTAAAGCTGAAAGGTTTCAGATTTTAAATTACCTGCAGAGGGGCTCTTTTTAACGTTTTGTGTATTACCTTTATTTATTAAATATCACGTTCTTTGCACTTAAACCATAAAATTCAGCTCAATAGCAATGTCGCAAAATAATTTTAAAATGAGCATATCTTAAGATTTCCGATACAGTTCCGAGCGCTGGAGATAAAAAGTCCCCCCCCCCGATAGAGTGTTGCCATTGCTCGCTTTGAAATCCTTGAGTTTGTTAATCAAAAATTCGTTAATGTTTTGCAAAATATGAAATCGATCATAAAAAAAATTCTAAATTTCAAATTTGGTCTTCCACATGCCCATATTCGTAGGAGGATTACGTCATTCAAAATTCGATGGCTCTATGTACCGTTGTTTTATCACAATGCGAGAAATATACATACATTTATGCAGATTTTTCATTATTTAATTTCTTCAAATATAATGCAGGGCTCTAACATTCGGTGGCAACAGTTTGAAAAGTGAAACGGACATTAGAGTGATTCAACGCAAAATCGCAAAACGAAAACAATAGTCCTTCAGGGACAAAGCCTGTTTTTGGACTTTGAAAAAAAAAAAAAAAAAAAAAAAATAACCTGAGCCGAATTGTTTAAAAATATTTCGTATTATAAATACAAAATAATGCATAAAATACAACAATTTATGCATATTTACCGAAAATTTTCCTTGTTTTTTTACAAATACAGCTTATTATCGTGATAACGACCTTTCTCGTTCTACAGAAAAAGGACGTTTTAAAGATTACTTTTGTTACGATTTTTGTACCTGTATGGATAATTTTAGCGAAATTATATGCGCATATGTACATGTTGGGAGAATGATTGTATTTTTCTGTATAATATAAAATGGAAATCTAGACAGGATGCTCTGTCAGAAAAATAAGAATACAGGGGCAAGCCAATTTAACATTGAGTAACTGGCTATCATGCTAAACTGGCGAGATATCGCCAAGCTGGCAACGGTTTTGGTGACTAGTTCTTGCTTCCAAATTTGGAGAGAAGTCACCAAAATATAAAAGAAAAAATAAAACTGTGAAAACTATAAAAGCCGGTGAGAGCACGTGCCCTCAATTGTAGTTGTTAGTTGTTAGAGCAACCTTGGAGATCTTCGCCTTTTAAATGCACTTTGCATTCTGTTGTGTTTTACATTCCTATTAGTTTGAACCATAACTACTGATTGCGCTTTGTGATACTGTGAAGAACTGTACCAGTATTTTTGTGGAAAATTCCCAAACTCTAAAGCGTTTTTTTTTTTTTTTTCTTTGATAAAATAAATTTTATTAACCTGTTATCGTACCTATGGGCATTCAACCTATTACGAACTCGTACGCAGGCAAACTACTTACTTACTTACCATCAGCTGAGTTATTGTACCACCTGTTATATGACTATCAGCATTTGTACTCAATTGGTGGACCTTTCTATTATCGCTAAGCCTAGCCAAAAATCACTATAGAATATTAAAATTTAATTAAAAATTAAATAAATTTGTAGCTGAATTTATAAACTTACTTCGGAAGATAGGTATTTGTGATTTGTGGTTATTAAAGAGACTTTGTCAAGACTAAATGATATATATTGTTACGTTATTGTTAAACACACTTTAGACACTGTAGACACTGTACTGTAGACAATTTTTATCAGTACAGCTCCAAAATCACGTTTACATTCGTCGAAGATCTACTATAAACTCTCGAACAATCAGCGACCCAGCCTTCAGGTTATCAGGCTATCACGGTGAAGACAGCTTCACTGCAAAGCACCAGAGTACAGCTCCCGACTCTGCTCGGTCGTTCTCGGAACGACACGTACTCTCGAGACTCTCCACCCTACAACTCGCGATGCATTCGACGATACCCTAGAGTACAGCTCCCGACTCCTCGGTTCAGTTGTTCCCGGAGCTCAACACGCTCTCTTGACGATGCACTAACCGCGATACACTAAGAGACTCTTTCGGTGCACTCGACGACCAACTCGGCACTCGCTGACCGACTATCAACTCGATCGACTCCGCACGAACTAACTAACTCGACTCGATACTAACTAACTCTGCGCGACCAGCAGGGTTTATAGAGTTTTTGGCTTGTGTTCGAGAACCTTCTGGGCTAAGCCGGCAAGAATTCGTTCCAGAAGGTTCTCCATCCGTCAATGGCATATTGCCAATTCTGTCACCAAATGTCACCGAATGAGCGATTTCTCGCCAAATGTGGCAACCCTACCTTTCTTTGCCATTTGATGGCAACCCTAAACCTGCTTTGCGCGGAAGCTATCTTACCGCGGCTGTACAATTCGTATATATATTTTAAGATTGCTTTTAGATTTTCGCAGTTCATTACTAAGTAGTCTATGAGGGTTTTAAGTTTGTTTCGTAGTAGCTTACTCTTTTGGATTTGTTTCACCCATACCTGGGCATTTTCAGCTGTGTACGGGCGGAAATGTAGGTCTCTGGCGATTTCACTTTCGAACATATAGTGATCGATGGTACCTATTGAGCCGCTATTAATACCATACTCTCCTTAGTTGGGGACTTTCTGTACTGGTCGTTATCGAATGTTCGCTATAATAAGCGGTCATTATGCTAGAGCCTAATATATAAACCGAAATTTTCATTTTGCGTTCTTGTAAAGATTTCAATGTAAACACATACATGTTTTTAAACTTGTCAATAGTAATGCAACTTTATCCTTTTGTCTCCACTATTATAATCCACACTTCCAAGCAGGCAATTCTCAATAGGGTTGTTAAGTAAATTATCATCAATTTTTTTTTTACTAACGAAGGTATCAATCAGTCTGAGATTTATACGAGACTTAAAATATCAGGAGCTCTGAAATATTCTTCAATTTGGAAGTAAGTGTCTCTCTCAATTTAGAACAGGCATGCCAAACTCCGTTTTTCAAGTGAGGCAAATAGTCATCAGTGTACAGGAGTGGAGACTGTAAGAAAAAGAAAAATGATATTTTCTTACTTAATGACGTCATCTGACACTCCCTTTTTAAAGCGACTAACTACATAGAAATTAAAAAAAGGTAATAACTTATATACAATAATAATCAGCAAACTATGCACATTTCGTTCACATTGAAAAATTATGTGAAAAATACAAAAATCTTAATACAGAAAGCTTCACATTTCCATATCACTGAAAAGGAACTTCACGAAAAACAAGAACAAATTGGCAAACGCAAAGCAATGTCAATGAACTGATAGTGTTATGCCGCCAGTTTTTAATTATTGTAAACATAATAATCATCACTTACTCAGCAATGGCGCCATCGATCAACAGTTAGACAAAACAAAAACAGAAACTTCTAGTGATACAATTATAAACAAGAATGCGGATGAGCCGCCTGCATTCTTGCTTATAATTCCATCAAGTTCCATCCATAAAAACCCGTCAAGTTGCCTATTGATACGGAGAAAAACTGTGTTATTAACGACTACAATAGCATATGCTTGTAATTCAAAAGGAAAGAGAATTCGGGTTTGCGCTAATATTGATAATAGCAGCATATCCATGGATGCCAACTCTCACTTTCAAATGTCGCTTAATACACCTGCAAAAGTAGCTAAAAAGTCTCTAAATTCAGAAGGAATTTCTCGAAAAGTAGTAGCCAAAATTTTTAAAAACAAAGTATAATCCGTATTCCATAATAAGGCTTGTTACTCGTCATTGGTACGTGGACCACCGGTCGGTGACCCCTGGTCTAGAGGACGCTGCGTATGATCTGATAGTCAGTGGCAGGCAAGATGTTAAGCATGTAAGATATGAGAGGCCGAGAGAGCCTAAAAATATAACCTCAATAGTTTATTGTTATATTTTTGTTCTCAGTAAATTTTGTTGCGTCATTTGGAGAAACAACCTTGCACAATTAACCACACTGAGTCATCAGATGCAATAACGTTCTTAAGGAAATGAACAAGATGAGTTTAACGCTGCAATTGCAAGTTACGGTATATATTACTAAAAATTTGTAAATATTTTTTAATCATAAGCATTTTTGTTCCTAAAAATTATAGTATAAATTTGAGGTGCCTCTTATAATTGTTATCGGAAGGTCAACTTATTGTCAGAAAAATACAGCACTTTTCTTACAGAATTAATAAGGATTTTTATCCGCTATCGCAAGCCATTAAAAATGTTTTGAATTTTAGGATCTTTTTGCTCAAGATGGAGAAATTCGAATTTTTGAAGACGGAATTGTTCGTGCTAACCTTCATCGACAACGTTCCTAAGCTTCTGAAGTTACAATTACGAACACAACTTGAGGATTCTAAATATGAGTCGGTGTCATTATTATATTTGCTTAGATCAAAATGTGAATTCCCCATAGGAGCATAAATACGTATTCTCATATCTGTTCTACGATTTGGAAACAATAGCTGTAGTTTACAACCAAATGAATGATAAATCGGGAAGTTTAAATAAATCGCTTAGTATCTTTCCCTATTATTCTTTTTTTATCTCTTTGTGTACACTTCCGCGTTGAATTAACATACGTGAGAGGCAAACCCTTCCACCCCAACCTTGAAAGTAGAGTTGAGGTTAAATAAGGGAAATTCCATTCGCGACAATGTGCACCTTTCGAGCTGCGCGCTCGTGCGACAACACGAGTGCCACGTGGAGGGCAACGTGCTCTTGGTTCATTTCGAATCAACCCATCAAAACAAAAGCCGCATTTTCCCATTTTATCGTTTTTCGATATCCAAAATCGATAACTGCGTTCTGTCACAGAGAATGTTTTCGCTTTGCAAGGCGTGTGGTAGAATTGCCTCTAAAACTTCCTTTTAGCTCATCTTTTCCTAATTTAAAAATTAACTGCTATATAAGAACATTTTCTAAGGCGACCACCCCCCTACTTGTTGATTTTGATCTTTTGTGGAGGTCGTTGTCTAAGAGAGGTGATATTCATTTCTAATATTTACAGCGAACCTGGCGACGACCTGTCTAAAACGACCATATTTGAAAGTGAGCAGTATTTCTGAGAACATAGGTACGCATCGGAGCGGAATACCATCTTTTTAAGATGACCATTTCGACAAAGTTCAAAATTTTCAGGCGCAGTGAATGATGGATTCACCGTATGTATATTCTTAGAAGAACTCAGTTACCGGGTGTAATCGTCATGGGAAGATGCTCGTCACCATAAGTTTAGCTGTAACTGTATTCTACAGTTCAACTTCATATACTGTGTTTGTTTCAGTTCACGTAATTTTCATTTTAAATTTCATTAATAAGCTCATATTATAAAAATATGGAATATCACAATTTTTCATAGGAATCAAACTATATTCTAGATCAAATTAAAAGTTCTTAAATTTAGCCCATGACTCGACGTAGATATGTATGAGAAACCACTTCTGGTGCGAATAAAACCTTGAATTTTTATTGTTAATGTCACTGCAAAAACAAAAGTAATTTTTTCGAGACACAAGTCAGACGTTTTCAAGTTTTTCAAGCTACCATGGCTCTAAATGATTTTGTGTCTTCTATGAGGGTTAATGATGCGATGATAAAAACGGGTCTTTATTTATATTTTTAGAAATATGGAGTCAGGCTTCTACCGAAAGTGATCTCTATTTAAGGAATATTGCGTTCCAAAAGTTAAATGCTTTTTATAGTTCAAGTCATAAATATCGTTTTGTGCCGTACTGGTATTAAGCTTGTAGCGTTGCGCGCCTCCAACTTGCACGCAACCAAGAAGTGACTGTTGAAACTGGATAAATGACAGAGTCTCGTTAAGGGTTTAAGTCACTTTTTATTCAACGTAATAAATTACAAGTGCGTGCTCTTGACGCTCACAAACTACGCCAACTCGGCGGTAAAATAAAATAATAACCTGAAAAGAAACTAATGACAAGACTCTAAATACGAGGCTCTCTAAAAGTAACTAACCTCACCGCGTTTTACAATACCGCTGCTAATTCAGCAAACTTGAAGATCACTTGAACGATTAACAATTCTTCCAGGCTAAGCACACAGGCCGAAACGCGGGGTTCTTCAATTTCCGGCTAACTACCTCCGCGCTCGTGAAGTAAGAACAGCACACCTCGAACTCGTTTCCTTTCTATTTAACTCAGAATACTTCCGCTGATAATTTGAATCCTTGCGCGTTCTACTAAAATTTACATACTCTGGCATTGGCAGTTCCAGGGGAAAGTAAGGCTTGACAGGAAAGATAGTTTAAACTTAAAATAAATGTTAGTTAAAATAAATATAAACCCTACATTTGCCGCTGCCAGATTTTGGAAAACTTGGAAGCAGGTCCTACAAACGACCTGTTGTAAGTTTCTATAATTCTGAACTAACTCTCGAGAACCTCGTTCACACACAAAAAAATCTTATGTAACAAATTGTATACTAAATTTCTGTGGATACTTATAACTCTCTCTTCTTACAGCAACTTTTCCTGGACTTCATCAATCAATCTTGGTCTTTCCCTTCCAGCATCTGGAAGGAATAAGTATCAATATCTTTCTAAATACATTATAATTTACACTTTCTTGACACAATAAATTTTTGTTTTTAAACGATTCGTTTTCCTTAGTTATTGCTTAATTCACATTCATTCAATTTTTCAAGCATTAATTTAACTTTGCCCTGGCTCTCCACCATGTGTGGTGTCAAACGGGAATATTCGTGTTTTAGTCTTACAACACTTCCCCTAACCACCATGATTTGTTAGAATTCAACGACCAAATAGACACACCTTCCTCGACATTCTACAACTCGATGAGCTACTTTAATATTTTTAAAAATTCAAGTATAGGTGGAGAACCCTACAAAACACATTCATTCTAACTTCCCCCTCATTCATCTTTAAACATGCAGACTTTCGTTCTAAAGCATGACTTTATCTACAGTTTAATACTTAGATTTTGAATTCATTGCTTTTGAGCATTTTACTTTTAGCATCTACAATTTTATGCTTCTAGACTAAATTCTACTTTTACATAACATTCAAGTATTTACGTACATTTACAAAATTTTAATACATATGATTTTTACAATTTACCATAAAATGAATAAGAGAAAATAAATTTTTACTTTACTCATTCTTCGCCAAGCTGGCGGCACTGAAACTAAAATTCTTATTAATACAAGAATACGAAGTTATTTTTATCTTCGGCCAAATTTTGGCTTTAACATAACAGAATTAGTCTTTCGACCAACAGGAAATGCTTGTTTTTAGCTTTTACACTTAAAGAAAATAATACTTTTGCCTTAGCTAAATAAAGTAAAACAAAACTAAGTCTCAACCGAGACATATTGACTTTCGTCAAAACATAGAACTTCGTACTTATGCATAACATTTCGGAACAAAAGAGAAAAAAAAAATTATAGAAGATTTTAACTTATCTTTGAGTTTTCGATGATTGAAACTCCGTCATTCTTTTCTGGCAATATTGTTCCCAAGTTATTGGTTTCATGGACGTGACCTCTTGGCGGAGTAATCGTCGGGTTGTTGTCGTTTCCGTTTTTCCATGGGACGGCTGGTCTTGACGTCCTCCGGTCTGGAGTCCTTGAATTTCAGCCCACCAGCGGCCGAGCGGTAAAGTCGCTGAACACTGGTAGTTCGGTCCGAGGTTCGAATCCCGCGAACGGGCTGGCTGCATGGGCGTTTTCGTGGTTTTTCCCATGTGTAACGTGTATACGAGCCAGTTTCCCTTAGAAAGTCCTCCACGAAAGGCATCCCTCCCTTTAGGCAGATAGCCCTCGAAGCTTTGCCATAATCACACACACACATACCTTCTTGAATTTCTTCTGTTGTTCCTGGTATTTTTGTTCCTCCTGCTGCCGTTTCAGTTTCCGGAACGGCGGCCTTGCAGGCACCTGAATCTCTGGCCCTGGGCGCGTTCTCCTTGATGTATAATTTCTCCTGCCATCCGTTGTAGGTGGTGTTTTGCTCTTTACCACGGTTTGTTACGCGGTGCATCTGTATTCTTGTTTTTCTTAAATGCTGGAGTTTGAGAGTTTTTATTTTTTCTTTTTGGTACCGTCGTCCGGGTTGTAAAAGGGCTAGGTCTCTCTTCAGTTCTCTGCTTCTTGGGTGGTGGAACAGTTGTTATTATTTCTGGACCTTCTACTTCGTTTAGACTTGAGTCCTGCAAGAAACTTTTAAGGATTTCAAATTCATTTGGATTATAGTATTTTTTCACCTGGTCGGGACTTGCTTTACAGATTTCCCCTCTCTCGTTCTTAAGATATAATACGACTCCTCTGATTTCCTGAATTACATAGGGGCCTTCAAATTTTGGAGCTAGCTTTGCCGTAAAATTGTCTGGGGCACTTGATAAAAAAAATTTCCGCTTCAATACTTTATCCCCAATTTTAAAATCTGCTTCACGGCGTTTTCTATCATAATATGCTTTTTGCTTATTTCTTGCCGTATCCGAGCTTTTAAGCGCCTGATCAATAAGTTTTTGCACATCTTTCTGTTTAAACTCTTGCTCTCTTTGTTGCACAAAGAATAATTTATCTAAAGTCGTAATTAACTTTCGGCCTAAAAATAATTCTGCTGGGGTTTTTCCCGTAGTATCGTGATTTGTCGTTCTTAAAGCATAAGCTAATTCATTTATGTAGCCATCCCAGCGCTTGTGATGTGTGCTCACGTAACTGCGAATTATTTTTACTATGTTTTTATTCACTCTTTCTGCTATGTTTGCCTGTGGTCTATAAGGAACCATTTTGATATGGCGTATGCCAAGTCCATTGCATATGTTTTCAAATATGTGACTAATGAATTGTTTTCCGTTATCGCTAATGACTTTTATCGGTGCACCGTATTTTAAAATGTATCTGTGTAAGAATGCATCTGCGACTGTTTTTACTGACGCGCGTTTAAGTGGAACAATTTCTGTCCATTTTGAAAAATGATCTACTATTACTAAAAGAAAACGATTTTTATTTAACTCGCTCTGGGGAAAGGGACCAAGAAGATCTATGCCTAAAATTTCATTCGGAAATGTAGCGCGAATGCTATTTAAGTACCCGGCCGGGCTGTAATTAATATCATTTATTAACTGACATTGATTGCAGGACCTGACATACGCCGTTACTATTTTGTATAATTGCGGGAAATATACCGCCTCGCGTACCCTTTTTAAAGTCTTTCTGACCCCTAAATGAGCCGCTGTTTTCGCGTCGTGTAATTCTTTCAAAATGCTTAATCGAAGCGAGGCTGGGATGACTGGTTTGTACTCAAGATTTTCGTTTGTTGTTTTCGTATAAAATAATAAATTATCTATTATTTCATAGTTTTCTGCTCTATTTCTTATCGCATCGATATCTGTGTGCTCAAAGCTTTCGGGTCTTTCAAATATGCATAGATATTTCCAAATTCAGGATCAACTTTCAGTTCAGTAATAATCGTATCTCTAGAATCTAAAATTTTTGAAGTCAACACAGCGCATTTAAGTTCATTTCCTTCATCGTCCAGTTTTATACGAGAAAGTGCGTCAGCTACATTGTTTTTCTTACCCGGTTTATATTTTATTCTGATATTATATTCTTGGAGTTTTAAAGCCCATCTTATTAACCTGGGCGTTAGGTTTTTACCCGAGTAAAGTCTACCAACAGCCGCATGATCCGAAAAGACTGTTACTGGCGCTTTGCCGAAATGAACTCGAAATTTGTGTACAGCCATTAATACGGCTAATGTTTCTCTTTCTGTAGCCGTATAATTCCTTTGTGTCTGATTCAACGTTTTACTAAAAAATGCCAGAGGATGGCTATTTTGCATAAGAACCGCACCCACCGCATAGTCTGACGCATCTGCTGCAATTTCCAGGTTTTCGTCCCCCTCCGGGAATTTTAAAACAGGGGCATTGATGAGCGCTTCTTTTAATCTTTCAAAAGCTGTATTTGCTTCCGCTGTCCACGTAAATTTACTCTTTTTTCTTTTGATTACTAAGAGTGGTTCAACAATATTAGCGAAATCTTTTATGAAAGACCGATAGTAAGAACATAACCCAAGGAAAGAAGAAAGTTTCATGGCGGTGTTGGGCGGTGGGAAATTCTTGATGGCTTTTATTTTTGAATCTTGCGTTTCTATACCCTTTTGCGAAATTTTATAACCGAGATATTTGTTCTTTAGTTGCGAACTTGCATTTTGAGGCGTTAATTGTAAGACCGGCCTCTTTTAATAATTTAAAAACTTGTTCTAGATCATTAATGTGTTGTTCCAACGTACTGCTCGTTATAATTATATCATCTAGATAAATTAAAGTTGATTTTCCTAGGACAGGCTTTAGAACAATGTCCATAGCTCTCTGGAATGTTGATGGGGCCCCACACAACCCAAAGGGCATGCGTAAAAATGCATAAGTGCCCGATTTTGTTATAAACGCGGTTTTGTGTATATCTTCGGGTCTCATAGCTATTTGATAGTAGCCAGACGTTAAGTCCAAAGTAGACATGTATCTTGTCGATTTGATCTGTCTAATAATTTCCTCTATAACCGGCAAAGGGTAAACTGGGAATTTAGTAATACTATTTAGTTTTCTGTAATCAATAGCAAACCTCCAAGCCCTTTTATCCGAAGGAGGAAACTCGTTCTTTTTCCTACATAGTACGACTGGACTCGCGTACTCACTATTTATGGGCGTTATTATTTTATTCTTTAACATCTCCTGAATATGTTCTTCAATGATTACGTCTTTTTGTTTGTCATAGCGGTAAGGTTTAGTCCTACAAGGCTTTTCGGCAGTTAATTGTATCTTATGCGTAACTATTTGACAATTTCCCGGCTTTTCTGAAAACAAGTTAGAAAAATTACTCACCACTTGCTGGATGGCTTGCCTTTTATGGTCATTCAGATGGCTAAGGTCCACTTGCGGTTTCTCCACAGGTTCCACCACCCTCTGGTCCATCTCCAGCACCACGGAACTGTCTTGAAAATTCAATTTGGCCCTCGCAGCCCTTAAAAACTCCATACCAAAAATAAGAGGATTTGGCAGATTCTTCACTACAAAAATTAATACTTTGAGGCTTTCCTCTTTTAGCTGCATGTTTAATGATAATTTCCCGATGCAGTGACATGAATTTCCTTCCGCCGCTATAATTTCCGTATTTTTGGTTTTAAATAATCATACCCTATAAAAATTCTTTTTGAAGAAATTTTCGCTCATAAATTTCTTTCTGCTCCTGTATCGATGAGGGCTTCTACTGGTACATCGCCAACCAGGACTTGTATAATTGGTAGATGTGAGTTTTTTACGATGACCGTATTTAAATGTCTTTTTGAGGGTTTTTTTAAAACTTCCGCGGTCTGGACCCTCCCTTTCACAGGCCCCTCTACTCGTTTAAAGCTTTCCTTTCAATTAATGCCTTCTGGGTACGCGGATGTTTATTTTCGAATTTTCTTTTTGGACCTTGACCTTCGAGTTTCGATGAGTTAGCTTGATAGCTCTTTCCCCCATAAGAGCGATTTCCATTTCTGGTTTCCTCATTTGAAGATTTCCTTCGGGTACTTTGAGAATACGTTGCCTCTCTAGCTTTTTCCACTATTCTGCGATTTTGAAACTTCACCGCCAATTCGAAGAGCTCCTGCAATGTGCTTGGGTTTCTAATTTCGAAGTAGTCTTGAACAGCGGGTAACAATCTTGGTAAGATTATTTCAATAATCTCCGCATCGGGTTTCTTCCCATACAGCATATCCGTCAGCTTAATTTTTCGTAGAATAAAGTCCGTCAATTCTTCTATATCCCGTTGATAGAAACTATATAGTTCGGCTTCCAGCCTTGCTCGTTCTTTCACTATGGGGAAGGCCTTTACTAACGATTTTTTGAAATTTTCAAATGTATATGTCTGGCTTCCAAATTCCCCTAATAAAAATTTGCCTATATTTTTCCACCATAGCGCGGCCTGTCCTCTTAGTGGGGATGTGGCGATGGCAACTTTTTGTCTTTCAGGCACAGGGTAGAGCTGAAGGTGATTTTCTAGGCGTTCTAGAAATATCGCCACCGAATTTTTTCCGTCGAAATTGACGTTTGGCTTGATTGACGCTCTCAAAGTCTGGACCAGGTATCCAAATCCTTCCAATTGGCTTGTCATTTCTTGGTGTTGTCCAGCGGTTTCCATCCAATTTTCCGCCATTTCAGTTCGATAATTGCTCGGGCGCCAATGTAGCGTTGCGCGCCTCCAACTTGCACGCAACCAAGATGTGACTGTTGAAACTGGATAAATGACGGAGTCTTGTTAAGGGTTTAAGTCCCTTTTTATTCAACGTAATAAATTACAAGTGCGTGCTCTTGACGCTCACAAACTACGCCAACTCGGCGGTAAAATAAAAATAATAACCTGAAAAGAAACTAATGACAAGACTCTAAATACGAGGCTCTCTAAAAGTAACTAACCTCACCGCGTTTTACAATACCGCTGCTAATTCAGCAAACTTGAAGATCACTTGAACGATTAACAATTCTTCCAGGCAAGCACACAGGCCGAAACGCGGGGTTCTTCAATTTCCGGCTAACTACCTCCGCGCTCGTGAAGTAAGAACAGCACACCTCGAACTCGTTTCCTTTCTATTTAACTCAGAATACTTCCGCTGATAATTTGAATCCTTGCGCGTTCTACTAAAATTTACATACTCTGGTATTGGCAGTTCCAGGGGAAAGTAAGGCTTGACAGGAAAGATAGTTTAAACTTAAAATAAATGTTAGTTAAAATAAATATAAACCCTACAAGCTGATGGCAAAATAAAAGAATTGTTCAGTAACATTCAGATTATACTCAAATTTTGTAAACTTGCTTATTGACATTTGACACTTCCGTCTGTACTTTCTACCACAGTTCTGATTAAGATAATCTCAAGCTATCCTATTTCTTTTTCTAGTTTTGATGAAAGAATCGGACGGTAAGAAATTAACTGTTTAGAGATTCCCTAAACTAGGGTTAACTCTTGTGTCTATCGCTAATTTACAGTTTTCCTTAATTAAAATAGTATAACTCATTTCTTTTATTTTGCGGCTAATGCTATTTTGGGGAAACGGAATTTTTAATATATGCTTTTTTTTTTCAGCAGCCAAAAAAAATTACTTTTGATTTTATAATACCTGAATTATGTGTTAGGTAGATACTACGCATATTCCATGTCCCGGTAAAACAGAAATTGCAGCCACTTCACTTGTGAGGATAGAGTGAACCTTCTCTAAGACGACCTTTGGACATTTCAGACACGTTTGTCCTTCTATGGAGGTCATGTTGTAGAAAAAATTATGTTCAGTACTCAGTGCTTAAATTGCCTGAGCCCTGCTCCGGTGCTTCTCAATTTTCAAGATAAATTACGATTTTAGCCGGAGCGCACCGGAGCCCTAAATAAGATGAGCTCCGATACTTCTCTTTATAAAACCTAACCACAATTTAAAGGGGAAAAATTTAGAATTCCAAACGTTTTAGTTTAACAACAAGCAGACCTTGCATTACTCTATTTCCCTAGAAATACGAACTCATGAGAACATGAGACGTTCAAGTAAAGTCTTCCACTCACATGCGAAAACCTTTCCCTTTAAGAAAAGCAATAAATTTGGGGGAGTTTGTTTAGGAATACGTAAATTTCTCGCCATGCCATCGTATCTAGTGTATTGTTATCGATGCTTACAGTTAGTTATCCTCTGAGGAAGGAAAATGTGTGTTCTTAAATGTGCGTTAAGTGGCAGCGAGGACAATAAGAGTGAAATACTGAGATAAACTGCTCAAGCATGTCCTATGCATCGTCTTCCCACAGTATCCACTAATGGGGGGGAAGCGTAATTAGCAATTTTACATTCATCCTTAGGAGTCAGATTCAGGACTCATTTTACCCCTTACACACATCTGCTTGATGGCTATAATTATATCAGCAGAGACCCGCGGTCAAAGAGAACGTTCTCTCTCACCAAGATTCCCCTCATTTTTTTGTTTCCACCCACTTATACCCTCATACCGTTTTGCCCTGGAATTTTCATCAGCTATAATTTAAGCATATATAATTTTTTTGTGATGATAAAAGAACTTCCCCCCCCGTACGATCAGAGCTTAAATTGGGCCAGAGTCCACCGGGTCTCGGCTCCGGTGCTTCTTAGTTTCTGTAATAAATCATAATTCTAGCCGGAACGCACCGGAGCCCTGAATAAAAAGACTGCGGCACTTCCTTTATGTAATTGAATAACAATTTCAGTAGAAATTTTATCTTGAAAATTTTATTTTAACAATAAAATTATATTAAAAACCGCGTATTAAATTTCAACTTATCTCTTTACATTTTATTTAATTTTAATTATTTAATTACTTTAATCTTTAATTATTTAATTACTTTAATCTTTAATTATTTAATTACTTTAATCTTTAATTATTTCAATACATAATAATTAATTATCAATTAAATTATAATTAATTAATTATATAATAATTATTGATTAAATAACAGTTTATAAACATTAATTAAATAGCTATCAATTAATTTGATAATAATTAACTCTTTAATTTAAAAATTATTAATGAGTTTAATTGTCATTTTATTTATTTATTTACTCTTGTGCCTCTTTGCTGACAGTCTTCCATAGGGCTCCGGTACTTCTAATCTTAGAAATTAAGCCCTGTTTGTACTGATGTTTTTGTGTTTTTAGAAAAACTGATCAGTTTCAAACATGGCGGTCGGTGGGAAATTCACGAGAAGGCTCAATATGTGATTAAATTTTCTGAGCCTTATATATGTAAGATATAACAAATACGATGGCTGCTTTAAAAATAATTGGCGACCTCAAAAATAACTATTCTAGTTTTGGTGTTGTCCCCCTAAATTCATCTGTTCTCCCAAATTCGTATCCCAAATTCATGTTTTTTTTTTTAAATTTAAACAGCCGAATTTTCAGGAATTATATTTTAGTTACTGTTACACACAATCAAAAATCATCTCACACTCAAACTTTCCTTGGCTATGAAAGTATGGAAAATTTATAACTACCACTATAAGTATTGGAATATGACACTTGTTAATTTCTCATTAGAATATATATGTGTGACTTTTGATTTTGATATAAAAGTGTGGAACTTCCCGTTTGGGTATAAAATTGACATATTTTGCATTGAAAGCAGATATATTTTCTGAAAACAAAGGCGTAAAAAATCTACCATTGCAACAAAGCAACATTAAACAGTCTCCAATAAACAACATATGAAAAAGGATTCCTTTTCCAATGCTCGTCTCAAAAAAAGGGACATGCGGACGGTTGTAACCTAAATAGAGGCCAAGGGGACAGCAGGAGGTGACAGGCTTGCCGAGTAGCACACTGTGACCTTCTGTGACCCCGTATTGAGGATATGATATATCTAAAGTAGTTTTTTTTTTTTCAATTCTTGTCTTCCTTTGTTTATTTATTATAAATAAGCCAGGGCAATGATATTGTATATAAAAGAATTAGTGAGTATTTCAAACTTCATCTTTCAAATATGAGGGATTAACAAACAGAAAACCAAAAAAGTTTAATAAAACTGTATCAAAGTACATGCAATGCAATGAACCCTCTCTACGACGACTTCTTTTGGATCCAGAATATTTTGGTCTTCAGTAGAGGTAGTTTTCTTAATAAGATGATGCTCAATAACTAAATTTACAAATGCTTTCAGAAATAATTATCACTTTTAGAGGTGATTATCTTAGGAAGGTGGCTGTCCCAAGACAGTTCACTGTATTCAGCATTGCAAACACTTTTGCTCATTACAGTGAGCAAAAGTTCATGAGTATCAGCTAATAAATAAATGCTCATGAGTATCAGCTGTATATATTATTAATTAATTACAGGAATTACAGGAATCTCAAATTACAGGAATTAGAAATGATATTACAAATAAAAGAAATATTTAAATTATCAAAAAGAGTTTTTATTGCTTTTAAACTGATTAGTTTTTTAAACAAAGCAGTTATGAGATCAAAGATGAATTAAAAAGGTTTTATGTTTTATGCTTTTTATTCCCGTGATGCCTCTTTGGGAAATGGTCATTTGCCAAAGCACGTGGAAGAATGAAAGTCATATCTCGGGCAATGCCAGTACCTATCAGTTGCGTGGATGATATATGCATGCTAGAATAATATAATTGCCTAAAAGTTTTGGGAAGACTCCGCTAAAGCTATTTTTAATGTCAAATTTAAAAATAATTTTATTTAAAGTTTAAAAAATAGCGAGTAAGTTCGAAGAATATAAAAGGCTGTTTGTGTAAAAATTGCAGTTATCTTCAAATTTAATAGCAAATGTAATGAAATTGACTTCATCCAATTCTACGTCAGGTATTTCAATGGTAAACTGTTTCAATGGCTGCATAATATAGTTCTAAAAGGAATTTATTAAAAATAGCGCAGATAAATCTAGTCTAACGAATCAGCATTCAATCTGCATCGGAGCATAAATGGGGTTCCATTTGCCATTTTAAGACAAGATTTTAATAAAGTCGAACGCATTTTTTATAGTTTCTTGTGTTGCCACTCAGTGGTAATGAAAAATTCTGTTCAGACTGAAACATTGTTTTTTAAAACATCATGTTAAAAGGTGAAAAACGGAGGGGGGGGGGTTAATTTTACTTCAGCTTTTCACAGTTCCTAACAGTTCTTTTATGTGTAAGGCGTTTAATTGCCTGTCATGTATGATGCAAGAAATTTCATTAATTATATACTGAACTTTAATGTATAGGATTGCTTCATTCTAATTCCTTTGCAATTATTTTATTAGTTTTTAAACAAAATTCCTTTTCCGAGTTCAACTAAATGAAATATTTCCTTCAAACATTAAAACTCATAATACGTAAATTTAAGGAAAATAAATTAATAGTATAAGAACCTAAAGCAAATGCAGCAAATATTATTTATCATACTTTCGAAAACTTTCTTGACAAATGGATTATTATATATTAGGAATTTTATTCTTTTTAAATGTGCCAAATTAAAAATGTGAAGAACTGCATTTAAACTACAATGACTACTGCATTTTTAGTGAAAGATTAAATCTACGTCATTATAAATTAAAGTTTACAACAAATTTATATGATTTAAGCAATCTTTAACGTGATTATCTTTTACCAAAATTATGCCTATTAGACCCATCTGTATAAAAATGATAAAACGAATAAGACATTAGGGAAAAAAATCTTAAAGCTTTCAGATTTTATATTACATCCTAAGGGAGCGTTTCTTAACGTTTTATGCGTTACCTTATTAAATATCGTGTTCTTTGCACTTAAACCATAAAATTCAATTCAACAGAAATATCGCAAAATAATTTAAAAAAGAGCATATCTTTAGAATTTCCAATACACAGTTTCGCGCGCAGGAGATTTTTTTTTTTTTTTTTTTTTTTTTTTTTTTTTTTTTGTTTTTGTTTTTTTGTCCAAAGGAGCTTTGTCCCTGAAGGGCTATTATTTTCGTTTTGCGATTTTGCGTTGAATCACTATAAATGTCCAAATGTCCGTTTTTAACTTTTCAAACTGTTGCCACCAAATGTTAGAGTCCTGCATTATATTTGAAGAAATTAAGTAATGAAAAATTGCATAAATGTATGTATATTTCTCGCATTATGATAAAACAACGGTACATTGAGCCGCGGAATTTTGAATGACGTAATCCTCCTACGAATATGGGCATTTGGAAGACAAATTTGAAATTTGGAATTTGTTTTATTAGCGATTTCATATTTTGTAAAACTTTAACGAATTTTTGATTAACAAACTGAAAGATTTCTAAGCGAGCAATGGCAACACTCTACGGGAAAAAAATAATAACAATAATAATAATAATTATCTCCAGCACGCGGAACTGTGTATCGGAAATACTAAAGATACGCGCTCATTTTAAAATTATTTTGCGACATTGCTATTGAATTGAGTTTCATGGTTTAAGTGCAAAGCACATGATATTTAATAAATAAAGGTAGCACACAAAACGTTAAAAAAACGCCCCTTTAGAAGTAATTTAAAATCTGAAACCTTTGAGATTTTTTTTTACATTTTTTTTTTTTTTTTTTTCGGTACAGTGTGGCCATTGCTCGCTTTGAAATCGCTGAGTTTCTTAAAAAAATCATAAATGTTTTACAAAATATGAAATAGATAACAAAATAAATTCCAAATTTGGGCTTCCAGATGCCAATGTTCGGGTGGAGACGTAAGTTATTCAAAATTTGATGGGTCTAGGTACCGTTGTTTTATCACAGTGCGAGAAATGTACATACATTTATGCAGATTCTTCATTATTTAATTTCTTTAAATATAATACAGGGCTGTAATATTTGATGGCAACAATTCAGAAAGTGATTCGCCGTTTATAGTCAATCAACGCAAAATGCCAAAACGAAATTAATAGCCCTTCTTGGCTAACGCCCTTTGGGCTAATTAGATATTCAATGTTCAGAAAATGAGCACTTTTGGTATTTTTACAGCAACCTGGAGTAGAAGGAATGGAACAGAAGTATTCTAAAATTTGAAATTTAATCTGGCTGTAAGGTATAGAAATTATCAAAAAATTATGCAGCGAGGTTTTTTTTCTTATTTCAAACGTAATTTTGCGAAATATCTGTTTCAAGCAAATAGTCTTTCTCATTTCTTTTCATAGCTGCGCAGCACAGACTTATAGAAATATATAAATATGCGCGGATAGGAATTACATGATTAAAAGCATTATTAATGCTTTGTATGCTGATATTCTGCAATTCATCTGTGTAACCAGAAATAAAAGCATAATTGTAAATTCACAAAAATTAAAGTGAATCTACAAAACTCAAGGAGAATGTTAATCCAACGGAAACGGAATAACTAACTTTCATGTTAAAAGGTGAAAAACGGGGGGGGGGGTATTTCGATTTTTAACTTTTGAATTTATTTAAGAAAGTAAATAAAGCTCCAGGGAAGCATCAAAATCACTAAAGATTTAAAAAAAAAAAAAAAAAAAAAGTTACGTAATAGATCGTTCTGCGAAAGATGATTCAAAACGCAAAATTAATGATAAGCACTGTTATTGAAATTTACATAGAACATTCAAAACCCTCAAAACAGAAAATCTCACGCGCCATTTAAAAAAAACGGCAGCAGCTGTATCAGTCACAGATTTCACCTGCAAGCAAATTTGCCAAAACAAGAGGTGGGTGTCAACATAAATGCTTAGAAGGGGATACAATGTAAGGTGCCCATGTTTTCATTCTTCCCTCCCCGCCTCGACAAGAAGACAAGAATTCGGTATTCTAAGTTGGGCGTCAATGAACTACGCATGCGCATTCCTACTAGGCTTTCCCTCTTTTCTGTAACTATGTGTCACGTGACCTCAACATTTCCCCTCTGGAACACATTCCCCCCCAATAGAAGTTATTTCTGAAGACTGTAATACTTGGCAAGATTTCGCCTTTTTTGAGATTTTGATGGCAACAGATTGAAGAAGCGCTATGAAACAAATCTGAAATTCAACTTGGTATGAAATTATATTTAGAGTGTTACAAAATGCATGTTAGAGACAAAACAACTGAAATGTGCTCTGAACAAAAGATGTAAGCAATGTGTCTTGAGATTAATTTACCTATAATTTCGCTTTTTCGCAGTTACCGCCTCCCTTCTTCCCTAAATAACATCAACAGTTTAAGGATTTTCAGTGCATCGTATTTGCTTCCTATTTTGTCTGCTAATTTTATTGTTTTATGAAATTTTTTATCTCTTAAGATACTGAGGAAAATGCATCTTCTGAGTTCACACTAAAATTCCATTTTATGATCATCACAAAGTTTGCGAGTAAAGCATAAACTACAGTGCTTTAAAATTATCGAACCCTTTCTAAGGCAACCATTTACTTACTGTTCAAAATGATTTTGATCTTCTGTAAAGGTGGTCACCTTAGACAAGTGAGGTTGAATAAAACTGTTTTTTTTTTTTTTTTTTTTTATGTTCACTGAAATGTATTACTGAATTTCTAGTTCTAATTTTTTTTTCTTTTAACAATTCACATTTATTATTTACTTTTAAAAATTTATTCAGCTTTCTTCCATTGTTACTTTTAGCTACATAATTTATGTACATATCCAAATAACTGTGATGAAATTTAAATTAAATGCATTTCTTATTTTAACAAAAGACTAAAAAAATATTAATTATTTTCATTTTTTTTTAACATCTTGAAGTGATGTTATGGTGCAGTGTCCTCTGCGTTGTCAATAGATGTTACCGATTGAAGTTTCATAAGATCTGCTAGTTATCTTCCATACAAAATACGTTCAGACATTGCTCAACAACAAAACAACTTTTAAAAATCAACAGTTTTATTTTAGACTATTTAACAATGCTGTATTACACGGCTAATGTCACAAATAAAAAGTAGATTCCTAACAACTGCAATAGGCAGGCTGGGAAATTTTGCTACCTGTATTTCTGTGTACATTGTAGTACACATGTAAAATAAAATCAAATGTTTATTATGAAACTTGCAATAACACGTAGTTTATGAGTATCTTTATTTACAGTGAACAATGCCGCGACAACTACGTAGATAAATGGCTAAAGATAGCCATCTCCAAAAGGGACTAGCGTTTCTGAGAACAAAAGCAAAAACAGTAATAAACGCCATCTAAAGCGAACCACCTACTTCCAAGACTAAAATAGTCTAGAACTTCAGGTGGCAATCTTAGAGAAAAATTCACTGTTATTTCGTTTTTTTTTTTTTTGGGGGGGGGGTCAAATGGTAATCTAGTGATTTTTCTGTGTTGCATCGTTTTGGTTAAAAATATGCAGTAAAAAAGTAATTATATTCAACAGTAAAGATTTATTTTAAAGATTTCCAACAATAAATATTATAATTATTTAATAAGAGAAGCAAAATATTTATATTTTTAAATATTTAAAATATTTTATATATTCTTTAATTGTCTTTAAAAGTTTAAATCATGGATTTTTTTTTTTGTAAGATATATTGTATTAAAAAATTTTTGGCCTGCGAATTTTACTTAATTTTATTTAAGAAAAGCTTGACTATCATGCATGCCAGCAATTTGTTTCAATTCTATCTTACTTAAAAAAAAAAAAAAAAAAAAAAAAAAAAATTCTTTCCTATAAATTTATAAACAAAGTAATTTTTTTAACTTTTAAATATATGTGATAACGTCATTATCGTCGGATAAATTTTTACTGTTTTAACGAGTTATTTATAAAAACAGTGAATACTCTCTTAGCGAATTTCTTCCTCATGACGATCATCTCCGAAAGTGACCAGCATTTCTAAAATCATATTTAAACACTGGTCTTGAACATTAACTGCCTAAGACTACCACTTCCACAGAAAGCCAAAATCAAGAGCAATCTTAGAAGGTGTTATAAGACAAGATTTACTGTAGTTTTAATTTGTTAACTTTAAAATTTGAACTCTGTTAAAAATTAAAATAAAGAATTTATTGGTGATAACCCAATAACAAAGTGCTGATTTGGTAAAGCTCAATAAAAAATAAAAAATGTGCAAAAAACACAATCACTTTGTATGAAGAAAAAAGGTAATAAACGTTTTATTTATTTTAAAGGCGTTCCTAAATTACGTTGGCTGGCAACTTTCTGAAATTTTTTGGTGGCAACCCTAGACTCTTTCGTAAAGGGCTCATTCGGGAAAAAGCGTGGGAACCATAGAGCAGATGTTCTGCGTAAGGTGGCCCTGCGTCCAAGGCCGCACAATGGCACTTTTCAATAGCTTTGCATATTGGAATTCGTTAAAGGATTTTTAGAATTCAGGAACATTTTTTTAGTTTCCCTCTCGTCTCCGTGTTATTTTACTTCACCGAAAAAAAGAAACCTTACAAAAAGAATAAAAGAAATTTAAGAATATAAAGAAGATTATTATTTTGTTCCTTAGCAAATCAGATCTGTCCATCATTTTATTTGCTGTTTTTGTCTCATTGAGGTTTATTTGCCGTTAATTACAGTGATAATTTCTCGTGGAAACTATGTCCTTCAGACAATCACCTCTGGAAGTACGTCTGAGAACATAAATAAATACTGATATCGAATACTACTTTTCTATGACGGTCACCTCTGCGGAAGACTAAATTCACTTGGAATCCAAACTGCGTCTGTTTACAGTATTCTTCAGCTAGCTTGTTTACGAAATAATTTTTATACATAAATATATCAGATAATATATAGATATAACTTCTTAATTTTCTAAATTTTTGAACTAAACAGAGCAAAACTAAATCAATATCTCTTCTTTATGTCGAAACAGTGAAGAGAAAAAATATGAAAGAAAGTCTTTTAATTTTTCATTTATTAAGGGCTAACTAGTTTATCCTTCGCTGAATCCTCGTTTCTCTTATAAAATTATATGAAATATGAAAATGAAATGAAAACGCTTTATATGAAAATGAAAAGGCTTCCCGCTCCCTGCACTTGCTTTTCATCAAGAAGAGCTAATTTTATTTCATTTATACTTTGCATAGCTAATGCCTCTTTTTTTTTTTTTTTTTCTTCTTGTTTACCTTTCCTTCCTTTTAGTGTCTTATTTATAAATATATATTGAGAGTGAACTGTAAGACCACCACTCACGTTTGAGATGATTATTTAGACTTGCTATGGAGGTAGTCTCTTAGAGAGATGATGTCCAATACAGACTCTTAATTGTGTTTCCAGAAATACTGGTCACTTCCAGAGGTTACCGTCACGAGAGGATTCTTAGTATATGCTAATTTCCCCCTCCACAGTTATTCAAGATGATTTTGGTTACTTGTGGAGTTGGTCATCTAAGAGAGCTCAAATTTAATACTGATGTTTTTTCTTGTTGCCAGAAATACTGGTTTCTTTCAGAGGCTGTCATTTTAAGGAAGTATATACACCAAAAGAATACTCACCAGGGAATGCAATAATTCCCAAATGTCAGGGCTCACTGTATTTATCCATCTTAAGATAGCACCAGCGGCCGAGCGGGCCGAACGCTGAACACTGGTAGTTCGGTCCGAATCCCGCGAACGGGCTGGCTGTATGGGCGTTTTCGTGGTTTTTCCCATGTGTAGCGTGTAAACGAGCCAGTTTCCCGTAGAAAGTACTCCACGAAGTCCCTCCCTTTAGGCAGATAGCCCTCGTGTGCTTTGCCATAACTGAGTAATCCTAATCCTAATCCATCTTAGGATAGATATAATCTGTTTATTAGTAGTTTTGTACATTAGGATATTTGGAACAAGAAGCGTGAAAATTCGGCTATACATTTTTGCCGAAATTCGAATCAGCGATTTTCTACTTGCCAGCTGGAATTTCTTCCATTTGCACCAAAAGAATACTCACCAGGGAATGCAATAATTCCCAAATGTTTCAGTATCAGTGTTTTCCTAAACTTTGGACATTATAAATTTCAAATGTGAATTTGAAGAATTAACACGTTTTTACACTTATTTTTATAATTCTTTATAAATATCCTTTTTAGAATTTAGGTCTAAATATTCGGAGATTTCTTGAATAAATTTAATATAACCCAACTAAATCGTTCAATGCTTTATGTTTCGAATCACTGTTTTGGTTACTTTAAAGCTAGCTTGCTGCCAATTTTTTTTTTCCTTCAGTTATCTCCAAATTCTCTTTTAATTACATTCGATAACTCTCTGTAACTTCATTAAATATTAATTTAAACAGACATACATCATATGACTTGCAACATGTTTCAGTGCCGAAATTCTTCCTTTCAAGCTCTTTATTCGGTTTTAAACGCTTTTGCTACAGTGGATTTTTTAAATAATAATCGAATTTTCAATTCTTATGTGCTTCACAGAAGTTTCCTAGCTGATGGACTCCGCATTTCTTAAACTTAGAGGAAAAATAGTTTACGGTGGATAATTTTGGATTTTTGAACTTCTGTTAGAATGGAAATAATAAATACTACCATAACGACCACTCACTACAGTAAGCAATATATTTTGGAGGATAAATAAGCATGGGTATTAATTATCATTTTCCTAAAGTGTTTACTATACAGAAGATCTAAATCATCTAGAAAAGATCGCAGTTGACTGAAGAATGTTTTTCTCTATTTCATGATGTTCAGAATGTGTCCGTAATGTGGTTTGTTCTCGATACTGTGCTGTTTTCCTGCTAATTTATAACGTGGAAAACAGCTGAATGTTTGCAATCAATAATTTCAGATATGCAGTGAAAGTTTTCATGATGCCTTTCTCTGGAACCAGCGAGTAATTCTTAAAATGGATATTTAACATCATAGATCTAAGACCACCATGTCCAGACGCGAACCAAATCGTCAGGAATCGTCGATGATCATCTTATGTATTTGTAGAGGATCAAAGGATTACGATACCAAAAGGAAGTCTTAAAAAAAATCCCACGAAAGCCTTTTAGAGTCATTGTAAGGAAACTTGAAAAATGTGCAATGCAGTCGCCAAAACTCGAACCTGGACCTCTCGAATATGCGCCGAGTGTGCTACAGAGTGTGCACCACGAAAGCATGGTGGAAGGAGAGAGAATACAGTCTTTTAAAAAAAATCATAAAAGATGAACGAATTGTAGTAGGAGGATATGATCTGTACTAAAATTCACGCCATGAATTCGGAAATTTTTTAGGATGGGAGGTTCATAATTTTTCCTCTACGCTGAGCCGCACTACAATCCATCCTTTGGATTACATTTAGGAGAAGAAAACTAAATACCTTGCAATTGCTTCATTCAATATGTCCCTCCAGAAATCACGTTCTGCAAGCGTATCATTCCCTGATGCTTCGAGCAATGTGATTTCTGATGTGAGTTCGTGACGGATAGTATCATTTAATTGTGTTAGAAATGATGTAATTTTGCTGTTGTATACTCAGCACTTCAAGTCCGGCGATCGAGGAGGCCAAGAATAAGGCATGAGTAATTAATCAGTCGCTCGAAACTATACCCGTGTATAAGCAACTGCTATACAGGGGCTGCTAGAGAGGGCAGATTATCTTGCATACATACATGATAATCTCGATCAGATTTCTTTCCCTTAAACATAGTACCGCATTACAGCATAAAATTTTCGAGTAGGGCTGTCTTGTTCAAAGTGTATTTTCCAGACGCTTGTTACATATGGCTTGTCCAAAAATAATGCACTAATGCCGTAAAACAACGTCACACGTTTACTCATGATGAGTTTAATGGCTCTTCTACTGACGGGAGTTTTTCCATATTCGACAATTATTAACGTATACGCACAACGAAAAATGTTCTTCATTTATCCAAAGGAAGCTCAGAATCATGTATGGAACATCAGCAACTTTTTTACTGTTCCTATGGAGAACTTCTCCCAGTTATGGCTATCACTTGGTTACAGCTGATCGCAGGTTGTGGGGATACAACTGAAAAGCACAATCATGCAAAATTCACTATACACTGATGAATTTAGCAGAATCGAGGTTCTCGTAATATTCTGAGTACTGCCATAATAGTTCTGCGACTATTTTAATAGAGTCACTAATAATTCTGGTCTTTTGTGTTGAAACTTTAGATATGTAATATACTATCATTTTCATCGTGTGATGTCTCATTGCTTTTCAATTTAAATTTTACAATGAAAACAGTTTTATACATGAATTGAAACTGTAATAATTGCAACGCTATGAAACGGGACAAATAGTATTTCTCACCGCAGAATTTTAGGCTGGACACATTGTAGAGACATTAGGAGTTTTGAGGCCGGAGAGAGGAAAAATTAGCAACGTCTTCGCCTGGAATACGCGTCTAGCGTGGAGAAGGAGAAAGTCTCATGTGCGTTGACGGTTTTAAACTGTGTAACCACGATTTTCTGTAAAAAAAGGAACAACAGAGTTGTTCGAGATTAAAATGTGACTGCGATCAAATGTTTATTTAATCCACTTGTAGCGGCGGAATGAGTGTAAAGGATAGGCTTTCTTACGTTGTGTCATTAAATTTGGCTGAGGTGTAGGGTTTATATTTATTTTAACTAACAATTATTTTAAGTTTAAACTATCTTTCCTGTCAAGTCTTACTTTCCCCTGGAACTGCCAATGCCAGAATATGTAAATTTTAGAAGAACGCGCAAGGATTCAAATTATCAGCGGAAGTAGTATGATTTAAAATAGAGAGGAAACAAGTTCGGTGTGTGATATTCTTACTTAGCGAGCGCGGAGGTAGTTAGCGAGAATTGAAGAACCCCGCGTTGCGGCCTATGTGCTTGGCGGGAAGTAGTGGTAATCGTTCCAGTGAGCTTCAAGTCTGCTGAATTAGCAGCGGTATTGTAAAACGCGGTGAGTTAGTTATTTTAGAGAGCCTCGTAGTTAGAATCTTGTCT
Organism: Stegodyphus dumicola; assembly: GCF_044657685.1. Lineage (NCBI taxonomy): Eukaryota > Metazoa > Arthropoda > Arachnida > Araneae > Eresidae > Stegodyphus > Stegodyphus dumicola. The sequence goes on from NC_140773.1 coordinate 179,677,049, forward strand.
TTACTTTCTTTTCAGGTTATTATTTTTATTTGACTGCCAAGTTGGCACAGTCTGTGAGCGTCAAGGGCACGCAATTGTAATTTTATTACGTTGAATAAAAAGGGACTTAAACCCTTCACAAGGCTCTATCTTTTATACAAGTTTTCACAGTCACCTCTTGGTTGCGTGCAAGTTGGAGCGGCGCAACGTTATATTGGCGCCCGAACAATTATCGAACTGAAATGGCCGAAAACTGGATGGAAGCCGCTGGACAACACCAAGAAATGACAAGTCAGTTAGAAGGATTTGGATACCTGGTCCAGACTTTGAGAGCGTCAATCAAGCCAAACGTCTATTTCGACGGAAAAAATTCGGTGTCCGTATTTTTAGAAGGTCTAGAAAACCACTTTCAGCTCTACCCTGTGCCTGAAAGACAAAAAGTTGCCATCGCCACATCAGCACTAAGAGGACAGGCCGCGCTATGGTGGAAAAATATAGGCAAATTTTTATTAGGGGAATTTGGAAGCCAGACATATACATTTGAAAATTTCAAAAAATCGTTAGTAAAGGCCTTCCCCATAGTGAAAGAACGAGCAAGGCTGGAAGCCGAACTATATAGTTTCTATCAACGGGATATAGAAGAATTGACGGACTTTATTCTAGGAAAAATTAAGCTGACGGATATGCTGTATGGGAAGAAACCCGATGCGGAGATTATTGAAATAATCTTACCAAGATTGTTACCCGCTGTTCAAGACTACTTCGAAATTAGAAACCCAAGCACATTGCAGGAGCTCTTCGAATTGGCGGTGAAGTTTCAAAATCGCAGAATAGTGGAAAAAGCTAGAGAGGCAACGTATTCTCAAAGTACCCGAAGGAAATCTCCAAATGAGGAAACCAGAAATGGAAATCGCTCTTATGGGAGAAAGAGCTATCAAGCTAACTCATCGAAACTCGAAGGTCAAGGTCCAAAAAGAAAATTCGAAAATAAACATCCGCGTACCCAGAAGGCATTAATTGAAAGGAAAGCTTTAAACGAGTAGAGGGGCCTGTGAAAGGGAGGGTCCAGACCGCGGAAGTTTTAAAAAAACCCTCAAATAGACATTTAAACACGGTCATCGTAAAAAACTCACAGCTACCAATTATACAAGTCCTGGTTGGCGATGTACCAGTAGAAGCCCTCATCGATACAGGAGCAGAAGGAAATTTTATGAGTGAAAAGTTCTTCAAAAAGAATTTTTATAGGATATGACTATTTAAAACCAGAAATAGGGAAATTATAGCGGTGCAAGGAAAAACATGTCACTGCATCGGGAAATTATCATTAAACTTACTGGTAAAAGAGGAAAATCTCAAAGTATTAATTTTTGTGGTGAAAGACCTACAACACTCTCTTATTTTAGGTATGGACTTTTTAAGGGCCGCGAGGGCCAAATTAAATTTTCAAGATAGTTCCGTGGTGTTGGAGATGGACCAGAGGGTGGTGGAACCTGTGGAGACACCTGAATTGGACCTTAGCCATCTGAATGACCATGAAAGTAAAGCAATACAGCAAGTGGTGAGTAATTTTTCTCATTTGTTTTCAGAAAAACCAGGAAACTGCCAGATAGTAACTCACAAGATTCAATTAAATGCCGAAAAACCTTGTAGGACTAAACCGTATCGTTATGATAAACAAAAAGACCTAATCATCGAAGAACATATTCAGGAGATGTTAAAGAATAAAATAATAACGCCCATAAATAGTGAGTACGCGAGTCCAGTCGTACTATGTAGGAAAAAGAACGAGTTTCCTCCTTCGGATAAAAGGGCTTGGAGGTTTGCTATCGATTACAGAAAACTAAATAGTATTACTAAATTTCCAGTTTACCCTTTGCCGGTTATAGACGAGATCATTAGACAGATCAAATCGACAAGATATATGTCTACTTTGGACTTAACGTCTGGCTACTATCAAATAGCTATGAGACCCGAAGATATACACAAAACCGCGTTTATAACAAAATCGGGCACTTATGCATTTTTACGCATGCCCTTTGGGTTGTGTGGGGCCCCATCAACATTCCAGAGAGCTATGGACATTGTTCTAAAGCCTGTCCTAGGAAAATCAACTTTAATTTATCTAGATGATATAATTATAACGAGTAGTACGTTGGAACAACACATTAATGACCTCGAACAAGTTTTTAAATTATTAAAAGAGGCCGGTCTTACAATTAACGCCTCAAAATGCAAGTTCGCAACTAAAGAACTTAAATATCTCGGTTATAAAATTTCGCAAAAGGGTATAGAAACGCAAGATTCAAAAATAAAAGCTATTAAGAATTTTCCAACCGCCCAACACCGCCAAGAAACTTTCTTCTTTCCTTGGATTATGTTCTTACTATCGATCTTTCATAAAAGATTTCGCTAATATTGTTGAACCACTCTTAGTAATCAAAAGAAAAAAGAGTAAATTTACGTGGACAGCGGAAGCTAACACAGCTTTTGAAAGATTAAAAGAAGCGCTTATTAATGCCCCTGTTTTAAAATTCCCGGAGGGGGACGAAAACCTGGAAATTGCAGCAGATGCGTCAGACTATGCGGTGGGTGCGCTTCTTATGCAAAATAACCATCCGCTGGCATTTTTTAGTAAAACATTGAATCAGACACAAAGGAATTATACAGCTACAGAAAGAGAAACATTAGCCGTATTAATGGCTGTACACAAATTTCGAGTTTATTTCGGCAAATCGCCAGTACCAGTCTTTTCGGATCATGCGGCTGTTGGTAGACTTTACTCGGGAAAAAACCTAACGCCCAGGTTAATAAGATGGGCTTTAAAACTCCAAGAATATAATATCAGAATAAAATATAAACCGGGTAAGGAAAACAATGTAGCTGACGCACTTTCTCGTATAAAACTGGACGATGAAGGAAATGAACTTAAATGCGCTGTGTTGACTTCAAAAATTTTAGATTCTAGAGATACGGTTATTACTGAACTGAAAGCTGATCCTGAATTTGGAAATATCTATGCTTATTTGAAAGACCCCGTAAGCTTTGAGCATACAGATATCGATGCGATAAGAAATAGAGCAAAAAACTATGAAATAATAGATAATTTATTATTCTATACGAAAACAACAAACGAAAATCTTGAGTATAAACCAGTCATCCCAGCCTCGCTTCGATTAAGCATTTTGAAAGAATTACACGACGCGAAAACAGCGGGTCATTTAGGGGTCAGAAAGACTTTAAAAAGGGTACGCGAGGCGGTATATTTCCCGCAATTATACAAAATAGTAACGGCGTATGTCAGGTCCTGCAATCAATGTCAGTTAATAAATGATATTAATTACAGCCCGGCCGGGTACTTAAATAGCATTCGCGCTACATTTCCGAATGAAATTTTAGGCATAGATCTCCTTGGTCTCTTCCCCCAGAGCGAGTTAAATAAAAATCGTTTTCTTTTAGTAATAGTAGATCATTTTTCAAAATGGATAGAAATTGTTCCACTTAAACGCGCGTCAGCCAAAACAGTCGCAGATGCATTCTTACACAGATACATTTTAAAATACGGTGCACCGATAAAAGTCATTAGCGATAACGGAAAACAATTCATTAGTCACATATTTGAAAACATATGCAATGGACTTGGCATACGCCATATCAAAATGGTTCCGTATAGACCACAGGCAAACATAGCAGAAAGAGTGAATAAAAACATAGTAAAAATAATTCGCAGTTACGTGAGCACACATCACAAGCGCTGGGATGGCTACATAAATGAATTAGCTTATGCTTTAAGAACGGCACATCATGATACTACGGGAAAAACTCCAACAGAATTATTTTTAGGCAGAAAGTTAATTACGCCTTTAGATAAATTATTCTTTGTGCAACAAAGAGAGCAGGAGTTTAAACAAAAAGATGTGCAAAAGTTGATTGATCAGGCGCTTAAAACCTCGGATACGGCAAGAAATAGGCAGAAACTATATTACGATAGAAAACGCCGGGAAGCAGATTTTAAAGTTGGGGATAAAGTATTGAAGCGGAAATTTTCTTTATCAAGTGCCCCAGACAATTTTATGGCAAAGCTAGCTCCAAAGTTTGAAGGCCCCTATGTAATTCAGGAAATCAAAGGAGTAGTCTTATATTTTAAGAACGAGACAGGGGAAATCTGTAAAGCAAGTCCCGACCAGGTGAAAAAATACTATAATCCAAATGATTTTGAAATCCTTAAAAAGTTCTTGCAGGACTCAGGTCTAAACGAAATAGAAGGGCCAGAGACTACAACAACTATTCCACCACCCAAGAAACAGAGAACTGAAGAGAGACCTAGCACTTCTACAACCCGGACGTCGGTATCAAAAAGAAAAAATAATTTTCAAACTCCAGCGTTTAAGAAAAACAAAAATACAGATGCACCGGGTAAAGAAACCGTGGTAAAGAGAAAAACACCACCTACAAAGGATAGCAGGAGAAATTACACATCAAGGAGAACGCGCACACGGCCACAGAGTCAGGTGCCAGCAAGGCCGCCGTTCTGGAAACTGAAACGCCAGCAGGAGGCACAAAAATACGAGGAACAGAAGAAATTCAAGAAGGACTCCAGACCGGAGGACGCCAAGACCAGCCGTCCCAGGCAGAAACGGAAAGGCCAACAACCAGACGATTACTCCGTCAAGAGGCCAGCATGTAGAGGACGCAAAAGAAAAAGCAACGTGGACGACACTCGGAGATCAATAAGGAGAAAATTGACATCCATGAAACCTCTAACTTGGGATCAATTTTGCCAAAAACGGATGACGGAGTTTCAAGCATCGAAAACTCAAAGATAAGTTAAAACCTTCTATAAATTTTTTTTTCTCTCTTTTGTTCCGAAATGTTATGCATAAGTACGAAGTTCTATGTTTTGACGAAAGTCAATATGTCTCGGTTAAGACTTAGTTTTGTTTTACTTTATTTAGCTAAGGCAAAAGTATTATTTTCTTTAAGTGTAAAAGCTAAAAACAAGCATTTTCTGTTGGTCGAAAGACTAATTCTGTTATGTTAAAGCCAAAATTTGGCCGAAGATAAAAATAACTTCGTATTCTTGTATTAATAAGAATTTTACTTTCAGTGCCGCCAGCTTGGCGAAGAATGAGTAAAGTAAAAATTTATTTTCTCTTATTCATTTTATGGTAAATTGTAAAAAGCATATGTATTAAAATTTTGTAAATGTACGTAAATCCTTGAAGGTTATGTAAAAGTAGAATTTAGTCTAGAAGCATAAAATTGTAGATGCTAAAAGTGAATGCTTAAAAGCAATGAAGTCAAAATTAAGGTAGTAAATTGTAGATAAAGTCATGCTTTAGAGCGAAAGCCTGCATGTTTAAAGATGAATGAGGGGGAAGTTAGAATGAATGTGTTTTGTAGGGTTCTCCACCTACATTTGAATTTTTAAGAATATTAAAGTAGCTCATTGAGTTGTAGAATGTCGAGTAAGGTGTGTCTATTTGGTCGTTGAATTCTAACAAATCATGGTGGTTAGGGTAAATGTTGTAAGACTAAAACACGAATATTCCCGTTGGACACCACACACGGTGGAGAGCCAGGGTAAAGTTAAACTAATGCTTGAAAAATTGAATGAATGTGAAGTAAGCAATAACTAAGAAAAACGAATCGTTTAAAAACAAAAATTTATTGTGTCAAGAAAGTGTAAATTATAATGTATTTAGAAAGATACTGATACTTATTCTTTCCAGATGCTGGAAGGAAAGACCAAGATTGATTGATGAAGTCCAGGAAAAGTTGCTGTAAGAAGAAAGTTATAACGAGCAACAGAATTTTAGTATATAATTGTTACATAAGATTTTTTTGTGTAAACGAGGTTCTCGCCAATTAGTTCAGAATTAGAGAAACTTACAACAGGTCGTTTGTAGGACCTGCTTCCAAGTTTTCCAAATTCCGGAAGCGGCAAATGTAGGGTTTATATTTATTTTAACTAACAATTATTTTAAGTTTAAACTATCTTTCCTGTCAAGTCTTACTTTCCCCTGGAACTGCCAATGCCAGAATATGTAAATTTTAGTAGAACGCGCAAGGATTCAAATTATCAGCGGAAGTAGTATGATTTAAAATAGAGAGGAAACAAGTTCGGTGTATGATATTCTTACTTAGCGAGCGCGGAGGTAGTTAGCGAGAATTGAAGAACCCCGCGTTGCGGCCTATGTGCTTGGCGGGAAGTAGTGGTAATCGTTCCAGTGAGCTTCAAGTCTGCTGAATTAGCAGCGGTATTGTAAAACGCGGTGAGTTAGTTATTTTAGAGAGCCTCGTAGTTAGAATCTTGTCTTTACTTTCTTTTCAGGTTATTATTTTTATTTGACTGCCAAGTTGGCACACTCAGTGAGCGTCAAGGGCACGCAATTGTAATTTTATTACGTTGAATAAAAAGGGACTTAAACCCTTCACAAGGCTCTATCTTTTATACAAGTTTTCACAGTCACCTCTTGGTTGCGTGCAAGTTGGAGGCGCGCAACATTATAGAGGCATGGGTCAGATAATACGAGCCCAAACTGAAGCACCATTCGAAAAAAATAGAAATCACGAAAATTTTTTAAGAAATCAGAAAAACCTATCATATCATAGAGATTATAGTGGTTCTTTTATCTGCGACAAAATATGTCAAAGTCAGACTATCAATGTGCAGTATTATTGTTCATTTTTGGATCATAATTTGAGACCAGCATCCTGAAAGAAGCGGCTGCACTTTTTGTAGAATCCTCCTTTCGTTTCATAGGACAATGTTTGGGCGCATTTAACGCAACCTATTTGTTCTTTCGGGGCTGAAAATTTCGCTTATTTTCATCATAAACCGCTTCATGGCATTCTTTTCGAAGATTCGTCAGGCAATAAATTGCTTCACTCGAACATCAACAGAAGAAGCGCTGTTACGGTTGGTTATATTATGATTTTTACATCGCTGGATCGCTGGCCGTGGACTGTACATAACACTTATGATCATACTGTAGTTTCACAGAAGTATTTCTTTTGCGTCAGTTGTAAACAAATATCTGCAATTACAAAGTTCCGACCCTCGTATTTTTATTTTTCAGAAGTCTTGGAAATAGTGATACAGTGCGAGGAGTAGCACGGTGGCAAGAGCAGGTTTCCCAAATCAATTTTGGAGATGGCGTTCAGAAAGGTGATGACTTAAGAGAAGGGGATCATTTTGAGAGATTTTAAAAGGTTGGCACAGATATACCTAGATGACATGATATTAATATCAACCCTTTGTTATGACTGAATATTTGTTATGACTTATTAATAAGTGTAACTGTGTCATATTTTGACTCTCTTTCTGAAATTTAACAACTTTACGAAAACAAAGTAAAGAAAATAGTTTTCTTAAGAAGTTATAAATTAGTACTAATCTAAAAAAACTCCTGAAGACGGAATGGTTGTGGAAACTTTTATCGGCGGCTTACTGAAAAATTTATTTAGGATTTCGAAAGTTTCTCCGCTCCTGACGTGCAGAAACGTGTGGGACGGCTGCGGCAATGCAAGTATTGGTACACACGTACATGACTGGAGTTAGTAAAAGTAAACAGGAGCTAACAGATGGGAAAATGGTAAGCAAACATCTGAACAAAAGTCTTATTTTGAGAATTTCCAAAACAGTACTTACGTTGACAAAGCATGCTTTTTCAGTCTGAGATTGCACGTTTCCGTTTTAAGTGCGGTAAGAATAAAACAGAACTTGCGTTAACATACAAAGAAAGTTAGAAATAGCTTTTAATATAGTTTAATAGTTTTTAATGTAAATTTGCTTGCATTAACTTTCTGCTCGGCTTGCGATATTACTATCGCAAGACGAGCAGAAAGATATAAATGGCAGAAAGTTATAAACGGTATGTGGATCTTTCAGAATAACGTCATCAGCCAAAATCCATGTTTGTAATTTCGATTCAACAACAATTGTATTCAGCAAGAACTATTTTTCGTTATTTGTCAGATATTTTATTATTTCGTTATCTGCCATTTTGTTTCCTACGAAGAAATACTTTAAGCCAGTTCTGAAAATTTTTGAAACGACGCCTGCTATCTGTACAATGAAACCAAATATTAAGATGCTATATATATTAGCTTATATTCAATGCTCATATATTTTGGTTTACTTTAGTTGATTATGCCAAAGCACACTAGGGTTATCTGCCTAAGGCAGGGATGCCTTCGTGGAGGACTCTATGGGAACTGACTTTAATACAAGTTACACATAAGGAAAACCACGAAAATGCCCATGCAGCCAGCCCGTTTTACTGGAATCGAACCCAAGTCCAAACGACCAGCGTTCAGCGATTTTACAGCTCCGGCACTGGTGAGCCGCACATTTTCTGAGTATTCTAGAAGCAACAATTGCATTATACAATATCGTGTTAAAAGGCATTTCTCCCGCCTTCTAGCATGCCTTCGTGGTGTAATGGTCAGCACGCTCGACGCGTATTCGAGAGGTCCGTCGTTCGAGTCCCGGCGAGGCCATTACTCATTTTTCACATCCTCCTGTTTCGAAAAACCTAATGTCTCTACAGTGGCACACGAACTAAAAGGTGGTGAATGATGATTCTTCACCACCAGAATTTGGCGACTGGGTCCCCTAAAGCCCAATCGCCCTTTAAAAGGGAAAGTATATAAGACATTTCTCCCCCCTTCTTAGCATTTCTTCGAGGTGTAGTGGTCAGCACGCTCGACGCGTATTGGAGAGGTCAGTGGTTCGAGTCCCGGTCGAAGGCGTTGCTAATTTTTCACTTCTCCTGCTTCCAAAAAAATCCTAATGTCTCTACAAGATGTCCAGTCTAAAATTCTGCGGTGAGAAATATTTTTCCAGTTTTATAGCGTTGCAATTATTCTATTTTCAACTCGTGTATAAAACTGTTTTCATTGTAAAACTTAAATTTATAAACAATGAAACATCACACGGTGAAAATAATAGTATATTACCTGTCTAAAGTTTCAATGCAAAAGACCAGAATTATTAGTGACAAGATAGAAGGGTAAAATAACCCTTTATTATTCAAATAAGATTTAACAGAACTCCGTCTTGGAGTTGTATAATAAAGCCGACACTTGGGCTTGAACTTAAGAAACTAAGAATTAAACTAAGCTAATCTTAACTAAAGAGATATAGCCGAAACTATCAAAATTCTAACAGAGTTGGCCCCTTAACGCTAATTGACTGCGAAGCTATCAATAGCCTAAAGTACGGCCGAGCGTAATAATAGCTTACGAGAGAGTAGCCTGAAAAGGCCATCGCGTGCAGCCAGAACATCTGGTATATCTCTCACTAAGACTATAATGATAAGCTGCCATAAACTATAATGATAAGCGTAGAAAACGAGTCTTAAAAAATATTTTGTTTTATTCTACGAAACTTACAGGGCGCATTTTAATAAGCTACCGTATATCTTTTATTCTAAGAAGGTATATATTCTAAGATACACAGTTTAATTTCAGTACCACCAAAGGAAAAAAAAAGATTTTGATTCTAAGAATATTAAATAAATGAAATAAAATGCTGAAACATTAATCTAACAAAATATTCTAACAGTAATATTTTATATAATATCTCACAGTACCTCATAATAATATCTCAAACAATTTGGTATATAGTACTTAGATAAAACTACTATATACCAAATAATTTAAGTAATCGATTTTGATGTAGGAATACAAATTGTATATGTATTTAAATTAATAACTGCAAAAAGTTAAGTACTTCAGCAGAGCTGCGCCTATATAATTTTTCAGTTGAGGCAAAGAGGTAAATGCAACCCCCTCCAAAAAAAAAAAAAAAAAAAAAAAAAAAAAATTATTTATAACGATTCGTTTATGCTGACCAACTCTCTCACACGAACCCCTGTGAAAGTGAAAAATACTTCTGTGGACGTTATTAAACATCGGTACTGAACGTCATCTTTTTAAAGTTAACTACCTCTAGAGATGATCGCAATCATCTGAGAACCATGTGTCATTATCTTAGGTTAGGTTATGTATAAGTGCAGCGGCCACCTATTGTTTACCCTGAGTGAGTAGATAAACATCTGATCGATCATCTTCGGGAGGTAGGATCCGCAGAATATGAATGTATTTTGTATTACACAAATGTAACTATATTGAACCATAGCTGTTATAATAATTTTCATTCGCAAATTTATATATTCAGAAAAATTTATTTATGATTTTTTTAAAATGCCTTTTTGATAAACAAAAATGATAGACAGTACCTGCTATTGACTCCCCCCTTCTAATCTAATTTATTTTAGTGTACTTGTTTGTTCGTTTAATTCAGTAAAACGAATAATGCGAGAGCTGTTTGCTTAAAGGGGAAATAAAAGCCTTTGTAGAGAAATTCCTAAAGGCAAGCAGCTCGTACTTTTGCGCTACACATGGAGAAACCACGAAGAGATACAGCCACTGCATTCGCCCAGATTTGAACCGAGGTTAATCCCTGTATTTAAGCGTGCAGTTACAATTTTTCATTGAAAAACTTGATTTACCTCTTTCGCTTTTTATGGTTTCTAATTTCATGCAGATAACATACCTAAAAACTAAAACCGATTTGCTTCAGGATGCGATTATTTTCAGCTCAATGTGATGATTTATTATTTGGTATGTTATTTAAATTTGATACAATATATGTTAAATGCATAATATATAATGCATAATTATGAAATGCTAAGCAATAATAATATAGTGATAGTTATACAAAATATATGATATTGATTTTTCTATCTCATTAAAATACTTCTTGATTTGATTTGGTTCATTATAAAAGCAAAGCACGTAAGGACGACCTGCCTAAGACAGGAGGCATTTCTAAGATTTATGTAATTCATATTTACATAACATATGTATTAGTTTATGTTATAAGATTACGGAAAAGCACACTAAGTTATCTGCCTGACAAAAGGGTTGCCTTAGTGGAGGTATTTCTTTCGTATTTATATTGTTACGAATTTTGCACACAGATAGATATTTTTAGTGAAATTTTATGTGGAACTGTTGTATTTTTCTGTATAATGTAACATGAAAATCTGCAGACACGATGCTGTGCCAGAAAAATAAGAATACAGTGGCAAGTCTATTTAACATTGAGTAAATGGTTATCTCGCTAAAAAATATCACCCACCTGGCGATGGTTTTGGCGATGGTTTGTCGCCAAATTTTGGAAAGAAATTTCAAAAGTTGTCAAACGACATTTTGGTCCAGTATCTGTATAACTGTAATGGGTACTGTAATTGAATAACTGCAATTGATGTACCAATAACCGTATATGCCTTCCAGTAATTTCCACAAGCAGAAAGTACTAGAAATATCTCGGCGGCCAGGTAAAAACTATATAAGACAGGGGAGAACATCAGTTTCTCAGTAGCTGCAGTTGTTATCTCCGGGTTAACTTTGCTTTTTAGATACGCTTTGCATTGCATTGTGTTTAACGTTTTCAGAAGTTAGAAGTGTAACTACTGAAAGTACTCGGCGATACTGTGAAGATCTGTACGGTTTTTTTTTGTACAACGTTCCAGAACTATGTTCTTTTGGTAAAATAAATTTTATCAAGCTGTCATCAATTCCGTGTGCATTCAAGCTATTACGAACCCGTACCTAGGCAACAATTTTTGGTGACAAAAGTGGGATTGAATGCCGCTGACAGTGCGATGGAGGAGCAACTAAGACAGCTAGTTAATACCTTTGCTGCATTTCAGGAAAAGATGGAAAACGCCGTAAACTTAGTCAAAGAAAAGATAAAAGAGGCCAAGAATCCGTTAAAGCAGACATGCAAGACGGCAAAGATTCCATTAAAGCAGAGTTGAAAGCTGTTCAAGAAAGATTGAAGCAGGTCAAGGAGGATATGAAATCAGAAATTGCCTGCATAATAGAAAACAAATTTGAGGCTATGGAAGCAGAATAAGCACGGTTGAAAACAGAGTTGGAGAAACGGAAGAAACAGTTTCTTCTGTCAAAGAACAAATCAGAGACAGAGTTTCTGCCGTCTCTTAAGTTGACAGCTTAAAGCGGATGGTAAGACCTCCTGGCTAGTGCATTAGACACAATTTTGTACAGTTACGGACGCGAATGGATGGGATTCCCAAGTTAAGGCCTGCCATCTCGCCGCTTCTCTGAGAGTAGACGCAGCGGATATCCTTCAAACTCTGCCCGAAAACCAGAGATTAGACGTCGAGGCTCTATCTTGCGCGTTGGAGCTGCACTTTAGCGAGAAGTTTTTAAAAGAGTACAACAGGCTTTGATTAAAATCCCGTCAACAGAAGCTCACGGAAATACTCCAGGAGCTCGCCACGGATATTGAAAGGCTGTCTCATCTCGCCTTTTCGGAGTGCCCGACAGAAACAAGGGAAATCCTGTCTCTGCAGTACTTCATCGATGGCATCCGAAATCCTGAAGTACAGAAAGCTCTGCGAATGGCGGATGTCAAGGATTTAAAAAGTGTTCTAGTGTACGCCATGAAATTCGAGGCATCCCAGCAAGCAACTCGCAGAGACCGCCACCCAATCAGAGTTACTCAAGTCCAAGAGCCAGTGGATCAAGTTACTGCTCGTCTAGACGATTTAAACCAGACAACTGAATGTATTGAGACGGAATATTAGTGACCAGAAATCAATCTTAAAATGTTTGAACTGTAATACTTAAAATGTTTGAACTGTAATACTTAAAATGTTTGAACTGTAATACTTAAAATGTTTGAACTGTAAGGCCATATACGACGGAACTACAGAACACCCTAGAGCACGGAAGTTAAGACCTCTCCCAGCAAGATGCAGGGAAACTAATTAGTGGCCATCTCGCAGGGCGGAGGTTGCCAGGTGATGAGAAGCCCCATTTTAAAGCACTTCAGATTTCTGCAATGAGTGGCTGCAGTAATGGACTCTTCATCATGAGACATATCAATGAAGTTTCTTGCAATATGACCATCGACACTAGAGCCAATATTACTATCATCAAGAAAGATTTAGCTCAGTAGTTGGAGGATAAACTCTTAGGGACACCGCCCTGTGTTATGCTCCAGACTGTGTTTAGTGATAAAATCGAAATTGTTAGGAAGTTAAACGTTAACGTCTCGTTTGGAAGTGCCGCATACCATTCTGCCTCTGAGGACATAACTATCTGTTACAGGAAGGGATCATCACATGGAAATGCTGATGCCCTTTCTAGAAGAACCTGTCCAGAAAGCTACCGATATTGTTCCAGGGCTGAAGCGAATCTGAGCTGCTTAATACGGAATTCATTAATGAAATCCTTAAATAGGAAACCTACCTGTCAAGATATTTCGTTCTACGGTTCTACCAGAAAACAATATTGGGCTCTCTGGGACTCACTCCTTATTCGAAACGGCGTCTTGTACCAGAAGTTCGAATCAGATGATGGAAAGGCTTTCCGATGGCAGCTTATACTTCCAAGATCCCGAATTTCTGATGTCTTTAAAGAATACATAGCAGCTCTACCGGAGGCCACTTCGGAATAATGAAGACTTTGCAGAGAGTTCGAGAGCGCTTTTACTGGAGTGGTGCAAGGGCTGTCAATTCCCTCTATGACATTGCTCGTAAATTCAAAAAGCCTTTCAAGCAGATTCCTCCACTTCATGGTTGCAATGGACTTGTTTATTCTGATGAAGATAAAGCCAATACTTTCGCTGACAATCTTGAAGATACTTTTACTCCCAATGCTTCCCCATATGATAATGATCATATTACCAAAGTCAATAGCACAGTATATTCTTTCCTTAATAGCCCTGGACCACCTAATTTCACCTTTCTTGCTTCTCCGAGAATTGTTGCGGATTTTATTAGCTCTTTAAAAACTAAAAAAGCTGCTGGATGTGATGGCATTTCTTCCAAAGCACTCAAGCATCTTCCAATTAATGCAATTACGTGCTCAAATAAAATAATTAACTCAGTTATCAAGCTCTCTTACTTCCCAAAAGTATGGAAGCATGCAGTTGTTGTTGTCTTCCCTAAGCCTCATCAAAGTTATACTTTTCCTCAAAATTATCGGCCTGTCAGTTTACTTAGTCAAATTTCTAAAATTGCTGAAAAAATTATTCTGTTTTATATTAATCGAATCATGCCTCCTAGCTCTTGTACTCCTGATGAACAATTTGGATTCAGACATCTGCACAGCACCAATCATCAGCTGCTCCGCGTTATCAATTACATTACTGATGGATTCAATTGCAAATTTCCTACCGACGCAATTTTCTTATATATTGCCAAAGCCTTTGACAGAGTGTGGCACCAAGGACTTATATTCAAACTAATTCAGCTCAATTTTCCGAACCACTTTATTCGACTTATTGCCTCTTACCTCAGAAATCGCACTTTTGCTGTCAAAGTTGGAAACACCCTCTCAACTACTAGAAATATTACTGCAGGTGTCCCTCAAGGCTCCGTTCTCTCTCCTTTTCTTTACAATATTTATACTCAAGACATTCCAAAAGAATCTCATATTACTATCGCCTTATTTGCCGACGATACCGCTATCCTATCTCAAGCTTCAACCATCAATACTGTAGAAATTTTTCTACAAAACTATTTGGAGCTTCTTGAAAACTGGATGACGCTGTGGAGAATTGCCGTTAACACTGAAAAACCAAAGCAGATATTTTCAGAAAAGGACAAACAAACTTCCTTCCGCCTAATCCCATCTTCTTTGACAACGAAATTCAGTGGACGGATCAAGTGAAGTATCTCGGAGTCACACTTGACAAAAAACTCACTTTACACGAAACTCGGCAACATTTACACGAAACTGTCAGGAAATTCAATATCTCAATAGCTACTATGCGTCCTCTCCTCGGCAGACATAGCAATCTGACTATCAACAATAAGCTTATTTTATACAAGCCCATCCTTAGACCTACTTTACTTTACGGCAGTCCGGTATGGAGACACGCCGCTAAAACCCACATAAAAAGATCGAAGTTATACAAAATAAAACCCTTCGTGAAATTATTAATGCACCCTGGTTCATCCCAAAGTCATATATTCACAGAGATCTTCAAATTGATACTATACAAAATTATATCAAAAAACTTGCAACTAATTTTTTCCTTTATGTGCTATTACATCCAAACACCTGTATCAGCTCTTTGCGATGCTCACCTTTTCCTAGAGCAAAGCACAAATATCCTTCGCATATTCTAACCAAACATTTTGTTAATTATTGGAAGTACCTACTACCTTACTGATCCAACTTTTTTTCACATTGCTGGTCTGCTTTCATTCATTTCATCTTTCTTCATCATCATCATCATCTTCGCCGACTGATGGCGGCTAAGTGAAATATCCCATTCTACCATCTTGATTCTTCATATTTTCCTTTTGTTGTTCCAGACATTCTTTTATCTGATGCAGAGAAAAAGCACGCTCTCGCGCGCTGTCACTCTCTTTCCATTCGACACAAGCAAATCAACTGTGCAGCCTTGAGACAAAATAAAGATTAATATGACAACATGAAATCCCGATGAATACGTCTGGCTCAACAGCAAGCTTCTTAACAACAAAATGGATCAAGAAGCTCTTATTGAGATATATTCCATTTTCAGAAAATCTGATTTAATCTCTTGATGCAATCCTAATGAGTTTTAATACGTTAGATCTTGGGTGTCCGCCGATAACATCGCGGCAAAAACATCGCGGACGAAAACGTCGCGGAGAAAACAACGCAATGCGAAAACGTCGTGCTACAAAACATCGTGGGAGAAAACATCGCAAAGAGAAAACATCGCAGTTCTAAAACATCGCGGTACAAAATATCGTCGTCGAAAATAAAGCAGTTCAAAAACTTCGCAGTTTAAAAACATCGTCGTCGAAAATATCGTGGTAAAAAATAAAGTATGTACAAATCATCGCATGACGATAACATCGCAGATATGCTTTTTTCAGGTTTTTAATAATTGTAAATGGATATTCCCATAATGATTTGTGAGCGCAAGATGTAAAGAAGGATAATTTTTACTTTCACATTTTTTTATTAACTAATAAATTTTTGCTGAAAAAGTAAGAAGGAAACTTAAGCATAGAAAACTAAATGCAACTTATAGATTATACTTTTCATGAAAAATTACCAGTGAAAACTTTACAAAAAATGATTTATTAATGGCCTTTGTTAGTTAACTATGTCGGTTTAAAATTCTATTCAATGCTATAAGTTGCATTAATTTTCTATGCTTAAGTTTCTTTTTTATTTTCTCAGCAAAAATTTATTGATTAATAAAAAATATGAAAGTAAAAATTATCCTTCTTTCCATCTTGTGCTCACAAATCATTACGGGAATATCCATGTATAGTTATTAAAGCCTGAAAAAAGCATGTTTGCGATGTTATCGTCATGCGATAATTTGTAGATACTTTATTTTTTACCACGATATTTTCGACGACGATGTTTTTAAACTGCGAAGTTTTTGAAGCGCTTTATTTTCGACGACGATGTTTTGTACCACGATGTTTTAGATCTGCGATGTTTTCTCTTCGCGATGTTTTCTCCCACGATGTTTTGTAGCACGACGTTTTCGCCTTGCGTTGTTTTCTCCGCGACGTTTTCGTCTGCGATGTTTTTGCCGCGATGTTTTCGGCTGTAACCAGATCTTGCTGAAATGAGCTTAAATAAATAAATGTCATGCCATTCTAAGTTCAGTTTGTGGATTTCAGAAAGCATATTATGGCAAAATTGTTCTAGTTTCAGTTTAATGGGTTTTCTTATAGTGAAAACTGTAGTAAAAGCTAGAAGTAAATAGAAGCACCGAAAGGGGGCATTTTCGATGGTCTGTCTGAGTTTCTAATGCAATTCAATCTGTACATCTCATTAAACATAAATCAGTGTCAATGCGTTAGTTCTCTTAATAAATTTTAATATCAGGAAATAGTGTATACAGCTCTATAAGATCCCAGAGCGTTTGAGAATAAAATAAATTCATTAATTCTTCTCTGAAAATTTTAATGAGTTATTTATATTATAAAATTTTTCATGATCTCTTGCCCTGAATATATGGAGACCACGCAAAGGCAAACTATATATTATACATATATCAGCTTGCATTAAGTTAAAAAAGCAAATACGCTAATCCATGTTTAAAGAGCTTATTAAGTTTGTACTACGTTGTGTCAAATAATATATATATTTTTTTTCCAACGGCATAATATTTCATTTCCATACTTTTCAATCATCGTAAATAGCGTTAGTAAAGTTTTTTTTCTCCTTAAAATATAATATTTTAAAACTTTGCTTCTTAATTCCTTTCAAAAAGAAATGTTTTGATAAACTTCTAACGATATGTGGCTAATTTAGAGACCTTTCTAGTAATTCACCCGAGGCAAATTCCTTACTTGCCTCACCCTTGTCCCGGCTCTGTACTTTAAAATAGATAGTAATTCAGGGCATTGAGCAAGAGGGGAAAAAAATGCGCTTTCAAATTACAGAATTACGGTAAACTTGACAAGAAAAGTAGTTTACGTTGATAAATTTTATCTTTACTTCTTTGTAACAAACAGGGGGGAATAAATAAAATCTGAAAAGTCTCAGATATTAATTTTACACTTACACCTACTAAACTATTTTTGTTGTCTTTTTAGCTTTATTATTAAGCATCATTTTCTTCGCCTTACGCCATATATAATTCAACAACAAAATTTCAAAAATTTTAACAACAGCATACCAGTATGCTCTATCCATACGTACAGATGTTACGGAAACAAAAATCCTCCAAATGGATTCGAGAACTGAAATGGATAATTTCGTTGAAATATGGTGCCCAGAATTTTTCACGTTTACAATACTTCCTTTGTTTCGTACAAGGAAGTAAAAAGAAGCTCCGTGATGAATCATCTGTGACTGAACGTTCGAGTTTGAGTTTCTGTTGGTGAACTGTTACTTTTATATTACTTTTATTTAAATTACACCCTTCATATATTGACCAGTCAGTTAGTTGTCTCTTTTTCGTTTAGTTGGTATGAAGAATTCAAAATGAAACTTGCTTCGACATAGTTACTTGTTTCGGACCCTAACCAGTTTACGCATTCGAATTTGTTGTATATCATAGAAATCGTATAACGGCTAGAAAAGCTAGGTCAAATCAAAAGCCTTATTTCAGTTCCGGTGTATCAGAATGAAAGTCCAGTCGTTGAAAGTCACGTTTTAAACGTGACCAGTTTTTCTCAGAATATAAATAAACATCTGCACTGAACACACTTATCAAAGATGAACGCTTCCTTAGAAGACCAAAGTCATCTTTAAGAGGATTCACTACACATTTTTCGCAAAATCTGAATAAAACAAAATTAATTTTTCTCTGATTTGGAAAGACTTAAAATTAAATCTGCTAAGAGTATTTTTATATTTCTAGAATTAGAACATACTAATTTTCTGTTACTGTCATTCAGTTTTACATATTTTCAAAATAAACATGGAGAAATTTGAAAGTACTTTGTTTTTCAGTACCTACTTTTATCTCAAACTAAGCTAAATGAAAAACATTTTGTTTGTCCACGTCTTCATTTGTTACACTATCACACAAATATGTTCAGAATAAAAAAAAGTCGTTGGAAGAATTGCTGATGAGATTGTAAATTTGTTTATTCATTTATTTTTTTATTTTATCAGCTTAATCCTAACGGTTGTTGAACTTTCTGCTGATAAAATGTATAAGTTACACGATATGCACACATTTGCACTCCTGTTTTTTTTTTTTTTTTTTTTAAATATTTGTTCATTTTTTTATTTGTTTTTTCGGTATGTTTCCTTCATCTTCGAGTTTGAAAATCGATGGGGGGGATTTTTAACTGCGGCACGCCATCATTATAACGAGTCAAGTGGTGCTGAAATTAAACCCCCGTTAGAAAACTTTCCAAGCTATGCAAAGCTCCCGAGCGAAAATGCTGAAATGAAGAAAGAAGAAAATTATAATTATGAAGAAAATCATAATATAATAAAAATATAATAATATTATTCATTTTTAAATATATAATTATGTGTTTAATACTGAGTACCAAATATTCAAATATTTCAATACAAGAATTGCACAAATAAATTGAAAAAAAAATAAAAATAAACATACAAAATTACAAAATGTAAGAAATAGTACACAAAACGTAAATCATGTATTGATGATATATATTTATCTCATAATGAGCACTTCTAAAAGTGATTTCTACTTTTTAGAACGCAAAAAGCATCAGTATTCATCCTCACCTGTCTAAAGCAATCACTTTCGCAGAAGATCAAAATCGTCTGTAATGAACGATAAACAGTGAATGATCGTTCTAAGAAAATGTCAATATATTTCCTAAATTATTTTAACATCATGCATATCTCTAATCTTAGTTTTCTCCTACGCAAAGCTTGTAGTGTTATTATGACATAAAATTCAATAATTATGGCGAAACGCTTTTGTTACCTAATTGTTGGGATGTGCAAAAACATTTATATTAATCACCGAAGCATTCCCAGATTTTTGCAGACATGTCTACCTTTATAAAATGCCCTTCACCTGCATTCAGTCGCCGATAAATTTATCAGTCTGGTTCAGCGGAAAACCCCCAAATTACTACTGATTAGAACCTATCTACATGCCACAGCTTATAACTTCTTGGAATTTACTGTGAAGGGATCAAGGATTCATTAATTACAAAGAACCTGAATCGTAGTTGTATTTACCGTGTCAGGACGCCGAAAGTAATTCATTAATATATTACAATCATAATAAATAACAGATATGCTTATAAAAATTGTTAAAGGATTAAATTAGTCAGTTCGTATGGTATAGTGGTTATAGTAAAATTCACAGTGATGAAGACGAATTACAATCTTCTCTTTCAAAGTTATTCTTTGAAAGGTTTTAAGACTTTGAAAAGTTAAAAATATGTTAGTAAAAATGTATTGTTCAGCGAAATCTATAATATAACATGGTATGAAGGTGACTCATTGGTAACGCTTTGTGTTGCCACTCTGCATAACATAAGATATTTATGTTTCAAATTTAATTAGAAACCCTAGATATGTACAAGAAGTGCTTTGCCAAGCGCAATATATTTGTCTGTTGAATTTAATCAATAAAATCAGCGATTTTAAAAAAAATGTATTCCACTATTGGAATTAAAATATTTTTGCCTTCCATGCGGCAGTGTTTGTTCTTTCAGCAATAAGTAAGGTAATCAATTTTGCTTTAACATTTATTTAGTTATTAATTAACATACTAAAAGATTTAAAGTAACAAAAAAACTGCAAACTTAAAAAAAAAAAAAAAAAAAAAAAAAAAACTGAAAGGATTTTTTTTAGATTTTAAATTACGTCTAAAGGGGCGTTTTTTTTAATGTTTTGTGTGTTACCTTTATTTATTAAATATCATGTTCTCCGCACTTAAACCATAAATTTCAGTTCAATAGCAATGTCGCAAAATAATTTTAAAATGAGCCTATCTAGAATTTCCGATACACAGTTCCGCGCGCTGGAGATAAAAAGATTGCCCCCCCCCCCTCCGTAGATTGTTGCCATTGCTCGCTTTCAAATCGTTGAGTTTGTTACTCAAAAATTAGTTAATTTTAAAATTATATTGCGATATTTCTGTTTAATTGAATTTTATGTTTTAAGTGCAAAGAACGTGATATTTAAGAAATAAAGGTAACACACAAAACGTTAAAAAAAAAGTCCCTTTGTGCGCAATGTAAAATCGTAATGTAAAATATGGGGGAAAAAAAAGAAAATAAATAAATAAAAAAATCTGAAATGTTTCAGATTTTAAATTACGTCCAAAGGGGCGTTTTTTAACATTTTGTGTGTTACCTTTCTTTATTAAATATCATGTTCCTCGCACTTAAACCATAAGATCCAGTGCAACAGCAATATCGCAAAATAGTTTTAAAACGAGCATATCTTTAGAATTTCCGATACAGAGACTCACGCGCTGGAGATAAAAATGTTTTTTCTGCACAACGTTGCCATTGCTCGCTTTGAAATCCTTGAGTTTGTTAATCAAAAATTCGTCAAAGTTTTAAAAAATAGGAAATCGATCATAAAACAAATTTCAAATTTCAAATTTGGTCTTCCACATGCTCATATTCGTTGGAGGATTACGTTATTCAAAATTCGATGACTCTATGTACCGTTAATTAAGACACAATAACACGCCGAATTGTTGTTTGACTTCTGAATCTATGTACCGTTGTTTTATCACAATACGAGAAATATACATACATTTATGCAGATTTTTCATTATTTAATTTCTTCAAATATAATGCAGGACTCTAACATTTTGTGGCAACAGTTTGAAAAGTGAACCGACATTTATGAGTCCGACGCAAAATGCCAAAACGAAACTAATAGTCCTTCGGGATTCAAATCCCTTTGGACTAAAAAAGATTTCAGGGAAAAAAAAAAATTTTTTTTGTCTGAAGCAGTCAGTCAGAAATTTCTAATAGTAATAACTTAGAAATTATATTTAGTATTGTACATTTCGTAAGTTTATGAATTGTATATTTCACAAGTTTATGAAATATACAATTTTATTTTATACATACACGTGGCGAAGCTGTTACGAAGCTCGGACTACAAAAACAAATCACTTATTCAATCCTGTCAAATCGAGAACAATGCAGTTGATTGGATGTAAACAGGAATTCTTATCAAATTGCTGAATTTAGGCTGCAGATGAAATTCTCCAGTAACCCTTCAGAGCTGAGAGTTTTATCAGCTGTTGCAGTTAAGAGTTTGCCAAATAAGAATGATCTGACACGATTATAATACTTCCCAATCGGTTATTTTATAGGTTTTCCGAGAATAAAGTGCATTAACCTCGGTGAAGACAGTTCTCAGATAATGCAGCTCGGTACAAGAGCTAAGAAGTCATTCCTGCAAAGCACTTATTACTGCAAAAATTTATTGTATTTTTCATCTTCATACTTCACCGATAATTATTTTCAGGGCTTTCTAAATAATAAATAGATATAATTATAAATTATAAATTGCAACAGTTTAAAACTTATTCAATTATATACCACAAATCCGATAATTCATTGCTTTAATTTTTTCTCTGAAAATTATTCGCTTAGAATTTTGTTCGTCTTGAAGTCTGATATGCTGATATATATATATATATGCTTTAAAATATTAAACATTATTTTCTGATAATTACTTTAATAATTATAACTAATATAAGCAGCTTTACGCAAAATAACAGTTTCTCTTACTTAACGCTTAATCTATAATAAGTCTGTTCAACTAAAAAGATTTTGTAGGCCGTTTTGGAAATACATTTTATTTCGGCGGGCCGCGTAGTGTATATATATAAATTTTTTTAGCTGAAAATTCAAAACAAAGTACATTATTATTACAATTTTTATTACTATTCACAAATTAACAATAGGACATTTATGACTATACATAAATAATTATAACAGTATAATTATATAGTTAAGTAAATAATTAGAACAAAATAGTCAATAAAACGATAGAATAACCATATATATACTATAATCAATGAGATCTTTGTTTCTCCTAGTTATTTTCAAATCGATCCCAACATTTGTATTTTCACATCGTAATTGATGTTATGTTGCATCCTTTCGCCAGTTAAGGGCTTTCGGGATTTATGCTTCGTAAATCTAATTTTCAACAACAACAACAACAACAACAACAACAACAACAACAAAACAAAAAAAAAAAAAAAAAAAAAAGATTCGCAGACGTAACTTGATTCAAAAGTACTCATAATGTTTTGTGTCGCATTTTGTAAATTTCGTAAACTCCACTGCGGAGCGTATGCAGCCCGCGGGTTGGACATCTCTGATCTATACGACGCATGATATATGTTGCACAGATGATACATTATGTATTCATTCTTCAAAAAACAGAGCAGCTGTATTTTGTTAAATTTTACTTAATTTTAGTATTAATCATACGGACTGCAGATACACTCATATTTCTCAAGTTACTATAGACAATGTGCTGATAAATCCATCATAAACTGAAAATACCGTAATGTCTAAAATGCAACCAATTTACCATGAAAATACGCAGAATCCTGAGAAGATTTACTACTCAGCAATATGAGTCTAGCTTATAGTAACACAAATTAGTTGAACATAACGTTTAATTTGTAATAACGTATTAAATATCTCATTAAATTTATTGAACAACGCCCCATAAATACAAACGACGCGGAAGAATATTTACTTTTAGCGTAAACAGCTGAAAATGTGAAAAGGTGTATCAAATTTTTCCCAGATTGGCCCTGAAGATAAAAATGGTGCACCACTTATTTAAGGAATGAGCATTATTTTTTGCGAAATGATCATTTTGCGTAGGAATGCACGCGTTCCTGCCACCACTAGAATGTGGCCTGGAAGCCATTTCCCGCAAGCGAGTCCATCACCTTTTGCGACTTCCCCTGGATCTTGTTACTAGCAATGATCCTTGGACGTCAAGGATTAACTGTACGTTGACGGAGATATCGGCAGATTGCGATGTTCCTTTTGTTCAGGGATCAAGGTCAAGAGACAAATTTGACAGCGACACGCCAGATGTTCAGTTGTTCTAATGATAGGATTGTCTGCAGTAACCCGAACGACACACCAAAAACATTTGCAAAAGCGATGCTCATTCTTCGATGATCCATATACTTGAGTTCCCGAATTCGCTCCATATTTTTGAATGTGAATCTCGCAGGAATTCTTCTAGATCGCTTATTGTATCCAAGGAATATTCTTCCGCTTTTGAAGTGCCACTGGAAACATTACGTACGACTCCTAGCCTCATGATTTCAGTTTTCGGATCCATGGTCAATATTTGTGTGGCTGATTAGGCTAGTTTAACGCAAAATTTCACCCTGGTCCGTCTCTACGCCTCTCTGTCCATGATGCAATCGCAGATCGCACATACTCCATCACAAAACTACAATTATAAGAACTCCCATTGTCAACATAGCGATGTGTTATGGCACATAAACTTATTAAGACTGAAGATAGCTACAGCTGCTCACGCAATTCGTCCTGCGAGCTACAAAGCTTATCCTAACCTATATAGTGGAACTTCGAGACACGAGCACCTCTATATACGAGAAATTTAAGGTACAAGGAAAGAAATGAGCGAAAAATTCGTCTCTAAATACGAGCATTGACTCGAGTAACGAGCAACGAGCCAGGTTGTTGGCAGGCGTAGCGCGTTTTCCAATCCAGCCGGATTGGAAAACGCGCAAGACCTTTCAAAAAATTTTAATTTTTAAAATTTCAAGGCCTTTAAACAACGGAAGTTAAAGATTTACTTCCGTTGAAGAAAGATAGAATGAAGGTTTGGAAAAAGGGAATAAATGTTTTCAAAATGCTGCAAAATATCAATATAATAATAACTTAAAATCTCAGAATATAAGGATTCCATCATTTAAATTTTCTTTTTTCAAATGGATGAAATGTGAGAATTTCTTGTGTATGGAAACTCCATCGTGGTACGCAAGCATCGAAGAAAGGTAAAGGAATGCACATGAAAATGCACTTTAATCATTCTTGCAAACTTCAGAACTATGAATAAGAATGAAGAAACAAGAGCATAATGTTACGGGTAAAAAAAAAAAAAAAAAAAAAAAAAAGGCTCAAAAATCAAATTTTCGAAAAATGTCTCTCTGGTTCTGGCTCTTGAAAATGAGTTACATTCATATGACTGGCACTGCACAGAGCCGAGACTGTATAGGATTGACACTACGTAGGACTGAGACGGGGCAGAACTGACAAGGGCACTCAAATCGGCACCATCATACGACCGACACTATTTACCGGTATATGATCGGTACGATAAAATAGATTATGATGTACTGATGATCGACACTATAAACGATAATGGTGTAATAATGGTTGAGAGGGTTAATACACATTTGTCACCTTTCCACGGTCGTCCCAGGCATAGGGTCGATACCGTTATGCGTTGGACATTGCACAACGAGAACTTATAATTAGTAACAGCACATGATCAAGAGGGAACGATGCTCCCTTTAGGGACCATTCATAACAGGAACAACAACTAGCACAGAGTCGAAAATGGATTTCAAGCTGCCTTGTTGATTGTCTGTCTGCAGGAAGGCTATCTATCCAGTGTTGATCCAGTGCCGCATTCCCTCGAAGATTTCATAGTTTTCCTTTGTCTTTATGAGAACATGAGAAGACTTGAATTTCAGTTTTGGTATATAGTAAATCCTTATATTCCACTCATCTTACTTCTCTCTTTTAAGAAGAAAACTGAATTGCCACATCTAAGGTGTCCAAGCTCCATAAGCCAACGACAGGCGCTTATTGCCAGTGATGAATTCATGGACCTGATGGCGATCCTTTCAGATCAGGAGGCTAAGAAACAACAACAATAGAAATTCAAGAACGCAAGTAACTGCTCTAAAGTGGCATGATGATAAGGGTCTTCAAACAACTCCCCTTCATAACACTTACAGAAAACAGTTTATTGAAACAAAGATTGTCGCAGCATGAGGTTGTCTTGCCTTAGCTTGCAACTTTCCTAAACTTACGCATTTTATGATTAAATTTGCTTCTTTCCCCCTCTTACTTATGACTTTTAAGACTCTTTTTCACATTTCTCGAAACATCGTGAATTAAAAAGCAAATCAAAAGTATTCTATTTTAAATTGTTTTCTTTGACTTCAGGCTTATATTTTGTGCGAATTTTCTTTACATATTTTAAATGAGCATTGATCATTATGTCACATGGATACTTTTATATTTGTTTACATTTTAAACAGTGGTATACTTCGACAACGGATAATCTTTTATGCGCTATTATGCATCGAATTTGCTACATATTTGACTTTAAGAGACATATTTTCTTTAACAAAAACTGCTGCTAGTAAAAGTTTAATTCAATCAGGAGGTATATCGTATCTTTTGAATGAAACTGCTCAGTCATTTAAAAATGCGCGTCAGGTATATGGAACGGCAAGTCTATTTTCATTTTATGGAATACCAAGACTTCAACAAGAGATAGTTTAATTTCATTACATAAATCAAATAGATAGCGCAGCAATTTAAGCCTCGCAGTCAAAATTGAGCTCCATATATTTCACACAAGCTGTCACCCACAACCCTTTTAAGTGCTGCGACCAGGTTTAATGGGGTCTTGCCCTGAGGGTTATGCATCACTGAACTAGAAGACTGAGAGCTTGATTTTGGTGCAGCGGAACCCTAATGCAAGGGAAAATTCTGGAAACATGTGTTGCAAACAAACTGCTTGTATCAAACACAAGAACTTTTTTTTCTTCCACGAACAACACAGCATTGTATCAGTTGTAAACATTCTCAAAATAACATATGTTGTCCATATTCAGCACGGTGTATTCTTTGTTAGAAAACGCGGGAAACAACACACGTAGTTTAATATTTCCTAGCATGATTTGAATTTTGAAAATATACGAGCTGCTGAGGCCAAGCTGAAGCTGATGTATAGCTTTATGCTTTATGTACTCATAGTTTGCAGCAAATTTAAATTCTTAATGAAAAAAAAAAAAAAAAAAAAAATCAAGGAAAGTTTGCATGTACCTTCCTAAGGAAATGCTGCTTGCTGAGCAGCCATGTTTACATACTGCTTTTCTGTAAATATCAATGTTTGCCGGACATTTTAGGTTAATCTCCATGTCATAGTCATTTGTCATTTGTGTAAATTGTTTAATATCGTCTTCGAAAGCTATAAACTGTACTGTATTAACTTTTCAGTTTATGAATGAATGATGAAGTTAAAAACATATAAATAAATTATCGGCGAGCTTAATTTAATTAGAATGATAACCTTGAAAGCCCTAGAAAGAACTTATTTCGATATACTTATTTATTTAGATAGAATAGAAATTTATTCAAAACTCCCTTCAGAGAAGCACAATCTGAAAAATCGTTTTGGTTGATGAAAATATCAGCACCCTGATGCCAATCCGCTGTAACAATTCAGAGTTTTTCATAAATATGCGAACGCCCTTAGACAAAGTACCAATTTTCCAAAGAATTACTAAAGATTTATTTCATCTCCTGATTAAGGAGTAATTTGGACTCAGTTCAAAACCGGACTTGCATAAGAGTGTGCACGTGTGAAGGTTGCTTTTAAGCTAGAAAATTGATCTTCGTTTGTACGTGTTCCCTTATGCCAGGTAACCATTTGAAGGTTTCTATCTTTTGGAACAGCTGCCGACTTGCATAAAGGTGCGTCATCTTTATGACAGGGCACCTTTATGAAGTCGCCCCTTTCTGAAATACTTGATTCGGCTTTAACCTTCCTAGCCTCAACTGCTCGCGTAAGTTAAACACTTGGGCCGAAATTGTAGACGTGCTTTATCTTGTAAATCTCATACTTTAAATACTTTAATTTTAAGTTAAACTTTCGTTTCGATTATTCTCGCAAGTTACGGAGACCATTTCTATTGTTACCCAGGCTGCGTATTGTTAGGCTAAATTTATTTTAAACCTTTTTATTATTACTTTACTGAAAGATGAGGAAACGGTGATAAATCGTCTGGCTGTCCCTCACTGAGCAAAAGATTAACATTTAAAGCAGTTTTGTGCTGTACAAATGTAAAAGTATTTTCTACCACAAGGTAAAGCGATGCAATGAAAAAAAAAAAAAATTGTACAATAAATTATTATTTAGGGAAGAAATCTGATATTAAAGTTTGGATTTTTCAAAGATTTCATTTTCGAAATGTCTTCATCAATATTTTGGACAACATTAGATACTCCATTTTCTTTTCCATACTTATTTCTTTTTACCTATAGACCAGAAAGATCAACCGCGAATTAATGTGTTATATTTTCTCCCTATAGTCAACACCGGACACACTGTTAGTTTGATTATCATCACCAGGACCGGTACCGTAGGTGGTCCCCTATAAGTTAAACATATTAATGAGTCAGAGAGAAACATACCCTTATTTAGTTGTCACTTTAATAGCTTAATTGTGACCCCCCCCAAATCGGCGCCCTAGGCGGCTGCCTATATTGACGGTGTCCCGATCATCATATTGTATACTGCAGGTTGTAAATCAGTTCCAATGTGCACAGTCTAAAAAATGGTAATTTTGAATATTTCATTCTACCTTTCGAAAACGTCTTCATAGTTTTCTGTGAAAGCATACAGATCATAATCCATAGCACCCTATATTCAAAATCATGTTTTTAATACTTAATGCTAAATCCCTTCATTACATAGATTTTGGACAAAACTGAGCGCACTTATGAAGGTCGCTCTGAAGGTTTTGAGATAAAGCTAAATGGTACAAGTTAAATATATTAAATCCTTAAGTGTGTTCATAGTATTGTCCTACAACATCAATGCATTTTTGTAGGCAAAGTTTCCAAAGATTAAATGCTTCCAACTGTCCATTTCTTCCAATCGACGAAAAATATGCTTTTACATCTTCATCAATCTCATATTCGGAATGAAAACGAAAGCCATATAAATTTTGTTTTAGATTAAGAAACAGCCAAAAATCCCACATAGCAGAATCAGGAGAAAAGCGTGGATGTTCTATCATTTGGAATTAATATTTTTTTTTTCCTTCAAGAAAGTCGACTATCAGTCTAGTTGAGTGAGAAGATGTATTATCATGGTGAAGCATGAGTCCCCTAATATTAACTTTCTGAAGAATTTCTGGAAGAGCCTTAGTGATGTGCCAGTTAGCTGTAACTATCGTCTGATCTTCTAGCTCCAGGGCTTTCAAACCAAATTTGCAAAGTAACATTCTAGGAGGCGCGAGGTAATATTTTCGATGATGCTCTCGCATCAGCTCTATTTTCCTTTTTTCAAAAGTTATTCTATGGTTGACAGACTGAACAAATTATCGTCTGGGGACATAAAAGAGTTCATATTTATGTATCTAAAAAAATTGTTTTTTAGCTTATATTGACCTCCCCTGTTTAAAAAATTTCAGAGTTATCTATATAATCTACACATGGTTCACAGAATTTATATGTAATTTAAAAATGTTGCTAACTAATCTCACTTTTAATATATTTTTTTTTTTTAAATTTAAAACAAAAGTGGGAGAGAATAGAAGCTTTGGAAAGACGGTTTTGGGTTTAATCGGGACAAAATATTCAATTTCCACTGAATCACTCAACAATTTCCAATCACTCAACAATTTCCACTCAACAATTTACACTGAATTTTGATTAGGAAAATGAGATAAGAAATCATTAAATTGAGATCATTCATTCAAATCTTAAAATCGGGATTAAACTATGTATATATTTTTCAAAGCAAATAAAAATACTTCAGGATAGGAGGATTCTCAGGCACTGAAATTCACCAGAAAATTTTATGAAAGGGCATGACTTATTCAAATATTGACCATTTATGGAGAATGCATAAAGTTGCAAGAGTCCGGCCATATTTAACATATTCTTCTTGAATCTTATTTAGCTACATTTTTCTTTGCGAAGTGACAGATTAATGAGGTGCGGAGCCCATGTCACCTTCGGTTTTTTGGGGTCCTCACAGCATGTTTACTGTTTTTAAAAATTAATTAATTATTTTTTAATAATTAATGACTTATGGTTATTTGAAAATCGGGGCTTTTGGAAAACACGATCACGATCTGTTCCACTTCAAAAATCCACTTTGAAGGGGCCAAACAATGTCTTGAAGAGTATTTTTGCTTTTCGCTGTTTCGAGTAAAAATTAAAATCTATGTTGGATTTCTTTCGTTAACTGGGGGGAAAAAAGTACTTTCATAAAACCAAGTGGCTCAAAGCGAACGCTCGTAAAATAGAAATAAGGATTACTTGAATTATGGGCAAAGCAGACAACAACACCTAAAGGGAGAGATAATTTCGTGTACCATTTTTAAGGGAAATTGACTGACATTCATGTTACATATGAGGAAAACCACAGAAACTCCCATAAAGCCAGCCCGTTTGCCTGGATTTAAGCCACGATCTAAGAAGCAACATCGTTCACAACGTTCTTACCATATGAGGAAAGCCACAGAAACTCCCATTGAAGCCAGTCCGTTTGCCTGGATTTGAGCCACGATCTAGGAAGTATCATCGTTCACAACGTTCTTACCGCTGGTGAATCGTAAAGGCGGAGTAGCAACACTACGAAATTTCTTAAAATGTATCAGCCAGCCTAAAGTTGTATTAAAACAAGTTTATTTAAATTGGCTTTACCGCCGGTGAGCTCTGAGGAGGTTTCAGGTTGGGGGTCGGGTTATTTTTTATATTTCATAGAGCAGAAAAGAGGAGCTTAGAAGCAAGTGGACAAAGAGAACACATGTGAGAGTTTGGTTGCCAAAAGCAGCAGTTTCCAATTATTTTGAAGCTCGTGCCAATTTTCAGAATCAATTTCTATGGCGGAGCCCCTTATGCATATCTTGTGTGTTACAATTTACAAGTATTAATATTGTTAAGAACAAATATTCAGTGAAGAAGAAAGAGGGACAAGGTAATAAAGAGGTGGAAAGTAAAAGATACATAAACAAATGAGCACTATAAATACGATGAAATTTATATTCTGAAAACTTTGTAATTTATTATAAAATTTCAATTTATTCTCAACTCCCCCCAACATACATGATATTGTCAAAATTTGGTCTTATATAAGTTCTTCGAGCGTTCAATAAACCAAAACATTTGATTGCAACAAATTTTACATTATTAATGAGAGTAACAATAAACTTTCCTTAGAGTAAGCAGAGTTTTTGTTCCTATTAGTTACAGCTTGCTATTCTACGGCCGCACTTAATACATGCCTGCTAGCATACGCCCGTGATCCTTAAATAAAGGCCAACTGCGAGAATCGGTGCAGCTTCGGCTGATTAAATTTATCTAGCATTAGTTTAAAGTTAGTTTAGTTGTTTTCTACGAGTATTTTAAGCCGAAATAGAAGCTTCTTGTACGCCAAAATATATTTACCTGTAAATATTATAGAATAAAAGGGTATTTTAACCCTTCTCCGGAATTGTTACTTATGCACAAAAACTCAGCGAATAGTAGCTATACAGTTCTTCAGTATTTTAGCTTCCCCAGAACTTTAATTTAACTGGAATATTACAAAGTCATCAAACACCTTCTTTGAGCTGTCAGGAAATAATGTTCAAACGGGACATCTGAAGCTTCGAGTTGCGCGTGAATGTTTTTCTGGATTTGTTATTGAATCCTGATGCTATTTTCATTCAAGTAGCTTTTGATAAGCAGGAAAAAAAATCCATATTTTTCTTTTCCACGCACTACAGACAAGAGTTTTTTTACTTCCTTGTACGAAGTAAAAAGGAAGTATTGTAATCGCGAAAAGTTTCAGGCAGCATATTTCAACGAAAATATCCCATTTTGACCTCTTTCAAATGCAATTTAACGATATATTTCCGTGATATCTGTATGTAAGGACAGAATAAAACACTCTTTTCCTCCAAAAAAATTATAAAACTGCTTTAAAATGAATTCTGAAGAGAATTTTTCGTGGCGTCTGTACGAACGTATGTACGTACGTGCGTACGTACGTATCTCGCATAACTCAAAAACGAGTAGCCTCAGAACGTTGAAATTTTGTATATAGGACTGCTACAACATGTAGATGTGCACCTCGTATTTTGGTTGTAATCGGCCGCACCAAACGTATATAAATATATTTATATATATATATCCACTCTGTTACCCGGCTCAGTGATCTCAGTTTCTTTACTCTTACATGTTTGTAAATTGTACATTTTTTGCTTTAAAAATGATTGAATTATGTTGTTCTTATCTTCCGGTTAAGGGTTTTATGCCTTTAGTAAATCTGTATGCAATATTTTTAGAATTACCAACAATTTAAAAATTTTCTAAGTGCCGCTAAGCCTAATAATGTTTTTGATGGCGATCATTGCTCTTGTTTACATTTGAAACAGCAGGATAGCGAATTTGATGCCAATCTAGAGAAACGTAACTTCGCAACAACAAAGATAACGCCTTAATTTATTATTTAAATCATGCTTAATCCTTTCTGGAATTTTTTCGAGGAAATAAGCGTTTAAGATTTACTTCGTAATTTTTAATACAGATATTTTGAGTTTTTATGTATTTTTGCCTTGTCGCGAAGTGAAAACTGAATTAATTGAATGAGAAATACTCAATCGTCTGTGAAAAACTGTTTCTTTTTTGTTTTGTTTTCTTAATTTCTTTTATACATCGTTCTAACTGTATTATATTATTTGAATAGAACATGTGGCAACGATTAGATAATTCTTTAAATGATATAAATTTTGTGCATTCTGAGTTATAATATGAACGAAATATAATACTGTTAAGTAAACCCAGCGCCAGAGTGTCGTTATGGTAAACAAAGTGAATTTTAAAGAATGCATTTATTCTATTGGGGTTTATGCGCTGTCAGCGAAGTAGGTTTAATTCAATCTAATAAGTTTAAATGAAATGCAAGAAAAAATGCGTATAATTTAATATTCCGTACAAGGAAGTCATGTGGTGTACAAATCAGATTTTTTTCTTTAAAGAAGACTCTCTAGCGTATTAAAAACTGTGGCATTTTCCCTCTGCGATGATACAGTCATTTCGTTCATTTTGCAAAAAGTCATGAACAAAGATACGTGGATTCCCATTATTAACTTATACATTAGTTTAAGGTTCCTGATTTTACGATGTCGCATTTTTATGTATTTTAATATTTTTATGGCATCATTTAACACTATCATAAGAATTCTGTGAATCTCATATTCAAGTAAAAGTTGAAAAATTATATCGTACTATAAAGGCAAGCCACAGCATAATCAGAATTATAATTATCGTCGTCTGTCCTTCTCGATTTATAAGAATTAGAATTAGTAACAACAAAGTAAAGAAGCGTTGTCTGCTGTAGAAAGGACTAAATTTACTTGCCAAACTTCCATTCCGAATTCCTAAATTTTTTTATTTTGATGCTACTTTTTATTTATTTTGATGTAATATCATTCAATTTTTATTTGCTTTATTTTGCTGGATCGATCATAGAGTCTCTGAGAAGTGAAAGCGAAGTTCACTTTAAATAAGTTCATTCTTTATTGCACAAAATGTTAAGTACAACGTATTGTATAAAGTTTTTAAAGTAAAATCATTGGTCAGTACTTGCAGTAATATCTCAGTCTTAAATCATTACCGATCTGTTTCTGAATTTCGTGACATTGTTTAATAAACATGTCAACTCAAATCAAGTGCAATAAATAGATATGTAAAAACGTCGAAGCATATTCTGACAGTATGCGATCATTTCAGACGGTAACTTGCTAGAGTTCAGAACAAAACAGAAGATAATGCTAAAAGAGAAAAACTCGAAATTTGGCGATGGGCCAAAAAAGATGGAAATTTATATATTACAGGAACCTTTGCGAGATTTACTGCTCAAATTTAATTAAACTTTTCAACCTTGCAAGCATCAAATTTTGATAAGACAGAGGAGCAGAGTCCTTGGGTCTTTTTGCCGTCTTCCCATGATTGATATTGCTTCCTTTTACAGCCTGGTGCAAATTTTACAGTTTTGATTTTTTTTTTTTTTTTTTTTTTTTATCACGCAGAGCATGATAATTTGTAACTACTCCATAGCTGATTTAGAACAAATCTTCTTTCTCTAGTTAAGTAATTTTTCGGTTTTTATTTAATTTGCATCACTGTTTTCCATCGTTTAGGTAACCATCAAAGATCTTTCATTCATGGGAAAACTACTTGTAGTATAAATATGGAAGCAAAAGATTTTAAAACTCGCGCTCCTTAAAAAAAAAAAAAAAAATCTGAGAGCTTTCAGATTTTACATTATGCCCAAAGGACCGTTTTTTAAACGTTTTGTGTGTTATCTTTATTTATTAAATATCATGTTCTTCGCACTTAAACAATAAAATTAATTTCAATAGCAATATCACAAAATAATTTTAAACTGAGCATATCTTTAGAATTTCCGATACATAGTCTCGCGCACTTAAGATAAGCATGTTCCTCCCCCTCCCGTACAATGTTGCCATTGCTCGCTTTGAAATCGTTGAGTTTCTTAATCAAAAACTCATAAATGTTTTATAAAATATGAAATAGATAATAAAACAAATTCCCAAATTTGGGCTTCCGGATGGCCATATTCGGGTGGAGATGTAAGTTATTCAAAATTTAATGGCTCTAGGTACCGTTGTTTTATCACAATGCGAGAAACATACATACATTTATGCAGATTCTTCATTATTTAATTTCTTTAAATATAACACATTGCGATAATATTTGGTGGCAACAATTCAAAAAGTGAACTGACGTTTTCAAAGCAAAATGCCAAAACGAAATTAATAGTCCTTCTGAGAAAATTGCCCCTTTGGACTAATTAGTACATATTCTCACTGACGTAGTTTTACCAATAGTGCCATTTCGTATAACAGTTACAATAAGGCGTTTGCTGATGTGTACACAGGATGCATCAAAATAAATGCGTTATTAAATATGGCGAAACCTTTCACTGTATCTCTTGAAGACGACTTCCTCTGAAAGTTATTAGCATGTGATAGAACATCAATAAACCTCTGTACTGAATAACACATTACTAAACGCGGCCACCTTTCCAGAAAATTAAAATTTCCTGCAGCTATGAGTTGCTATTTATCACGAAGAAGTTTTATTGTATCTCTTCAATAGCTGGCCGCAGGCCTTTGCTTAAGCTATTAATGACATAAAGTACACTTTCAGGCGGTGACAGTTTTGGCCCTACGATAATTTTCAGTAAAAATGTACCAAATTTAAATTTGTATATCTTCTGTTTACAGTCGACTGGTACAAGGGACGAAATCCTTGCTTAACACAAAATCACAATTAATCCAAGGGCAATTATAAAACGTAAGAAACTGGAATATTCCATATGGTAATTAGTGAAAAACGACAATTAATAATCTATCTTCATTCCAAGAAGTTTTAATTCGAAGGAAAGAAAAAGTAAGCTCATTGCTTTACGTAGATTAAATTCAAAGTTACTTTCTCTCTCTCTCGAGCGCAGTGTACTCTTTCTCACCCTTTTCCTGTTTTCGTTAATGGATTTGGATCCATTAAATGATGGTAGAGCACACAACGGAAGGCATCCATGTCTTAAAGGTACGAGTCCTGCGCGAAGCGCTTTCTAAACTGGCTCTATTAACTTTATACATAGGGAAAAGTCTCTATTGCTGTCTTTGTTGATGTTTCTTATATTTCGGTAGCAGAAAGTATGAAAATAGAAGGTTAATGGTTAAGGATGCTTGATTTATTTTTTAAATTAAACGATTTATTTTAACGGAATGATTTAATATTGTTTACGTATCCCAAGATTTGCAATGATACTAATTTTCTGATCGTTACGCAATAAGTTAACATTAAATTTTTTTTTGAAGACAAGGCCTCATTAAAGCATAATCCAGTTAAACCGTCCTCAGTTAATAGGTCGGTGACAGTAATAAGTTCATCTTATTTACGTAAAGTTTTTCAGGCAAAAAATGGTCCTGAAATATACGGAGTTAGTCTTAGAAGCTGTTAGAGAAAGCTGTTAAAATTATATAATCACTGGAGGAAAGAAAAAATACGAAAAAGCCATATTTTCTCAAAACAAAAACAAAGTACTGAAAAACTACAAAAACTGAAATTCGTCGTATAGAAAATCTGGAAGTTTTACATTTCTACACATGGGAATTTGAAATCCCTATTCACGCTTTTCTAATTTAAAAGAAGTATTTTTTAGAAATTTACATTCATAACATTGACTGCGGAGTTGTCTTATGTACACAATCTTTTTAATTCCTATTTAATCATAGTGCAGTTTTTAAGTTTCTAATTAATTATAGTACACTCTCTTAAATTTATAATTATTTATATCTTGAGTAGAGAAATCTCGAATTAGAATATCTCGAGAACATGGGAATTTTATTTATTTGTTTTCCTTCTGACTTCTTCTTGGATTTTAGATAACACATTACTTCTTGCAGTTTTGCTTATACGACTTCATGTAGAAATTTACTTTTGAATGCTTTCATTACATATTGCTATGTAATCAAAATTATCGAAGTCTGAAAATGTAACTTACTAGATTCATATCTTAAATTATCAGGTTCAATGTTCCGTCTTACTTTCTTCGGGAACATGCAAGGACCTGACCCGGAACAGAGAGCTTACTAAAACTATGTTCAATAACTGTGGGAAGTAGACAGGATACACAAGAAGGGTATACAAAACCCTTTATTTTTCTCTATTTACAATAATTTCCGTACTTCGGAATACACAGACCCACTACTTGTGGTCTAAACGTAAGCATATAAAAATATAACTAAACTTAACTTTGAAGTAATAAACGTGGAAGATTGGCCTTATATTAACAGGAAGCCGTATGTAGTACAGAGAACTGTGAACACTACAATACGTTTAAAATTATCAAGAGAATTAAACCTCTGGCCTGGAAGGCGACCAGCAACTGAGTAAAACTTCTAAGGTAAGCGGCCTGCTTCGACTAACTGCTTCCTCTCTCTCTCTCTCTTGGCAAAAAGCCACAACTTAAGTACTTGGCGTTCGCCAGACAAATTTTGCATAAATACGTTAACGCTTATAATTCTGGCCGGAAGTAGAAAATAAGAAGTGATAGTAAAGATTTAAAATAAAATAAACGTTAGTAAAACTTAAGATCCTTACATACTTCCCGCCAGAGTTAATTAGTTTGAAACTGAGGTCTAAAACGACCTTGTTGAAAACTTTTAGCTCTAGAATCCAACGCGAGGCCAATCTTTTACAAACATTTCTGACTAGAATCTAGAAATTAAAAAAAAAAGAAATTTGTTTTTACAATAGCAGCTCTCAGGACACGCAATTTTTTTCATCTGTACAGGAGCTTTTATTCAAATCTGGTTCCTTCCAGAGATCTGGAAGGAAAACTAGTTTAATGAAATGTTACACAATGAAATGGCAAGTAACATGCATATTTATATTTCTCTTAACATTCTTATTTCATTCATGACTATTTTAATTATCTCTCCCCGTGCTCTCTGATATGTGTTGTAAAAGAACACCAAACACGAATGTGTTTATGTATACGTGTTCAACACTTCCTCCTACAATCAAAACACTAACGTGTTAAAATTCAACATACCAAGACCTCGTAACACACCCTAATTTCAACTCTAAACCCTGAGGTACTGTTCTGAAAGTGGCTAACTCTGAAGTGTAGCGTCAGAGAGCCTAACTACATTCATTCAACCTTTAACACATATTCACCATGATTTAGTCTTTTTACAGTCACACGAATAACAAATTTTTAACATTACTTTCACTTTTACCATATCACGGTATTTCTTAATATTTGAAATAACAGTTCACATTGTATATAAGAACATATTAACATGCCATTAATTTTACGCATTTGAAAACATACATTAGTAGTACATTGTTAACTTCTATTCTTTTCAAAGCAAGTGCCAATTCTTTCTACATTGAAATACTACATTTCAAAAAGTCTTTCAGACTAAAACTTCTTTCTTGCCAAAATGTTTTAAATAAAATTTATACAATAACTTTTACTATATTTAAGTATTTACACATCGCTATTATACATCAACTTTAGTTTTACGCGCGAGTAATTGAAAAACATAATACCAAAATCGGTAACAACTCATTTCTCGCCCTTTTGGCGATAAAGGTAGACTTCGCCTGAGGTAAAACTTCTTGAACTCTGCCACTTGCAGTAAGAATGAAAGATTAACTTAAGTTTGCAAAGTAATATAAAATTTTACTTATCTTTGTGATATTCGGACATTCTTTTCTCAGCCCAGTCCTGTAAAGTAGCGACGATTCTAGTTTGATTTATCCTCCTTCTTGTGCGGGCTCGCCCTTCAGTTTCTTCCTCTAGAAGCTTTCTTTTTCCTCCAGTTCGGTCACCCTTGAATACCTTCTTTTTCGCCTCTGCCTGTGGTCTTGGCCGTTTGATGGCAGCTGGTCTTGGCGGAACCGGGACACTTTTCTCTCGTTCCTGCTTGGACCTCGTTGCTGGCCGTTCAAATTTTCCTTGTAACTTTTCCTCCGCCGCTGGTGGCCCTTCCGCAGTTCGGCGACATTTGCTGCGGAGAGTCCTGTCCGATGAGTAGATCTTCCGTTTTAGAGCCGGGTTATAGTTGCCGTCATTTCTCCTGGCTCTCTTTGCATACGTCGTCCTTCTCCCTTCTTCATTCTGGGGGTGTTCGTGAGCTCTCTTTTCTGGACGGTGGAACGGCTTCTTTTTCTTGTTACCTTAAATTTTCCCGCGGGGAAACTTTCTTTTCACTTGCTCCTGCCTCTTAATGGCTTGCCCTTGTACTTGTCGTTGTTCCACCTCTGGAGCTTGTGCCTGCCGTGTCTGCCGTGCCGGATCCTGCAAAAGATCTTTGAAAATTGGCATTTTATAGTAGGGTTTGATTTGATCAATGTTTGCGGAGCAGGTTTCACCATTCTTGGCTTTTAACACTACTACAGCGTGAGTTATTTTTTCTATGACATATGGTCCTTCAAATCGTGGAAAAAATTTGGCAGTTTTATCTTCTGGTGCTGAAGAAAGTGAATGCTTAATTTATAATACTTCATCCCCTACTTTATAAGTTACTCCCCGTCGTTTCAAGTCATAATACAGCTTTTGTTTTCTCTGTGCTTATTCAGTATTCTTTTTTGCTTCTTTAATTAGTTTTTCTATATCACCCATTTTAAATTCTGGAGCTCTTTGTTGCACATAAAATAATTTATCTAACGGCGTTATAATCTTTCTGCCTAAAAATAACTCAGCAGGAGTTTTGCCCGTTGTATCATGTTTTGCGGTCCTAAGGGCGAAAGCAAATTCATTGACATAGTTATCCCAGCTTTTATGAAAATTTTTAACATAACTACGGATAATTTTCACTATATTTCTATTGACCCGTTCCGCTATATTTGATTGCGGCCGATACGGGACCATTTTTAAATGACGTATGCCCAGTTTTTGGCACGTCTTCAAATACATAACTTACAAATTGAGGACCATTATCCGATATAACTTTTAGGGGCGCCCCGTATTTTAAAATATATTTATTTAAAATAGAATCAGTAACTAATTTCGCGGAGGCTCGTTTTAAGGGAACAATTTCGGTCCACTTACTAAAATGATCAACCATAACAAGGAGATAGCGACTTTTATTTAACTGACTTTTTGGGAAAGGGCCCAATAAATCGATGCCAGTTATTTCATTTGGAAATTCGGATTTAATACTATTTAGAAACCCGGCCGGGCGGAAATTAATATAATTAACTGCTTGACATGTTGGGCAGGACTGGACATACGCCCTTGTTAACTTTTGCAGTTCAGGAAAATAGACTGCCTCGCGTACGCGTTGTATAGTTTTTCGAATACCAGCATGAGAAGCTAAAGGGCTGTCATGCAACTC
This sequence comes from Stegodyphus dumicola, assembly GCF_044657685.1. Classification (NCBI taxonomy): domain Eukaryota; kingdom Metazoa; phylum Arthropoda; class Arachnida; order Araneae; family Eresidae; genus Stegodyphus; species Stegodyphus dumicola. The sequence goes on from NC_140773.1 coordinate 179,716,416, forward strand.
CTGCAGGATATTTAATCTAAGACTAGCTGGGATAACAGGTCGAAATTCGTTGTTGAAATTCGTAGTTTTTGTATAAAATAATAGACCATCTATTAGTTCGTAATGGGCCGCCCTATTTCTTATCGCCACAATATCTTGGTGGCTAAAATTTTCAGGATCCTTTAAATACTCATAAATGCTTCCAAACTCAGGATCCTTACCCAGTTCGGTTATTACAGTTTCTCGGGAATTTATTGTACATGCTGTGAGCATTGCCACCTTTACAGTATTACCTTCTTCATCTATTTTAATTCTGGATACGGCATCTGCTACGATATTTTCCTTTCCGGGGGTATGCTTGATTACCAGATTATATTCTTGTAGCTTGAGTGCCCATCTTATTAACCTTGGGGATAAGTTTTCCCCTGAGTACAATCTAGTTACCGCCGCATGATCAGAGTACACTGTTATTGGCGCCTTTCCAAAATAGACTCGGAACTTTTGCACTGCTAACAGAACTGCAAGTGCCTCTCTCTCGGTCGCGGAATAGTTTCTTTGTGTTTGATTTAAAGTTCGGCTAAAAAATGCCACGGGCTGCTGATTTTGCGAAAGTTCCCCTCCTACCGCATAATCCGAAGCATCCGCTGAAATTTCTAAATTCTCATCCTTTTCAGGAAATTTCAACAGAGGGGCTTGCGTTAATGCTTGTTTTAATTTTTCAAAAGCACTATTGGCTTCGGCCGTCCACGAGAATCTTGCCTTTTTCCTTTTTAATTTTAACAATGGCTCAGCAATAGCTGCAAAATCTTTTATAAAGGACCTATAATATGAACAAAGTCCTAGAAAAGAAGAGAGCTTCTTTGCCGTGTTTGGAGTCGGATACTTTTGTACAGCGATTATTTTTGATTCGTCTGTCTCGATTCCTTTCTGAGATATTTTGTAACCTAAATATTTTAATTCAGGGGCTGCAAATTTGCACTTTTCGACATTAACTTTTAGACCGGCCTCATTTAATAAAAAAACACCTGTCTTAAATCCTGTACATGTTTGTCGAGATTATCACTAGTAATAATGATATCGTCTAAATAGATAAATGTGGACTTTCCAAGAACAGGCCTTAACACAATGTCCATACATCGCTGAAATGTTGCCGGTGCCCCTGAAAGGCCAAACGGCATACGCAGGAATGCATAAGTGCCAGACTTGGTTATAAAAGCAGTCTTAGGCACGTCCTCAGGTCTAACCCCTATTTGAAAATAACCAGTCGTTAAGTCTAAAGTCGTCATATATTTGGTGGATGTTATGTTCCTTAGAATTTCTTCAATAATAGGTAACGGATATACCGGATATTTAGTTATGGAGTTTAATTTACGGTAGTCAATTGCGAATCTCCACCTTTTTGGATGTGTCAAAGGATAGTCATTATTTTTCTTACATAAAACCACCGGGCTAGCATAACTACTTGAGATGGGCGTTATGATCTTTTTACGTAGCATATCGCTGATGTGCCATTCTATAATTTTTTCTTTATTCTTATCATACCGGTATGCTTTGTGGCGAACTGGCATTGAATCTCCGGTGTCAATACTATGGTTAGTAACTTGAGTAAATCCTGGAATATCACTAAATAACGAAGCAAATTCACTTACCACTTGTCGGATTCTTTGTTGCTCTTCATTAGGCTGGTGGTCAAGGCTTAACATCGGCTGCTCCGATTTTTCTTCTCGAACTGGTTTCATCGTCAGCTTAAGGGACGCTTCATTAAAATCCAGCGTTGCTTGTGCCTCTGAAAGAAAATCTATTCCTAAGATAATATGTGCTTGCAGATTCTTTACTATAAAAAACATAACCTTTACTTGTTCGTCCTTGATACGGACCTATAGCGGTAATTTACCTATGCACTTACATCTTTCTCCTTGCGCAGCTAACACAGCTCCGAATTATATATGCGATATTTACGAAAATACTTCCTAAAAAAATCTTCTGCCACACAGGAACACTGCGCGCCTGTATCCAGGAGTACGGTGGATGGGATATTATTCACCAACACTTCAATCTTCGGAAGAGTCAAATTTTTCACCATTACTGTATTTAACTTGAAGGAAGAGGGGTTTTCGTGGCCTTCGGATTTCCGAACCCTCCCGTCAGCAGAAATCCGTTTTAGTTTAAATTATTTTTCATTTCCGTGCTTTCCTTCTTTTTCCACTGGCCTTGAGACTTTTTTCCTGGATTGCTATTGAACTGTCGACGTTCGCCGGCTGTTTTTGAATGCTCGGGTTTCCTTGCCCACTGATTCGCTTTGCTTCCGTAGCCGTGTGCTTGAGTTTGCTGTAGTCTTGGTGCACCAAATTGGTTTCGCTGTTGATATTGGCGTCTTCTTTCAATGTCCGCCGTTCTTCTACTTTCAAACTGGATTGCTAGCTCAAATAACTTTTCCAGTGTAGTCGGATTTCTTAATTCAATAAAGTCTTGCACTTGGGGCAGTAACCTCGGCAAAATCACTTGAATTATCTCAGGATCCGGACGGTTTCCATACAAGAGTTTGAAGACGTGAATTTTTCTTAAAATAAAGCTTGAGAGATTTTCGGTTCTTTGCTGATATATACTGAAAAGTTCCGTTTCTAATTTCGCACGATCCCTTACAACAGGGAAGGCTTTTACTAGGGCAGTCTTGAAATTCTCGTAAGTATAGGTGGGACTTCCTGCTTGACCCAAGAGACTTCTGTCTATACATTTGAACCAGTTAAGCGCTTGGCCCCTCAAAGTGCTGGTAGCTAAGATAACTTTTTGAAATTCGTGCACGGGGTAGAGGATGAAGTGGTCATCCAATTTTTCCAAAAAACTGGTTACCGGTGAGTTTCCATTAAATGTTGCTTCTGGTTTCATCGAAGCGCGCATGGTCTGGACGATGTAATTAAATCCTTCCAGGGCGGCAGCTGGCATTTCTGGATTCTGAGCCGCTTCTGCGGGCATCACAGGTTCTTCTTGAAACTCGGCCATGGTTGTTCTTCTTCGCTGGGCGCCACTATCAGGTTCAATGTTTCGTCTTACTTTCTTCGGGAACATGCAAGGACCTGACCCGGAACAGAGAGCTTACTAAAACTATGTTCAATAACTGTGGGAAGTAGACAGGATACACAAGAAGGGTATACAAAACCCTTTATTTTTCTCTATTTACAATAATTTCCGTACTTCGGAATACACAGACCCACTACTTGTGGTCTAAACGTAAGCATATAAAAATATAACTAAACTTTGAAGTAATAAACGTGGAAGATTGGTTTTATATTAACAGGAAGCCGTATGTAGTACAGAGAACTGTGAACACTACAATACGTTTAAAATTATCAAGACGATTAAACCTCTGGCCTGGAAGGCAACCAGCAACTGAGTAAAACTTCTAAGGTAAGCGGCCTGCTTCGACTAACTGCTTCCTCTCTCTCTCTTGGCAAAAAGCCACAACTTAAGTACTTGGCGTTCGCCAGACAAATTTTGCATAAATACGTTAACGCTTATAATTCTGGCCGGAAGTAGAAAATAAGAAGTGATAGTAAAGATTTAAAATAAAATAAACGTTAGTAAAACTTAAGATCCTTACAAAATCTACAGGAGATAGCCAGTATGGACTGTTGAGTCTAAACAGTTCAAGAAATCGTTAGTCTTGTAACTTTTTTGCAGTATGTTGTACAATCTATATTATTTAAATCTGTGCTCGTCTGTCTGTTTGTTTGTTTTTGGTATCATCTCCTCCGAAACGGCGAGGAGTTGAGTTTCGAGCAAAGTACCTCCGAGAAGCCATTCCGACCATTCTCATCTTCGTACGACATTAATCAGCCGAGATATTATTTAAAAACCCCAAAACGTTAATTTTCGCACCCGTTTTTCCAGGTGGCCACAGTTTCACGCGCTGGAGTTAAAAATCTGCTTTATTTCGAAAACTATTACCACTGCTCACTTTTAAATCATAGAATTTGTTAATAAGAAATTTAATAATTTAATTAATAATAAATAATCTATAAATTCTATCGAAATGACCAATTGCTATGTACAAAAGGGGCGAAGAAACACGCACATAGTCCCGCCTTTTTTAACATAATCTTTCTTTTGGGGATCTGGAATGAATATAGACAGTAAATTAATAAAATATTGCACTAAATCTTCAGTATTATGTTATTGTATTCTGTATTGTTCATACTGGCTATACATACATGCTCTAAGACCATAACGTTAGTTAAGTGGTGAAACCCAGGTACAGTAAATAGGTTAAGATAAGTAATAAGACGGTGGGTGCCGATTAAGTGGCCGAGAAGGACAAAGAGAAACGATAACTAAAAATTATCAGCAAGGTATAGTGAAAGATGATCTTAGGCCTTTTGGTACTCATCTGTTATCAGACCCGGATTCAGAATGTATGCATGTATATATGTATGTATGTATATATGTATGCATGTGTATATGTATGTATGTATATATGTTTATATGCATGGATGTGTTCATGTATGCATGTATATAGCACGTACGTGCGAATGTATGTGTTGTACACATACCCATACACACACGTAAATACACACATGCACACATACAAACATTTCTGAATTCGGTGTCAATAACAGAAGAATGCCATCCTTTTTTACAAAGCTAATCTGCAAATTCATCATATTTAAGAATGTCCTGCATTTCTCTGAAATCAGAGCGCTTTTCATTTTGAAGAAGGTATTGTGACAAGCAGTCAGAGTGCAGGATATGTGTAATGCATCAAAAGATCATTTTAACTCAAGAACTCTATTCTTATATAGTACATTAACTCATCCTGGTGAAAGCCGCCAAAAGTATAAATGACAGTTAAGACAAAAATAATAAGATAACTGCTTAATAAATATAAAAGCTTACATCTTGATTTCTCAAGCGGTCAGCCTTTTATTTACTTGTTAAGTATTTAGTTTTCGGTTACGAATATAAATAAGTTTTATGATTATTAAACTACTTTTATTCAAGTTCAGTGGCGTAGCTAGGGTGGGGCAAGGGGGGACCTCTGTCCCCGGATGCAGCATCTAAGGAGTGCCAAACTGATGCTATGAAAATTTTTAATGAAATGTTTTCCATTCTTGGCACACAGAAAGGGGCGCAAATCCTTCAGTTATCCCCGGGCGCTGGAAACTCTAGCTGCGCGCCTGTTCAAGTTTTGTTATTTAACAATATTTTCTATACTTCTCCTTGTTTAATTTATAAAGCACGTTAAAAATAATATAAATTTAAATAAATGTATATTTATTTTTCGAGTTTTGGAAAGGAGAAGAAGGAGAATGATCGTCAAGCAGTAGTGAAAGGAGTGCGTGGGGCAAAAAAGGTTGAAAATGACTATCCTGAACATTCTCTTTCCATGCAGAATTAAGTGTATATCCTCTGCATTTCATCTCATATTTATTTATTTTAATGCTTCTCAATTTAAATACTTTTATTTTCCGAATTCAATCTTGATTAAATTTATCACTGATCCAAAGTAATTTATTAAATCCAGATTCCACTGATTGAATTATTATTTGATTATTCGTTACAGCACAAAACATAATTAGTCGGAATTGGCTCATTTAATTTTCTGATAATATTAGTTATGTAATGTTACAGTCAAACGTAATGCGCTTTCAGAAGTTATTTTTATATTCGAATAGCCTTTTATCTGTTTTCAGTTTTGTACTGCTGAGAGAATAAATTGTAAAGTAAGTTGAATAAATTGTGTAGATTTCGTAAAAGTAAATTCATGAAATCTCAAATTCAAATGTGATTTAGTTATTCGCCAGTAGATGGCGACACAACTCAGTTGCCTTACAAATGACAGCGTAGCCTTTTTGAGTGAGCCATTATTGCACGAAAGATTAGAATTAAGAATTATGCACTTTTACTAATGTATGCAATCAAATATTTTTTTAAATGCAAAGTACGCAAAAAAGTAATAGAATAATTATCTTAAAATTTAAAATACATTATGTGCGTTTTTTCTAAACTTACATTATTTCTGCGACACTTCAGTTGAATAATTATTACAATGAATGCTGAATCTTTCTAGTTTTAGTTTTTAGTTATGTACGCATTTAGATACTGTACATAATTATTCTACAATAAATTGTAAATTTATAATTCAATCTTTAGACAAATGCATTGATTAACAAAGTATTTTTTACCGTATCTCTGTAATTTAAACAGGTTCCGTGGATGTCTGCACACTTCTGCAAACGCCAAGCAGGCCCGGATAGCTCAGTCGGTAGAGCGTTAGGCTTTTAACCTAACGGTCCAGGGTTCGAGTCCCTGTTCGGGCGGTCGCATTTTAGGCTTTAAAACATGGAAAGTTTGAATTTTCTCACAAATTTAAACATTACGGAAATTGCAAGTATTTCTGTATAGAACGAAACTAACCGCCAATAATTTTTTTAAATCTCGAGTTCTGGCAGGGTGCATTTTACACAAAATCATAAAAATTTAACAGCAATCTATTCATAAAATTCTAGATTTATATCAGTTTGAGAAAACAATGTAAAAAAAAAAAAAAAGTTTTTACCTATGTTTATTTATTTATTTATTTATTTTTCTATCCGCTCATCCATTTACCACATATGTTATTTTATAACAAATAAATTTTTTTTTTTCAGATTTCCGAAAAATTCAAATAATCACATTAATTTTTATTGCAGAAATTCCAATACTAGTTGATAGAATACTGTATTGTTGAAAGCTGGTTGACTGACTGATTGATTTAATGAAGGGCTGTCTACGAAGGACTATGCCTTCTTAAAGGACTTTTCAGAGAAACTGGCTAATTTTCATATTACACATAGATTTATATTTCATAAGAAAAGATGGATGCGTTTTCACATTAAACTCCGATTATCTGTGCTAATTTATACATGAGTAATCGGTACAATGCAGGAAACTGGGGGAAAATTCTATGTAATGTTTAATAAATAAATAAAAAATGAAGGTAATATAAAACAATAATTTGAAAATTTCGGATTATGATATAACATCTCAAAGAAGAATTTTCTGTTTAATTTGTGTGAGAATTTTAAGTTAAATAGTTGTGATAGGCCTGCTAATTTAAGAATAAATTACCGAAATACGCAATAAAACAAGTTTTCCAAAAAGCAGTGCAGATAGCAGGGGGGGGTGATTATTCAAGACGTAACTATACTCCCCCCGTCTCCCTTGGCTTACAATACATACGACTTACAAATGAGGTGACAATAGTGTCTATTTTGCTGTAACATAAAATTCACATATTGACATTCTAAGGACCTTCACAAAAATCAAAATCACCTGGAATTGTGCTTGTCACTTGTATTTTCTAGTACTTTTATACGTTATCGTTATCATATTTAGAAGAGTGATCTCCGAGTTAACTCTGTTTGATGTTCCACATATTAGCAATTTACTTCTGTGAAGGAATTTTTGCTTACGAAAAATGGTATCCTATAATAAGAAGTAGATATATTTTCTAAGTGTTTTTAGGATATTACTATGGGATAAGGATATTATTTTCACAAATTGCTCTTTTGATCTACAATGTTTAAGAGTAGAAAGTTTTCCAGGAATCTGCTGTGTAGGGGGTAGTTCCCCCATATTTGTTTTAGCAGTTTACTTCCTAAATTAGTAGTTTAATAAGTTTTACGTCTAAACCTAAATTGATATGCAACAGTAAATAAAGCTGAAATTGACTGTAAGTCTTAATGTTCCTTGTCCAACTCCTATGGAAGGTAAAAATTAATTGATTAAGCAAAGTGGGCAAAGGTTGTCTGCCTTGGATTCCTTCTCAGAGGACTTTCTAAGGCAGGATTTGTTCGTTTGTTTACTAATGTGGATACGGGAAAGCACACAAAAGCTACGCCATCTAGAAAGATGTGATGAAAAGGGGCTTTTATGCTATTAAATATGGAAAAAAACCACAAATATTCCCATATAGCCGAACCAGTCGCCAGACTTTGAGCCCGGGCTGAACTATCAGCGATCAGCACTTTTAACCACTTACCCGCTGGTAAGTATTTTTAAAGGAAACTGATTCGCAATCACATTACTCAAACGAAACCAAAAAAACTTCTTCATCTTCCAGGATTACCCTATTATTTTGAAGAAAGTGTTTTTGTTCAATTGTGAGTACACCTTTATCAACACATTTAATAAGAAAGTACAAAATAAAATCATGTGGCAGACACGGCAGAGCAGAGCAGTATATGAATAATTAATATTACAAACGTTGATTTAAAACGGTTCATTTCAATTTATGCCTGAGTTTAGATATTTAAAATAGTAACTCATTTTCTTACTCATTTTTTAAAAACACTATGGTCTTAATTGTCCCATATAAAATAACATTCATCTGATTCATTTATGAAGATACGCTTTTTGTTGAAGTTTCATTTAAGCATCTTTTTTAATTCATTATTTACTTTAAAATGTTCCTGTTTAAAATGGGCTGTCTTTAAATGCAAAACTTTAATAAATTGTTTTTAAATGCATTATTTTAAGATAACTTCTTTTATAATACATTTGTTTAAGAAAACATAACCTGTTAGTTTAGCAGTCAAATATTTCCGTAAAAAATGCTACTCACCAACTCTATATCAGACCAGATTTGGTCATTCTTTCTTTCCTCTTCCTTTTAATTTCTTTTATACTTTATTTTATTTAATACTTCCTTGTACGAAGTGCAGGAAGTATTCTAATCACGAAAAATTCCGAGTATCGTATTTCAAGGAAAATATCCATTTTGACATCTATCGAATGAAATTTAAAGATGTTTTAGCGTTACATCTGTACGTAAGGACACAATAAAGGACTCTTTTTACAAGAACAAATTATAAACCTGATTTAAAATGGATTCAGAAGATATTCTTTCGTGGCGTCTGTTTGTACCTACGTACGTACATATGTACGTATGTATATATCTCGCATAACTCAAAAACGAGTAGCCTCAGAACGTTGAAATTTTGTTTCTAGGTCTCCTATAATATGTAGTTGGGCCCTTCCATTTTTGGTTTCAATCGACCGCACAAAAGGTATATATATATATATATACACACACCCACTCTGTTACTCGGCTCAGTGAGATCAGTATTTGGTAAATTGCGGTATTTTGGTAAACTGCGCATTTTTTGCTTTAAAAATGATTGAATTATGTTGTTCTTATCTTCCGGTTAAAGTTTTCATGCCTTTAGTTAATCTGCATGCAGTAGTTGTAGAATTATCACCTATTTAAGAGTGTTTAAGTGCGGCTGAGCCTAATTTTCTTATCATAGCCGCTATATTTGTTTACATTTGAAACTTAGCAGAATAGTGAATTAAGTCTTTCTGCATCTTCAGTGTCATTTTGCCGAGTGGGACAAAAAAGAAACTTTTAATTTTGTGCACCGAAAAATCTGCCTTCTTGCCTGCTGGTCGAATTGCTTGTTTTTTCGCAGAAACCAACGATTTCATAAAACACCAACAATTTCATATAACATTCATATTCCAGTATATATCTCGTTGGTAGAAACTCTAGTTATAATTGTAAAAATGTTTTTTTTTATTTGTTTTAACTGTATTTGGTGTTTTATGTTTATCTATATCTTTTAATTTTTAATGAAGATATTTCAAGTTTTTATGTATTTTTGCCTTGCCGCGAAGTGAGAACTTCATTAATTGAATGAGAAATATATCACTAATGAAATTCGAGGAAATAAGTTTAAATGTAATGCAGGAAAAAATGCGTATAATTCAATATTTCGTTCAAGGAAGTCATGCGATGTACACATCAGATTTATTATTTATTCATTTAAATTGAGGTTATAAAGTGGTAACTTATGAGCTAACATAAATATTAAATGGTCCACATATAAAATTGTTTGTAGCCTTTTATTTCATTACTTGAGAACTACCAATTAATTTCATCATAATTACCTTTTATATTATATTTTTATGAGTAGATAAGTAATATTTACGATTAGAGTTTATTTTTTAACTTCTCCGAAGTAAACTTTTCTTAGTCCCTTTTTAAAGCTGTTTTAAAATACTAGTTAAGTTCGCTTAAATGTTTATTTGTTTAATACTTATTAAAAAGCACTGGTTGCAGAGCATACAATTCGGCAAATCAGCAACATGTGTTTAGCGTAAATTTTAATCACAACTGCACCGAGTTCGAGGAAGAACAGGTGACAATTCCCTCTTCATCAGGGAAAAAATGGGGGGGGGGAATAAAACCCTAAATTTCCCCCTTTTTTTTCCCCATTCTCCTGATGAAGAGGGATCTGTTCTCGAAATCGATACGATCGGTTAAAATCTACGCCAAATACAAAAGTTGCTGTTTTGCCTCATTGTATATTTTTCTTGTGACGTGTTTCTCTTCTCCACATTTTATGCTTCTGTTATAACTGTTAACTGTTCTAGGCTTCTATTATTATCATTGATTTACTATTTACCTATTGTATCTATAAATACTATTTTGAGCTGCCAAATAAGCGCTTTGAAACGTTTTTATTCGCAGAATTCCCAGAATTTTTATTAACTTTTTATTAGAATCTGACTTTGATGTCTTTAGAATTATTTATAAACAATTATTAATTTTGAGGTCAAACGGTTGATAATCTGGACTGTCTTTTATTATACTTTTTCATGCTTTTTTTTCATCTCTCGTAATTTATTTTAATTTTAATATTGAACGAAATGTTTGTTTTTTTAGTTATATGTATGTAAAAATATTTTCATTTAATAATACAATATCACACATGCTAATCGAGTACATTGCGTGCATAGATGAAGCATATTTCTGGAGCCCTACTCGACAAATAACTGTAACTTTTGAAAATTAAACTTTGTTATTAACACTTATCGAAAACTTTTACTTCGTTCCCAGAGCTGCTTGGTTTTAGTTAAAAAAAAAAAAAGGGGGGGGGGAAAGTAAAAGAGTAAAAAGAAAAACTAAAAAGTAAGAAATCATTTTTTAGGAGTGACAATATTTTTGATAGTGACAAAAGTTTTTTCTGCTTATTATATACACAGAAACATTTTAAATTATATAAATTTAAATACTTTATATATTAGAAATATTTTTATATTTAGAAATACTTTATATATTATATATTCCTCCTTTTAAAGGGTGACTGGGGTTTTAGGGAACCCAATCGCCAAATCCTGGGTTTGGAGAATCATCATCCACCACCTTTTTGGTTCAGGCACCACTGTAGAGACATTAGTATTTTTTTTTGAAGGCAGGAGACTTGAAAAATGAGCAGCAACTTCGCCAAGAATTGAACCACGGACCTCTGGAATACGCGCCCAGAGTGCAGACTACCACACCACGAAGGCACGCTAAAGAGACCGGAGAAATACCTTATAAATTCACAGCACTGTTTACAATTTTACTACTCCACAGGCTATATAGTCTGTTATTTTAGAGCAACCACTTCAAGACCATCTCTTCCTCTTCCAACCATGAATCATAGCCATGGCAACAACTGCTACCGAAAAAAGATCAAATCCTCTAATTTTCCGAAATCTCCTAATTCCATCTCTACAATGACGATCAGACATATTACAATTGTAAATGTTGGGAGCGTCGCTACATACCTTGAAATTCCTATTTTAAAGTAACTGATTATAAAAACATCGTTTGCAGAAACAGCGCAGCAAGTTTTTTTAATCTGTCAATATTACTTAGCAAAGATAAATAAATCTACAGAAATATCACATGCAGTTATCACTCATATTACATACAAGAAAATATTCTTATGAAATGTACAGGCGCGGTGGAATAGGTTTCCCGCAAAGCATGTTTAGGGTAGCCATAAATTAGGCAGGGTTGCCATTTGGCGATAAAATTGGCGATATACCATGGACGGTTGGAGAACCTTCTGGAACGAATTCTTACCGGTTTAGCCCAGAATGTTTTCGAACACAAGCCGAAAGCTATGTAAACCCTGCTGGCCCGCAGTCAGTTAGTGTGTGTGTGCCTCGTCTAGCGAGCTAATAGTCAGTCACTGAGCAAATGTCTCGAAGTCTAGCGCCGAGTCGGTCTTCGAGTGCATCGAAGAGTCTCTTAGTGTATCGCGGTTAGTGCATCGTCGAGAGAGTGTGTTGAGCTTCGGGATCGACTGGACCAAAGAGCCGGGAGTCGTGCTCTGTGTGACGTCGAGTGCATGGAGAGTCTCGAGAGTACGTGGAATTCCGAGAACGACCAAGCAGAGTCGGGAGCTGTACTCTGGTGCTTTGCAGTGAAGCTGTCTCCACCGTTATAGCCTGATAACCTGAAGGCTGTGTCGCTGATTGTGTCAGCGTGTTTATAGTAGATCTTCGACGACTGTAAAACGTGACTTTGGAGCTGTCCTGATCAGTATTGGCTAAATAAAGTGTGTTTCGTTACTTCATCAAGTGTCGTCGTTATTCACTCCAAATCTATGAACTCCGTACGAACGTGAAGGAAGAAAATAACGCAACAACTGGTGTCAGAAGTGGGATTTGAGAGTGAATGCCAGTGGAAAACCCGCCTGCAGAGGAAAGCTATGGCGGAGGAAACGAAGACTTTGATGGACTTCTTAGCCGGGATCAAAGCCGGACAGGAAGAGATGAAAAACGAACTGAAAGAGTTAAAAGCCGGAAATGTCGAGATAAAAGCCGGATATGCTGAGATAAAAGCTGGATATAAAGAGATGACACCTGAGATCAAAGCCGGACTGAAAGAGATGAAAGCCGAACTGGAAGAGAAGAAAACCCGACGAGAAGAAATAAATGTCGGCCAAGAAAAAGTGCGAGAGCAACTCCAACAGGTGAAAGTGGAGCTTACAGAAGAAACTGGAGCCCTAAAAGACGATGTAGAAATGAGAGATGTGGCTTCTGAAGAATCAAAGGATGAAGAAATGAAGGAAGAAAACATAACAACTGGTGTCAGAAAAGAAAAGCGCAACAATATATTTCTGAAGTTCCAGGAAGTAGCTCCTTCTGCTGCGCTGCAGGCAGCGAGAGTCAATATAATAATTTGCAGTGAGGTGTCCGTGCAGAACATTGAAATTTTTTTGCATGTGAAAGACGGCAAACTTTTATCTTAAGATGATGTTAATTGTTATTAACGAAGAGTATTAACTGGGCACGCTTACTTTTTTATGGTGATTTCCCCCCTTGTTGGGGTCATTTATGAGTGAACACTTATTAAAGTGAAATTTAACATACTAAATGTGTAGGAAAGCAAATTAGGAAAGTTCACTTTGAATAAAATCGTGCATTGGCTGTTATTATAGGACACCTTTGTCATATAGACTGAAAAAAAAAAAAAAATGCTAAGACTTCTACTGTTTACACGTATAATTATACTTATATTTGATCTAACTTCGCACTGAAAATTTTCACAAGAAATCCACGATGCTTTAATGATTTTGCACAGGAAATTGCGTGGCAAAACATTTTTAACCACTTTGTTTAAAGTGCGCAAAAATAATGTGAAATTACAGAAATATTACTCGAAGCTCATTGGTCCATTCTAGCAGCCACTCCCTCGGTGGCGATACAGACGTGCACTTACGAAATATACCGCCGTTAAATTCTGATGCCTGGTGCAGCCTAATGGGTTGCACCGATTCTGCGCCGGCCCTGATTATATATTATTACTAAAGAGTCAGTTAACCAATCACAAAGTTGAGCCTTCCCTGTGTTCGCTCGCGGTTCGGCTTGTTTAAAGGTATCCGTGTGTGAATCATCGATAATCTGGTATCACCAGTGGGCCAAATTTGCTAGATTACTGAAATTTTCTCGCATATTTATTGTAACAGACTTATGATGTAATGGTTAACAAAGGTATCTACCAAGTCTTTGGGTTTGGATCTTGGAGAAGCCATGGGTGTTATGTATGCGGTGTCTGTGTGGTGTGAGAATATCTAAAAATCTCGTAAGCTGGAAGTCCACTTGAGAGGCTTTATGGTAATGGAAGAAGTGCGGGATGCCCTTTTTCCATCGCGCTGAGCTGAATGCAACGATAAATATATGTAGATGTTTGGATAGGGTTTTTGTATGATGAACTACGCGTATGAAACAATAGGTTGCTTTTAAATAACGAAAATGTTAATTACAACGTAACAACTACACGTTAAATGATATTTGCATCAGAGGAAAATCCGATCGACGCGGCGACAACGGAGCGTGAAGGGACAGAGAGCCAAAGTAGATAGATGTCTTGTTTTGCACCCGCTAAATCTTCCTGCAGCGATGTGCAAAAAATCAAATTTAAGTGCGAAGAGAAAGGTACAGTCTGTCAAAAAAGTATTCGAACACCAGGTATCCATCTTGAAAACGCAAAAACCGCTAAATTTTTTTAAAAAACTTTTTTAAACCCTAACTGTATAAAAGCAAAAGTTAATGTAAATAAAAACTCTAAAGGCATGTGTATATACATTTTGTTTTCACAATCCTAACTAAATAATACACTGCTCGACATTGAAAATGCAACACCAAGAAGGAGTGGCCAGAAAGTGATGAAATTTGGAAAAAAGACAGAGACAGCAAGCAGCAATAAGTGATCTTTATTCCAAAATGATAGTCAGAATACAGAGCGAGAACGGCGTCGGCTCAGTAGGATGTAGGACCACCGCGGACAGCGATGCACGAAGAAACTCGTCTAGGCATAGAATCAATAAGAGTGCGGATGGTGTCCTGAGGGATGGCTCTCCATTCCCTTTCAACCATTTGCCACAGTTCGTCTTCTGAACGAGGCAGGGGCATAATCTGCAAGCAGCCTCCAATCACATCCCACACATGTTCGATTAGTGACAGGTCAGGAGAGTACGGTGGCCAGAGAAGCATCTGTATACCTTGCAGAGCATGTTGGCAGATCCTGCTGAAATGTTATCCTGCTGAAACATTTCATTCGTCAGCCCCTGAAGGTAGGGAATTGCCACTGGCCGCAGCACATTATCCAAGTATCGTTCGGCTGTTATAGTGCCCTGAATACGAACTAGAGGTGACCTGGAATCGTAGGCAATAGTGCCACAAACCATTATGCCACGTTGTCGCGCGGTGAGGCGTTCCACAATCACTGCAGGATTAGATCTGTCTCCACGTCGACGTCACACGCGTATGCGGCAACTGTCACTAGACAAACAGAAGCGTGACTCATCTGAGAACACGACGTTTCGCCATTCTGTGATTCACATTTCTCCAGTCCGGCACCATTCTAAACGTTGGCGTCCTATGCTGTGGGGTCAATGGCAGTCTTCTTAACGGACGCCGTGAGTGCAGGCCACGTTCAACCAATCGACGGGAAATGTTTCTGGTCGACACGGAAACGTCCAGGGTATCTTGCACATGATGCAGAACCGCGGTACAAGTGACTTGCGGGACCGCCACAGCTTGTCGGCGGATGCGTCGATTCATGCGTGTTGACGTCACTCTGGCTGCGCCTGCACCCCTTCTTCTTCCCACATTCCCTTGCTTCAACATATTCGCCATAGCCGATGCACCATGCTCGCATCCATGTGGGTATCCATGTGACTACTCCTTCTTGGTGTTGCATTTTCAATGTCGAGCAGTGTATAAGAACTTGAACAAAGTTAAAAAAAAGCCGAGACTGGCATGTACTTAATACTATTTTTTAACTTTGTTTTCTATTTTACTCTAAGGGCTCCACTAACCGGTAGTTATGTATATATCATTTCAAATGGAATCATCAAATAGAAAAATATACATACATTTACGTTTAATATACACAATTCTAATATAAAGTTGAGGAAAAATGACATTAATAGGTGTTATGAAATTCTGGGGTAGCAAAATAGTTGAAGGTGCTTCAGTACATGTTTTAGGTTTCTCGACAACAGCAGGTAGGAGAAGAGTCCCTTTAAATACTTCTTCCATCTTGTTGTTCCCCGTTTCTTCATCAGACAAACATTGATAAAATTCTTCTTCTGCTTTATCAAACAACTCTGTAAGTTTCGCTTTCGATTCCTCCTTTTTTTTTATTACCCACGTAGATGTCCATGCTGCCACTTCGTCTAAAAATGGAGTCGCAAATGGTTTTTCAATATGGTTATATCTAGAGGATTCAAATATCGTGCAATTGCGAGGGTTCCTGAATTTTATTTTCAGTTCATCTTTTAATTTTCTTGGTATGTTTCCTGAGTCGTCAAAATCACATATCTCCTATCTGATGGTATCAAGTATATTTTATTCGGTTGTAAAATGTACTTTTTAAATTTAAGTTCGTCAACAGGCCTAAACGTTCCAACCATCATAGATGAATTGTGGGAAAAGAGCAAAGTTCATATAATAAACCATTTATGCTTCCCAGTCGTTTGATAAATGTGTACTTGTCCATGTTCCGTTTTCCCACGTCCAAATGTAAAATAGCTTTTTGTCAGAAACATATTTTTTCAACTAAAGCTTGTTCTCATGTCTGTATATTTCTTTTCTGCACTGCATGATTTTACGAGTAGACAAAGTTTCTGATCTATTTTGTTCCGATCTCAAAAGTGCCTTTGACACGCTTTGGTGCCCTGCCATCAAGCAAGCGCTCAGAATAGCTGAATGTCCCGCAAACCTTTATCACATATTTGCCAGCTACCTCAAAGACCTCACTTTAATCATAGCCCACAACCAAGGTATAACAACCAAAGTGCAACAACGAAGCTGCCCTCAGGGTTTGTGTGAGGACCCTATACTTTGGAACATAACTTTTAATTCTATTTTAACTGCCAACTGGCCAGACTACGTACACCTTATCGCATATGCTGATGATGTGGCATTTCTCGTGAAAGGACGAACTCGAGTAAGGAAGCACAAGTTTCTGCAGTCAGTTTACAGTTCTGTGTCATAACCTAAAACTCAAGATTTCTGCAGAAAAGTCAACTGCCTTGATAATCCCTAAGCCGCTTACTAACCCCACACGAAAACCGTGAATCAAGCTTAAGGGGAAGAGTATCAACATCGTCCCAGAATTAAAATTCTTGGGTCTTATATGGGGTAAAGGTCTGACATGGATCCCTCACTTGCATTACTAAGAACTAAAATTGAAGTCGTTGCACGGAAGTTTCGCCAAATTCAAGTTTCGACATGGGGACAAACCCCACATTCCCAAAATTTTTTACACCACTGTTATTGAGAAGATCATCCTTTATGCAGCTGCCAATTGGGCTCAGCCAATGAGGGACCGATTACAAAAACAACTGCTCACAATCCAACGGCCGTTTGCTCTTAACCTGTGCAAGGCATACAGGACAACAGCCACGAACGCCCCCATTGTCCTCGCAGGACTGATTTCCCTTCATATTCGAGCAGAACAGGAGGCTACCTACACCAAGATCATTCAGCTAAGTCGGGATGCCAGTTTTCATAACATAAAATTCAGCACAGTACAGTATGAATGCCCTATCAACCCTACACTCACGCACCCAGGGCATAAAGGCTTGGGCAGATATGTTGAGATCAACAGCAATCGGCCCCATCAATACATACAAGAAACAGACCTTACCATCTTTACAGATGGCTCCAAGACCTCCGATGGAGTAGGCAGCGCCTTTGTACTTTTCGATGGCGCACATATAATTCACACTTGGAAGGGTTATCTACAATACTGGAATAGCGTTTTCCAGGGAGAAGCATTAGCCATAACAGCGGCTATTGAATACACTCTGGCTTCACCCTATCCTTTCATCACTATTTACTCAGACAGGATGTCCACTCTTTTTGGCAGTCTTAAATCATAACCACTCCTTTCCACTCATTGTCAACATACAGCATCATCTGCAAAGCAATGCCCATAAGCGCATACAACTAGTATGGGTCAGAGCACACGCACGTCTGGTAGGCAATGAAACAGCCGACAAACTTGCCAAAGAGGCAAGTAGCAACATAAACGCAGAGGAAATCAATATTCCGGCATCTCCCTCTTACCTGAAAAAGGAGCTGCTTCTAAAAATGGCAACAACCCTAAAATGGCAACAGGAATGGGATTTAAGTAATACCGAGAGATGTACATAAGATTTCTTCCCAAAAGTTAACCTTCAAAGACATGCGTCTGTCCCATAAATCACCAAATTTGTCATGGATCACGGACCGTTTTCTGTTTATTTCCTTCGCTTTGCCATTTCCGAAACTGCAACCTGCGTAGAAAAGATATCCTGTTATGAATTTGATTTCTACAAGCTGATAAAAGAAGGGTATGTAACAAGGTATCATAAATTTTTTTGGTTTGTTATGAATATTATTCTAGAACTAGATGGGTATCATTTCCGCTGATAAGAACATTTCAGTATATATATAAAAGAAGGTAGTCTGCCAGAGTTGTTCATCGCTACTTGCTCAAGTAATTGAAGAGAGAGCTCTGGGATTTTTTAATGGCTGTTGGTAAGTGTTCCTTTTTTTCTTTTTATTTTGAATTATTTGTAAAAGTGGAAAGGATTCCTAATAATAATAATTGTTAAAGTATAATGTAAATTTTAAAACATTCTTTTTTCTCCAGGTTCCTTTTCCCCTTCCTAAAAACCATTTCCAGTCTTTCATTTATAGTATTAACTGTGGAAGGATTACGATATAAACAACCATATGTTAATTATGGTTATTGTAGTGTCGCTTCAGTTCCGTTAAGTTTCTAATGAAGTTTAGTTAAAGCGGAATGGCAACACCTTCTAGTCTCCGCGAAGAACGAAGTAAACAAACTCCGAGTTTTTGTCACGCGATGCTACGTGCATGTAAAATGTAAATAAATATTATGAATAAGAATCTATAACATCATAAGGAATAAAATATTGGTTCCATAGGAGTCAGAGAAGTGTTATTTTTCTATATTTGCACACCAGACACTTCACTGGTGTATCCCGGCGTGATCGAATTCTACAATGGCTGACGAAGACGAAACCGAAATTAAAGCAACAACTGCATCTGTCGCCAAGGTAAGCGTTAAAGTTCCTCCTTTTTGGAAGCCAGATCCTAAAATATGGTTTATTCAACTAGAAGCACAATTTAGAAATGCAAAAATTAGTGTAGATCAAACAAAATATGATTATGTTATAAGTTCCATTGAACCCGATATTTTGTCACAGGTATCTGATATTTTGCTAAGTCCACCACAAGATAATAAATATGAGGCAATTAAAAATAGACTAATTTCATTATATGCTGATTCAGAGACTCAAAAAACCCAAAAATTACTGAGTGAGTTAGAACTGGGTGACAAAAAGCCGTCTCAATTACTGTGTGAGATGCGTAATTTAGCTGGCGATAAAGTAACAGATACTTTCCTAAAAACATTGTGGCTACAACGTTTACCCGTTAATATGCGTAGCATTATATCTGTTAGTAGTGAAGATTTGTCAAAAGTGGCTACAATGGCCGATAAGATTTGGGAATTAAACCCTGTTACTCCCCAAATAGCTGCTGCATCATCCATAACGGTAAAAGCGGAAGTGATTGAAAGTTTACAAAAACAGGTTAGTGAACTTAGCTTACAAGTTTCTGCTTTAAGCAAGCAACGTCATAGTCGTCCCTATTGTCGTAACCGATCCAAATCAAGAGATAGGAGTTACAGTGGTAACAGATCTAGTGATATTTGTTACTATCATAAAAAATTCGGTGATAAGTCATTTAAGTGTAAACAACCCTGCAACTACTCATCAACATCGCAGACAAATAGTCCGGAAAACCAGCTCCCCGTCTCTCATTGACGACGGAGGGACAAGGGGTGCAGCTGAGTCGTCTTTTCATCAGCGACAAAGAATCGGCTACCCAATTTTTAATAGATACTGGGGCAGAAATTTCTGTCATTCCTCCCTTGCCTGCAGATAAAAAAAACATCTCAAAATTAGAACTCTTTGCTGCAAATGGTACGAAAATTAAAACATATGGCCAAAAATTACACAAGCTTGATCTTGGACTCAGACGATCATTCACATGGCCTTTTGTAATTGCGGACGTAAACAAACCGATAATAGGCATGGATTTTCTTGCAAATTTTAACCTTTTGGTAGATTCTAAAAATCGCAAGTTGATTGATGGTACTACATTCTTAACAACCAATGGAACTCCTTGTTTTCAAAATAACAATAATAATATTCCGATTTTAAATGCCGTAAATGATCCATATAAACGTATCATTAAAGATTTTCCGGATTTGTTAAAACTCAATGTAGTTAATAATAAAGTTAAAAATCATAACATCGAACATTATATCGAAACCAGAGGTCCACCAGTTTTCGCTAAAGCCAGGAGACTATCAGCTGAGAAACTTAAAGCGGCTAAAAAGGAGTTTGAATTTATGCAGACCATCCAAAAGTAATTGGTCGAGCCCACTACATCTCGCTATGAAGAAATCAGGTGATTGGAGACCTTGTGGAGACTATCGAGCGTTAAACAACGTCACGATTCCTGATAGATACCCTCTCCCATTTTTAACAGATTGCAGTTCCATTTTAGCGGGAAAAAGAGTTTTCTCATCCATAGACCTCATTAGAGCGTACCAACAAATTCCAGTTCGCGAAGAAGATATACCGAAAACGGCCATTCTCACTCCCTTTGGCTTATTCGAGTTCCCATTCATGACGTTCGGCCTACGAAATGCGGCCCAAACGTTCCAACGTTTCATGAACAGTGTGTTGAATGGACTAGAATTCGTGTTTTGCTATTTGGATGACATTCTAATAGCCTCTCCAGATGAAGAAACTCATCGAAAACATATACGAGCAGTCCTCGAGAGACTAAACGAATATGGCCTGTGTATTAATGCGGCAAAGTGTAAATTTGGTCAAGCAAAACTTGCATTCCTGGGATACGAAGTGTCAGCTGAAGGACTTAAACCTCTCTCAACGAAAGTTGATGCCATCAAAAATTTCCCAGAACCAAAATCATTTACTAGTTTAAGACGATTTTTAGGTATGGTGAATTTTTATCACAGATTCATACCAAATTGTGCAAAACTGCAACAACCTTTAACAACAATGCTCAGTGGTATTAAAAAGAACTGCAGAAAAGAAATAACCTGGACGGCAGAAACAAAAAACGCCTTCCAGATCTTAAAAGATGCACTTATTCATGCCACAAATTTAACTCACCCATCCGAAAAGGCTGAAATATCGCTAACAACTGATGCTTCCGATACTGCCATTGGAGCCGTTTTACATCAGATTGTGAATAATGAAAAACAACCTTTAAGTTTCTTTTCCCGAAATTTGACATCAGCACAACAAAAATATAGTGCCTACGATAGAGAACTCTTAGCCATCTATACAGCAGTAAAACATTTCAAATACATCTTAGAAGGGCGAACTTTTGCAATATACACGGATCACAAACCACTAACATTTGCCTTCCAACAAAATTTGGAAAAAGCTTCCCCACGACAAGCTCGACAACTGTCATATATTGGCCAGTTCTCAACCGATATCCGATTCATACAAGGGCATGAAAATACCGTCGCTGACGCTCTCTCTCGCATAGACACCATTTCTGTACCATCTGCAATAGACTTACAAACTATAGTAGACTGTCAAGAAGATGACGACTTGGAGATACTTAAAAACAACCCAAACTTAAAAATCCTACAGATCCCTATACCGGACAGCGACAAGAAAATTTACTGTGATACTTCTACAAATTATAATCGACCATACATCCCTGCAAAGTTTCGGCAGAAAATATTTTCTTCAATCCATAATTTATCTCATCCTGGAATAAGATCCACGATAAAATTGATAACACGACGTTTCATATGGCCCAATATGAATAAAGACTGCCAACTATGGACTAGAGCATGTTTATCTTGCCAAAGATCTAAAGTTCACAGACATACACATTCATCTTTGGGAGAATTCAAAGTACCTCCACACAGATTCCAGCATTTAAACATAGATCTGGTGGGTCCGCTACCTCCTTGCAAAGGATTCAAATACCTTCTAACCATCATCGATCGTTATACACGATGGATCGAAGCGGTATCGTTAGAAGATCAATCAGCAGAATCTATTGCTAAAGCTTTGATTTATACTTGGTTTTCACGCTTTGGAATTCCGAATCGCATAACATCTGACCAAGGTCGGCAATTTGATAGCCAACTTTTTCAAGCTTTAGGAAAATATCTTGGTTTTCATACAAACACTACAACTGCGTACCATCCACAGGCAAATGGCCTGATCGAAAGACAACACCGAACTTTAAAAGCAAGTCTCAAATGTCATCTACTCGAATCAAAATCATGGCTGGAAGCATTGCCTTTCGTTCTATTAGGCATAAGATCTGCCATCAAGGAAGACTTAGGTTGCTCATCCGCAGAACTTGTATACGGAACTCCTTTAGCATTACCTGGTGAATTCTTTTCAACAGTACCTCATATGAAACAGTCTGAATTTTCTCAAAACCTTCAGAAAATAATAAGAGCTATGAAGCCAAGTTCTACCACCCCCCATGGAAATAGAACAGTCTTTGTTTCTAAACATCTTTCCAACTGTTCTCACGTATTCCTATACAACAACATTAATAGTTCGTCGCTACAGCCTGTCTATCTTGGACCGTATCCTGTAAGAGCAAGAAAGGATAAGTACTTCGATATTGAAATCCAAGGAAAAGTTAAAAGAGTTTCAATAGACAGACTAAAGCCATGTTTCCTAGTGCAAGATTCTGATATTCCTTTTCAAAACTCCCATTCCAAGAAAGCGGAACTTAGGGAAACACCTGCACTCAAGAACACTGAAGAAAATTCAGAAAATCATCATGAAACTAAGACTACTAGAACCGGCAGACATGTGAAGTTCCCCAGTCACTTTAAAGACTATTTTCCATAATCGCTGTCACTAGGAAGGGGGTGTGTAGTGTCGCTTCAGTTCCGTTAAGTTTCTAATGAAGTTTAGTTAAAGCGGAATGGCAACACCTTCTAGTCTCCGCGAAGAACGAAGTAAACAAACTCCGAGTTTTTGTCACGCGATGCTACGTGCATGTAAAATGTAAATAAATATTATGAATAAGAATCTATAACATCGTAAGGAATAAAATATTGGTTCCATAGGAGTCAGAGAAGTGTTATTTTTCTATATTTGCACACCAGACACTTCAGTTATATTTTGAAAGGATTGGGGTATGCTTCGAGCGATTTAAAACATCTAGGGTCCCTTGTAGTTGGTCCTCCATTCGGTTGAGATAAATTATCCCCCAAAGATTAATTATTTATGCAATTAATTATGCAAAATATAGAATGGATTATGCTTGGTTCTAGACTGTCTTATAGGTGTGAACCATACCAGTGGGACAAAAATACATCACAAAATTCGTCTACCCGTGAAATCATCTAGTGCGGAAAAGAAATATACAGATACGAGAACAAGCTTTAGATGGAAAAAATATGTTTGCGACGAAAAGCTATTCTACGTTTGAACTTAGAAAAACGGAGCATGGGCGCAAGTACACATTTACCAAACGACTGAAGCTCCAATGGTTTATTATAAACTTTGCTCTTCTTCCCACAATTCATCTGTGACGGATAAAACGTTTAGGCCTGTTGACGAACTTAAATTTAAAAAGCACATTTTACAACCAAATAAAATATGCTTGATTCCATCAGATAGGGTACATATGATTTCGACGACTCAGAAAACATAGCAAGAAAATTAAAAGATGAACTGGAAATAAAATTCAGGAATTTCCGTAGTTGTACGAAATTTGAACCGTCTAGAGCAGGAGTTCTCAACCAGTGGTACGCGTACCACTGATGGTACGCAAGAGAAAAATAGGTGGTTTAACTATTAAATTCAAAAATTAAAACCCCAGCATCCTGATTGAGTTTATTCTCTAACACTCGTAAATGTATGGGATCTGAGCTTTGTTCATGGTCAACAGCCGCTTATAGACTTAAGCAAGAAGCGAACGATCTGTCTGCATGGCAGTTTTCGTGGTTCCTCCATGTTGCAGGTTTCACAAATATTCTTTTAGCCGTGGACATAACAAAATTTGCCATAAATGATGTTTTTAAAAGGAGTGATACAAATGGATGTTGTATACAATAGGAAATAAAAATAAGTTCCTATAAAAAACATAATAGAGTCTCATTAATTCTCTTAAAGTTTACCGATTTATTAGCATGGCCAGCCCTTTATGCCACCATTTCCGGCCTCTTATTGCTCCATTTTCAAAGGAAAACATTTTTTACGTCGGTTTGCTGTCTCTAACAGTAGATGTTTTCTTGTTGCTTTGCATTCCTTAGTTTTAATAACGTTGTCTTCCAACGAACATGGTCACTTGGAAGCCCGAATTTTGAATTTCGAATTTGTTTTATTATCTATTTCAAATTTTGAAAAACTTTAACGAATTTTTGATTAACAAACTCAACGATTTCAAAGCGAGCAATGGCAACACTCCACGGAAAAAAAAAAAAAAAAAAAAACTAATTTCCAGCGCGCGAGACAGTGTATCGAAAATTCTAAAGGTATGCTGTTTTGCTGTTTTTAAATATTTTGTGATAATGCTGTTGAATTGAATTTTATGCGTTTTAAGTGCAAAGAACATGATATTTAATAAATAAAGATAACACACCAAACGTTAAAAAACACCCTACTGGGCGTAATACAAGATCTGAAAGTATTACGATTTTATTTCTTTCTTTTAGCCCAAAGAGCGTTAGCACAGAGCGACCATTTACTTCGTTTTCGCATTTTGAAAACGTAAATGCTTGTTCCACTTTTCAGATTGTTGCCGCCAAATATTATCGTCCTGCCATATATTTAAAGAAATTAAATAATGAAGAATCTGCACAAATGAATGTATGTTTCTCGCATTGTGATGAAACAACGGTGCCTAGAGCCATTCAAATTTGAATAGCGTAGTCCTCCACCGAATATGGACATCTGGAAAACCTAATTTGGAATTTGTTTTATTAACGATTTCATATTTTGTAACACTTTAACGAAATTTTTATTAACAATTTCAACGATTTCAAAGCGAGCAATGGCAACTCTGTACGGAGAGAAAAAAAAAATTGTCTCCAAGGCGTGAGACTGTGTATCGGAAATTCTAAAGATATGCTCTTTTAACTATTTGGGGTATTGCTGTTGAATTGAATTTTATGGTTTAAGTGCAAAGAACATGATATTTATAAATAAAGGTAACACACAAAACGTTAAAAAAAAAACCCTTTTTGTGTAATATAAGGTCTGAAAGCTTTCAGATATTTCTTTTTAATATTTCTCTTTAGAAATTGAAAAATAATCATTATAGGGTGTAGTAGTGGTACTAAAGATTTTTAATTTTTCTTTATATGGTACGCCCTAGTCAAAAGGTTGAGAACCACTAGTCTAGGTAATGCCGCTGTTGAGAAACTTGTATGCATTACATCAACCGCAAATAAAGTGTTTTTTGCCTGCACCGAGAGAATATAGTATGTACTTGGTAAAACTTTGTAAACAGAGTTGCGTCGTAATACATATTTTTTTTGCATTGAAAACTATTTTCATTTTCTTCAACCATTGCATAAGAAATAGGTTCATGGTGCGTTTGAATAATATGACATTCTTGATGTGAGACATGTTGAGGTTGTATGGTTAAATGGAACATCCTTAATGAAAAACATGTTATGCATTTTGACTCTAAATTCTCTAAGATAAGTTTCTTTCCAGAAAGTGAGAAATAGCTTATAGAATCCATTGTCATTCATTAACATTTCTGATGTCTCCTGGCGACGGATCTTTTAATTGATACAGCGTATTCCATACTATGCAAACATTTATCATGTAATCCTTCATATGATCAAAATCTATGGAAGATAATTGAACGCAAGATCGTGAATCATAAACTTCAAGTAGAGAATCTTTAAATATGAACCATTCTTCTTGTTCATCTTATCAGTAGTCCGTTCTTATCAGCAAGTCACACCCTTAGGAGGCCCCCCTCTTCGTGCTTAGGAATTTCTTGAGAGAGGAAAAATGCGGATCTCTTGACCATCGATGAGTATAGATTGTGATTTTTGTAACTAAGATCCCCGACTTTTTTTTTTTCAGGTATCAAACTTAGAATTACGAGCAAATATAAATACAGTGTGACGGAATTTGTTAAACTTGTACTATAATAAATTACAACGGTTAAATTAATAAATTAATTTTATATTTAACTAATATTTAAGAAAAATAACTGTATAATTTATTTTTGCTGGTATGCTCTCACACTGTGTATGGATTTATGATTTTGTCAATTACTGTTTTTCTGAAATATACATGAATTTTTTGGGAACGGTAATAGTTAATGTTACTTTCGTTAAAATATTATGCACATCTCTGTGATGATATATGTCTTTTCTAGTTAGGTTGTAGTGGTCCAGTTATTGCATGAGAAATAATTATTTTTTATTTCATATATTTGTTCATGTGTTTAATTATTTTATAAAATTAACTTTAATATTTTGTTAATATTCCTATTTATATTTAAATTTCTTTATGCTGAATGGCAACTAGTTCTAGTTCTGATTCATGATTGCTAGGTTTTGGTTTCAAAACGTTGCTCGTAGTGTCGCATTTCGATAGCTGGAAAATAAAATGCAATAACTTAGCTATTTGTTTATAATTCATGCTGTTACTAGTCATAAATTAATTTTAAACATTAGTAGCCAAGGCTACATCGTGGTGACCCTGATTAATTTTCGAAATGTCAACAAATGACTCTTCTGAAACTGCTATGAAAGATACAGTTCAAAATTAGTAATATCGTTTCAGAAGAAACGAAATTTAATTATTTAGTTTCACAGCTTGAACCTAAGTTCGTCGAAAATATTTGGGACATTATAACGAACGATAGTGCCACAAAATATTCGGATGCTAAAATTAGGTTATTACATTTATTCAAAGAAAGTGAAAATGTACGGATTAAACGTTTGATTACTGGTATCGAACTTGGAGACATGAAACCAAGCCAACTTTTGCAGAAGTTGAGATCAGTTGCTACTACAGATGTGTCTGAAAATCTAATCAAAACTTTATGGCTGGAGAAGCTACCTGACTCCATAAAAAATATATTATTAGTTAGTGATGAAGATGTAACCAAGTTAGCGTCTATGGCAGATAAAATTAATGATATGAATCGGAAACCAGAAGTATTTAGTACTAATGCTCCTTCCGTTCCCGCAAATGATTTGTTGCAAAGAATTACCTTTCTTGAAAAAAAAATTGATCAAATAACCATTCGCTCAAGACGAAGGGACTCGGATTTACGTAATTCACGTTCACGATCTCGAAGCCGATCTCGTAAACGATATGACCCTACTGGCAAATTTTGTTTTTATCACTTTCGTTTTGGAGCAAAATGCATTCCAGAGAAATGCAAGCCTCCGTGTGCTTGGGTAAAAAACGATTTCAAAAACCAGGAAAACTCGAATCTGCAGTAGGTTCAGCGGCAAACGCTGCTGCAGAAAATATGAAGGATTGTCGCAAATTTCGTTTATTCGTTCGTGACCGAAGATCAAATTTGCACTTTCTTATTGATAGCGGAGCTGACGTAAGCATAATTCCTGCTACTTCACAGAATAAATGTAAAACTGAATATAAACTGTATGCAGCTAATGGCACAGATATTTCCACTTATGGCATAAAAACGCTAACTCTTGATTTGGGATTACGTCGTGATTTTCAGTTTCCATTCATAATTGCTGATGTCACAAAAGGTATTTTAGGAGCTGACTTTCTTCACAAATATAAATTGCTTATCGATATAAATAAGAAAAAATTAATTGATGGCGTAACACAGCTTTGTGTCCAGTGTGATGTCGCTGCTATTTCTAGTGATTACTCAGTAACCACATTAAATAAATCCATAAAAAATTTCGATTTACTGTCGAAATATCCCGAAATTTCTAAACCTAACCTTTTTCCTACACAAATTAAACATGGTGTTACACATTTTATTACGACTGATGGTCAACCCGTTTATTCAAAGGCACGACAGCTCGATCCAAAACGCTTAGCTATAGCTAAAGAGGAATTTAAATTTATGCTTGACAATGGAATAATTCGTCCATCAAACTCCCAGTGGTCAAGCCCCTTGGACCTTGTTACGAAAAAGGATGGTTCATATCGTCCTTGCGGAGACTACCGACGATTGAATGCGCAGACGATACCTGATCGATACCCAATTCCTCGCATTGAAGATTTTCATCATATTTTAAGAGGTACAAATATTTTTTCTAAAATTGATTTATTCAAAGCTTATTTTCAAATTCCCATTGCAGAAGAAGACAAATGTAAAACGGCTATCATCACTCCTTTCGGTTTATACGAATTTAATGTAATGAGTTTCGGTTTAAAAAATGCTCCTGCAACGTTCCAAAGATTTATTCATGAAGTCTTTAGAGGATTAGAATTCGTTTTTCCCTACTTAGACGATATACTCATTGCATCCAGTACCCATGAAGAACATGAAAATCACCTTAAATTAGTTTTCGAAAAATTACATACATTTGGGTTAAGAATTAATGTTTCAAAATCTGTCTTTGCTGTTCCCCAAATCGAGTTTCTAGGCTACCTAATTACACCTAAGGGTTCCCGTCCTTTGCCAGAAAGAGTTCAAGCTATTACTAACTACAAACGACCAGAAACAATTCATGAACTTAGAACTTTTCTTGGAATACTTAACTTTTATCGTCGTTATATAAAGGATGCAGCGAAGAATCAAGCATTGCTACATGCGTATCTCAAGGGAGCTAAAAAGAGGGACAAACGTAAAATCGAATGGACTGAAGAAGCTGAAAAACAATTTGAAACGTGCAAGAATGACCTGGTGAACATGGCACTGTTGTCTTTTCCCAATTCTGAACTACCTCTGGCTTTATTTACAGATGCTTCAGATACTGCGATTGGCTCAGTGTTGCAACAATATGAAAACTCCTCGTGGAAGCCAATAGCATGTTTTTCTAAAAAATTAAGTGATACTCAGCAAAAATATAGCACCTATGATAGAGAACTATTAAGCATATATCTTTCAGTTAGACACTTTAAGCATTATCTAGAAGGAAGAGTATTTACAATTTATACAGACCACAAGCCCTTAATATTCGCCTTTCGTCAAAAACTTGACAAAGCAACACCTAGACAGGCTCGCCAACTTCAATACATCTCCCAGTTTTCGACTGATATCAAATATGTAAAAGGTGAGAATAATATTGTGGCGGATACATTATCTAGAGTTAATGAAATTTCATCGATAGATTATGATAAAATAGCTGATGAACAAACTCAAGATGAAGAACTGAAGAGTTTGCAAACCACTACTTCCTTGAATTTCAAGCAATGTTCTCTACCTTCGGGGAAATATTTGTGGTGTGATACATCAACTAAACATGTTCGGCCGTATATTCCTCAGGCTTTCAGACAACACGTCTTTCAACGAATTCATGGTTTATCACATCCAGGAATAAAATCGACTATGAAATTAATGACATCAAAATTCATTTGGCCTAACATAAAAAAAGATGTACAGTTGTGGACAAGAACCTGCATTCCTTGCCAAAAAGCTAAAATCAGTCGGCACACCAAAACAAAATTTGGTGAGTTTGAAGTACCACCAGGAAGATTTTCTGTCATCCATATCGATCTCATAGGACCACTTCCACGATCTAAAGGGAATATTTATTGTCTTACTTGCATAGATAGATTTTCGAATTGGATGGAAGCAATTCCTTTATAAAATATTTCCGCTGAGAACGTCGCAAGAGCCTTTTATAGCAACTGGATTGCGCGTTTCGGCACGCCAAGTAAACTCATTAGTGATCGTGGATCCCAATTTAAAAGTGATACATTACGAGCTTTGTCCAAAATCTGTGGCATCAATTTACAACACACTACTGCCTACCACCCCTCGTGTAATGGCAAAGTTGAGCGCCTTCATCGAACATTAAAAACAGCATTAAAAGCACACAACAACATATCTTGGACGGACACGTTACCAACAGTACTTTTGGGTTTGCGTACTGCTATTCAAGAAGATACCAATCATTCTATCGCGCAAGTAGTTTATGGCCAGAGTCTCAGACTTCCTGGAGAGTTTTTCAGCAAACCAAGTATCCAGACAGCATCGGAGACTTTTGCTAATAAACTCCTGAAACAGATGGAAGTTGTTGGACCGAGACTAATTCGTAAAAATTCATCTGAACATATATTTGTCCATAAAGACTTAAAAACTTGTTCTCATGTGTTTCAGCGAATAGATCGGGTAAAAAAACCTTTGGAACCTCCTTATGAAGGACCATTTCCTGTTATTGATCGCAAGGACAAATATTTTACTATTAGCATAAAAGGAAAACATGTTAATGTATCCCTGGATCGCTTGAAACCAGCATATATTTTAGCTGAGGAAAATTCTCAGTTGATACAACCTGACTACACTAATTTGCAGAGACCGGACTCAAATTCGGATGTGAATCAAAAACATTCTCGCACAGGCAGAACTATACGTTTACCTGTTAGATTCAAGGACTGACTAAATTATTTTGATAGTGGTTAACACTGCAATACTAGTTACTACCTATTTCTCCATCTTCGTAACGTAACTTAGTTACTGGTGGGGGAGTAGTGTAGTGGTCCAGTTATTGCATGAGAAATAATTATTTTTTATTTCATATATTTGTTCATGTGTTTAATTATTTTATAAAATTAACTTTAATATTTTGTTAATATTCATATTTATATTTAAATTTCTTTATGCTGAATGGCAACTAGTTCTAGTTCTGATTCATGATTGCTAGGTTTTGGTTTCAAAACGTTGCTCGTAGCGTCGCATTTCGATAGCTGGAAAATAAAATGCAATAACTTAGCTATTTGTTTATAATTCATGCTGTTACTAGTCATAAATTAATTTTAAACATTAGTAGCCAAGGCTACAAGGTCTCAAGATAAGGGCATACACATTACCATATAGGAATTCATTTATTTTTTTTTTTAACTTAGCTAAAGTTTGCTTCTTAAAGACACTAATTTTTGCAAATGAACTCCTTTTAACTACACTCATGGACACAATCCTATTTTTAGGATATTTTCTACTTCTTTTCCTTTTCTTTCTATAGGCCCTTTCACCCCCCTCTATTAATTTTTGAGCCATTTATTTTGTCCCATCTTTTCTTTCTGGCATTTTGAACTCGTACAAAATGTACGAAGTTCCTTTTTACTCTCCTTAAGGGGGATTGTTGACAAATGTCTTCCTATTCTTTTAACATTAGCAAATTTAGAAACACAGTATCACATGAAAAAAGCTCAGTGAAGTAATGAAAAAGTCTGCTGCTACATAGAATACATCTTCAAAATTCTGCTACAGTAAAAAAAAGGGCATGCTTTATCCTATTATTAATAAATATTTGCCAAATATCACTTTTGCTTTTTTACCGTTTTTTTCGATTAGTATCAATATTGAAAAATAGAGGGCACCACTACTCCATACGGACTGATTGTCAATTTCTATTTTGGGGAACATTTAATTTTTTCTGCATTAAAATATAATTTTTTACTTCAGGGAACGAAGTAACATTCACCATCATTCAATTCATTCATTAAAATGTCATTCTTGCGCAGAAAAATATGCACGTACATCAATTTTGTCTAAAACTTAGCAAACCTAAAACGTAATTGCATCTTTCGCCAAGCAGGAAACTTGGCGAACTTTTTCACGCCATTTGTTGTCGATCGTCTCCAGCTTTGCGTCTGCAGAGCTGAACAGGTTTCACTCATGTACTCTCTATTTTTGCCCTCTTCCCCAAGCAATTTAGGACGAAACATTGAATGCTTTCAATAGCCATTTGCAGAATCAGTGGAAATGTTTACTTCCTAGGTCCTTCAGCTAACGAGTCACTCATTGAACGAAAAATTTCTCAAGCGCAATGTTTGTCTGCTAAATATAATTCAAATAATAAATTATTTTACTAATACCATTAATAAATAAATATCATCTCAGGGTTATGAGAGAACGTCGAAAAATCATTCGATATTTTTTTATGAAGCATTAAGATTACCTTTAAAACTCAGTTACCAAGTTGAAATCATTCTACATAAAAACTTGAATGCTGAACTGATATTTATTTTCGGGTAATTTATAGAACTTAATCATAGAAACTGGAGGCCTTCAAATTATACGTATATTTTCCGAATAATTTCATCATATATTAGGTCAGCACTTCACACTGAATACGTTGAAATTAAGCATAACTGAAACGCTTTTAAAATAGTCTCCAGATATTAGGGATAGTGTGTTATACGCTAAATTTTGCCTCTTCAATAATTCTTATAATATGGCGCTTCTTGTTGAATATTTCAGTATTATTTCGTGCATCACATAGTACAAGTTATCTCATTGCGGAAAGGATGGCATAATTTGATGGAAATTTAAAAGGATGGAAAATTAATGGAAATTTCTAAGGATAAATCGCAAAATTCTGCGAATATTTCGCAGCCGACGAATTTCACTTACACTTCCAAAGAACTTGTCAGATAATGACGCATCATGTTAAATTTATTTTCAAACAGCCAAGCTTTGTCAGTACTAACAGAACCGTTATAAGCGATCAAGATCTTGATTTAAGCTGATGGCACAATTTAATAAGTTTACGTCACATCAATAAGTTACGTCACCTTTTTATTTGATATCGGTTATCATGGTTGATTTGGTTTATTTATTTAATTATAGCAAAGCACACAAGAGCTATTGCGTAAATGGAAAGATGCCTTCCTTGAGAACCGCTACGAACGGCAGAGCGGTAAAGTCACTGAACACTGGTAGCTCGGTCCGAGGTTCGAATCCCACGAACAAAGCGGCTGCACGAGCGTTTTCATGGTTTTCCCAAGTGTAACTTGTACAAGAGCCAGTTTCCCTTTGAAAGTCCTCCACGAAGGCATCGCTTCCCTTAGGCAGATAACTCTCGAAGCTTTGACGTAATTACGTAAACCAAACCAAACCTTAGTTAAGGACTTTTTAAGTGAAACTGGCTTGTACCCATGCTAGAATCACGAAACAATCCATTCAACCAGCCCGTTCGTTGCTATTCGAGCCCTTCGAACTACCAGTGTTCAATGGTAGCAGCTCCTCACCGGTACCGCTCGGCCGTCGGTGAGCTAGTCTGCTGTTATGTAACATGGTTAAATTCGAAAATGGATTCTTCAAAATGTCAGCAAATATTAAAAGCCTTTCGAAATTTCCATAGAAATCTACAGAAAATTCGTGATTTTTTTTTAATGGTGTAAAATTACTAAAAATCCTTAAATTTTGCAGAAATTCCTGCTGTAATAAAGTAGGTCTTGTGGAAGAATTCAAACAATGAGTAATAACTTTACTTTAGAGGCATTCTTTGAATCATTGAATATTAATTAATGTTAAAGCAGATGAAAGATCTTTATCTGGGTAAGTATACGTACCTAAATTTCAATGACCGTTTAAACTTCTCACTGTACATATTAGATCAGGGATGGGTAAACTTTTTCGGTCGCGGGCCAAAGATCGAAAAAGAAAAAAAAAAAAAAAAAAAAAATTTGAAGGGCCAAGATAAATTTTTCTAAAATTTTAAAAACAATATACAAAGTACTACAACTTAAATATGTTCATGAGATGAATGAAATTGCCATTTCATTTTTAAAAGTTCCTCATATTGAGGTTCGAAAGGAGATGTACTAATTCTAAGGAACGAGGCTAAAATGTTTGTCGGTCAGTCTGCTTCTGAAATAATTCTTTCTAATTTCACAGTCGAAAACACTTGTTCACATGTATAAGATGAAGAAAAACCTAGCACTGATTTTCTGGGGATGAGATAATAGATTTTGGAAACTTATTTTCGATATGCAAAACTCTAACTTTGGCAACTTTGGCTCAGTTAGAAACAACCGCTCGAGATGATTGTTAGACTGTAACTCAATTTATTCCAGCTGAAAATCTGACCTCACTGCTTCACAGTTTACTTCAAAGGCATGGTAAAAATATCCAATTCTGTTTGAATGATACTGAAGTCTTTAAATCTGCTTTCGAACTCAAAATGCAGTTATTTCAAGCCATCTTCATAATTCTTTCGATTTATGTTTTGCAGAACAAAAACGGAGAAAGTATTCATCAGTCCTTTAATAAAAAATAATAATATTTAAACAAATTAGAAAAGGAGATGGATATTTAATATATCAATATATATTTCTTTTTATTTGCCACCTTTAAATTCTATTGCCGGCGGGATATAGGACCTTCCGGCGAGCCGGAGTTGGCCCTCGAGCCGTGGTTTGCCCATCGCTGCAATAGATGAAAATACGTGTGGATAATATTTTCATATGTTATCAATAATTTTAGTAAGATATAAAATTTTAAGCAATATTAAAAAATAAATTATGATGTCTATTTCTGCTAGTTGCAGAATTTTCACCTTAAACCTTTAAATGGACAAAGAAATTTTTTTCGCCTTCTGGCTATCGAAATCCAAAACCTTAATTAATAAATATTTTGTGTACATCAAACTTTTTCTGTACAAGTTCTTGGAAAAATCTTGATAATACCAGGGATAATAAGCTTTTTGTAAAAAATTATACTGAATAGGTCAATATTGCGCAATAATAAGTGAAAAGAGCCTTTACGTTAAATGAATAAATTTATTATGTTCTTTGTTATTAAATATGCATTTACCTTTTTTATTTCCTTGTATGAAGTAAAAGAAATATTACTATTATTAAAAATTACTACTATTATTAAATATTACTATTATTAAAATTTACTATTATTAAATTATGTACGAAGTAAAAGAAATTAATAATTTTGACTATTTTTTGGGGTGACTTTTGCCACCCGTACGTACAGAATAAAGTACTCCTCCACCGGAGGTTTTCTAAAAATGCAACTGGCTCGTATCCACATTCCCGTCTGAGAAAATTCACGAAAACTCCCCTGCAAGAACTTCTCTGAGGATCTGAACACTAGTCGATTTAGCAATTTTCAGCTATTTTACCGTTTAACGGCTAATGAGTCTCAAGAATTATTTTAATTACTAAACAAATGCCAGGCCTTTTACCATCAGGTCATTAGGCGACGAACTCTCCAATACTTTTTAACAGTGAAATAAAAATCATTTATTGCAGAACACTCGTCCAGACAAGCAGCGGTCGTGCCTTGTTCAGAGGCATAAGCATTCCGTACCGTGCCCATGCGCATAGGTTAAAAATCAATGCTTGGAAAGGCTGTCGGCTGAATTCATTTCCTATAAAGTTTTAGGTATTGGTGTATGTGCTTACGGCAAAGCCTCAAGGGCTATCTGCCTAAGGAGAGGAATGCCTTCGTGGAGGACTTTCTAAGGGAAACTGGCCCGTATACACGTTACACATGGGAAAAACCACGAAAGCCCCATGTAGCCAGCCCATTCGCGGGATTCGAGCCTCGGACCGAACTACCAGTATTCAGCGACTTTACCTCTCGGCGGCTGGTGGGGCCTTATACACTTTTAGGAGCGCCTTGACTTTGCTTAGGCTCGAGAGTACACTTCCTTACCGTTTGCACTTTTATAGGAGTACCGAAAACATTATTACAGTTAATGATGTGCGTTGTATTTTTGTTACCATAAGATTTAATTTATATACAAAAATGTAGTGAATTTTTTTTCCTGGAGAGAGAATTATTTTTTCCAGTTCGCTAACTTCGTAAATATGTATAAATGTTTTTAATAAATGTATTCTTTATTTAAAACCATTCATATTAAAGGTGTTGTAATAATTAATTCATTATTTCATGTTCATTACAGGTCTACCAACAGCCGAGCGGTAAAGTCGCTGAACACTGGTAGTTCGTTTATAACTCTGTTTGAAAAGGAAACATTCAATTTTATTTCTGAGAAGCATAACAGAATGAGAAAAAATTAATATGCAGAATTCAAAATATTCATTTACTTATTTACATTTGACAGAAAATTGCAAATACGTGTCGAAACTGGCTAATATTCAGTCTTTTCATTTTTATTTATTTCCTAAATTATTATTATTAAATCAAACATTAATTATCTATCAGGAAGCAAATTTAAAATAATAAATACTAGAACAAAAGCATAATAAAATCATTTAAATTATAGTTTAGCTTTACAGATGATGAAAGAAAAATTTCTTATATTATATTGATGGAGGGTGTACAATGTGGTGTGCGTTACTCTAATGTAAGTATACCTAACCTAATTTAATTATGCAATATCAAATTTCAATCAAATATAGATTTCTGCAATCTAGATTAAAAACAACTGCTGAACAACAGACTGAGTTAGTACATTGCAAACCTACACAGCAGTAATAAAATAAAACATTACCCTCTATATCAGGGGTCTCCAAACTACAGCCCGTGGTCCAAATTTGGCCCACGAGCCTTATCAATTCAGCCAACCAATTTGTAAATAGTTTTATAAAATTTAAAAGAAGCAAGATACCATACACAATAACTATTTTATATAACAAATAATCGATAAATATATTTACAGTCATGCATGTTCTTTCTAAAGCATATTATAAATATTATACTACTGTTTCTAAATTTACAATGAGTAAAATATAGCCAACACTCTATTATAAAATTTGTCATATTTTTTTTTATGAGAAAAAAGGTTCCATACCCACTTTCATAGTAGAATTCTAGATTTGTTCATAAAAATTTTTACCAACAATTTTGTTTAAATATTCAAAAAAAATTTTTTTAATGTATATGTTAAAATTTATCATCGCATTTTGAGCCCCCCACAAATATGAAATGCCTATGAGAGAGTTTTCATCTGATCAAAATGTGATGCTAAATTGTTACAACAAGCAAGGAAATCCACTTATAAGTAAAATTACATCGCAAACCAAAGAAATCTTTGATATGCTGCGACAAGATTGTTTTTGCAAACGTTTAAACAATTTTAAGAAATTCATGTTAGGTGAAACAACATGAAATTCTAAAAACCCCATTTCTTCGGATTATCATAGTAATATAGATTCAAATTCATTATATTACATCACCACGGAGTGATGAATTAACTACGTATTGGCCGTCAAAAGATAGTAAAAGAGGTAATATGTCCTGCAGGCTAAAGAAGTTTGGAGACCCCTGCTATATATGAAGCAAATTCATAACATATAGAATGCTTTCATATTATGTAAAAATTACTAAACTGACAGTGCTGATTAATGATAGCTTTCATTTTAATTTTAAATGCTATTTCTGAAAACAAACGTACATTGTGTGCATAGAATAAACACATTTTATAAGAAATAAAAGTTAACAAAAGAACACATAAAAAAAATCATGATCTCTCTAATTGATAAAGGTCAAATAAACTATGTTATTAAGTGCTTTAAAAATATCGCATCAGTTTACCTAATTTTTAACTGTAAATGAACAGAAAATTAAAAAACTACACATAACAAGTAAAAATTAATCTGATTATCAAATAATACTGATTACAAGCAATCACTACATAACAAAGAATTAACAAATAGAAAGAAATATTGTCCAGTTAACAAACAGTTTATGAATAACTAGCTTTTACATTTACATCGCTTTTAAATAGCATTTTTGTAAAACAAACTGCTAGTTTACGAAAACTGCTGGAGACAAGATAATTCTTAAATGCTATAATGATAAAACTTAAATATTCAACAGATAGCATTAACTTCTTGCATGTTAAGGGGACATGTGACATGTCGACTGGCAAAATGCAACTATTTCGAGACGAAAGTTATTAAGATATAACTTTTCTCAAAATAAACTTATACACGATTCATTTTTTTCATTTAAAATGCATAGATTACAGATTACAGAAAACACATAAAATATATATTAAATGCCTAATATTTTTAAAAACCAGTTGTTTAATTTCACTTACCTTTGACGAATCTCATCGGACAATGTGCTAGTTCGGTACACTTTTCTTAAAAGGTACTGCACCAATCGTCCTCAAATCGTGCATGGTAGTTAAAAATATATCATTTAAGAATAATAAGCAGTATTTTACATTTTACTTAAAAAGAAAAAATATTAAAAATAAATTAGTAAAATGCTTTGAAAAATCACAAAAAAATTAGTATTAAATTATTAATATATCCAATACTAATGCTCGTAAATTTTATATCCTGCATAGTTTCAAAGAAATAGTAATGATAAACAACTATGGAAAATTGGCACCTTCCAGGTCGAATAGTTTTCAAGAAAAATGTACCGAAAGTTAAGAAAAACACATTTTGAGAAAAACGAAAAAAAAACATTTAAAAACTAATAATTTATAAAAAAATATCATTTTAATATTTTCCTGTACCATAATCATCTTGAATTGACATTTCTACATCAAACTGTTTTTGTTTTATAAATTTATTTTTCTTTCTGGCCATTTTAGAAAGCTTTTAGTAAGCGAGCTGTCCCTCACGAATTCTAAGACAATCTATTTTTCTCAGACTCTTTACCATATAAAACCCTGGTTGCATTCCTAATAATTCCATTACTTTACTCCGGCTTTGTACACCATCATTAAAACATATTATGGCATCGAACAAACCCAATTTTAAGGTGATAATACTCACAAAAACAGTTTTTGGTATGCGTATCCAGATGCAATTATTAAAACTTTCATTGGGGTTTTGAGTTCGTCCGTGTAAGCACTTTGACAGCAGTTTTTTGTCAGACAGACTTCTAAACACAGCATTTCCACTTTTATGTCAGCATTTCCACTGTTATCTGCAACTGTTTCTTTTACAGCTTTCAACATGGATTCTTCAGCAATTTCTGATAATACAGGTAACAAAATTTTGTTATACTTCTGAAAGTCACTTGGCGGAGGGGGTAAGTTCCTAACAGCGCAGAATGTCTCTGCAGCTTTCTTCCCTTTACCAATGCAACGCATTGCATAAGTAAGGCGTAAATTAACATCGTAGCATCTTTTAGATTTTTTAGATGTCACACTACTCGTAGAATATCCACATGCAGTACACAAATACAGTAAACTTACTGCAAGTCCTCTGCGGGAATTACTTTGGTCTATCACATCAAAAGAATCACATTTCCCACAGTTCTTACATTTTGCAAATGCCTTCAATAAATGCAATAATGTTTCTGTTTCAATTATAAAGTTTCTACTCTTCTGAGACTCTAAAACTCATCTTCGCCATTAACTATGCCGATTTTGTACTCAGATGCACTCATATTTAGGGAAGACTTACTTACATTATGGGTAACATCTTTCACATATGTATGTTGATTTCCGATATATTTTCTCTTCCCGAATGATTTTTTTCTCGGCATTTACTTATTTAAAACTTTTATTCACTACGATAACACAATAAAACAATCAAAAATAAACACAGAAAGCACGAATTTAAATGAAAAAGAATGAAAAGAATAGCGAAACACAAATTAAACTAAGCCAAGTTGTAAATACGAAATTCGACAATTATCCACTACACAGCTTAGTGAATAAGCCAATTTAAAAACGTGTTGCCAAATGTCTTTCAAAGAATCATATTCTGACCAAGGAAGTAATAAAAACTGCTAAAACATCTGTATGTGCAAGTGATAATAAACAACGATAAAACATCTGTCCCTTTAAACTTGTGGGCATGCCAGTGCTTGTTTACATTTTAAACGAGAGATTTCGCCCTTTTAAAATTTCGAAACACGCATAAATTATATATTTTTGGAATCGTCTGAGTCTACTTTATTTTTCTAGAGCAAAATTGAAAATTCGAAAATTTTTATGTCGTTTGTCCCCTTAAGAAGCAAATCTTGTTTAATGTCTCCTCCTATATGAAATTATGTAATTTCCTAATTTCAAAGTATTCGGTAACTGAAAATGTTTCAACCAAAAATTAAATAACACGTCTAAATATCAGTATAGCGTGAGCACTTTCACTACTAATTGCATTGAACACACATGCTAGGCCAAATGATCTTTACTCACCATAAAAGTTTTATTTATTCGAATTAATATGATTAAAAAATTTTGATGAAAAGTACGTAATATGGACAATATAAAAATACTAACCCCGAATAAAAAGAATCCTTACTTACCAGAATGCGTTTCTTATACTGTCACGTTTGTTTTACTTGTTTGTTACATTGCACAAATTCATAATAAAAATATGGTGCCAAGAGTTTGTATTTTAACATGAGCGAACACTTCGCCAAAGATAGCAACACATAATTCTGACGTCAGAAATCCAGGGCAACGGTCAGCGCCATCTATTGTCAAAAGGCAGCATTCGTAATTCTCAAAACTTACTCTTAAATACGAAATTGCCCCCTTTCTATATACCTTTCCTTCTCACCTATGCTTGATTTTTCGCCTACGGTGCAGAAAGACTTAGCGGGTGCAAAATAAGACATCTGTCTACTTTGTCTGTCTGTCTGTCTTTGCAATGTCAGAAAAATTGGGACACGTTATTAACCGGACCTCTTCTCGCTCCTCCCACTAAATGGAACCCTCTCATTGGTTATAATGAAAGTCAATCAGGCATGACGTTGAGATGAAGAGTTTGGGCTCCGGGTTACTAGAAGAAGTACTTTATGTATGTCATAGTAATGAAGAGCAACTCAAATATCGCCAATTTGTCGTGATTTTGGGATCTTCGCGCATTTTCTTTGTTCTTTACTGAAATTTTTTGTTCGTATGCAGACAGAAATTTTCCATAAGCTAATCACTAATTTTAATGCTTTAACGTATTAAACGCTATTTTATAAGGAGAAGCATTTACAATATACTCTGAAATATTTTTTAATCACTTAATACTATAACAATAATTCGTATCACTGAAATAATTTTTCAGTATTTCCTGAATTAAGTTTTTATCAGGATCATCAAAAGTCTTTCGATATGAAGCATGGTTTATTAATCTTTGAACAAATGTAGTTTCAAAATATTAGTCGTAATTTTATTTTCTAACATCTCATAGTTAGATCTTTTATAATTTTGAACTTACGTTATCTTTTCTCAAATAAAATTCGTAAATTGTGAATGATCAGAATAGCTATTACTCTACACCGATTTCAGGAGGTTTTTATAACACAAAATAAGTATAATAATAAATGTTTAATAATTTTAATTTATCTTAATTTAATTTGATCTGTTTTTATATTGTAACAGATTTGCAACAACAAAATATCCTTGATTCAACTTACTTATGTAAACTTGTCATTGTGATATATAAATTATACTTTATAATTGAGATTTTCATCAAATTTCTATGCACCTCATACAACTAGTTAATAATAAGTAAATGGTGTATCATGTTGTATATGGTTAAACTTTGTAAAAAATTAAGAAATCATATTGCATGGTTTCAAATTATAAATAAACTGTTTAAATCTCCTTTAATTAGCAAATTAAAATGGTTTGGATAAATTTATGTTACTTTTGTTTTGGATAAGTAATTATCGTTTCTTTTAGAATTTTCTGTTCAATAGCTCATTTTAATAATTAAACATATGTTTGATTTGGATCCCATCAGTGGCCAAGCAGTAAAGTTACTGAATACTAATAGTTTGACCTGAGTTGGATTCCAATCGAAAGGTTTGGCTACATGAGCATTTTTGCAAATTTCCAATGTGTAACTTGGATACCACTCTAGAAAGTCCTCCACAAAAGCACTCCTCCCTTTTGACAAATAGCACTCACATGCTGAAGAATTTTCTGCTGAATAGCTAGCTTCATTTATAAAGCAAACTGAACTATGTTTGATTTGAGATTAATTAAAAAATGAAAGGCAACTAAAAGCTTAATTATCATTTATTTTAATTTTTTAATTTTTCTCTTCAAGTTAAACAGCAAAATACAACTAATAAGTTAATATAGTAGAGAAACTAATACATAATGATCATACTGGGTATTTTCTGGGCACTTGATATAAGAAATACAAAAATAAACTGTTGATTGACTCCATAAAAATAAACAGATTTAAAGATTTTATTCCAGTTATTGAAAAATTAGTATATATATTGATTAAATGTGTGCAAATTAAAGATTAAAACTTTAACGTGCAACTGATTTAATAGCAGAGTAGGTAACACTGATTTCTTGAATTTATGGGTTCCTGTGCTAGGCGAGAAAATGCTGACATCCTTAGCTATTTATAATTCATTCTAAGGAAGCATTAGATCTTTGTATAGTTAATTTTCTTTTTAAAAAAATGTACATTAAGATGGTAAATAATGATTTTATGTTTCTACTGGGTTACTAGAACTTGTATTTTAAGGTTATTTTAGTAATGAAGATCAACTCAAATATTACCAGTTTGTCCTGATATATTCTTTGTAGATGTATTCTGTTCCTTTCAAAATGTTTATTGATCATTTACTTGTAAGATAGTTATGAAATAAAGTATTTTCTCCTGTCCTTCCACATGTCTTCATGGTGTAATTGAAAACAGACTCGATGCATATTCTAGAGTTTCAGGGTTCCTGTGAGAACATTGCACATTTTTCACACCGCCTGCTTCAAAATAATCTAATGATGTCACATAGTACTTAATTGTTCAAAAGCTAGTCAATAATTTTAATGCTTTTTGCTATTTTGTAGGGAGAAACATTTATATTATAATATGAAATATTTTTATAATCACTTTATATTATTGAAAAATTAGTAATTATATTTGCTATTTAATAGCTGATTTAATAACAGAATTGTTAGTGCTGTGGTTTCGTTAATTTTGGTTCCATTTCCAGCTGAGGAGATGCTGATGTCCTTAATTATTTATAATTCATTCTAAAAAAGCATTAGATCTGTGTACAATCAAGTTTCTTATTCAAAAATGTACATTAAAATGCTAAATAATGATTTAATGTGTCTGAGTTAAATTATAAAAATAATCCAATTTCTTTGTGATGATCTTGCATTTCATTATTAGCTTAAAATGTATTATGACATGGATATGTATTAGTTTACTACTCACACATTTAAAAAATAAATACCTTAAAACTTCCAGACTGATATAATTAAAAGTTCAAGATAGTGTGGTATCTTGATATTGTGCTTACATCAAAATTTTAACTAAGCTTTACACATTTGAGCAATATAATCACAAATTAAATAACTGACCTAAATTTCTGTAACATAACATTTAATGATTATGAAAAAGCACACAGTGACTTAACTATCTAAAGATAAAAATTACCTTTATGGCTGGTATTCTATTTAGGATTGAGAAAAACCACAAAGCCACCTTTACGGCTAGCCCATTTCTAATGATTTCAATGCTTTGAACTATTAATGTGTGGATGGAGAACCCCAACATACTGATTTTTTTTTGCTCAAAAGACTTCTCCTTATCTAAGCAATTAAAATTTTTCTAAAAGACATATATTTCATACATAAAATATCAGTAAATGACACATTTAAGTTTTTATATATATATATATATTAGATTTATTTAAAACATTTTAATGAACACTATATATTATACTTAGGTTCAAGTCATAGAATATCTAAATATTAATTCTGATTATTGATTTAGTCCCACACGTAGCTGAGTAGTTAAGACT
This sequence comes from Stegodyphus dumicola, assembly GCF_044657685.1. Lineage (NCBI taxonomy): Eukaryota > Metazoa > Arthropoda > Arachnida > Araneae > Eresidae > Stegodyphus > Stegodyphus dumicola. The sequence goes on from NC_140773.1 coordinate 179,759,835, forward strand.
GCTGAATGCTGGAAGTTTGATCATAGGTGAAAGTACTGGCTGTATGGTTTTTCCTGTGTGTAACGTAAATGTGAGCCGTTTTTCCTTAGGGAAGGCAGATAGCCCTCGTGTTCTTTGCTGTATTCAAATATCCTAATCTAAACTTTTATTCATTTTTTTCCATTTAGTGAATATGGCAGAGATAGTTATAATTCTTATGTATTACAGTGCAAGGATAAATTGTTGTTAATAAAAATAAACAAATAAGTTTCATCTTTACCCTCCCCCCTGTGTGTGTGTATGCATGCATAAAATTTTGATTTTTCCATCTAAATTTGTTTTTGCGTTTAATTATTAAACTTGAAATGTCAGTTTAATGCCGCATATGTAACTCAAGTGCATTTTTATCCAACCACAACTTTTTTTTTTTTTTTTAACTGCAGTGTGTGTACAAAACTTATTTCATTTTACTTTGGATTCACTAAAATTTTTAATTCGATACTGCCATTTTACCTCTGCAAGATGATTGTTTTCAGAGATAATCAAATCTTGAGCTTATGAGAAAACAAATCACTCGTGGTAGTTCTAAATTTTTTTTAGCTTAAGGAACAATGTAATAAAAAACATGAGAATTTCTTAATCTTTTTCTTGAATCTTCATTGGGCTACATTTTGTTATTCTATTGAAGTATTTATCATCCTTGCTGCATAATACAGTCAAAAGTCGTTAATCCGGACTCGTCGGGACTTCGGCGATTCCGGATTATAGATCATCAGTTTAAATCTGGTAAGATGGCATGCAGAAATTATAAAATTAAAAATATGAAACCGTAATTTATGAAATAAAGAGCAATTATTATCTAAAGGGTATCAAAATTTACAAAAAGAAAAAGCTAAATATTTATTTGTTAACTTTATTAAACATTTCTTTCAATGTAAGTTGTTTAATATGCTTCATTTCATGTGATAATACTTTCTCTTTAATGCTATTAAACAGACATAATTTCTTGTTTAATTACAAAGTTCCGCTGTTCAAGTCCTATAATTGCTGTGTCGAGAATACCGACTAATTTGTCAATCGAAATTTTTTCGTTTTCAATAACCTCTGAGTCACTTTCTTCACTATCGGAAGCGAATTATAATGACGAGGAACTTGATTTAAATCATATCAAAGACCGAGTACATCGAGATGAAATACTACATTTAGTAAAGAATTATAAGCCAAATAAAATAAAAACATCTGCCCTGAAGATAAGGATAGTGCTGACAGATCAACTTCCAATTCATTACACGCCGTGTCGTTTCCTTTCCCCCGCAGAGCAGCGTGAAAGTGATAAACATATTTCGGAATGATTAGATAATCAAAGGATACGTCTTTATCCATTTTTTGCAGCAATTCCACTTTCTGTCTAATGGACTTCGAAACATACTTTTGCTTTGTAGATCCTTTACATATTAGTAAATATATATCGGAAATTTTATTTGACATAATCGAAGTTCAAGCTTACTTTTATAAAATTGCTCTAACAGTCTGCAAAAAATAATAAGCAGGATTCAATTCGAAGATTAAAGAACAACGCAATCTGCAACATTAACTGAAATAGATAATTAGATAATTTTAGCGTATACCGTCCGTTATACATTAAACGCGCATGAGTAAACGTATTATACGCATGCTCACATGTATATTCGCAGCCGTAAAGGTCTTACGCGCACGCGTAAACGCCTATGCGCATGCGTGAACGCGACGCATACGAAGAAAGTTTTTAGCTTTGAGGTTCGGATTATAGATCATTCCGGATTATGGGTGTCCGAATTAACGACTTTTGACTGTAATTGCCAGTTTTCAGAAGTTATAATTCAGTGTAATGTAATATTTAATTTATCTTTCACATTAAAACTTCAAAAATAATGAGCATCCTTTTTTATATCTTTATTTCATTTTGATTTTTATAATAATTAAGAGATAGAAGTCTTCAAAGGAATATAGCTGCAATTTGTTTTAAAATTTATTAAGATCTATAAAGAAGGCAATACAAGAACATGTCATATATGCATAAGAATTTTGGTCCTTGTTTAGTAGCAAGAGGCTTAAAAAAGGAAGAGAACGTTCTGACTGGCTTCCCAATGTAATCTAAATATCTTCAAGATTTTGCCATCAAGTAACTTCCTGAATTCTAAAAATTACGTCACCTGTACTTCACCAGGTGACTAGTCCTGTGTTTTAGACACCATACAGTTGGCAGTTTGGAAACATACACTAAAGTTTTAGCATTTTCCTAAAATATGATTAAGTAAAAATAACCTCGACTTTACAATATCCTGATTTAATGAAAAATTTCATGAATTATGTCACACTTTGATTACTCTTAATTGTTTGAAATGATATTTTTGCATCCTTAATTGACAAACTTAATGACTATAGCACAGGGAATTTTAAAAAAATTACTGAATTTAATTCAATGAACTTTTCATTAAGTCACTCGTGTGCAAAATTAAGAGAATTTGCAAATTATGTTTATTTTTAAGAAAAGTTTTGAATCTAAGGTACTAATTATGCCGCCAAAGAATTATGCAAATATTCAGAGTCGAATACGTAACCGTACATGTGCGTATCTGCGGAGCTATGATCGTGAAAAGAATGTCAGCGCACGAGGGGTTATCAACAATACTGGATATTAATCTGCATTGTGATTGCACCTGTATGTAGTTGTGTATATTTGATATCTCCTTTTTTAATATCTAAATTGTATTACACTTCATTTGTATTCTTATTTCATTGTCCCTTTGCTGTGTATATCAGAGACTTCGAGGATTTTTTCATCCCTCCATTTCATGTGTTCTATAACCACTAGTTGGCACCACATTACAGTAAATCACCTATCTGCATGTTGGAAAATTTTTTATCACCAGTTCGGACTAGCATCCACTTTTGCGATGGAATCAAAGAGTTAAATGCAATGGTAACCACAGTAATTTGCTATAGATTTCGCCGATTACGGTGTGTATGTATAAAGCCAATGACCCAGAAGAGTTCTCCCAGATTCGGGTAAAAGCCAGTTAGTTACATGCCTGTTTCAAAGCCACGCTCGGCGATTAACGGTAGATTGTCGCCAGATCAATCAGAAGCGCAGGTAGTTAAAGAGCTCAATGTGACACCCAGTGTCGTCAGCAATTTATGGAAACAGTTTCAGGACTTTGAAAAGTTCAACCAAGATCGACAACCAAGGTCCAAAGCCGACCAAAATCCACAACGACGATTGAAGCTCACTATTTGCCTCTTTCAGCGCTGCGACACAGAACTGCTACAGATTCACAACTCTCACCTGAGCTCTGTGCTGCCGCTGAAATCCGAGTTTCACGGTTTACAGTTGTCTGAAGGCTTCATGAGATAGGGCTGTATGCCAAAAGACCTGCTATTTGCGTTCCGCTCACTTCAATACACAGACTTCAGTGCGTGCTTTTTACACGAGCCGAGATATGCCTGGCCATTGATTCTTATTGTGCCTGCATCTGGAAAGAGCCTGGAACACGATACCATCCCTCCCTCATCATGAGAAAGGATCATTACGGTGGTGGAGGTGTAATAATTGGGTAGGTATTATGCTGAACGGCCCCACACCTCCCTTCATGTGTTTGACAAAGGCTTTCTGATTTCTATGAGGTATAGAGAGGCAGTCTTAGATCGTATGTTTCAGGAGCGCAGTTGGTCCGGTGTTCCTGTTAATGGATGACAAAGCTCGTCCACATAGGGCTCAGCTGGTCAACAGTAACCTGGAAAGTGAGGATATTCGCCACCTGGCTAAACAACGCAACACCTAACTGAAATAATATATCCCTATAAAGCATGTCTGGGACGCTCTTAGAAGGGCAATTTTCCCCCTTCCAAGAACCATCCTGGAGTTGAAAACTGTCTTGTTGCAGGAATGAGACCGACTGCCATAAGGGCTCTTCATCTGCGTCCTGTCTAGTATGCCGTCACGCTACACGACCTGTCTGGCTATAGAAAAGACCATACCTCATATTAGATCTTAGAGAGATGTTAATTTATTTTACCGATGTTTATTTAGAGCTTCATTGATAATCATGAGACATAAAATGACTTGGAATGTCACATTCCTTTCTCTGTTATAAATGTATATTCATAGCGTAATTTTAAAATAATTCATATTCAGCGATTTTAAGTGATTTACAATAAATTTGACAGATGAACTCCTGTGTAAATAGAAAGTTTAAGAAACATTAATGAAGTTCTCCTGTATTTATGTCTTTATTCTAAACAACGCAACACCTAACTGAAATAATATATCGTTAGTTTCGCTTTCAGTTTCAGGATAGTTCTAAAAAATTATTTCAACTTTTTAAAAAATTAACAGTATTCAGGATCTTACCTGTTTTTGAGGTGATCCTTTCTACTTCTCAAGGTTCCATATGATTTCGATCTTGTGCGAAAGTGATTTTCAGTACCGATATTAGACCTAGAAATATTTTGTTCTTTTCAGAGATGGACGCAACTAGAGAGTTTACTGCATTTTGTTTTATTCCGTCACAAATAAGGTGATGAACGATTTCATCACGTTTGAATATTTGTGAATGATTTTATGTTATGCCCTGTTAATTATAATTAAATAAAGGGAAACTTTTTTAAAATTATTTCGTGTGATATTTGAATATGATGCAAATGTTATGGCATTTTTTAACCATATTTAAAGACAATATCCACAGCTAACTTTTAACAGTTACCGTTATTGAATCTAAGAATCTCTAGAAACTATGCATTTTCGTCTCAAAAATATAATAAATAATGTAACTGTTCAATAACAGACTGACAATACTTTTTATAAATTTTAAATAACTTTGAATAATTCGTACATTTATCAGTTAACCAGATTTTTAAATCGCTATAATTTAAACACTTTTTTTTAATATGCTTGGCACTTTTTTCATTTTTGGCATTGCGAGCTTGGTATATAACATTATTCGAATTATCGAAAACAGTTTTAAAAAATTATATTTGAGAATGCAGGTCATGATATAAAGAATTATCGCATTTGGCCTTTGCCTGTTCTCATGACTAGCACGTCCAGCTGTCATGAAGACCAAACATTAGCTTAGTCTTGCTGATTTTTTATGGCAGTTTATGTAGCACCAATGTGCGTAATAAAAAAACTGCCCATTAAATTATTCATAAGTCAAATGAAACAGTTTACACATTGTGTTGTTTATTGAAAGAATACAAGACTAGCGATATTTTTTAAGATGTTTACACATTCACTAAGTTATTTATTTTTGGTTATGTATTATGTTTTATTATTTGTATTGTAATACAGTATTTGTCTAATTTTACCAATTTTTCCTATTGAGACATAGAACTCTTGTGTTAATTTACAATGAACTGAAATGTAATAAATTTATTGTTTAAAATATAAATAGGATTTATATTTTAAACCTGTTATTTGTTTATCTATTTATTAAATATTCATAAAAATATATTCAGATTAGGTAGTGAACTGATTTTTAGGATAAAAAAGACACGAAACCACTAGAATTAAAAAAATGATCCGACAGACTATTTTACCAGATTTTTCTGTGGCACTATGTTAAATAAAGATTACACACCCACGTGTTAAATAAAGATTCTTTTCAAGTACCCTAAAAAACTTTGATTTTAGAAAACATTAATTATGTCCGTGAAGTATTTTATTTGTTATATTTATAATACCGCTGCCATAGCTTCAGCCATGGCATGCGAGTCCCCAAGAGCGAAATAATGATATATTTCATTATTTCGCTCTTTATTATCCATTAAAATGGGGGTATCCCCTCAACCAGAGGTTCATTGTAGCCCAAATAAGTCTGTAGAGTTCAAAAAAAAAAAAAAAAAAAAAAAAAAAAAAAAAAAAAAAAGGTGAATTTAAAGATTTAATAATGTCCTTATTCTTCAGAAACACAATTTGGGTACAGTAAAATTAAGTAATCATGCTAGAAAATTAATTTCTTTAAAGTTGCACAGTAAACACCACGTGATGCGAGGTGGCCAATAGCGAGTGAAGGAGTCATAAGACCGCGAACTAAAATTTTCACTGAAAGCAAAGTCTTTGCTTTAAAACACTACACAGTACTAAATAAATTCTTGGTTAAATAAAAACAAAAGGTAAGAAATATAAGTTGCAATCAAAGTCCATAAGCTTTGTCAGAGCATAGTCCATAACGTAAACTGATCTTGAGTAATGAAGAGTAATAAGATACGCAGTGGCGTCGCGAGCATAACTGGCGCCTGGGGCAAAATACCTTTTTGGCGCCCCCCCTCTCCCGAAAAACAGTAATATGATGAAAATCTTGTTTGGAGGCGCCCCTCTGCGAGCGGCGCCCGGGGCATCATACACCCCCTTGCCCCCCCTTCGCTACGCCACTGAAGATACGTAAAATAAGTAGAAATAAAAGATATACACTGTACACTACCACCCATAATGCATCATGATGTATAGTTCGCGGTCTTTTATCTGTGGGTTCTTTAATGGCTAGGTATTGTGAGTTTTTCAGTTTTTCAAAGAAGTTGTGTGCTGTAGTTAGTATTTGATCATGAATCGGGTGAATTTTTAAACCCTTATGGATTTGCGCGTTCCGCACAAACCAATTTGTTATGCTACGGAGAATCTTATTAGGTAAGACGTTTTTTTTCTAGGGTTCAATTTATCCGGCAGCTGCCCATGCAGGAACTCCATAGAGTAGAATTGGTCTGATGAGGGTGATATAAAGATTTCTCTTAGTATTCAGATTTAATTTAGATTTCCTTCCAAGCAGGGAGTAAAGAGACATAAACGCTGCATTAGCTTTATTGATGGTATACTGGATACCAGTCCTTGAAACTTAAAGCTTTGTCGACGTACACTCCTAGGTATTTATATGAGCTTGCTACTGGAACAGGTGAATTATCTATTTTAATATTGGAATTAACTGGAAATTTTTTTCTGTATCTGCGATATAAAACAACACAACATTTTTCTGCGTTAAGTTTAATTTTCCAAATTTCACAATATTTGTTGATTAGATTAGCTTGCATTTGGAGTTTGTCAAGACCATTTTTGTCCGCATATTTATAAATACTTGAGTGTAGTGGGAAAGGCATGTCATTTATAAAAATATTAAAATAGTTCGGTCCTAAAACAGACCCTTGAGGGACGCCTCGGAAAATCTCTTTCTTATGAGAGAATTTCTCCACATCTTTACTTGAAACGTGCGACACTAGAGATAAGAGTAGGTAAGTTTAATGAAGCTATTAGGCAGAAGGAAATTTGACAATTTGTGGAGTAAGCCAAGCATGCCAGACTCGGTCAAATGCCTTCTCAAAATCGAGAAAGCATGCTGCTACTCCATTCTTTTTTCTAAATTCTTGGGCGATAAATTCTACCAGGTGGAGTATCTGATGAGTAGTACAGTGTCCTTTTCGGAAACCAAATTTGTTCCTATCAATGCCAATTTGGTAAGTCTTGTACTGATGACACGTTCAAAAACTTTGCAGAGAGCCGGTAACAGGCTGATGGGTCTATAATTTTTGGCATATTTAAGGTCTTTTCCAGGTTTCAAGATGTTAACCCTCCAGGCGGCAAGGCCGTATATATGCGTTCGAAAATAATGGCTCTCATAGCGGCAAGGCAGCATATATGCGTCCAAATATTTTGGTCCTCATGGCGGCAAGGCAGCATATATACGTAAACCTAAATTTGGCACGAAACGGCAAAGCAGCATATATACGGCCTGTCTCAGAATGCCCTCCCCTCACTGCTCTTAATGTAAACTGACAGGTGATAATTTTCTCTGCGGGAGGTAATTGAGGAGAGGAAACTATCTATTCGCTAGGGGCAAATGGGTTTTATCGTTAGGTTTTGAATAACAGTTCGAAATAAATAGCTCGCTCAAAACTTCCAGCTGTTCTGTGCTTATACCAGCTATAGTAAACTTAAATGTTTATATATAAATGTAAAGAGAATTTTCATTTTCCAGCCTAATTATTCTCCAAATTTTAGATACAGTTTGGCAAAATGTAATTGGAATTAAAATTAAAATTGCAAGAAACTGCAACAATATTTTGAAATATGTGATTTCAATTATATTGCATTTGTAATTAGCTTCGCAATTACAATTAGAAAGTAAGTACTTTTTAAATGCAACAATAATGTATATAATTGCATTTTAATTTGTAAGGATCTTAAGTTTTACTAACGTTTATTTTATTTTAAATCTTTACTATCACTTCTTATTTTCTACTTCCGGCCAGAATTATAAGCGTGAAGGAGTTTATGCAAAGTTGTCTGGCGAACGCCAAGTATTTAAGTGTGGCCTTTTTGCCAAGCAGAAGAGAGGAAGCCGTGAGTTCGAAGCAGGCCGCTTACCTTAGAAGTTACGCAGTTGCTACTTTGCCTTCCAGGCCAGAGGTTTTAATCCTCTTGATAAATTAAACGTATTGTAGTGTTCACAGTCTCTGTGCTACATACGCTTTCTGTTATTATAAGGCCAATCTTATTCTAAAGTTAAATTAGAGTTTAGTTTTATTTTGATATCTTTTAAGTTAGACCCCGAGTGGAGGGTCATTGTATTCCGAAGTACGGAAGTCATTGTATATAAAGAAAAAAATAAAGGGTTTTGTATACCCTTCGTCTGTATCCTGTCCACTTACTACAATTAGTGAACATAGCTTTAGTAAGCTCTCTGTTCTAGTCAGGTCATTGTATGTTTCCGAAGAAAGTTAGAAGAAACATTGAACCTGATAGTGGCGCCCGACGAAGAATAACCATGGCCGAGTTTCAAGAAGAACCTGTGCTGCCTGCAGAAACAGCTCAGAATCCAGAAATGCCAGCTGCCGCCCTGGAAGGATTTGGGTATATTGTCCAGACCATGCGCGCTTCGATAAAACCAGAAGCAACGTTTAATGGAAACTCACAGGTAACCAGTTTTTTGGAAAAATTGGATGACCACTTCATGCTCTACCCCGTGCACGAGTTTCAAAAAGTTACCTTAGCTACCAGCGCTTTGAGGGGCCAAGCGCTTAACTGGTTCAAATGTATCGGCAGAAGTCTCTTGGGTCAAGCAGGAAGTCCCACCTATACCTACGAAAATTTCAAGACTGCCCTACTAAAAGCCTTCCCTGTTGTAAGGGATCGTGCGAAATTAGAAACAGAACTTTTCAGTATATATCAACAAAGAATGGAAAACCTCTCCAGGTTTATTTTAAGAAAAATTCACGTTTTCAAGCTCTTGTATGGAAACCGTCCGGATCCTGAAATAATTCAAGTGATTTTGCCGAGGTTACTACCCCAAGTGCAAGACTTTATTGAATTGAGAAATCCGACTACACTGGAAAAATTATTTGAGCTAGCAATCCAGTTTGAAAGTAGAAGAACGGCGGACGTCGAAAGAAGACGCCAATATCAACAGCGAAACCAATTTGGTACGCCAAGACTACAGCAAACTCAAGCACATGGCTACGGAGAAAAAGCGAATCAGTGGGCAAGGAAACCCGAGCATTCAAAAACAGCCGGCGAACGTCGACAGTTCAATAGCAACCCAGGAAAAAAGTCTCAAGGCCAGTGGAGAAAGAAGGAAAGCACCGAAAGAAAAAATAATTTAAACTAAAACGGATTTCTGCTGACGAGAGGGTGCGGAAATCCGAAGGCCACGAAAACCCCTCTTCCTACAAGTTAAATACAGTAATGGTGAAAAATTTAACTCTTCCGAAGATTGAAGTCTTGGTAAATAATATCCCGGCCACCGCACTCCTGGATACCGGCGCGCAGTGTTCCTGTGTGGCAGAAGTCTTTTTTAGAAAGTATTTTCGCAAATACCGCATATATAATGCGGATAATACAACAGTATTAGCGGCGCAAGGAGAACAATGTAAGTGCGTAGGTAAAGTACCTTTGTACATCCGTATCAAGGACGAACAAGTAAAGGTGATGTTTTTTATAGTAAAGAATTTGCAAGCACACTTAATACTAGGAATAGACTTTCTTTCAGACGCACAAGCTACACTGGATTTTAATGAAGCGTCTCTTAAGCTGACGATGAAGCCAGTGCGTGTAGAAAAGGTTGAACCGCCAAGGGTAAATCTCGACCACCTGCCTAATGACGAGCAAGATAGAATCCGACAAGTGGTAAGTGAATTTGCTTCCTTATTTAGTGATATTCCAGGATTTACCCAGGTTACTAACCATAGTATTGACACCGGAGATGCATTGCCGGTTCGTCAAAAACCATACCGGTATGATAAGAATAAGGAAAAAATTATAGAATGGCATATTACCGATATGCTACGTAAAAAGATCGTAACGCCTATCTCAAGTAGTTATGCTAGTCCGGTGGTTTTATGTAAGAAAAATAATGATTATCCTTTGGAGCATCCAAAAAGGTGGAGATTCGCTATTGATTACCGTAAATTAAATTCCATAACGAAATATCCGGTATATCCGTTACCGATTATAGAAGAAATTTTAAGGAACATAAAATCAACCAAATTTATGACAACTTTAGACTTAACGAATGGTTATTTTCAAATAGGGATCAGGCCTGAGGACGTGCCTAAGACTGCTTTTATAACCAAGTCTGGCACTTATGCATTTTTGCGAATGCCGTTTGGCCTTTCAGGCGCCCCAGCAACATTTCAGCGATGCATGGACATTGTGTTAAGACCTGTTCTCGGAAAGTCCACATTTATCTATTTAGACGATATCATTATTACTAGTGATAATCTAGACCAACATGTACAGGATTTAAGACAGGTGTTTTCTTTATTAAATGAGGCCGGTCTAAAAGTTAATGTCGAAAAATGCAAATTTGCAGCCCCTGAATTAAAATATTTAGGTTACAAAATATCGCAAAAAGGGATCGAGACAGATGAATCAAAAATAATCGCGGTACAAAAGTATCCCACTCCAAACACGGCAAAGAAGCTCTCTTCTTTTCTAGGACTTTGTTCATATTATAGGTCCTTTATAAAAGATTTTGCGGCTATCGCTGAGCCATTGTTAAAATTAAAAAGGAAAAAGGCAAGATTCTCGTGGACGGCCGAAGCCAATAGTGCTTTCGAAAAATTAAAACAAGCATTAACGCAAGCCCCTGTGTTGAAATTTCCTGAAAAGGATGAAAATTTAGAAATTTCAGCGGATGCTTCGGATTATGCGGTAGGAGCGGTACTTTCGCAAAATCAGCAGCCAGTAGCATTTTTTAGCCGAACTTTAAATCAAACACAAAGAAACTATTCCGCGACCGAGAGAGAGGCACTTGCAGTTCTGTTAGCAGTGCAAAAGTTCCGAGTCTATTTTGGAAAGGCGCCGATAACAGTATATTCTGATCATGCGGCGGTAACTAGATTGTACTCTGGAAAAAATTTATCCCCAAGGTTAATAAGATGGGCACTCAAGCTGCAAGAATATAATCTGGTAATCAAGCATACCCCCGGAAAGGAAAATATCGTAGCAGATGCCCTGTCACGAATTAAATTAGACGAACAGGGTAATACCGTAAAAGTTGCAATGCTGACAGCGTGTACAATAAATTCCCGAGAAACTGTAATAACCGAACTGGGTAAGGATCCTGAGTTTGGAAGTATTTATGAGTATTTGAAGGATCCTGAAAATTTTAGCCACCAAGATATTGTGGCGATAAGAAATAGGGCGGCCCATTACGAACTAATAGATGGTCTATTATTTTATACAAAAACTACGAATTCCAACAACGAATTTCGACCTGTTATCCCAGCTAGTCTTAGATTAAATATCCTGCAAGAGCTCCATGACAGCCCTTTAGCTTCTCATGCTGGTATTCGAAAAACTACTCAACGCGTACGCGAGGCAGTCTACTTTCCTGAACTGCAAAAGTTAACAAGGGCGTATGTCCAGTCCTGCCCAACATGTCAAGCCGTTAATTATATTAATTTCCGCCCGGCCGGGTTTCTAAATAGTATTAAATCCGAATTTCCAAATGAAATAATCGGTATCGATTTATTGGGCCCTTTCCCAAAAAGTCAGTTAAACAAAAGTCGCTATCTCCTTGTTATAGTTGATCATTTTAGTAAATGGACCGAAATTGTTCCCTTAAAACGAGCCTCCGCGAAATTAGTTACCGATTCTATTTTAAATAAATATATTTTAAAATACGGGGCGCCCCTAAAAGTTATATCGGATAATGGTCCTCAATTTGTAAGTAATATATTTGAAGACATGTGCCAAAAACTGGGCATACGTCATTTAAAAATGGTCCCGTATCGGCCGCAATCAAATATAGCGGAACGGGTCAACAGAAATATAGTGAAAATTATCCGTAGTTATGTTAAAAATTTTCATAAAAGCTGGGATAACTATGTCAATGAATTTGCTTTCGCCCTTAGGACCGCAAAACATGATACAACGGGAAAAACTCCTGCTGAGTTATTTCTAGGCAGAAAGATTATAACACCGTTAGATAAACTATTTTATGTGCAACAAAGAGCCCCAGAATTTAAAATGGGTGATATAGAAAAACTAATAAAAGAAGCAAAGAAGAATACGGAAGTAGCACAAAGAAAACAGAAGCTCTATTATGATTTGAAACGACGGGGAGTAACTTATAAAGTAGGGGATGAAGTACTAAAAATTAAGCATTCACTTTCTTCAGCACCAGAAGATAAAACTGCCAAATTTTTCCCACGCTTTGAAGGACCATATGTTATAGAAAAAATAACTCACGCTGTTGTAGTATTAAAGGCAAGAAATGGCGAAACCTGTTCCGCAAACATTGACCAGATAAAACCATTCTATGACCGTAATAAAATGCAAATCTTTTCAGATCTTTTGCAGGATCCGGTACGGCAGACACCGCAGGTACAAGTTCCAGAGGTGGGAAAACGACAAGTACAAGGGCAAGCCAATGAGAGACAGAAGCAAGTGAAAAGAAAATTGCCCCGCGGAAAAATTGAAGGTACAAAGAAAAAGAAGTCGTTCCACCGTCCAAAAAACAGAGTTCACGAACACCCCCAGAATGAAGAAGGGAGAAGGACGACGTATGTGGAAAAGACCGGGAGAAAGGACGGCAACTATAACCCGGCTGTGAAACGGAAGATTGACTCATCCGACAGAACTCTCCGCAGCAAAAGTCGCCGAACTGCGGAAGGGCCATCAGCGGCGTAGGAAAAAGTACAAGAAAAATTTGAACGGCCAACAACGAGGTCCAAGCAGGATCACGACAGAAGTTTCCCGGTTCCACCAAGACCAGCTGCCTTCAAACGGCCAAGACCACAAGCAGAGGACAGAAGGAAGATGTTCAAGGGTGGCCGTAGTGGTGAAAAACGGAAGCTTCCAGAGGAAAGCACTGAAGGGCGAGCCCGTACAAGAAGGAGGATCAACCAAGCAACGGTCTGCAGCACCTTTAAAGACTGGGCCCAGAAAAGGATGTCTGAATATTACAAAGATAAGTAAAATTTTGTGTTACTTTACAAACTTAAGTTAATCTTTCATTCTTACTGCAAGTGGCAGATTTGAAGAAGTTTTACCTCATGCGAGGTCTACCTTTATCGCCAAAAGGGCGAGAAATGAGTTGTGACCGATTTTCTTATTATGTTTTTCAATTACTCGCGCGTAAAACTAAAGTTGATGTATAATAGCGTTGTATAAAGACTTAAATATTGTAAAAAGTTATTATATAAATTTTATTTAAAACATTCTAACAAGAAAGAAGTTTTAGTCTGAAAGACTTTTTGAAATGTAGTATTATTTCAATGTAGAAAGAATTGACACTTGCTTTGAAAAGAATAGAAGTTAACAATGTACTACTAATGTATGTTTTCAAATGTGTAAAATTAACGGCATCTTGATATGTTCTTGTATACATGTGAACTGTTATTTTGAATGTTTAGAAATAACGTGATATGGTAAAAGTGAAAGTAATGTTAAAAAATTTGTTATTCGTGTGACTGTAAAGATTAAATCATGCTGAATATGTGTTAAAGGTTGAATGATGTAGTTAGGCTCTCTGACGCTACACTTTAGAGTTAGCCACTTTCAGAATAGTACCTCAGGGTCTAGAGTTGAAATTAGGGTGTGTTAAGAGGTCTCGTATGTTGAATTTTAACACGTTAGTGTTTTGATTGTAGGAGGAAGTGTTGAACACATAGACAGAAACACATTCGTGTTTGGTGTTTTTACAACACATGTCAGAGAGCACGGGGAGAGATAATTAAAATAGTCATGAATGAAATAAGAATGTTAAGAAAAGTATATTCTATATGTTATTTACAATGTCATTCTGTAACATTTCATTAAACTAGTTTTCCTTCCAGATCTCTGGAAGGAACCAGAATTGAATAAAGCTCCTGTTTTGATGCAGTACAGATGAAAAAGAAAAAAGATTGTTGTATATTCCGGGAGCTGCTATTGTAACAAATTTCTTTCTTTTAAAATTTTCTAGTTTCTAGCTAAGTTATGTTTGTAAAAGTTTGGCCTCGCGTTAGTTTCTAGAGCTAAAAGTTTTCAACAAGGTCGTTTTAGACCTCAGTTTCAAACTAATTAACTCTGGCGGGAAGTATGTAAGGATCTTAAGTTTTACTAACGTTTATTTTATTTTAAATCTTTACTATCACTTCTTATTTTCTACTTCCGGCCAGAATTATAAGCGTGAAGGAGTTTATGCAAAGTTGTCTGGCGAACGCCAAGTATTTAAGTGTGGCCTTTTTGCCAAGCAGAAGAGAGGAAGCCGTGAGTTCGAAGCAGGCCGCTTACCTTAGAAGTTACGCAGTTGCTACTTTGCCTTCCAGGCCAGAGGTTTTAATCCTCTTGATAAATTAAACGTATTGTAGTGTTCACAGTCTCTGTGCTACATACGCTTTCTGTTATTATAAGGCCAATCTTATTCTAAAGTTAAATTAGAGTTTAGTTTTATTTTGATATCTTTTAAGTTAGACCCCGAGTGGAGGGTCATTGTATTCCGAAGTACGGAAGTCATTGTATATAAAGAAAAAAAATAAAGGGTTTTGTATACCCTTCGTCTGTATCCTGTCCACTTACTACAATTAGTGAACATAGCTTTAGTAAGCTCTCTGTTCTAGTCAGGTCATTGTATGTTTCCGAAGAAAGTTAGAAGAAACATTGAACCTGATAAATTCTTAAGTCTTACAATTACAATGCAATGATAATCACAAACATTATAATTATATAATCTAATTACAATTAAAAAATTTTATTGCATCTAATCACAACTACGGTAATATAGCTAATTACAACGTAATTTTAACTGCAAATGCAGTTGGTAATTATAACTACTTAATTAGGAAAGTAATTGTCTCTGATAATTTGAATTACTTAACATAGTGAAATTATGATCATAATTGTAATTCTAAGTGTAGTATGCAATTGTAATAAAATTATGCAATTAATAAGTAGTTATAGTTAAAAAGTAGCTGTTTTTTTAATTACAATTACAATTTACGTAATTTCATTTACATTACAATTACTCTATACTTGTGAAATCCAATTTCATATTCAATGCAACTGCAATCATATAATCTAATTACAATTACACTGTCATTGTAACTCCAGTAAGTAATTATAATAATGTAATTAGGATAGCAATTGTTTCTGATAAAAGCAGTTACGTAGCCCAGGAAAATCATGATCTTAATTGCAAATGTAATTGCAGAATGCAATTGAAAACACATAGTAATTGGAATAATATTATGCAATTATCTTGTAATTACAATGTAACAATTTTTAATTACATATACAATTTACTCAAATGCATTTTAATTATAATTGCATTTTAATTGTGAAATCTAATTGAATAAATAGTATAACTGTAATTATAAAATCTAATAAAAATTACAATGCAATTGTAATGACCTCTTAATTAAAATTGCGCAGCAGATGATTGTAACTATTTAATCAGAAAAACAACTGCACCTTATAATTTCAGTGACACAGGCTAAGGAAATCGTGATAATATTTGAAAATTACAGTGAATAATATCATATTCGAAATGTTTCTGCATTTTGGATAATGAGTTTTTAAATAATACAACGGGATAAGCACCTATAAGAAAAATATTAATATTTTCTGTCATGTCTTCTGAATCATCTTACATATATCGTAGTTTGTGGTACCAGCATAAATAGGAGTTTATTTAAAAGAAATATTTTATATAGACCGAAATGCACATTACGTTAGTAAGCAAATATGTATGTTTATGATCTTCGATATACATGTGAACTTAAATTACAAGATTAAGGGAAAGCAAGCAAAGAGTTTATGCCAGTGCAAAGGGATGTTTTCGCAAAGGATTTGTTACGGGACGCTTGTCTTGTTCACATTACACAAGAAATAAATCATAAAAATTACATTTATCCTTTTCTTTTCAGAAAGGTTTGGTTTGGTTTATTTAATTATGGCAAAGCACACTAGGGCTATCTGCCTATGAGGAGGGATGCCTTCGTGGAGGACTTTCTAAGGGAAACTGGCTCGTATACACGTTACACATGGGGAAAACCACGAAAACACCCATGCAGCCAGCCCGTTCGCGAGATTCGAACCTCAGACCGAACTACCAGTGTTCAGCGACTTTACCGCTCGGCCGCTGGTTGGTCTCTTTTCAGAAAGAAGATCATCAAGGACTAAACTAAGCCTCATAATTTTATCCAACCTATTGCTTTAGCTGGTAAAAAAGGATTCTGATCAGCAATCAGTATGCTTAATTGCTGTGTGTATTAGACATTTTACTAAATCCATTTATTATGAATTACCGCCCAGACAGTAAAGCGGTTCGTGACTCTGCTTGCCGTACCGAAGAGCCTGGGTTCGAATCCCGGATAGGGCATGAATGTAATTTCTTCGTCCTCTTCATAGGTGGCAACGGTGGTCCACGTATTAGTTCCCTCCTTAATAACATGACCGGCCTTAGTAGTGATCAATGTCTATAAACGGCTACTACCTGCCATTGGAAAAAAAATTTATGAATTGGTCTTTTATTCAACATAACACACATTTTCCATAAATAGTTAAAATGCATTATTCAGTTACAAGTGAAAGTACTTGCATGAACTATTTTCCATCATTGTTTCACGTAAGAACAAATAAAAGTACAATTTTCTTATGCACCTGTGATTGTCATATTATTTGGATTACGGTAAAGACTGCAAAGATGCTTCTGTGGAGGACTTTCTAAGGGAAACAAACTCATGTTCACATCACCCGTTAATAAAAGCAGAAAAAGATCTTTACTTAATTGAATGCAACGAAACGTTTAAGAAGAATGATGTACTCATAGAGAACTTTCTAAAATAAAATGATTTGTATTCATGTTACACATAAGGAAATCCACGGAGCTATCTAAACATTTAGATTGTTTGCCAAAATGGGCATCCGATTTGAACTAGTAGTATTCAAAAGACGACTTATTACTCTGCTGAGCGAAAAATCTAATTGCTTTTGAAGTTATATTGTAATTCGAACAATCAGTGTATTATAATTATTATTATTATTTTTTCCCCAATGGCAGATTGTGAACAGTTACAGTGCAACACAGTCCATTAGTCTATACAAGGCCAGAAGTTGCAGTCACTTTATTATGGAGGCATCTAATATGTGGGATCATCGCCTCCTATGAAAGGACGAACAGTTAAAGCCATGCCTTCTCCGGGATTCGAACCCAGGCCCTTCAGTATCGCAGTCAGGCTTCCCTAACCACTATACCACCTGGGCGGCACAATTACAATTATAACTGCATTAGTTGTAGTTTTAACTACAATGAATTACCAGCTTTTCTCAGTCAATAACAGATAGCTTAATCTTTAAAGATAAATGGAAGGTCTTATAATTTGTCGAATGGCAATATTCTAAGAAAGTGTAGTCTCCAGGATGGTCGAAGTTTAATTACAGTCTTACATTTCGCATACTCGCAGCACTTGCCCAAAGGCTGTTCCAAGATTATTTCTGTTCACCTCATCCATTAATTTTGGAGCAGAATCATGTCTAGAGACATTTTTTTCTGAGGACAGTATTTTATATAAGAGAGAAAAAAAAAAATAATAATAATGCGTCTCCCTCAAGGTGCAGGAAACAACAAGTACTGATAAATTTAATTGAAATTACAATTATAATTTTAGTTAATACAAATACAATGTTACTTTAACGGTTAGAAATGCATTATAGTTCTAATGGCAGAAATATCAAATGAGTGTTATAGATTAGTATACTTATCACAATATTAAACTTTTAATGCCGTTTTATTTTATTTAGCTTATCACAATATTGAGCTTTTTAATACCGTCGGTACTGAAAAAATGTTTTACTACTGTCATGAAATGTATATTCGATAATAGTTTCTCATTGATGTTTTTCTTATATATTTTTCTGCATAATTCATAAATGTTTGCAATGGAAATAATTCTGAGGCTTTTATAATACTTCTAAATTTTCATGAAATAAAGTTCCATTAAAGTTTACTTGAAGGAGACTCTCAGTGCAAGCACTCGAAAAGAAGTTATGCTACATTTACATATTATGAAACGGTTGAATGTACAGTATTTACTTGTAACAGCGGTGCTCAATATATCGCGTTTTCTAAAAGAATGCATATGTTGCCTAAAATCGAATTTAAATCACTATAATCAGAATAATTGGCTAAAGTATGAAATTGTAATTTTTACAGCATCAATCGAATTAGTGGATTTTATTGAAGATAAAAATGTGTTGATATTGACAAGCTATATTAGTTTTTGTACTATAATGAATGCTAGCTAGTAGCTATATGAATATAATGAATGTACTATAATGAATGCTACCTAGTAGATACTCTAGTTAATAGCTAGAGTAAAACTCAGGATATGGTAACATTAAATAAATAAATAAATAAAATTAAAAAAAAAAAAAAAAGAAGAAGAAGCAGAAAACGAAAGCGAAAAGGAACTGAATACATTCGGAAAGAGAAGGCTTACTATGGTGAAACATTAGAAACGTGTAGACAAAGTGTTAATACTATATGTGAGAAAATACTAAGGACAAATTGAAATACATCATAGCTACGTTTGGTGCTTTCTATATTATTTGTATCAATATTAATATAAGTACCGAAAAATACTTAAAAAATAGGTATTTTCGAAACTTTAAAGGAACAAAATTGCAGTCTGAAAATTTATAGCAGCGGAACTTTTGAAGTAATTTCATGCCTTCTGAAGGTCGCCATGAACATAACAATTTATAACTGTCAGCTTTTACAACTAGGAATCAGATAAACTCTATTGTCTGGTAAACCGGACTGTCTAGTAATGTTTTCGGTACTGTCTAGTTTCCGGGAATGGCATGCAAGCTTTTTCCTCTTTCTGCCCTAAGAATAAACAGCTCATAGGGGAATTCTGAAAAATATATAACTCTTTCATATATGTACTCATACCCTGATATTCACAATAGCGTTTCTTTATTTAGATAGCTTTGAGCATGCAAATTCAGTAAAAATCAGAAAACAAGTACCATACTTATAACAAAGCAGGTTATCTCAGTAAATGAAGGGAATTAAGTACCGGCGATGGCAAGATTTTCCCATGGATTGAAGACTAAGTAATTTACTCCTTTCAGAAAATTTTCTCGGAAAGCAAATCATCACTTACGGATAGAAGAATGTTCTAAGAACTACGGGAGAAATTTATAATGGGAATAAAAGAATGAAAGAAATCGGAAACTCTTTTCTAGTAATCATTTTACTCCTCGAAAGTCGGTTTCAGTATCACCTTTTTAAGGAAGTGACACATGAAATGGATTTCAGAAACTGAATCTCGAAATCATCAATAACTATCCAATATTGTGCATTTGTAAATATTTATTTAATTTGCATTTCAACCAAATGTTGAAAACAAAGCGGTAAAAAATCTCCTTACAAAAGGAAAAAAAAAAAAAAATTCCCATTTTTTTACAGTGATATTCCATTAAATTATATCAGAAAATCATATCACTGATGGATGCAATAAATACTAATTTCAGACATGTTGCCTGTTTATGTTGTTAACTCTCTTTTGCAACTGAACACTGGTAGTTTTGCCTAAGTTTGAATTCCGGCGAATGCGTTCGTTGCTTGGTATTTTGGTGAGTTTTAGGTTGAATATATCAAACCAGTTTCCCTGAAAAAGTCATCTACAAACGCATCCTTTTCCTCAAGCAGGTGCCCATCGTATGCTGCCTGACGAATGTGCAAGAATTTTTCTTCTTTTACACAGCTTTCATAATCATACATTACTCACCAGCGGCCGAGCGGTAAAGACGCTGAACACTGGTAGTTCGGTCCGAGTTTCGAATCCCGCGAACGGGCTGGCTGCATGGTCGTTTTCGTGGTTTTCCCCATGTGTAACGTGTATACGAGCCAGCTCCCTTAGAAAGTCCTCCACGAAGGCATCTCTCCATTTAGGCAGATAACCCTCGTGTGCTTTGCCTTGAATAGCACCATACCAACAATACCTTAATCACATATTTATATTATTGAACATTTTTAATTTGCAAAACTATAAGTTATGGAAAACTCAATGACATATTTATTTAGATAAATAAAAAGATAAAAATTAAATGCGTCATCGACATCATTTTGTTAGTAATATCATTATATAATCTATTGTACTTTTTTTATTTATTTATTTTTTTTTTTTTAGTGTACTGGGAATTAAAGAAAATTTCTCAAAAGTATCATCATGTTTTCGTAAACTGATATATAGTGTTAAATTATTATATTAAATTTCAGTTTATTATAGCAGAAATCGTAAATAGCTGCATTACGTATAGCTCTTGCTTCGCTGAGCTTTCAGAAGTTAATCTGCGTCCATCCGCATAATCGAGGAGCAGGTCGATTTGTTTCTCAGTGCAATCGCTGTGGGATCTTAATTCTACTGACCGATGTTCTATAAATTTAAAATATTTTGCCCTGCCTAAATTCTGTAGCTCTCTACATTCTAAAACTTTTGCCGTTGTCAAGTGCCAAATTCTTAGAATTTCGCCATCCCTAAATTTTCTTGTTCGATGCCTCTTTAAATTCTAAGAATTTTTCAGCATTAATCTGCCTCCTGGCCAGACGTGTTTTTCAATGCCACATATGTCACTGAAAAAGTTGAAAAATCGGAATTTTAAAAGCAAACTTCCTACTTTTCATCAAATAAATTTTATCGATTAGCAGTGCTATGGAAGCATTAAAACATTTATGTAATAAATACACAAATACTTCAGAAACATTTTTTTCTCTCTACTGAAGAAAGGCCTGTCTCTGACTACCTGCGAATTTGATTAAGTTTTATCCAAAATCTACGTCAAAGCGTTTCTTTTTGGCCTAATATTAAATTTTACATTGGCATGTTCCTGTCCCTGCTTGATGTTGACAAGATTTATTCAAAACTTACTGTTCTTATTTTTTATTTTAAAACAAACAATTTAAATGGAAATACTCAACTTGCTTTTATTTATTTAAATAATAACATTTGATAATGTGAATTGAGATCAAGAAGTGATTTGCGTATTTGAACCCAAAAAAATGTTAAACACCAATTTTGAAGCTTTTGTTTTGGTTTGCTTTATTTTTCCTTCAAAGCACGCGAGAGCTATCTGCCTAAAGGGAGGAATGCCTCCGTGGAGGACATTCTAAGAAAAACTTACTCGCGCCCACATTATGCACAGAGAAAACCACAAAAATTCCACTTTGAAAGGTAAAAGTGTCTAATTTTTTAGAGCGAGATTTTCCTAACAATGAATTTTAGCAATTTAATACAAGTGCTATATTTAATTAAGAATTAAAACAATGTTCTTTTGTGATTAACGTAAGGTAATTCTTTCTGTCAAAAATAATCATATGAAAATGCACCGAATTTCAGTACCATGTAATTTAGTTCGGAAACTGAGAGTTATCTGTGACATCTTGTCTATATGTAGAAAATTTTTAATAAGGTTATTATGACTGAAATTTGTTTCAAAATATTCAATATTTCGTAACTTCTATCAACCAATAAATGCGATAAAGGTAAACTCACCTTTTATAAATATGAAACAAGATAAACGAAATAAATTTGTGGTAAAATGAATTACAAACATTATGTCGAAATGACTGACACTGAGCATGTGTTTGTTATTTTAATAGTAATTTAATTATCAATTACATGTAGCTTTCAATAGGAATTAGGTATTTTAAGCCTTTTATAAATTTTTTCTTAGCGTTAAAGCTCGATAACATGAATCAAAAGCAGAAAATTAGTTAAACTACACTGTCTCACTAGTCGTAAGATTATATTACTGAAATATGCATATAAAAACAAATTAATATTTTATAAACGTACATTAAAATACCGAAACGCAATAAAAATCAATAACATTTATACTTAAAAAGCAACAAAGCAGGGCTCATGTGAATCACTAGAAGAGACGCCAAATTGGCTATACGAATTCGAAAATTACTTTAATTATTAGAGGAAATAGGCTTCGTCAAACTTAAATCAATAAAACAAACCAAAAAAATTGCAAGAAAACCTGGAAATTAATGCAATATGCATTTCAGTGTTATTTCTTATTTATCAAAAACGAATATTTAACGTTTTCATTTGAAAATTATAAATAATTGGCTACATTATTTCTCTGAATTTATAAAACTACGATTAAAAAATACTTTAAGAATTATGGTATAATTATACTATAAGAGTTATGACATTTTGATTTGATACAATTACTTTTGCTTAATACAAGTGTAGCTATTTTTATATTTATATGGACGCGCATTGACCTTTCTGCCTCAGGTGAAAATTTATCTTGGCACGGCTCTGATAAGCAATTAAGATTAGAAATATGCACAAAATTAGTAACAAGGCAATACAAAACTTCCTTTTCTGTTTTGGATTTCCAGAAAAAAATATCTATTTTCGTCTAACCAAAGCATGGACACAAAACGTGTTCCTTCCTCCGTAAGGGCAAAAGCAGCCCATCTGCTTACTCGCCTCTAGGCGGTAATCAAAGGACAGTAGGAAACCATCACTTAAGTGAAACGACTTGTTGATCGCCCTACAAGAAGGGGGGAAGAAAATATAACAAAGGCCGTTTTCAGGACAATTTTGGTTCACACTAAATGAAAAAAAAATTGTAAACATGGTTAATTTTTACTGCAGTTTTCGAGACGTAAACAGATTTGAATGCGAGCCGCCCGGTGGGTTAATAATTATTGAATGCTTCCACTGAGAGGGAAAATAGCAGTGACGAATGCATGCGTTGAAAATATTAGTGATAAGTACTAGTTAGGCAGTGCTTGTAGCCCTTCATTTGAGATATTATCAAAGCCTTGGCTTTACGTTGTTGATAATTTAGTGGCTTTATTATGGCTTTTAATTATGATAGCATTTTCGCCTCCTCTGTTGTGGGGGTCTATCCTCTCTGATAGCCATGAATTCTGAATCTGTCACAAGCTCGAAGATGTGTTTCATTGACTAACATGACATCAATGTCATGTTTTTGGAAGTCGGAGATCGGAGATCATCATTCGTTAAGTGATGTTCAACCCGATAGCCTTTACCACTACATGTTTATCCATACCCTAATAAGAGATGAGCTGAGGTTGTTGCTTACGGATACCGTTAGCATTGAAGAAATTAATTTTTATAAAGCTTTTGGTAGCTGAAATAAGATTAGGAATATTATGAATCGGCTTAAAATTCATAATCAATATTTGACAGATAATCAAAAACGGCCATGCCGACCTCTAATTTTTCAAATATTCCTTTAGCATTTTAAAATTTTTAGAAGAAATCTTTAATTTGTAACTTTAACCTCTCATAAAATCCTAATTGGCTAGTTTTTGATCCTTTCGGTTGGCTTTCATCTCTGGATGGCTGTTGCCAGGCAGGACCACGTTTAGGGCTCTCCTTCGGATTGAGGCCGGGAATTCATTTTTGTCGTAATGGAATTGATTCTTCGTCGCTTCTATTTTGGCTTTAATTTCTTCAATCTGTTTCTGTATATTAAGTGGGTGCTTAGGGCAACCTTTAAAAGAAGAAATGTGATCTGCTCCGCAGAGGACACAGACTGGAGGTTTATCTTCATCATTTTTTGTTTGGGAGCAAGTATAGGTCTCGTGAGGTTTTGTACATTTTAAACAACATGCTTTGTATTTGCGGCGATCCCGTGTATTGTCCGGACTGTTGGCACTTATGGCATTGCATGGGGCCAGGGCGAGATTTGTAAGGTTTCCACGAACACGTCGAGTCCTCTTAATTTCTTTATGTCATATATAGCTTTACCTTCTTTATTGCGGGTGCATTCAGCTAAGTATACAGGTAAATGGATAATTTTCCTCTCAATAACATGAGTGATTTGACGGTTTTTTTGGAAGGGTATTTCCATTTCTTTTATTTCAGATTTGATACGTTCAATATTAGCAGTCTTTGGCAGTTTCTCGATTATAGCTTTAATCGGTTTCTCGATGTTCATTTTAAAAGTATGGTAGGGGAGTTCAAGTTTATCTAAAAAATCAGTGAGCATTCTGTAATGTTCAGAGTCGTAAACTCTGATGGTAAGAGTTCCACCGGATAAATTTCCGCGGAATTTTTTGATTCGTAACTTTTCTTCAATAGCATCTTTTAATTTGTCCCAGTCGCCTGAAATCGGCTAGGACAGTGGGAGGGGGATATGCCCTGCCGTTTTTGTTGGGGCTATAAAATCACCCTGCTCGTTAGTAGAATACATATTGTCTTCGAGATTTAATTCCTGGAATTTGTTTTTCTGTGCTGGTTCATTAATCTCTGCGTTTGAAAGAGTGCGTTTATGTGTTATGCGAGGTGTAGTAAAACCTTCTTTATCCGTTATGTTTTTCTTACGCTTAATTTTAGCGTTAGTAGATTCGGTAGATTTATTGATGAGATTCGGTAGATTTATTGATGAGATTCGGTAGATTGAGTTTCCATAGTAGCTGGGAGTAATTAGTGGGTTCATCCTCAGTTTGAGTTCAATAACGTACTGGCTTAGTGCTGCGATTTGATTTTTGAGATCATTAAGATAAGCTAATTATTCCTCGGACTGATTGGGAACATCTCTAAGTGAGTAATATTCTTCCTCTAGTTTTTGCATAATAAGCATAAGATTAGATGGATGTAATTCTATAGTATGATTTAAACACCATTGCTCGGTCCTTCTAAAAGCCTCCTCTCTCTCCATGATAATCTGTTGATCCGTTCACCTAACCAAATGGCTAAGATTGAATGAAAAACATACTTATCAACATACTTCTGGGACTTAAATAGCCCTTCTGTGCTGTTATATTTATTTTGTGTTTCAGAAAAATCTTGTTTACAAGCAGGTTACATTATAACATAAAAATCAACTTGTGTTAAGAATCACTGAACTGTTGTCTCATCGTACGTACCAGGACCACCAGTATGCCTGATTGCGATCAATTTTCCCCCTTCAATCTTCTCAATCTTTCCTTCTCCTGAATGAACTACTACAAGTGCCACTTCAGCATTACTAGATAGAGCCTGGTATGTCATACCGAAGGTTTCATATGGTCAAAAAAATTACGTTCTGCTCAATTTATTTGCAAAATAAGATGGAAAGGTGGGAAAGAGCACATGTGGTGTAATTTTCTTTAATTACCCTAAAGAAATCACATATAGTGCAGTCAAATTGTCTTTCTACTATGACATTAATGTAAATTATTTTAAGATATGAAGTTTAACATATCGTATGTCTTTAAAAGTTCTTATGCCTTATGTAACTGCCAGCCATTTAGACATATATACTTGCACTTACAAACATGTTTTGAATAAGACAAATATTCATGTTTTTGTATTTTTAAATTTAAAATATCAGTTTTAACTCATGAAATTATAAAACCTATGAAATTAATTTTCTAACACTTGCATTCTTTGATTTTATTTCCAAATATCAGTTAATAATAATCAGTAAAATGTCTTTTCTTTCACATGTACTATTGTTCCTTATTTTGAAAAAAAAAAAAAAAAAAAAAAAAAAAAAAAGGGTCTGAGCGTTTTTGGTTAAGAAAAGATATTCAAAATGTTTTGAAAATGAACTCATATAAGTATTCGAATACTTTTAAGAAAGAGTCAATAAAAAAATGAAATAAATTAATAAAATAATGGAACATTCAATACTCATAATGGTTAGATATCTTTTAGCTAAAGTTACACTTTTCACATGCATTTATCTATATTTTTTGAGTAACTGTTGTTCCATTCCTTCACAAGAATAGCTTTAAATAGAACTTTTGAAGAAATGTTACTTTACTTATTCTTTTCTCCAACTCACTCAATACATGTTCAATTTGATTTAAGTCTGAAGACTAAATGAAGGAAGAAGTTGTGATAACTTCTGGACAGTTAAAACCACATGTGAACATTTAGGGCTGCATGTTTAGAATCGTTATCCTGATAAAACATGAATGTATTTTGCATTCCAATTTTCTTGCAGATGCTTTCAAATTTTCATAATAGTTATATACTGATCTATATAATTTTCCACTATAAATGATACAAGATTCTAGTAAAATTGGTTGCCCTTGGTATCTAGAATACTTGAGAATTGTGTAGCGACTATTCATTGACTTCTAAAAGTCTAGAGCGACAAGTCCAAAGTAGGGTTTAAATATCCTTTTATTTAACTTGAGACCATTTACAGTTGGCCAATCCTGGGCTTACATGAAGTCTCCACTTGGGCTTTAACTTAAGATAGAAAATAAGAAACTAATGCTAACTAAAAACTAGAAAAAGCTGTACAGAAATAACTAATAGAGTTGGCCCTTAATTAAACCTCACTGGTGAATACAAACAGGCACGTAACAATACAGCTGAACGTAGTAAGATTTAGCTTAAAGCAATGACGTGGCCAGAAAAGAAGACACGCATTACTAAGCTCTTCCACGGAAGTAACTAGAAAGTAGAAGAAAAAAAATTGATGTGGTCATTCCTGAGACTTATTAAATACTGGTTCCACCTCGTTTATATAAAACGGGATTTTGAAAAATCATTTTGGTAGGGAGTTGTAGGTGGGAAACAAGAAAATACAGGAAAGCTGTTTAAAATTTAAAAAAAAAAAAAAAAAAAAAAAAAAAAACCCTACAAAAGTAAATTTCCCATTCCAGGAGCAGCGAGAAATATACAAACCATTTTGCTTCCAACTTCGTGCTTAACAGTAGCAGAACCATATTTAGATTTAATAAGGTCCTAAGCTATTTGAGATATGGGGCCCTTTATAAGTCTGTTATACAGTACAAAATCTGTAATCTGGACTCATCGGGACTTTGGTTATTCCGGATTATAGATCATCAATTTAAATCTGGTATAATGGCATGCAGAAATTATACAATTAAAAATATGAAACCATAATTTATGGAATAAAGAGCAATTATGATCTAATCCATATCAAAATTTACAAAAAGAATAAGCTTAATATTTATTTGTTTACTTTATTAAACATTTCTTTCAATGTAAGTTGTTTAAGTTGCTTCATTTTTTTGTGCTAATACTTTCTCTATAATTCTATAAACAGACATAACTTCTTGTTCAGATATAAAGTTCCATTGTTTAAGTCCTGTAATTGCTGTGTCGAGAATACCGACTAACTTGTCAATCGAAATTTTTTCATTTTCAATAACGTTCTTTGTTACTTTCTTCGCTATCGGAAGTTGTGCGTGGGTAAACGCTTTACTGGCTTTAAGCGCATGCGTAAGTTTGTGGCTTTGAGGTCGGGATTATGGATCATTCCGGATAATGGACTTTGTACTGTAATATATTTTAATATTATTTATACTATATCTTAATTTTTGGGCCCCCCCCCCCAGAAAGTGGAGCTCTCAGCTATAGCTCGTGTAGCTTATACATAAATTCGACCCTGACAGTATGCAGTAAGATTTTAAGCTAAAAAAAATTTAATTAGGAAACATTTCTACAGAACAGCAAGGCAGATTGCTTTCAAAGTTATGAAATCTGACATAACAATATGTTCAACAAAACAGTAAACTACCTGCAGAAAGTCTGCACTCATAGCATTCTAAACAGAGCTTCAAGTAAAATCAGGAAGGCAAAACAAACTAATAGAAATTGATGAAAGCTTTTTTACAAAGCAGGTTGAACACTGATTTTTTGTTAAATAAAGATGCGTCAGGTTTTCAGAGTTCCACAGGAACAACTAACAGAAATTTGGTAGCATCTCCCTAACTTTTACAGTCGATGAGATAACATGTAAGTACTGGAGAATGTTTTAGTGAAGAAATTGAATAGCCACACAATAACTACTACTGAAATATAAATGAACTTTTCTATAAAAAATAAACCTTTATTTATTCCCCGGTTTTTTTAAGCCTCAGGTTCTTAAAATACCATTTGAACTTTACCTACAACCAAGAACTAGCAAGTCTGCTCTAGGAACAGGATTTAAAAATTTAAAAACCTTGCTCCACAGAACATCCCAGCTGGTTTTTTTTTCTTGAAATAAAATACCAAGTATTTTCCTGTGATAAGAGATAACATATCATCATCACAGTCATTAAAATAACTCTGATTTTTTTTCCTATTATGTCATTCACATTTAATGATTTGAGCTCAACTTAATTGCAAAACAAATATTAGATACTTTTGCTTCATAAAACAGAACTCTTAGTATCTAAGCCTGAATTTAAACCAAAGTTTTCCTAAAACAACTACACTAATGATTTTAAAAATACTGATAATTCTTATATTGATTTAAGAATGTATAAAATGGAAAATTTATTGAA
Organism: Stegodyphus dumicola; assembly: GCF_044657685.1. Lineage (NCBI taxonomy): Eukaryota > Metazoa > Arthropoda > Arachnida > Araneae > Eresidae > Stegodyphus > Stegodyphus dumicola. Next base: position 179,788,559 of record NC_140773.1, read on the forward strand.
ATACTGAATGCATAATTCACTTCAATACATAATTTATCTTCTTTTAATATGTTACATTATTCCAGAAATTCATATACAATCAAAAGTCGTTAATCCGGACTCATCGGGACTTCGACGATTCCGGATTATAGATCATCAGTTTAAATCTCGTAAGATGGCATGCAGAAATTCTAAAATTAAAAATATGAAACTGTAATTTATGAAATAAAGAACAATTAAGATAATTATTATAAAGGGTATCAAAATTTACAAAAAAAAAAAAAAAGTTTAATATTTATTTGTTTACTTTATTAAACATTTCTTTCAATGTAAGTTGTTTAGGTTGCTTCGTTTTATGTGATAATACTTTCTCTTTAATTCTATAAACAGACATAATTTCTTGTTCAGTTACAAAGTTCCACTGTTCAAGTCCCGTTAATTGCTGTGCCGAGAATGCCGACTAACTTGTCAATCGAAATTTTTTCGTTTTCACTAACCTCTCTGTCACATTCTTCATGTCTTTATCCATTTTTTGCAGCAATTCCACTTTTTGTTTGTTGGACATCGAAACATACTTTCGTTTTGTAGATCCTTTGGAAGTTCCAGCATTGGAAATTCTATTTGACATAATCGAAAGTTCAAGTTTACTTTTATAAAATTGCTCTTACAGTCTGCAAAAAATAATAAGTGGGATCTAATTCGAAGATTAAGGAACAACGCAATCATTAACTGAAATAGATAATTAGATAATTTTAGCTTACACCGTCCGTTATACATTAAACACGCAGGCGAAAACGTATTCTGCACTTGCGCACACGCATATGCGCAGTAGTCAAGGTCTTACGCGCACGTGCAAAACGCCTGTGCGCATGTGCCAACGCGGCTTGTGCACAGAAAGTTTTTAGCTTTGAGGTCCAGATTATAGATCATTCCGGATTTTGGGTGTCCGAATTAACGACTTTTGACTGTATACAGTTTCACTTTTTAAAAATATGTACTATACTTAAGAAAGATCTTTTAAATGATGTTGAATTTTAACGATGGCTGTTACATTTTTCAGTCAGTTGTACACTTCTATCAGAAGCAAAAATGTTTTATTCACTACATTCCACCCTTTTGTAGTTCTTTGAATACTGTATATATATTAATAAAACTATTTGAAGGACCAAAGTCCATAGCTATCCTATAACAGTTAATATGCATGTATGATACAAGCTCTTGATCATCCAAGGTGACCTTGGTGTATATTACTTTGAATAATCAGTCTATCATGTAAAAAAACTGAAATTTATTAATTCTTGAAATTATTCTTAGCATAAAGAATATCAAAATTTTCTCAGTATCTTGCACAGAAGATCACCCACCCTGTGAAATTCCTAAACAAATATGAAGTTAACTGAATAATATTACTACAAACTGAACATAAATTTCAGAAGTTTTTCCCCACCAAAATATACTGAGGAATGGGTACTTGCCATTTTATTTACCATGTTCACATTCTAGGCGCCTAAATAAATGTAATGAATTAATAGAAAAATCAAATTAAAATTCAGTTCAAATTTACATGGACTAGATTATTGAACTATTTGAAACTCAATTCTGTTTGGCTAATTCCATTTTTTAAATCTTTATATAAAAATTTAGAAATGACTACAGATTAAGACAACTCTGACCAAATGAAATTTAATAAAATGTAACAAGAAAAAGTACAATTCAAATGAAATAGAATTTAAAAATTTTGAAAATCGTTAGAGATTGAGGGAATGGAATTTGCCTAATTTAAGTTTAATTAAATACATTCCATTTATTTCTGAGAAACATTTTCCTTTGTTAAGACTAAAAATTTAAAAAAGGAGAGTAGGCAGCAATGAATTATTCTTCAATATAAAAAATGTCCTAATTTCCATACTGGCTTTAGTTATCTATTAAATGAAAGTCCACAGGAGACATGCAGATAAATTTTTAAAATTACTACACTCAAAAGTCTTTAATCCGGACTCGTTGGGACTTCCGGATTACAGATCATCAATTTAAATCTGGTAAGATGGCATGCAGAAAACATAAAATTAAAAATTTGAAAACATAATTTATGAAATAAAGAGCAATTATGATCTAAAGGATATCAAAATATACAAAAAAAAAAAAAAAAAAAAAAACTTAATATTTATTTGTTTACTTTATTAAACATTTCTTTCAACGCATGCATGCGTAAAGAATACATTACGCATAGTCGAAATTAGAAAATTGCAATCAGAAAACTATTTGATGTGTATCCGTAATATAATGACGAGAAATTTGATTTAAATCATATCAAAAACGGAGTACATTGAGATGAAATACTACATTTAGCAAGGAATTACAAGCCGAATAAAATAAAAACATCTGCCCTGAATATAAGGATAGTGCTGACAGATCAACTTCCAGTTCATTGCGCGCCGTGATGTTCCTTCCCCCGCAGAGCACTGTAAAATTGATAAACAGATTTTGGAAAGGTTAGAGAAACAAAGGATATGCCTTTATACATTTTTTGCAGCAATTCCACTTTTTGTTTGATGGACATCAAAACATGCTTTCGCTTTGTAGATCCTTTGGCAGCTCCAGAATCGGAAATTCTTTTTGACATAAAGTTCAAGCTTACTTTTATAAAATTGCTCCAACAGTCCGCAAAAAATAAGCCAGATCCAATTAGAAGATTAAGGAACAACGCAATCTGCAACATTAACTGAATAAGATAATTTTAGCTTAGCTTATACCGTTCGTTATACATTAGACGAGCATGCGCAGAAAGTTTGTAGCTTTGAGGTCCAGATTATAGATCATTCTGGATTATGGACGTCCAGATTAGACTTCTGACTGTATTCTTATAATAGAAAAGGGGTGGTCAATGTATGCTGCAGAAAAGCTTCTCGAACAGAAAGGTGATGATAAAGAAAAACTAAGTTATTTTATGAACTTGAGCATACTCTCTATAGCCACACTTGGAAATTTTCATTTTTGGGGGGTTAAAAATCTATTATCACATGTGCCACTAAAATGAAAGGTAAAGTTCAATAGGAAAATTTTTCACAGACAACAGCAACGAATTAATCAAATGAAAGAAACAAATTTAACAAATTAATTTCGTTTCTTATGACTTAAAATTTACACACATGCTCAGACATTCATACCCAGAATTAAAAAAAAAATTTTTTTTGTCAATAATGAAATTCTGAATTTAGTTTCAGTATTGCATGATAATCAAAACCAACACTTAAATGTCACTAACATATTTAATGAACTTTTGTCATTATGCAGAATGATACTGGCACAGCTATAACATACTAATTTTTACTTGAAAAAAATGCTCAAATTTTTTTAGTATGATTAGTCTTCATAGTAAAAAAATGCTGGATACATAGCTCAACCACTAAAAACTGCTATTGATTGGAAACTTGCCTTTACTAGAAAATCCACGAGCATAGCCTTTATACTTTAATACCATAAATTACATGAAATAAATAAAACTATTAAAAACTAAATTCCATATTTATTCAAATTGGTAGGACCATCTGCTACTACTTTTTTTTATCCTAAAAATAAATAATTATTAAATGATATGCATGGCTGGAAATTTATAAATACAGCAAATGACATACTCTTTAATAAATTCATTTCACATTTTGTTCCAACTGATCGATTTACTAGGAGAAAATTTAAATTATGGACATATCCCATATAATTAGCAGAATTCAGTAGTTAAGGTCAAACATTTCACCAATCTGTTTAAGCATTGAATTTACCAATAATGATACTATAATTAAGGCCTTTTTACGAAAAGTTAACTTCTATGCAATCAAATAAAGCATGTTAATCTGCAAAACAAGGCACAGAAGTCAACCTTGAAATCTGAAAAATAGCAAGACTTCTGGGAGAAAGTAGAGATGCTTTTACGCTGCACGGCAACATTAAAAATATACCGACTTATACAGAAATATTTTAATGCCTTTATTTTTTAAATTGCTTCCAAATGAATTCGTTCTTAATTATATCCAAAAAATTAAAGATTAAAATTGCGATTTAAAAGGTCTACTAGACTTTTCGAGAAATGAAATACTCAGCAGAGAATGTACAGCTTATGTTAATTATAATTCTGAAGAGAAATTCTTGCAATTAGAAAAGCCACTACTTTTCAAATTGAAACCTTTTCCCGACTGCGATATTTTAAGTTTAGAAATGAAAAGGCAGATGTTATTAATGTCTGGATAAAAGGTAGAGAGTTAAAAACTGCAAGCAGAAAGTAAAATTAGCTTCTATAATTAACAAACATTCGAAAGTGAATTGTTGGGCATTAAAATAACAAACAAGAACTAATTATCATACTTATTCAAAAAAATACAAAGAGGAAATTCTATATAGACTAAATAAAAATAATATTCACAGGAAAAGTGCACAGCAAAAATGGATGAGAAAAATACACATGTATGAATAAATTTTCAAACTGATACATATTCAAAAGAACTGCATGACGAACAGCAACAACGAACTAGCTACACACAGAAATGGCATTTTTCTTGAATCATCAAATTTGGCACATAATCAGATAAAATAAAAATTTTCACACGTAAAAAGCAGACTTTTATCCTAGAATATAATAAAATTCAGTAATTAAGATCAGAAAATCTTTTACCAATCTGTTAGGCCAAGAACTTACCCGCATTAGTTTTAATGAATATTCTCGCATCTCAATCTGTTAAATAAACTGTATTAATATGCAAAACAAGATATTAAATAATACAAACAAGAACTGACATATTTATTCAAAAGAGGCATAAAGAAGAACAATTTTTATGCAAACTAAGTAAAAACGGCACATTTACTTGAAATTTTGTCAAAAATTTACCAGCAAAAACTTGATGAATCTCTACATGAGCTAAAGAAAATACCACATTCAACTTGAAATGAGTTCAGTCAGAAATTTACTAGCACAATAAAAAGAGACATGGAGGGAAAAAAAAGAAAAAACAAGAATTAATTTTTATATCTACTCCCCCCCAAAAAAATGCAGAATGAGCAGCAGCAACACAAAACAAAGTAGACAATTAAAATAATTTTAATGAATCGATCATTAATAATGAAATTCTGGGCATATACCAAATAATCAGAGATAAAGTACAAATTTTCATACATAAACAGCAGATTTTATCCTACAATATGATTCAGTAATTAAGAGCAGGTAATATTTTACCAATTTGCTAGGCCAAGCTCTTACCATCATTGGTTCTAATGCATTTTTCAACAAACAGCATTACACATCTGTCAAATAAACTGCACTAATCTGCAAAACAACACATTAAAATAATACAACTAATTAACACATTGGCTCAAAAAAGGCATAACGAAGAGCAACTTCTACACAAATTCAGTAAAAATGGCACATTTACTTGAAATATCCTCAATCAAAAGTTTACTAGTAAAGCTTTTACATGTGTTAGAATTATCGTGGTTACTTAAAAAAAATGGAAACAGTAATCTCTACACGACCTAAATGAAAATGGCGCATTTATCTAAAAACACGGTAATCGGCCAGAAATCTACCAGCACATAAAACAGAAAATGAGCATGAAAAAATATAAGCATGCAAAAATTACTATTCATATTTAATAATAAATATAAGATATAAAGAAAACACTTACCAGAGAAATAGAAACCTTGGGTATTTGACGAATGATCTGAAATTTGCCATTGCGCACATCTAAAAACAAACAACTTCAAATTAATCAAGCAAAATGTGTAAATTTGGAAAACAAGGTATTAAAAATTTACGATAGAATTTTAGTATACTTACGGATCAAAAACATACCACTCTTCAACCACAGTTCCAGAAATAAGAATGAGCCAATGACGCCAAATTACTTGGCGAGAAAGTTATTAGTAGATCTTCATGCAACCCAGAGAATCTCGTAACTCCTCCCATTTTTTCCCCCTTTTTTCTCGTGAAGATAACCTGTCAACAACGAATTCCGAAAAATTTTCATTATTGTTTTCACGTTAAACAGAAAATATGCATACATTTATATATAATACTTTTATTTACAATTCGACGCTGTTTTCCTTTTCGACGCTGTTAAAAGGAGGAAAGTGTGTTTACTTATGCAGAATGTTAAATTATTAGTTTTCTGTTTCAAATTTTCTTCAGTAGTCATATTTTTTTGCCACAGAGAAAGTTTTCTATAGAGAGCAGTTTCCTACTAGGTAATACTTTTCTAAACTTTTTCAATTTAAGTTAGATTCTTCTTCTTTTTATGTACCATATTGATACTACAAAATCAGTGACATCCCATATGTATTATTAAAAAATTTTAATGATAAAATTCGTTTGCTCCATATATTATTTAAAATGTTAATAATTCTGATGCAGTGATTCTTAAAACGTGACTGAAGAGGTCTAATAATATTATTCTCTGTGGAATTAGTATTTCTTTTATGAAAGAAATATAATAAGCGATATATTGTTTACATTATCGATCTTAAATGTAATGGTTAGAATTATTGAAGATAGGGTAAAAAGACGTTAAGAAAATTTTGCTGAAATATATTCATTAACATATCAAATAACGTGGGAAAAAATATGTATATAAATTGAATGTTGTAAGGAATAAAAATAATTGGGTACTTTTTTGTTATCGGGATCTGATTCAGAAATGTATGTATGGATGTATGTTCATGTTCATGCATGCATGTATGTGTACGTACGTATGTGTGCATGCACACACATGCACATATACACATGTACACACATACATACATTTTTGAATCTGGTCCCAAGAACAAAATTTTTATTGGTTAATCTTTGGATTATGGTAACTTGGTGATTTTTTAACGAAAATTTGGCGTCCAATCCTGCTACAGCAACCTGCTAGTTATTGTTTGGACGCCATTTTGTTTTCACGAAGTTTTTTTTTTTTACTCAAAATTTTTTTCCAACAATCTGCTAGCCGAATTACGCTTATGCTAGAACTTTTATGGAACAAAAGTGCTTAATCGTGACGAAGATTAGGTGCGAAATTGGGACAAAGTGCAGAATCGCAAATTGCTTGCCGCGTTTTTAAGAATTCCACATACACGGTATCCATGTACACGTCGACCTAATTTCACTTAAATAAACATCCCAGAATTGCACAAAAATGGCATTGCGAACACTCTTGACTTTATCCATGTACACTGCTAAAGTCCTAGCTAGTAACTTTTATCGCCCTACCAAAATTTTGCCAAATTACCTGTTACCATATTCCAAAGATTAGCCTTTTTATTCATTCAGAGGATAAAATCTAAAGATCTAAATATTTGATTTCTTATAGCTCGAGAAAAGAAATTAACTGTATTTATTTGCATTGTGCTGGATTTTAATATCTTAAGCAATTTTCTCTAGTTGGCAACTGTTTTATTAAGATTAAGATTTATTTAGATCATAGCAGACTTCAAAACTTTAGGTGTCGGGATCAGCATCAAGTAAAATTTTCTTTGCCTGCTTCTTGTGATTAAGAACTAGCAAAATTTTGATATGTTCTGTGGTTTGAATGTGAAGGAACAATGCATTTTTAAATGAAGACTCTCCTTTAAATTCTGATACAGTATTTAACAAATCTTCAAAATTAAACTGTCATTCAAAATGAGGTTTAGGGTACCCCTAGGCAAAACTTGGTGATTTTTGGCGGTACATGGGTACCCATTTTGTGCAATTCTTTGACTCGTTATTTTGGCTTGTGAAGCGGCAATTTTTGGCAGCGGCAGTTTTTGCGCCAAAAATTGCCCCTATACAAAGCCAAAATAACAAGACAAACAATTGCGCAAACTCGGTATCCATGTACACATTGACTTATTTTCACTTAAAAAAAATCCCAGAATTGCACAAACTTGCATTGCGCACTCCCTTCACTTTGTCCATGTACACATCGATATATTTTCACTTAAAAAGTCAAAGGAGCACCAAATTCTACAATATAGGCAAACAAAAAATACATAATCTCAATAAAATTCATTTTAAACCAAACAATAAAATGACATAAAAAAGGAAAAACATGTTATGCATTTAAGCACTACGAAAAGCAAATACAGTCAAAAGTCGTTAATCCGGACTCGTCGGGACTTCGGCGATTCTGGATTATAGATCATCAGTTTAAATCTCGTAAGATGGCATGCATAAATTCTAAAATAAAAATATGAAACCTTAATTTATGAAATAAAGAACAATTATAATCTGAAGGGTATCAAAATTTACAAAAAAGAGCTTAATATTTATTTGTTTACTTTATTAAACATTTCTTTCAATGTAAGTTGTTTTAAGTTGCTTCGTTTTATGTGATAATACTTTCTCTTTAATTCTATAAACAGACACAATTTCTTGTTCAGTTACAAAGTTCCACTGTTCAAGTCCCGTTAATTGTTGTGCTGAGAATACCGACTAACTTGTCAATCAAAATTTTTTCGTTTTCACTAACCTCTCTGTCACATTCTTCATGTCTTTATCCATTTTTTGCAGCAATTCCACTTTTTGTTTGATGGACATCGAAACATACTTTCGTTTTGAACAATCCTTTGGGAGCTCCAGAAACGGAAATTCTATTTGACATAATCGAAAGTTCAAGTTTACTTTTATAAAATTGCTCTTACAGTCTGCAAAAAATAATAAACCGGATCCAATTCGAAGATTAAGAAACAACGCAATCATCAACATTAACTGAAATAGATAATTAGATAATTTTAGATTATACCGTCCGTTATACATAAAACGCGCACGCGAAAACGTATTCTGCGCTTGCGCAAACGCATATGCGCAGTGGTAAAAGGTCTTATGCGCACGTGTAAACGCATATGCGCAGTGGTAAAAGGTCTTACGCGCACGCGTAAACGCCTATGCGCATGTGTCAACGCGGCGCATGTGCAGAAAGTTTTTAGCTTTGAGGTCCGGATTATAGATCATTCTGGATTATGGGTGTCCGAATTAACGACTTTTGACTGTATTCACTAACCATGATTTTCGAGTTCGCTTCGTACACCCAGAGCCACGTAAAAATCAAAATATCAATCATACTCAAATGACTTTTTTTTTCAAACCAGGTACTCTTTCTGATCGAATGCTTCACATAATGACCATCTGAACCTTTCTTCCTACAAACCCATTCAAATCCATCTAAACGGTTTTTACGTTCGACTAGACGTATAGCCTTTCTACATACAGGACACTTATAATGGCTACTCAGTAAACCTTCATTTATACACCAGTCAATTAAAGCTCTTTTCCCCTTTTGCTCCTAATCGTACAGTAACTTCAAATTAATCTTACTACATTCGGCCATTCTACCGTCTAAAGAATCAAATAAACACACACCACAGAAATGCTTACAAAACATCCCATGATTCAAAGTTTCCCTGAATCATGCACCCAATTACGTCACAATAGGGTTTCCATAACATTCAACTACTCAGGCTACCATAAATGAAACAACTTGGCAATAAATCAAACAACTTCGCCATAATACAAGGGGTACGTTAAAGTCTACTATACCCAAAATGAGCAGTGTATGTTTATATATCAGAGTCAATGCTTGCATAGTTGTTTCATTCCAATGGCTTTATTCAGTTGCAATAGCTATATTTTATTATTTGAAAATCTGATGCTTCATTTATGTAATTATTTGATTAATGAAAGTTAAAATTAATTAATTTTAAAATAAAGAAGTTTTTATTAATTTGTTACTTAATATTCAAGCATTTGAATATGCATTGACATACTTGTGTATTCCTTTGTAGGTTGAAAATTATGGGTACTGATATTTTATTTGAAAATCATACCATCAAAGAAATACAGGAAATTGAAAAGAAATTGAGGTAATATTTACATTTTGGTTTCTTTTGTTATTTTTTATCTCTGAGATCATCTAAAGAAGCAGGATACATCCAACAAGCGTGTGAAACATGAAATATTTCGTTTTTGAAGCTTGCTAGGATGTATTAGAATTAAATTATATACTCTTATGCAGTATTTTACTCTATGTAAGAACAGAAGTACAGTTATTTTTAGTGATATTTTATAAAATAAAAATTGATGTATAAAAATTGCTTATATAATTAATGTATAATTGCTTGCCCTGTATAAAAATTGCATAAGGATCATTTAGTGTATGCAATTTTAATATTTTTAGACAATAAAGGCAACTGAAGGTTTCAGTTCTTTAAAAATAATTCCTGAATATTGTTTAATTTAATTGTATCCAAATTGGCTGATCTTTGGAATATGGTAACTGGTACTTTGGCGACATTTTAGAGGCGATAAAGGTTACTACCTAGGACTTTGGTAATAATGTGAGAAGTACCAAAGCCCCCTGAAGGCGTCTTTGGAAGTACTCAGTTCCGATTATGCATTATTTTGTGTGAGGGAAATGAGAGATCATGAGATATGTCATGTGACATTAATGGACGAATTACAGTTCTTTAATCGGAAAAGGGGGTTAATTTGGAAAAATTATTTTGTATTAAGCTTCATTGTGTGTTGTGTGAAATAGTGTTGATTAATTTTCGGATTGCATGGCACTATGTAAAGTGAATTCTAAATTTTTAATGCATTTATCTGATAATAATAATAAGTTGGGATTGTATGAAAGGAAGGAAATTACAGATAAGTTTGAATGGTTTGAATGGCGGTGCAAGAAATCTGGTGAAAATGGACATTTTGTGAAACGGAGTGTAAGGAAGGGTACGTGGTTTGCTGAAAGTAGTAGTTTGAGTATGGGTGAACTTTATTAATTTCTTATTACTTGGTGAATAGACTGCCAGTTGACTATTGGATTTCGGATTTAGAAATTAGCAGTAGTACTGCAGCCGATTGGAACTCTTTCTGTAGGGAACTGTGCGTGCCACGTAATGAAGATTCTGAAGAAGATGAGGTAAGTTAGTATTTTAAATCATTTGAGGATATTATTTTTATGCATTGTTCTAAATGTAAGGAGTAAGTAAATTAATATGGTATTATTGGAAAATTGTTATTAGCAATGATTTAGTTTAAAGTAATTAGGATTGTAATCTAATTTTTATTAATTTAATGTATGTGCTTATTTATATTTTAAGTAGTGTTTTTTAATTTAATTATATCTTAATTTAATGATCGTGATTTTGTGAGTTATATATTTGTAGTATTTTGGAATACGTTTGAGTAGTATACGTTGAGTATTTTCATGCATTTTCTTGAAATTTTTCTAATTTATGAGAAAAAAGCAGTGTACATGGATATAGTGAAGAGTGTGCACAATGCCATTTTTGTGCAATTCTGGGATTTTTTTTAAATAAGTCGACATGTACATGGTTTAGTGATATTTTAATTAAATGATAGTTATTTTGTGAATTTTATGTTTGTAGGAATTTGGTATACGTTTCAGTTGAAGTAAACGTGTATGGAAATAATTTAAATATTTGTAACTATTTTTAATGTTTGCGTATAAATTCGTTGGTGACGTTTATAATATAATAGATAATTTAAAGGTAAAAGTTTTTGGATATTTTATTTATTTTATACGTGGAAATGTTCATCCTTGGAAAGGGTATATACTTTTTCGCGATCAGGTAATTTCATATATGTGCTTTTTACCGAGTTTAAAGATTCACAGAATTTTTTTTCATTTTCGTGCAAATTTTTGTAATTTATGAAAAAATAGCAGTGTAGATGGATAAAGTTAAGAGTGTGTGCAATGCCATTTTTGTGCAATTCTGGGATTTTTTTTAAGTAAAAATAAGTCGACGTGTAAATGGTTTATGTGTATGTGCTATTCTGAAAAACGCGCAAGGAGTTTGCGATTGTGCACTTTTTCCCAATTTTGCAGTTAATATTTGTCATGATTAAGCAGTTTTGTTACATAAAATTTCTAGCATAAGTGTAATTCGGCTAGTAGATTGTTGGAAAAAGTGTTCAGTAAATAAAAAGAAAAGAAACATGTCTTTACTTCGTGAAGACAAAATGGCGGCGAAAAAAAAATAGAGGGTTGCTGTAGCAGAGTTGGTCGCCAAAAAATCGCTAAGTTACCATAATCCAAAGATCAACCCGAAATTTAGATGTCATGTTAAGAATAATTTTAGCACTATTGATTACTAAAGCCAGAGCTGTAAGATGTCTCTGTAACATTAAAATAATAAAAATTATCTGAGATTCTCCTTTAAAAAAAAAAAAAAATCTCTGAAAGCTTTTAGATTTTATATTATGCCCAAAGGGATATTTTTTAATTTACATACGTATTGTTTCGAGAGCACTTGGACTAATGTCCCTTTGGGATAAAACTATTTTAAAACAGCACTTCTTTAGAAGTTCCAATAGACAGTCTTGTGTTCTGGAGGTAACGTTTTTAGTTAGAGTTTACTTTAAGGTACCCCTTGTATTATCACGAAGTTGTTGTTTCATTTATCGCCAAGTTGTTGTATCATTAATGGTAACCTGAGTAGTTGAATGTTATGGAAACCCTATTATGATGTAATTGTTTGTATTATTCTGGGAAATTTTGAATCGTGGGATGTTTTGCAAGGGCTTTTGTGGTTTGTGTTGCTTAGGAAGTACATTGCTTGTTTCATTGTTTAGACGGTACAGTGATTGAATGTTGTAGTATTAATTTGAAGTTTCTGTACAATTTGGAAAGGGGAAAAGTGCATTAATTGAGTGAATTAATTGTGTAAATGAAGGTTTACTTAGTAGCCATAGTCTGGAACTACATAGTATACTTTTGACTCTTATTTTTGTGAATTTCTGTGGCGAAGCCAATATATGGATTGTAGTTCAGATAATTTTAGGAAGTTTTTGGATGCTGTTAGGGAATTTTGTGTGCCACAGACTGAAGACAATGAATTTCTAAATAAGGTAAGTGGATATTTGCTTTGTGTAGTGCTAAAATACATAACAGGTTTTTCCTTTTTTGTGTTATTTTATTGTTTGGTTTAAAATGTAGTTTATTGAGATTATGTACTTTTTGTTTGCCTCTACTGTAGAATTGGGTGCTCCCTTGACTTTTTAAGTGAAAATATATTGATGTGTACATGGACAAACTCAAGAGAGTGCATAAAGCATAGTTTGTGCAATTCTCTGATTTTTTTTAAGTGAAAATAGGTCGATGTGTACATGGATAAAGTCAAGGGAGTGCATAATGCCATTTTTGTGCAATTCAGGGATTTTTTTTTAAAGTGAAAATAGGTCGATGTGTACATGGATACCGAGTTTGTGGAATTCTTTAACTTTTTATTTTGGCGTACGTAGCGGCAAGTTTTGTGCCAAAAATCGCTGCTACACAGGCCAAAATAACAAGTCAAAGAATTGCACAAACTCAGTATCCATGTACCGCCAAAAATCGCCAAGTTTCGCTAAGGGGTACCCTAAAATATACTTTTACCACATTTTTTTCTATACAGTGTTCCCATTTTTTGTTTTGAAATCATTGAGTTTATTAATTAAAAATTCATTAAAGTTTTACAAAATATGAAATACGTAATAAAACAAATTCTAAATTCGGGCTTCCAGGTGCTCGTATTCAGGTGGAGGTTTACATTATTCAAAATTTGATGGCTCTAGGTACCATTGTTTTTTCACAGTGTGAGAAACGAGCATGCAGATTCTTCAGTATTTAATCTCTTTAAATATAATACAGGGTGATAATATTTGGTGGCAACAATTTAAAAAGTAAAATGAACATTTATAGCGAACCAATGCAAAATGCCGTTTTGATACTAATAATCTTCTGTGCTAACCCTCTTTGGTATAATAATAAAAATTATCTGAGATACATAAGAACAGAAGCTACAATTATTTTTAGTGATACTTTATAATATAAAAAATTGCTTAAGGATCATTTAGCGTATACAGTTTTAATATTTTCAGACAGTAAAAGCGATTGCAGGTTTTAGTTCCTCAAAAAACAATTCCCGAATATTGTTTAATTTAATTGTCTCTAAATTTATTTAGTTTAATTGTATCTAAATCGAGAAGTTGTGTTAAGCATAATGTTGGTTTATGAAGTCAGAGCTGTAAGATGTTTCAGGAATATTAAAATAATAAAAAATTTCTGAGATTCTCCTTTCACAAAGAAAAATTGTCAGATATGGTTATTCCATAAACAGAACATGCACACAGTGTATTGCAGAAGTCCTAGAAGCTATTGTAAATGGTATTGCTCTCGATATATCATTGGGTTTAATATGTGAAACCAAGTCTAAAAAATGCTAATTTACGAATACCAGATTTCATTATCTAATTGATACTTCTTTTAACCTAAGAACTAAATATTAAATAATTAAATTAACCAATATTCTAAGTTGAATATTGTTTAATTTAATATTAACTTGACAATATTCTAAGTTAAGTTAATAATTAATTAAACAATATTCTTGAACTTGACTCAAGAATATTAAGTAATTAAATTATTAAAATTATAGTAAAAATTTTAACACTTAATTTTTTTTAGAAATGACATTGAACGTAAAAAGGAAGAACTCAGGCAGATGGTGGGGTATGTAAATTTATTTTCCTTAGATTATTTGCATATTTTATCACATGGTGGCTTGATTTTAATATTCAAATTTTAACTGTTACATTCTGTTTATTTATTATATTTCAGAGAGAGGTATCGGGACCTCATGGAAGCTGCTGACACAATTACTGAAATGAAAGATATTGCTGAGAGTGTAAGTTTTGAATACAGTGATATATATATTTTGAGCAAGTTTCATGTCTTTTTCAGTATGTAAAATATTAAAGCTTTCAAAATTTCAATTTCTGGTCTTTGTGAGGGTTTGGTTTTGGATTTCTTACTTTAGGTCTTTAATGATAAATTTTCTGCAGCTTAATGCACAAAAATGACTAGACATGTTTGTGTTTTCAAAAGAATTGTTTTCTAATTATATATATATAGAAGCTACTTGGCTTGACCATTTGAAAGTGAGAAAAATCTTCCCTTCAAAATATCATCATAAAAAATATTATGAGATGTCTCTTCAGAGATCAAGTGTGTAAAGTAATGTAATATTTGTAATTCTCCATGAGTTAAATCTTCTAAGGAACACAGAATGAGGATCATGCTAAGAAAACATTTCACATGGATATTATTACCTTATATATGATATAAATTTCTCAGTAAAAAGATACTCTTAATGCAGGTAACATATTATGTCAAAATTAAATAGCATAAGATTAACCCATTAACCGCCAAAACTACAAGGAATGTTTCTTTTCTCATGGAAATAATAACAAATATTAAATTAAGCATTTATAACACAAATTTACATTGAAAATAAAATAAATGCTCATACCTGTTGAAAAAGCGAGTGTTGCGTTCGCGCAACGTCAGCGGAATAAGACTACGGATGTTCAATGAGTAGGATTGCACTCGTGTGATGTTTCTTTTGAGTGGAGCGCAGGATTACTTTTTAAGCTGTATAATGTTTTATAAATCTACAAATCACTTTACTTGTAATTAATTTAATATTAAAATATACATTTTATTTTTTTTTTTTACAAATACAGATTATTTCATTTGAAAGATTCAAGCATGAAAAGCTTGATTACAATCATGATGAAAAGCTTGGTTACAATCATGATGTAAAGCTACATTACATACTTTGCATCTATAAACAGTCTGGCTATGGTACTCTGTACAACAAAGTCTTTTGTTATCAACGGACTTTACGATAAAATGTCTACCATCTCCATGCAATGGTTTTTGAATGCTGAGTTTACTAGGTCTCCCTGTTGCTGATCTATTTCTGGCTAATTCTACATTCTCAATAGGAGTTTGCAAAAGGAATAATGCATTCTCGCGTCTGAAATCTAAAAGAGACTTTATATTTCCAGTAGTAAAAAGTGGTGATATTTAGTAAGTTTAGATACGGTCTCACCTCATATAATTTATCAGTATTGTCAATTTGACTATTGTCAAATGCAAATTCTGCTTCATATTCCTGTACTGCAAATGTGATATCAATTCTTGTACAACAGGAACAGAAATGTCCTTATCAAAAGACCAATACATTTTTTTCTTGAGGTAAAGAATGATATCCTGTAAGTAATAATATTCCAATAAAGCTTCTCATTTAGGCTTCAGATGCAATATATTCTGGGCATTTTTTTCCCTGAGCGTATATATTTGTCTGTTCAACGAGAAGAAAGTAAATGTCTAAACCAAAAGAAAATCGAAAATCTGTGCACATGTTTTACCTTGGTTTTGTCTTTTATAATTTCTCTTCTATCTCTTTCTTCATGTTCTTCCTGAGACATAACTAACAGTTCCTTTTTTATCCACTTCAAGATTTCAGTCTTCTGCCTTTTAAACTTTTTAGTATGACTATAACTGCTTTTAGAAGGCTGAAACTTACTTCTTACGTGAATTTCAACTTCCCCAGCAGTATCATTCGGTAAAATATTATTATCATTATTTAAAACATTGCCATTCCTTTCTTCTTCGTCACTAGCCTCTGCAATGTCTGGAGGAACAGCAACAATATCAGTTTCATTCTGGTCATTATTAACATTATCATCATCTGTTTCTTCATCAAAAAATCTTTGAAGGGCTTCTTCTAGTGTAAGATACCTCATTCTATGCATTTTTAAACAACCAGAACATGAACCAGAACATCGAAACGAATGAGTGAAAAAGAAGATTGACTACCCGTTTCCTGCTGACGTTGCATCAATGCAACACCTGTTTTCCCTCCCTTCCCAACACAAAAATAAACATCTGACTGATGTAATGTTCTGATAAACGGTGACCTTGACTAAAAATAGATCACTCATAAAGAGGGCGATTCTTTCATTAAATATTTTCAGCAAAAATACGTGGTCGAAAATTTTGCTTAAAGTATGAGCTTAATTATTATAAATAAAATGATTGTTGAAGGCAAATATTTTTTTAGAGAAATAATCTTCATAATATTCCCTACACAAAATCATCTGCTGTTATAAAATATCTTAGGTAGTTATATTTGTATGCGCATTTATTTTGACCGTCGCGTCAACGCAACACCAGCGGCTAATGGGTTAAATAGCATAAGATCATAACACAGGAGCCTGATTAAGCATTTTTGGAAACAATATCTTATGTAATTTATATTCCATTAAGATTTATTGAGGTTTATTTATAAATGATTAAATTTCATTTAGCTTCTTCCTATGTTTAAAGAATGCTGAAATTAATCATTCCTATTTACATTAATATTTTGAATGAATTAACTATGAAATATATTTTCAATCATTTGCTCTTTTTGTTAAATGTAAGTTTGAAAAAGTCATACTTTGAACATATTATATTATAGTGACAATTATTTTAACAATATGATATTCACATTAATATGTTTACATACTGACTTAAGTGTAATAAATTGAAACATGATTATTACATTCAAAAGTGGATGTTATCTTAATTTTGATTTATTATAAGAATTTTGTTCATTTTAGGTTAAAAATAGGGTCAAATCCATTGAAGATAGATGTTATGAATTGCAAGAAGGTAGTTTACGAAAAGGAATTTTAAGTACAATTCAAGACAAGGTAGCAGAAAAGTAAGCTTCTTTACATTTTGTAAGTTGTGCTAAAATAAATAAAGTTTCTAAACCACTGCTTGTAGTTTTAATAATGTATACTATATTCATTAAAAAAGAAAGTTTATAATTTGCTAATTTTTTAGTTATAGTTTTTCATGTGAATATTTTTGAGAACATACAAAAAAAAAATTGATTATATATAAATTTTGGTTTTGTTAATAAATATCTAAATCAAAGAGTCTTAAGTGCTGTTATACATATAAGCAAAAATTTATTTTTAAAGCTTCAGAAAAAGTTTGCTTTTGAGAGCAACAGTTTTTACATTTTATATTTTCTACATCTTATAGCCAAATATGATATTTTGTAGCACATTCTTTGCACTGTTAATTACATATATTTTTGACTGGCATTAATCTGATGTAAAAAATAAAATCTAATAGTAATGATAAAATTTTACTGCTACTTTCTTTATCCAATTCTTCATTTGTTCTTACAGTAATACACTCCATTTTAATATTCTGGTGTTCTTTTGTTTATTCTATTTTGCAATCAAAAAAAAAAAAAAAAAAAAAAAAAAAAATAGTGGAGAAACAAATGCCAGAGCTTTTAAAACTGGAGTTCATTTCAGTTGAGTTTCAATTTTATTCAGTGGTTTAAGGATTTAGTTTTATGAGTTGAATGAAAGAAAACTGAAGTAGTTATATATTATTTTGCTTTAACAAACTTAGATATCAGATTGCAATCCAAAATACTCAGACTTTAAGTTAATTAGTTCCCCCAAATCCTTATCAGCTTCAGCTGTGTTTGTTTTTGAAGAAAAAAAATATTATTTTGTGTTGCCTTTTGTTCTTTATAACATTCAATCTATATAACTATATTTTAAATAATAAAAATCATATCTCTGTAACTATATTTTAAATAATAACTAGTAATTAATAATTAACTCAATTCAAAATATGAATTTTACAGGAAATATTATTATTCCTCTCTCATATGATATGATAAAAAAACCTGACTAAACATAAAATTTTTCATGGTTCCACTCTCTGTTGACATGTTTTATCATATACTAAAATTCAAATTCTTGATCTTGGAAATACCACATAACTGTCTTAAATTCTTCAGAAGCACAACTTCAATCAAATTTTTCTTCATTACACCATTTCAAAAAACTTCTGCCTATTTCTGTGAAGTCTTCTAATTTTTTTTAATGAGCAGATTAAATATATTTAGTATCCTTTTAACCACAAAAATATTGGACTTAAAATATGGGATTAATAAGCCGAGTTGAGAGATTCAAAAGATTTCAACACCATAGCTATTCATAAAAAAAAAAAAAAAAAAAAAAAAAAAAAAAAAAAAAAAAAAAAACTGAAAACTTTCAGATTTTACATTACACACAAAGGGGCGTTTCTTTAATGTTTTGTGTGTTACCTTTATTTGTGAAACATCATGTTCTTAACTTAAACCCTAAATTCTTACCATTCTTAACTTAAACCATAAAATTCAATTCAATAGCAATAATGCAAAATAATTTTAATATGAGCAAAGCTTTAGAATTTCCGATACACAGTCTTGCGCGCTGGAGATAAAAAAAAAAAAAAAACCCACAGTGTTGTCATTTCTCACTTTGGAATTGTAAAGTTTGTTAATCAAAAATTTTTTTAAAAATATGGTCGATAATAAAACAAATTTTAAATTACAAATTTGGGTTTCCAGATGACCATATTTGGTAGAAGATTACGTTATTCAAAACTTGATGGCTCTTGATAGGTACCGTTGTTTTATCCCAATGCAAGAAACATACATGCATTTATGGAGATTCTTCATTATTTAATTTATTTAAATACACTCACTTCCAAAAGTTAAGCACGGAGAGGAAAAGGCTAATTTCTGGAAGCCAATCAGAATTGAAGAGGATGCAATTCGCTGCAGAGGTAGATGGAAGTATGCAAATATGTTAGGTAACAGCCAAATCGCACTTTCATGTCAAGAAATATGCAAAAAAGGCAGTATTATAAGAATCCAGCTTTATGAAGGGTTACAGAAGTTGATTGTAAGTGTTGATAGAAGGTGTTTAAAACTTTTGTACAATTTGTTTTCAAGACATATGTGTTTCTATGACTTCCAGAAGGTGAATGGAAGATTCCGAGTGCTGGCGGGCTGTGGGGTGCACTGAAGCAGAACAGTCGATTACAGATGTTGCTCGTTTCTTCAGCGTTCATCATTCTGTAATTTCATGTTTATGGAAACAATTCTAAACCACACAGTCAGTTGTCCAAAGACCCGTAGCCGGTCGCCCAAGGTTTACAACACCAGCGGAAGATCGATATATTGCTATTGAAGCCAAGCCAAATCGCAGAGCGACCTCCACACATGTGACATCTATGGTAACAGCGTCCATTAGTAAGGCAATATTTGCAGCTACTGTACGCCAAAGATTACATATGAGTGAACTGTATGCCCGGGTACCTTGAGTTTGTGTTCCTCTATCCATCCAATCCAGAGGAGCACGATTATAGTGGTGCCAGGAACATGTCAATTGGAATGTGTCTGACTGGGGCAATGTCATGTTTACTGATGAGTCAAGATCTGCTCTTGAGCCAGATGACAAGCATATAAGGATATGGCGTGAACAACGAACACGCAATCAGTCCGAAAACATCACGCATTCCGAGGCAGAAGCATTATGGTGTGGGCAGGGATTTCATTAGGATACCGCATCGACCTGCACACCTTTAAACGGGGTTCTTTGACGGCTCTCTGGTATCAGTATTAAGTCCTAGAACCCATTGTGAGATTGTACGCTGCAGCAGTTGGCCCTACTTTTGTTTTAATGGACGATAATGCACGTCCCCATAGAGCTGATATCGTCGATAACTACCTTAAGAGTGAAGGGATTGTGCGTATGGCGTGTCCAGCATATTCGCCCGACCTTAATCCCATTGAAAATCTTTGGAATGCTCTCGGCCGTGCTGTATCTTCACGTTTCCCACCTCCAGCAACTCTTGTTGAGCTGGAAACTGCTCTACAAGAAGAATGGCGATTACTTAATTCTGCGGTGGTTGACCACCTAATTGAAAGCATGGTCACAAGCTGTAAACTCTTTATACAGATAAGGGGGGATCACAAACCCTATAAATGCCTTTTTTTTTCATTTTATGCTGTTTATTTTCACTCTATACATAATTCTGTTTAAGTCTCCAGTATGTCATTATCTGATAACTTACAAAAATTTTATATTGTTTTCATTTCTTTATATATTTATTGATTTTGTTTTATGCATAAATATACATGCTACTTTCCTGCCAAATTTTGTGTCAATCAAAGCAGTATTTGTTGATTTTTTCGCATTTTACATTTTTGTGCTTAACTTCTGGAAGTGAGTGTATATAACACAGAGCGATAATATTTGGTTGCAACAATTTAAAAAGTGAACCAACACAAAATGAAATTAACCTTCTCGTTGCGCATCCCGTGATTTCCACAGGTGACGTAAAAGTAGCAAAATTTGCGCAACCTGCGATTTCTGTGGGGATGAATTTTTGCTCTCTATTTAACTGTGCAACCTGTTCTTTTCCTGTTCTAACAGATGGCGTTAGTTGTCTACATTTCTGCCAAATATACAATATGTAATATAGTATTTTGCGTGCGCTTTTCAGAGTTCAAAGTTGTCTGGCAGGAAGCGTTTCGCGAGTGATATAACTTATATTCCTGACGATATTTCCGACACTGATAGTAGTTCTGACTCTGATTTCAAGTATATTGAAGATAGTTATAAGAGAAACTTATGTCGGTTTCCTCTGCATATAGTGATGAATCAGAATATTCAGTTTCTATTGAAAACGTGCAAATTGATATGCAAAATCAGTGCAGTGGTGCAAAATTGATATGCAAAATATTACATTATGCAAATATTTTCATTAGTATATATGTTTTACCTTTGTATTTTATAAAATAAATTATAATTTAACCAATAATTATTTTCAAAATTTTCCTTTTATATCATTATTCTTCAATTTCAATATTCTGACAACCCTTTTCTATGATCTAATTCTATATTAAAAAAAAAAAAAAAAAAAAAAAAAAAAAAAACTCTTTTGCAAAAAAATTTTGTACATTTTAACTCTAAAATATATGTAGATTTGAAATATGTAATAAAAAAAAGCTCAAACTCAATTTTTGAACCTAATTTGAAAAAAAAGTACGCAGTGAGAGGGTTAATAGTCCTTCAGGGCAAATTGTCCCTTTGGACTAAAAAAAAGGCAGTTTAAAATAAAAACTAGAAATTCATTTAGTGAAATTTTCTTAACACTAAATTGAAATTAATGTCAAATTTAAAATATGAATACCTCTGAAATGCTTTACGTGATTTTTTATAAAACTTGATACTTTGGTATAGTTTTAGGCAGATACCGTAATTTCCGGAAGAAAGGTCGCATCAACGTAAAAGGCGCACTCGAGAAAAATCACGAGAAAAACGGAAAAAAAAATTGGTATGGTCATAGACAATTTTTGACATCTGGTTTTCACTGACTCAAGTAAATAAGCACGCATGGAATCCATTATCAATAACCCTTTTGGTTGGGAAAAAAGATCTCTTACGACACTGCCAAACTTTTTGTAGCCACTCATGCATGATTGTTTAGCACATCCAGCCATTCTCATTTGCACAAATAATTACGTCATTAGGAAAATCTCCCTTCGGAATAGTTTTTCGTTAAAAAATGATCATCGGCTTTAGCTTGTCACCGTTTGCAGCACAAGCTGACACACATGTAAATGACGTTCTTTCACGCCCCTTCGTAAGCACAGATGTAGTTTTTGCACCAGTTTCATCAACAGTTCTGTTTCATCAACTGTTCGAAGGCTAATGGCGTTTCATCCATATTTATTATCTGTGACCGAAGAAGTTTTTTTTGTCAATAATATCTGTCACATATTTTTGAAAAGATGCCTTTTTATCCTGCCAGTCCATTGGTAATTGTTGCCCGACTATTGTTCTAGTATGCACAGAAATATTTTTTCTTTTCATAAATCTGCTACACCAGCAAGGCCCTCCTTTGAAATCATTTATGTTCATTTGTTTTGCTATAAATTTTGCTTATAAGCGAATTTTTATAGTCGAAATTGCCATTCCCTTTCCTCGTTGCTCCTTTATCCAGTTTGCAAGATCATCCTCTAGATTCTGCCACCTTACAGTACCACTTCTTTTGGCTCGTTTCTGTTGTGGCATATTTTTAAGCTCTTCTTTTTCAGTTCTCCAACATTGAATACATCTCTCGTCCACTTCAAACTCTCGAGCTGCTGCTCTATTTCCAATTTGTTCAGCACGTGAAATTACATTAAGCTTAAAACCAGCAGTATAGCTTCTGTGCCGTTTAGGTGCCATTTTCAAAAAATTTCCGCTTCCTTCTTACTGAAAAACTATCCAACAAGTACTTGTATCCAAACTGATGGGATCTGTATCTGGCAGAATGCCAAGAAAAATCAATTCATGCTGAAGGGAAAATACGTCTCAGAGTTCAGTTTGTTATTGCGAGAGGCAGGTGGAGTCGTGTCTGCCTTTGAAAAAAATTGCAGAAAAAGGCAGGGGTGGGGAGAGGATGGGTCCTGGAAGATTCATCAAATGGCAGAGGAGAGAGGTTATTCAAACTGATGAGAATGCTGATTTAAAAGCGGGAAGAATGTTATTGTTCTGAGATCCGGTTTAGGGTGAATAAGGCATGTAGGTCTGTTTAAGGGAAAGAATGTAAACAAAATAACATTCGCAAAAAGCAACTGAGTGGTCTTTTGCGTGGAAACAGCACCAACCTATGTACAATGACAAGGCCATCCAAACTATGTACAATGACAAGGTTATTCAAACTATGTACAATGATCATCATAGGAAATATTTTATTTTTAGTGCACCTAAACGCCGCATGGGTAGAAATGCCACACCCGCTGAAAATTTAAGTTTTAAACATGTAAACACTGCGCCGTTTCTTCCGAAAATTACGGTAATTATAAAATGGAAAAAACACACAACATCTTTTCAGAAAAAAAACTGATTTGCCCTTGAAGTATGTATGTTATCGCAGTGCTATATGTAAATCTCAAATATACTTTGTGTTAAAATAGCATAATGATATCTTTAACTCAAATGCATTAATGTGTTCAGAATTAAGAGAATAAAGGTTTTTTTAAAAATTATTAGTATTATTATTTCTAAAAAAAATGACCGTGCAAGGTGGCATTTAAAATAAGATAATTTTGGGATGTAGTTATCTATAATAGATATGTTATACATCTGAGTGGGCCCTCTGTCGGCCAAGGAACAAAGTAAAACCTTGGCTCAAAATTTAGCAAACAGGCTGGCTGCATGATAGTTTTTTTATTTTCCCGTATGTGCAACATGAATATGAGGCAGTTTCTCTGAAAAAGCCTCTCACAAAGCCATCTCTTCCCTTTGGCAGATAGCCCTTATTTGCACTTTACCATATTCTAAATAATCCAGCCTCTGGGCAATCAAGAAGCCATAGTCAAGACGTACCTGCCAGTGAATAGAAGTCTGGTCCAAGGTTGAGATTCTCTGCATCATGCCAAAAGCACTTGTGAGTGCAGTTGGTTGCAGAGAGTTTTTGAAACAATTTTTTTTTTTTTGTTTTTTGTGAGAGAATGAACAGGACTTGGATAACATGTCTGCTGGATCAAAGATTATGTATAAGATATTTGTAAAATTTCAAAGGTTCTTTAAGGAATAAACCTTTTTTTTTTTAGCAAAGTGATACTAATTTTTTTTTAACCCTCTAGCCATGGGTGAAGTCATGTTGTTATTACATTCTTTTGAATTTTTAGAACATCTGAGCAGAAAGAAAATTTTTTCCCTGCTGAGTGAGCTTTATTATGTGTTTGAATGCAGGAAGATTTTATTTTGCCTATAATTTCTAAATAATATTGGCTTTTGGAAATGTTTTATTTTCTAAATTTTTTCTATAAATAATCTAATTATTCAAAAGGTATTGTGTAATTCTTTTGTACTTTATTTCATGTGAAAAGTTAAATCATAAAATTTTTATTGTTGCTTTAAAAAAGAGTGTGGGCTAATAAGGAAAATAAGAATTCAGAATTAAGATTGCAATATTGGCTTAAAGTATATATTTTCTATATTTTTATGAAAAGAATATTCACATTTCTGACTAGTAGTAAATGAATAAGCAAAAATATTTGTTTTTCTTACTTACATTTTTCTTCTTTGGCTTTTGCATTAAATTTTCTTATAATAAACCTTTAGAAGATATACTAACTCTGCTGAGTTTGCTCCTAAGAAGGGAAAGAAAAAAAAAAAAAGTCTGCAGCGGGATGGTTAAGATATATATGCTCATTTTAAAACTAATTTCTGACTTATGGAAAGTATCTGAGAGCAAATTAATTGCATTTTTTTAAAACTCAAATCTATCGTTTCTGATTTTTTTTTTTTTTTTTCAGAAGGAAATCAAATGAATTACTATACATAATAGCTTCTCAAATAAAAATTTTAATGGATTGCCCAACAAAAGTAAGTTCAGTAGCTCAAATATAAAATATTCTCTTTTGAAAATTTGTAATATGTAAAATTTCTTGGAATATTAAAAAAAATTAATTTAAACATAATCTGTTTTTTAGATATGGTCTTCCATTGAGAATGAAGATTTTGTAAGTGCTGTTTCCTTATTCTTGTTAGCTCGTCATACTCATTCTCTGCTCATGTTGGATCCTGTTTACCAAGAACAAAGGATATCTGTGCAATTTCCCATTATTAAAAGGCAGTGGACATCTGTAAATCATCTGAGATATGTTTTAATGCAGGCGAGTACATAATTTTTTTTTAATAAAGTTAAGTATTTTTCATTATTCAGTAATTCTTAAATCATTTGCGTTGTAATTTTTATATTGTGCATAGTTAATTAATAAAAATCATATGTGTTGCCATAGTTCTTGTTTTTAATCCCTTTTTATCATTTATGGAAAATGCCGTTTTCTAATGTGGTCTGAACTTAGAATAGTTTTAGAAAGTATATATTGAAGAACATTAGAATTAACTTGAAAAAAAAAAAAAAAAAAAAGGAGTGTTAATTAAAAAATAACTTTTTAATATATATGCCTTACTGTTACTTTTTGACTATGTTGATATGGTGGTTAGCAAAGGTTGGATATGTCATCAAAGAGTTTAACCTTTGAGATATGCTATATGAAGAATGAACTTTAAAATGTTACTTTTTGACCATGTTGATATGGTGGTTAGCAAAGGTTGGATATTTCATCAAAGAGTTTAACCTTTGAGATATGCTATATGAAGAATGAACTTTAAAACTAAATTAAGATCACGATAAGTCCCTGTGAATTTCTGTGTTTTGTACAAACCATGGGGTGTTCACAATACTCCAGAATTTTGGCCCAGCCTTTCTCCCATTTTTGACTTCACATTGACTGCAAGGAAGACTGCTCCATATATTCTTATTTCTTTGATTGAAAAGAGCATATTTTAAATCATAAGGACTGCCCTTCATTCTTGTGTGTTTTACCCAGATTGAAGAAATCTGATCTAATTAATACTGTTTTGATTTTTTTGTAATCACATAAAAATAATAAAATACAGGGATAAATAAATTAGAGTTTACTTAGTAAATGCTTTAAGTAAGCCATGCAAAATTTCAGTGCATAAATTAAAGGAGTTAATTCAGCGAATGATTTAGTTCTCTTAAAAAATTAAATTAATTTATGATTTATGTTAAATTTTCTTGGAGATGAAAGTCCTTTAGAATCAAGCAATGCATAAAGAGATTTAGTTGAATTGAATATATTTCTGATATCCAAGGGAATCTTAGAACTGATAATAATGTTTATGTCTTCATAATACACATGTTAGAAACACATTTAATAAATAAAAATATAGATACATTTCTAATTATATTTTTCTAAATTCATCTAATTTTTTATCTTGTAGAATTGCCAGCGAATACTAGAAACAGAAAATATTGAACCAGAGGTAAATATTTAAAATATTGTGACGATATTCTCCAAGTTTAGTTAATTCTTTTTATGTTTTTTTTTTTTTTTTTTTTTTTTTTTAAATTGCATTTTCCTGCTGTTATTAATTTAATTGAAACCTTATAGAATGTTGTAGGTCCAATGTGTTGTTCTTCTTTATTGTCCAATTCATCATTAGAGGAAGTTTTTATGGAAATTTTAGAAGTGCGAAAGGTATGGTTATTAAAGTTTTGATGTTTATTATTAAATTATTTGTTTTAATTAAAAATTAGTTGTAATGAAAAATTAGTTTTAAAAATGGTATTTTTTTAACATTTTTACTTAATTAAAAATTCCTGATGTATGTATACATTTGTTTCCCCATTTAGAATGTATTGAAGTCAGTATTTCGTCCAGAAAAGTATGGTAAGAATCAGATAAATGTTTGAATTTTATTCACATAATTCAAGCATTCATTTTAGAAACATTTTGAATTTTTGCTGAAAAATTTAATTTATATAGTCATCGTAATATAATGAAACTTTTAGAGATAAATATTCCTAATGTAGATTTAAAGAATTTTTTTTTCTAATAATAGAATGTGATGAATAAAATCAGAAATAAAAATTTTAGTTCAGTGTTCATTACTAGTTAGTTCTCATTACTTATTTCATTCTTTCTTTTTCTAGCGAAGGATCAGATATGTGAATTTGTTGTTGTAGTACAAATGACATTGAAAATAATTTATGTTTTACTCTATCCTAAAGAAGAATTTGACTCGAATAATGGTATGAGTTTTTTTTTTTTTTTTTTTTGTCTTGGGGTAATAACACTGCTAACTGATGATATGTTAAAATCAGAATTCGTACAGTTCTTAAGAATCATTAAATGTTGTTAGTTTTTTGGAATCGATTTTTGGTCCTTAAAAGTCCTTGATTTCAGCCAAAATCGGCTGAAGGTCCTTAATTTTAATCATCTGAAATTTTTGTTTGTTTTCAGGACTGCCATTTTGAGTGTAAATGTTTGTGTTTTGGAGAAATATTTTTTGCGATTCACTGACAAATATGGTTATTTTTTGAATGGGTTCATGGTCTATAATTTGTTCTGTTTCTAATATAAATGGTGGGATACTCGAGTTTCTGAGCAAGAACGAAACATAAGCATTTCAAAATTATTTCATTTTTTCTAATCTCTTGACTTTTCACTAGACACAAGTAGGGAAAATATCAAAAATGCTTCTAATCTTATCATATGGACATTTTTTATTAATAAAGAAATTGAAAACTGACAATTTCAATGATTAATCCAATATGTCTTTTGTACACAAGGCTGGCACTAGGCATTTTGTCACCTGATGCAGCTTCTGTGGATCCCAAATTTTGCTTCCAATGCCTGTTCTAAATTCTAAAAGTTTTCTATTTCTAGATTTGTTTCTCAATGTGTCACTAAATTCTAAAATTTATGCCACACCAGCTCTGTAACCGGACCTCACCATATATATTTCATATTACTAAAGAAATAAAATTAGCAGCTTTTTATATACATTCTAAATGCATTTAATTTTTTTAGAATAACAGAATTCTTTAATTAAATCCAGAAATTCTAAAATGAAAAGGAAACGTGGAAGAATGAAACTGAATACATAAAGGGAAAGAAAATCATTCTTCAAAGATATGTACAGTTATTATTATGTAAATTACTCACTTGTTTATAATTTCAGCCACTACTATAATTTCCCATTTCTATTTCCTCACCAGAAAGCAAATCACATAGACAGTTTTTAAACTGAGGTTTTTGGAGTGTGTTTCTGACCTCCGCTTGCTCCCCTTGCATTACTGCTGCCGACATTTGAATTTGTCATGACGATAGAGTTACTGAGCCAACTTAAATTAAAATTAAATTGTATTATAAGGTATTTCTCCCACATTCTTGGCATGCCTTCATAGTGTAGTGGTCAGCATGCTGGCCATGTATCCAGAGGTCCGTGGTTCGAGTCCCGGCGAGGGCATTGCTCATTTTCATCCCTCCTGCTTTAAAATACCCAATGTCTCTACAGTGGCAGCGAACTAAAAGGGTGGTGGATGATGATTCTCCACTACCAAGATTTGGCGATTGGGTCCTCTAAAACCTCAGTTGCCCTTTAAAAGGGAGAGTATATAAGGTATTTCTCCCACCTTCTTAGCATGCCTTCATAGTCTAGTGGCCAGCACACTGGGCGTGTATCCAGAGGACCGTGGCTCGAATCCCAGTTGAGGGCATTGCTCATTTTTTATCCTTCCTCCTTTAAAATGTCTAATGTCTTTGACCACTAATCCACATTTTTAGTTTGAATTTGACTCTTCTTGTTTAATTGCATCACCATGAGTTGTAATTGATTTTGTTAGCAAAAGAACCTGCCTGTATGTTTTAAGTCCTTTTTAAATAAGAGACTTATTTAAACCTCTGTAGTTACTTTCAGAGATAGCAATAATTTGCTTCACGTCTTTTGGGGGGTTAAAAATATTTAACTTTTGCCATGTCAAGTAAACTCTCATGGAGAGGTTGACAAGTTAGGACATAGAGTACGCAGAGACTAGTAAGAATGTTGGTTTGCGTATTGACGCAAATTTCTGATTGTTAGAAAAGATGCTTAAAGAGAAGGAAATCAATATATATTAACCAAAATATCTGAGAAGGCTTCAAATTAAAAAGATGCATAATATTTTTTGAGTGTTGTTGCTACAAAAGATGAATGTTTTGTAGCTTTTAATGTGTATTATCCTAATATCGTTTAAGAATCAATGTCATAAATTACATGTATTTTAACTGTGAAATTTTATTAGATTGTGATTTTAATAGGGCTTTTTTAACAAATATTGTTAAAAAATAAATAAAATTTATTTAATAGTGGCCATGCAAATCCATAATAACTAAGGTTATCTAACTACTTAATTTAATTACTTATAACTAACTGCTTACCCTTAATTATCTCTGTATATTTAATTGAGTTATTGCCTTTTATTAATCCTTACCGTGGTCACAAGGTAAAACAAAAAAATGCAAAAATTGATGTAAAACTTATTTTTTTAATCTTGTGAGACTTAAAATAATAAAAAAACAAGGTATCACCTCTTGTGCTTTAGTAGCTTATTGGAACCTTAACCCTTTCAGGACGGGCATCCCATATATGCATTCCTTAAGAATGTCTCTTACAGCTGGGTGTCTCATCCACGCATCACTAGAGATTGCGTTCAAAAGACGAGTGATGCATATATGCATTTTAAGCTGGAACATTTTTCTGAAGACCACTAGATGGCATCTTATGTCCATTACTTTTGAAATGAACACAGTTTTAGGTTCCTGACCTTGAGTTTGATATATTCTGCCCGACTTTTGTTTTACTCATCAACTGTTGAGAGAGTCGGGGGGAGGGAAAGATTAAACAGAGGTGGGCTCTTTAAATCTCCATGTGCTAATATAATCATTCGCGTGTCTGATTTATATCCAATTCCTTTTTATTATTCAGGGTTCTTACGGTCCTTAAGAGTCCTTAAAAGTCCTTAACTTTTTTGGAATTAATTTTTGGTCCTTAAAAGTCCTTAATTTTGGCCAAAATTGGCAGAAAGTCCTTAATTTTAATCATCTGAAATTTCTGTCTGTTTTTACGTCTGCCATTTTGGGTGTGAATTAGCATTTTGCAGGAATATTTTTGGTGATTCACTAACAAATATGGCTATTTTTTGAATGGGTTCATGAGTTATAATTTGTTCCTATTTGTAATATAAATAATGGTGGGATACTCAAGTTTCTGAGCAAGAAGTGAAACATAAGCATTTCAAAATTATTTCATTTTTGTAATGAAGAGCTCTCAAACAACTTTCCGCTTTTGGGGATGTGAAATCTTTTATTAAATGGTTCTAAATTTGACGATTATCAACATTTTGGCGATTTTAAGATTGGTTTCTGTAGAAAATTTTTAATTCCGAGATCTGGGAATTTCTTGACGATTTTTTTAGAACATTCTAACATTGTTAAATTTCATTAAAATAAAGGTAATATATTGGAATTATATTTAAGAAATAACATTAAAATAAAGCATTTTTATTTTTCACTGTCATATTATAAAGTTCCATTTTGGCCACATATTATACAATTTTTTTAATCTGAAAAATAAGCAAGTAATAATGCTATAAAGCACAGTTTACAAAACAGTTTTTAGCAAAAGCAAAATAGCTATGTAATTAATTAAAAATGTCTTTTTAATTTTTTCATGTTAAAATTTTTCCCATTTCTCAGAATTCTCAGAAAATGCATCAGTTTTCTCTATAAAATTAATTTTGCACTTTTTTCCTCCGATTTTTTTAAAAAAACATTTCTGGCTTTTTTCTGTTACAGAATTGGTAGGGGTAATTTTTCTTTAGGATTTTAGACATTGAAGCTTGGAAAGTTTAGAAAGATTTTAAGGCAAATTTATAGACCCACAATTCTAAAAGATTCCAGGAAAATGTGATAAAATGAAAAATGTCTCCATGGTAGTAACACGCAGTTTCTTACATTTTGGAGAACATCTGGAAAAACAATGAAAACATAATACTTGAATGTTTTACTTCTGATTCTAGAATCACTTTCTTAATATTTTTATCTTCCCTTTATTTTCTCTACTTTTCACTAGATACAAGCATGAAAAATATCAAGAGTACTTCTAATCTTATGATATGGACAGACATTATAGAAAGGAATTTTTTATTAATAAAGAAATTGAAAACTGACACACCTGACGCAGTCTCTGTGGATCCTAAATTCTGCTGCTTGGTGCCTTTATAAATTCTGCTTCCAATGCCTGCCCTAAATTCTAAAAGTTTTGCCATTTCTAGATTTTGTTGCTCAGTGCGTCCCTAAATTCTAATGCCACACCAGCTCTGTGACCAGACTTTACCATATGTATTTCATATTTCTTCTGAATGTTCGTATTACTAAAGAAATAAAATTAGCAGCTTTTTCCATGCATTCTAAATGCATTTAGTCTTTTAGGATAACAGAAGTCTTTAATTAAATGCCAAAAATTTAAAGTGAAAAGGAAACTTGTTGAAAAAAGAAACTAAATATGTAAAGAGAAAGAAAACTATTCTTCAAATGAATATGTACAGTTATTATTACGTAAATTACCTAGTTGTTTACAGTTTCAGCCTTTACTATAATTTCCCATTTCTATTTCCTCACCAGAATGCAAATCACTTAGACAGTTTTTAAACTGAGGTTTTTAGAGTGTAAGACGAGTGTGTTTCTGACCTAGTTCTGTCAGCTCTGATAATTTGTAATTATTAGTCTTTCCATAACTGCTGCTGACATTTGAGTTTATTATGACAATAGAGTTACTGACCAGATTAATTTGAAATTAAATTGTATAGTCTTTGACCGCTAATCCATATTTTTAGTTTGAATTTGATTCTTCTTGTCTTGGAGTCGAGATATGCCTTGTCAAAGCATTCTGTGCAAATCTGATATTGATTTAATTAAAGATTTTTTTTTTGCTGATTTTTAAGCACTTTAGTTTTTATCTTATATTACTACATTTAAAATCTCATCCTCATACAATATTGCTCCCTTTTTGAAAGTTATTTAGTTACTCATAAACTAGGTGCAGGCATGTATTAAGTGTCATTCACTCTGATTAGAATTTACTCATACAGTCAAAAGTCTTTAATCCGAATATCCATAATCCGGAATGATCTATAATCCGGACCTCAAAGCTACAATCTTTCTGCGCATCCGTAAAAGCGTAATGCGTTTACGCATGCGCGTTTAATGTATAACGGCGGTATAAGCTAAGCTAAACTTATCTAATTATCTATTTCAGTTAATGTTGCTGATTGCGTTGTTTCTTAATCTTCTAATTGTATCCGGCTTATTATTTTTTGCAGACTGTTAGAGCAATTTTATAAAAGTAAGCTTGAACTTTCGATTATGTCAAAAAGAATTTCCGATTCTTGAGCTGCCAAAGGATCTACAAAGCGAAAGCATGTTTTGATGTCCATCAAACAAAAAGTGGAATTGCTGTAAAAAATGGATAAAGGCATTTCTTTTGTTTCTCTAACCATTCCGAAATCCGTTTATCAATTTCGTGCTGCTCTGTGGCCCCGGGGGGGGGGGGGGACGTCGCAGCGCACAATGAACTGGAAGTTGATCTGTCAGCACTATCCTTATCTTCAGGGCAGACGTTTTTATTTTATTCGGCTTACAATTCCTTAGTATTTCATCTCGATGTACTCCGTCTTTGATGTGATTTAAATCAAATTCCTCGTCATTATAAATATCACGAATACAAATCAAATAGTTTTCTGGTTGCAATTTTCTAATTTCGACTATGCGTAATGTGTGCTTTACACAAGTGCGCGTTGAAAGAAATGTTTAATAAAGTAAACAAATAAATATTAAGCTTTTTTTTGTAAATTTTGATACCCTTTAAATCCGGAATTTGCCAGAGTCCGTACGAGTCCGGATTAAAGACCTTTGACTGTATATACTAATCAAAATATAGATGTTACCAATATCATTAGCTTAACTACTGATACGTTTTGCAAAGGAGAAAAGTTAGTTATTAATTATACAATAGCTATTTTAGTTGTAAATTTATATGACCTACATGCTTGCTGTTTTAAGAGAATACATTTTGTATTTTTAATAATAATAATTATATTTTTAGAGTGCAAAACAAATCTATTACAACGAACATTACAAAGGGTTATTAGCAAAGAAGCATCAGGTAATGATTAAAATGTATTATATACTTTTTTGCATCTTTTTTGCGATATTATAAGTCTGTTTTCTGATATGTTACATTGAATAACGTGTTTTTCAAAATATTTTAGAAGTGGCTTATTATTTATGTGGTATGTAGATATGTTACATTAAATAACGTGTTTTTCAAAATATTTTAGAAGTGGCTTATTATTTATGTGGTATGTAAATATCATGCTATATAAATATCATGAAGATGCAATGTATATGAAGTAATTAGCAAAACTATAATAGTGTGCAAAATGAATTCTCTCTACATGCATAAAATTACTTACTTAAAAATTGTGGAATAAAATTCAGTTAATTTAATTTTGGTATATATAACATTGTAATATAAAAATCAAATTATCTAAAAACTCAAGTATAAATGTATTTGGTGTAAAACTCTGTTATGAAAGAAATAAAACTGAAATATATGGGACAATAAAATTTTAAGAAAAACTGAATGTTTGAAACAAATGCAAATGTCTGACAGTACTGGGACAGTGATTTCCTGTGTATAGAGGCATATCACAGTGTAATTTCATGTTCTCAATAAGATGATTAATTTAAGGAATTAAATTAGAACTCTCTGATAATATGGTTTTAAAGGGTTTAAAATTTGTAAAAGAAAAATTTTGTTGTCTTTTCAAGGATATCCTGTAGCTTCGACATGAATTTTAATTCAAAATATTTTGCTGGCTTTTATTTAAGTTTCAAGAAATTTGCACATTATCACTTATTAAAAGAATATTAGATTCCATATATTTGTAAAAAGCTTTATACACAATTCTAATACTTCCATCTTGATATCTTTGGAAAGGCATAGAACTTTTGTTGAACACATGCAAGGAACACATTCATTGATCATTAATCCTCTTCGTATTTACATTTGCTACATCTAGATGTTAGAGCGTTTAGAATCAGATGTTAGATTGAAACTTAAGATTTAGGCAGCCTTTCTTTTGTGGCGAGATCAGTGAAACACAAATCCTTCTTTCTTCTTGAAGTCATGGTGTTTAAAGTGTTCTCATTCTGCTGTATTAAGTTGTGATGGTGTACTTATTTTAATGTTATTTTTTTGTGCGTTGAATTTTTTGATTTGAGCTCTATGGTTATTGATTCGAAAGTTAAGATTGTTTTTAGTCTGTCCTATATATTTAATATGTCAAGTACCGCATGTAATCATGTAAATACAGTTAAATGTTTTTCATAGAAATTGTTTTTTGGGTTTATCTGTAGCAGGCATGGCGTTAAATTTTCAAGTTTGTCATCTAGTGGAATGACATTTAGTGATTTCAATATGAGTTAAACTAGCAAGATATAAAAGTAAGGAGGCTGCTAACCTTCAATACAGTAAAGTTTTTGTATAAGAACTTTAAAACTTAAAAAGGTTGGAGATAATATATAAAGTGGGTACATTAGGTAAGAGATAAATAGCGCTAATAGCTGCTATTTAGCATATCAAATGTTGTATGAACTTAAATCCATTTAGTGCGAATACAAGTTATTATTACTTGCGCAATTGCTGCAAAGTTAGTTAATAATAATTTATTTCCTAAACCGTATTGATTAATTGATTATATTATCTCCTAAGTTTAATTAAAGTAGAATTATTTTAAAAGTGTGCATCCATACTGGTAAGTTATATTTTGAAAGATGTTTTGAAGTAATTTGAAAGCAAAATGTTAATAATGTTTTAACGGGGACTGGAGTTAAATCATCACGAAGAATAATATTACAATTGTAAAAGTAAAAATTAAAACATGTAATTATTGTCATTGATCGGAAATTAGTTCACTTTTCAAGGGGAACAAACCAACTCCCATTCAATGATCAATAATTGATAGAAATACGTAAATATGAAAGTGTTTCGTCTTTACTCGAGTTATAAATTAAAGCCAAACCGGCAATTCTAGTCAGGCCAAATATTTCCGCGAATAGTTGTTACTCAAAGAACTGATTCTCATGAAGCATTTTAGTCAATTCAATTTGGAGTAAAAATCAATTACTGTAGAGAAATCTTGTAAAACTCGAGTAATCGTCCCCGACACTATCATCTTTATGTATTTGAGTACTATATTATTTGTAGAAATTAAACATTGGAAATTGTCATTATGAAATCGAAATCAAAGTAAAGTTGAAATAAACATAGAAGATTATAAAAAAGATAAATAATGCAAACTTTGCAAAAACAAATCAAAGAGAACATAAAAATAATATAAAAATAAAATAGAAAATAATATAAATAAGATCAGTGAATGTACATGAAGATATAAAGGCCAGAAAGGTATTAAGTAACTTACATTCTTTCTAGTGGGGGAGTTGGCAGTGTGTTCTCTTCGTGTCTGACTCAGAAGTGTAGGGTGTCCGAAAATTCTTAGCGGCAGTAGGGGCTTTGAATTATATCAGTCGGCAAGACTTGGGTGAAGAAATTTATGGTAGTGGGTGGGACTTGGAATTCTTGAGGGATGTATTTTGTGGAGTTCTTATCTGAGAGAGACCGTCTGTTAAGATTTTTTTAAAAATACTAGTGAATGGAAATTAATTAATTTCTGGCTAATTGTCGTGTCGCAATGATTAAGAATTTAAGAAAGGAAAAAGGCATTTTCGCTATCCAAGAGCTAGTAGACAGTCTAAAGGCAGGAAATAGGCCCATTTTTTTAGTAACAGTATAGTAACAGTATATGTCTGAAGACAATTAGCTTTTTACAATATATACAATTGAGTAATTACACTATATACAAATCTTTCAACTGACAGTCATCCAACTTATACCGCCTTCTCAGGTTTAGGAATAAATTATCATATCCCTATCAGTTAAATGATTTAGAGTGAGTATTTAACGCCTGCTCTTTTAAGGCAATGGTTGATAAATTGAAAGGGAATTAGATTATTTTTGAGAATTTTGATAAGGATCAAAATTTCGCGTTGTAAATCTATTGTATCTGTGCATATAGTTTTAATTCATTGTATTTGATTAATTATAGTATTGTTAATTACTTTTTTGGATATGTTGGAGTTCCAATTTATTAATTTGTTAGTATTGAAATTGAAGTTTCTTGTTTTGTCAAAAAGTAAAATTTTTTTGTAGTTAATGATTTGAAGATCTAGAAAGTCTATGCTATTTTGTGAATTATTAGTTTTATTAAGTTTAAGACAATTCGGATAAATGTCGGAGTTTTCAATTTTACCAAAATTATTAATTGTAATAAGGTCATCAATAAATCTGTAGGTGTGTTTGTAGTAATTTAACTCTTGTGGTTGTAGATTTTTTTGGAAGTTAAATTCTTTGACAAATAAAAAGATATTACAGATCGAGGTGCTGGAATGTAAGCCCATTGGCAATCCTCTGACTTGTTTAAAAAGTTGATTTTGAAACTTGATGTAGTTATGAAAAAGTGTGCATTTTAGGTAGGTTTTCCATTTGTCAAGAGTCATGATATTGAGTATATTAGGGAAAAGTTTTGGTAGATCAAGTAGACTGGTATAGATTTCTTCTAGAGGAAGTGAGGTATATAAGTTTTCAAAATCATAGCAGTTAATGTTTTGGATGTTAATGGTATGAATGGTATTAATGACAGGAGTGTTATTATGAATGATCCAGCAATAGTTATGATTAGTGTTACAATCATTGAAAATAAATTTACAGATTTTATTAAGTTGAATTGAAAAATAATAGTCTATATTTTTCTTGTAATTATTAGTTCCATTAGCTATAAATCTAAATTTTAATGGTGTTTTATGGAATTTGGGAATCGCATAAAGATTAGTAAATCTGTTGTAGCTTGCATTGAAAGTAATATTGAGTTTCTTATGAAAAGTTTTAATCCTGTTTATTATAGATGTTTCTGTAAGGTTGGCTGATTGATAAGTAGTTGCGTTGAGAAGTTCTTTATGAATAATCTGAGTGTAGAATTGTTTTCATATAATGCTAAAGTTATTAGTTGCTTTATCTATTTTTGTAATAGTAAAAAGCTGTTTTAATTTACTAATATCAGATGTAAGTTGCGACCAGTTCAGTGTACTTTTAAATTTGAGGTGACTGATTTCTGTGGATATGCGTTGAAGAATTTTAGCTTTCCATTTTAAGAAGGTATCTATGGGAAAATTCAGTTGATAGCTTGCTTTAACTATAAATTCGTTGATGTTGTTTTCGAAAGTCTTGTAACAGTAATTTGTAGTCATGTTTCTGACTGGTCTAAATTTTGTACCATAACTCATTAGTGTTTTTAGTTGATGGTTTTGTATGATATTCAGGTTGCCAGTAATTATGTGCTGGTGATGAGAATCTACGTAATTGCTGTAAATTGGTGTCTTACAATGTCATTCTGCAGTTTCATCTATTTCATGGTGGTTAGTAAGCAAGTTGCTTAAGGTCCTTTGATATTTAAATGCAATCATTGGTATAGTGTCAACTGCGGGGAAGTAATCTTTACAATCTCTGATGATTCTTGAGAAATGAATATTGTCAAACTGCGGATGCAGAAAATTGACTTTAAAATAAATTTTGCGTTGAGTGAGACTATTAGAGAGTCTGAAAAGACTAAAATCAAGAATCATGTCTTTAATGATTTGTATGTCGTCGTAGCTTTATTGAATGAATTTTTTTAGTTTGATAAGGAATTTATTAGTACAGGAGTGTAACCAGTTGAGAAGTTTCTTGGGAAAACAGTCTGAGTCAAAAAAACATTTCAATTGTTTTTTCAATGCAAGTGTATCCAAAGTGGATAAAAATCTCGCATTATTTTTTATTTTGCTTCCTCTTTTTCCTCTCTGCGTTTTGATGCTGTAGAGTTTAAATTGGCTGAAAATAGACTTCTTAGAAGTATCTCTATGACTATGTATATAAGTGTTAAGTCCATATGGATAAAGTGAACGTTGTTTTAGTATATAGAGAGATTCCTGAAAAATTCGTGTTTTGTGATTGGGTATTATATCTAGTATCTGAAGTTGAATAGAGTTGAAGTCATGGTGTTTAAAGTGTTCTAATTCTGCTGTATTAAGTTGTGATGGTGTACTTAT
Source organism: Stegodyphus dumicola (assembly GCF_044657685.1). Lineage (NCBI taxonomy): Eukaryota > Metazoa > Arthropoda > Arachnida > Araneae > Eresidae > Stegodyphus > Stegodyphus dumicola. Next base: position 179,826,848 of record NC_140773.1, read on the forward strand.
TTTAATGTTATTTTTTTGTGCGTTGAATTTTTTGATTTGAGCTCTATGGTTATTGATTCGAAAGTTAAGATTGTTTTTAGTCTGTCCTATATATTTAATATGTCAAGTACCGCATGTAATCATGTAAATACAGTTAAATGTTTTTCATAGAAATTGTTTTTTGGGTTTACCTGTAGCAGGCATGGCGTTAAATTTTCAAGTTTGTCATCTAGTGGAATGACATTTAGTGATTTCAATATGAGTTAAACTAGCAAGATATAAAAGTAAGGAGGCTGATAACCTTCAATACAGTAAAGTTTTTGTATAAGAACTTTAAAACTTAAAAAGGTTGGAGATAATATATAAAGTGGGTACATTAGGTAAGAGATAAATAGCGCTAATAGCTGCTATTTAGCATATCAAATGTTGTATGAACTTAAATCCATTTAGTGCGAATACAAGTTATTATTACTTGCGCAATTGCTGCAAAGTTAGTTAATAATAATTTATTTCCTAAACCGTATTGATTAATTGATTATATTATCTCCTAAGTTTAATTAAAGTAGAATTATTTTAAAAGTGTGCATCCATACTGGTAAGTTATATTTTGAAAGATGTTTTGAAGTAATTTGAAAGCAAAATGTTAATAATGTTTTAACGGGGACTGGAGTTAAATCATCACGAAGAATAATATTACAATTGTAAAAGTAAAAATTAAAACATGTAATTATTGTCATTGATCGGAAATTAGTTCACTTTTCAAGGGGAACAAACCAACTCCCATTCAATGATCAATAATTGATAGAAATACGTAAATATGAAAGTGTTTCGTCTTTACTCGAGTTATAAATTAAAGCCAAACCGGCAATTCTAGTCAGGCCAAATATTTCCGCGAATAGTTGTTACTCAAAGAACTGATTCTCATGAAGCATTTTAGTCAATTCAATTTGGAGTAAAAATCAATTACTGTAGAGAAATCTTGTAAAACTCGAGTAATCGTCCCCGACACTATCATCTTTATGTATTTGAGTACTATATTATTTGTAGAAATTAAACATTGGAAATTGTCATTATGAAATCGAAATCAAAGTAAAGTTGAAATAAACATAGAAGATTATAAAAAAGATAAATAATGCAAACTTTGCAAAAACAAATCAAAGAGAACATAAAAATAATATAAAAATAAAATAGAAAACAATATAAATAAGATCAGTGAATGTACATGAAGATATAAAGGCCAGAAAGGTATTAAGTAACTTACATTCTTTCTAGTGGGGGAGTTGGCAGTGTGTTCTCTTCGTGTCTGACTCAGAAGTGTAGGGTGTCCGAAAATTCTTAGCGGCAGTAGGGGCTTTGAATTATATCAGTCGGCAAGACTTGGGTGAAGAAATTTATGGTAGTGGGTGGGACTTGGAATTCTTGAGGGATGTATTTTGTGGAGTTCTTATCTGAGAGAGACCGTCTGTTAAGATTTTTTTAAAAATACTAGTGAATGGAAATTAATTAATTTCTGGCTAATTGTCGTGTCGCAATGATTAAGAATTTAAGAAAGGAAAAAGGCATTTTCGCTATCCAAGAGCTAGTAGACAGTCTAAAGGCAGGAAATAGGCCCATTTTTTTAGTAACAGTATAGTAACAGTATATGTCTGAAGACAATTAGCTTTTTACAATATATACAATTGAGTAATTACACTATATACAAATCTTTCAACTGACAGTCATCCAACTTATACCGCCTTCTCAGGTTTAGGAATAAATTATCATATCCCTATCAGTTAAATGATTTAGAGTGAGTATTTAACGCCTGCTCTTTTAAGGCAATGGTTGATAAATTGAAAGGGAATTAGATTATTTTTGAGAATTTTGATAAGGATCAAAATTTCGCGTTGTAAATCTATTGTATCTGTGCATATAGTTTTAATTCATTGTATTTGATTAATTATAGTATTGTTAATTACTTTTTTGGATATGTTGGAGTTCCAATTTATTAATTTGTTAGTATTGAAATTGAAGTTTCTTGTTTTGTCAAAAAGTAAAATTTTTTTGTAGTTAATGATTTGAAGATCTAGAAAGTCTATGCTATTTTGTGAATTATTAGTTTTATTAAGTTTAAGACAATTCGGATAAATGTCGGAGTTTTCAATTTTACCAAAATTATTAATTGTAATAAGGTCATCAATAAATCTGTAGGTGTGTTTGTAGTAATTTAACTCTTGTGGTTGTAGATTTTTTTGGAAGTTAAATTCTTTGACAAATAAAAAGATATTACAGATCGAGGTGCTGGAATGTAAGCCCATTGGCAATCCTCTGACTTGTTTAAAAAGTTGATTTTGAAACTTGATGTAGTTATGAAAAAGTGTGCATTTTAGGTAGGTTTTCCATTTGTCAAGAGTCATGATATTGAGTATATTAGGGAAAAGTTTTGGTAGATCAAGTAGACTGGTATAGATTTCTTCTAGAGGAAGTGAGGTATATAAGTTTTCAAAATCATAGCAGTTAATGTTTTGGATGTTAATGGTATGAATGGTATTAATGACAGGAGTGTTATTATGAATGATCCAGCAATAGTTATGATTAGTGTTACAATCATTGAAAATAAATTTACAGATTTTATTAAGTTGAATTGAAAAATAATAGTCTATATTTTTCTTGTAATTATTAGTTCCATTAGCTATAAATCTAAATTTTAATGGTGTTTTATGGAATTTGGGAATCGCATAAAGATTAGTAAATCTGTTGTAGCTTGCATTGAAAGTAATATTGAGTTTCTTATGAAAAGTTTTAATCCTGTTTATTATAGATGTTTCTGTAAGGTTGGCTGATTGATAAGTAGTTGCGTTGAGAAGTTCTTTATGAATAATCTGAGTGTAGAATTGTTTTCATATAATGCTAAAGTTATTAGTTGCTTTATCTATTTTTGTAATAGTAAAAAGCTGTTTTAATTTACTAATATCAGATGTAAGTTGCGACCAGTTCAGTGTACTTTTAAATTTGAGGTGACTGATTTCTGTGGATATGCGTTGAAGAATTTTAGCTTTCCATTTTAAGAAGGTATCTATGGGAAAATTCAGTTGATAGCTTGCTTTAACTATAAATTCGTTGATGTTGTTTTCGAAAGTCTTGTAACAGTAATTTGTAGTCATGTTTCTGACTGGTCTAAATTTTGTACCATAACTCATTAGTGTTTTTAGTTGATGGTTTTGTATGATATTCAGGTTGCCAGTAATTATGTGCTGGTGATGAGAATCTACGTAATTGCTGTAAATTGGTGTCTTACAATGTCATTCTGCAGTTTCATCTATTTCATGGTGGTTAGTAAGCAAGTTGCTTAAGGTCCTTTGATATTTAAATGCAATCATTGGTATAGTATCAACTACGGGGAAGTAATCTTTACAATCTCTGATGATTCTTGAGAAATGAATATTGTCAAACTGCGGATGCAGAAAATTGACTTTAAAATAAATTTTGCGTTGAGTGAGACTATTAGAGAGTCTGAAAAGACTAAAATCAAGAATCATGTCTTTAATGATTTGTATGTCGTCGTAGCTTTATTGAATGAATTTTTTTAGTTTGATAAGGAATTTATTAGTACAGGAGTGTAACCAGTTGAGAAGTTTCTTGGGAAAACAGTCTGAGTCAAAAAAACATTTCAATTGTTTTTTCAATGCAAGTGTATCCAAAGTGGATAAAAATCTCGCATTATTTTTTATTTTGCTTCCTCTTTTTCCTCTCTGCGTTTTGATGCTGTAGAGTTTAAATTGGCTGAAAATAGACTTCTTAGAAGTATCTCTATGACTATGTATATAAGTGTTAAGTCCATATGGATAAAGTGAACGTTGTTTTAGTATATAGAGAGATTCCTGAAAAATTCGTGTTTTGTGATTGGGTATTATATCTAGTATCTGAAGTTGAATAGAGTTGAAGTCATGGTGTTTAAAGTGTTCTAATTCTGCTGTATTAAGTTGTGATGGTGTACTTATTTTAATGTTATTTTTTTGTGCGTTGAATTTTTTGATTTGAGCTCTATGGTTATTGATTCGAAAGTTAAGATTGTTTTTAGTCTGTCCTATATATTTAATATGTCAAGTACCGCATGTAATCATGTAAATACAGTTAAATGTTTTTCATAGAAATTGTTTTTTGGGTTTACCTGTAGCAGGCATGGCGTTAAATTTTCAAGTTTGTCATCTAGTGGAATGACATTTAGTGATTTCAATATGAGTTAAACTAGCAAGATATAAAAGTAAGGAGGCTGCTAACCTTCAATACAGTAAAGTTTTTGTATAAGAACTTTAAAACTTAAAAAGGTTGGAGATAATATATAAAGTGGGTACATTAGGTAAGAGATAAATAGCGCTAATAGCTGCTATTTAGCATATCAAATGTTGTATGAACTTAAATCCATTTAGTGCGAATACAAGTTATTATTACTTGCGCAATTGCTGCAAAGTTAGTTAATAATAATTTATTTCCTAAACCGTATTGATTAATTGATTATATTATCTCCTAAGTTTAATTAAAGTAGAATTATTTTAAAAGTGTGCATCCATACTGGTAAGTTATATTTTGAAAGATGTTTTGAAGTAATTTGAAAGCAAAATGTTAATAATGTTTTAACGGGGACTGGAGTTAAATCATCACGAAGAATAATATTACAATTGTAAAAGTAAAAATTAAAACATGTAATTATTGTCATTGATCGGAAATTAGTTCACTTTTCAAGGGGAACAAACCAACTCCGATTCAATGATCAATAATTGATAGAAATACGTAAATATGAAAGTGTTTCGTCTTTACTCGAGTTATAAATTAAAGCCAAACCGGCAATTCTAGTCAGGCCAAATATTTCCGCGAATAGTTGTTACTCAAAGAACTGATTCTCATGAAGCATTTTAGTCAATTCAATTTGGAGTAAAAATCAATTACTGTAGAGAAATCTTGTAAAACTCGAGTAATCGTCCCCGACACTATCATCTTTATGTATTTGAGTACTATATTATTTGTAGAAATTAAACATTGGAAATTGTCATTATGAAATCGAAATCAAAGTAAAGTTGAAATAAACATAGAAGATTATAAAAAAGATAAATAATGCAAACTTTGCAAAAACAAATCAAAGAGAACATAAAAATAATATAAAAATAAAATAGAAAATAATATAAATAAGATCAGTGAATGTACATGAAGATATAAAGGCCAGAAAGGTATTAAGTAACTTACATTCTTTCTAGTGGGGGAGTTGGCAGTGTGTTCTCTTCGTGTCTGACTCAGAAGTGTAGGGTGTCCGAAAATTCTTAGCGGCAGTAGGGGCTTTGAATTATATCAGTCGGCAAGACTTGGGTGAAGAAATTTATGGTAGTGGGTGGGACTTGGAATTCTTGAGGGATGTATTTTGTGGAGTTCTTATCTGAGAGAGACCGTCTGTTAAGATTTTTTTAAAAATACTAGTGAATGGAAATTAATTAATTTCTGGCTAATTGTCGTGTCGCAATGATTAAGAATTTAAGAAAGGAAAAAGGCATTTTCGCTATCCAAGATCTAGTAGACAGTCTAAAGGCAGGAAATAGGCCCATTTTTTTAGTAACAGTATAGTAACAGTATATGTCTGAAGACAATTAGCTTTTTACAATATATACAATTGAGTAATTACACTATATACAAATCTTTCAACTGACAGTCATCCAACTTATACCGCCTTCTCAGGTTTAGGAATAAATTATCATATCCCTATCAGTTAAATGATTTAGAGTGAGTATTTAACGCCTGCTCTTTTAAGGCAATGGTTGATAAATTGAAAGGGAATTAGATTATTTTTGAGAATTTTGATAAGGATCAAAATTTCGCGTTGTAAATCTATTGTATCTGTGCATATAGTTTTATTCATTGTATTTGATTAATTATAGTATTCTTAATTACTTTTTTGGATATGTTGGAGTTCCAATTTATTAATTTGTTAGTATTGAAATTGAAGTTTCTTGTTTTGTCAAAAAGTAAAATTTTTTTGTAGTTAATGATTTGAAGATCTAGAAAGTCTATGCTATTTTGTGAATTATTAGTTTTATTAAGTTTAAGACAATTCGGATAAATGTCGGAGTTTTCAATTTTACCAAAATTATTAATTGTAATAAGGTCATCAATAAATCTGTAGGTGTGTTTGTAGTAATTTAACTCTTGTGGTTGTAGATTTTTTTGGAAGTTAAATTCTTTGACAAATAAAAAGATATTACAGATCGAGGTGCTGGAATGTAAGCCCATTGGCAATCCTCTGACTTGTTTAAAAAGTTGATTTTGAAACTTGATGTAGTTATGAAAAAGTGTGCATTTTAGGTAGGTTTTCCATTTGTCAAGAGTCATGATATTGAGTATATTAGGGAAAAGTTTTGGTAGATCAAGTAGACTGGTATAGATTTCTTCTAGAGGAAGTGAGGTATATAAGTTTTCAAAATCATAGCAGTTAATGTTTTGGATGTTAATGGTATGAATGGTATTAATGACAGGAGTGTTATTATGAATGATCCAGCAATAGTTATGATTAGTGTTACAATCATTGAAAATAAATTTACAGATTTTATTAAGTTGAATTGAAAAATAATAGTCTATATTTTTCTTGTAATTATTAGTTCCATTAGCTATAAATCTAAATTTTAATGGTGTTTTATGGAATTTGGGAATCGCATAAAGATTAGTAAATCTGTTGTAGTTTGCATTGAAAGTAATATTGAGTTTCTTATGAAAAGTTTTAATCCTGTTTATTATAGATGTTTCTGTAAGGTTGGCTGATTGATAAGTAGTTGCGTTGAGAAGTTCTTTATGAATAATCTCAGTGTAGAATTGTTTTCATATAATGCTAAAGTTATTAGTTGCTTTATCTATTTTTGTAATAGTAAAAAGCTGTTTTAATTTACTAATATCAGATGTAAGTTGCGACCAGTTCAGTGTACTTTTAAATTTGAGGTGACTGATTTCTGTGGATATGCATTGAAGAATTTTAGCTTTCCATTTTAAGAAGGTATCTATGGGAAAATTCAGTTGATAGCTTGCTTTAACTATAAATTCGTTGATGTTGTTTTCGAAAGTCTTGTAACAGTAATTTGTAGTCATGTTTCTGACTGGTCTAAATTTTGTACCATAACTCATTAGTGTTTTTAGTTGATGGTTTTGTATGATATTCAGGTTGCCAGTAATTATGTGCTGGTGATGAGAATCTACGTAATTGCTGTAAATTGGTGTCTTACAATGTCATTCTGCAGTTTCATCTATTTCATGGTGGTTAGTAAGCAAGTTGCTTAAGGTCCTTTGATATTTAAATGCAATCATTGGTATAGTGTCAACTGCGGGGAAGTAATCTTTACAATCTCTGATGATTCTTGAGAAATGAATATTGTCAAACTGCGGATGCAGAAAATTGACTTTAAAATAAATTTTGCGTTGAGTGAGACTATTAGAGAGTCTGAAAAGACTAAAATCAAGAATCATGTCTTTAATGATTTGTATGTCGTCGTAGCTTTCTTGAATGAATTTTTTTAGTTTGATAAGGAATTTATTAGTACAGGAGTGTAACCAGTTGAGAAGTTTCTTGGGAAAACAGTCTGAGTCAAAAAAACATTTCAATTGTTTTTTCAATGCAAGTGTATCCAAAGTGGATAAAAATCTCGCATTATTTTTTATTTTGCTTCCTCTTTTTCCTCTCTGCGTTTTGATGCTGTAGAGTTTAAATTGGCTGAAAATAGACTTCTTAGAAGTATCTCTATGACTATGTATATAAGTGTTAAGTCCATATGGATAAAGTGAACGTTGTTTTAGTATATAGAGAGATTCCTGAAAAATTCGTGTTTTGTGATTGGGTATTATATCTAGTATCTGAAGTTGAATAGAGTTGAAGTCATGGTGTTTAAAGTGTTCTAATTCTGCTGTATTAAGTTGTGATGGTGTACTTATTTTAATGTTATTTTTTTGTGCGTTGAATTTTTTGATTTGAGCTCTATGGTTATTGATTCGAAAGTTAAGATTGTTTTTAGTCTGTCCTATATATTTAATATGTCAAGTACCGCATGTAATCATGTAAATACAGTTAAATGTTTTTCATAGAAATTGTTTTTTGGGTTTACCTGTAGCAGGCATGGCGTTAAATTTTCAAGTTTGTCATCTAGTGGAATGACATTTAGTGATTTCAATATGAGTTAAACTAGCAAGATATAAAAGTAAGGAGGCTGCTAACCTTCAATACAGTAAAGTTTTTGTATAAGAACTTTAAAACTTAAAAAGGTTGGAGATAATATATAAAGTGGGTACATTAGGTAAGAGATAAATAGCGCTAATAGTAGCTGCTATTTAGCATATCAAATGTTGTATGAACTTAAATCCATTTAGTGCGAATACAAGTTATTATTACTTGCGCAATTGCTGCAAAGTTAGTTAATAATAATTTATTTCCTAAACCGTATTGATTAATTGATTATATTATCTCCTAAGTTTAATTAAAGTAGAATTATTTTAAAAGTGTGCATCCATACTGGTAAGTTATATTTTGAAAGATGTTTTGAAGTAATTTGAAAGCAAAATGTTAATAATGTTTTAACGGGGACTGGAGTTAAATCATCACGAAGAATAATATTACAATTGTAAAAGTAAAAATTAAAACATGTAATTATTGTCATTGATCGGAAATTAGTTGACTTTTCAAGGGGAACAAACCAACTCCCGTTCAATGATCAATAATTGATAGAAATACGTAAATATGAAAGTGTTTCATCTTTACTCGAGTTATAAATTAAAGCCAAACCGGCAATTCTAGTCAGGCCAAATATTTCCGCGAATAGTTGTTACTCAAAGAACTGATTCTCATGAAGCATTTTAGTCAATTCAATTTGGAGTAAAAATCAATTACTGTAGAGAAATCTTGTAAAACTCGAGTAATCGTCCCCGACACTATCATCTTTATGTATTTGAGTACTATATTATTTGTAGAAATTAAACATTGGAAATTGTCATTATGAAATCGAAATCAAAGTAAAGTTGAAATAAACATAGAAGATTATAAAAAAGATAAATAATGCAAACTTTGCAAAAACAAATCAAAGAGAACATAAAAATAATATAAAAATAAAATAGAAAATAATATAAATAAGATCAGTGAATGTACATGAAGATATAAAGGCCAGAAAGGTATTAAGTAACTTACATTCTTTCTAGTGGGGGAGTTGGCAGTGTGTTCTCTTCGTGTCTGACTCAGAAGTGTAGGGTGTCCGAAAATTCTTAGCGGCAGTAGGGGCTTTGAATTATATCAGTCGGCAAGACTTGGGTGAAGAAATTTATGGTAGTGGGTGGGACTTGGAATTCTTGAGGGATGTATTTTGTGGAGTTCTTATCTGAGAGAGACCGTCTGTTAAGATTTTTTTAAAAATACTAGTGAATGGAAATTAATTAATTTCTGGCTAATTGTCGTGTCGCAATGATTAAGAATTTAAGAAAGGAAAAAGGCATTTTCGCTATCCAAGAGCTAGTAGACAGTCTAAAGGCAGGAAATAGGCCCATTTTTTTAGTAACAGTATAGTAACAGTATATGTCTGAAGACAATTAGCTTTTTACAATATATACAATTGAGTAATTACACTATATACAAATCTTTCAACTGACAGTCATCCAACTTATACCGCCTTCTCAGGTTTAGGAATAAATTATCATATCCCTATCAGTTAAATGATTTAGAGTGAGTATTTAACGCCTGCTCTTTTAAGGCAATGGTTGATAAATTGAAAGGGAATTAGATTATTTTTGAGAATTTTGATAAGGATCAAAATTTCGCGTTGTGAATCTATTGTATCTGTGCATATAGTTTTAATTCGTTGTATTTGATTAATTATAGTATTGTTAATTACTTTTTTGGATATGTTGGAGTTCCAATTTATTAATTTGTTAGTATTGAAATTGAAGTTTCTTGTTTTGTCAAAAAGTAAAATTTTTTTGTAGTTAATGATTTGAAGATCTAGAAAGTCTATGCTATTTTGTGAATTATTAGTTTTATTAAGTTTAAGACAATTCGGATAAATGTCGGAGTTTTCAATTTTACCAAAATTATTAATTGTAATAAGGTCATCAATAAATCTGTAGGTGTGTTTGTAGTAATTTAACTCTTGTGGTTGTAGATTTTTTTGGAAGTTAAATTCTTTGACAAATAAAAAGATATTACAGATCGAGGTGCTGGAATGTAAGCCCATTGGCAATCCTCTGACTTGTTTAAAAAGTTGATTTTGAAACTTGATGTAGTTATGAAAAAGTGTGCATTTTAGGTAGGTTTTCCATTTGTCAAGAGTCATGATATTGAGTATATTAGGGAAAAGTTTTGGTAGATCAAGTAGACTGGTATAGATTTCTTCTAGAGGAAGTGAGGTATATAAGTTTTCAAAATCATAGCAGTTAATGTTTTGGATGTTAATGGTATGAATGGTATTAATGACAGGAGTGTTATTATGAATGATCCAGCAATAGTTATGATTAGTGTTACAATCATTGAAAATAAATTTACAGATTTTATTAAGTTGAATTGAAAAATAATAGTCTATATTTTTCTTGTAATTATTAGTTCCATTAGCTATAAATCTAAATTTTAATGGTGTTTTATGGAATTTGGGAATCGCATAAAGATTAGTAAATCTGTTGTAGTTTGCATTGAAAGTAATATTGAGTTTCTTATGAAAAGTTTTAATCCTGTTTATTATAGATGTTTCTGTAAGGTTGGCTGATTGATAAGTAGTTGCGTTGAGAAGTTCTTTATGAATAATCTCAGTGTAGAATTGTTTTCATATAATGCTAAAGTTATTAGTTGCTTTATCTATTTTTGTAATAGTAAAAAGCTGTTTTAATTTACTAATATCAGATGTAAGTTGCGACCAGTTCAGTGTACTTTTAAATTTGAGGTGACTGATTTCTGTGGATATGCATTGAAGAATTTTAGCTTTCCATTTTAAGAAGGTATCTATGGGAAAATTCAGTTGATAGCTTGCTTTAACTATAAATTCGTTGATGTTGTTTTCGAAAGTCTTGTAACAGTAATTTGTAGTCATGTTTCTGACTGGTCTAAATTTTGTACCATAACTCATTAGTGTTTTTAGTTGATGGTTTTGTATGATATTCAGGTTGCCAGTAATTATGTGCTGGTGATGAGAATCTACGTAATTGCTGTAAATTGGTGTCTTACAATGTCATTCTGCAGTTTCATCTATTTCATGGTGGTTAGTAAGCAAGTTGCTTAAGGTCCTTTGATATTTAAATGCAATCATTGGTATAGTGTCAACTGCGGGGAAGTAATCTTTACAATCTCTGATGATTCTTGAGAAATGAATATTGTCAAACTGCGGATGCAGAAAATTGACTTTAAAATAAATTTTGCGTTGAGTGAGACTATTAGAGAGTCTGAAAAGACTAAAATCAAGAATCATGTCTTTAATGATTTGTATGTCGTCGTAGCTTTCTTGAATGAATTTTTTTAGTTTGATAAGGAATTTATTAGTACAGGAGTGTAACCAGTTGAGAAGTTTCTTGGGAAAACAGTCTGAGTCAAAAAAACATTTCAATTGTTTTTTCAATGCAAGTGTATCCAAAGTGGATAAAAATCTCGCATTATTTTTTATTTTGCTTCCTCTTTTTCCTCTCTGCGTTTTGATGCTGTAGAGTTTAAATTGGCTGAAAATAGACTTCTTAGAAGTATCTCTATGACTATGTATATAAGTGTTAAGTCCATATGGATAAAGTGAACGTTGTTTTAGTATATAGAGAGATTCCTGAAAAATTCGTGTTTTGTGATTGGGTATTATATCTAGTATCTGAAGTTGAATAGAGTTGAAGTCATGGTGTTTAAAGTGTTCTAATTCTGCTGTATTAAGTTGTGATGGTGTACTTATTTTAATGTTATTTTTTTGTGCGTTGAATTTTTTGATTTGAGCTCTATGGTTATTGATTCGAAAGTTAAGATTGTTTTTAGTCTGTCCTATATATTTAATATGTCAAGTACCGCATGTAATCATGTAAATACAGTTAAATGTTTTTCATAGAAATTGTTTTTTGGGTTTACCTGTAGCAGGCATGGCGTTAAATTTTCAAGTTTGTCATCTAGTGGAATGACATTTAGTGATTTCAATATGAGTTAAACTAGCAAGATATAAAAGTAAGGAGGCTGCTAACCTTCAATACAGTAAAGTTTTTGTATAAGAACTTTAAAACTTAAAAAGGTTGGAGATAATATATAAAGTGGGTACATTAGGTAAGAGATAAATAGCGCTAATAGTAGCTGCTATTTAGCATATCAAATGTTGTATGAACTTAAATCCATTTAGTGCGAATACAAGTTATTATTACTTGCGCAATTGCTGCAAAGTTAGTTAATAATAATTTATTTCCTAAACCGTATTGATTAATTGATTATATTATCTCCTAAGTTTAATTAAAGTAGAATTATTTTAAAAGTGTGCATCCATACTGGTAAGTTATATTTTGAAAGATGTTTTGAAGTAATTTGAAAGCAAAATGTTAATAATGTTTTAACGGGGACTGGAGTTAAATCATCACGAAGAATAATATTACAATTGTAAAAGTAAAAATTAAAACATGTAATTATTGTCATTGATCGGAAATTAGTTGACTTTTCAAGGGGAACAAACCAACTCCCGTTCAATGATCAATAATTGATAGAAATACGTAAATATGAAAGTGTTTCATCTTTACTCGAGTTATAAATTAAAGCCAAACCGGCAATTCTAGTCAGGCCAAATATTTCCGCGAATAGTTGTTACTCAAAGAACTGATTCTCATGAAGCATTTTAGTCAATTCAATTTGGAGTAAAAATCAATTACTGTAGAGAAATCTTGTAAAACTCGAGTAATCGTCCCCGACACTATCATCTTTATGTATTTGAGTACTATATTATTTGTAGAAATTAAACATTGGAAATTGTCATTATGAAATCGAAATCAAAGTAAAGTTGAAATAAACATAGAAGATTATAAAAAAGATAAATAATGCAAACTTTGCAAAAACAAATCAAAGAGAACATAAAAATAATATAAAAATAAAATAGAAAATAATATAAATAAGATCAGTGAATGTACATGAAGATATAAAGGCCAGAAAGGTATTAAGTAACTTACATTCTTTCTAGTGGGGGAGTTGGCAGTGTGTTCTCTTCGTGTCTGACTCAGAAGTGTAGGGTGTCCGAAAATTCTTAGCGGCAGTAGGGGCTTTGAATTATATCAGTCGGCAAGACTTGGGTGAAGAAATTTATGGTAGTGGGTGGGACTTGGAATTCTTGAGGGATGTATTTTGTGGAGTTCTTATCTGAGAGAGACCGTCTGTTAAGATTTTTTTAAAAATACTAGTGAATGGAAATTAATTAATTTCTGGCTAATTGTCGTGTCGCAATGATTAAGAATTTAAGAAAGGAAAAAGGCATTTTCGCTATCCAAGAGCTAGTAGACAGTCTAAAGGCAGGAAATAGGCCCATTTTTTTAGTAACAGTATAGTAACAGTATATGTCTGAAGACAATTAGCTTTTTACAATATATACAATTGAGTAATTACACTATATACAAATCTTTCAACTGACAGTCATCCAACTTATACCGCCTTCTCAGGTTTAGGAATAAATTATCATATCCCTATCAGTTAAATGATTTAGAGTGAGTATTTAACGCCTGCTCTTTTAAGGCAATGGTTGATAAATTGAAAGGGAATTAGATTATTTTTGAGAATTTTGATAAGGATCAAAATTTCGCGTTGTGAATCTATTGTATCTGTGCATATAGTTTTAATTCGTTGTATTTGATTAATTATAGTATTGTTAATTACTTTTTTGGATATGTTGGAGTTCCAATTTATTAATTTGTTAGTATTGAAATTGAAGTTTCTTGTTTTGTCAAAAAGTAAAATTTTTTTGTAGTTAATGATTTGAAGATCTAGAAAGTCTATGCTATTTTGTGAATTATTAGTTTTATTAAGTTTAAGACAATTCGGATAAATGTCGGAGTTTTCAATTTTACCAAAATTATTAATTGTAATAAGGTCATCAATAAATCTGTAGGTGTGTTTGTAGTAATTTAACTCTTGTGGTTGTAGATTTTTTTGGAAGTTAAATTCTTTGACAAATAAAAAGATATTACAGATCGAGGTGCTGGAATGTAAGCCCATTGGCAATCCTCTGACTTGTTTAAAAAGTTGATTTTGAAACTTGATGTAGTTATGAAAAAGTGTGCATTTTAGGTAGGTTTTCCATTTGTCAAGAGTCATGATATTGAGTATATTAGGGAAAAGTTTTGGTAGATCAAGTAGACTGGTATAGATTTCTTCTAGAGGAAGTGAGGTATATAAGTTTTCAAAATCATAGCAGTTAATGTTTTGGATGTTAATGGTATGAATGGTATTAATGACAGGAGTGTTATTATGAATGATCCAGCAATAGTTATGATTAGTGTTACAATCATTGAAAATAAATTTACAGATTTTATTAAGTTGAATTGAAAAATAATAGTCTATATTTTTCTTGTAATTATTAGTTCCATTAGCTATAAATCTAAATTTTAATGGTGTTTTATGGAATTTGGGAATCGCATAAAGATTAGTAAATCTGTTGTAGTTTGCATTGAAAGTAATATTGAGTTTCTTATGAAAAGTTTTAATCCTGTTTATTATAGATGTTTCTGTAAGGTTGGCTGATTGATAAGTAGTTGCGTTGAGAAGTTCTTTATGAATAATCTCAGTGTAGAATTGTTTTCATATAATGCTAAAGTTATCAGTTGCTTTATCTATTTTTGTAATAGTAAAAAGCTGTTTTAATTTACTAATATCAGATGTAAGTTGCGACCAGTTCAGTGTACTTTTAAATTTGAGGTGACTGATTTCTGTGGATATGCGTTGAAGAATTTTAGCTTTCCATTTTAAGAAGGTATCTATGGGAAAATTCAGTTGATAGCTTGCTTTAACTATAAATTCGTTGATGTTGTTTTCGAAAGTCTTGTAACAGTAATTTGTAGTCATGTTTCTGACTGGTCTAAATTTTGTACCATAACTCATTAGTGTTTTTAGTTGATGGTTTTGTATGATATTCAGGTTGCCAGTAATTATGTGCTGGTGATGAGAATCTACGTAATTGCTGTAAATTGGTGTCTTACAATGTCATTCTGCAGTTTCATCTATTTCATGGTGGTTAGTAAGCAAGTTGCTTAAGGTCCTTTGATATTTAAATGCAATCATTGGTATAGTGTCAACTGCGGGGAAGTAATCTTTACAATCTCTGATGATTCTTGAGAAATGAATATTGTCAAACTGCGGATGCAGAAAATTGACTTTAAAATAAATTTTGCGTTGAGTGAGACTATTAGAGAGTCTGAAAAGACTAAAATCAAGAATCATGTCTTTAATGATTTGTATGTCGTCGTAGCTTTCTTGAATGAATTTTTTTAGTTTGATAAGGAATTTATTAGTACAGGAGTGTAACCAGTTGAGAAGTTTCTTGGGAAAACAGTCTGAGTCAAAAAAACATTTCAATTGTTTTTTCAATGCAAGTGTATCCAAAGTGGATAAAAATCTCGCATTATTTTTTATTTTGCTTCCTCTTTTTCCTCTCTGCGTTTTGATGCTGTAGAGTTTAAATTGGCTGAAAATAGACTTCTTAGAAGTATCTCTATGACTATGTATATAAGTGTTAAGTCCATATGGATAAAGTGAACGTTGTTTTAGTATATAGAGAGATTCCTGAAAAATTCGTGTTTTGTGATTGGGTATTATATCTAGTATCTGAAGTTGAATAGAGTTGAAGTCATGGTGTTTAAAGTGTTCTAATTCTGCTGTATTAAGTTGTGATGGTGTACTTATTTTAATGTTATTTTTTTGTGCGTTGAATTTTTTGATTTGAGCTCTATGGTTATTGATTCGAAAGTTAAGATTGTTTTTAGTCTGTCCTATATATTTAATATGTCAAGTACCGCATGTAATCATGTAAATACAGTTAAATGTTTTTCATAGAAATTGTTTTTTGGGTTTACCTGTAGCAGGCATGGCGTTAAATTTTCAAGTTTGTCATCTAGTGGAATGACATTTAGTGATTTCAATATGAGTTAAACTAGCAAGATATAAAAGTAAGGAGGCTGCTAACCTTCAATACAGTAAAGTTTTTGTATAAGAACTTTAAAACTTAAAAAGGTTGGAGATAATATATAAAGTGGGTACATTAGGTAAGAGATAAATAGCGCTAATAGCTGCTATTTAGCATATCAAATGTTGTATGAACTTAAATCCATTTAGTGCGAATACAAGTTATTATTACTTGCGCAATTGCTGCAAAGTTAGTTAATAATAATTTATTTCCTAAACCGTATTGATTAATTGATTATATTATCTCCTAAGTTTAATTAAAGTAGAATTATTTTAAAAGTGTGCATCCATACTGGTAAGTTATATTTTGAAAGATGTTTTGAAGTAATTTGAAAGCAAAATGTTAATAATGTTTTAACGGGGACTGGAGTTAAATCATCACGAAGAATAATATTACAATTGTAAAAGTAAAAATTAAAACATGTAATTATTGTCATTGATCGGAAATTAGTTCACTTTTCAAGGGGAACAAACCAACTCCGATTCAATGATCAATAATTGATAGAAATACGTAAATATGAAAGTGTTTCGTCTTTACTCGAGTTATAAATTAAAGCCAAACCGGCAATTCTAGTCAGGCCAAATATTTCCGCGAATAGTTGTTACTCAAAGAACTGATTCTCATGAAGCATTTTAGTCAATTCAATTTGGAGTAAAAATCAATTACTGTAGAGAAATCTTGTAAAACTCGAGAAATCGTCCCCGACACTATCATCTTTATGTATTTGAGTACTATATTATTTGTAGAAATTAAACATTGGAAATTGTCATTATGAAATCGAAATCAAAGTAAAGTTGAAATAAACATAGAAGATTATAAAAAAGATAAATAATGCAAACTTTGCAAAAACAAATCAAAGAGAACATAAAAATAATATAAAAATAAAATAGAAAATAATATAAATAAGATCAGTGAATGTACATGAAGATATAAAGGCCAGAAAGGTATTAAGTAACTTACATTCTTTCTAGTGGGGGAGTTGGCAGTGTGTTCTCTTCGTGTCTGACTCAGAAGTGTAGGGTGTCCGAAAATTCTTAGCGGCAGTAGGGGCTTTGAATTATATCAGTCGGCAAGACTTGGGTGAAGAAATTTATGGTAGTGGGTGGGACTTGGAATTCTTGAGGGATGTATTTTGTGGAGTTCTTATCTGAGAGAGACCGTCTGTTAAGATTTTTTTAAAAATACTAGTGAATGGAAATTAATTAATTTCTGGCTAATTGTCGTGTCGCAATGATTAAGAATTTAAGAAAGGAAAAAGGCATTTTCGCTATCCAAGATCTAGTAGACAGTCTAAAGGCAGGAAATAGGCCCATTTTTTTAGTAACAGTATAGTAACAGTATATGTCTGAAGACAATTAGCTTTTTACAATATATACAATTGAGTAATTACACTATATACAAATCTTTCAACTGACAGTCATCCAACTTATACCGCCTTCTCAGGTTTAGGAATAAATTATCATATCCCTATCAGTTAAATGATTTAGAGTGAGTATTTAACGCCTGCTCTTTTAAGGCAATGGTTGATAAATTGAAAGGGAATTAGATTATTTTTGAGAATTTTGATAAGGATCAAAATTTCGCGTTGTAAATCTATTGTATCTGTGCATATAGTTTTAATTCATTGTATTTGATTAATTATAGTATTCTTAATTACTTTTTTGGATATGTTGGAGTTCCAATTTATTAATTTGTTAGTATTGAAATTGAAGTTTCTTGTTTTGTCAAAAAGTAAAATTTTTTTGTAGTTAATGATTTGAAGATCTAGAAAGTCTATGCTATTTTGTGAATTATTAGTTTTATTAAGTTTAAGACAATTCGGATAAATGTCGGAGTTTTCAATTTTACCAAAATTATTAATTGTAATAAGGTCATCAATAAATCTGTAGGTGTGTTTGTAGTAATTTAACTCTTGTGGTTGTAGATTTTTTTGGAAGTTAAATTCTTTGACAAATAAAAAGATATTACAGATCGAGGTGCTGGAATGTAAGCCCATTGGCAATCCTCTGACTTGTTTAAAAAGTTGATTTTGAAACTTGATGTAGTTATGAAAAAGTGTGCATTTTAGGTAGGTTTTCCATTTGTCAAGAGTCATGATATTGAGTATATTAGGGAAAAGTTTTGGTAGATCAAGTAGACTGGTATAGATTTCTTCTAGAGGAAGTGAGGTATATAAGTTTTCAAAATCATAGCAGTTAATGTTTTGGATGTTAATGGTATGAATGGTATTAATGACAGGAGTGTTATTATGAATGATCCAGCAATAGTTATGATTAGTGTTACAATCATTGAAAATAAATTTACAGATTTTATTAAGTTGAATTGAAAAATAATAGTCTATATTTTTCTTGTAATTATTAGTTCCATTAGCTATAAATCTAAATTTTAATGGTGTTTTATGGAATTTGGGAATCGCATAAAGATTAGTAAATCTGTTGTAGTTTGCATTGAAAGTAATATTGAGTTTCTTATGAAAAGTTTTAATCCTGTTTATTATAGATGTTTCTGTAAGGTTGGCTGATTGATAAGTAGTTGCGTTGAGAAGTTCTTTATGAATAATCTCAGTGTAGAATTGTTTTCATATAATGCTAAAGTTATTAGTTGCTTTATCTATTTTTGTAATAGTAAAAAGCTGTTTTAATTTACTAATATCAGATGTAAGTTGCGACCAGTTCAGTGTACTTTTAAATTTGAGGTGACTGATTTCTGTGGATATGCGTTGAAGAATTTTAGCTTTCCATTTTAAGAAGGTATCTATGGGAAAATTCAGTTGATAGCTTGCTTTAACTATAAATTCGTTGATGTTGTTTTCGAAAGTCTTGTAACAGTAATTTGTAGTCATGTTTCTGACTGGTCTAAATTTTGTACCATAACTCATTAGTGTTTTTAGTTGATGGTTTTGTATGATATTCAGGTTGCCAGTAATTATGTGCTGGTGATGAGAATCTACGTAATTGCTGTAAATTGGTGTCTTACAATGTCATTCTGCAGTTTCATCTATTTCATGGTGGTTAGTAAGCAAGTTGCTTAAGGTCCTTTGATATTTAAATGCAATCATTGGTATAGTGTCAACTGCGGGGAAGTAATCTTTACAATCTCTGATGATTCTTGAGAAATGAATATTGTCAAACTGCGGATGCAGAAAATTGACTTTAAAATAAATTTTGCGTTGAGTGAGACTATTAGAGAGTCTGAAAAGACTAAAATCAAGAATCATGTCTTTAATGATTTGTATGTCGTCGTAGCTTTCTTGAATGAATTTTTTTAGTTTGATAAGGAATTTATTAGTACAGGAGTGTAACCAGTTGAGAAGTTTCTTGGGAAAACAGTCTGAGTCAAAAAAACATTTCAATTGTTTTTTCAATGCAAGTGTATCCAAAGTGGATAAAAATCTCGCATTATTTTTTATTTTGCTTCCTCTTTTTCCTCTCTGCGTTTTGATGCTGTAGAGTTTAAATTGGCTGAAAATAGACTTCTTAGAAGTATCTCTATGACTATGTATATAAGTGTTAAGTCCATATGGATAAAGTGAACGTTGTTTTAGTATATAGAGAGATTCCTGAAAAATTCGTGTTTTGTGATTGGGTATTATATCTAGTATCTGAAGTTGAATAGAGTTGAAGTCATGGTGTTTAAAGTGTTCTAATTCTGCTGTATTAAGTTGTGATGGTGTACTTATTTTAATGTTATTTTTTTGTGCGTTGAATTTTTTGATTTGAGCTCTATGGTTATTGATTCGAAAGTTAAGATTGTTTTTAGTCTGTCCTATATATTTAATATGTCAAGTACCGCATGTAATCATGTAAATACAGTTAAATGTTTTTCATAGAAATTGTTTTTTGGGTTTACCTGTAGCAGGCATGGCGTTAAATTTTCAAGTTTGTCATCTAGTGGAATGACATTTAGTGATTTCAATATGAGTTAAACTAGCAAGATATAAAAGTAAGGAGGCTGCTAACCTTCAATACAGTAAAGTTTTTGTATAAGAACTTTAAAACTTAAAAAGGTTGGAGATAATATATAAAGTGGGTACATTAGGTAAGAGATAAATAGCGCTAATAGTAGCTGCTATTTAGCATATCAAATGTTGTATGAACTTAAATCCATTTAGTGCGAATACAAGTTATTATTACTTGCGCAATTGCTGCAAAGTTAGTTAATAATAATTTATTTCCTAAACCGTATTGATTAATTGATTATATTATCTCCTAAGTTTAATTAAAGTAGAATTATTTTAAAAGTGTGCATCCATACTGGTAAGTTATATTTTGAAAGATGTTTTGAAGTAATTTGAAAGCAAAATGTTAATAATGTTTTAACGGGGACTGGAGTTAAATCATCACGAAGAATAATATTACAATTGTAAAAGTAAAAATTAAAACATGTAATTATTGTCATTGATCGGAAATTAGTTGACTTTTCAAGGGGAACAAACCAACTCCCGTTCAATGATCAATAATTGATAGAAATACGTAAATATGAAAGTGTTTCGTCTTTACTCGAGTTATAAATTAAAGCCAAACCGGCAATTCTAGTCAGGCCAAATATTTCCGCGAATAGTTGTTACTCAAAGAACTGATTCTCATGAAGCATTTTAGTCAATTCAATTTGGAGTAAAAATCAATTACTGTAGAGAAATCTTGTAAAACTCGAGTAATCGTCCCCGACACTATCATCTTTATGTATTTGAGTACTATATTATTTGTAGAAATTAAACATTGGAAATTGTCATTATGAAATCGAAATCAAAGTAAAGTTGAAATAAACATAGAAGATTATAAAAAAGATAAATAATGCAAACTTTGCAAAAACAAATCAAAGAGAACATAAAAATAATATAAAAATAAAATAGAAAATAATATAAATAAGATCAGTGAATGTACATGAAGATATAAAGGCCAGAAAGGTATTAAGTAACTTACATTCTTTCTAGTGGGGGAGTTGGCAGTGTGTTCTCTTCGTGTCTGACTCAGAAGTGTAGGGTGTCCGAAAATTCTTAGCGGCAGTAGGGGCTTTGAATTATATCAGTCGGCAAGACTTGGGTGAAGAAATTTATGGTAGTGGGTGGGACTTGGAATTCTTGAGGGATGTATTTTGTGGAGTTCTTATCTGAGAGAGACCGTCTGTTAAGATTTTTTTAAAAATACTAGTGAATGGAAATTAATTAATTTCTGGCTAATTGTCGTGTCGCAATGATTAAGAATTTAAGAAAGGAAAAAGGCATTTTCGCTATCCAAGAGCTAGTAGACAGTCTAAAGGCAGGAAATAGGCCCATTTTTTTAGTAACAGTATAGTAACAGTATATGTCTGAAGACAATTAGCTTTTTACAATATATACAATTGAGTAATTACACTATATACAAATCTTTCAACTGACAGTCATCCAACTTATACCGCCTTCTCAGGTTTAGGAATAAATTATCATATCCCTATCAGTTAAATGATTTAGAGTGAGTATTTAACGCCTGCTCTTTTAAGGCAATGGTTGATAAATTGAAAGGGAATTAGATTATTTTTGAGAATTTTGATAAGGATCAAAATTTCGCGTTGTAAATCTATTGTATCTGTGCATATAGTTTTAATTCGTTGTATTTGATTAATTATAGTATTGTTAATTACTTTTTTGGATATGTTGGAGTTCCAATTTATTAATTTGTTAGTATTGAAATTGAAGTTTCTTGTTTTGTCAAAAAGTAAAATTTTTTTGTAGTTAATGATTTGAAGATCTAGAAAGTCTATGCTATTTTGTGAATTATTAGTTTTATTAAGTTTAAGACAATTCGGATAAATGTCGGAGTTTTCAATTTTACCAAAATTATTAATTGTAATAAGGTCATCAATAAATCTGTAGGTGTGTTTGTAGTAATTTAACTCTTGTGGTTGTAGATTTTTTTGGAAGTTAAATTCTTTGACAAATAAAAAGATATTACAGATCGAGGTGCTGGAATGTAAGCCCATTGGCAATCCTCTGACTTGTTTAAAAAGTTGATTTTGAAACTTGATGTAGTTATGAAAAAGTGTGCATTTTAGGTAGGTTTTCCATTTGTCAAGAGTCATGATATTGAGTATATTAGGGAAAAGTTTTGGTAGATCAAGTAGACTGGTATAGATTTCTTCTAGAGGAAGTGAGGTATATAAGTTTTCAAAATCATAGCAGTTAATGTTTTGGATGTTAATGGTATGAATGGTATTAATGACAGGAGTGTTATTATGAATGATCCAGCAATAGTTATGATTAGTGTTACAATCATTGAAAATAAATTTACAGATTTTATTAAGTTGAATTGAAAAATAATAGTCTATATTTTTCTTGTAATTATTAGTTCCATTAGCTATAAATCTAAATTTTAATGGTGTTTTATGGAATTTGGGAATCGCATAAAGATTAGTAAATCTGTTGTAGTTTGCATTGAAAGTAATATTGAGTTTCTTATGAAAAGTTTTAATCCTGTTTATTATAGATGTTTCTGTAAGGTTGGCTGATTGATAAGTAGTTGCGTTGAGAAGTTCTTTATGAATAATCTCAGTGTAGAATTGTTTTCATATAATGCTAAAGTTATCAGTTGCTTTATCTATTTTTGTAATAGTAAAAAGCTGTTTTAATTTACTAATATCAGATGTAAGTTGCGACCAGTTCAGTGTACTTTTAAATTTGAGGTGACTGATTTCTGTGGATATGCGTTGAAGAATTTTAGCTTTCCATTTTAAGAAGGTATCTATGGGAAAATTCAGTTGATAGCTTGCTTTAACTATAAATTCGTTGATGTTGTTTTCGAAAGTCTTGTAACAGTAATTTGTAGTCATGTTTCTGACTGGTCTAAATTTTGTACCATAACTCATTAGTGTTTTTAGTTGATGGTTTTGTATGATATTCAGGTTGCCAGTAATTATGTGCTGGTGATGAGAATCTACGTAATTGCTGTAAATTGGTGTCTTACAATGTCATTCTGCAGTTTCATCTATTTCATAGTGGTTAGTAAGCAAGTTGCTTAAGGTCCTTTGATATTTAAATGCAATCATTGGTATAGTGTCAACTGCGGGGAAGTAATCTTTACAATCTCTGATGATTCTTGAGAAATGAATATTGTCAAACTGCGGATGCAGAAAATTGACTTTAAAATAAATTTTGCGTTGAGTGAGACTATTAGAGAGTCTGAAAAGACTAAAATCAAGAATCATGTCTTTAATGATTTGTATGTCGTCGTAGCTTTCTTGAATGAATTTTTTTAGTTTGATAAGGAATTTATTAGTACAGGAGTGTAACCAGTTGAGAAGTTTCTTGGGAAAACAGTCTGAGTCAAAAAAACATTTCAATTGTTTTTTCAATGCAAGTGTATCCAAAGTGGATAAAAATCTCGCATTATTTTTTATTTTGCTTCCTCTTTTTCCTCTCTGCGTTTTGATGCTGTAGAGTTTAAATTGGCTGAAAATAGACTTCTTAGAAGTATCTCTATGACTATGTATATAAGTGTTAAGTCCATATGGATAAAGTGAACGTTGTTTTAGTATATAGAGAGATTCCTGAAAAATTCGTGTTTTGTGATTGGGTATTATATCTAGTATCTGAAGTTGAATAGAGTTGAAGTCATGGTGTTTAAAGTGTTCTAATTCTGCTGTATTAAGTTGTGATGGTGTACTTATTTTAATGTTATTTTTTTGTGCGTTGAATTTTTTGATTTGAGCTCTATGGTTATTGATTCGAAAGTTAAGATTGTTTTTAGTCTGTCCTATATATTTAATATGTCAAGTACCGCATGTAATCATGTAAATACAGTTAAATGTTTTTCATAGAAATTGTTTTTTGGGTTTACCTGTAGCAGGCATGGCGTTAAATTTTCAAGTTTGTCATCTAGTGGAATGACATTTAGTGATTTCAATATGAGTTAAACTAGCAAGATATAAAAGTAAGGAGGCTGCTAACCTTCAATACAGTAAAGTTTTTGTATAAGAACTTTAAAACTTAAAAAGGTTGGAGATAATATATAAAGTGGGTACATTAGGTAAGAGATAAATAGCGCTAATAGCTGCTATTTAGCATATCAAATGTTGTATGAACTTAAATCCATTTAGTGCAAATACAAGTTATTATTACTTGCGCAATTGCTGCAAAGTTAGTTAATAATAATTTATTTCCTAAACCGTATTGATTAATTGATTATATTATCTCCTAAGTTTAATTAAAGTAGAATTATTTTAAAAGTGTGCATCCATACTGGTAAGTTATATTTTGAAAGATGTTTTGAAGTAATTTGAAAGCAAAATGTTAATAATGTTTTAACGGGGACTGGAGTTAAATCATCATGAAGAATAATATTACAATTGTAAAAGTAAAAATTAAAACATGTAATTATTGTCATTGATCGGAAATTAGTTGACTTTTCAAGGGGAACAAACCAACTCCCGTTCAATGATCAATAATTGATAGAAATACGTAAATATGAAAGTGTTTCGTCTTTACTCGAGTTATAAATTAAAGCCAAACCGGCAATTCTAGTCAGGCCAAATATTTCCGCGAATAGTTGTTACTCAAAGAACTGATTCTCATGAAGCATTTTAGTCAATTCAATTTGGAGTAAAAATCAATTACTGTAGAGAAATCTTGTAAAACTCGAGTAATCGTCCCCGACACTATCATCTTTATGTATTTGAGTACTATATTATTTGTAGAAATTAAACATTGGAAATTGTCATTATGAAATCGAAATCAAAGTAAAGTTGAAATAAACATAGAAGATTATAAAAAAGATAAATAATGCAAACTTTGCAAAAACAAATCAAAGAGAACATAAAAATAATATAAAAATAAAATAGAAAATAATATAAATAAGATCAGTGAATGTACATGAAGATATAAAGGCCAGAAAGGTATTAAGTAACTTACATTCTTTCTAGTGGGGGAGTTGGCAGTGTGTTCTCTTCGTGTCTGACTCAGAAGTGTAGGGTGTCCGAAAATTCTTAGCGGCAGTAGGGGCTTTGAATTATATCAGTCGGCAAGACTTGGGTGAAGAAATTTATGGTAGTGGGTGGGACTTGGAATTCTTGAGGGATGTATTTTGTGGAGTTCTTATCTGAGAGAGACCGTCTGTTAAGATTTTTTTAAAAATACTAGTGAATGGAAATTAATTAATTTCTGGCTAATTGTCGTGTCGCAATGATTAAGAATTTAAGAAAGGAAAAAGGCATTTTCGCTATCCAAGAGCTAGTAGACAGTCTAAAGGCAGGAAATAGGCCCATTTTTTTAGTAACAGTATAGTAACAGTATATGTCTGAAGACAATTAGCTTTTTACAATATATACAATTGAGTAATTACACTATATACAAATCTTTCAACTGACAGTCATCCAACTTATACCGCCTTCTCAGGTTTAGGAATAAATTATCATATCCCTATCAGTTAAATGATTTAGAGTGAGTATTTAACGCCTGCTCTTTTAAGGCAATGGTTGATAAATTGAAAGGGAATTAGATTATTTTTGAGAATTTTGATAAGGATCAAAATTTCGCGTTGTGAATCTATTGTATCTGTGCATATAGTTTTAATTCGTTGTATTTGATTAATTATAGTATTGTTAATTACTTTTTTGGATATGTTGGAGTTCCAATTTATTAATTTGTTAGTATTGAAATTGAAGTTTCTTGTTTTGTCAAAAAGTAAAATTTTTTTGTAGTTAATGATTTGAAGATCTAGAAAGTCTATGCTATTTTGTGAATTATTAGTTTTATTAAGTTTAAGACAATTCGGATAAATGTCGGAGTTTTCAATTTTACCAAAATTATTAATTGTAATAAGGTCATCAATAAATCTGTAGGTGTGTTTGTAGTAATTTAACTCTTGTGGTTGTAGATTTTTTTGGAAGTTAAATTCTTTGACAAATAAAAAGATATTACAGATCGAGGTGCTGGAATGTAAGCCCATTGGCAATCCTCTGACTTGTTTAAAAAGTTGATTTTGAAACTTGATGTAGTTATGAAAAAGTGTGCATTTTAGGTAGGTTTTCCATTTGTCAAGAGTCATGATATTGAGTATATTAGGGAAAAGTTTTGGTAGATCAAGTAGACTGGTATAGATTTCTTCTAGAGGAAGTGAGGTATATAAGTTTTCAAAATCATAGCAGTTAATGTTTTGGATGTTAATGGTATGAATGGTATTAATGACAGGAGTGTTATTATGAATGATCCAGCAATAGTTATGATTAGTGTTACAATCATTGAAAATAAATTTACAGATTTTATTAAGTTGAATTGAAAAATAATAGTCTATATTTTTCTTGTAATTATTAGTTCCATTAGCTATAAATCTAAATTTTAATGGTGTTTTATGGAATTTGGGAATCGCATAAAGATTAGTAAATCTGTTGTAGTTTGCATTGAAAGTAATATTGAGTTTCTTATGAAAAGTTTTAATCCTGTTTATTATAGATGTTTCTGTAAGGTTGGCTGATTGATAAGTAGTTGCGTTGAGAAGTTCTTTATGAATAATCTCAGTGTAGAATTGTTTTCATATAATGCTAAAGTTATCAGTTGCTTTATCTATTTTTGTAATAGTAAAAAGCTGTTTTAATTTACTAATATCAGATGTAAGTTGCGACCAGTTCAGTGTACTTTTAAATTTGAGGTGACTGATTTCTGTGGATATGCGTTGAAGAATTTTAGCTTTCCATTTTAAGAAGGTATCTATGGGAAAATTCAGTTGATAGCTTGCTTTAACTATAAATTCGTTGATGTTGTTTTCGAAAGTCTTGTAACAGTAATTTGTAGTCATGTTTCTGACTGGTCTAAATTTTGTACCATAACTCATTAGTGTTTTTAGTTGATGGTTTTGTATGATATTCAGGTTGCCAGTAATTATGTGCTGGTGATGA
The DNA here is from genome assembly GCF_044657685.1 of Stegodyphus dumicola. NCBI lineage: Eukaryota > Metazoa > Arthropoda > Arachnida > Araneae > Eresidae > Stegodyphus > Stegodyphus dumicola. The sequence continues at coordinate 179,853,832 of NC_140773.1, forward strand.
GAATCTACGTAATTGCTGTAAATTGGTGTCTTACAATGTCATTCTGCAGTTTCATCTATTTCATGGTGGTTAGTAAGCAAGTTGCTTAAGGTCCTTTGATATTTAAATGCAATCATTGGTATAGTGTCAACTGCGGGGAAGTAATCTTTACAATCTCTGATGATTCTTGAGAAATGAATATTGTCAAACTGCGGATGCAGAAAATTGACTTTAAAATAAATTTTGCGTTGAGTGAGACTATTAGAGAGTCTGAAAAGACTAAAATCAAGAATCATGTCTTTAATGATTTGTATGTCGTCGTAGCTTTCTTGAATGAATTTTTTTAGTTTGATAAGGAATTTATTAGTACAGGAGTGTAACCAGTTGAGAAGTTTCTTGGGAAAACAGTCTGAGTCAAAAAAACATTTCAATTGTTTTTTCAATGCAAGTGTATCCAAAGTGGATAAAAATCTCGCATTATTTTTTATTTTGCTTCCTCTTTTTCCTCTCTGCGTTTTGATGCTGTAGAGTTTAAATTGGCTGAAAATAGACTTCTTAGAAGTATCTCTATGACTATGTATATAAGTGTTAAGTCCATATGGATAAAGTGAACGTTGTTTTAGTATATAGAGAGATTCCTGAAAAATTCGTGTTTTGTGATTGGGTATTATATCTAGTATCTGAAGTTGAATAGAGTTGAAGTCATGGTGTTTAAAGTGTTCTAATTCTGCTGTATTAAGTTGTGATGGTGTACTTATTTTAATGTTATTTTTTTGTGCGTTGAATTTTTTGATTTGAGCTCTATGGTTATTGATTCGAAAGTTAAGATTGTTTTTAGTCTGTCCTATATATTTAATATGTCAAGTACCGCATGTAATCATGTAAATACAGTTAAATGTTTTTCATAGAAATTGTTTTTTGGGTTTACCTGTAGCAGGCATGGCGTTAAATTTTCAAGTTTGTCATCTAGTGGAATGACATTTAGTGATTTCAATATGAGTTAAACTAGCAAGATATAAAAGTAAGGAGGCTGCTAACCTTCAATACAGTAAAGTTTTTGTATAAGAACTTTAAAACTTAAAAAGGTTGGAGATAATATATAAAGTGGGTACATTAGGTAAGAGATAAATAGCGCTAATAGTAGCTGCTATTTAGCATATCAAATGTTGTATGAACTTAAATCCATTTAGTGCGAATACAAGTTATTATTACTTGCGCAATTGCTGCAAAGTTAGTTAATAATAATTTATTTCCTAAACCGTATTGATTAATTGATTATATTATCTCCTAAGTTTAATTAAAGTAGAATTATTTTAAAAGTGTGCATCCATACTGGTAAGTTATATTTTGAAAGATGTTTTGAAGTAATTTGAAAGCAAAATGTTAATAATGTTTTAACGGGGACTGGAGTTAAATCATCACGAAGAATAATATTACAATTGTAAAAGTAAAAATTAAAACATGTAATTATTGTCATTGATCGGAAATTAGTTGACTTTTCAAGGGGAACAAACCAACTCCCGTTCAATGATCAATAATTGATAGAAATACGTAAATATGAAAGTGTTTCGTCTTTACTCGAGTTATAAATTAAAGCCAAACCGGCAATTCTAGTCAGGCCAAATATTTCCGCGAATAGTTGTTACTCAAAGAACTGATTCTCATGAAGCATTTTAGTCAATTCAATTTGGAGTAAAAATCAATTACTGTAGAGAAATCTTGTAAAACTCGAGTAATCGTCCCCGACACTATCATCTTTATGTATTTGAGTACTATATTATTTGTAGAAATTAAACATTGGAAATTGTCATTATGAAATCGAAATCAAAGTAAAGTTGAAATAAACATAGAAGATTATAAAAAAGATAAATAATGCAAACTTTGCAAAAACAAATCAAAGAGAACATAAAAATAATATAAAAATAAAATAGAAAATAATATAAATAAGATCAGTGAATGTACATGAAGATATAAAGGCCAGAAAGGTATTAAGTAACTTACATTCTTTCTAGTGGGGGAGTTGGCAGTGTGTTCTCTTCGTGTCTGACTCAGAAGTGTAGGGTGTCCGAAAATTCTTAGCGGCAGTAGGGGCTTTGAATTATATCAGTCGGCAAGACTTGGGTGAAGAAATTTATGGTAGTGGGTGGGACTTGGAATTCTTGAGGGATGTATTTTGTGGAGTTCTTATCTGAGAGAGACCGTCTGTTAAGATTTTTTTAAAAATACTAGTGAATGGAAATTAATTAATTTCTGGCTAATTGTCGTGTCGCAATGATTAAGAATTTAAGAAAGGAAAAAGGCATTTTCGCTATCCAAGAGCTAGTAGACAGTCTAAAGGCAGGAAATAGGCCCATTTTTTTAGTAACAGTATAGTAACAGTATATGTCTGAAGACAATTAGCTTTTTACAATATATACAATTGAGTAATTACACTATATACAAATCTTTCAACTGACAGTCATCCAACTTATACCGCCTTCTCAGGTTTAGGAATAAATTATCATATCCCTATCAGTTAAATGATTTAGAGTGAGTATTTAACGCCTGCTCTTTTAAGGCAATGGTTGATAAATTGAAAGGGAATTAGATTATTTTTGAGAATTTTGATAAGGATCAAAATTTCGCGTTGTGAATCTATTGTATCTGTGCATATAGTTTTAATTCGTTGTATTTGATTAATTATAGTATTGTTAATTACTTTTTTGGATATGTTGGAGTTCCAATTTATTAATTTGTTAGTATTGAAATTGAAGTTTCTTGTTTTGTCAAAAAGTAAAATTTTTTTGTAGTTAATGATTTGAAGATCTAGAAAGTCTATGCTATTTTGTGAATTATTAGTTTTATTAAGTTTAAGACAATTCGGATAAATGTCGGAGTTTTCAATTTTACCAAAATTATTAATTGTAATAAGGTCATCAATAAATCTGTAGGTGTGTTTGTAGTAATTTAACTCTTGTGGTTGTAGATTTTTTTGGAAGTTAAATTCTTTGACAAATAAAAAGATATTACAGATCGAGGTGCTGGAATGTAAGCCCATTGGCAATCCTCTGACTTGTTTAAAAAGTTGATTTTGAAACTTGATGTAGTTATGAAAAAGTGTGCATTTTAGGTAGGTTTTCCATTTGTCAAGAGTCATGATATTGAGTATATTAGGGAAAAGTTTTGGTAGATCAAGTAGACTGGTATAGATTTCTTCTAGAGGAAGTGAGGTATATAAGTTTTCAAAATCATAGCAGTTAATGTTTTGGATGTTAATGGTATGAATGGTATTAATGACAGGAGTGTTATTATGAATGATCCAGCAATAGTTATGATTAGTGTTACAATCATTGAAAATAAATTTACAGATTTTATTAAGTTGAATTGAAAAATAATAGTCTATATTTTTCTTGTAATTATTAGTTCCATTAGCTATAAATCTAAATTTTAATGGTGTTTTATGGAATTTGGGAATCGCATAAAGATTAGTAAATCTGTTGTAGTTTGCATTGAAAGTAATATTGAGTTTCTTATGAAAAGTTTTAATCCTGTTTATTATAGATGTTTCTGTAAGGTTGGCTGATTGATAAGTAGTTGCGTTGAGAAGTTCTTTATGAATAATCTCAGTGTAGAATTGTTTTCATATAATGCTAAAGTTATCAGTTGCTTTATCTATTTTTGTAATAGTAAAAAGCTGTTTTAATTTACTAATATCAGATGTAAGTTGCGACCAGTTCAGTGTACTTTTAAATTTGAGGTGACTGATTTCTGTGGATATGCGTTGAAGAATTTTAGCTTTCCATTTTAAGAAGGTATCTATGGGAAAATTCAGTTGATAGCTTGCTTTAACTATAAATTCGTTGATGTTGTTTTCGAAAGTCTTGTAACAGTAATTTGTAGTCATGTTTCTGACTGGTCTAAATTTTGTACCATAACTCATTAGTGTTTTTAGTTGATGGTTTTGTATGATATTCAGGTTGCCAGTAATTATGTGCTGGTGATGAGAATCTACGTAATTGCTGTAAATTGGTGTCTTACAATGTCATTCTGCAGTTTCATCTATTTCATGGTGGTTAGTAAGCAAGTTGCTTAAGGTCCTTTGATATTTAAATGCAATCATTGGTATAGTGTCAACTGCGGGGAAGTAATCTTTACAATCTCTGATGATTCTTGAGAAATGAATATTGTCAAACTGCGGATGCAGAAAATTGACTTTAAAATAAATTTTGCGTTGAGTGAGACTATTAGAGAGTCTGAAAAGACTAAAATCAAGAATCATGTCTTTAATGATTTGTATGTCGTCGTAGCTTTCTTGAATGAATTTTTTTAGTTTGATAAGGAATTTATTAGTACAGGAGTGTAACCAGTTGAGAAGTTTCTTGGGAAAACAGTCTGAGTCAAAAAAACATTTCAATTGTTTTTTCAATGCAAGTGTATCCAAAGTGGATAAAAATCTCGCATTATTTTTTATTTTGCTTCCTCTTTTTCCTCTCTGCGTTTTGATGCTGTAGAGTTTAAATTGGCTGAAAATAGACTTCTTAGAAGTATCTCTATGACTATGTATATAAGTGTTAAGTCCATATGGATAAAGTGAACGTTGTTTTAGTATATAGAGAGATTCCTGAAAAATTCGTGTTTTGTGATTGGGTATTATATCTAGTATCTGAAGTTGAATAGAGTTGAAGTCATGGTGTTTAAAGTGTTCTAATTCTGCTGTATTAAGTTGTGATGGTGTACTTATTTTAATGTTATTTTTTTGTGCGTTGAATTTTTTGATTTGAGCTCTATGGTTATTGATTCGAAAGTTAAGATTGTTTTTAGTCTGTCCTATATATTTAATATGTCAAGTACCGCATGTAATCATGTAAATACAGTTAAATGTTTTTCATAGAAATTGTTTTTTGGGTTTACCTGTAGCAGGCATGGCGTTAAATTTTCAAGTTTGTCATCTAGTGGAATGACATTTAGTGATTTCAATATGAGTTAAACTAGCAAGATATAAAAGTAAGGAGGCTGCTAACCTTCAATACAGTAAAGTTTTTGTATAAGAACTTTAAAACTTAAAAAGGTTGGAGATAATATATAAAGTGGGTACATTAGGTAAGAGATAAATAGCGCTAATAGTAGCTGCTATTTAGCATATCAAATGTTGTATGAACTTAAATCCATTTAGTGCGAATACAAGTTATTATTACTTGCGCAATTGCTGCAAAGTTAGTTAATAATAATTTATTTCCTAAACCGTATTGATTAATTGATTATATTATCTCCTAAGTTTAATTAAAGTAGAATTATTTTAAAAGTGTGCATCCATACTGGTAAGTTATATTTTGAAAGATGTTTTGAAGTAATTTGAAAGCAAAATGTTAATAATGTTTTAACGGGGACTGGAGTTAAATCATCACGAAGAATAATATTACAATTGTAAAAGTAAAAATTAAAACATGTAATTATTGTCATTGATCGGAAATTAGTTGACTTTTCAAGGGGAACAAACCAACTCCCGTTCAATGATCAATAATTGATAGAAATACGTAAATATGAAAGTGTTTCGTCTTTACTCGAGTTATAAATTAAAGCCAAACCGGCAATTCTAGTCAGGCCAAATATTTCCGCGAATAGTTGTTACTCAAAGAACTGATTCTCATGAAGCATTTTAGTCAATTCAATTTGGAGTAAAAATCAATTACTGTAGAGAAATCTTGTAAAACTCGAGTAATCGTCCCCGACACTATCATCTTTATGTATTTGAGTACTATATTATTTGTAGAAATTAAACATTGGAAATTGTCATTATGAAATCGAAATCAAAGTAAAGTTGAAATAAACATAGAAGATTATAAAAAAGATAAATAATGCAAACTTTGCAAAAACAAATCAAAGAGAACATAAAAATAATATAAAAATAAAATAGAAAATAATATAAATAAGATCAGTGAATGTACATGAAGATATAAAGGCCAGAAAGGTATTAAGTAACTTACATTCTTTCTAGTGGGGGAGTTGGCAGTGTGTTCTCTTCGTGTCTGACTCAGAAGTGTAGGGTGTCCGAAAATTCTTAGCGGCAGTAGGGGCTTTGAATTATATCAGTCGGCAAGACTTGGGTGAAGAAATTTATGGTAGTGGGTGGGACTTGGAATTCTTGAGGGATGTATTTTGTGGAGTTCTTATCTGAGAGAGACCGTCTGTTAAGATTTTTTTAAAAATACTAGTGAATGGAAATTAATTAATTTCTGGCTAATTGTCGTGTCGCAATGATTAAGAATTTAAGAAAGGAAAAAGGCATTTTCGCTATCCAAGAGCTAGTAGACAGTCTAAAGGCAGGAAATAGGCCCATTTTTTTAGTAACAGTATAGTAACAGTATATGTCTGAAGACAATTAGCTTTTTACAATATATACAATTGAGTAATTACACTATATACAAATCTTTCAACTGACAGTCATCCAACTTATACCGCCTTCTCAGGTTTAGGAATAAATTATCATATCCCTATCAGTTAAATGATTTAGAGTGAGTATTTAACGCCTGCTCTTTTAAGGCAATGGTTGATAAATTGAAAGGGAATTAGATTATTTTTGAGAATTTTGATAAGGATCAAAATTTCGCGTTGTGAATCTATTGTATCTGTGCATATAGTTTTAATTCGTTGTATTTGATTAATTATAGTATTGTTAATTACTTTTTTGGATATGTTGGAGTTCCAATTTATTAATTTGTTAGTATTGAAATTGAAGTTTCTTGTTTTGTCAAAAAGTAAAATTTTTTTGTAGTTAATGATTTGAAGATCTAGAAAGTCTATGCTATTTTGTGAATTATTAGTTTTATTAAGTTTAAGACAATTCGGATAAATGTCGGAGTTTTCAATTTTACCAAAATTATTAATTGTAATAAGGTCATCAATAAATCTGTAGGTGTGTTTGTAGTAATTTAACTCTTGTGGTTGTAGATTTTTTTGGAAGTTAAATTCTTTGACAAATAAAAAGATATTACAGATCGAGGTGCTGGAATGTAAGCCCATTGGCAATCCTCTGACTTGTTTAAAAAGTTGATTTTGAAACTTGATGTAGTTATGAAAAAGTGTGCATTTTAGGTAGGTTTTCCATTTGTCAAGAGTCATGATATTGAGTATATTAGGGAAAAGTTTTGGTAGATCAAGTAGACTGGTATAGATTTCTTCTAGAGGAAGTGAGGTATATAAGTTTTCAAAATCATAGCAGTTAATGTTTTGGATGTTAATGGTATTAATGACAGGAGTGTTATTATGAATGATCCAGCAATAGTTATGATTAGTGTTACAATCATTGAAAATAAATTTACAGATTTTATTAAGTTGAATTGAAAAATAATAGTCTATATTTTTCTTGTAATTATTAGTTCCATTAGCTATAAATCTAAATTTTAATGGTGTTTTATGGAATTTGGGAATCGCATAAAGATTAGTAAATCTGTTGTAGTTTGCATTGAAAGTAATATTGAGTTTCTTATGAAAAGTTTTAATCCTGTTTATTATAGATGTTTCTGTAAGGTTGGCTGATTGATAAGTAGTTGCGTTGAGAAGTTCTTTATGAATAATCTCAGTGTAGAATTGTTTTCATATAATGCTAAAGTTATCAGTTGCTTTATCTATTTTTGTAATAGTAAAAAGCTGTTTTAATTTACTAATATCAGATGTAAGTTGCGACCAGTTCAGTGTACTTTTAAATTTGAGGTGACTGATTTCTGTGGATATGCGTTGAAGAATTTTAGCTTTCCATTTTAAGAAGGTATCTATGGGAAAATTCAGTTGATAGCTTGCTTTAACTATAAATTCGTTGATGTTGTTTTCGAAAGTCTTGTAACAGTAATTTGTAGTCATGTTTCTGACTGGTCTAAATTTTGTACCATAACTCATTAGTGTTTTTAGTTGATGGTTTTGTATGATATTCAGGTTGCCAGTAATTATGTGCTGGTGATGAGAATCTACGTAATTGCTGTAAATTGGTGTCTTACAATGTCATTCTGCAGTTTCATCTATTTCATGGTGGTTAGTAAGCAAGTTGCTTAAGGTCCTTTGATATTTAAATGCAATCATTGGTATAGTGTCAACTGCGGGGAAGTAATCTTTACAATCTCTGATGATTCTTGAGAAATGAATATTGTCAAACTGCGGATGCAGAAAATTGACTTTAAAATAAATTTTGCGTTGAGTGAGACTATTAGAGAGTCTGAAAAGACTAAAATCAAGAATCATGTCTTTAATGATTTGTATGTCGTCGTAGCTTTCTTGAATGAATTTTTTTAGTTTGATAAGGAATTTATTAGTACAGGAGTGTAACCAGTTGAGAAGTTTCTTGGGAAAACAGTCTGAGTCAAAAAAACATTTCAATTGTTTTTTCAATGCAAGTGTATCCAAAGTGGATAAAAATCTCGCATTATTTTTTATTTTGCTTCCTCTTTTTCCTCTCTGCGTTTTGATGCTGTAGAGTTTAAATTGGCTGAAAATAGACTTCTTAGAAGTATCTCTATGACTATGTATATAAGTGTTAAGTCCATATGGATAAAGTGAACGTTGTTTTAGTATATAGAGAGATTCCTGAAAAATTCGTGTTTTGTGATTGGGTATTATATCTAGTATCTGAAGTTGAATAGAGTTGAAGTCATGGTGTTTAAAGTGTTCTAATTCTGCTGTATTAAGTTGTGATGGTGTACTTATTTTAATGTTATTTTTTTGTGCGTTGAATTTTTTGATTTGAGCTCTATGGTTATTGATTCGAAAGTTAAGATTGTTTTTAGTCTGTCCTATATATTTAATATGTCAAGTACCGCATGTAATCATGTAAATACAGTTAAATGTTTTTCATAGAAATTGTTTTTTGGGTTTACCTGTAGCAGGCATGGCGTTAAATTTTCAAGTTTGTCATCTAGTGGAATGACATTTAGTGATTTCAATATGAGTTAAACTAGCAAGATATAAAAGTAAGGAGGCTGCTAACCTTCAATACAGTAAAGTTTTTGTATAAGAACTTTAAAACTTAAAAAGGTTGGAGATAATATATAAAGTGGGTACATTAGGTAAGAGATAAATAGCGCTAATAGTAGCTGCTATTTAGCATATCAAATGTTGTATGAACTTAAATCCATTTAGTGCGAATACAAGTTATTATTACTTGCGCAATTGCTGCAAAGTTAGTTAATAATAATTTATTTCCTAAACCGTATTGATTAATTGATTATATTATCTCCTAAGTTTAATTAAAGTAGAATTATTTTAAAAGTGTGCATCCATACTGGTAAGTTATATTTTGAAAGATGTTTTGAAGTAATTTGAAAGCAAAATGTTAATAATGTTTTAACGGGGACTGGAGTTAAATCATCACGAAGAATAATATTACAATTGTAAAAGTAAAAATTAAAACATGTAATTATTGTCATTGATCGGAAATTAGTTGACTTTTCAAGGGGAACAAACCAACTCCCGTTCAATGATCAATAATTGATAGAAATACGTAAATATGAAAGTGTTTCGTCTTTACTCGAGTTATAAATTAAAGCCAAACCGGCAATTCTAGTCAGGCCAAATATTTCCGCGAATAGTTGTTACTCAAAGAACTGATTCTCATGAAGCATTTTAGTCAATTCAATTTGGAGTAAAAATCAATTACTGTAGAGAAATCTTGTAAAACTCGAGTAATCGTCCCCGACACTATCATCTTTATGTATTTGAGTACTATATTATTTGTAGAAATTAAACATTGGAAATTGTCATTATGAAATCGAAATCAAAGTAAAGTTGAAATAAACATAGAAGATTATAAAAAAGATAAATAATGCAAACTTTGCAAAAACAAATCAAAGAGAACATAAAAATAATATAAAAATAAAATAGAAAATAATATAAATAAGATCAGTGAATGTACATGAAGATATAAAGGCCAGAAAGGTATTAAGTAACTTACATTCTTTCTAGTGGGGGAGTTGGCAGTGTGTTCTCTTCGTGTCTGACTCAGAAGTGTAGGGTGTCCGAAAATTCTTAGCGGCAGTAGGGGCTTTGAATTATATCAGTCGGCAAGACTTGGGTGAAGAAATTTATGGTAGTGGGTGGGACTTGGAATTCTTGAGGGATGTATTTTGTGGAGTTCTTATCTGAGAGAGACCGTCTGTTAAGATTTTTTTAAAAATACTAGTGAATGGAAATTAATTAATTTCTGGCTAATTGTCGTGTCGCAATGATTAAGAATTTAAGAAAGGAAAAAGGCATTTTCGCTATCCAAGAGCTAGTAGACAGTCTAAAGGCAGGAAATAGGCCCATTTTTTTAGTAACAGTATAGTAACAGTATATGTCTGAAGACAATTAGCTTTTTACAATATATACAATTGAGTAATTACACTATATACAAATCTTTCAACTGACAGTCATCCAACTTATACCGCCTTCTCAGGTTTAGGAATAAATTATCATATCCCTATCAGTTAAATGATTTAGAGTGAGTATTTAACGCCTGCTCTTTTAAGGCAATGGTTGATAAATTGAAAGGGAATTAGATTATTTTTGAGAATTTTGATAAGGATCAAAATTTCGCGTTGTGAATCTATTGTATCTGTGCATATAGTTTTAATTCGTTGTATTTGATTAATTATAGTATTGTTAATTACTTTTTTGGATATGTTGGAGTTCCAATTTATTAATTTGTTAGTATTGAAATTGAAGTTTCTTGTTTTGTCAAAAAGTAAAATTTTTTTGTAGTTAATGATTTGAAGATCTAGAAAGTCTATGCTATTTTGTGAATTATTAGTTTTATTAAGTTTAAGACAATTCGGATAAATGTCGGAGTTTTCAATTTTACCAAAATTATTAATTGTAATAAGGTCATCAATAAATCTGTAGGTGTGTTTGTAGTAATTTAACTCTTGTGGTTGTAGATTTTTTTGGAAGTTAAATTCTTTGACAAATAAAAAGATATTACAGATCGAGGTGCTGGAATGTAAGCCCATTGGCAATCCTCTGACTTGTTTAAAAAGTTGATTTTGAAACTTGATGTAGTTATGAAAAAGTGTGCATTTTAGGTAGGTTTTCCATTTGTCAAGAGTAATGATATTGAGTATATTAGGGAAAAGTTTTGGTAGATCAAGTAGACTGGTATAGATTTCTTCTAGAGGAAGTGAGGTATATAAGTTTTCAAAATCATAGCAGTTAATGTTTTGGATGTTAATGGTATGAATGGTATTAATGACAGGAGTGTTATTATGAATGATCCAGCAATAGTTATGATTAGTGTTACAATCATTGAAAATAAATTTACAGATTTTATTAAGTTGAATTGAAAAATAATAGTCTATATTTTTCTTGTAATTATTAGTTCCATTAGCTATAAATCTAAATTTTAATGGTGTTTTATGGAATTTGGGAATCGCATAAAGATTAGTAAATCTGTTGTAGCTTGCATTGAAAGTAATATTGAGTTTCTTATGAAAAGTTTTAATCCTGTTTATTATAGATGTTTCTGTAAGGTTGGCTGATTGATAAGTAGTTGCGTTGAGAAGTTCTTTATGAATAATCTCAGTGTAGAATTGTTTTCATATAATGCTAAAGTTATTAGTTGCTTTATCTATTTTTGTAATAGTAAAAAGCTGTTTTAATTTACTAATATCAGATGTAAGTTGCGACCAGTTCAGTGTACTTTTAAATTTGAGGTGACTGATTTCTGTGGATATGCGTTGAAGAATTTTAGCTTTCCATTTTAAGAAGGTATCTATGGGAAAATTCAGTTGATAGCTTGCTTTAACTATAAATTCGTTGATGTTGTTTTCGAAAGTCTTGTAACAGTAATTTGTAGTTATGTTTCTGACTGGTCTAAATTTTGTACCATAACTCATTAGTGTTTTTAGTTGATGGTTTTGTATGATATTCAGGTTGCCAGTAATTATGTGCTGGTGATGAGAATCTACGTAATTGCTGTAAATTGGTGTCTTACAATGTCATTCTGCAGTTTCATCTATTTCATGGTGGTTAGTAAGCAAGTTGCTTAAGGTCCTTTGATATTTAAATGCAATCATTGGTATAGTGTCAACTGCGGGGAAGTAATCTTTACAATCTCTGATGATTCTTGAGAAATGAATATTGTCAAACTGCGGATGCAGAAAATTGACTTTAAAATAAATTTTGCGTTGAGTGAGACTATTAGAGAGTCTGAAAAGACTAAAATCAAGAATCATGTCTTTAATGATTTGTATGTCGTCGTAGCTTTCTTGAATGAATTTTTTTAGTTTGATAAGGAATTTATTAGTACAGGAGTGTAACCAGTTGAGAAGTTTCTTGGGAAAACAGTCTGAGTCAAAAAAACATTTCAATTGTTTTTTCAATGCAAGTGTATCCAAAGTGGATAAAAATCTCGCATTATTTTTTATTTTGCTTCCTCTTTTTCCTCTCTGCGTTTTGATGCTGTAGAGTTTAAATTGGCTGAAAATAGACTTCTTAGAAGTATCTCTATGACTATGTATATAAGTGTTAAGTCCATATGGATAAAGTGAACGTTGTTTTAGTATATAGAGAGATTCCTGAAAAATTCGTGTTTTGTGATTGGGTATTATATCTAGTATCTGAAGTTGAATAGAGTTGAAGTCATGGTGTTTAAAGTGTTCTAATTCTGCTGTATTAAGTTGTGATGGTGTACTTATTTTAATGTTATTTTTTTGTGCGTTGAATTTTTTGATTTGAGCTCTATGGTTATTGATTCGAAAGTTAAGATTGTTTTTAGTCTGTCCTATATATTTAATATGTCAAGTACCGCATGTAATCATGTAAATACAGTTAAATGTTTTTCATAGAAATTGTTTTTTGGGTTTACCTGTAGCAGGCATGGCGTTAAATTTTCAAGTTTGTCATCTAGTGGAATGACATTTAGTGATTTCAATATGAGTTAAACTAGCAAGATATAAAAGTAAGGAGGCTGCTAACCTTCAATACAGTAAAGTTTTTGTATAAGAACTTTAAAACTTAAAAAGGTTGGAGATAATATATAAAGTGGGTACATTAGGTAAGAGATAAATAGCGCTAATAGTAGCTGCTATTTAGCATATCAAATGTTGTATGAACTTAAATCCATTTAGTGCGAATACAAGTTATTATTACTTGCGCAATTGCTGCAAAGTTAGTTAATAATAATTTATTTCCTAAACCGTATTGATTAATTGATTATATTATCTCCTAAGTTTAATTAAAGTAGAATTATTTTAAAAGTGTGCATCCATACTGGTAAGTTATATTTTGAAAGATGTTTTGAAGTAATTTGAAAGCAAAATGTTAATAATGTTTTAACGGGGACTGGAGTTAAATCATCACGAAGAATAATATTACAATTGTAAAAGTAAAAATTAAAACATGTAATTATTGTCATTGATCGGAAATTAGTTGACTTTTCAAGGGGAACAAACCAACTCCCGTTCAATGATCAATAATTGATAGAAATACGTAAATATGAAAGTGTTTCGTCTTTACTCGAGTTATAAATTAAAGCCAAACCGGCAATTCTAGTCAGGCCAAATATTTCCGCGAATAGTTGTTACTCAAAGAACTGATTCTCATGAAGCATTTTAGTCAATTCAATTTGGAGTAAAAATCAATTACTGTAGAGAAATCTTGTAAAACTCGAGTAATCGTCCCCGACACTATCATCTTTATGTATTTGAGTACTATATTATTTGTAGAAATTAAACATTGGAAATTGTCATTATGAAATCGAAATCAAAGTAAAGTTGAAATAAACATAGAAGATTATAAAAAAGATAAATAATGCAAACTTTGCAAAAACAAATCAAAGAGAACATAAAAATAATATAAAAATAAAATAGAAAATAATATAAATAAGATCAGTGAATGTACATGAAGATATAAAGGCCAGAAAGGTATTAAGTAACTTACATTCTTTCTAGTGGGGGAGTTGGCAGTGTGTTCTCTTCGTGTCTGACTCAGAAGTGTAGGGTGTCCGAAAATTCTTAGCGGCAGTAGGGGCTTTGAATTATATCAGTCGGCAAGACTTGGGTGAAGAAATTTATGGTAGTGGGTGGGACTTGGAATTCTTGAGGGATGTATTTTGTGGAGTTCTTATCTGAGAGAGACCGTCTGTTAAGATTTTTTTAAAAATACTAGTGAATGGAAATTAATTAATTTCTGGCTAATTGTCGTGTCGCAATGATTAAGAATTTAAGAAAGGAAAAAGGCATTTTCGCTATCCAAGAGCTAGTAGACAGTCTAAAGGCAGGAAATAGGCCCATTTTTTTAGTAACAGTATAGTAACAGTATATGTCTGAAGACAATTAGCTTTTTACAATATATACAATTGAGCAATTACACTATATACAAATCTTTCAACTGACAGTCATCCAACTTATACCGCCTTCTCAGGTTTAGGAATAAATTATCATATCCCTATCAGTTAAATGATTTAGAGTGAGTATTTAACGCCTGCTCTTTTAAGGCAATGGTTGATAAATTGAAAGGGAATTAGATTATTTTTGAGAATTTTGATAAGGATCAAAATTTCGCGTTGTGAATCTATTGTATCTGTGCATATAGTTTTAATTCGTTGTATTTGATTAATTATAGTATTGTTAATTACTTTTTTGGATATGTTGGAGTTCCAATTTATTAATTTGTTAGTATTGAAATTGAAGTTTCTTGTTTTGTCAAAAAGTAAAATTTTTTTGTAGTTAATGATTTGAAGATCTAGAAAGTCTATGCTATTTTGTGAATTATTAGTTTTATTAAGTTTAAGACAATTGGGATAAATGTCGGAGTTTTCAATTTTACCAAAATTATTAATTGTAATAAGGTCATCAATAAATCTGTAGGTGTGTTTGTAGTAATTTAACTCTTGTGGTTGTAGATTTTTTTGGAAGTTAAATTCTTTGACAAATAAAAAGATATTACAGATCGAGGTGCTGGAATGTAAGCCCATTGGCAATCCTCTGACTTGTTTAAAAAGTTGATTTTGAAACTTGATGTAGTTATGAAAAAGTGTGCATTTTAGGTAGGTTTTCCATTTGTCAAGAGTCATGATATTGAGTATATTAGGGAAAAGTTTTGGTAGATCAAGTAGACTGGTATAGATTTCTTCTAGAGGAAGTAAGGTATATAAGTTTTCAAAATCATAGCAGTTAATGTTTTGGATGTTAATGGTATGAATGGTATTAATGACAGGAGTGTTATTATGAATGATCCAGCAATAGTTATGATTAGTGTTACAATCATTGAAAATAAATTTACAGATTTTATTAAGTTGAATTGAAAAATAATAGTCTATATTTTTCTTGTAATTATTAGTTCCATTAGCTATAAATCTAAATTTTAATGGTGTTTTATGGAATTTGGGAATCGCATAAAGATTAGTAAATCTGTTGTAGTTTGCATTGAAAGTAATATTGAGTTTCTTATGAAAAGTTTTAATCCTGTTTATTATAGATGTTTCTGTAAGGTTGGCTGATTGATAAGTAGTTGCGTTGAGAAGTTCTTTATGAATAATCTCAGTGTAGAATTGTTTTCATATAATGCTAAAGTTATTAGTTGCTTTATCTATTTTTGTAATAGTAAAAAGCTGTTTTAATTTACTAATATCAGATGTAAGTTGCGACCAGTTCAGTGTACTTTTAAATTTGAGGTGACTGATTTCTGTGGATATGCGTTGAAGAATTTTAGCTTTCCATTTTAAGAAGGTATCTATGGGAAAATTCAGTTGATAGCTTGCTTTAACTATAAATTCGTTGATGTTGTTTTCGAAAGTCTTGTAACAGTAATTTGTAGTCATGTTTCTGACTGGTCTAAATTTTGTACCATAACTCATTAGTGTTTTTAGTTGATGGTTTTGTATGATATTCAGGTTGCCAGTAATTATGTGCTGGTGATGAGAATCTACGTAATTGCTGTAAATTGGTGTCTTACAATGTCATTCTGCAGTTTCATCTATTTCATGGTGGTTAGTAAGCAAGTTGCTTAAGGTCCTTTGATATTTAAATGCAATCATTGGTATAGTGTCAACTGCGGGGAAGTAATCTTTACAATCTCTGATGATTCTTGAGAAATGAATATTGTCAAACTGCGGATGCAGAAAATTGACTTTAAAATAAATTTTGCGTTGAGTGAGACTATTAGAGAGTCTGAAAAGACTAAAATCAAGAATCATGTCTTTAATGATTTGTATGTCGTCGTAGCTTTCTTGAATGAATTTTTTTAGTTTGATAAGGAATTTATTAGTACAGGAGTGTAACCAGTTGAGAAGTTTCTTGGGAAAACAGTCTGAGTCAAAAAAACATTTCAATTGTTTTTTCAATGCAAGTGTATCCAAAGTGGATAAAAATCTCGCATTATTTTTTATTTTGCTTCCTCTTTTTCCTCTCTGCGTTTTGATGCTGTAGAGTTTAAATTGGCTGAAAATAGACTTCTTAGAAGTATCTCTATGACTATGTATATAAGTGTTAAGTCCATATGGATAAAGTGAACGTTGTTTTAGTATATAGAGAGATTCCTGAAAAATTCGTGTTTTGTGATTGGGTATTATATCTAGTATCTGAAGTTGAATAGAGTTGAAGTCATGGTGTTTAAAGTGTTCTAATTCTGCTGTATTAAGTTGTGATGGTGTACTTATTTTAATGTTATTTTTTTGTGCGTTGAATTTTTTGATTTGAGCTCTATGGTTATTGATTCGAAAGTTAAGATTGTTTTTAGTCTGTCCTATATATTTAATATGTCAAGTACCGCATGTAATCATGTAAATACAGTTAAATGTTTTTCATAGAAATTGTTTTTTGGGTTTACCTGTAGCAGGCATGGCGTTAAATTTTCAAGTTTGTCATCTAGTGGAATGACATTTAGTGATTTCAATATGAGTTAAACTAGCAAGATATAAAAGTAAGGAGGCTGCTAACCTTCAATACAGTAAAGTTTTTGTATAAGAACTTTAAAACTTAAAAAGGTTGGAGATAATATATAAAGTGGGTACATTAGGTAAGAGATAAATAGCGCTAATAGTAGCTGCTATTTAGCATATCAAATGTTGTATGAACTTAAATCCATTTAGTGCGAATACAAGTTATTATTACTTGCGCAATTGCTGCAAAGTTAGTTAATAATAATTTATTTCCTAAACCGTATTGATTAATTGATTATATTATCTCCTAAGTTTAATTAAAGTAGAATTATTTTAAAAGTGTGCATCCATACTGGTAAGTTATATTTTGAAAGATGTTTTGAAGTAATTTGAAAGCAAAATGTTAATAATGTTTTAACAGGGACTGGAGTTAAATCATCACGAAGAATAATATTACAATTGTAAAAGTAAAAATTAAAACATGTAATTATTGTCATTGATCGGAAATTAGTTGACTTTTCAAGGGGAACAAACCAACTCCCGTTCAATGATCAATAATTGATAGAAATACGTAAATATGAAAGTGTTTCGTCTTTACTCGAGTTATAAATTAAAGCCAAACCGGCAATTCTAGTCAGGCCAAATATTTCCGCGAATAGTTGTTACTCAAAGAACTGATTCTCATGAAGCATTTTAGTCAATTCAATTTGGAGTAAAAATCAATTACTGTAGAGAAATCTTGTAAAACTCGAGTAATCGTCCCCGACACTATCATCTTTATGTATTTGAGTACTATATTATTTGTAGAAATTAAACATTGGAAATTGTCATTATGAAATCGAAATCAAAGTAAAGTTGAAATAAACATAGAAGATTATAAAAAAGATAAATAATGCAAACTTTGCAAAAACAAATCAAAGAGAACATAAAAATAATATAAAAATAAAATAGAAAATAATATAAATAAGATCAGTGAATGTACATGAAGATATAAAGGCCAGAAAGGTATTAAGTAACTTACATTCTTTCTAGTGGGGGAGTTGGCAGTGTGTTCTCTTCGTGTCTGACTCAGAAGTGTAGGGTGTCCGAAAATTCTTAGCGGCAGTAGGGGCTTTGAATTATATCAGTCGGCAAGACTTGGGTGAAGAAATTTATGGTAGTGGGTGGGACTTGGAATTCTTGAGGGATGTATTTTGTGGAGTTCTTATCTGAGAGAGACCGTCTGTTAAGATTTTTTTAAAAATACTAGTGAATGGAAATTAATTAATTTCTGGCTAATTGTCGTGTCGCAATGATTAAGAATTTAAGAAAGGAAAAAGGCATTTTCGCTATCCAAGAGCTAGTAGACAGTCTAAAGGCAGGAAATAGGCCCATTTTTTTAGTAACAGTATAGTAACAGTATATGTCTGAAGACAATTAGCTTTTTACAATATATACAATTGAGCAATTACACTATATACAAATCTTTCAACTGACAGTCATCCAACTTATACCGCCTTCTCAGGTTTAGGAATAAATTATCATATCCCTATCAGTTAAATGATTTAGAGTGAGTATTTAACGCCTGCTCTTTTAAGGCAATGGTTGATAAATTGAAAGGGAATTAGATTATTTTTGAGAATTTTGATAAGGATCAAAATTTCGCGTTGTGAATCTATTGTATCTGTGCATATAGTTTTAATTCGTTGTATTTGATTAATTATAGTATTGTTAATTACTTTTTTGGATATGTTGGAGTTCCAATTTATTAATTTGTTAGTATTGAAATTGAAGTTTCTTGTTTTGTCAAAAAGTAAAATTTTTTTGTAGTTAATGATTTGAAGATCTAGAAAGTCTATGCTATTTTGTGAATTATTAGTTTTATTAAGTTTAAGACAATTGGGATAAATGTCGGAGTTTTCAATTTTACCAAAATTATTAATTGTAATAAGGTCATCAATAAATCTGTAGGTGTGTTTGTAGTAATTTAACTCTTGTGGTTGTAGATTTTTTTGGAAGTTAAATTCTTTGACAAATAAAAAGATATTACAGATCGAGGTGCTGGAATGTAAGCCCATTGGCAATCCTCTGACTTGTTTAAAAAGTTGATTTTGAAACTTGATGTAGTTATGAAAAAGTGTGCATTTTAGGTAGGTTTTCCATTTGTCAAGAGTCATGATATTGAGTATATTAGGGAAAAGTTTTGGTAGATCAAGTAGACTGGTATAGATTTCTTCTAGAGGAAGTGAGGTATATAAGTTTTCAAAATCATAGCAGTTAATGTTTTGGATGTTAATGGTATGAATGGTATTAATGACAGGAGTGTTATTATGAATGATCCAGCAATAGTTATGATTAGTGTTACAATCATTGAAAATAAATTTACAGATTTTATTAAGTTGAATTGAAAAATAATAGTCTATATTTTTCTTGTAATTATTAGTTCCATTAGCTATAAATCTAAATTTTAATGGTGTTTTATGGAATTTGGGAATCGCATAAAGATTAGTAAATCTGTTGTAGTTTGCATTGAAAGTAATATTGAGTTTCTTATGAAAAGTTTTAATCCTGTTTATTATAGATGTTTCTGTAAGGTTGGCTGATTGATAAGTAGTTGCGTTGAGAAGTTCTTTATGAATAATCTCAGTGTAGAATTGTTTTCATATAATGCTAAAGTTATTAGTTGCTTTATCTATTTTTGTAATAGTAAAAAGCTGTTTTAATTTACTAATATCAGATGTAAGTTGCGACCAGTTCAGTGTACTTTTAAATTTGAGGTGACTGATTTCTGTGGATATGCGTTGAAGAATTTTAGCTTTCCATTTTAAGAAGGTATCTATGGGAAAATTCAGTTGATAGCTTGCTTTAACTATAAATTCGTTGATGTTGTTTTCGAAAGTCTTGTAACAGTAATTTGTAGTCATGTTTCTGACTGGTCTAAATTTTGTACCATAACTCATTAGTGTTTTTAGTTGATGGTTTTGTATGATATTCAGGTTGCCAGTAATTATGTGCTGGTGATGAGAATCTACGTAATTGCTGTAAATTGGTGTCTTACAATGTCATTCTGCAGTTTCATCTATTTCATGGTGGTTAGTAAGCAAGTTGCTTAAGGTCCTTTGATATTTAAATGCAATCATTGGTATAGTGTCAACTGCGGGGAAGTAATCTTTACAATCTCTGATGATTCTTGAGAAATGAATATTGTCAAACTGCGGATGCAGAAAATTGACTTTAAAATAAATTTTGCGTTGAGTGAGACTATTAGAGAGTCTGAAAAGACTAAAATCAAGAATCATGTCTTTAATGATTTGTATGTCGTCGTAGCTTTCTTGAATGAATTTTTTTAGTTTGATAAGGAATTTATTAGTACAGGAGTGTAACCAGTTGAGAAGTTTCTTGGGAAAACAGTCTGAGTCAAAAAAACATTTCAATTGTTTTTTCAATGCAAGTGTATCCAAAGTGGATAAAAATCTCGCATTATTTTTTATTTTGCTTCCTCTTTTTCCTCTCTGCGTTTTGATGCTGTAGAGTTTAAATTGGCTGAAAATAGACTTCTTAGAAGTATCTCTATGACTATGTATATAAGTGTTAAGTCCATATGGATAAAGTGAACGTTGTTTTAGTATATAGAGAGATTCCTGAAAAATTCGTGTTTTGTGATTGGGTATTATATCTAGTATCTGAAGTTGAATAGAGTTGAAGTCATGGTGTTTAAAGTGTTCTAATTCTGCTGTATTAAGTTGTGATGGTGTACTTATTTTAATGTTATTTTTTTGTGCGTTGAATTTTTTGATTTGAGCTCTATGGTTATTGATTCGAAAGTTAAGATTGTTTTTAGTCTGTCCTATATATTTAATATGTCAAGTACCGCATGTAATCATGTAAATACAGTTAAATGTTTTTCATAGAAATTGTTTTTTGGGTTTACCTGTAGCAGGCATGGCGTTAAATTTTCAAGTTTGTCATCTAGTGGAATGACATTTAGTGATTTCAATATGAGTTAAACTAGCAAGATATAAAAGTAAGGAGGCTGCTAACCTTCAATACAGTAAAGTTTTTGTATAAGAACTTTAAAACTTAAAAAGGTTGGAGATAATATATAAAGTGGGTACATTAGGTAAGAGATAAATAGCGCTAATAGTAGCTGCTATTTAGCATATCAAATGTTGTATGAACTTAAATCCATTTAGTGCGAATACAAGTTATTATTACTTGCGCAATTGCTGCAAAGTTAGTTAATAATAATTTATTTCCTAAACCGTATTGATTAATTGATTATATTATCTCCTAAGTTTAATTAAAGTAGAATTATTTTAAAAGTGTGCATCCATACTGGTAAGTTATATTTTGAAAGATGTTTTGAAGTAATTTGAAAGCAAAATGTTAATAATGTTTTAACGGGGACTGGAGTTAAATCATCACGAAGAATAATATTACAATTGTAAAAGTAAAAATTAAAACATGTAATTATTGTCATTGATCGGAAATTAGTTGACTTTTCAAGGGGAACAAACCAACTCCCGTTCAATGATCAATAATTGATAGAAATACGTAAATATGAAAGTGTTTCGTCTTTACTCGAGTTATAAATTAAAGCCAAACCGGCAATTCTAGTCAGGCCAAATATTTCCGCGAATAGTTGTTACTCAAAGAACTGATTCTCATGAAGCATTTTAGTCAATTCAATTTGGAGTAAAAATCAATTACTGTAGAGAAATCTTGTAAAACTCGAGTAATCGTCCCCGACACTATCATCTTTATGTATTTGAGTACTATATTATTTGTAGAAATTAAACATTGGAAATTGTCATTATGAAATCGAAATCAAAGTAAAGTTGAAATAAACATAGAAGATTATAAAAAAGATAAATAATGCAAACTTTGCAAAAACAAATCAAAGAGAACATAAAAATAATATAAAAATAAAATAGAAAATAATATAAATAAGATCAGTGAATGTACATGAAGATATAAAGGCCAGAAAGGTATTAAGTAACTTACATTCTTTCTAGTGGGGGAGTTGGCAGTGTGTTCTCTTCGTGTCTGACTCAGAAGTGTAGGGTGTCCGAAAATTCTTAGCGGCAGTAGGGGCTTTGAATTATATCAGTCGGCAAGACTTGGGTGAAGAAATTTATGGTAGTGGGTGGGACTTGGAATTCTTGAGGGATGTATTTTGTGGAGTTCTTATCTGAGAGAGACCGTCTGTTAAGATTTTTTTAAAAATACTAGTGAATGGAAATTAATTAATTTCTGGCTAATTGTCGTGTCGCAATGATTAAGAATTTAAGAAAGGAAAAAGGCATTTTCGCTATCCAAGAGCTAGTAGACAGTCTAAAGGCAGGAAATAGGCCCATTTTTTTAGTAACAGTATAGTAACAGTATATGTCTGAAGACAATTAGCTTTTTACAATATATACAATTGAGCAATTACACTATATACAAATCTTTCAACTGACAGTCATCCAACTTATACCGCCTTCTCAGGTTTAGGAATAAATTATCATATCCCTATCAGTTAAATGATTTAGAGTGAGTATTTAACGCCTGCTCTTTTAAGGCAATGGTTGATAAATTGAAAGGGAATTAGATTATTTTTGAGAATTTTGATAAGGATCAAAATTTCGCGTTGTGAATCTATTGTATCTGTGCATATAGTTTTAATTCGTTGTATTTGATTAATTATAGTATTGTTAATTACTTTTTTGGATATGTTGGAGTTCCAATTTATTAATTTGTTAGTATTGAAATTGAAGTTTCTTGTTTTGTCAAAAAGTAAAATTTTTTTGTAGTTAATGATTTGAAGATCTAGAAAGTCTATGCTATTTTGTGAATTATTAGTTTTATTAAGTTTAAGACAATTGGGATAAATGTCGGAGTTTTCAATTTTACCAAAATTATTAATTGTAATAAGGTCATCAATAAATCTGTAGGTGTGTTTGTAGTAATTTAACTCTTGTGGTTGTAGATTTTTTTGGAAGTTAAATTCTTTGACAAATAAAAAGATATTACAGATCGAGGTGCTGGAATGTAAGCCCATTGGCAATCCTCTGACTTGTTTAAAAAGTTGATTTTGAAACTTGATGTAGTTATGAAAAAGTGTGCATTTTAGGTAGGTTTTCCATTTGTCAAGAGTCATGATATTGAGTATATTAGGGAAAAGTTTTGGTAGATCAAGTAGACTGGTATAGATTTCTTCTAGAGGAAGTGAGGTATATAAGTTTTCAAAATCATAGCAGTTAATGTTTTGGATGTTAATGGTATGAATGGTATTAATGACAGGAGTGTTATTATGAATGATCCAGCAATAGTTATGATTAGTGTTACAATCATTGAAAATAAATTTACAGATTTTATTAAGTTGAATTGAAAAATAATAGTCTATATTTTTCTTGTAATTATTAGTTCCATTAGCTATAAATCTAAATTTTAATGGTGTTTTATGGAATTTGGGAATCGCATAAAGATTAGTAAATCTGTTGTAGTTTGCATTGAAAGTAATATTGAGTTTCTTATGAAAAGTTTTAATCCTGTTTATTATAGATGTTTCTGTAAGGTTGGCTGATTGATAAGTAGTTGCGTTGAGAAGTTCTTTATGAATAATCTCAGTGTAGAATTGTTTTCATATAATGCTAAAGTTATTAGTTGCTTTATCTATTTTTGTAATAGTAAAAAGCTGTTTTAATTTACTAATATCAGATGTAAGTTGCGACCAGTTCAGTGTACTTTTAAATTTGAGGTGACTGATTTCTGTGGATATGCGTTGAAGAATTTTAGCTTTCCATTTTAAGAAGGTATCTATGGGAAAATTCAGTTGATAGCTTGCTTTAACTATAAATTCGTTGATGTTGTTTTCGAAAGTCTTGTAACAGTAATTTGTAGTCATGTTTCTGACTGGTCTAAATTTTGTACCATAACTCATTAGTGTTTTTAGTTGATGGTTTTGTATGATATTCAGGTTGCCAGTAATTATGTGCTGGTGATGAGAATCTACGTAATTGCTGTAAATTGGTGTCTTACAATGTCATTCTGCAGTTTCATCTATTTCATGGTGGTTAGTAAGCAAGTTGCTTAAGGTCCTTTGATATTTAAATGCAATCATTGGTATAGTGTCAACTGCGGGGAAGTAATCTTTACAATCTCTGATGATTCTTGAGAAATGAATATTGTCAAACTGCGGATGCAGAAAATTGACTTTAAAATAAATTTTGCGTTGAGTGAGACTATTAGAGAGTCTGAAAAGACTAAAATCAAGAATCATGTCTTTAATGATTTGTATGTCGTCGTAGCTTTCTTGAATGAATTTTTTTAGTTTGATAAGGAATTTATTAGTACAGGAGTGTAACCAGTTGAGAAGTTTCTTGGGAAAACAGTCTGAGTCAAAAAAACATTTCAATTGTTTTTTCAATGCAAGTGTATCCAAAGTGGATAAAAATCTCGCATTATTTTTTATTTTGCTTCCTCTTTTTCCTCTCTGCGTTTTGATGCTGTAGAGTTTAAATTGGCTGAAAATAGACTTCTTAGAAGTATCTCTATGACTATGTATATAAGTGTTAAGTCCATATGGATAAAGTGAACGTTGTTTTAGTATATAGAGAGATTCCTGAAAAATTCGTGTTTTGTGATTGGGTATTATATCTAGTATCTGAAGTTGAATAGAGTTGAAGTCATGGTGTTTAAAGTGTTCTAATTCTGCTGTATTAAGTTGTGATGGTGTACTTATTTTAATGTTATTTTTTTGTGCGTTGAATTTTTTGATTTGAGCTCTATGGTTATTGATTCGAAAGTTAAGATTGTTTTTAGTCTGTCCTATATATTTAATATGTCAAGTACCGCATGTAATCATGTAAATACAGTTAAATGTTTTTCATAGAAATTGTTTTTTGGGTTTACCTGTAGCAGGCATGGCGTTAAATTTTCAAGTTTGTCATCTAGTGGAATGACATTTAGTGATTTCAATATGAGTTAAACTAGCAAGATATAAAAGTAAGGAGGCTGCTAACCTTCAATACAGTAAAGTTTTTGTATAAGAACTTTAAAACTTAAAAAGGTTGGAGATAATATATAAAGTGGGTACATTAGGTAAGAGATAAATAGCGCTAATAGTAGCTGCTATTTAGCATATCAAATGTTGTATGAACTTAAATCCATTTAGTGCGAATACAAGTTATTATTACTTGCGCAATTGCTGCAAAGTTAGTTAATAATAATTTATTTCCTAAACCGTATTGATTAATTGATTATATTATCTCCTAAGTTTAATTAAAGTAGAATTATTTTAAAAGTGTGCATCCGTACTGGTAAGTTATATTTTGAAAGATGTTTTGAAGTAATTTGAAAGCAAAATGTTAATAATGTTTTAACGGGGACTGGAGTTAAATCATCACGAAGAATAATATTACAATTGTAAAAGTAAAAATTAAAACATGTAATTATTGTCATTGATCGGAAATTAGTTGACTTTTCAAGGGGAACAAACCAACTCCCGTTCAATGATCAATAATTGATAGAAATACGTAAATATGAAAGTGTTTCGTCTTTACTCGAGTTATAAATTAAAGCCAAACCGGCAATTCTAGTCAGGCCAAATATTTCCGCGAATAGTTGTTACTCAAAGAACTGATTCTCATGAAGCATTTTAGTCAATTCAATTTGGAGTAAAAATCAATTACTGTAGAGAAATCTTGTAAAACTCGAGTAATCGTCCCCGACACTATCATCTTTATGTATTTGAGTACTATATTATTTGTAGAAATTAAACATTGGAAATTGTCATTATGAAATCGAAATCAAAGTAAAGTTGAAATAAACATAGAAGATTATAAAAAAGATAAATAATGCAAACTTTGCAAAAACAAATCAAAGAGAACATAAAAATAATATAAAAATAAAATAGAAAATAATATAAATAAGATCAGTGAATGTACATGAAGATATAAAGGCCAGAAAGGTATTAAGTAACTTACATTCTTTCTAGTGGGGGAGTTGGCAGTGTGTTCTCTTCGTGTCTGACTCAGAAGTGTAGGGTGTCCGAAAATTCTTAGCGGCAGTAGGGGCTTTGAATTATATCAGTCGGCAAGACTTGGGTGAAGAAATTTATGGTAGTGGGTGGGACTTGGAATTCTTGAGGGATGTATTTTGTGGAGTTCTTATCTGAGAGAGACCGTCTGTTAAGATTTTTTTAAAAATACTAGTGAATGGAAATTAATTAATTTCTGGCTAATTGTCGTGTCGCAATGATTAAGAATTTAAGAAAGGAAAAAGGCATTTTCGCTATCCAAGAGCTAGTAGACAGTCTAAAGGCAGGAAATAGGCCCATTTTTTTAGTAACAGTATAGTAACAGTATATGTCTGAAGACAATTAGCTTTTTACAATATATACAATTGAGCAATTACACTATATACAAATCTTTCAACTGACAGTCATCCAACTTATACCGCCTTCTCAGGTTTAGGAATAAATTATCATATCCCTATCAGTTAAATGATTTAGAGTGAGTATTTAACGCCTGCTCTTTTAAGGCAATGGTTGATAAATTGAAAGGGAATTAGATTATTTTTGAGAATTTTGATAAGGATCAAAATTTCGCGTTGTGAATCTATTGTATCTGTGCATATAGTTTTAATTCGTTGTATTTGATTAATTATAGTATTGTTAATTACTTTTTTGGATATGTTGGAGTTCCAATTTATTAATTTGTTAGTATTGAAATTGAAGTTTCTTGTTTTGTCAAAAAGTAAAATTTTTTTGTAGTTAATGATTTGAAGATCTAGAAAGTCTATGCTATTTTGTGAATTATTAGTTTTATTAAGTTTAAGACAATTCGGATAAATGTCGGAGTTTTCAATTTTACCAAAATTATTAATTGTAATAAGGTCATCAATAAATCTGTAGGTGTGTTTGTAGTAATTTAACTCTTGTGGTTGTAGATTTTTTTGGAAGTTAAATTCTTTGACAAATAAAAAGATATTACAGATCGAGGTGCTGGAATGTAAGCCCATTGGCAATCCTCTGACTTGTTTAAAAAGTTGATTTTGAAACTTGATGTAGTTATGAAAAAGTGTGCATTTTAGGTAGGTTTTCCATTTGTCAAGAGTCATGATATTGAGTATATTAGGGAAAAGTTTTGGTAGATCAAGTAGACTGGTATAGATTTCTTCTAGAGGAAGTGAGGTATATAAGTTTTCAAAATCATAGCAGTTAATGTTTTGGATGTTAATGGTATGAATGGTATTAATGACAGGAGTGTTATTATGAATGATCCAGCAATAGTTATGATTAGTGTTACAATCATTGAAAATAAATTTACAGATTTTATTAAGTTGAATTGAAAAATAATAGTCTATATTTTTCTTGTAATTATTAGTTCCATTAGCTATAAATCTAAATTTTAATGGTGTTTTATGGAATTTGGGAATCGCATAAAGATTAGTAAATCTGTTGTAGTTTGCATTGAAAGTAATATTGAGTTTCTTATGAAAAGTTTTAATCCTGTTTATTATAGATGTTTCTGTAAGGTTGGCTGATTGATAAGTAGTTGCGTTGAGAAGTTCTTTATGAATAATCTCAGTGTAGAATTGTTTTCATATAATGCTAAAGTTATTAGTTGCTTTATCTATTTTTGTAATAGTAAAAAGCTGTTTTAATTTACTAATATCAGATGTAAGTTGCGACCAGTTCAGTGTACTTTTAAATTTGAGGTGACTGATTTCTGTGGATATGCGTTGAAGAATTTTAGCTTTCCATTTTAAGAAGGTATCTATGGGAAAATTCAGTTGATAGCTTGCTTTAACTATAAATTCGTTGATGTTGTTTTCGAAAGTCTTGTAACAGTAATTTGTAGTCATGTTTCTGACTGGTCTAAATTTTGTACCATAACTCATTAGTGTTTTTAGTTGATGGTTTTGTATGATATTCAGGTTGCCAGTAATTATGTGCTGGTGATGAGAATCTACGTAATTGCTGTAAATTGGTGTCTTACAATGTCATTCTGCAGTTTCATCTATTTCATGGTGGTTAGTAAGCAAGTTGCTTAAGGTCCTTTGATATTTAAATGCAATCATTGGTATAGTGTCAACTGCGGGGAAGTAATCTTTACAATCTCTGATGATTCTTGAGAAATGAATATTGTCAAACTGCGGATGCAGAAAATTGACTTTAAAATAAATTTTGCGTTGAGTGAGACTATTAGAGAGTCTGAAAAGACTAAAATCAAGAATCATGTCTTTAATGATTTGTATGTCATCGTAGCTTTCTTGAATGAATTTTTTTAGTTTGATAAGGAATTTATTAGTACAGGAGTGTAACCAGTTGAGAAGTTTCTTGGGAAAACAGTCTGAGTCAAAAAAACATTTCAATTGTTTTTTCAATGCAAGTGTATCCAAAGTGGATAAAAATCTCGCATTATTTTTTATTTTGCTTCCTCTTTTTCCTCTCTGCGTTTTGATGCTGTAGAGTTTAAATTGGCTGAAAATAGACTTCTTAGAAGTATCTCTATGACTATGTATATAAGTGTTAAGTCCATATGGATAAAGTGAACGTTGTTTTAGTATATAGAGAGATTCCTGAAAAATTCGTGTTTTGTGATTGGGTATTATATCTAGTATCTGAAGTTGAATAGAGTTGAAGTCATGGTGTTTAAAGTGTTCTAATTCTGCTGTATTAAGTTGTGATGGTGTACTTATTTTAATGTTATTTTTTTGTGCGTTGAATTTTTTGATTTGAGCTCTATGGTTATTGATTCGAAAGTTAAGATTGTTTTTAGTCTGTCCTATATATTTAATATGTCAAGTACCGCATGTAATCATGTAAATACAGTTAAATGTTTTTCATAGAAATTGTTTTTTGGGTTTACCTGTAGCAGGCATGGCGTTAAATTTTCAAGTTTGTCATCTAGTGGAATGACATTTAGTGATTTCAATATGAGTTAAACTAGCAAGATATAAAAGTAAGGAGGCTGCTAACCTTCAATACAGTAAAGTTTTTGTATAAGAACTTTAAAACTTAAAAAGGTTGGAGATAATATATAAAGTGGGTACATTAGGTAAGAGATAAATAGCGCTAATAGTAGCTGCTATTTAGCATATCAAATGTTGTATGAACTTAAATCCATTTAGTGCGAATACAAGTTATTATTACTTGCGCAATTGCTGCAAAGTTAGTTAATAATAATTTATTTCCTAAACCGTATTGATTAATTGATTATATTATCTCCTAAGTTTAATTAAAGTAGAATTATTTTAAAAGTGTGCATCCATACTGGTAAGTTATATTTTGAAAGATGTTTTGAAGTAATTTGAAAGCAAAATGTTAATAATGTTTTAACGGGGACTGGAGTTAAATCATCACGAAGAATAATATTACAATTGTAAAAGTAAAAATTAAAACATGTAATTATTGTCATTGATCGGAAATTAGTTGACTTTTCAAGGGGAACAAACCAACTCCCGTTCAATGATCAATAATTGATAGAAATACGTAAATATGAAAGTGTTTCGTCTTTACTCGAGTTATAAATTAAAGCCAAACCGGCAATTCTAGTCAGGCCAAATATTTCCGCGAATAGTTGTTACTCAAAGAACTGATTCTCATGAAGCATTTTAGTCAATTCAATTTGGAGTAAAAATCAATTACTGTAGAGAAATCTTGTAAAACTCGAGTAATCGTCCCCGACACTGTCATCTTTATGTATTTGAGTACTATATTATTTGTAGAAATTAAACATTGGAAATTGTCATTATGAAATCGAAATCAAAGTAAAGTTGAAATAAACATAGAAGATTATAAAAAAGATAAATAATGCAAACTTTGCAAAAACAAATCAAAGAGAACATAAAAATAATATAAAAATAAAATAGAAAATAATATAAATAAGATCAGTGAATGTACATGAAGATATAAAGGCCAGAAAGGTATTAAGTAACTTACATTCTTTCTAGTGGGGGAGTTGGCAGTGTGTTCTCTTCGTGTCTGACTCAGAAGTGTAGGGTGTCCGAAAATTCTTAGCGGCAGTAGGGGCTTTGAATTATATCAGTCGGCAAGACTTGGGTGAAGAAATTTATGGTAGTGGGTGGGACTTGGAATTCTTGAGGGATGTATTTTGTGGAGTTCTTATCTGAGAGAGACCGTCTGTTAAGATTTTTTTAAAAATACTAGTGAATGGAAATTAATTAATTTCTGGCTAATTGTCGTGTCGCAATGATTAAGAATTTAAGAAAGGAAAAAGGCATTTTCGCTATCCAAGAGCTAGTAGACAGTCTAAAGGCAGGAAATAGGCCCATTTTTTTAGTAACAGTATAGTAACAGTATATGTCTGAAGACAATTAGCTTTTTACAATATATACAATTGAGCAATTACACTATATACAAATCTTTCAACTGACAGTCATCCAACTTATACCGCCTTCTCAGGTTTAGGAATAAATTATCATATCCCTATCAGTTAAATGATTTAGAGTGAGTATTTAACGCCTGCTCTTTTAAGGCAATGGTTGATAAATTGAAAGGGAATTAGATTATTTTTGAGAATTTTGATAAGGATCAAAATTTCGCGTTGTGAATCTATTGTATCTGTGCATATAGTTTTAATTCGTTGTATTTGATTAATTATAGTATTGTTAATTACTTTTTTGGATATGTTGGAGTTCCAATTTATTAATTTGTTAGTATTGAAATTGAAGTTTCTTGTTTTGTCAAAAAGTAAAATTTTTTTGTAGTTAATGATTTGAAGATCTAGAAAGTCTATGCTATTTTGTGAATTATTAGTTTTATTAAGTTTAAGACAATTGGGATAAATGTCGGAGTTTTCAATTTTACCAAAATTATTAATTGTAATAAGGTCATCAATAAATCTGTAGGTGTGTTTGTAGTAATTTAACTCTTGTGGTTGTAGATTTTTTTGGAAGTTAAATTCTTTGACAAATAAAAAGATATTACAGATCGAGGTGCTGGAATGTAAGCCCATTGGCAATCCTCTGACTTGTTTAAAAAGTTGATTTTGAAACTTGATGTAGTTATGAAAAAGTGTGCATTTTAGGTAGGTTTTCCATTTGTCAAGAGTCATGATATTGAGTATATTAGGGAAAAGTTTTGGTAGATCAAGTAGACTGGTATAGATTTCTTCTAGAGGAAGTGAGGTATATAAGTTTTCAAAATCATAGCAGTTAATGTTTTGGATGTTAATGGTATGAATGGTATTAATGACAGGAGTGTTATTATGAATGATCCAGCAATAGTTATGATTAGTGTTACAATCATTGAAAATAAATTTACAGATTTTATTAAGTTGAATTGAAAAATAATAGTCTATATTTTTCTTGTAATTATTAGTTCCATTAGCTATAAATCTAAATTTTAATGGTGTTTTATGGAATTTGGGAATCGCATAAAGATTAGTAAATCTGTTGTAGTTTGCATTGAAAGTAATATTGAGTTTCTTATGAAAAGTTTTAATCCTGTTTATTATAGATGTTTCTGTAAGGTTGGCTGATTGATAAGTAGTTGCGTTGAGAAGTTCTTTATGAATAATCTCAGTGTAGAATTGTTTTCATATAATGCTAAAGTTATTAGTTGCTTTATCTATTTTTGTAATAGTAAAAAGCTGTTTTAATTTACTAATATCAGATGTAAGTTGCGACCAGTTCAGTGTACTTTTAAATTTGAGGTGACTGATTTCTGTGGATATGCGTTGAAGAATTTTAGCTTTCCATTTTAAGAAGGTATCTATGGGAAAATTCAGTTGATAGCTTGCTTTAACTATAAATTCGTTGATGTTGTTTTCGAAAGTCTTGTAACAGTAATTTGTAGTCATGTTTCTGACTGGTCTAAATTTTGTACCATAACTCATTAGTGTTTTTAGTTGATGGTTTTGTATGATATTCAGGTTGCCAGTAATTATGTGCTGGTGATGAGAATCTACGTAATTGCTGTAAATTGGTGTCTTACAATGTCATTCTGCAGTTTCATCTATTTCATGGTGGTTAGTAAGCAAGTTGCTTAAGGTCCTTTGATATTTAAATGCAATCATTGGTATAGTGTCAACTGCGGGGAAGTAATCTTTACAATCTCTGATGATTCTTGAGAAATGAATATTGTCAAACTGCGGATGCAGAAAATTGACTTTAAAATAAATTTTGCGTTGAGTGAGACTATTAGAGAGTCTGAAAAGACTAAAATCAAGAATCATGTCTTTAATGATTTGTATGTCGTCGTAGCTTTCTTGAATGAATTTTTTTAGTTTGATAAGGAATTTATTAGTACAGGAGTGTAACCAGTTGAGAAGTTTCTTGGGAAAACAGTCTGAGTCAAAAAAACATTTCAATTGTTTTTTCAATGCAAGTGTATCCAAAGTGGATAAAAATCTTGCATTATTTTTTATTTTGCTTCCTCTTTTTCCTCTCTGCGTTTTGATGCTGTAGAGTTTAAATTGGCTGAAAATAGACTTCTTAGAAGTATCTCTATGACTATGTATATAAGTGTTAAGTCCATATGGATAAAGTGAACGTTGTTTTAGTATATAGAGAGATTCCTGAAAAATTCGTGTTTTGTGATTGGGTATTATATCTAGTATCTGAAGTTGAATAGAGTTGAAGTCATGGTGTTTAAAGTGTTCTAATTCTGCTGTATTAAGTTGTGATGGTGTACTTATTTTAATGTTATTTTTTTGTGCGTTGAATTTTTTGATTTGAGCTCTATGGTTATTGATTCGAAAGTTAAGATTGTTTTTAGTCTGTCCTATATATTTAATATGTCAAGTACCGCATGTAATCATGTAAATACAGTTAAATGTTTTTCATAGAAATTGTTTTTTGGGTTTACCTGTAGCAGGCATGGCGTTAAATTTTCAAGTTTGTCATCTAGTGGAATGACATTTAGTGATTTCAATATGAGTTAAACTAGCAAGATATAAAAGTAAGGAGGCTGCTAACCTTCAATACAGTAAAGTTTTTGTATAAGAACTTTAAAACTTAAAAAGGTTGGAGATAATATATAAAGTGGGTACATTAGGTAAGAGATAAATAGCGCTAATAGTAGCTGCTATTTAGCATATCAAATGTTGTATGAACTTAAATCCATTTAGTGCGAATACAAGTTATTATTACTTGCGCAATTGCTGCAAAGTTAGTTAATAATAATTTATTTCCTAAACCGTATTGATTAATTGATTATATTATCTCCTAAGTTTAATTAAAGTAGAATTATTTTAAAAGTGTGCATCCATACTGGTAAGTTATATTTTGAAAGATGTTTTGAAGTAATTTGAAAGCAAAATGTTAATAATGTTTTAACGGGGACTGGAGTTAAATCATCACGAAGAATAATATTACAATTGTAAAAGTAAAAATTAAAACATGTAATTATTGTCATTGATCGGAAATTAGTTGACTTTTCAAGGGGAACAAACCAACTCCCGTTCAATGATCAATAATTGATAGAAATACGTAAATATGAAAGTGTTTCGTCTTTACTCGAGTTATAAATTAAAGCCAAACCGGCAATTCTAGTCAGGCCAAATATTTCCGCGAATAGTTGTTACTCAAAGAACTGATTCTCATGAAGCATTTTAGTCAATTCAATTTGGAGTAAAAATCAATTACTGTAGAGAAATCTTGTAAAACTCGAGTAATCGTCCCCGACACTATCATCTTTATGTATTTGAGTACTATATTATTTGTAGAAATTAAACATTGGAAATTGTCATTATGAAATCGAAATCAAAGTAAAGTTGAAATAAACATAGAAGATTATAAAAAAGATAAATAATGCAAACTTTGCAAAAACAAATCAAAGAGAACATAAAAATAATATAAAAATAAAATAGAAAATAATATAAATAAGATCAGTGAATGTACATGAAGATATAAAGGCCAGAAAGGTATTAAGTAACTTACATTCTTTCTAGTGGGGGAGTTGGCAGTGTGTTCTCTTCGTGTCTGACTCAGAAGTGTAGGGTGTCCGAAAATTCTTAGCGGCAGTAGGGGCTTTGAATTATATCAGTCGGCAAGACTTGGGTGAAGAAATTTATGGTAGTGGGTGGGACTTGGAATTCTTGAGGGATGTATTTTGTGGAGTTCTTATCTGAGAGAGACCGTCTGTTAAGATTTTTTTAAAAATACTAGTGAATGGAAATTAATTAATTTCTGGCTAATTGTCGTGTCGCAATGATTAAGAATTTAAGAAAGGAAAAAGGCATTTTCGCTATCCAAGAGCTAGTAGACAGTCTAAAGGCAGGAAATAGGCCCATTTTTTTAGTAACAGTATAGTAACAGTATATGTCTGAAGACAATTAGCTTTTTACAATATATACAATTGAGCAATTACACTATATACAAATCTTTCAACTGACAGTCATCCAACTTATACCGCCTTCTCAGGTTTAGGAATAAATTATCATATCCCTATCAGTTAAATGATTTAGAGTGAGTATTTAACGCCTGCTCTTTTAAGGCAATGGTTGATAAATTGAAAGGGAATTAGATTATTTTTGAGAATTTTGATAAGGATCAAAATTTCGCGTTGTGAATCTATTGTATCTGTGCATATAGTTTTAATTCGTTGTATTTGATTAATTATAGTATTGTTAATTACTTTTTTGGATATGTTGGAGTTCCAATTTATTAATTTGTTAGTATTGAAATTGAAGTTTCTTGTTTTGTCAAAAAGTAAAATTTTTTTGTAGTTAATGATTTGAAGATCTAGAAAGTCTATGCTATTTTGTGAATTATTAGTTTTATTAAGTTTAAGACAATTCGGATAAATGTCGGAGTTTTCAATTTTACCAAAATTATTAATTGTAATAAGGTCATCAATAAATCTGTAGGTGTGTTTGTAGTAATTTAACTCTTGTGGTTGTAGATTTTTTTGGAAGTTAAATTCTTTGACAAATAAAAAGATATTACAGATCGAGGTGCTGGAATGTAAGCCCATTGGCAATCCTCTGACTTGTTTAAAAAGTTGATTTTGAAACTTGATGTAGTTATGAAAAAGTGTGCATTTTAGGTAGGTTTTCCATTTGTCAAGAGTCATGATATTGAGTATATTAGGGAAAAGTTTTGGTAGATCAAGTAGACTGGTATAGATTTCTTCTAGAGGAAGTGAGGTATATAAGTTTTCAAAATCATAGCAGTTAATGTTTTGGATGTTAATGGTATGAATGGTATTAATGACAGGAGTGTTATTATGAATGATCCAGCAATAGTTATGATTAGTGTTACAATCATTGAAAATAAATTTACAGATTTTATTAAGTTGAATTGAAAAATAATAGTCTATATTTTTCTTGTAATTATTAGTTCCATTAGCTATAAATCTAAATTTTAATGGTGTTTTATGGAATTTGGGAATCGCATAAAGATTAGTAAATCTGTTGTAGTTTGCATTGAAAGTAATATTGAGTTTCTTATGAAAAGTTTTAATCCTGTTTATTATAGATGTTTCTGTAAGGTTGGCTGATTGATAAGTAGTTGCGTTGAGAAGTTCTTTATGAATAATCTCAGTGTAGAATTGTTTTCATATAATGCTAAAGTTATTAGTTGCTTTATCTATTTTTGTAATAGTAAAAAGCTGTTTTAATTTACTAATATCAGATGTAAGTTGCGACCAGTTCAGTGTACTTTTAAATTTGAGGTGACTGATTTCTGTGGATATGCGTTGAAGAATTTTAGCTTTCCATTTTAAGAAGGTATCTATGGGAAAATTCAGTTGATAGCTTGCTTTAACTATAAATTCGTTGATGTTGTTTTCGAAAGTCTTGTAACAGTAATTTGTAGTCATGTTTCTGACTGGTCTAAATTTTGTACCATAACTCATTAGTGTTTTTAGTTGATGGTTTTGTATGATATTCAGGTTGCCAGTAATTATGTGCTGGTGATGAGAATCTACGTAATTGCTGTAAATTGGTGTCTTACAATGTCATTCTGCAGTTTCATCTATTTCATGGTGGTTAGTAAGCAAGTTGCTTAAGGTCCTTTGATATTTAAATGCAATCATTGGTATAGTGTCAACTGCGGGGAAGTAATCTTTACAATCTCTGATGATTCTTGAGAAATGAATATTGTCAAACTGCGGATGCAGAAAATTGACTTTAAAATAAATTTTGCGTTGAGTGAGACTATTAGAGAGTCTGAAAAGACTAAAATCAAGAATCATGTCTTTAATGATTTGTATGTCGTCGTAGCTTTCTTGAATGAATTTTTTTAGTTTGATAAGGAATTTATTAGTACAGGAGTGTAACCAGTTGAGAAGTTTCTTGGGAAAACAGTCTGAGTCAAAAAAACATTTCAATTGTTTTTTCAATGCAAGTGTATCCAAAGTGGATAAAAATCTCGCATTATTTTTTATTTTGCTTCCTCTTTTTCCTCTCTGCGTTTTGATGCTGTAGAGTTTAAATTGGCTGAAAATAGACTTCTTAGAAGTATCTCTATGACTATGTATATAAGTGTTAAGTCCATATGGATAAAGTGAACGTTGTTTTAGTATATAGAGAGATTCCTGAAAAATTCGTGTTTTGTGATTGGGTATTATATCTAGTATCTGAAGTTGAATAGAGTTGAAGTCATGGTGTTTAAAGTGTTCTAATTCTGCTGTATTAAGTTGTGATGGTGTACTTATTTTAATGTTATTTTTTTGTGCGTTGAATTTTTTGATTTGAGCTCTATGGTTATTGATTCGAAAGTTAAGATTGTTTTTAGTCTGTCCTATATATTTAATATGTCAAGTACCGCATGTAATCATGTAAATACAGTTAAATGTTTTTCATAGAAATTGTTTTTTGGGTTTACCTGTAGCAGGCATGGCGTTAAATTTTCAAGTTTGTCATCTAGTGGAATGACATTTAGTGATTTCAATATGAGTTAAACTAGCAAGATATAAAAGTAAGGAGGCTGCTAACCTTCAATACAGTAAAGTTTTTGTATAAGAACTTTAAAACTTAAAAAGGTTGGAGATAATATATAAAGTGGGTACATTAGGTAAGAGATAAATAGCGCTAATAGTAGCTGCTATTTAGCATATCAAATGTTGTATGAACTTAAATCCATTTAGTGCGAATACAAGTTATTATTACTTGCGCAATTGCTGCAAAGTTAGTTAATAATAATTTATTTCCTAAACCGTATTGATTAATTGATTATATTATCTCCTAAGTTTAATTAAAGTAGAATTATTTTAAAAGTGTGCATCCATACTGGTAAGTTATATTTTGAAAGATGTTTTGAAGTAATTTGAAAGCAAAATGTTAATAATGTTTTAACGGGGACTGGAGTTAAATCATCACAAAGAATAATATTACAATTGTAAAAGTAAAAATTAAAACATGTAATTATTGTCATTGATCGGAAATTAGTTGACTTTTCAAGGGGAACAAACCAACTCCCGTTCAATGATCAATAATTGATAGAAATACGTAAATATGAAAGTGTTTCGTCTTTACTCGAGTTATAAATTAAAGCCAAACCGGCAATTCTAGTCAGGCCAAATATTTCCGCGAATAGTTGTTACTCAAAGAACTGATTCTCATGAAGCATTTTAGTCAATTCAATTTGGAGTAAAAATCAATTACTGTAGAGAAATCTTGTAAAACTCGAGTAATCGTCCCCGACACTATCATCTTTATGTATTTGAGTACTATATTATTTGTAGAAATTAAACATTGGAAATTGTCATTATGAAATCGAAATCAAAGTAAAGTTGAAATAAACATAGAAGATTATAAAAAAGATAAATAATGCAAACTTTGCAAAAACAAATCAAAGAGAACATAAAAATAATATAAAAATAAAATAGAAAATAATATAAATAAGATCAGTGAATGTACATGAAGATATAAAGGCCAGAAAGGTATTAAGTAACTTACATTCTTTCTAGTGGGGGAGTTGGCAGTGTGTTCTCTTCGTGTCTGACTCAGAAGTGTAGGGTGTCCGAAAATTCTTAGCGGCAGTAGGGGCTTTGAATTATATCAGTCGGCAAGACTTGGGTGAAGAAATTTATGGTAGTGGGTGGGACTTGGAATTCTTGAGGGATGTATTTTGTGGAGTTCTTATCTGAGAGAGACCGTCTGTTAAGATTTTTTTAAAAATACTAGTGAATGGAAATTAATTAATTTCTGGCTAATTGTCGTGTCGCAATGATTAAGAATTTAAGAAAGGAAAAAGGCATTTTCGCTATCCAAGAGCTAGTAGACAGTCTAAAGGCAGGAAATAGGCCCATTTTTTTAGTAACAGTATAGTAACAGTATATGTCTGAAGACAATTAGCTTTTTACAATATATACAATTGAGCAATTACACTATATACAAATCTTTCAACTGACAGTCATCCAACTTATACCGCCTTCTCAGGTTTAGGAATAAATTATCATATCCCTATCAGTTAAATGATTTAGAGTGAGTATTTAACGCCTGCTCTTTTAAGGCAATGGTTGATAAATTGAAAGGGAATTAGATTATTTTTGAGAATTTTGATAAGGATCAAAATTTCGCGTTGTGAATCTATTGTATCTGTGCATATAGTTTTAATTCGTTGTATTTGATTAATTATAGTATTGTTAATTACTTTTTTGGATATGTTGGAGTTCCAATTTATTAATTTGTTAGTATTGAAATTGAAGTTTCTTGTTTTGTCAAAAAGTAAAATTTTTTTGTAGTTAATGATTTGAAGATCTAGAAAGTCTATGCTATTTTGTGAATTATTAGTTTTATTAAGTTTAAGACAATTCGGATAAATGTCGGAGTTTTCAATTTTACCAAAATTATTAATTGTAATAAGGTCATCAATAAATCTGTAGGTGTGTTTGTAGTAATTTAACTCTTGTGGTTGTAGATTTTTTTGGAAGTTAAATTCTTTGACAAATAAAAAGATATTACAGATCGAGGTGCTGGAATGTAAGCCCATTGGCAATCCTCTGACTTGTTTAAAAAGTTGATTTTGAAACTTGATGTAGTTATGAAAAAGTGTGCATTTTAGGTAGGTTTTCCATTTGTCAAGAGTCATGATATTGAGTATATTAGGGAAAAGTTTTGGTAGATCAAGTAGACTGGTATAGATTTCTTCTAGAGGAAGTGAGGTATATAAGTTTTCAAAATCATAGCAGTTAATGTTTTGGATGTTAATGGTATTAATGACAGGAGTGTTATTATGAATGATCCAGCAATAGTTATGATTAGTGTTACAATCATTGAAAATAAATTTACAGATTTTATTAAGTTGAATTGAAAAATAATAGTCTATATTTTTCTTGTAATTATTAGTTCCATTAGCTATAAATCTAAATTTTAATGGTGTTTTATGGAATTTGGGAATCGCATAAAGATTAGTAAATCTGTTGTAGTTTGCATTGAAAGGAATATTGAGTTTCTTATGAAAAGTTTTAATCCTGTTTATTATAGATGTTTCTGTAAGGTTGGCTGATTGATAAGTAGTTGCGTTGAGAAGTTCTTTATGAATAATCTCAGTGTAGAATTGTTTTCATATAATGCTAAAGTTATTAGTTGCTTTATCTATTTTTGTAATAGTAAAAAGCTGTTTTAATTTACTAATATCAGATGTAAGTTGCGACCAGTTCAGTGTACTTTTAAATTTGAGGTGACTGATTTCTGTGGATATGCGTTGAAGAATTTTAGCTTTCCATTTTAAGAAGGTATCTATGGGAAAATTCAGTTGATAGCTTGCTTTAACTATAAATTCGTTGATGTTGTTTTCGAAAGTCTTGTAACAGTAATTTGTAGTCATGTTTCTGACTGGTCTAAATTTTGTACCATAACTCATTAGTGTTTTTAGTTGATGGTTTTGTATGATATTCAGGTTGCCAGTAATTATGTGCTGGTGATGAGAATCTACGTAATTGCTGTAAATTGGTGTCTTACAATGTCATTCTGCAGTTTCATCTATTTCATGGTGGTTAGTAAGCAAGTTGCTTAAGGTCCTTTGATATTTAAATGCAATCATTGGTATAGTGTCAACTGCGGGGAAGTAATCTTTACAATCTCTGATGATTCTTGAGAAATGAATATTGTCAAACTGCGGATGCAGAAAATTGACTTTAAAATAAATTTTGCGTTGAGTGAGACTATTAGAGAGTCTGAAAAGACTAAAATCAAGAATCATGTCTTTAATGATTTGTATGTCGTCGTAGCTTTCTTGAATGAATTTTTTTAGTTTGATAAGGAATTTATTAGTACAGGAGTGTAACCAGTTGAGAAGTTTCTTGGGAAAACAGTCTGAGTCAAAAAAACATTTCAATTGTTTTTTCAATGCAAGTGTATCCAAAGTGGATAAAAATCTCGCATTATTTTTTATTTTGCTTCCTCTTTTTCCTCTCTGCGTTTTGATGCTGTAGAGTTTAAATTGGCTGAAAATAGACTTCTTAGAAGTATCTCTATGACTATGTATATAAGTGTTAAGTCCATATGGATAAAGTGAACGTTGTTTTAGTATATAGAGAGATTCCTGAAAAATTCGTGTTTTGTGATTGGGTATTATATCTAGTATCTGAAGTTGAATAGAGTTGAAGTCATGGTGTTTAAAGTGTTCTAATTCTGCTGTATTAAGTTGTGATGGTGTACTTATTTTAATGTTATTTTTTTGTGCGTTGAATTTTTTGATTTGAGCTCTATGGTTATTGATTCGAAAGTTAAGATTGTTTTTAGTCTGTCCTATATATTTAATATGTCAAGTACCGCATGTAATCATGTAAATACAGTTAAATGTTTTTCATAGAAATTGTTTTTTGGGTTTACCTGTAGCAGGCATGGCGTTAAATTTTCAAGTTTGTCATCTAGTGGAATGACATTTAGTGATTTCAATATGAGTTAAACTAGCAAGATATAAAAGTAAGGAGGCTGCTAACCTTCAATACAGTAAAGTTTTTGTATAAGAACTTTAAAACTTAAAAAGGTTGGAGATAATATATAAAGTGGGTACATTAGGTAAGAGATAAATAGCGCTAATAGTAGCTGCTATTTAGCATATCAAATGTTGTATGAACTTAAATCCATTTAGTGCGAATACAAGTTATTATTACTTGCGCAATTGCTGCAAAGTTAGTTAATAATAATTTATTTCCTAAACCGTATTGATTAATTGATTATATTATCTCCTAAGTTTAATTAAAGTAGAATTATTTTAAAAGTGTGCATCCGTACTGGTAAGTTATATTTTGAAAGATGTTTTGAAGTAATTTGAAAGCAAAATGTTAATAATGTTTTAACGGGGACTGGAGTTAAATCATCACGAAGAATAATATTACAATTGTAAAAGTAAAAATTAAAACATGTAATTTTTGTCATTGATCGGAAATTAGTTGACTTTTCAAGGGGAACAAACCAACTCCCGTTCAATGATCAATAATTGATAGAAATACGTAAATATGAAAGTGTTTCGTCTTTACTCGAGTTATAAATTAAAGCCAAACCGGCAATTCTAGTCAGGCCAAATATTTCCGCGAATAGTTGTTACTCAAAGAACTGATTCTCATGAAGCATTTTAGTCAATTCAATTTGGAGTAAAAATCAATTACTGTAGAGAAATCTTGTAAAACTCGAGTAATCGTCCCCGACACTGTCATCTTTATGTATTTGAGTACTATATTATTTGTAGAAATTAAACATTGGAAATTGTCATTATGAAATCGAAATCAAAGTAAAGTTGAAATAAACATAGAAGATTATAAAAAAGATAAATAATGCAAACTTTGCAAAAACAAATCAAAGAGAACATAAAAATAATATAAAAATAAAATAGAAAATAATATAAATAAGATCAGTGAATGTACATGAAGATATAAAGGCCAGAAAGGTATTAAGTAACTTACATTCTTTCTAGTGGGGGAGTTGGCAGTGTGTTCTCTTCGTGTCTGACTCAGAAGTGTAGGGTGTCCGAAAATTCTTAGCGGCAGTAGGGGCTTTGAATTATATCAGTCGGCAAGACTTGGGTGAAGAAATTTATGGTAGTGGGTGGGACTTGGAATTCTTGAGGGATGTATTTTGTGGAGTTCTTATCTGAGAGAGACCGTCTGTTAAGATTTTTTTAAAAATACTAGTGAATGGAAATTAATTAATTTCTGGCTAATTGTCGTGTCGCAATGATTAAGAATTTAAGAAAGGAAAAAGGCATTTTCGCTATCCAAGAGCTAGTAGACAGTCTAAAGGCAGGAAATAGGCCCATTTTTTTAGTAACAGTATAGTAACAGTATATGTCTGAAGACAATTAGCTTTTTACAATATATACAATTGAGTAATTACACTATATACAAATCTTTCAACTGACAGTCATCCAACTTATACCGCCTTCTCAGGTTTAGGAATAAATTATCATATCCCTATCAGTTAAATGATTTAGAGTGAGTATTTAACGCCTGCTCTTTTAAGGCAATGGTTGATAAATTGAAAGGGAATTAGATTATTTTTGAGAATTTTGATAAGGATCAAAATTTCGCGTTGTAAATCTATTGTATCTGTGCATATAGTTTTAATTCGTTGTATTTGATTAATTATAGTATTCTTAATTACTTTTTTGGATATGTTGGAGTTCCAATTTATTAATTTGTTAGTATTGAAATTGAAGTTTCTTGTTTTGTCAAAAAGTAAAATTTTTTTGTAGTTAATGATTTGAAGATCTAGAAAGTCTATGCTATTTTGTGAATTATTAGTTTTATTAAGTTTAAGACAATTCGGATAAATGTCGGAGTTTTCAATTTTACCAAAATTATTAATTGTAATAAGGTCATCAATAAATCTGTAGGTGTGTTTGTAGTAATTTAACTCTTGTGGTTGTAGATTTTTTTGGAAGTTAAATTCTTTGACAAATAAAAAGATATTACAGATCGAGGTGCTGGAATGTAAGCCCATTGGCAATCCTCTGACTTGTTTAAAAAGTTGATTTTGAAACTTGATGTAGTTATGAAAAAGTGTGCATTTTAGGTAGGTTTTCCATTTGTCAAGAGTCATGATATTGAGTATATTAGGGAAAAGTTTTGGTAGATCAAGTAGACTGGTATAGATTTCTTCTAGAGGAAGTGAGGTATATAAGTTTTCAAAATCATAGCAGTTAATGTTTTGGATGTTAATGGTATGAATGGTATTAATGACAGGAGTGTTATTATGAATGATCCAGCAATAGTTATGATTAGTGTTACAATCATTGAAAATAAATTTACAGATTTTATTAAGTTGAATTGAAAAATAATAGTCTATATTTTTCTTGTAATTATTAGTTCCATTAGCTATAAATCTAAATTTTAATGGTGTTTTATGGAATTTGGGAATCGCATAAAGATTAGTAAATCTGTTGTAGTTTGCATTGAAAGTAATATTGAGTTTCTTATGAAAAGTTTTAATCCTGTTTATTATAGATGTTTCTGTAAGGTTGGCTGATTGATAAGTAGTTGCGTTGAGAAGTTCTTTATGAATAATCTCAGTGTAGAATTGTTTTCATATAATGCTAAAGTTATTAGTTGCTTTATCTATTTTTGTAATAGTAAAAAGCTGTTTTAATTTACTAATATCAGATGTAAGTTGCGACCAGTTCAGTGTACTTTTAAATTTGAGGTGACTGATTTCTGTGGATATGCGTTGAAGAATTTTAGCTTTCCATTTTAAGAAGGTATCTATGGGAAAATTCAGTTGATAGCTTGCTTTAACTATAAATTCGTTGATGTTGTTTTCGAAAGTCTTGTAACAGTAATTTGTAGTCATGTTTCTGACTGGTCTAAATTTTGTACCATAACTCATTAGTGTTTTT
This sequence comes from Stegodyphus dumicola, assembly GCF_044657685.1. NCBI lineage: Eukaryota > Metazoa > Arthropoda > Arachnida > Araneae > Eresidae > Stegodyphus > Stegodyphus dumicola. Next base: position 179,897,342 of record NC_140773.1, read on the forward strand.
AGTTGATGGTTTTGTATGATATTCAGGTTGCCAGTAATTATGTGCTGGTGATGAGAATCTACGTAATTGCTGTAAATTGGTGTCTTACAATGTCATTCTGCAGTTTCATCTATTTCATGGTGGTTAGTAAGCAAGTTGCTTAAGGTCCTTTGATATTTAAATGCAATCATTGGTATAGTGTCAACTGCGGGGAAGTAATCTTTACAATCTCTGATGATTCTTGAGAAATGAATATTGTCAAACTGCGGATGCAGAAAATTGACTTTAAAATAAATTTTGCGTTGAGTGAGACTATTAGAGAGTCTGAAAAGACTAAAATCAAGAATCATGTCTTTAATGATTTGTATGTCGTCGTAGCTTTCTTGAATGAATTTTTTTAGTTTGATAAGGAATTTATTAGTACAGGAGTGTAACCAGTTGAGAAGTTTCTTGGGAAAACAGTCTGAGTCAAAAAAACATTTCAATTGTTTTTTCAATGCAAGTGTATCCAAAGTGGATAAAAATCTCGCATTATTTTTTATTTTGCTTCCTCTTTTTCCTCTCTGCGTTTTGATGCTGTAGAGTTTAAATTGGCTGAAAATAGACTTCTTAGAAGTATCTCTATGACTATGTATATAAGTGTTAAGTCCATATGGATAAAGTGAACGTTGTTTTAGTATATAGAGAGATTCCTGAAAAATTCGTGTTTTGTGATTGGGTATTATATCTAGTATCTGAAGTTGAATAGAGTTGAAGTCATGGTGTTTAAAGTGTTCTAATTCTGCTGTATTAAGTTGTGATGGTGTACTTATTTTAATGTTATTTTTTTGTGCGTTGAATTTTTTGATTTGAGCTCTATGGTTATTGATTCGAAAGTTAAGATTGTTTTTAGTCTGTCCTATATATTTAATATGTCAAGTACCGCATGTAATCATGTAAATACAGTTAAATGTTTTTCATAGAAATTGTTTTTTGGGTTTACCTGTAGCAGGCATGGCGTTAAATTTTCAAGTTTGTCATCTAGTGGAATGACATTTAGTGATTTCAATATGAGTTAAACTAGCAAGATATAAAAGTAAGGAGGCTGCTAACCTTCAATACAGTAAAGTTTTTGTATAAGAACTTTAAAACTTAAAAAGGTTGGAGATAATATATAAAGTGGGTACATTAGGTAAGAGATAAATAGCGCTAATAGTAGCTGCTATTTAGCATATCAAATGTTGTATGAACTTAAATCCATTTAGTGCGAATACAAGTTATTATTACTTGCGCAATTGCTGCAAAGTTAGTTAATAATAATTTATTTCCTAAACCGTATTGATTAATTGATTATATTATCTCCTAAGTTTAATTAAAGTAGAATTATTTTAAAAGTGTGCATCCATACTGGTAAGTTATATTTTGAAAGATGTTTTGAAGTAATTTGAAAGCAAAATGTTAATAATGTTTTAACGGGGACTGGAGTTAAATCATCACGAAGAATAATATTACAATTGTAAAAGTAAAAATTAAAACATGTAATTATTGTCATTGATCGGAAATTAGTTGACTTTTCAAGGGGAACAAACCAACTCCCGTTCAATGATCAATAATTGATAGAAATACGTAAATATGAAAGTGTTTCGTCTTTACTCGAGTTATAAATTAAAGCCAAACCGGCAATTCTAGTCAGGCCAAATATTTCCGCGAATAGTTGTTACTCAAAGAACTGATTCTCATGAAGCATTTTAGTCAATTCAATTTGGAGTAAAAATCAATTACTGTAGAGAAATCTTGTAAAACTCGAGTAATCGTCCCCGACACTATCATCTTTATGTATTTGAGTACTATATTATTTGTAGAAATTAAACATTGGAAATTGTCATTATGAAATCGAAATCAAAGTAAAGTTGAAATAAACATAGAAGATTATAAAAAAGATAAATAATGCAAACTTTGCAAAAACAAATCAAAGAGAACATAAAAATAATATAAAAATAAAATAGAAAATAATATAAATAAGATCAGTGAATGTACATGAAGATATAAAGGCCAGAAAGGTATTAAGTAACTTACATTCTTTCTAGTGGGGGAGTTGGCAGTGTGTTCTCTTCGTGTCTGACTCAGAAGTGTAGGGTGTCCGAAAATTCTTAGCGGCAGTAGGGGCTTTGAATTATATCAGTCGGCAAGACTTGGGTGAAGAAATTTATGGTAGTGGGTGGGACTTGGAATTCTTGAGGGATGTATTTTGTGGAGTTCTTATCTGAGAGAGACCGTCTGTTAAGATTTTTTTAAAAATACTAGTGAATGGAAATTAATTAATTTCTGGCTAATTGTCGTGTCGCAATGATTAAGAATTTAAGAAAGGAAAAAGGCATTTTCGCTATCCAAGAGCTAGTAGACAGTCTAAAGGCAGGAAATAGGCCCATTTTTTTAGTAACAGTATAGTAACAGTATATGTCTGAAGACAATTAGCTTTTTACAATATATACAATTGAGTAATTACACTATATACAAATCTTTCAACTGACAGTCATCCAACTTATACCGCCTTCTCAGGTTTAGGAATAAATTATCATATCCCTATCAGTTAAATGATTTAGAGTGAGTATTTAACGCCTGCTCTTTTAAGGCAATGGTTGATAAATTGAAAGGGAATTAGATTATTTTTGAGAATTTTGATAAGGATCAAAATTTCGCGTTGTAAATCTATTGTATCTGTGCATATAGTTTTAATTCGTTGTATTTGATTAATTATAGTATTGTTAATTACTTTTTTGGATATGTTGGAGTTCCAATTTATTAATTTGTTAGTATTGAAATTGAAGTTTCTTGTTTTGTCAAAAAGTAAAATTTTTTTGTAGTTAATGATTTGAAGATCTAGAAAGTCTATGCTATTTTGTGAATTATTAGTTTTATTAAGTTTAAGACAATTCGGATAAATGTCGGAGTTTTCAATTTTACCAAAATTATTAATTGTAATAAGGTCATCAATAAATCTGTAGGTGTGTTTGTAGTAATTTAACTCTTGTGGTTGTAGATTTTTTTGGAAGTTAAATTCTTTGACAAATAAAAAGATATTACAGATCGAGGTGCTGGAATGTAAGCCCATTGGCAATCCTCTGACTTGTTTAAAAAGTTGATTTTGAAACTTGATGTAGTTATGAAAAAGTGTGCATTTTAGGTAGGTTTTCCATTTGTCAAGAGTCATGATATTGAGTATATTAGGGAAAAGTTTTGGTAGATCAAGTAGACTGGTATAGATTTCTTCTAGAGGAAGTGAGGTATATAAGTTTTCAAAATCATAGCAGTTAATGTTTTGGATGTTAATGGTATTAATGACAGGAGTGTTATTATGAATGATCCAGCAATAGTTATGATTAGTGTTACAATCATTGAAAATAAATTTACAGATTTTATTAAGTTGAATTGAAAAATAATAGTCTATATTTTTCTTGTAATTATTAGTTCCATTAGCTATAAATCTAAATTTTAATGGTGTTTTATGGAATTTGGGAATCGCATAAAGATTAGTAAATCTGTTGTAGTTTGCATTGAAAGGAATATTGAGTTTCTTATGAAAAGTTTTAATCCTGTTTATTATAGATGTTTCTGTAAGGTTGGCTGATTGATAAGTAGTTGCGTTGAGAAGTTCTTTATGAATAATCTCAGTGTAGAATTGTTTTCATATAATGCTAAAGTTATTAGTTGCTTTATCTATTTTTGTAATAGTAAAAAGCTGTTTTAATTTACTAATATCAGATGTAAGTTGCGACCAGTTCAGTGTACTTTTAAATTTGAGGTGACTGATTTCTGTGGATATGCGTTGAAGAATTTTAGCTTTCCATTTTAAGAAGGTATCTATGGGAAAATTCAGTTGATAGCTTGCTTTAACTATAAATTCGTTGATGTTGTTTTCGAAAGTCTTGTAACAGTAATTTGTAGTCATGTTTCTGACTGGTCTAAATTTTGTACCATAACTCATTAGTGTTTTTAGTTGATGGTTTTGTATGATATTCAGGTTGCCAGTAATTATGTGCTGGTGATGAGAATCTACGTAATTGCTGTAAATTGGTGTCTTACAATGTCATTCTGCAGTTTCATCTATTTCATGGTGGTTAGTAAGCAAGTTGCTTAAGGTCCTTTGATATTTAAATGCAATCATTGGTATAGTGTCAACTGCGGGGAAGTAATCTTTACAATCTCTGATGATTCTTGAGAAATGAATATTGTCAAACTGCGGATGCAGAAAATTGACTTTAAAATAAATTTTGCGTTGAGTGAGACTATTAGAGAGTCTGAAAAGACTAAAATCAAGAATCATGTCTTTAATGATTTGTATGTCGTCGTAGCTTTCTTGAATGAATTTTTTTAGTTTGATAAGGAATTTATTAGTACAGGAGTGTAACCAGTTGAGAAGTTTCTTGGGAAAACAGTCTGAGTCAAAAAAACATTTCAATTGTTTTTTCAATGCAAGTGTATCCAAAGTGGATAAAAATCTCGCATTATTTTTTATTTTGCTTCCTCTTTTTCCTCTCTGCGTTTTGATGCTGTAGAGTTTAAATTGGCTGAAAATAGACTTCTTAGAAGTATCTCTATGACTATGTATATAAGTGTTAAGTCCATATGGATAAAGTGAACGTTGTTTTAGTATATAGAGAGATTCCTGAAAAATTCGTGTTTTGTGATTGGGTATTATATCTAGTATCTGAAGTTGAATAGAGTTGAAGTCATGGTGTTTAAAGTGTTCTAATTCTGCTGTATTAAGTTGTGATGGTGTACTTATTTTAATGTTATTTTTTTGTGCGTTGAATTTTTTGATTTGAGCTCTATGGTTATTGATTCGAAAGTTAAGATTGTTTTTAGTCTGTCCTATATATTTAATATGTCAAGTACCGCATGTAATCATGTAAATACAGTTAAATGTTTTTCATAGAAATTGTTTTTTGGGTTTACCTGTAGCAGGCATGGCGTTAAATTTTCAAGTTTGTCATCTAGTGGAATGACATTTAGTGATTTCAATATGAGTTAAACTAGCAAGATATAAAAGTAAGGAGGCTGCTAACCTTCAATACAGTAAAGTTTTTGTATAAGAACTTTAAAACTTAAAAAGGTTGGAGATAATATATAAAGTGGGTACATTAGGTAAGAGATAAATAGCGCTAATAGTAGCTGCTATTTAGCATATCAAATGTTGTATGAACTTAAATCCATTTAGTGCGAATACAAGTTATTATTACTTGCGCAATTGCTGCAAAGTTAGTTAATAATAATTTATTTCCTAAACCGTATTGATTAATTGATTATATTATCTCCTAAGTTTAATTAAAGTAGAATTATTTTAAAAGTGTGCATCCATACTGGTAAGTTATATTTTGAAAGATGTTTTGAAGTAATTTGAAAGCAAAATGTTAATAATGTTTTAACGGGGACTGGAGTTAAATCATCACGAAGAATAATATTACAATTGTAAAAGTAAAAATTAAAACATGTAATTATTGTCATTGATCGGAAATTAGTTGACTTTTCAAGGGGAACAAACCAACTCCCGTTCAATGATCAATAATTGATAGAAATACGTAAATATGAAAGTGTTTCGTCTTTACTCGAGTTATAAATTAAAGCCAAACCGGCAATTCTAGTCAGGCCAAATATTTCCGCGAATAGTTGTTACTCAAAGAACTGATTCTCATGAAGCATTTTAGTCAATTCAATTTGGAGTAAAAATCAATTACTGTAGAGAAATCTTGTAAAACTCGAGTAATCGTCCCCGACACTGTCATCTTTATGTATTTGAGTACTATATTATTTGTAGAAATTAAACATTGGAAATTGTCATTATGAAATCGAAATCAAAGTAAAGTTGAAATAAACATAGAAGATTATAAAAAAGATAAATAATGCAAACTTTGCAAAAACAAATCAAAGAGAACATAAAAATAATATAAAAATAAAATAGAAAATAATATAAATAAGATCAGTGAATGTACATGAAGATATAAAGGCCAGAAAGGTATTAAGTAACTTACATTCTTTCTAGTGGGGGAGTTGGCAGTGTGTTCTCTTCGTGTCTGACTCAGAAGTGTAGGGTGTCCGAAAATTCTTAGCGGCAGTAGGGGCTTTGAATTATATCAGTCGGCAAGACTTGGGTGAAGAAATTTATGGTAGTGGGTGGGACTTGGAATTCTTGAGGGATGTATTTTGTGGAGTTCTTATCTGAGAGAGACCGTCTGTTAAGATTTTTTTAAAAATACTAGTGAATGGAAATTAATTAATTTCTGGCTAATTGTCGTGTCGCAATGATTAAGAATTTAAGAAAGGAAAAAGGCATTTTCGCTATCCAAGAGCTAGTAGACAGTCTAAAGGCAGGAAATAGGCCCATTTTTTTAGTAACAGTATAGTAACAGTATATGTCTGAAGACAATTAGCTTTTTACAATATATACAATTGAGTAATTACACTATATACAAATCTTTCAACTGACAGTCATCCAACTTATACCGCCTTCTCAGGTTTAGGAATAAATTATCATATCCCTATCAGTTAAATGATTTAGAGTGAGTATTTAACGCCTGCTCTTTTAAGGCAATGGTTGATAAATTGAAAGGGAATTAGATTATTTTTGAGAATTTTGATAAGGATCAAAATTTCGCGTTGTGAATCTATTGTATCTGTGCATATAGTTTTAATTCGTTGTATTTGATTAATTATAGTATTGTTAATTACTTTTTTGGATATGTTGGAGTTCCAATTTATTAATTTGTTAGTATTGAAATTGAAGTTTCTTGTTTTGTCAAAAAGTAAAATTTTTTTGTAGTTAATGATTTGAAGATCTAGAAAGTCTATGCTATTTTGTGAATTATTAGTTTTATTAAGTTTAAGACAATTCGGATAAATGTCGGAGTTTTCAATTTTACCAAAATTATTAATTGTAATAAGGTCATCAATAAATCTGTAGGTGTGTTTGTAGTAATTTAACTCTTGTGGTTGTAGATTTTTTTGGAAGTTAAATTCTTTGACAAATAAAAAGATATTACAGATCGAGGTGCTGGAATGTAAGCCCATTGGCAATCCTCTGACTTGTTTAAAAAGTTGATTTTGAAACTTGATGTAGTTATGAAAAAGTGTGCATTTTAGGTAGGTTTTCCATTTGTCAAGAGTCATGATATTGAGTATATTAGGGAAAAGTTTTGGTAGATCAAGTAGACTGGTATAGATTTCTTCTAGAGGAAGTGAGGTATATAAGTTTTCAAAATCATAGCAGTTAATGTTTTGGATGTTAATGGTATGAATGGTATTAATGACAGGAGTGTTATTATGAATGATCCAGCAATAGTTATGATTAGTGTTACAATCATTGAAAATAAATTTACAGATTTTATTAAGTTGAATTGAAAAATAATAGTCTATATTTTTCTTGTAATTATTAGTTCCATTAGCTATAAATCTAAATTTTAATGGTGTTTTATGGAATTTGGGAATCGCATAAAGATTAGTAAATCTGTTGTAGTTTGCATTGAAAGTAATATTGAGTTTCTTATGAAAAGTTTTAATCCTGTTTATTATAGATGTTTCTGTAAGGTTGGCTGATTGATAAGTAGTTGCGTTGAGAAGTTCTTTATGAATAATCTCAGTGTAGAATTGTTTTCATATAATGCTAAAGTTATTAGTTGCTTTATCTATTTTTGTAATAGTAAAAAGCTGTTTTAATTTACTAATATCAGATGTAAGTTGCGACCAGTTCAGTGTACTTTTAAATTTGAGGTGACTGATTTCTGTGGATATGCGTTGAAGAATTTTAGCTTTCCATTTTAAGAAGGTATCTATGGGAAAATTCAGTTGATAGCTTGCTTTAACTATAAATTCGTTGATGTTGTTTTCGAAAGTCTTGTAACAGTAATTTGTAGTCATGTTTCTGACTGGTCTAAATTTTGTACCATAACTCATTAGTGTTTTTAGTTGATGGTTTTGTATGATATTCAGGTTGCCAGTAATTATGTGCTGGTGATGAGAATCTACGTAATTGCTGTAAATTGGTGTCTTACAATGTCATTCTGCAGTTTCATCTATTTCATGGTGGTTAGTAAGCAAGTTGCTTAAGGTCCTTTGATATTTAAATGCAATCATTGGTATAGTGTCAACTGCGGGGAAGTAATCTTTACAATCTCTGATGATTCTTGAGAAATGAATATTGTCAAACTGCGGATGCAGAAAATTGACTTTAAAATAAATTTTGCGTTGAGTGAGACTATTAGAGAGTCTGAAAAGACTAAAATCAAGAATCATGTCTTTAATGATTTGTATGTCGTCGTAGCTTTCTTGAATGAATTTTTTTAGTTTGATAAGGAATTTATTAGTACAGGAGTGTAACCAGTTGAGAAGTTTCTTGGGAAAACAGTCTGAGTCAAAAAAACATTTCAATTGTTTTTTCAATGCAAGTGTATCCAAAGTGGATAAAAATCTCGCATTATTTTTTATTTTGCTTCCTCTTTTTCCTCTCTGCGTTTTGATGCTGTAGAGTTTAAATTGGCTGAAAATAGACTTCTTAGAAGTATCTCTATGACTATGTATATAAGTGTTAAGTCCATATGGATAAAATGAACGTTGTTTTAGTATATAGAGAGATTCCTGAAAAATTCGTGTTTTGTGATTGGGTATTATATCTAGTATCTGAAGTTGAATAGAGTTGAAGTCATGGTGTTTAAAGTGTTCTAATTCTGCTGTATTAAGTTGTGATGGTGTACTTATTTTAATGTTATTTTTTTGTGCGTTGAATTTTTTGATTTGAGCTCTATGGTTATTGATTCGAAAGTTAAGATTGTTTTTAGTCTGTCCTATATATTTAATATGTCAAGTACCGCATGTAATCATGTAAATACAGTTAAATGTTTTTCATAGAAATTGTTTTTTGGGTTTACCTGTAGCAGGCATGGCGTTAAATTTTCAAGTTTGTCATCTAGTGGAATGACATTTAGTGATTTCAATATGAGTTAAACTAGCAAGATATAAAAGTAAGGAGGCTGCTAACCTTCAATACAGTAAAGTTTTTGTATAAGAACTTTAAAACTTAAAAAGGTTGGAGATAATATATAAAGTGGGTACATTAGGTAAGAGATAAATAGCGCTAATAGTAGCTGCTATTTAGCATATCAAATGTTGTATGAACTTAAATCCATTTAGTGCGAATACAAGTTATTATTACTTGCGCAATTGCTGCAAAGTTAGTTAATAATAATTTATTTCCTAAACCGTATTGATTAATTGATTATATTATCTCCTAAGTTTAATTAAAGTAGAATTATTTTAAAAGTGTGCATCCATACTGGTAAGTTATATTTTGAAAGATGTTTTGAAGTAATTTGAAAGCAAAATGTTAATAATGTTTTAACGGGGACTGGAGTTAAATCATCACGAAGAATAATATTACAATTGTAAAAGTAAAAATTAAAACATGTAATTATTGTCATTGATCGGAAATTAGTTGACTTTTCAAGGGGAACAAACCAACTCCCGTTCAATGATCAATAATTGATAGAAATACGTAAATATGAAAGTGTTTCGTCTTTACTCGAGTTATAAATTAAAGCCAAACCGGCAATTCTAGTCAGGCCAAATATTTCCGCGAATAGTTGTTACTCAAAGAACTGATTCTCATGAAGCATTTTAGTCAATTCAATTTGGAGTAAAAATCAATTACTGTAGAGAAATCTTGTAAAACTCGAGTAATCGTCCCCGACACTATCATCTTTATGTATTTGAGTACTATATTATTTGTAGAAACTAAACATTGGAAATTGTCATTATGAAATCGAAATCAAAGTAAAGTTGAAATAAACATAGAAGATTATAAAAAAGATAAATAATGCAAACTTTGCAAAAACAAATCAAAGAGAACATAAAAATAATATAAAAATAAAATAGAAAATAATATAAATAAGATCAGTGAATGTACATGAAGATATAAAGGCCAGAAAGGTATTAAGTAACTTACATTCTTTCTAGTGGGGGAGTTGGCAGTGTGTTCTCTTCGTGTCTGACTCAGAAGTGTAGGGTGTCCGAAAATTCTTAGCGGCAGTAGGGGCTTTGAATTATATCAGTCGGCAAGACTTGGGTGAAGAAATTTATGGTAGTGGGTGGGACTTGGAATTCTTGAGGGATGTATTTTGTGGAGTTCTTATCTGAGAGAGACCGTCTGTTAAGATTTTTTTAAAAATACTAGTGAATGGAAATTAATTAATTTCTGGCTAATTGTCGTGTCGCAATGATTAAGAATTTAAGAAAGGAAAAAGGCATTTTCGCTATCCAAGAGCTAGTAGACAGTCTAAAGGCAGGAAATAGGCCCATTTTTTTAGTAACAGTATAGTAACAGTATATGTCTGAAGACAATTAGCTTTTTACAATATATACATTCGAGTAATTACACTATATACAAATCTTTCAACTGACAGTCATCCAACTTATACCGCCTTCTCAGGTTTAGGAATAAATTATCATATCCCTATCAGTTAAATGATTTAGAGTGAGTATTTAACGCCTGCTCTTTTAAGGCAATGGTTGATAAATTGAAAGGGAATTAGATTATTTTTGAGAATTTTGATAAGGATCAAAATTTCGCGTTGTGAATCTATTGTATCTGTGCATATAGTTTTAATTCGTTGTATTTGATTAATTATAGTATTGTTAATTACTTTTTTGGATATGTTGGAGTTCCAATTTATTAATTTGTTAGTATTGAAATTGAAGTTTCTTGTTTTGTCAAAAAGTAAAATTTTTTTGTAGTTAATGATTTGAAGATCTAGAAAGTCTATGCTATTTTGTGAATTATTAGTTTTATTAAGTTTAAGACAATTCGGATAAATGTCGGAGTTTTCAATTTTACCAAAATTATTAATTGTAATAAGGTCATCAATAAATCTGTAGGTGTGTTTGTAGTAATTTAACTCTTGTGGTTGTAGATTTTTTTGGAAGTTAAATTCTTTGACAAATAAAAAGATATTACAGATCGAGGTGCTGGAATGTAAGCCCATTGGCAATCCTCTGACTTGTTTAAAAAGTTGATTTTGAAACTTGATGTAGTTATGAAAAAGTGTGCATTTTAGGTAGGTTTTCCATTTGTCAAGAGTCATGATATTGAGTATATTAGGGAAAAGTTTTGGTAGATCAAATAGACTGGTATAGATTTCTTCTAGAGGAAGTGAGGTATATAAGTTTTCAAAATCATAGCAGTTAATGTTTTGGATGTTAATGGTATGAATGGTATTAATGACAGGAGTGTTATTATGAATGATCCAGCAATAGTTATGATTAGTGTTACAATCATTGAAAATAAATTTACAGATTTTATTAAGTTGAATTGAAAAATAATAGTCTATATTTTTCTTGTAATTATTAGTTCCATTAGCTATAAATCTAAATTTTAATGGTGTTTTATGGAATTTGGGAATCGCATAAAGATTAGTAAATCTGTTGTAGTTTGCATTGAAAGTAATATTGAGTTTCTTATGAAAAGTTTTAATCCTGTTTATTATAGATGTTTCTGTAAGGTTGGCTGATTGATAAGTAGTTGCGTTGAGAAGTTCTTTATGAATAATCTCAGTGTAGAATTGTTTTCATATAATGCTAAAGTTATTAGTTGCTTTATCTATTTTTGTAATAGTAAAAAGCTGTTTTAATTTACTAATATCAGATGTAAGTTGCGACCAGTTCAGTGTACTTTTAAATTTGAGGTGACTGATTTCTGTGGATATGCGTTGAAGAATTTTAGCTTTCCATTTTAAGAAGGTATCTATGGGAAAATTCAGTTGATAGCTTGCTTTAACTATAAATTCGTTGATGTTGTTTTCGAAAGTCTTGTAACAGTAATTTGTAGTCATGTTTCTGACTGGTCTAAATTTTGTACCATAACTCATTAGTGTTTTTAGTTGATGGTTTTGTATGATATTCAGGTTGCCAGTAATTATGTGCTGGTGATGAGAATCTACGTAATTGCTGTAAATTGGTGTCTTACAATGTCATTCTGCAGTTTCATCTATTTCATGGTGGTTAGTAAGCAAGTTGCTTAAGGTCCTTTGATATTTAAATGCAATCATTGGTATAGTGTCAACTGCGGGGAAGTAATCTTTACAATCTCTGATGATTCTTGAGAAATGAATATTGTCAAACTGCGGATGCAGAAAATTGACTTTAAAATAAATTTTGCGTTGAGTGAGACTATTAGAGAGTCTGAAAAGACTAAAATCAAGAATCATGTCTTTAATGATTTGTATGTCGTCGTAGCTTTCTTGAATGAATTTTTTTAGTTTGATAAGGAATTTATTAGTACAGGAGTGTAACCAGTTGAGAAGTTTCTTGGGAAAACAGTCTGAGTCAAAAAAACATTTCAATTGTTTTTTCAATGCAAGTGTATCCAAAGTGGATAAAAATCTCGCATTATTTTTTATTTTGCTTCCTCTTTTTCCTCTCTGCGTTTTGATGCTGTAGAGTTTAAATTGGCTGAAAATAGACTTCTTAGAAGTATCTCTATGACTATGTATATAAGTGTTAAGTCCATATGGATAAAGTGAACGTTGTTTTAGTATATAGAGAGATTCCTGAAAAATTCGTGTTTTGTGATTGGGTATTATATCTAGTATCTGAAGTTGAATAGAGTTGAAGTCATGGTGTTTAAAGTGTTCTAATTCTGCTGTATTAAGTTGTGATGGTGTACTTATTTTAATGTTATTTTTTTGTGCGTTGAATTTTTTGATTTGAGCTCTATGGTTATTGATTCGAAAGTTAAGATTGTTTTTAGTCTGTCCTATATATTTAATATGTCAAGTACCGCATGTAATCATGTAAATACAGTTAAATGTTTTTCATAGAAATTGTTTTTTGGGTTTACCTGTAGCAGGCATGGCGTTAAATTTTCAAGTTTGTCATCTAGTGGAATGACATTTAGTGATTTCAATATGAGTTAAACTAGCAAGATATAAAAGTAAGGAGGCTGCTAACCTTCAATACAGTAAAGTTTTTGTATAAGAACTTTAAAACTTAAAAAGGTTGGAGATAATATATAAAGTGGGTACATTAGGTAAGAGATAAATAGCGCTAATAGTAGCTGCTATTTAGCATATCAAATGTTGTATGAACTTAAATCCATTTAGTGCGAATACAAGTTATTATTACTTGCGCAATTGCTGCAAAGTTAGTTAATAATAATTTATTTCCTAAACCGTATTGATTAATTGATTATATTATCTCCTAAGTTTAATTAAAGTAGAATTATTTTAAAAGTGTGCATCCATACTGGTAAGTTATATTTTGAAAGATGTTTTGAAGTAATTTGAAAGCAAAATGTTAATAATGTTTTAACGGGGACTGGAGTTAAATCATCACGAAGAATAATATTACAATTGTAAAAGTAAAAATTAAAACATGTAATTATTGTCATTGATCGGAAATTAGTTGACTTTTCAAGGGGAACAAACCAACTCCCGTTCAATGATCAATAATTGATAGAAATACGTAAATATGAAAGTGTTTCGTCTTTACTCGAGTTATAAATTAAAGCCAAACCGGCAATTCTAGTCAGGCCAAATATTTCCGCGAATAGTTGTTACTCAAAGAACTGATTCTCATGAAGCATTTTAGTCAATTCAATTTGGAGTAAAAATCAATTACTGTAGAGAAATCTTGTAAAACTCGAGTAATCGTCCCCGACACTGTCATCTTTATGTATTTGAGTACTATATTATTTGTAGAAATTAAACATTGGAAATTGTCATTATGAAATCGAAATCAAAGTAAAGTTGAAATAAACATAGAAGATTATAAAAAAGATAAATAATGCAAACTTTGCAAAAACAAATCAAAGAGAACATAAAAATAATATAAAAATAAAATAGAAAATAATATAAATAAGATCAGTGAATGTACATGAAGATATAAAGGCCAGAAAGGTATTAAGTAACTTACATTCTTTCTAGTGGGGGAGTTGGCAGTGTGTTCTCTTCGTGTCTGACTCAGAAGTGTAGGGTGTCCGAAAATTCTTAGCGGCAGTAGGGGCTTTGAATTATATCAGTCGGCAAGACTTGGGTGAAGAAATTTATGGTAGTGGGTGGGACTTGGAATTCTTGAGGGATGTATTTTGTGGAGTTCTTATCTGAGAGAGACCGTCTGTTAAGATTTTTTTAAAAATACTAGTGAATGGAAATTAATTAATTTCTGGCTAATTGTCGTGTCGCAATGATTAAGAATTTAAGAAAGGAAAAAGGCATTTTCGCTATCCAAGAGCTAGTAGACAGTCTAAAGGCAGGAAATAGGCCCATTTTTTTAGTAACAGTATAGTAACAGTATATGTCTGAAGACAATTAGCTTTTTACAATATATACAATTGAGCAATTACACTATATACAAATCTTTCAACTGACAGTCATCCAACTTATACCGCCTTCTCAGGTTTAGGAATAAATTATCATATCCCTATCAGTTAAATGATTTAGAGTGAGTATTTAACGCCTGCTCTTTTAAGGCAATGGTTGATAAATTGAAAGGGAATTAGATTATTTTTGAGAATTTTGATAAGGATCAAAATTTCGCGTTGTGAATCTATTGTATCTGTGCATATAGTTTTAATTCGTTGTATTTGATTAATTATAGTATTGTTAATTACTTTTTTGGATATGTTGGAGTTCCAATTTATTAATTTGTTAGTATTGAAATTGAAGTTTCTTGTTTTGTCAAAAAGTAAAATTTTTTTGTAGTTAATGATTTGAAGATCTAGAAAGTCTATGCTATTTTGTGAATTATTAGTTTTATTAAGTTTAAGACAATTCGGATAAATGTCGGAGTTTTCAATTTTACCAAAATTATTAATTGTAATAAGGTCATCAATAAATCTGTAGGTGTGTTTGTAGTAATTTAACTCTTGTGGTTGTAGATTTTTTTGGAAGTTAAATTCTTTGACAAATAAAAAGATATTACAGATCGAGGTGCTGGAATGTAAGCCCATTGGCAATCCTCTGACTTGTTTAAAAAGTTGATTTTGAAACTTGATGTAGTTATGAAAAAGTGTGCATTTTAGGTAGGTTTTCCATTTGTCAAGAGTCATGATATTGAGTATATTAGGGAAAAGTTTTGGTAGATCAAGTAGACTGGTATAGATTTCTTCTAGAGGAAGTGAGGTATATAAGTTTTCAAAATCATAGCAGTTAATGTTTTGGATGTTAATGGTATGAATGGTATTAATGACAGGAGTGTTATTATGAATGATCCAGCAATAGTTATGATTAGTGTTACAATCATTGAAAATAAATTTACAGATTTTATTAAGTTGAATTGAAAAATAATAGTCTATATTTTTCTTGTAATTATTAGTTCCATTAGCTATAAATCTAAATTTTAATGGTGTTTTATGGAATTTGGGAATCGCATAAAGATTAGTAAATCTGTTGTAGTTTGCATTGAAAGTAATATTGAGTTTCTTATGAAAAGTTTTAATCCTGTTTATTATAGATGTTTCTGTAAGGTTGGCTGATTGATAAGTAGTTGCGTTGAGAAGTTCTTTATGAATAATCTCAGTGTAGAATTGTTTTCATATAATGCTAAAGTTATTAGTTGCTTTATCTATTTTTGTAATAGTAAAAAGCTGTTTTAATTTACTAATATCAGATGTAAGTTGCGACCAGTTCAGTGTACTTTTAAATTTGAGGTGACTGATTTCTGTGGATATGCGTTGAAGAATTTTAGCTTTCCATTTTAAGAAGGTATCTATGGGAAAATTCAGTTGACAGCTTGCTTTAACTATAAATTCGTTGATGTTGTTTTCGAAAGTCTTGTAACAGTAATTTGTAGTCATGTTTCTGACTGGTCTAAATTTTGTACCATAACTCATTAGTGTTTTTAGTTGATGGTTTTGTATGATATTCAGGTTGCCAGTAATTATGTGCTGGTGATGAGAATCTACGTAATTGCTGTAAATTGGTGTCTTACAATGTCATTCTGCAGTTTCATCTATTTCATGGTGGTTAGTAAGCAAGTTGCTTAAGGTCCTTTGATATTTAAATGCAATCATTGGTATAGTGTCAACTGCGGGGAAGTAATCTTTACAATCTCTGATGATTCTTGAGAAATGAATATTGTCAAACTGCGGATGCAGAAAATTGACTTTAAAATAAATTTTGCGTTGAGTGAGACTATTAGAGAGTCTGAAAAGACTAAAATCAAGAATCATGTCTTTAATGATTTGTATGTCGTCGTAGCTTTCTTGAATGAATTTTTTTAGTTTGATAAGGAATTTATTAGTACAGGAGTGTAACCAGTTGAGAAGTTTCTTGGGAAAACAGTCTGAGTCAAAAAAACATTTCAATTGTTTTTTCAATGCAAGTGTATCCAAAGTGGATAAAAATCTCGCATTATTTTTTATTTTGCTTCCTCTTTTTCCTCTCTGCGTTTTGATGCTGTAGAGTTTAAATTGGCTGAAAATAGACTTCTTAGAAGTATCTCTATGACTATGTATATAAGTGTTAAGTCCATATGGATAAAGTGAACGTTGTTTTAGTATATAGAGAGATTCCTGAAAAATTCGTGTTTTGTGATTGGGTATTATATCTAGTATCTGAAGTTGAATAGAGTTGAAGTCATGGTGTTTAAAGTGTTCTAATTCTGCTGTATTAAGTTGTGATGGTGTACTTATTTTAATGTTATTTTTTTGTGCGTTGAATTTTTTGATTTGAGCTCTATGGTTATTGATTCGAAAGTTAAGATTGTTTTTAGTCTGTCCTATATATTTAATATGTCAAGTACCGCATGTAATCATGTAAATACAGTTAAATGTTTTTCATAGAAATTGTTTTTTGGGTTTACCTGTAGCAGGCATGGCGTTAAATTTTCAAGTTTGTCATCTAGTGGAATGACATTTAGTGATTTCAATATGAGTTAAACTAGCAAGATATAAAAGTAAGGAGGCTGCTAACCTTCAATACAGTAAAGTTTTTGTATAAGAACTTTAAAACTTAAAAAGGTTGGAGATAATATATAAAGTGGGTACATTAGGTAAGAGATAAATAGCGCTAATAGTAGCTGCTATTTAGCATATCAAATGTTGTATGAACTTAA
Source organism: Stegodyphus dumicola (assembly GCF_044657685.1). Lineage (NCBI taxonomy): Eukaryota > Metazoa > Arthropoda > Arachnida > Araneae > Eresidae > Stegodyphus > Stegodyphus dumicola. The sequence continues at coordinate 179,914,394 of NC_140773.1, forward strand.
ATCCATTTAGTGCGAATACAAGTTATTATTACTTGCGCAATTGCTGCAAAGTTAGTTAATAATAATTTATTTCCTAAACCGTATTGATTAATTGATTATATTATCTCCTAAGTTTAATTAAAGTAGAATTATTTTAAAAGTTTGCATCCATACTGGTAAGTTATATTTTGAAAGATGTTTTGAAGTAATTTGAAAGCAAAATGTTAATAATGTTTTAACGGGGACTGGAGTTAAATCATCACGAAGAATAATATTACAATTGTAAAAGTAAAAATTAAAACATGTAATTATTGTCATTGATCGGAAATTAGTTGACTTTTCAAGGGGAACAAACCAACTCCCGTTCAATGATCAATAATTGATAGAAATACGTAAATATGAAAGTGTTTCGTCTTTACTCGAGTTATAAATTAAAGCCAAACCGGCAATTCTAGTCAGGCCAAATATTTCCGCGAATAGTTGTTACTCAAAGAACTGATTCTCATGAAGCATTTTAGTCAATTCAATTTGGAGTAAAAATCAATTACTGTAGAGAAATCTTGTAAAACTCGAGTAATCGTCCCCGACACTATCATCTTTATGTATTTGAGTACTATATTATTTGTAGAAATTAAACATTGGAAATTGTCATTATGAAATCGAAATCAAAGTAAAGTTGAAATAAACATAGAAGATTATAAAAAAGATAAATAATGCAAACTTTGCAAAAACAAATCAAAGAGAACATAAAAATAATATAAAAATAAAATAGAAAATAATATAAATAAGATCAGTGAATGTACATGAAGATATAAAGGCCAGAAAGGTATTAAGTAACTTACATTCTTTCTAGTGGGGGAGTTGGCAGTGTGTTCTCTTCGTGTCTGACTCAGAAGTGTAGGGTGTCCGAAAATTCTTAGCGGCAGTAGGGGCTTTGAATTATATCAGTCGGCAAGACTTGGGTGAAGAAATTTATGGTAGTGGGTGGGACTTGGAATTCTTGAGGGATGTATTTTGTGGAGTTCTTATCTGAGAGAGACCGTCTGTTAAGATTTTTTTAAAAATACTAGTGAATGGAAATTAATTAATTTCTGGCTAATTGTCGTGTCGCAATGATTAAGAATTTAAGAAAGGAAAAAGGCATTTTCGCTATCCAAGAGCTAGTAGACAGTCTAAAGGCAGGAAATAGGCCCATTTTTTTAGTAACAGTATAGTAACAGTATATGTCTGAAGACAATTAGCTTTTTACAATATATACAATTGAGTAATTACACTATATACAAATCTTTCAACTGACAGTCATCCAACTTATACCGCCTTCTCAGGTTTAGGAATAAATTATCATATCCCTATCAGTTAAATGATTTAGAGTGAGTATTTAACGCCTGCTCTTTTAAGGCAATGGTTGATAAATTGAAAGGGAATTAGATTATTTTTGAGAATTTTGATAAGGATCAAAATTTCGCGTTGTAAATCTATTGTATCTGTGCATATAGTTTTAATTCATTGTATTTGATTAATTATAGTATTGTTAATTACTTTTTTGGATATGTTGGAGTTCCAATTTATTAATTTGTTAGTATTGAAATTGAAGTTTCTTGTTTTGTCAAAAAGTAAAATTTTTTTGTAGTTAATGATTTGAAGATCTAGAAAGTCTATGCTATTTTGTGAATTATTAGTTTTATTAAGTTTAAGACAATTCGGATAAATGTCGGAGTTTTCAATTTTACCAAAATTATTAATTGTAATAAGGTCATCAATAAATCTGTAGGTGTGTTTGTAGTAATTTAACTCTTGTGGTTGTAGATTTTTTTGGAAGTTAAATTCTTTGACAAATAAAAAGATATTACAGATCGAGGTGCTGGAATGTAAGCCCATTGGCAATCCTCTGACTTGTTTAAAAAGTTGATTTTGAAACTTGATGTAGTTATGAAAAAGTGTGCATTTTAGGTAGGTTTTCCATTTGTCAAGAGTCATGATATTGAGTATATTAGGGAAAAGTTTTGGTAGATCAAGTAGACTGGTATAGATTTCTTCTAGAGGAAGTGAGGTATATAAGTTTTCAAAATCATAGCAGTTAATGTTTTGGATGTTAATGGTATGAATGGTATTAATGACAGGAGTGTTATTATGAATGATCCAGCAATAGTTATGATTAGTGTTACAATCATTGAAAATAAATTTACAGATTTTATTAAGTTGAATTGAAAAATAATAGTCTATATTTTTCTTGTAATTATTAGTTCCATTAGCTATAAATCTAAATTTTAATGGTGTTTTATGGAATTTGGGAATCGCATAAAGATTAGTAAATCTGTTGTAGTTTGCATTGAAAGTAATATTGAGTTTCTTATGAAAAGTTTTAATCCTGTTTATTATAGATGTTTCTGTAAGGTTGGCTGATTGATAAGTAGTTGCGTTGAGAAGTTCTTTATGAATAATCTCAGTGTAGAATTGTTTTCATATAATGCTAAAGTTATTAGTTGCTTTATCTATTTTTGTAATAGTAAAAAGCTGTTTTAATTTACTAATATCAGATGTAAGTTGCGACCAGTTCAGTGTACTTTTAAATTTGAGGTGACTGATTTCTGTGGATATGCGTTGAAGAATTTTAGCTTTCCATTTTAAGAAGATATCTATGGGAAAATTCAGTTGATAGCTTGCTTTAACTATAAATTCGTTGATGTTGTTTTCGAAAGTCTTGTAACAGTAATTTGTAGTCATGTTTCTGACTGGTCTAAATTTTGTACCATAACTCATTAGTGTTTTTAGTTGATGGTTTTGTATGATATTCAGGTTGCCAGTAATTATGTGCTGGTGATGAGAATCTACGTAATTGCTGTAAATTGGTGTCTTACAATGTCATTCTGCAGTTTCATCTATTTCATGGTGGTTAGTAAGCAAGTTGCTTAAGGTCCTTTGATATTTAAATGCAATCATTGGTATAGTGTCAACTGCGGGGAAGTAATCTTTACAATCTCTGATGATTCTTGAGAAATGAATATTGTCAAACTGCGGATGCAGAAAATTGACTTTAAAATAAATTTTGCGTTGAGTGAGACTATTAGAGAGTCTGAAAAGACTAAAATCAAGAATCATGTCTTTAATGATTTGTATGTCGTCGTAGCTTTCTTGAATGAATTTTTTTAGTTTGATAAGGAATTTATTAGTACAGGAGTGTAACCAGTTGAGAAGTTTCTTGGGAAAACAGTCTGAGTCAAAAAAACATTTCAATTGTTTTTTCAATGCAAGTGTATCCAAAGTGGATAAAAATCTCGCATTATTTTTTATTTTGCTTCCTCTTTTTCCTCTCTGCGTTTTGATGCTGTAGAGTTTAAATTGGCTGAAAATAGACTTCTTAGAAGTATCTCTATGACTATGTATATAAGTGTTAAGTCCATATGGATAAAGTGAACGTTGTTTTAGTATATAGAGAGATTCCTGAAAAATTCGTGTTTTGTGATTGGGTATTATATCTAGTATCTGAAGTTGAATAGAGTTGAAGTCATGGTGTTTAAAGTGTTCTAATTCTGCTGTATTAAGTTGTGATGGTGTACTTATTTTAATGTTATTTTTTTGTGCGTTGAATTTTTTGATTTGAGCTCTATGGTTATTGATTCGAAAGTTAAGATTGTTTTTAGTCTGTCCTATATATTTAATATGTCAAGTACCGCATGTAATCATGTAAATACAGTTAAATGTTTTTCATAGAAATTGTTTTTTGGGTTTACCTGTAGCAGGCATGGCGTTAAATTTTCAAGTTTGTCATCTAGTGGAATGACATTTAGTGATTTCAATATGAGTTAAACTAGCAAGATATAAAAGTAAGGAGGCTGCTAACCTTCAATACAGTAAAGTTTTTGTATAAGAACTTTAAAACTTAAAAAGGTTGGAGATAATATATAAAGTGGGTACATTAGGTAAGAGATAAATAGCGCTAATAGTAGCTGCTATTTAGCATATCAAATGTTGTATGAACTTAAATCCATTTAGTGCGAATACAAGTTATTATTACTTGCGCAATTGCTGCAAAGTTAGTTAATAATAATTTATTTCCTAAACCGTATTGATTAATTGATTATATTATCTCCTAAGTTTAATTAAAGTAGAATTATTTTAAAAGTGTGCATCCATACTGGTAAGTTATATTTTGAAAGATGTTTTGAAGTAATTTGAAAGCAAAATGTTAATAATGTTTTAACGGGGACTGGAGTTAAATCATCACGAAGAATAATATTACAATTGTAAAAGTAAAAATTAAAACATGTAATTATTGTCATTGATCGGAAATTAGTTGACTTTTCAAGGGGAACAAACCAACTCCCGTTCAATGATCAATAATTGATAGAAATACGTAAATATGAAAGTGTTTCGTCTTTACTCGAGTTATAAATTAAAGCCAAACCGGCAATTCTAGTCAGGCCAAATATTTCCGCGAATAGTTGTTACTCAAAGAACTGATTCTCATGAAGCATTTTAGTCAATTCAATTTGGAGTAAAAATCAATTACTGTAGAGAAATCTTGTAAAACTCGAGTAATCGTCCCCGACACTATCATCTTTATGTATTTGAGTACTATATTATTTGTAGAAATTAAACATTGGAAATTGTCATTATGAAATCGAAATCAAAGTAAAGTTGAAATAAACATAGAAGATTATAAAAAAGATAAATAATGCAAACTTTGCAAAAACAAATCAAAGAGAACATAAAAATAATATAAAAATAAAATAGAAAATAATATAAATAAGATCAGTGAATGTACATGAAGATATAAAGGCCAGAAAGGTATTAAGTAACTTACATTCTTTCTAGTGGGGGAGTTGGCAGTGTGTTCTCTTCGTGTCTGACTCAGAAGTGTAGGGTGTCCGAAAATTCTTAGCGGCAGTAGGGGCTTTGAATTATATCAGTCGGCAAGACTTGGGTGAAGAAATTTATGGTAGTGGGTGGGACTTGGAATTCTTGAGGGATGTATTTTGTGGAGTTCTTATCTGAGAGAGACCGTCTGTTAAGATTTTTTTAAAAATACTAGTGAATGGAAATTAATTAATTTCTGGCTAATTGTCGTGTCGCAATGATTAAGAATTTAAGAAAGGAAAAAGGCATTTTCGCTATCCAAGAGCTAGTAGACAGTCTAAAGGCAGGAAATAGGCCCATTTTTTTAGTAACAGTATAGTAACAGTATATGTCTGAAGACAATTAGCTTTTTACAATATATACAATTGAGCAATTACACTATATACAAATCTTTCAACTGACAGTCATCCAACTTATACCGCCTTCTCAGGTTTAGGAATAAATTATCATATCCCTATCAGTTAAATGATTTAGAGTGAGTATTTAACGCCTGCTCTTTTAAGGCAATGGTTGATAAATTGAAAGGGAATTAGATTATTTTTGAGAATTTTGATAAGGATCAAAATTTCGCGTTGTGAATCTATTGTATCTGTGCATATAGTTTTAATTCGTTGTATTTGATTAATTATAGTATTGTTAATTACTTTTTTGGATATGTTGGAGTTCCAATTTATTAATTTGTTAGTATTGAAATTGAAGTTTCTTGTTTTGTCAAAAAGTAAAATTTTTTTGTAGTTAATGATTTGAAGATCTAGAAAGTCTATGCTATTTTGTGAATTATTAGTTTTATTAAGTTTAAGACAATTCGGATAAATGTCGGAGTTTTCAATTTTACCAAAATTATTAATTGTAATAAGGTCATCAATAAATCTGTAGGTGTGTTTGTAGTAATTTAACTCTTGTGGTTGTAGATTTTTTTGGAAGTTAAATTCTTTGACAAATAAAAAGATATTACAGATCGAGGTGCTGGAATGTAAGCCCATTGGCAATCCTCTGACTTGTTTAAAAAGTTGATTTTGAAACTTGATGTAGTTATGAAAAAGTGTGCATTTTAGGTAGGTTTTCCATTTGTCAAGAGTCATGATATTGAGTATATTAGGGAAAAGTTTTGGTAGATCAAGTAGACTGGTATAGATTTCTTCTAGAGGAAGTGAGGTATATAAGTTTTCAAAATCATAGCAGTTAATGTTTTGGATGTTAATGGTATTAATGACAGGAGTGTTATTATGAATGATCCAGCAATAGTTATGATTAGTGTTACAATCATTGAAAATAAATTTACAGATTTTATTAAGTTGAATTGAAAAATAATAGTCTATATTTTTCTTGTAATTATTAGTTCCATTAGCTATAAATCTAAATTTTAATGGTGTTTTATGGAATTTGGGAATCGCATAAAGATTAGTAAATCTGTTGTAGTTTGCATTGAAAGGAATATTGAGTTTCTTATGAAAAGTTTTAATCCTGTTTATTATAGATGTTTCTGTAAGGTTGGCTGATTGATAAGTAGTTGCGTTGAGAAGTTCTTTATGAATAATCTCAGTGTAGAATTGTTTTCATATAATGCTAAAGTTATTAGTTGCTTTATCTATTTTTGTAATAGTAAAAAGCTGTTTTAATTTACTAATATCAGATGTAAGTTGCGACCAGTTCAGTGTACTTTTAAATTTGAGGTGACTGATTTCTGTGGATATGCGTTGAAGAATTTTAGCTTTCCATTTTAAGAAGGTATCTATGGGAAAATTCAGTTGATAGCTTGCTTTAACTATAAATTCGTTGATGTTGTTTTCGAAAGTCTTGTAACAGTAATTTGTAGTCATGTTTCTGACTGGTCTAAATTTTGTACCATAACTCATTAGTGTTTTTAGTTGATGGTTTTGTATGATATTCAGGTTGCCAGTAATTATGTGCTGGTGATGAGAATCTACGTAATTGCTGTAAATTGGTGTCTTACAATGTCATTCTGCAGTTTCATCTATTTCATGGTGGTTAGTAAGCAAGTTGCTTAAGGTCCTTTGATATTTAAATGCAATCATTGGTATAGTGTCAACTGCGGGGAAGTAATCTTTACAATCTCTGATGATTCTTGAGAAATGAATATTGTGAAACTGCGGATGCAGAAAATTGACTTTAAAATAAATTTTGCGTTGAGTGAGACTATTAGAGAGTCTGAAAAGACTAAAATCAAGAATCATGTCTTTAATGATTTGTATGTCGTCGTAGCTTTCTTGAATGAATTTTTTTAGTTTGATAAGGAATTTATTAGTACAGGAGTGTAACCAGTTGAGAAGTTTCTTGGGAAAACAGTCTGAGTCAAAAAAACATTTCAATTGTTTTTTCAATGCAAGTGTATCCAAAGTGGATAAAAATCTCGCATTATTTTTTATTTTGCTTCCTCTTTTTCCTCTCTGCGTTTTGATGCTGTAGAGTTTAAATTGGCTGAAAATAGACTTCTTAGAAGTATCTCTATGACTATGTATATAAGTGTTAAGTCCATATGGATAAAGTGAACGTTGTTTTAGTATATAGAGAGATTCCTGAAAAATTCGTGTTTTGTGATTGGGTATTATATCTAGTATCTGAAGTTGAATAGAGTTGAAGTCATGGTGTTTAAAGTGTTCTAATTCTGCTGTATTAAGTTGTGATGGTGTACTTATTTTAATGTTATTTTTTTGTGCGTTGAATTTTTTGATTTGAGCTCTATGGTTATTGATTCGAAAGTTAAGATTGTTTTTAGTCTGTCCTATATATTTAATATGTCAAGTACCGCATGTAATCATGTAAATACAGTTAAATGTTTTTCATAGAAATTGTTTTTTGGGTTTACCTGTAGCAGGCATGGCGTTAAATTTTCAAGTTTGTCATCTAGTGGAATGACATTTAGTGATTTCAATATGAGTTAAACTAGCAAGATATAAAAGTAAGGAGGCTGCTAACCTTCAATACAGTAAAGTTTTTGTATAAGAACTTTAAAACTTAAAAAGGTTGGAGATAATATATAAAGTGGGTACATTAGGTAAGAGATAAATAGCGCTAATAGTAGCTGCTATTTAGCATATCAAATGTTGTATGAACTTAAATCCATTTAGTGCGAATACAAGTTATTATTACTTGCGCAATTGCTGCAAAGTTAGTTAATAATAATTTATTTCCTAAACCGTATTGATTAATTGATTATATTATCTCCTAAGTTTAATTAAAGTAGAATTATTTTAAAAGTGTGCATCCATACTGGTAAGTTATATTTTGAAAGATGTTTTGAAGTAATTTGAAAGCAAAATGTTAATAATGTTTTAACGGGGACTGGAGTTAAATCATCACGAAGAATAATATTACAATTGTAAAAGTAAAAATTAAAACATGTAATTATTGTCATTGATCGGAAATTAGTTGACTTTTCAAGGGGAACAAACCAACTCCCGTTCAATGATCAATAATTGATAGAAATACGTAAATATGAAAGTGTTTCGTCTTTACTCGAGTTATAAATTAAAGCCAAACCGGCAATTCTAGTCAGGCCAAATATTTCCGCGAATAGTTGTTACTCAAAGAACTGATTCTCATGAAGCATTTTAGTCAATTCAATTTGGAGTAAAAATCAATTACTGTAGAGAAATCTTGTAAAACTCGAGTAATCGTCCCCGACACTATCATCTTTATGTATTTGAGTACTATATTATTTGTAGAAATTAAACATTGGAAATTGTCATTATGAAATCGAAATCAAAGTAAAGTTGAAATAAACATAGAAGATTATAAAAAAGATAAATAATGCAAACTTTGCAAAAACAAATCAAAGAGAACATAAAAATAATATAAAAATAAAATAGAAAATAATATAAATAAGATCAGTGAATGTACATGAAGATATAAAGGCCAGAAAGGTATTAAGTAACTTACATTCTTTCTAGTGGGGGAGTTGGCAGTGTGTTCTCTTCGTGTCTGACTCAGAAGTGTAGGGTGTCCGAAAATTCTTAGCGGCAGTAGGGGCTTTGAATTATATCAGTCGGCAAGACTTGGGTGAAGAAATTTATGGTAGTGGGTGGGACTTGGAATTCTTGAGGGATGTATTTTGTGGAGTTCTTATCTGAGAGAGACCGTCTGTTAAGATTTTTTTAAAAATACTAGTGAATGGAAATTAATTAATTTCTGGCTAATTGTCGTGTTGCAATGATTAAGAATTTAAGAAAGGAAAAAGGCATTTTCGCTATCCAAGAGCTAGTAGACAGTCTAAAGGCAGGAAATAGGCCCATTTTTTTAGTAACAGTATAGTAACAGTATATGTCTGAAGACAATTAGCTTTTTACAATATATACAATTGAGCAATTACACTATATACAAATCTTTCAACTGACAGTCATCCAACTTATACCGCCTTCTCAGGTTTAGGAATAAATTATCATATCCCTATCAGTTAAATGATTTAGAGTGAGTATTTAACGCCTGCTCTTTTAAGGCAATGGTTGATAAATTGAAAGGGAATTAGATTATTTTTGAGAATTTTGATAAGGATCAAAATTTCGCGTTGTGAATCTATTGTATCTGTGCATATAGTTTTAATTCGTTGTATTTGATTAATTATAGTATTGTTAATTACTTTTTTGGATATGTTGGAGTTCCAATTTATTAATTTGTTAGTATTGAAATTGAAGTTTCTTGTTTTGTCAAAAAGTAAAATTTTTTTGTAGTTAATGATTTGAAGATCTAGAAAGTCTATGCTATTTTGTGAATTATTAGTTTTATTAAGTTTAAGACAATTCGGATAAATGTCGGAGTTTTCAATTTTACCAAAATTATTAATTGTAATAAGGTCATCAATAAATCTGTAGGTGTGTTTGTAGTAATTTAACTCTTGTGGTTGTAGATTTTTTTGGAAGTTAAATTCTTTGACAAATAAAAAGATATTACAGATCGAGGTGCTGGAATGTAAGCCCATTGGCAATCCTCTGACTTGTTTAAAAAGTTGATTTTGAAACTTGATGTAGTTATGAAAAAGTGTGCATTTTAGGTAGGTTTTCCATTTGTCAAGAGTCATGATATTGAGTATATTAGGGAAAAGTTTTGGTAGATCAAGTAGACTGGTATAGATTTCTTCTAGAGGAAGTGAGGTATATAAGTTTTCAAAATCATAGCAGTTAATGTTTTGGATGTTAATGGTATTAATGACAGGAGTGTTATTATGAATGATCCAGCAATAGTTATGATTAGTGTTACAATCATTGAAAATAAATTTACAGATTTTATTAAGTTGAATTGAAAAATAATAGTCTATATTTTTCTTGTAATTATTAGTTCCATTAGCTATAAATCTAAATTTTAATGGTGTTTTATGGAATTTGGGAATCGCATAAAGATTAGTAAATCTGTTGTAGTTTGCATTGAAAGGAATATTGAGTTTCTTATGAAAAGTTTTAATCCTGTTTATTATAGATGTTTCTGTAAGGTTGGCTGATTGATAAGTAGTTGCGTTGAGAAGTTCTTTATGAATAATCTCAGTGTAGAATTGTTTTCATATAATGCTAAAGTTATTAGTTGCTTTATCTATTTTTGTAATAGTAAAAAGCTGTTTTAATTTACTAATATCAGATGTAAGTTGCGACCAGTTCAGTGTACTTTTAAATTTGAGGTGACTGATTTCTGTGGATATGCGTTGAAGAATTTTAGCTTTCCATTTTAAGAAGGTATCTATGGGAAAATTCAGTTGATAGCTTGCTTTAACTATAAATTCGTTGATGTTGTTTTCGAAAGTCTTGTAACAGTAATTTGTAGTCATGTTTCTGACTGGTCTAAATTTTGTACCATAACTCATTAGTGTTTTTAGTTGATGGTTTTGTATGATATTCAGGTTGCCAGTAATTATGTGCTGGTGATGAGAATCTACGTAATTGCTGTAAATTGGTGTCTTACAATGTCATTCTGCAGTTTCATCTATTTCATGGTGGTTAGTAAGCAAGTTGCTTAAGGTCCTTTGATATTTAAATGCAATCATTGGTATAGTGTCAACTGCGGGGAAGTAATCTTTACAATCTCTGATGATTCTTGAGAAATGAATATTGTCAAACTGCGGATGCAGAAAATTGACTTTAAAATAAATTTTGCGTTGAGTGAGACTATTAGAGAGTCTGAAAAGACTAAAATCAAGAATCATGTCTTTAATGATTTGTATGTCGTCGTAGCTTTCTTGAATGAATTTTTTTAGTTTGATAAGGAATTTATTAGTACAGGAGTGTAACCAGTTGAGAAGTTTCTTGGGAAAACAGTCTGAGTCAAAAAAACATTTCAATTGTTTTTTCAATGCAAGTGTATCCAAAGTGGATAAAAATCTCGCATTATTTTTTATTTTGCTTCCTCTTTTTCCTCTCTGCGTTTTGATGCTGTAGAGTTTAAATTGGCTGAAAATAGACTTCTTAGAAGTATCTCTATGACTATGTATATAAGTGTTAAGTCCATATGGATAAAGTGAACGTTGTTTTAGTATATAGAGAGATTCCTGAAAAATTCGTGTTTTGTGATTGGGTATTATATCTAGTATCTGAAGTTGAATAGAGTTGAAGTCATGGTGTTTAAAGTGTTCTAATTCTGCTGTATTAAGTTGTGATGGTGTACTTATTTTAATGTTATTTTTTTGTGCGTTGAATTTTTTGATTTGAGCTCTATGGTTATTGATTCGAAAGTTAAGATTGTTTTTAGTCTGTCCTATATATTTAATATGTCAAGTACCGCATGTAATCATGTAAATACAGTTAAATGTTTTTCATAGAAATTGTTTTTTGGGTTTACCTGTAGCAGGCATGGCGTTAAATTTTCAAGTTTGTCATCTAGTGGAATGACATTTAGTGATTTCAATATGAGTTAAACTAGCAAGATATAAAAGTAAGGAGGCTGCTAACCTTCAATACAGTAAAGTTTTTGTATAAGAACTTTAAAACTTAAAAAGGTTGGAGATAATATATAAAGTGGGTACATTAGGTAAGAGATAAATAGCGCTAATAGTAGCTGCTATTTAGCATATCAAATGTTGTATGAACTTAAATCCATTTAGTGCGAATACAAGTTATTATTACTTGCGCAATTGCTGCAAAGTTAGTTAATAATAATTTATTTCCTAAACCGTATTGATTAATTGATTATATTATCTCCTAAGTTTAATTAAAGTAGAATTATTTTAAAAGTGTGCATCCATACTGGTAAGTTATATTTTGAAAGATGTTTTGAAGTAATTTGAAAGCAAAATGTTAATAATGTTTTAACGGGGACTGGAGTTAAATCATCACGAAGAATAATATTACAATTGTAAAAGTAAAAATTAAAACATGTAATTATTGTCATTGATCGGAAATTAGTTGACTTTTCAAGGGGAACAAACCAACTCCCGTTCAATGATCAATAATTGATAGAAATACGTAAATATGAAAGTGTTTCGTCTTTACTCGAGTTATAAATTAAAGCCAAACCGGCAATTCTAGTCAGGCCAAATATTTCCGCGAATAGTTGTTACTCAAAGAACTGATTCTCATGAAGCATTTTAGTCAATTCAATTTGGAGTAAAAATCAATTACTGTAGAGAAATCTTGTAAAACTCGAGTAATCGTCCCCGACACTATCATCTTTATGTATTTGAGTACTATATTATTTGTAGAAATTAAACATTGGAAATTGTCATTATGAAATCGAAATCAAAGTAAAGTTGAAATAAACATAGAAGATTATAAAAAAGATAAATAATGCAAACTTTGCAAAAACAAATCAAAGAGAACATAAAAATAATATAAAAATAAAATAGAAAATAATATAAATAAGATCAGTGAATGTACATGAAGATATAAAGGCCAGAAAGGTATTAAGTAACTTACATTCTTTCTAGTGGGGGAGTTGGCAGTGTGTTCTCTTCGTGTCTGACTCAGAAGTGTAGGGTGTCCGAAAATTCTTAGCGGCAGTAGGGGCTTTGAATTATATCAGTCGGCAAGACTTGGGTGAAGAAATTTATGGTAGTGGGTGGGACTTGGAATTCTTGAGGGATGTATTTTGTGGAGTTCTTATCTGAGAGAGACCGTCTGTTAAGATTTTTTTAAAAATACTAGTGAATGGAAATTAATTAATTTCTGGCTAATTGTCGTGTCGCAATGATTAAGAATTTAAGAAAGGAAAAAGGCATTTTCGCTATCCAAGAGCTAGTAGACAGTCTAAAGGCAGGAAATAGGCCCATTTTTTTAGTAACAGTATAGTAACAGTATATGTCTGAAGACAATTAGCTTTTTACAATATATACAATTGAGCAATTACACTATATACAAATCTTTCAACTGACAGTCATCCAACTTATACCGCCTTCTCAGGTTTAGGAATAAATTATCATATCCCTATCAGTTAAATGATTTAGAGTGAGTATTTAACGCCTGCTCTTTTAAGGCAATGGTTGATAAATTGAAAGGGAATTAGATTATTTTTGAGAATTTTGATAAGGATCAAAATTTCGCGTTGTGAATCTATTGTATCTGTGCATATAGTTTTAATTCGTTGTATTTGATTAATTATAGTATTGTTAATTACTTTTTTGGATATGTTGGAGTTCCAATTTATTAATTTGTTAGTATTGAAATTGAAGTTTCTTGTTTTGTCAAAAAGTAAAATTTTTTTGTAGTTAATGATTTGAAGATCTAGAAAGTCTATGCTATTTTGTGAATTATTAGTTTTATTAAGTTTAAGACAATTCGGATAAATGTCGGAGTTTTCAATTTTACCAAAATTATTAATTGTAATAAGGTCATCAATAAATCTGTAGGTGTGTTTGTAGTAATTTAACTCTTGTGGTTGTAGATTTTTTTGGAAGTTAAATTCTTTGACAAATAAAAAGATATTACAGATCGAGGTGCTGGAATGTAAGCCCATTGGCAATCCTCTGACTTGTTTAAAAAGTTGATTTTGAAACTTGATGTAGTTATGAAAAAGTGTGCATTTTAGGTAGGTTTTCCATTTGTCAAGAGTCATGATATTGAGTATATTAGGGAAAAGTTTTGGTAGATCAAGTAGACTGGTATAGATTTCTTCTAGAGGAAGTGAGGTATATAAGTTTTCAAAATCATAGCAGTTAATGTTTTGGATGTTAATGGTATTAATGACAGGAGTGTTATTATGAATGATCCAGCAATAGTTATGATTAGTGTTACAATCATTGAAAATAAATTTACAGATTTTATTAAGTTGAATTGAAAAATAATAGTCTATATTTTTCTTGTAATTATTAGTTCCATTAGCTATAAATCTAAATTTTAATGGTGTTTTATGGAATTTGGGAATCGCATAAAGATTAGTAAATCTGTTGTAGTTTGCATTGAAAGGAATATTGAGTTTCTTATGAAAAGTTTTAATCCTGTTTATTATAGATGTTTCTGTAAGGTTGGCTGATTGATAAGTAGTTGCGTTGAGAAGTTCTTTATGAATAATCTCAGTGTAGAATTGTTTTCATATAATGCTAAAGTTATTAGTTGCTTTATCTATTTTTGTAATAGTAAAAAGCTGTTTTAATTTACTAATATCAGATGTAAGTTGCGACCAGTTCAGTGTACTTTTAAATTTGAGGTGACTGATTTCTGTGGATATGCGTTGAAGAATTTTAGCTTTCCATTTTAAGAAGGTATCTATGGGAAAATTCAGTTGATAGCTTGCTTTAACTATAAATTCGTTGATGTTGTTTTCGAAAGTCTTGTAACAGTAATTTGTAGTCATGTTTCTGACTGGTCTAAATTTTGTACCATAACTCATTAGTGTTTTTAGTTGATGGTTTTGTATGATATTCAGGTTGCCAGTAATTATGTGCTGGTGATGAGAATCTACGTAATTGCTGTAAATTGGTGTCTTACAATGTCATTCTGCAGTTTCATCTATTTCATGGTGGTTAGTAAGCAAGTTGCTTAAGGTCCTTTGATATTTAAATGCAATCATTGGTATAGTGTCAACTGCGGGGAAGTAATCTTTACAATCTCTGATGATTCTTGAGAAATGAATATTGTCAAACTGCGGATGCAGAAAATTGACTTTAAAATAAATTTTGCGTTGAGTGAGACTATTAGAGAGTCTGAAAAGACTAAAATCAAGAATCATGTCTTTAATGATTTGTATGTCGTCGTAGCTTTCTTGAATGAATTTTTTTAGTTTGATAAGGAATTTATTAGTACAGGAGTGTAACCAGTTGAGAAGTTTCTTGGGAAAACAGTCTGAGTCAAAAAAACATTTCAATTGTTTTTTCAATGCAAGTGTATCCAAAGTGGATAAAAATCTCGCATTATTTTTTATTTTGCTTCCTCTTTTTCCTCTCTGCGTTTTGATGCTGTAGAGTTTAAATTGGCTGAAAATAGACTTCTTAGAAGTATCTCTATGACTATGTATATAAGTGTTAAGTCCATATGGATAAAGTGAACGTTGTTTTAGTATATAGAGAGATTCCTGAAAAATTCGTGTTTTGTGATTGGGTATTATATCTAGTATCTGAAGTTGAATAGAGTTGAAGTCATGGTGTTTAAAGTGTTCTAATTCTGCTGTATTAAGTTGTGATGGTGTACTTATTTTAATGTTATTTTTTTGTGCGTTGAATTTTTTGATTTGAGCTCTATGGTTATTGATTCGAAAGTTAAGATTGTTTTTAGTCTGTCCTATATATTTAATATGTCAAGTACCGCATGTAATCATGTAAATACAGTTAAATGTTTTTCATAGAAATTGTTTTTTGGGTTTACCTGTAGCAGGCATGGCGTTAAATTTTCAAGTTTGTCATCTAGTGGAATGACATTTAGTGATTTCAATATGAGTTAAACTAGCAAGATATAAAAGTAAGGAGGCTGCTAACCTTCAATACAGTAAAGTTTTTGTATAAGAACTTTAAAACTTAAAAAGGTTGGAGATAATATATAAAGTGGGTACATTAGGTAAGAGATAAATAGCGCTAATAGTAGCTGCTATTTAGCATATCAAATGTTGTATGAACTTAAATCCATTTAGTGCGAATACAAGTTATTATTACTTGCGCAATTGCTGCAAAGTTAGTTAATAATAATTTATTTCCTAAACCGTATTGATTAATTGATTATATTATCTCCTAAGTTTAATTAAAGTAGAATTATTTTAAAAGTGTGCATCCATACTGGTAAGTTATATTTTGAAAGATGTTTTGAAGTAATTTGAAAGCAAAATGTTAATAATGTTTTAACGGGGACTGGAGTTAAATCATCACGAAGAATAATATTACAATTGTAAAAGTAAAAATTAAAACATGTAATTATTGTCATTGATCGGAAATTAGTTGACTTTTCAAGGGGAACAAACCAACTCCCGTTCAATGATCAATAATTGATAGAAATACGTAAATATGAAAGTGTTTCGTCTTTACTCGAGTTATAAATTAAAGCCAAACCGGCAATTCTAGTCAGGCCAAATATTTCCGCGAATAGTTGTTACTCAAAGAACTGATTCTCATGAAGCATTTTAGTCAATTCAATTTGGAGTAAAAATCAATTACTGTAGAGAAATCTTGTAAAACTCGAGTAATCGTCCCCGACACTATCATCTTTATGTATTTGAGTACTATATTATTTGTAGAAATTAAACATTGGAAATTGTCATTATGAAATCGAAATCAAAGTAAAGTTGAAATAAACATAGAAGATTATAAAAAAGATAAATAATGCAAACTTTGCAAAAACAAATCAAAGAGAACATAAAAATAATATAAAAATAAAATAGAAAATAATATAAATAAGATCAGTGAATGTACATGAAGATATAAAGGCCAGAAAGGTATTAAGTAACTTACATTCTTTCTAGTGGGGGAGTTGGCAGTGTGTTCTCTTCGTGTCTGACTCAGAAGTGTAGGGTGTCCGAAAATTCTTAGCGGCAGTAGGGGCTTTGAATTATATCAGTCGGCAAGACTTGGGTGAAGAAATTTATGGTAGTGGGTGGGACTTGGAATTCTTGAGGGATGTATTTTGTGGAGTTCTTATCTGAGAGAGACCGTCTGTTAAGATTTTTTTAAAAATACTAGTGAATGGAAATTAATTAATTTCTGGCTAATTGTCGTGTCGCAATGATTAAGAATTTAAGAAAGGAAAAAGGCATTTTCGCTATCCAAGAGCTAGTAGACAGTCTAAAGGCAGGAAATAGGCCCATTTTTTTAGTAACAGTATAGTAACAGTATATGTCTGAAGACAATTAGCTTTTTACAATATATACAATTGAGCAATTACACTATATACAAATCTTTCAACTGACAGTCATCCAACTTATACCGCCTTCTCAGGTTTAGGAATAAATTATCATATCCCTATCAGTTAAATGATTTAGAGTGAGTATTTAACGCCTGCTCTTTTAAGGCAATGGTTGATAAATTGAAAGGGAATTAGATTATTTTTGAGAATTTTGATAAGGATCAAAATTTCGCGTTGTGAATCTATTGTATCTGTGCATATAGTTTTAATTCGTTGTATTTGATTAATTATAGTATTGTTAATTACTTTTTTGGATATGTTGGAGTTCCAATTTATTAATTTGTTAGTATTGAAATTGAAGTTTCTTGTTTTGTCAAAAAGTAAAATTTTTTTGTAGTTAATGATTTGAAGATCTAGAAAGTCTATGCTATTTTGTGAATTATTAGTTTTATTAAGTTTAAGACAATTCGGATAAATGTCGGAGTTTTCAATTTTACCAAAATTATTAATTGTAATAAGGTCATCAATAAATCTGTAGGTGTGTTTGTAGTAATTTAACTCTTGTGGTTGTAGATTTTTTTGGAAGTTAAATTCTTTGACAAATAAAAAGATATTACAGATCGAGGTGCTGGAATGTAAGCCCATTGGCAATCCTCTGACTTGTTTAAAAAGTTGATTTTGAAACTTGATGTAGTTATGAAAAAGTGTGCATTTTAGGTAGGTTTTCCATTTGTCAAGAGTCATGATATTGAGTATATTAGGGAAAAGTTTTGGTAGATCAAGTAGACTGGTATAGATTTCTTCTAGAGGAAGTGAGGTATATAAGTTTTCAAAATCATAGCAGTTAATGTTTTGGATGTTAATGGTATTAATGACAGGAGTGTTATTATGAATGATCCAGCAATAGTTATGATTAGTGTTACAATCATTGAAAATAAATTTACAGATTTTATTAAGTTGAATTGAAAAATAATAGTCTATATTTTTCTTGTAATTATTAGTTCCATTAGCTATAAATCTAAATTTTAATGGTGTTTTATGGAATTTGGGAATCGCATAAAGATTAGTAAATCTGTTGTAGTTTGCATTGAAAGGAATATTGAGTTTCTTATGAAAAGTTTTAATCCTGTTTATTATAGATGTTTCTGTAAGGTTGGCTGATTGATAAGTAGTTGCGTTGAGAAGTTCTTTATGAATAATCTCAGTGTAGAATTGTTTTCATATAATGCTAAAGTTATTAGTTGCTTTATCTATTTTTGTAATAGTAAAAAGCTGTTTTAATTTACTAATATCAGATGTAAGTTGCGACCAGTTCAGTGTACTTTTAAATTTGAGGTGACTGATTTCTGTGGATATGCGTTGAAGAATTTTAGCTTTCCATTTTAAGAAGGTATCTATGGGAAAATTCAGTTGATAGCTTGCTTTAACTATAAATTCGTTGATGTTGTTTTCGAAAGTCTTGTAACAGTAATTTGTAGTCATGTTTCTGACTGGTCTAAATTTTGTACCATAACTCATTAGTGTTTTTAGTTGATGGTTTTGTATGATATTCAGGTTGCCAGTAATTATGTGCTGGTGATGAGAATCTACGTAATTGCTGTAAATTGGTGTCTTACAATGTCATTCTGCAGTTTCATCTATTTCATGGTGGTTAGTAAGCAAGTTGCTTAAGGTCCTTTGATATTTAAATGCAATCATTGGTATAGTGTCAACTGCGGGGAAGTAATCTTTACAATCTCTGATGATTCTTGAGAAATGAATATTGTCAAACTGCGGATGCAGAAAATTGACTTTAAAATAAATTTTGCGTTGAGTGAGACTATTAGAGAGTCTGAAAAGACTAAAATCAAGAATCATGTCTTTAATGATTTGTATGTCGTCGTAGCTTTCTTGAATGAATTTTTTTAGTTTGATAAGGAATTTATTAGTACAGGAGTGTAACCAGTTGAGAAGTTTCTTGGGAAAACAGTCTGAGTCAAAAAAACATTTCAATTGTTTTTTCAATGCAAGTGTATCCAAAGTGGATAAAAATCTCGCATTATTTTTTATTTTGCTTCCTCTTTTTCCTCTCTGCGTTTTGATGCTGTAGAGTTTAAATTGGCTGAAAATAGACTTCTTAGAAGTATCTCTATGACTATGTATATAAGTGTTAAGTCCATATGGATAAAGTGAACGTTGTTTTAGTATATAGAGAGATTCCTGAAAAATTCGTGTTTTGTGATTGGGTATTATATCTAGTATCTGAAGTTGAATAGAGTTGAAGTCATGGTGTTTAAAGTGTTCTAATTCTGCTGTATTAAGTTGTGATGGTGTACTTATTTTAATGTTATTTTTTTGTGCGTTGAATTTTTTGATTTGAGCTCTATGGTTATTGATTCGAAAGTTAAGATTGTTTTTAGTCTGTCCTATATATTTAATATGTCAAGTACCGCATGTAATCATGTAAATACAGTTAAATGTTTTTCATAGAAATTGTTTTTTGGGTTTACCTGTAGCAGGCATGGCGTTAAATTTTCAAGTTTGTCATCTAGTGGAATGACATTTAGTGATTTCAATATGAGTTAAACTAGCAAGATATAAAAGTAAGGAGGCTGCTAACCTTCAATACAGTAAAGTTTTTGTATAAGAACTTTAAAACTTAAAAAGGTTGGAGATAATATATAAAGTGGGTACATTAGGTAAGAGATAAATAGCGCTAATAGCTGCTATTTAGCATATCAAATGTTGTATGAACTTAAATCCATTTAGTGCGAATACAAGTTATTATTACTTGCGCAATTGCTGCAAAGTTAGTTAATAATAATTTATTTCCTAAACCGTATTGATTAATTGATTATATTATCTCCTAAGTTTAATTAAAGTAGAATTATTTTAAAAGTGTGCATCCATACTGGTAAGTTATATTTTGAAAGATGTTTTGAAGTAATTTGAAAGCAAAATGTTAATAATGTTTTAACGGGGACTGGAGTTAAATCATCACGAAGAATAATATTACAATTGTAAAAGTAAAAATTAAAACATGTAATTATTGTCATTGATCGGAAATTAGTTGACTTTTCAAGGGGAACAAACCAACTCCCGTTCAATGATCAATAATTGATAGAAATACGTAAATATGAAAGTGTTTTGTCTTTACTCGAGTTATAAATTAAAGCCAAACCGGCAATTCTAGTCAGGCCAAATATTTCCGCGAATAGTTGTTACTCAAAGAACTGATTCTCATGAAGCATTTTAGTCAATTCAATTTGGAGTAAAAATCAATTACTGTAGAGAAATCTTGTAAAACTCGAGTAATCATCCCCGACACTATCATCTTTATGTATTTGAGTACTATATTATTTGTAGAAATTAAACATTGGAAATTGTCATTATGAAATCGAAATCAAAGTAAAGTTGAAATAAACATAGAAGATTATAAAAAAGATAAATAATGCAAACTTTGCAAAAACAAATCAAAGAGAACATAAAAATAATATAAAAATAAAATAGAAAATAATATAAATAAGATCAGTGAATGTACATGAAGATATAAAGGCCAGAAAGGTATTAAGTAACTTACATTCTTTCTAGTGGGGGAGTTGGCAGTGTGTTCTCTTCGTGTCTGACTCAGAAGTGTAGGGTGTCCGAAAATTCTTAGCGGCAGTAGGGGCTTTGAATTATATCAGTCGGCAAGACTTGGGTGAAGAAATTTATGGTAGTGGGTGGGACTTGGAATTCTTGAGGGATGTATTTTGTGGAGTTCTTATCTGAGAGAGACCGTCTGTTAAGATTTTTTTAAAAATACTAGTGAATGGAAATTAATTAATTTCTGGCTAATTGTCGTGTCGCAATGATTAAGAATTTAAGAAAGGAAAAAGGCATTTTCGCTATCCAAGAGCTAGTAGACAGTCTAAAGGCAGGAAATAGGCCCATTTTTTTAGTAACAGTATAGTAACAGTATATGTCTGAAGACAATTAGCTTTTTACAATATATACAATTGAGTAATTACACTATATACAAATCTTTCAACTGACAGTCATCCAACTTATACCGCCTTCTCAGGTTTAGGAATAAATTATCATATCCCTATCAGTTAAATGATTTAGAGTGAGTATTTAACGCCTGCTCTTTTAAGGCAATGGTTGATAAATTGAAAGGGAATTAGATTATTTTTGAGAATTTTGATAAGGATCAAAATTTCGCGTTGTGAATCTATTGTATCTGTGCATATAGTTTTAATTCGTTGTATTTGATTAATTATAGTATTGTTAATTACTTTTTTGGATATGTTGGAGTTCCAATTTATTAATTTGTTAGTATTGAAATTGAAGTTTCTTGTTTTGTCAAAAAGTAAAATTTTTTTGTAGTTAATGATTTGAAGATCTAGAAAGTCTATGCTATTTTGTGAATTATTAGTTTTATTAAGTTTAAGACAATTCGGATAAATGTCGGAGTTTTCAATTTTACCAAAATTATTAATTGTAATAAGGTCATCAATAAATCTGTAGGTGTGTTTGTAGTAATTTAACTCTTGTGGTTGTAGATTTTTTTGGAAGTTAAATTCTTTGACAAATAAAAAGATATTACAGATCGAGGTGCTGGAATGTAAGCCCATTGGCAATCCTCTGACTTGTTTAAAAAGTTGATTTTGAAACTTGATGTAGTTATGAAAAAGTGTGCATTTTAGGTAGGTTTTCCATTTGTCAAGAGTCATGATATTGAGTATATTAGGGAAAAGTTTTGGTAGATCAAGTAGACTGGTATAGATTTCTTCTAGAGGAAGTGAGGTATATAAGTTTTCAAAATCATAGCAGTTAATGTTTTGGATGTTAATGGTATGAATGGTATTAATGACAGGAGTGTTATTATGAATGATCCAGCAATAGTTATGATTAGTGTTACAATCATTGAAAATAAATTTACAGATTTTATTAAGTTGAATTGAAAAATAATAGTCTATATTTTTCTTGTAATTATTAGTTCCATTAGCTATAAATCTAAATTTTAATGGTGTTTTATGGAATTTGGGAATCGCATAAAGATTAGTAAATCTGTTGTAGTTTGCATTGAAAGTAATATTGAGTTTCTTATGAAAAGTTTTAATCCTGTTTATTATAGATGTTTCTGTAAGGTTGGCTGATTGATAAGTAGTTGCGTTGAGAAGTTCTTTATGAATAATCTCAGTGTAGAATTGTTTTCATATAATGCTAAAGTTATTAGTTGCTTTATCTATTTTTGTAATAGTAAAAAGCTGTTTTAATTTACTAATATCAGATGTAAGTTGCGACCAGTTCAGTGTACTTTTAAATTTGAGGTGACTGATTTCTGTGGATATGCGTTGAAGAATTTTAGCTTTCCATTTTAAGAAGGTATCTATGGGAAAATTCAGTTGATAGCTTGCTTTAACTATAAATTCGTTGATGTTGTTTTCGAAAGTCTTGTAACAGTAATTTGTAGTCATGTTTCTGACTGGTCTAAATTTTGTACCATAACTCATTAGTGTTTTTAGTTGATGGTTTTGTATGATATTCAGGTTGCCAGTAATTATGTGCTGGTGATGAGAATCTACGTAATTGCTGTAAATTGGTGTCTTACAATGTCATTCTGCAGTTTCATCTATTTCATGGTGGTTAGTAAGCAAGTTGCTTAAGGTCCTTTGATATTTAAATGCAATCATTGGTATAGTGTCAACTGCGGGGAAGTAATCTTTACAATCTCTGATGATTCTTGAGAAATGAATATTGTCAAACTGCGGATGCAGAAAATTGACTTTAAAATAAATTTTGCGTTGAGTGAGACTATTAGAGAGTCTGAAAAGACTAAAATCAAGAATCATGTCTTTAATGATTTGTATGTCGTCGTAGCTTTCTTGAATGAATTTTTTTAGTTTGATAAGGAATTTATTAGTACAGGAGTGTAACCAGTTGAGAAGTTTCTTGGGAAAACAGTCTGAGTCAAAAAAACATTTCAATTGTTTTTTCAATGCAAGTGTATCCAAAGTGGATAAAAATCTCGCATTATTTTTTATTTTGCTTCCTCTTTTTCCTCTCTGCGTTTTGATGCTGTAGAGTTTAAATTGGCTGAAAATAGACTTCTTAGAAGTATCTCTATGACTATGTATATAAGTGTTAAGTCCATATGGATAAAGTGAACGTTGTTTTAGTATATAGAGAGATTCCTGAAAAATTCGTGTTTTGTGATTGGGTATTATATCTAGTATCTGAAGTTGAATAGAGTTGAAGTCATGGTGTTTAAAGTGTTCTAATTCTGCTGTATTAAGTTGTGATGGTGTACTTATTTTAATGTTATTTTTTTGTGCGTTGAATTTTTTGATTTGAGCTCTATGGTTATTGATTCGAAAGTTAAGATTGTTTTTAGTCTGTCCTATATATTTAATATGTCAAGTACCGCATGTAATCATGTAAATACAGTTAAATGTTTTTCATAGAAATTGTTTTTTGGGTTTACCTGTAGCAGGCATGGCGTTAAATTTTCAAGTTTGTCATCTAGTGGAATGACATTTAGTGATTTCAATATGAGTTAAACTAGCAAGATATAAAAGTAAGGAGGCTGCTAACCTTCAATACAGTAAAGTTTTTGTATAAGAACTTTAAAACTTAAAAAGGTTGGAGATAATATATAAAGTGGGTACATTAGGTAAGAGATAAATAGCGCTAATAGCTGCTATTTAGCATATCAAATGTTGTATGAACTTAAATCCATTTAGTGCGAATACAAGTTATTATTACTTGCGCAATTGCTGCAAAGTTAGTTAATAATAATTTATTTCCTAAACCGTATTGATTAATTGATTATATTATCTCCTAAGTTTAATTAAAGTAGAATTATTTTAAAAGTGTGCATCCATACTGGTAAGTTATATTTTGAAAGATGTTTTGAAGTAATTTGAAAGCAAAATGTTAATAATGTTTTAACGGGGACTGGAGTTAAATCATCACGAAGAATAATATTACAATTGTAAAAGTAAAAATTAAAACATGTAATTATTGTCATTGATCGGAAATTAGTTGACTTTTCAAGGGGAACAAACCAACTCCCGTTCAATGATCAATAATTGATAGAAATACGTAAATATGAAAGTGTTTCGTCTTTACTCGAGTTATAAATTAAAGCCAAACCGGCAATTCTAGTCAGGCCAAATATTTCCGCGAATAGTTGTTACTCAAAGAACTGATTCTCATGAAGCATTTTAGTCAATTCAATTTGGAGTAAAAATCAATTACTGTAGAGAAATCTTGTAAAACTCGAGTAATCCTCCCCGACACTATCATCTTTATGTATTTGAGTACTATATTATTTGTAGAAATTAAACATTGGAAATTGTCATTATGAAATCGAAATCAAAGTAAAGTTGAAATAAACATAGAAGATTATAAAAAAGATAAATAATGCAAACTTTGCAAAAACAAATCAAAGAGAACATAAAAAAAATATAAAAATAAAATAGAAAATAATATAAATAAGATCAGTGAATGTACATGAAGATATAAAGGCCAGAAAGGTATTAAGTAACTTACATTCTTTCTAGTGGGGGAGTTGGCAGTGTGTTCTCTTCGTGTCTGACTCAGAAGTGTAGGGTGTCCGAAAATTCTTAGCGGCAGTAGGGGCTTTGAATTATATCAGTCGGCAAGACTTGGGTGAAGAAATTTATGGTAGTGGGTGGGACTTGGAATTCTTGAGGGATGTATTTTGTGGAGTTCTTATCTGAGAGAGACCGTCTGTTAAGATTTTTTTAAAAATACTAGTGAATGGAAATTAATTAATTTCTGGCTAATTGTCGTGTCGCAATGATTAAGAATTTAAGAAAGGAAAAAGGCATTTTCGCTATCCAAGAGCTAGTAGACAGTCTAAAGGCAGGAAATAGGCCCATTTTTTTAGTAACAGTATAGTAACAGTATATGTCTGAAGACAATTAGCTTTTTACAATATATACAATTGAGTAATTACACTATATACAAATCTTTCAACTGACAGTCATCCAACTTATACCGCCTTCTCAGGTTTAGGAATAAATTATCATATCCCTATCAGTTAAATGATTTAGAGTGAGTATTTAACGCCTGCTCTTTTAAGGCAATGGTTGATAAATTGAAAGGGAATTAGATTATTTTTGAGAATTTTGATAAGGATCAAAATTTCGCGTTGTGAATCTATTGTATCTGTGCATATAGTTTTAATTCGTTGTATTTGATTAATTATAGTATTGTTAATTACTTTTTTGGATATGTTGGAGTTCCAATTTATTAATTTGTTAGTATTGAAATTGAAGTTTCTTGTTTTGTCAAAAAGTAAAATTTTTTTGTAGTTAATGATTTGAAGATCTAGAAAGTCTATGCTATTTTGTGAATTATTAGTTTTATTAAGTTTAAGACAATTCGGATAAATGTCGGAGTTTTCAATTTTACCAAAATTATTAATTGTAATAAGGTCATCAATAAATCTGTAGGTGTGTTTGTAGTAATTTAACTCTTGTGGTTGTAGATTTTTTTGGAAGTTAAATTCTTTGACAAATAAAAAGATATTACAGATCGAGGTGCTGGAATGTAAGCCCATTGGCAATCCTCTGACTTGTTTAAAAAGTTGATTTTGAAACTTGATGTAGTTATGAAAAAGTGTGCATTTTAGGTAGGTTTTCCATTTGTCAAGAGTCATGATATTGAGTATATTAGGGAAAAGTTTTGGTAGATCAAGTAGACTGGTATAGATTTCTTCTAGAGGAAGTGAGGTATATAAGTTTTCAAAATCATAGCAGTTAATGTTTTGGATGTTAATGGTATTAATGACAGGAGTGTTATTATGAATGATCCAGCAATAGTTATGATTAGTGTTACAATCATTGAAAATAAATTTACAGATTTTATTAAGTTGAATTGAAAAATAATAGTCTATATTTTTCTTGTAATTATTAGTTCCATTAGCTATAAATCTAAATTTTAATGGTGTTTTATGGAATTTGGGAATCGCATAAAGATTAGTAAATCTGTTGTAGTTTGCATTGAAAGGAATATTGAGTTTCTTATGAAAAGTTTTAATCCTGTTTATTATAGATGTTTCTGTAAGGTTGGCTGATTGATAAGTAGTTGCGTTGAGAAGTTCTTTATGAATAATCTCAGTGTAGAATTGTTTTCATATAATGCTAAAGTTATTAGTTGCTTTATCTATTTTTGTAATAGTAAAAAGCTGTTTTAATTTACTAATATCAGATGTAAGTTGCGACCAGTTCAGTGTACTTTTAAATTTGAGGTGACTGATTTCTGTGGATATGCGTTGAAGAATTTTAGCTTTCCATTTTAAGAAGGTATCTATGGGAAAATTCAGTTGATAGCTTGCTTTAACTATAAATTCGTTGATGTTGTTTTCGAAAGTCTTGTAACAGTAATTTGTAGTCATGTTTCTGACTGGTCTAAATTTTGTACCATAACTCATTAGTGTTTTTAGTTGATGGTTTTGTATGATATTCAGGTTGCCAGTAATTATGTGCTGGTGATGAGAATCTACGTAATTGCTGTAAATTGGTGTCTTACAATGTCATTCTGCAGTTTCATCTATTTCATGGTGGTTAGTAAGCAAGTTGCTTAAGGTCCTTTGATATTTAAATGCAATCATTGGTATAGTGTCAACTGCGGGGAAGTAATCTTTACAATCTCTGATGATTCTTGAGAAATGAATATTGTCAAACTGCGGATGCAGAAAATTGACTTTAAAATAAATTTTGCGTTGAGTGAGACTATTAGAGAGTCTGAAAAGACTAAAATCAAGAATCATGTCTTTAATGATTTGTATGTCGTCGTAGCTTTCTTGAATGAATTTTTTTAGTTTGATAAGGAATTTATTAGTACAGGAGTGTAACCAGTTGAGAAGTTTCTTGGGAAAACAGTCTGAGTCAAAAAAACATTTCAATTGTTTTTTCAATGCAGGTGTATCCAAAGTGGATAAAAATCTCGCATTATTTTTTATTTTGCTTCCTCTTTTTCCTCTCTGCGTTTTGATGCTGTAGAGTTTAAATTGGCTGAAAATAGACTTCTTAGAAGTATCTCTATGACTATGTATATAAGTGTTAAGTCCATATGGATAAAGTGAACGTTGTTTTAGTATATAGAGAGATTCCTGAAAAATTCGTGTTTTGTGATTGGGTATTATATCTAGTATCTGAAGTTGAATAGAGTTGAAGTCATGGTGTTTAAAGTGTTCTAATTCTGCTGTATTAAGTTGTGATGGTGTACTTATTTTAATGTTATTTTTTTGTGCGTTGAATTTTTTGATTTGAGCTCTATGGTTATTGATTCGAAAGTTAAGATTGTTTTTAGTCTGTCCTATATATTTAATATGTCAAGTACCGCATGTAATCATGTAAATACAGTTAAATGTTTTTCATAGAAATTGTTTTTTGGGTTTACCTGTAGCAGGCATGGCGTTAAATTTTCAAGTTTGTCATCTAGTGGAATGACATTTAGTGATTTCAATATGAGTTAAACTAGCAAGATATAAAAGTAAGGAGGCTGCTAACCTTCAATACAGTAAAGTTTTTGTATAAGAACTTTAAAACTTAAAAAGGTTGGAGATAATATATAAAGTGGGTACATTAGGTAAGAGATAAATAGCGCTAATAGTAGCTGCTATTTAGCATATCAAATGTTGTATGAACTTAAATCCATTTAGTGCGAATACAAGTTATTATTACTTGCGCAATTGCTGCAAAGTTAGTTAATAATAATTTATTTCCTAAACCGTATTGATTAATTGATTATATTATCTCCTAAGTTTAATTAAAGTAGAATTATTTTAAAAGTGTGCATCCATACTGGTAAGTTATATTTTGAAAGATGTTTTGAAGTAATTTGAAAGCAAAATGTTAATAATGTTTTAACGGGGACTGGAGTTAAATCATCACGAAGAATAATATTACAATTGTAAAAGTAAAAATTAAAACATGTAATTATTGTCATTGATCGGAAATTAGTTGACTTTTCAAGGGGAACAAACCAACTCCCGTTCAATGATCAATAATTGATAGAAATACGTAAATATGAAAGTGTTTCGTCTTTACTCGAGTTATAAATTAAAGCCAAACCGGCAATTCTAGTCAGGCCAAATATTTCCGCGAATAGTTGTTACTCAAAGAACTGATTCTCATGAAGCATTTTAGTCAATTCAATTTGGAGTAAAAATCAATTACTGTAGAGAAATCTTGTAAAACTCGAGTAATCGTCCCCGACACTATCATCTTTATGTATTTGAGTACTATATTATTTGTAGAAATTAAACATTGGAAATTGTCATTATGAAATCGAAATCAAAGTAAAGTTGAAATAAACATAGAAGATTATAAAAAAGATAAATAATGCAAACTTTGCAAAAACAAATCAAAGAGAACATAAAAATAATATAAAAATAAAATAGAAAATAATATAAATAAGATCAGTGAATGTACATGAAGATATAAAGGCCAGAAAGGTATTAAGTAACTTACATTCTTTCTAGTGGGGGAGTTGGCAGTGTGTTCTCTTCGTGTCTGACTCAGAAGTGTAGGGTGTCCGAAAATTCTTAGCGGCAGTAGGGGCTTTGAATTATATCAGTCGGCAAGACTTGGGTGAAGAAATTTATGGTAGTGGGTGGGACTTGGAATTCTTGAGGGATGTATTTTGTGGAGTTCTTATCTGAGAGAGACCGTCTGTTAAGATTTTTTTAAAAATACTAGTGAATGGAAATTAATTAATTTCTGGCTAATTGTCGTGTCGCAATGATTAAGAATTTAAGAAAGGAAAAAGGCATTTTCGCTATCCAAGAGCTAGTAGACAGTCTAAAGGCAGGAAATAGGCCCATTTTTTTAGTAACAGTATAGTAACAGTATATGTCTGAAGACAATTAGCTTTTTACAATATATACAATTGAGCAATTACACTATATACAAATCTTTCAACTGACAGTCATCCAACTTATACCGCCTTCTCAGGTTTAGGAATAAATTATCATATCCCTATCAGTTAAATGATTTAGAGTGAGTATTTAACGCCTGCTCTTTTAAGGCAATGGTTGATAAATTGAAAGGGAATTAGATTATTTTTGAGAATTTTGATAAGGATCAAAATTTCGCGTTGTGAATCTATTGTATCTGTGCATATAGTTTTAATTCGTTGTATTTGATTAATTATAGTATTGTTAATTACTTTTTTGGATATGTTGGAGTTCCAATTTATTAATTTGTTAGTATTGAAATTGAAGTTTCTTGTTTTGTCAAAAAGTAAAATTTTTTTGTAGTTAATGATTTGAAGATCTAGAAAGTCTATGCTATTTTGTGAATTATTAGTTTTATTAAGTTTAAGACAATTCGGATAAATGTCGGAGTTTTCAATTTTACCAAAATTATTAATTGTAATAAGGTCATCAATAAATCTGTAGGTGTGTTTGTAGTAATTTAACTCTTGTGGTTGTAGATTTTTTTGGAAGTTAAATTCTTTGACAAATAAAAAGATATTACAGATCGAGGTGCTGGAATGTAAGCCCATTGGCAATCCTCTGACTTGTTTAAAAAGTTGATTTTGAAACTTGATGTAGTTATGAAAAAGTGTGCATTTTAGGTAGGTTTTCCATTTGTCAAGAGTCATGATATTGAGTATATTAGGGAAAAGTTTTGGTAGATCAAGTAGACTGGTATAGATTTCTTCTAGAGGAAGTGAGGTATATAAGTTTTCAAAATCATAGCAGTTAATGTTTTGGATGTTAATGGTATTAATGACAGGAGTGTTATTATGAATGATCCAGCAATAGTTATGATTAGTGTTACAATCATTGAAAATAAATTTACAGATTTTATTAAGTTGAATTGAAAAATAATAGTCTATATTTTTCTTGTAATTATTAGTTCCATTAGCTATAAATCTAAATTTTAATGGTGTTTTATGGAATTTGGGAATCGCATAAAGATTAGTAAATCTGTTGTAGTTTGCATTGAAAGGAATATTGAGTTTCTTATGAAAAGTTTTAATCCTGTTTATTATAGATGTTTCTGTAAGGTTGACTGATTGATAAGTAGTTGCGTTGAGAAGTTCTTTATGAATAATCTCAGTGTAGAATTGTTTTCATATAATGCTAAAGTTATTAGTTGCTTTATCTATTTTTGTAATAGTAAAAAGCTGTTTTAATTTACTAATATCAGATGTAAGTTGCGACCAGTTCAGTGTACTTTTAAATTTGAGGTGACTGATTTCTGTGGATATGCGTTGAAGAATTTTAGCTTTCCATTTTAAGAAGGTATCTATGGGAAAATTCAGTTGATAGCTTGCTTTAACTATAAATTCGTTGATGTTGTTTTCAAAAGTCTTGTAACAGTAATTTGTAGTCATGTTTCTGACTGGTCTAAATTTTGTACCATAACTCATTAGTGTTTTTAGTTGATGGTTTTGTATGATATTCAGGTTGCCAGTAATTATGTGCTGGTGATGAGAATCTACGTAATTGCTGTAAATTGGTGTCTTACAATGTCATTCTGCAGTTTCATCTATTTCATGGTGGTTAGTAAGCAAGTTGCTTAAGGTCCTTTGATATTTAAATGCAATCATTGGTATAGTGTCAACTGCGGGGAAGTAATCTTTACAATCTCTGATGATTCTTGAGAAATGAATATTGTCAAACTGCGGATGCAGAAAATTGACTTTAAAATAAATTTTGCGTTGAGTGA
Organism: Stegodyphus dumicola; assembly: GCF_044657685.1. NCBI lineage: Eukaryota > Metazoa > Arthropoda > Arachnida > Araneae > Eresidae > Stegodyphus > Stegodyphus dumicola. Next base: position 179,945,106 of record NC_140773.1, read on the forward strand.
GACTATTAGAGAGTCTGAAAAGACTAAAATCAAGAATCATGTCTTTAATGATTTGTATGTCGTCGTAGCTTTCTTGAATGAATTTTTTTAGTTTGATAAGGAATTTATTAGTACAGAAGTGTAACCAGTTGAGAATTTCTTGGGAAAACAGTCTGAGTCAAAAAAACATTTCAATTGTTTTTTCAATGCAAGTGTATCCAAAGTGGATAAAAATCTCGCATTATTTTTTATTTTGCTTCCTCTTTTTCCTCTCTGCGTTTTGATGCTGTAGAGTTTAAATTGGCTGAAAATAGACTTCTTAGAAGTATCTCTATGACTATGTATATAAGTGTTAAGTCCATATGGATAAAGTGAACGTTGTTTTAGTATATAGAGAGATTCCTGAAAAATTCGTGTTTTGTGATTGGGTATTATATCTAGTATCTGAAGTTGAATAGAGTTGAAGTCATGGTGTTTAAAGTGTTCTAATTCTGCTGTATTAAGTTGTGATGGTGTACTTATTTTAATGTTATTTTTTTGTGCGTTGAATTTTTTGATTTGAGCTCTATGGTTATTGATTCGAAAGTTAAGATTGTTTTTAGTCTGTCCTATATATTTAATATGTCAAGTACCGCATGTAATCATGTAAATACAGTTAAATGTTTTTCATAGAAATTGTTTTTTGGGTTTACCTGTAGCAGGCATGGCGTTAAATTTTCAAGTTTGTCATCTAGTGGAATGACATTTAGTGATTTCAATATGAGTTAAACTAGCAAGATATAAAAGTAAGGAGGCTGCTAACCTTCAATACAGTAAAGTTTTTGTATAAGAACTTTAAAACTTAAAAAGGTTGGAGATAATATATAAAGTGGGTACATTAGGTAAGAGATAAATAGCGCTAATAGTAGCTGCTATTTAGCATATCAAATGTTGTATGAACTTAAATCCATTTAGTGCGAATACAAGTTATTATTACTTGCGCAATTGCTGCAAAGTTAGTTAATAATAATTTATTTCCTAAACCGTATTGATTAATTGATTATATTATCTCCTAAGTTTAATTAAAGTAGAATTATTTTAAAAGTGTGCATCCATACTGGTAAGTTATATTTTGAAAGATGTTTTGAAGTAATTTGAAAGCAAAATGTTAATAATGTTTTAACGGGGACTGGAGTTAAATCATCACGAAGAATAATATTACAATTGTAAAAGTAAAAATTAAAACATGTAATTATTGTCATTGATCGGAAATTAGTTGACTTTTCAAGGGGAACAAACCAACTCCCGTTCAATGATCAATAATTGATAGAAATACGTAAATATGAAAGTGTTTCGTCTTTACTCGAGTTATAAATTAAAGCCAAACCGGCAATTCTAGTCAGGCCAAATATTTCCGCGAATAGTTGTTACTCAAAGAACTGATTCTCATGAAGCATTTTAGTCAATTCAATTTGGAGTAAAAATCAATTACTGTAGAGAAATCTTGTAAAACTCGAGTAATCGTCCCCGACACTATCATCTTTATGTATTTGAGTACTATATTATTTGTAGAAATTAAACATTGGAAATTGTCATTATGAAATCGAAATCAAAGTAAAGTTGAAATAAACATAGAAGATTATAAAAAAGATAAATAATGCAAACTTTGCAAAAACAAATCAAAGAGAACATAAAAATAATATAAAAATAAAATAGAAAATAATATAAATAAGATCAGTGAATGTACATGAAGATATAAAGGCCAGAAAGGTATTAAGTAACTTACATTCTTTCTAGTGGGGGAGTTGGCAGTGTGTTCTCTTCGTGTCTGACTCAGAAGTGTAGGGTGTCCGAAAATTCTTAGCGGCAGTAGGGGCTTTGAATTATATCAGTCGGCAAGACTTGGGTGAAGAAATTTATGGTAGTGGGTGGGACTTGGAATTCTTGAGGGATGTATTTTGTGGAGTTCTTATCTGAGAGAGACCGTCTGTTAAGATTTTTTTAAAAATACTAGTGAATGGAAATTAATTAATTTCTGGCTAATTGTCGTGTCGCAATGATTAAGAATTTAAGAAAGGAAAAAGGCATTTTCGCTATCCAAGAGCTAGTAGACAGTCTAAAGGCAGGAAATAGGCCCATTTTTTTAGTAACAGTATAGTAACAGTATATGTCTGAAGACAATTAGCTTTTTACAATATATACAATTGAGCAATTACACTATATACAAATCTTTCAACTGACAGTCATCCAACTTATACCGCCTTCTCAGGTTTAGGAATAAATTATCATATCCCTATCAGTTAAATGATTTAGAGTGAGTATTTAACGCCTGCTCTTTTAAGGCAATGGTTGATAAATTGAAAGGGAATTAGATTATTTTTGAGAATTTTGATAAGGATCAAAATTTCGCGTTGTGAATCTATTGTATCTGTGCATATAGTTTTAATTCGTTGTATTTGATTAATTATAGTATTGTTAATTACTTTTTTGGATATGTTGGAGTTCCAATTTATTAATTTGTTAGTATTGAAATTGAAGTTTCTTGTTTTGTCAAAAAGTAAAATTTTTTTGTAGTTAATGATTTGAAGATCTAGAAAGTCTATGCTATTTTGTGAATTATTAGTTTTATTAAGTTTAAGACAATTCGGATAAATGTCGGAGTTTTCAATTTTACCAAAATTATTAATTGTAATAAGGTCATCAATAAATCTGTAGGTGTGTTTGTAGTAATTTAACTCTTGTGGTTGTAGATTTTTTTGGAAGTTAAATTCTTTGACAAATAAAAAGATATTACAGATCGAGGTGCTGGAATGTAAGCCCATTGGCAATCCTCTGACTTGTTTAAAAAGTTGATTTTGAAACTTGATGTAGTTATGAAAAAGTGTGCATTTTAGGTAGGTTTTCCATTTGTCAAGAGTCATGATATTGAGTATATTAGGGAAAAGTTTTGGTAGATCAAGTAGACTGGTATAGATTTCTTCTAGAGGAAGTGAGGTATATAAGTTTTCAAAATCATAGCAGTTAATGTTTTGGATGTTAATGGTATTAATGACAGGAGTGTTATTATGAATGATCCAGCAATAGTTATGATTAGTGTTACAATCATTGAAAATAAATTTACAGATTTTATTAAGTTGAATTGAAAAATAATAGTCTATATTTTTCTTGTAATTATTAGTTCCATTAGCTATAAATCTAAATTTTAATGGTGTTTTATGGAATTTGGGAATCGCATAAAGATTAGTAAATCTGTTGTAGTTTGCATTGAAAGGAATATTGAGTTTCTTATGAAAAGTTTTAATCCTGTTTATTATAGATGTTTCTGTAAGGTTGGCTGATTGATAAGTAGTTGCGTTGAGAAGTTCTTTATGAATAATCTCAGTGTAGAATTGTTTTCATATAATGCTAAAGTTATTAGTTGCTTTATCTATTTTTGTAATAGTAAAAAGCTGTTTTAATTTACTAATATCAGATGTAAGTTGCGACCAGTTCAGTGTACTTTTAAATTTGAGGTGACTGATTTCTGTGGATATGCGTTGAAGAATTTTAGCTTTCCATTTTAAGAAGGTATCTATGGGAAAATTCAGTTGATAGCTTGCTTTAACTATAAATTCGTTGATGTTGTTTTCGAAAGTCTTGTAACAGTAATTTGTAGTCATGTTTCTGACTGGTCTAAATTTTGTACCATAACTCATTAGTGTTTTTAGTTGATGGTTTTGTATGATATTCAGGTTGCCAGTAATTATGTGCTGGTGATGAGAATCTACGTAATTGCTGTAAATTGGTGTCTTACAATGTCATTCTGCAGTTTCATCTATTTCATGGTGGTTAGTAAGCAAGTTGCTTAAGGTCCTTTGATATTTAAATGCAATCATTGGTATAGTGTCAACTGCGGGGAAGTAATCTTTACAATCTCTGATGATTCTTGAGAAATGAATATTGTCAAACTGCGGATGCAGAAAATTGACTTTAAAATAAATTTTGCGTTGAGTGAGACTATTAGAGAGTCTGAAAAGACTAAAATCAAGAATCATGTCTTTAATGATTTGTATGTCGTCGTAGCTTTCTTGAATGAATTTTTTTAGTTTGATAAGGAATTTATTAGTACAGGAGTGTAACCAGTTGAGAAGTTTCTTGGGAAAACAGTCTGAGTCAAAAAAACATTTCAATTGTTTTTTCAATGCAAGTGTATCCAAAGTGGATAAAAATCTCGCATTATTTTTTATTTTGCTTCCTCTTTTTCCTCTCTGCGTTTTGATGCTGTAGAGTTTAAATTGGCTGAAAATAGACTTCTTAGAAGTATCTCTATGACTATGTATATAAGTGTTAAGTCCATATGGATAAAGTGAACGTTGTTTTAGTATATAGAGAGATTCCTGAAAAATTCGTGTTTTGTGATTGGGTATTATATCTAGTATCTGAAGTTGAATAGAGTTGAAGTCATGGTGTTTAAAGTGTTCTAATTCTGCTGTATTAAGTTGTGATGGTGTACTTATTTTAATGTTATTTTTTTGTGCGTTGAATTTTTTGATTTGAGCTCTATGGTTATTGATTCGAAAGTTAAGATTGTTTTTAGTCTGTCCTATATATTTAATATGTCAAGTACCGCATGTAATCATGTAAATACAGTTAAATGTTTTTCATAGAAATTGTTTTTTGGGTTTACCTGTAGCAGGCATGGCGTTAAATTTTCAAGTTTGTCATCTAGTGGAATGACATTTAGTGATTTCAATATGAGTTAAACTAGCAAGATATAAAAGTAAGGAGGCTGCTAACCTTCAATACAGTAAAGTTTTTGTATAAGAACTTTAAAACTTAAAAAGGTTGGAGATAATATATAAAGTGGGTACATTAGGTAAGAGATAAATAGCGCTAATAGTAGCTGCTATTTAGCATATCAAATGTTGTATGAACTTAAATCCATTTAGTGCGAATACAAGTTATTATTACTTGCGCAATTGCTGCAAAGTTAGTTAATAATAATTTATTTCCTAAACCGTATTGATTAATTGATTATATTATCTCCTAAGTTTAATTAAAGTAGAATTATTTTAAAAGTGTGCATCCATACTGGTAAGTTATATTTTGAAAGATGTTTTGAAGTAATTTGAAAGCAAAATGTTAATAATGTTTTAACGGGGACTGGAGTTAAATCATCACGAAGAATAATATTACAATTGTAAAAGTAAAAATTAAAACATGTAATTATTGTCATTGATCGGAAATTAGTTGACTTTTCAAGGGGAACAAACCAACTCCCGTTCAATGATCAATAATTGATAGAAATACGTAAATATGAAAGTGTTTCGTCTTTACTCGAGTTATAAATTAAAGCCAAACCGGCAATTCTAGTCAGGCCAAATATTTCCGCGAATAGTTGTTACTCAAAGAACTGATTCTCATGAAGCATTTTAGTCAATTCAATTTGGAGTAAAAATCAATTACTGTAGAGAAATCTTGTAAAACTCGAGTAATCGTCCCCGACACTATCATCTTTATGTATTTGAGTACTATATTATTTGTAGAAATTAAACATTGGAAATTGTCATTATGAAATCGAAATCAAAGTAAAGTTGAAATAAACATAGAAGATTATAAAAAAGATAAATAATGCAAACTTTGCAAAAACAAATCAAAGAGAACATAAAAATAATATAAAAATAAAATAGAAAATAATATAAATAAGATCAGTGAATGTACATGAAGATATAAAGGCCAGAAAGGTATTAAGTAACTTACATTCTTTCTAGTGGGGGAGTTGGCAGTGTGTTCTCTTCGTGTCTGACTCAGAAGTGTAGGGTGTCCGAAAATTCTTAGCGGCAGTAGGGGCTTTGAATTATATCAGTCGGCAAGACTTGGGTGAAGAAATTTATGGTAGTGGGTGGGACTTGGAATTCTTGAGGGATGTATTTTGTGGAGTTCTTATCTGAGAGAGACCGTCTGTTAAGATTTTTTTAAAAATACTAGTGAATGGAAATTAATTAATTTCTGGCTAATTGTCGTGTCGCAATGATTAAGAATTTAAGAAAGGAAAAAGGCATTTTCGCTATCCAAGAGCTAGTAGACAGTCTAAAGGCAGGAAATAGGCCCATTTTTTTAGTAACAGTATAGTAACAGTATATGTCTGAAGACAATTAGCTTTTTACAATATATACATTCGAGTAATTACACTATATACAAATCTTTCAACTGACAGTCATCCAACTTATACCGCCTTCTCAGGTTTAGGAATAAATTATCATATCCCTATCAGTTAAATGATTTAGAGTGAGTATTTAACGCCTGCTCTTTTAAGGCAATGGTTGATAAATTGAAAGGGAATTAGATTATTTTTGAGAATTTTGATAAGGATCAAAATTTCGCGTTGTGAATCTATTGTATCTGTGCATATAGTTTTAATTCGTTGTATTTGATTAATTATAGTATTGTTAATTACTTTTTTGGATATGTTGGAGTTCCAATTTATTAATTTGTTAGTATTGAAATTGAAGTTTCTTGTTTTGTCAAAAAGTAAAATTTTTTTTGTAGTTAATGATTTGAAGATCTAGAAAGTCTATGCTATTTTGTGAATTATTAGTTTTATTAAGTTTAAGACAATTCGGATAAATGTCGGAGTTTTCAATTTTACCAAAATTATTAATTGTAATAAGGTCATCAATAAATCTGTAGGTGTGTTTGTAGTAATTTAACTCTTGTGGTTGTAGATTTTTTTGGAAGTTAAATTCTTTGACAAATAAAAAGATATTACAGATCGAGGTGCTGGAATGTAAGCCCATTGGCAATCCTCTGACTTGTTTAAAAAGTTGATTTTGAAACTTGATGTAGTTATGAAAAAGTGTGCATTTTAGGTAGGTTTTCCATTTGTCAAGAGTCATGATATTGAGTATATTAGGGAAAAGTTTTGGTAGATCAAGTAGACTGGTATAGATTTCTTCTAGAGGAAGTGAGGTATATAAGTTTTCAAAATCATAGCAGTTAATGTTTTGGATGTTAATGGTATTAATGACAGGAGTGTTATTATGAATGATCCAGCAATAGTTATGATTAGTGTTACAATCATTGAAAATAAATTTACAGATTTTATTAAGTTGAATTGAAAAATAATAGTCTATATTTTTCTTGTAATTATTAGTTCCATTAGCTATAAATCTAAATTTTAATGGTGTTTTATGGAATTTGGGAATCGCATAAAGATTAGTAAATCTGTTGTAGTTTGCATTGAAAGGAATATTGAGTTTCTTATGAAAAGTTTTAATCCTGTTTATTATAGATGTTTCTGTAAGGTTGGCTGATTGATAAGTAGTTGCGTTGAGAAGTTCTTTATGAATAATCTCAGTGTAGAATTGTTTTCATATAATGCTAAAGTTATTAGTTGCTTTATCTATTTTTGTAATAGTAAAAAGCTGTTTTAATTTACTAATATCAGATGTAAGTTGCGACCAGTTCAGTGTACTTTTAAATTTGAGGTGACTGATTTCTGTGGATATGCGTTGAAGAATTTTAGCTTTCCATTTTAAGAAGGTATCTATGGGAAAATTCAGTTGATAGCTTGCTTTAACTATAAATTCGTTGATGTTGTTTTCGAAAGTCTTGTAACAGTAATTTGTAGTCATGTTTCTGACTGGTCTAAATTTTGTACCATAACTCATTAGTGTTTTTAGTTGATGGTTTTGTATGATATTCAGGTTGCCAGTAATTATGTGCTGGTGATGAGAATCTACGTAATTGCTGTAAATTGGTGTCTTACAATGTCATTCTGCAGTTTCATCTATTTCATGGTGGTTAGTAAGCAAGTTGCTTAAGGTCCTTTGATATTTAAATGCAATCATTGGTATAGTGTCAACTGCGGGGAAGTAATCTTTACAATCTCTGATGATTCTTGAGAAATGAATATTGTCAAACTGCGGATGCAGAAAATTGACTTTAAAATAAATTTTGCGTTGAGTGAGACTATTAGAGAGTCTGAAAAGACTAAAATCAAGAATCATGTCTTTAATGATTTGTATGTCGTCGTAGCTTTCTTGAATGAATTTTTTTAGTTTGATAAGGAATTTATTAGTACAGGAGTGTAACCAGTTGAGAAGTTTCTTGGGAAAACAGTCTGAGTCAAAAAAACATTTCAATTGTTTTTTCAATGCAAGTGTATCCAAAGTGGATAAAAATCTCGCATTATTTTTTATTTTGCTTCCTCTTTTTCCTCTCTGCGTTTTGATGCTGTAGAGTTTAAATTGGCTGAAAATAGACTTCTTAGAAGTATCTCTATGACTATGTATATAAGTGTTAAGTCCATATGGATAAAGTGAACGTTGTTTTAGTATATAGAGAGATTCCTGAAAAATTCGTGTTTTGTGATTGGGTATTATATCTAGTATCTGAAGTTGAATAGAGTTGAAGTCATGGTGTTTAAAGTGTTCTAATTCTGCTGTATTAAGTTGTGATGGTGTACTTATTTTAATGTTATTTTTTTGTGCGTTGAATTTTTTGATTTGAGCTCTATGGTTATTGATTCGAAAGTTAAGATTGTTTTTAGTCTGTCCTATATATTTAATATGTCAAGTACCGCATGTAATCATGTAAATACAGTTAAATGTTTTTCATAGAAATTGTTTTTTGGGTTTACCTGTAGCAGGCATGGCGTTAAATTTTCAAGTTTGTCATCTAGTGGAATGACATTTAGTGATTTCAATATGAGTTAAACTAGCAAGATATAAAAGTAAGGAGGCTGCTAACCTTCAATACAGTAAAGTTTTTGTATAAGAACTTTAAAACTTAAAAAGGTTGGAGATAATATATAAAGTGGGTACATTAGGTAAGAGATAAATAGCGCTAATAGTAGCTGCTATTTAGCATATCAAATGTTGTATGAACTTAAATCCATTTAGTGCGAATACAAGTTATTATTACTTGCGCAATTGCTGCAAAGTTAGTTAATAATAATTTATTTCCTAAACCGTATTGATTAATTGATTATATTATCTCCTAAGTTTAATTAAAGTAGAATTATTTTAAAAGTGTGCATCCATACTGGTAAGTTATATTTTGAAAGATGTTTTGAAGTAATTTGAAAGCAAAATGTTAATAATGTTTTAACGGGGACTGGAGTTAAATCATCACGAAGAATAATATTACAATTGTAAAAGTAAAAATTAAAACATGTAATTATTGTCATTGATCGGAAATTAGTTGACTTTTCAAGGGGAACAAACCAACTCCCGTTCAATGATCAATAATTGATAGAAATACGTAAATATGAAAGTGTTTCGTCTTTACTCGAGTTATAAATTAAAGCCAAACCGGCAATTCTAGTCAGGCCAAATATTTCCGCGAATAGTTGTTACTCAAAGAACTGATTCTCATGAAGCATTTTAGTCAATTCAATTTGGAGTAAAAATCAATTACTGTAGAGAAATCTTGTAAAACTCGAGTAATCGTCCCCGACACTGTCATCTTTATGTATTTGAGTACTATATTATTTGTAGAAATTAAACATTGGAAATTGTCATTATGAAATCGAAATCAAAGTAAAGTTGAAATAAACATAGAAGATTATAAAAAAGATAAATAATGCAAACTTTGCAAAAACAAATCAAAGAGAACATAAAAATAATATAAAAATAAAATAGAAAATAATATAAATAAGATCAGTGAATGTACATGAAGATATAAAGGCCAGAAAGGTATTAAGTAACTTACATTCTTTCTAGTGGGGGAGTTGGCAGTGTGTTCTCTTCGTGTCTGACTCAGAAGTGTAGGGTGTCCGAAAATTCTTAGCGGCAGTAGGGGCTTTGAATTATATCAGTCGGCAAGACTTGGGTGAAGAAATTTATGGTAGTGGGTGGGACTTGGAATTCTTGAGGGATGTATTTTGTGGAGTTCTTATCTGAGAGAGACCGTGTGTTAAGATTTTTTTTAAAATACTAGTGAATGGAAATTAATTAATTTCTGGCTAATTGTCGTGTCGCAATGATTAAGAATTTAAGAAAGGAAAAAGGCATTTTCGCTATCCAAGAGCTAGTAGACAGTCTAAAGGCAGGAAATAGGCCCATTTTTTTAGTAACAGTATAGTAACAGTATATGTCTGAAGACAATTAGCTTTTTACAATATATACATTCGAGTAATTACACTATATACAAATCTTTCAACTGACAGTCATCCAACTTATACCGCCTTCTCAGGTTTAGGAATAAATTATCATATCCCTATCAGTTAAATGATTTAGAGTGAGTATTTAACGCCTGCTCTTTTAAGGCAATGGTTGATAAATTGAAAGGGAATTAGATTATTTTTGAGAATTTCTGTAAGGATCAAAATTTCGCGTTGTAAATCTATTGTATCTGTGCATATAGTTTTAATTCGTTGTATTTGATTAATTATAGTATTGTTAATTACTTTTTTGGATATGTTGGAGTTCCAATTTATTAATTTGTTAGTATTGAAATTGAAGTTTCTTGTTTTGTCAAAAAGTAAAATTTTTTTGTAGTTAATGATTTGAAGATCTAGAAAGTGTATGCTATTTTGTGAATTATTAGTTTTATTAAGTTTAAGACAATTCGGATAAATGTCGGAGTTTTCAATTTTACCAAAATTATTAATTGTAATAAGGTCATCAATAAATCTGTAGGTGTGTTTGTAGTAATTTAACTCTTGTGGTTGTAGATTTTTTTGGAAGTTAAATTCTTTGACAAATAAAAAGATATTACAGATCGAGGTGCTGGAATGTAAGCCCATTGGCAATCCTCTGACTTGTTTAAAAAGTTGATTTTGAAACTTGATGTAGTTATGAAAAAGTGTGCATTTTAGGTAGGTTTTCCATTTGTCAAGAGTCATGATATTGAGTATATTAGGGAAAAGTTTTGGTAGATCAAGTAGACTGGTATAGATTTCTTCTAGAGGAAGTGAGGTATATAAGTTTTCAAAATCATAGCAGTTAATGTTTTGGATGTTAATGGTATTAATGACAGGAGTGTTATTATGAATGATCCAGCAATAGTTATGATTAGTGTTACAATCATTGAAAATAAATTTACAGATTTTATTAAGTTGAATTGAAAAATAATAGTCTATATTTTTCTTGTAATTATTAGTTCCATTAGCTATAAATCTAAATTTTAATGGTGTTTTATGGAATTTGGGAATCGCATAAAGATTAGTAAATCTGTTGTAGTTTGCATTGAAAGGAATATTGAGTTTCTTATGAAAAGTTTTAATCCTGTTTATTATAGATGTTTCTGTAAGGTTGGCTGATTGATAAGTAGTTGCGTTGAGAAGTTCTTTATGAATAATCTCAGTGTAGAATTGTTTTCATATAATGCTAAAGTTATTAGTTGCTTTATCTATTTTTGTAATAGTAAAAAGCTGTTTTAATTTACTAATATCAGATGTAAGTTGCGACCAGTTCAGTGTACTTTTAAATTTGAGGTGACTGATTTCTGTGGATATGCGTTGAAGAATTTTAGCTTTCCATTTTAAGAAGGTATCTATGGGAAAATTCAGTTGATAGCTTGCTTTAACTATAAATTCGTTGATGTTGTTTTCGAAAGTCTTGTAACAGTAATTTGTAGTCATGTTTCTGACTGGTCTAAATTTTGTACCATAACTCATTAGTGTTTTTAGTTGATGGTTTTGTATGATATTCAGGTTGCCAGTAATTATGTGCTGGTGATGAGAATCTACGTAATTGCTGTAAATTGGTGTCTTACAATGTCATTCTGCAGTTTCATCTATTTCATGGTGGTTAGTAAGCAAGTTGCTTAAGGTCCTTTGATATTTAAATGCAATCATTGGTATAGTGTCAACTGCGGGGAAGTAATCTTTACAATCTCTGATGATTCTTGAGAAATGAATATTGTCAAACTGCGGATGCAGAAAATTGACTTTAAAATAAATTTTGCGTTGAGTGAGACTATTAGAGAGTCTGAAAAGACTAAAATCAAGAATCATGTCTTTAATGATTTGTATGTCGTCGTAGCTTTCTTGAATGAATTTTTTTAGTTTGATAAGGAATTTATTAGTACAGGAGTGTAACCAGTTGAGAAGTTTCTTGGGAAAACAGTCTGAGTCAAAAAAACATTTCAATTGTTTTTTCAATGCAAGTGTATCCAAAGTGGATAAAAATCTCGCATTATTTTTTATTTTGCTTCCTCTTTTTCCTCTCTGCGTTTTGATGCTGTAGAGTTTAAATTGGCTGAAAATAGACTTCTTAGAAGTATCTCTATGACTATGTATATAAGTGTTAAGTCCATATGGATAAAGTGAACGTTGTTTTAGTATATAGAGAGATTCCTGAAAAATTCGTGTTTTGTGATTGGGTATTATATCTAGTATCTGAAGTTGAATAGAGTTGAAGTCATGGTGTTTAAAGTGTTCTAATTCTGCTGTATTAAGTTGTGATGGTGTACTTATTTTAATGTTATTTTTTTGTGCGTTGAATTTTTTGATTTGAGCTCTATGGTTATTGATTCGAAAGTTAAGATTGTTTTTAGTCTGTCCTATATATTTAATATGTCAAGTACCGCATGTAATCATGTAAATACAGTTAAATGTTTTTCATAGAAATTGTTTTTTGGGTTTACCTGTAGCAGGCATGGCGTTAAATTTTCAAGTTTGTCATCTAGTGGAATGACATTTAGTGATTTCAATATGAGTTAAACTAGCAAGATATAAAAGTAAGGAGGCTGCTAACCTTCAATACAGTAAAGTTTTTGTATAAGAACTTTAAAACTTAAAAAGGTTGGAGATAATATATAAAGTGGGTACATTAGGTAAGAGATAAATAGCGCTAATAGTAGCTGCTATTTAGCATATCAAATGTTGTATGAACTTAAATCCATTTAGTGCGAATACAAGTTATTATTACTTGCGCAATTGCTGCAAAGTTAGTTAATAATAATTTATTTCCTAAACCGTATTGATTAATTGATTATATTATCTCCTAAGTTTAATTAAAGTAGAATTATTTTAAAAGTGTGCATCCATACTGGTAAGTTATATTTTGAAAGATGTTTTGAAGTAATTTGAAAGCAAAATGTTAATAATGTTTTAACGGGGACTGGAGTTAAATCATCACGAAGAATAATATTACAATTGTAAAAGTAAAAATTAAAACATGTAATTATTGTCATTGATCGGAAATTAGTTGACTTTTCAAGGGGAACAAACCAACTCCCGTTCAATGATCAATAATTGATAGAAATACGTAAATATGAAAGTGTTTCGTCTTTACTCGAGTTATAAATTAAAGCCAAACCGGCAATTCTAGTCAGGCCAAATATTTCCGCGAATAGTTGTTACTCAAAGAACTGATTCTCATGAAGCATTTTAGTCAATTCAATTTGGAGTAAAAATCAATTACTGTAGAGAAATCTTGTAAAACTCGAGTAATCGTCCCCGACACTGTCATCTTTATGTATTTGAGTACTATATTATTTGTAGAAATTAAACATTGGAAATTGTCATTATGAAATCGAAATCAAAGTAAAGTTGAAATAAACATAGAAGATTATAAAAAAGATAAATAATGCAAACTTTGCAAAAACAAATCAAAGAGAACATAAAAATAATATAAAAATAAAATAGAAAATAATATAAATAAGATCAGTGAATGTACATGAAGATATAAAGGCCAGAAAGGTATTAAGTAACTTACATTCTTTCTAGTGGGGGAGTTGGCAGTGTGTTCTCTTCGTGTCTGACTCAGAAGTGTAGGGTGTCCGAAAATTCTTAGCGGCAGTAGGGGCTTTGAATTATATCAGTCGGCAAGACTTGGGTGAAGAAATTTATGGTAGTGGGTGGGACTTGGAATTCTTGAGGGATGTATTTTGTGGAGTTCTTATCTGAGAGAGACCGTCTGTTAAGATTTTTTTTAAAATACTAGTGAATGGAAATTAATTAATTTCTGGCTAATTGTCGTGTCGCAATGATTAAGAATTTAAGAAAGGAAAAAGGCATTTTCGCTATCCAAGAGCTAGTAGACAGTCTAAAGGCAGGAAATAGGCCCATTTTTTTAGTAACAGTATAGTAACAGTATATGTCTGAAGACAATTAGCTTTTTACAATATATACATTCGAGTAATTACACTATATACAAATCTTTCAACTGACAGTCATCCAACTTATACCGCCTTCTCAGGTTTAGGAATAAATTATCATATCCCTATCAGTTAAATGATTTAGAGTGAGTATTTAACGCCTGCTCTTTTAAGGCAATGGTTGATAAATTGAAAGGGAATTAGATTATTTTTGAGAATTTCTGTAAGGATCAAAATTTCGCGTTGTAAATCTATTGTATCTGTGCATATAGTTTTAATTCGTTGTATTTGATTAATTATAGTATTGTTAATTACTTTTTTGGATATGTTGGAGTTCCAATTTATTAATTTGTTAGTATTGAAATTGAAGTTTCTTGTTTTGTCAAAAAGTAAAATTTTTTTGTAGTTAATGATTTGAAGATCTAGAAAGTGTATGCTATTTTGTGAATTATTAGTTTTATTAAGTTTAAGACAATTCGGATAAATGTCGGAGTTTTCAATTTTACCAAAATTATTAATTGTAATAAGGTCATCAATAAATCTGTAGGTGTGTTTGTAGTAATTTAACTCTTGTGGTTGTAGATTTTTTTGGAAGTTAAATTCTTTGACAAATAAAAAGATATTACAGATCGAGGTGCTGGAATGTAAGCCCATTGGCAATCCTCTGACTTGTTTAAAAAGTTGATTTTGAAACTTGATGTAGTTATGAAAAAGTGTGCATTTTAGGTAGGTTTTCCATTTGTCAAGAGTCATGATATTGAGTATATTAGGGAAAAGTTTTGGTAGATCAAGTAGACTGGTATAGATTTCTTCTAGAGGAAGTGAGGTATATAAGTTTTCAAAATCATAGCAGTTAATGTTTTGGATGTTAATGGTATGAATGGTATTAATGACAGGAGTGTTATTATGAATGATCCAGCAATAGTTATGATTAGTGTTACAATCATTGAAAATAAATTTACAGATTTTATTAAGTTGAATTGAAAAATAATAGTCTATATTTTTCTTGTAATTATTAGTTCCATTAGCTATAAATCTAAATTTTAATGGTGTTTTATGGAATTTGGGAATCGCATAAAGATTAGTAAATCTGTTGTAGTTTGCATTGAAAGGAATATTGAGTTTCTTATGAAAAGTTTTAATCCTGTTTATTATAGATGTTTCTGTAAGGTTGGCTGATTGATAAGTAGTTGCGTTGAGAAGTTCTTTATGAATAATCTCAGTGTAGAATTGTTTTCATATAATGCTAAAGTTATTAGTTGCTTTATCTATTTTTGTAATAGTAAAAAGCTGTTTTAATTTACTAATATCAGATGTAAGTTGCGACCAGTTCAGTGTACTTTTAAATTTGAGGTGACTGATTTCTGTGGATATGCGTTGAAGAATTTTAGCTTTCCATTTTAAGAAGGTATCTATGGGAAAATTCAGTTGATAGCTTGCTTTAACTATAAATTCGTTGATGTTGTTTTCGAAAGTCTTGTAACAGTAATTTGTAGTCATGTTTCTGACTGGTCTAAATTTTGTACCATAACTCATTAGTGTTTTTAGTTGATGGTTTTGTATGATATTCAGGTTGCCAGTAATTATGTGCTGGTGATGAGAATCTACGTAATTGCTGTAAATTGGTGTCTTACAATGTCATTCTGCAGTTTCATCTATTTCATGGTGGTTAGTAAGCAAGTTGCTTAAGGTCCTTTGATATTTAAATGCAATCATTGGTATAGTGTCAACTGCGGGGAAGTAATCTTTACAATCTCTGATGATTCTTGAGAAATGAATATTGTCAAACTGCGGATGCAGAAAATTGACTTTAAAATAAATTTTGCGTTGAGTGAGACTATTAGAGAGTCTGAAAAGACTAAAATCAAGAATCATGTCTTTAATGATTTGTATGTCGTCGTAGCTTTCTTGAATGAATTTTTTTAGTTTGATAAGGAATTTATTAGTACAGGAGTGTAACCAGTTGAGAAGTTTCTTGGGAAAACAGTCTGAGTCAAAAAAACATTTCAATTGTTTTTTCAATGCAAGTGTATCCAAAGTGGATAAAAATCTCGCATTATTTTTTATTTTGCTTCCTCTTTTTCCTCTCTGCGTTTTGATGCTGTAGAGTTTAAATTGGCTGAAAATAGACTTCTTAGAAGTATCTCTATGACTATGTATATAAGTGTTAAGTCCATATGGATAAAGTGAACGTTGTTTTAGTATATAGAGAGATTCCTGAAAAATTCGTGTTTTGTGATTGGGTATTATATCTAGTATCTGAAGTTGAATAGAGTTGAAGTCATGGTGTTTAAAGTGTTCTAATTCTGCTGTATTAAGTTGTGATGGTGTACTTATTTTAATGTTATTTTTTTGTGCGTTGAATTTTTTGATTTGAGCTCTATGGTTATTGATTCGAAAGTTAAGATTGTTTTTAGTCTGTCCTATATATTTAATATGTCAAGTACCGCATGTAATCATGTAAATACAGTTAAATGTTTTTCATAGAAATTGTTTTTTGGGTTTACCTGTAGCAGGCATGGCGTTAAATTTTCAAGTTTGTCATCTAGTGGAATGACATTTAGTGATTTCAATATGAGTTAAACTAGCAAGATATAAAAGTAAGGAGGCTGCTAACCTTCAATACAGTAAAGTTTTTGTATAAGAACTTTAAAACTTAAAAAGGTTGGAGATAATATATAAAGTGGGTACATTAGGTAAGAGATAAATAGCGCTAATAGTAGCTGCTATTTAGCATATCAAATGTTGTATGAACTTAAATCCATTTAGTGCGAATACAAGTTATTATTACTTGCGCAATTGCTGCAAAGTTAGTTAATAATAATTTATTTCCTAAACCGTATTGATTAATTGATTATATTATCTCCTAAGTTTAATTAAAGTAGAATTATTTTAAAAGTGTGCATCCATACTGGTAAGTTATATTTTGAAAGATGTTTTGAAGTAATTTGAAAGCAAAATGTTAATAATGTTTTAACGGGGACTGGAGTTAAATCATCACGAAGAATAATATTACAATTGTAAAAGTAAAAATTAAAACATGTAATTATTGTCATTGATCGGAAATTAGTTGACTTTTCAAGGGGAACAAACCAACTCCCGTTCAATGATCAATAATTGATAGAAATACGTAAATATGAAAGTGTTTCGTCTTTACTCGAGTTATAAATTAAAGCCAAACCGGCAATTCTAGTCAGGCCAAATATTTCCGCGAATAGTTGTTACTCAAAGAACTGATTCTCATGAAGCATTTTAGTCAATTCAATTTGGAGTAAAAATCAATTACTGTAGAGAAATCTTGTAAAACTCGAGTAATCGTCCCCGACACTATCATCTTTATGTATTTGAGTACTATATTATTTGTAGAAATTAAACATTGGAAATTGTCATTATGAAATCGAAATCAAAGTAAAGTTGAAATAAACATAGAAGATTATAAAAAAGATAAATAATGCAAACTTTGCAAAAACAAATCAAAGAGAACATAAAAATAATATAAAAATAAAATAGAAAATAATATAAATAAGATCAGTGAATGTACATGAAGATATAAAGGCCAGAAAGGTATTAAGTAACTTACATTCTTTCTAGTGGGGGAGTTGGCAGTGTGTTCTCTTCGTGTCTGACTCAGAAGTGTAGGGTGTCCGAAAATTCTTAGCGGCAGTAGGGGCTTTGAATTATATCAGTCGGCAAGACTTGGGTGAAGAAATTTATGGTAGTGGGTGGGACTTGGAATTCTTGAGGGATGTATTTTGTGGAGTTCTTATCTGAGAGAGACCGTCTGTTAAGATTTTTTTAAAAATACTAGTGAATGGAAATTAATTAATTTCTGGCTAATTGTCGTGTCGCAATGATTAAGAATTTAAGAAAGGAAAAAGGCATTTTCGCTATCCAAGAGCTAGTAGACAGTCTAAAGGCAGGAAATAGGCCCATTTTTTTAGTAACAGTATAGTAACAGTATATGTCTGAAGACAATTAGCTTTTTACAATATATACAATTGAGCAATTACACTATATACAAATCTTTCAACTGACAGTCATCCAACTTATACCGCCTTCTCAGGTTTAGGAATAAATTATCATATCCCTATCAGTTAAATGATTTAGAGTGAGTATTTAACGCCTGCTCTTTTAAGGCAATGGTTGATAAATTGAAAGGGAATTAGATTATTTTTGAGAATTTTGATAAGGATCAAAATTTCGCGTTGTGAATCTATTGTATCTGTGCATATAGTTTTAATTCGTTGTATTTGATTAATTATAGTATTGTTAATTACTTTTTTGGATATGTTGGAGTTCCAATTTATTAATTTGTTAGTATTGAAATTGAAGTTTCTTGTTTTGTCAAAAAGTAAAATTTTTTTGTAGTTAATGATTTGAAGATCTAGAAAGTCTATGCTATTTTGTGAATTATTAGTTTTATTAAGTTTAAGACAATTCGGATAAATGTCGGAGTTTTCAATTTTACCAAAATTATTAATTGTAATAAGGTCATCAATAAATCTGTAGGTGTGTTTGTAGTAATTTAACTCTTGTGGTTGTAGATTTTTTTGGAAGTTAAATTCTTTGACAAATAAAAAGATATTACAGATCGAGGTGCTGGAATGTAAGCCCATTGGCAATCCTCTGACTTGTTTAAAAAGTTGATTTTGAAACTTGATGTAGTTATGAAAAAGTGTGCATTTTAGGTAGGTTTTCCATTTGTCAAGAGTCATGATATTGAGTATATTAGGGAAAAGTTTTGGTAGATCAAGTAGACTGGTATAGATTTCTTCTAGAGGAAGTGAGGTATATAAGTTTTCAAAATCATAGCAGTTAATGTTTTGGATGTTAATGGTATGAATGGTATTAATGACAGGAGTGTTATTATGAATGATCCAGCAATAGTTATGATTAGTGTTACAATCATTGAAAATAAATTTACAGATTTTATTAAGTTGAATTGAAAAATAATAGTCTATATTTTTCTTGTAATTATTAGTTCCATTAGCTATAAATCTAAATTTTAATGGTGTTTTATGGAATTTGGGAATCGCATAAAGATTAGTAAATCTGTTGTAGTTTGCATTGAAAGGAATATTGAGTTTCTTATGAAAAGTTTTAATCCTGTTTATTATAGATGTTTCTGTAAGGTTGGCTGATTGATAAGTAGTTGCGTTGAGAAGTTCTTTATGAATAATCTCAGTGTAGAATTGTTTTCATATAATGCTAAAGTTATTAGTTGCTTTATCTATTTTTGTAATAGTAAAAAGCTGTTTTAATTTACTAATATCAGATGTAAGTTGCGACCAGTTCAGTGTACTTTTAAATTTGAGGTGACTGATTTCTGTGGATATGCGTTGAAGAATTTTAGCTTTCCATTTTAAGAAGGTATCTATGGGAAAATTCAGTTGATAGCTTGCTTTAACTATAAATTCGTTGATGTTGTTTTCGAAAGTCTTGTAACAGTAATTTGTAGTCATGTTTCTGACTGGTCTAAATTTTGTACCATAACTCATTAGTGTTTTTAGTTGATGGTTTTGTATGATATTCAGGTTGCCAGTAATTATGTGCTGGTGATGAGAATCTACGTAATTGCTGTAAATTGGTGTCTTACAATGTCATTCTGCAGTTTCATCTATTTCATGGTGGTTAGTAAGCAAGTTGCTTAAGGTCCTTTGATATTTAAATGCAATCATTGGTATAGTGTCAACTGCGGGGAAGTAATCTTTACAATCTCTGATGATTCTTGAGAAATGAAT
Organism: Stegodyphus dumicola; assembly: GCF_044657685.1. Classification (NCBI taxonomy): domain Eukaryota; kingdom Metazoa; phylum Arthropoda; class Arachnida; order Araneae; family Eresidae; genus Stegodyphus; species Stegodyphus dumicola. Next base: position 179,964,833 of record NC_140773.1, read on the forward strand.
ATTGTCAAACTGCGGATGCAGAAAATTGACTTTAAAATAAATTTTGCGTTGAGTGAGACTATTAGAGAGTCTGAAAAGACTAAAATCAAGAATCATGTCTTTAATGATTTGTATGTCGTCGTAGCTTTCTTGAATGAATTTTTTTAGTTTGATAAGGAATTTATTAGTACAGGAGTGTAACCAGTTGAGAAGTTTCTTGGGAAAACAGTCTGAGTCAAAAAAACATTTCAATTGTTTTTTCAATGCAAGTGTATCCAAAGTGGATAAAAATCTCGCATTATTTTTTATTTTGCTTCCTCTTTTTCCTCTCTGCGTTTTGATGCTGTAGAGTTTAAATTGGCTGAAAATAGACTTCTTAGAAGTATCTCTATGACTATGTATATAAGTGTTAAGTCCATATGGATAAAGTGAACGTTGTTTTAGTATATAGAGAGATTCCTGAAAAATTCGTGTTTTGTGATTGGGTATTATATCTAGTATCTGAAGTTGAATAGAGTTGAAGTCATGGTGTTTAAAGTGTTCTAATTCTGCTGTATTAAGTTGTGATGGTGTACTTATTTTAATGTTATTTTTTTGTGCGTTGAATTTTTTGATTTGAGCTCTATGGTTATTGATTCGAAAGTTAAGATTGTTTTTAGTCTGTCCTATATATTTAATATGTCAAGTACCGCATGTAATCATGTAAATACAGTTAAATGTTTTTCATAGAAATTGTTTTTTGGGTTTACCTGTAGCAGGCATGGCGTTAAATTTTCAAGTTTGTCATCTAGTGGAATGACATTTAGTGATTTCAATATGAGTTAAACTAGCAAGATATAAAAGTAAGGAGGCTGCTAACCTTCAATACAGTAAAGTTTTTGTATAAGAACTTTAAAACTTAAAAAGGTTGGAGATAATATATAAAGTGGGTACATTAGGTAAGAGATAAATAGCGCTAATAGTAGCTGCTATTTAGCATATCAAATGTTGTATGAACTTAAATCCATTTAGTGCGAATACAAGTTATTATTACTTGCGCAATTGCTGCAAAGTTAGTTAATAATAATTTATTTCCTAAACCGTATTGATTAATTGATTATATTATCTCCTAAGTTTAATTAAAGTAGAATTATTTTAAAAGTGTGCATCCATACTGGTAAGTTATATTTTGAAAGATGTTTTGAAGTAATTTGAAAGCAAAATGTTAATAATGTTTTAACGGGGACTGGAGTTAAATCATCACGAAGAATAATATTACAATTGTAAAAGTAAAAATTAAAACATGTAATTATTGTCATTGATCGGAAATTAGTTGACTTTTCAAGGGGAACAAACCAACTCCCGTTCAATGATCAATAATTGATAGAAATACGTAAATATGAAAGTGTTTCGTCTTTACTCGAGTTATAAATTAAAGCCAAACCGGCAATTCTAGTCAGGCCAAATATTTCCGCGAATAGTTGTTACTCAAAGAACTGATTCTCATGAAGCATTTTAGTCAATTCAATTTGGAGTAAAAATCAATTACTGTAGAGAAATCTTGTAAAACTCGAGTAATCGTCCCCGACACTGTCATCTTTATGTATTTGAGTACTATATTATTTGTAGAAATTAAACATTGGAAATTGTCATTATGAAATCGAAATCAAAGTAAAGTTGAAATAAACATAGAAGATTATAAAAAAGATAAATAATGCAAACTTTGCAAAAACAAATCAAAGAGAACATAAAAATAATATAAAAATAAAATAGAAAATAATATAAATAAGATCAGTGAATGTACATGAAGATATAAAGGCCAGAAAGGTATTAAGTAACTTACATTCTTTCTAGTGGGGGAGTTGGCAGTGTGTTCTCTTCGTGTCTGACTCAGAAGTGTAGGGTGTCCGAAAATTCTTAGCGGCAGTAGGGGCTTTGAATTATATCAGTCGGCAAGACTTGGGTGAAGAAATTTATGGTAGTGGGTGGGACTTGGAATTCTTGAGGGATGTATTTTGTGGAGTTCTTATCTGAGAGAGACCGTCTGTTAAGATTTTTTTAAAAATACTAGTGAATGGAAATTAATTAATTTCTGGCTAATTGTCGTGTCGCAATGATTAAGAATTTAAGAAAGGAAAAAGGCATTTTCGCTATCCAAGAGCTAGTAGACAGTCTAAAGGCAGGAAATAGGCCCATTTTTTTAGTAACAGTATAGTAACAGTATATGTCTGAAGACAATTAGCTTTTTACAATATATACAATCGAGTAATTACACTATATACAAATCTTTCAACTGACAGTCATCCAACTTATACCGCCTTCTCAGGTTTAGGAATAAATTATCATATCCCTATCAGTTAAATGATTTAGAGTGAGTATTTAACGCCTGCTCTTTTAAGGCAATGGTTGATAAATTGAAAGGGAATTAGATTATTTTTGAGAATTTTGATAAGGATCAAAATTTCGCGTTGTAAATCTATTGTATCTGTGCATATAGTTTTAATTCGTTGTATTTGATTAATTATAGTATTGTTAATTACTTTTTTGGATATGTTGGAGTTCCAATTTATTAATTTGTTAGTATTGAAATTGAAGTTTCTTGTTTTGTCAAAAAGTAAAATTTTTTTGTAGTTAATGATTTGAAGATCTAGAAAGTCTATGCTATTTTGTGAATTATTAGTTTTATTAAGTTTAAGACAATTCGGATAAATGTCGGAGTTTTCAATTTTACCAAAATTATTAATTGTAATAAGGTCATCAATAAATCTGTAGGTGTGTTTGTAGTAATTTAACTCTTGTGGTTGTAGATTTTTTTGGAAGTTAAATTCTTTGACAAATAAAAAGATATTACAGATCGAGGTGCTGGAATGTAAGCCCATTGGCAATCCTCTGACTTGTTTAAAAAGTTGATTTTGAAACTTGATGTAGTTATGAAAAAGTGTGCATTTTAGGTAGGTTTTCCATTTGTCAAGAGTCATGATATTGAGTATATTAGGGAAAAGTTTTGGTAGATCAAGTAGACTGGTATAGATTTCTTCTAGAGGAAGTGAGGTATATAAGTTTTCAAAATCATAGCAGTTAATGTTTTGGATGTTAATGGTATGAATGGTATTAATGACAGGAGTGTTATTATGAATGATCCAGCAATAGTTATGATTAGTGTTACAATCATTGAAAATAAATTTACAGATTTTATTAAGTTGAATTGAAAAATAATAGTCTATATTTTTCTTGTAATTATTAGTTCCATTAGCTATAAATCTAAATTTTAATGGTGTTTTATGGAATTTGGGAATCGCATAAAGATTAGTAAATCTGTTGTAGTTTGCATTGAAAGTAATATTGAGTTTCTTATGAAAAGTTTTAATCCTGTTTATTATAGATGTTTCTGTAAGGTTGGCTGATTGATAAGTAGTTGCGTTGAGAAGTTCTTTATGAATAATCTCAGTGTAGAATTGTTTTCATATAATGCTAAAGTTATTAGTTGCTTTATCTATTTTTGTAATAGTAAAAAGCTGTTTTAATTTACTAATATCAGATGTAAGTTGCGACCAGTTCAGTGTACTTTTAAATTTGAGGTGACTGATTTCTGTGGATATGCGTTGAAGAATTTTAGCTTTCCATTTTAAGAAGGTATCTATGGGAAAATTCAGTTGATAGCTTGCTTTAACTATAAATTCGTTGATGTTGTTTTCGAAAGTCTTGTAACAGTAATTTGTAGTCATGTTTCTGACTGGTCTAAATTTTGTACCATAACTCATTAGTGTTTTTAGTTGATGGTTTTGTATGATATTCAGGTTGCCAGTAATTATGTGCTGGTGATGAGAATCTACGTAATTGCTGTAAATTGGTGTCTTACAATGTCATTCTGCAGTTTCATCTATTTCATGGTGGTTAGTAAGCAAGTTGCTTAAGGTCCTTTGATATTTAAATGCAATCATTGGTATAGTGTCAACTGCGGGGAAGTAATCTTTACAATCTCTGATGATTCTTGAGAAATGAATATTGTCAAACTGCGGATGCAGAAAATTGACTTTAAAATAAATTTTGCGTTGAGTGAGACTATTAGAGAGTCTGAAAAGACTAAAATCAAGAATCATGTCTTTAATGATTTGTATGTCGTCGTAGCTTTCTTGAATGAATTTTTTTAGTTTGATAAGGAATTTATTAGTACAGGAGTGTAACCAGTTGAGAAGTTTCTTGGGAAAACAGTCTGATTCAAAAAAACATTTCAATTGTTTTTTCAATGCAAGTGTATCCAAAGTGGATAAAAATCTCGCATTATTTTTTATTTTGCTTCCTCTTTTTCCTCTCTGCGTTTTGATGCTGTAGAGTTTAAATTGGCTGAAAATAGACTTCTTAGAAGTATCTCTATGACTATGTATATAAGTGTTAAGTCCATATGGATAAAGTGAACGTTGTTTTAGTATATAGAGAGATTCCTGAAAAATTCGTGTTTTGTGATTGGGTATTATATCTAGTATCTGAAGTTGAATAGAGTTGAAGTCATGGTGTTTAAAGTGTTCTAATTCTGCTGTATTAAGTTGTGATGGTGTACTTATTTTAATGTTATTTTTTTGTGCGTTGAATTTTTTGATTTGAGCTCTATGGTTATTGATTCGAAAGTTAAGATTGTTTTTAGTCTGTCCTATATATTTAATATGTCAAGTACCGCATGTAATCATGTAAATACAGTTAAATGTTTTTCATAGAAATTGTTTTTTGGGTTTACCTGTAGCAGGCATGGCGTTAAATTTTCAAGTTTGTCATCTAGTGGAATGACATTTAGTGATTTCAATATGAGTTAAACTAGCAAGATATAAAAGTAAGGAGGCTGCTAACCTTCAATACAGTAAAGTTTTTGTATAAGAACTTTAAAACTTAAAAAGGTTGGAGATAATATATAAAGTGGGTACATTAGGTAAGAGATAAATAGCGCTAATAGTAGCTGCTATTTAGCATATCAAATGTTGTATGAACTTAAATCCATTTAGTGCGAATACAAGTTATTATTACTTGCGCAATTGCTGCAAAGTTAGTTAATAATAATTTATTTCCTAAACCGTATTGATTAATTGATTATATTATCTCCTAAGTTTAATTAAAGTAGAATTATTTTAAAAGTGTGCATCCATACTGGTAAGTTATATTTTGAAAGATGTTTTGAAGTAATTTGAAAGCAAAATGTTAATAATGTTTTAACGGGGACTGGAGTTAAATCATCACGAAGAATAATATTACAATTGTAAAAGTAAAAATTAAAACATGTAATTATTGTCATTGATCGGAAATTAGTTGACTTTTCAAGGGGAACAAACCAACTCCCGTTCAATGATCAATAATTGATAGAAATACGTAAATATGAAAGTGTTTCGTCTTTACTCGAGTTATAAATTAAAGCCAAACCGGCAATTCTAGTCAGGCCAAATATTTCCGCGAATAGTTGTTACTCAAAGAACTGATTCTCATGAAGCATTTTAGTCAATTCAATTTGGAGTAAAAATCAATTACTGTAGAGAAATCTTGTAAAACTCGAGTAATCGTCCCCGACACTATCATCTTTATGTATTTGAGTACTATATTATTTGTAGAAATTAAACATTGGAAATTGTCATTATGAAATCGAAATCAAAGTAAAGTTGAAATAAACATAGAAGATTATAAAAAAGATAAATAATGCAAACTTTGCAAAAACAAATCAAAGAGAACATAAAAATAATATAAAAATAAAATAGAAAATAATATAAATAAGATCAGTGAATGTACATGAAGATATAAAGGCCAGAAAGGTATTAAGTAACTTACATTCTTTCTAGTGGGGGAGTTGGCAGTGTGTTCTCTTCGTGTCTGACTCAGAAGTGTAGGGTGTCCGAAAATTCTTAGCGGCAGTAGGGGCTTTGAATTATATCAGTCGGCAAGACTTGGGTGAAGAAATTTATGGTAGTGGGTGGGACTTGGAATTCTTGAGGGATGTATTTTGTGGAGTTCTTATCTGAGAGAGACCGTCTGTTAAGATTTTTTTAAAAATACTAGTGAATGGAAATTAATTAATTTCTGGCTAATTGTCGTGTCGCAATGATTAAGAATTTAAGAAAGGAAAAAGGCATTTTCGCTATCCAAGAGCTAGTAGACAGTCTAAAGGCAGGAAATAGGCCCATTTTTTTAGTAACAGTATAGTAACAGTATATGTCTGAAGACAATTAGCTTTTTACAATATATACAATTGAGTAATTACACTATATACAAATCTTTCAACTGACAGTCATCCAACTTATACCGCCTTCTCAGGTTTAGGAATAAATTATCATATCCCTATCAGTTAAATGATTTAGAGTGAGTATTTAACGCCTGCTCTTTTAAGGCAATGGTTGATAAATTGAAAGGGAATTAGATTATTTTTGAGAATTTTGATAAGGATCAAAATTTCGCGTTGTAAATCTATTGTATCTGTGCATATAGTTTTAATTCGTTGTATTTGATTAATTATAGTATTGTTAATTACTTTTTTGGATATGTTGGAGTTCCAATTTATTAATTTGTTAGTATTGAAATTGAAGTTTCTTGTTTTGTCAAAAAGTAAAATTTTTTTGTAGTTAATGATTTGAAGATCTAGAAAGTCTATGCTATTTTGTGAATTATTAGTTTTATTAAGTTTAAGACAATTCGGATAAATGTCGGAGTTTTCAATTTTACCAAAATTATTAATTGTAATAAGGTCATCAATAAATCTGTAGGTGTGTTTGTAGTAATTTAACTCTTGTGGTTGTAGATTTTTTTGGAAGTTAAATTCTTTGACAAATAAAAAGATATTACAGATCGAGGTGCTGGAATGTAAGCCCATTGGCAATCCTCTGACTTGTTTAAAAAGTTGATTTTGAAACTTGATGTAGTTATGAAAAAGTGTGCATTTTAGGTAGGTTTTCCATTTGTCAAGAGTCATGATATTGAGTATATTAGGGAAAAGTTTTGGTAGATCAAGTAGACTGGTATAGATTTCTTCTAGAGGAAGTGAGGTATATAAGTTTTCAAAATCATAGCAGTTAATGTTTTGGATGTTAATGGTATTAATGACAGGAGTGTTATTATGAATGATCCAGCAATAGTTATGATTAGTGTTACAATCATTGAAAATAAATTTACAGATTTTATTAAGTTGAATTGAAAAATAATAGTCTATATTTTTCTTGTAATTATTAGTTCCATTAGCTATAAATCTAAATTTTAATGGTGTTTTATGGAATTTGGGAATCGCATAAAGATTAGTAAATCTGTTGTAGTTTGCATTGAAAGGAATATTGAGTTTCTTATGAAAAGTTTTAATCCTGTTTATTATAGATGTTTCTGTAAGGTTGGCTGATTGATAAGTAGTTGCGTTGAGAAGTTCTTTATGAATAATCTCAGTGTAGAATTGTTTTCATATAATGCTAAAGTTATTAGTTGCTTTATCTATTTTTGTAATAGTAAAAAGCTGTTTTAATTTACTAATATCAGATGTAAGTTGCGACCAGTTCAGTGTACTTTTAAATTTGAGGTGACTGATTTCTGTGGATATGCGTTGAAGAATTTTAGCTTTCCATTTTAAGAAGGTATCTATGGGAAAATTCAGTTGATAGCTTGCTTTAACTATAAATTCGTTGATGTTGTTTTCGAAAGTCTTGTAACAGTAATTTGTAGTCATGTTTCTGACTGGTCTAAATTTTGTACCATAACTCATTAGTGTTTTTAGTTGATGGTTTTGTATGATATTCAGGTTGCCAGTAATTATGTGCTGGTGATGAGAATCTACGTAATTGCTGTAAATTGGTGTCTTACAATGTCATTCTGCAGTTTCATCTATTTCATGGTGGTTAGTAAGCAAGTTGCTTAAGGTCCTTTGATATTTAAATGCAATCATTGGTATAGTGTCAACTGCGGGGAAGTAATCTTTACAATCTCTGATGATTCTTGAGAAATGAATATTGTCAAACTGCGGATGCAGAAAATTGACTTTAAAATAAATTTTGCGTTGAGTGAGACTATTAGAGAGTCTGAAAAGACTAAAATCAAGAATCATGTCTTTAATGATTTGTATGTCGTCGTAGCTTTCTTGAATGAATTTTTTTAGTTTGATAAGGAATTTATTAGTACAGGAGTGTAACCAGTTGAGAAGTTTCTTGGGAAAACAGTCTGAGTCAAAAAAACATTTCAATTGTTTTTTCAATGCAAGTGTATCCAAAGTGGATAAAAATCTCGCATTATTTTTTATTTTGCTTCCTCTTTTTCCTCTCTGCGTTTTGATGCTGTAGAGTTTAAATTGGCTGAAAATAGACTTCTTAGAAGTATCTCTATGACTATGTATATAAGTGTTAAGTCCATATGGATAAAGTGAACGTTGTTTTAGTATATAGAGAGATTCCTGAAAAATTCGTGTTTTGTGATTGGGTATTATATCTAGTATCTGAAGTTGAATAGAGTTGAAGTCATGGTGTTTAAAGTGTTCTAATTCTGCTGTATTAAGTTGTGATGGTGTACTTATTTTAATGTTATTTTTTTGTGCGTTGAATTTTTTGATTTGAGCTCTATGGTTATTGATTCGAAAGTTAAGATTGTTTTTAGTCTGTCCTATATATTTAATATGTCAAGTACCGCATGTAATCATGTAAATACAGTTAAATGTTTTTCATAGAAATTGTTTTTTGGGTTTACCTGTAGCAGGCATGGCGTTAAATTTTCAAGTTTGTCATCTAGTGGAATGACATTTAGTGATTTCAATATGAGTTAAACTAGCAAGATATAAAAGTAAGGAGGCTGCTAACCTTCAATACAGTAAAGTTTTTGTATAAGAACTTTAAAACTTAAAAAGGTTGGAGATAATATATAAAGTGGGTACATTAGGTAAGAGATAAATAGCGCTAATAGTAGCTGCTATTTAGCATATCAAATGTTGTATGAACTTAAATCCATTTAGTGCGAATACAAGTTATTATTACTTGCGCAATTGCTGCAAAGTTAGTTAATAATAATTTATTTCCTAAACCGTATTGATTAATTGATTATATTATCTCCTAAGTTTAATTAAAGTAGAATTATTTTAAAAGTGTGCATCCATACTGGTAAGTTATATTTTGAAAGATGTTTTGAAGTAATTTGAAAGCAAAATGTTAATAATGTTTTAACGGGGACTGGAGTTAAATCATCACGAAGAATAATATTACAATTGTAAAAGTAAAAATTAAAACATGTAATTATTGTCATTGATCGGAAATTAGTTGACTTTTCAAGGGGAACAAACCAACTCCCGTTCAATGATCAATAATTGATAGAAATACGTAAATATGAAAGTGTTTCGTCTTTACTCGAGTTATAAATTAAAGCCAAACCGGCAATTCTAGTCAGGCCAAATATTTCCGCGAATAGTTGTTACTCAAAGAACTGATTCTCATGAAGCATTTTAGTCAATTCAATTTGGAGTAAAAATCAATTACTGTAGAGAAATCTTGTAAAACTCGAGTAATCGTCCCCGACACTATCATCTTTATGTATTTGAGTACTATATTATTTGTAGAAATTAAACATTGGAAATTGTCATTATGAAATCGAAATCAAAGTAAAGTTGAAATAAACATAGAAGATTATAAAAAAGATAAATAATGCAAACTTTGCAAAAACAAATCAAAGAGAACATAAAAATAATATAAAAATAAAATAGAAAATAATATAAATAAGATCAGTGAATGTACATGAAGATATAAAGGCCAGAAAGGTATTAAGTAACTTACATTCTTTCTAGTGGGGGAGTTGGCAGTGTGTTCTCTTCGTGTCTGACTCAGAAGTGTAGGGTGTCCGAAAATTCTTAGCGGCAGTAGGGGCTTTGAATTATATCAGTCGGCAAGACTTGGGTGAAGAAATTTATGGTAGTGGGTGGGACTTGGAATTCTTGAGGGATGTATTTTGTGGAGTTCTTATCTGAGAGAGACCGTCTGTTAAGATTTTTTTAAAAATACTAGTGAATGGAAATTAATTAATTTCTGGCTAATTGTCGTGTCGCAATGATTAAGAATTTAAGAAAGGAAAAAGGCATTTTCGCTATCCAAGAGCTAGTAGACAGTCTAAAGGCAGGAAATAGGCCCATTTTTTTAGTAACAGTATAGTAACAGTATACGTCTGAAGACAATTAGCTTTTTACAATATATACAATTGAGCAATTACACTATATACAAATCTTTCAACTGACAGTCATCCAACTTATACCGCCTTCTCAGGTTTAGGAATAAATTATCATATCCCTATCAGTTAAATGATTTAGAGTGAGTATTTAACGCCTGCTCTTTTAAGGCAATGGTTGATAAATTGAAAGGGAATTAGATTATTTTTGAGAATTTTGATAAGGATCAAAATTTCGCGTTGTGAATCTATTGTATCTGTGCATATAGTTTTAATTCGTTGTATTTGATTAATTATAGTATTGTTAATTACTTTTTTGGATATGTTGGAGTTCCAATTTATTAATTAATTAGTATTGAAATTGAAGTTTCTTGTTTTGTCAAAAAGTAAAATTTTTTTGTAGTTAATGATTTGAAGATCTAGAAAGTCTATGCTATTTTGTGAATTATTAGTTTTATTAAGTTTAAGACAATTCGGATAAATGTCGGAGTTTTCAATTTTACCAAAATTATTAATTGTAATAAGGTCATCAATAAATCTGTAGGTGTGTTTGTAGTAATTTAACTCTTGTGGTTGTAGATTTTTTTGGAAGTTAAATTCTTTGACAAATAAAAAGATATTACAGATCGAGGTGCTGGAATGTAAGCCCATTGGCAATCCTCTGACTTGTTTAAAAAGTTGATTTTGAAACTTGATGTAGTTATGAAAAAGTGTGCATTTTAGGTAGGTTTTCCATTTGTCAAGAGTCATGATATTGAGTATATTAGGGAAAAGTTTTGGTAGATCAAGTAGACTGGTATAGATTTCTTCTAGAGAAAGTGAGGTATATAAGTTTTCAAAATCATAGCAGTTAATGTTTTGGATGTTAATGGTATGAATGGTATTAATGACAGGAGTGTTATTATGAATGATCCAGCAATAGTTATGATTAGTGTTACAATCATTGAAAATAAATTTACAGATTTTATTAAGTTGAATTGAAAAATAATAGTCTATATTTTTCTTGTAATTATTAGTTCCATTAGCTATAAATCTAAATTTTAATGGTGTTTTATGGAATTTGGGAATCGCATAAAGATTAGTAAATCTGTTGTAGTTTGCATTGAAAGTAATATTGAGTTTCTTATGAAAAGTTTTAATCCTGTTTATTATAGATGTTTCTGTAAGGTTGGCTGATTGATAAGTAGTTGCGTTGAGAAGTTCTTTATGAATAATCTCAGTGTAGAATTGTTTTCATATAATGCTAAAGTTATTAGTTGCTTTATCTATTTTTGTAATAGTAAAAAGCTGTTTTAATTTACTAATATCAGATGTAAGTTGCGACCAGTTCAGTGTACTTTTAAATTTGAGGTGACTGATTTCTGTGGATATGCGTTGAAGAATTTTAGCTTTCCATTTTAAGAAGGTATCTATGGGAAAATTCAGTTGATAGCTTGCTTTAACTATAAATTCGTTGATGTTGTTTTCGAAAGTCTTGTAACAGTAATTTGTAGTCATGTTTCTGACTGGTCTAAATTTTGTACCATAACTCATTAGTGTTTTTAGTTGATGGTTTTGTATGATATTCAGGTTGCCAGTAATTATGTGCTGGTGATGAGAATCTACGTAATTGCTGTAAATTGGTGTCTTACAATGTCATTCTGCAGTTTCATCTATTTCATGGTGGTTAGTAAGCAAGTTGCTTAAGGTCCTTTGATATTTAAATGCAATCATTGGTATAGTGTCAACTGCGGGGAAGTAATCTTTACAATCTCTGATGATTCTTGAGAAATGAATATTGTCAAACTGCGGATGCAGAAAATTGACTTTAAAATAAATTTTGCGTTGAGTGAGACTATTAGAGAGTCTGAAAAGACTAAAATCAAGAATCATGTCTTTAATGATTTGTATGTCGTCGTAGCTTTCTTGAATGAATTTTTTTAGTTTGATAAGGAATTTATTAGTACAGGAGTGTAACCAGTTGAGAAGTTTCTTGGGAAAACAGTCTGAGTCAAAAAAACATTTCAATTGTTTTTTCAATGCAAGTGTATCCAAAGTGGATAAAAATCTCGCATTATTTTTTATTTTGCTTCCTCTTTTTCCTCTCTGCGTTTTGATGCTGTAGAGTTTAAATTGGCTGAAAATAGACTTCTTAGAAGTATCTCTATGACTATGTATATAAGTGTTAAGTCCATATGGATAAAGTGAACGTTGTTTTAGTATATAGAGAGATTCCTGAAAAATTCGTGTTTTGTGATTGGGTATTATATCTAGTATCTGAAGTTGAATAGAGTTGAAGTCATGGTGTTTAAAGTGTTCTAATTCTGCTGTATTAAGTTGTGATGGTGTACTTATTTTAATGTTATTTTTTTGTGCGTTGAATTTTTTGATTTGAGCTCTATGGTTATTGATTCGAAAGTTAAGATTGTTTTTAGTCTGTCCTATATATTTAATATGTCAAGTACCGCATGTAATCATGTAAATACAGTTAAATGTTTTTCATAGAAATTGTTTTTTGGGTTTACCTGTAGCAGGCATGGCGTTAAATTTTCAAGTTTGTCATCTAGTGGAATGACATTTAGTGATTTCAATATGAGTTAAACTAGCAAGATATAAAAGTAAGGAGGCTGCTAACCTTCAATACAGTAAAGTTTTTGTATAAGAACTTTAAAACTTAAAAAGGTTGGAGATAATATATAAAGTGGGTACATTAGGTAAGAGATAAATAGCGCTAATAGTAGCTGCTATTTAGCATATCAAATGTTGTATGAACTTAAATCCATTTAGTGCGAATACAAGTTATTATTACTTGCGCAATTGCTGCAAAGTTAGTTAATAATAATTTATTTCCTAAACCGTATTGATTAATTGATTATATTATCTCCTAAGTTTAATTAAAGTAGAATTATTTTAAAAGTGTGCATCCATACTGGTAAGTTATATTTTGAAAGATGTTTTGAAGTAATTTGAAAGCAAAATGTTAATAATGTTTTAACGGGGACTGGAGTTAAATCATCACGAAGAATAATATTACAATTGTAAAAGTAAAAATTAAAACATGTAATTATTGTCATTGATCGGAAATTAGTTGACTTTTCAAGGGGAACAAACCAACTCCCGTTCAATGATCAATAATTGATAGAAATACGTAAATATGAAAGTGTTTCGTCTTTACTCGAGTTATAAATTAAAGCCAAACCGGCAATTCTAGTCAGGCCAAATATTTCCGCGAATAGTTGTTACTCAAAGAACTGATTCTCATGAAGCATTTTAGTCAATTCAATTTGGAGTAAAAATCAATTACTGTAGAGAAATCTTGTAAAACTCGAGTAATCGTCCCCGACACTATCATCTTTATGTATTTGAGTACTATATTATTTGTAGAAATTAAACATTGGAAATTGTCATTATGAAATCGAAATCAAAGTAAAGTTGAAATAAACATAGAAGATTATAAAAAAGATAAATAATGCAAACTTTGCAAAAACAAATCAAAGAGAACATAAAAATAATATAAAAATAAAATAGAAAATAATATAAATAAGATCAGTGAATGTACATGAAGATATAAAGGCCAGAAAGGTATTAAGTAACTTACATTCTTTCTAGTGGGGGAGTTGGCAGTGTGTTCTCTTCGTGTCTGACTCAGAAGTGTAGGGTGTCCGAAAATTCTTAGCGGCAGTAGGGGCTTTGAATTATATCAGTCGGCAAGACTTGGGTGAAGAAATTTATGGTAGTGGGTGGGACTTGGAATTCTTGAGGGATGTATTTTGTGGAGTTCTTATCTGAGAGAGACCGTCTGTTAAGATTTTTTTAAAAATACTAGTGAATGGAAATTAATTAATTTCTGGCTAATTGTCGTGTCGCAATGATTAAGAATTTAAGAAAGGAAAAAGGCATTTTCGCTATCCAAGAGCTAGTAGACAGTCTAAAGGCAGGAAATAGGCCCATTTTTTTAGTAACAGTATAGTAACAGTATACGTCTGAAGACAATTAGCTTTTTACAATATATACAATTGAGCAATTACACTATATACAAATCTTTCAACTGACAGTCATCCAACTTATACCGCCTTCTCAGGTTTAGGAATAAATTATCATATCCCTATCAGTTAAATGATTTAGAGTGAGTATTTAACGCCTGCTCTTTTAAGGCAATGGTTGATAAATTGAAAGGGAATTAGATTATTTTTGAGAATTTTGATAAGGATCAAAATTTCGCGTTGTGAATCTATTGTATCTGTGCATATAGTTTTAATTCGTTGTATTTGATTAATTATAGTATTGTTAATTACTTTTTTGGATATGTTGGAGTTCCAATTTATTAATTAATTAGTATTGAAATTGAAGTTTCTTGTTTTGTCAAAAAGTAAAATTTTTTTGTAGTTAATGATTTGAAGATCTAGAAAGTGTATGCTATTTTGTGAATTATTAGTTTTATTAAGTTTAAGACAATTCGGATAAATGTCGGAGTTTTCAATTTTACCAAAATTATTAATTGTAATAAGGTCATCAATAAATCTGTAGGTGTGTTTGTAGTAATTTAACTCTTGTGGTTGTAGATTTTTTTGGAAGTTAAATTCTTTGACAAATAAAAAGATATTACAGATCGAGGTGCTGGAATGTAAGCCCATTGGCAATCCTCTGACTTGTTTAAAAAGTTGATTTTGAAACTTGATGTAGTTATGAAAAAGTGTGCATTTTAGGTAGGTTTTCCATTTGTCAAGAGTCATGATATTGAGTATATTAGGGAAAAGTTTTGGTAGATCAAGTAGACTGGTATAGATTTCTTCTAGAGAAAGTGAGGTATATAAGTTTTCAAAATCATAGCAGTTAATGTTTTGGATGTTAATGGTATGAATGGTATTAATGACAGGAGTGTTATTATGAATGATCCAGCAATAGTTATGATTAGTGTTACAATCATTGAAAATAAATTTACAGATTTTATTAAGTTGAATTGAAAAATAATAGTCTATATTTTTCTTGTAATTATTAGTTCCATTAGCTATAAATCTAAATTTTAATGGTGTTTTATGGAATTTGGGAATCGCATAAAGATTAGTAAATCTGTTGTAGTTTGCATTGAAAGTAATATTGAGTTTCTTATGAAAAGTTTTAATCCTGTTTATTATAGATGTTTCTGTAAGGTTGGCTGATTGATAAGTAGTTGCGTTGAGAAGTTCTTTATGAATAATCTCAGTGTAGAATTGTTTTCATATAATGCTAAAGTTATTAGTTGCTTTATCTATTTTTGTAATAGTAAAAAGCTGTTTTAATTTACTAATATCAGATGTAAGTTGCGACCAGTTCAGTGTACTTTTAAATTTGAGGTGACTGATTTCTGTGGATATGCGTTGAAGAATTTTAGCTTTCCATTTTAAGAAGGTATCTATGGGAAAATTCAGTTGATAGCTTGCTTTAACTATAAATTCGTTGATGTTGTTTTCGAAAGTCTTGTAACAGTAATTTGTAGTCATGTTTCTGACTGGTCTAAATTTTGTACCATAACTCATTAGTGTTTTTAGTTGATGGTTTTGTATGATATTCAGGTTGCCAGTAATTATGTGCTGGTGATGAGAATCTACGTAATTGCTGTAAATTGGTGTCTTACAATGTCATTCTGCAGTTTCATCTATTTCATGGTGGTTAGTAAGCAAGTTGCTTAAGGTCCTTTGATATTTAAATGCAATCATTGGTATAGTGTCAACTGCGGGGAAGTAATCTTTACAATCTCTGATGATTCTTGAGAAATGAATATTGTCAAACTGCGGATGCAGAAAATTGACTTTAAAATAAATTTTGCGTTGAGTGAGACTATTAGAGAGTCTGAAAAGACTAAAATCAAGAATCATGTCTTTAATGATTTGTATGTCGTCGTAGCTTTCTTGAATGAATTTTTTTAGTTTGATAAGGAATTTATTAGTACAGGAGTGTAACCAGTTGAGAAGTTTCTTGGGAAAACAGTCTGAGTCAAAAAAACATTTCAATTGTTTTTTCAATGCAAGTGTATCCAAAGTGGATAAAAATCTCGCATTATTTTTTATTTTGCTTCCTCTTTTTCCTCTCTGCGTTTTGATGCTGTAGAGTTTAAATTGGCTGAAAATAGACTTCTTAGAAGTATCTCTATGACTATGTATATAAGTGTTAAGTCCATATGGATAAAGTGAACGTTGTTTTAGTATATAGAGAGATTCCTGAAAAATTCGTGTTTTGTGATTGGGTATTATATCTAGTATCTGAAGTTGAATAGAGTTGAAGTCATGGTGTTTAAAGTGTTCTAATTCTGCTGTATTAAGTTGTGATGGTGTACTTATTTTAATGTTATTTTTTTGTGCGTTGAATTTTTTGATTTGAGCTCTATGGTTATTGATTCGAAAGTTAAGATTGTTTTTAGTCTGTCCTATATATTTAATATGTCAAGTACCGCATGTAATCATGTAAATACAGTTAAATGTTTTTCATAGAAATTGTTTTTTGGGTTTACCTGTAGCAGGCATGGCGTTAAATTTTCAAGTTTGTCATCTAGTGGAATGACATTTAGTGATTTCAATATGAGTTAAACTAGCAAGATATAAAAGTAAGGAGGCTGCTAACCTTCAATACAGTAAAGTTTTTGTATAAGAACTTTAAAACTTAAAAAGGTTGGAGATAATATATAAAGTGGGTACATTAGGTAAGAGATAAATAGCGCTAATAGTAGCTGCTATTTAGCATATCAAATGTTGTATGAACTTAAATCCATTTAGTGCGAATACAAGTTATTATTACTTGCGCAATTGCTGCAAAGTTAGTTAATAATAATTTATTTCCTAAACCGTATTGATTAATTGATTATATTATCTCCTAAGTTTAATTAAAGTAGAATTATTTTAAAAGTGTGCATCCATACTGGTAAGTTATATTTTGAAAGATGTTTTGAATTAATTTGAAAGCAAAATGTTAATAATGTTTTAACGGGGACTGGAGTTAAATCATCACGAAGAATAATATTACAATTGTAAAAGTAAAAATTAAAACATGTAATTATTGTCATTGATCGGAAATTAGTTGACTTTTCAAGGGGAACAAACCAACTCCCGTTCAATGATCAATAATTGATAGAAATACGTAAATATGAAAGTGTTTCGTCTTTACTCGAGTTATAAATTAAAGCCAAACCGGCAATTCTAGTCAGGCCAAATATTTCCGCGAATAGTTGTTACTCAAAGAACTGATTCTCATGAAGCATTTTAGTCAATTCAATTTGGAGTAAAAATCAATTACTGTAGAGAAATCTTGTAAAACTCGAGTAATCGTCCCCGACACTATCATCTTTATGTATTTGAGTACTATATTATTTGTAGAAATTAAACATTGGAAATTGTCATTATGAAATCGAAATCAAAGTAAAGTTGAAATAAACATAGAAGATTATAAAAAAGATAAATAATGCAAACTTTGCAAAAACAAATCAAAGAGAACATAAAAATAATATAAAAATAAAATAGAAAATAATATAAATAAGATCAGTGAATGTACATGAAGATATAAAGGCCAGAAAGGTATTAAGTAACTTACATTCTTTCTAGTGGGGGAGTTGGCAGTGTGTTCTCTTCGTGTCTGACTCAGAAGTGTAGGGTGTCCGAAAATTCTTAGCGGCAGTAGGGGCTTTGAATTATATCAGTCGGCAAGACTTGGGTGAAGAAATTTATGGTAGTGGGTGGGACTTGGAATTCTTGAGGGATGTATTTTGTGGAGTTCTTATCTGAGAGAGACCGTCTGTTAAGATTTTTTTAAAAATACTAGTGAATGGAAATTAATTAATTTCTGGCTAATTGTCGTGTCGCAATGATTAAGAATTTAAGAAAGGAAAAAGGCATTTTCGCTATCCAAGAGCTAGTAGACAGTCTAAAGGCAGGAAATAGGCCCATTTTTTTAGTAACAGTATAGTAACAGTATACGTCTGAAGACAATTAGCTTTTTACAATATATACAATTGAGTAATTACACTATATACAAATCTTTCAACTGACAGTCATCCAACTTATACCGCCTTCTCAGGTTTAGGAATAAATTATCATATCCCTATCAGTTAAATGATTTAGAGTGAGTATTTAACGCCTGCTCTTTTAAGGCAATGGTTGATAAATTGAAAGGGAATTAGATTATTTTTGAGAATTTTGATAAGGATCAAAATTTCGCGTTGTGAATCTATTGTATCTGTGCATATAGTTTTAATTCGTTGTATTTGATTAATTATAGTATTGTTAATTACTTTTTTGGATATGTTGGAGTTCCAATTTATTAATTTGTTAGTATTGAAATTGAAGTTTCTTGTTTTGTCAAAAAGTAAAATTTTTTTGTAGTTAATGATTTGAAGATCTAGAAAGTCTATGCTATTTTGTGAATTATTAGTTTTATTAAGTTTAAGACAATTCGGATAAATGTCGGAGTTTTCAATTTTACCAAAATTATTAATTGTAATAAGGTCATCAATAAATCTGTAGGTGTGTTTGTAGTAATTTAACTCTTGTGGTTGTAGATTTTTTTGGAAGTTAAATTCTTTGACAAATAAAAAGATATTACAGATCGAGGTGCTGGAATGTAAGCCCATTGGCAATCCTCTGACTTGTTTAAAAAGTTGATTTTGAAACTTGATGTAGTTATGAAAAAGTGTGCATTTTAGGTAGGTTTTCCATTTGTCAAGAGTCATGATATTGAGTATATTAGGGAAAAGTTTTGGTAGATCAAGTAGACTGGTATAGATTTCTTCTAGAGGAAGTGAGGTATATAAGTTTTCAAAATCATAGCAGTTAATGTTTTGGATGTTAATGGTATGAATGGTATTAATGACAGGAGTGTTATTATGAATGATCCAGCAATAGTTATGATTAGTGTTACAATCATTGAAAATAAATTTACAGATTTTATTAAGTTGAATTGAAAAATAATAGTCTATATTTTTCTTGTAATTATTAGTTCCATTAGCTATAAATCTAAATTTTAATGGTGTTTTATGGAATTTGGGAATCGCATAAAGATTAGTAAATCTGTTGTAGTTTGCATTGAAAGTAATATTGAGTTTCTTATGAAAAGTTTTAATCCTGTTTATTATAGATGTTTCTGTAAGGTTGGCTGATTGATAAGTAGTTGCGTTGAGAAGTTCTTTATGAATAATCTCAGTGTAGAATTGTTTTCATATAATGCTAAAGTTATTAGTTGCTTTATCTATTTTTGTAATAGTAAAAAGCTGTTTTAATTTACTAATATCAGATGTAAGTTGCGACCAGTTCAGTGTACTTTTAAATTTGAGGTGACTGATTTCTGTGGATATGCGTTGAAGAATTTTAGCTTTCCATTTTAAGAAGGTATCTATGGGAAAATTCAGTTGATAGCTTGCTTTAACTATAAATTCGTTGATGTTGTTTTCGAAAGTCTTGTAACAGTAATTTGTAGTCATGTTTCTGACTGGTCTAAATTTTGTACCATAACTCATTAGTGTTTTTAGTTGATGGTTTTGTATGATATTCAGGTTGCCAGTAATTATGTGCTGGTGATGAGAATCTACGTAATTGCTGTAAATTGGTGTCTTACAATGTCATTCTGCAGTTTCATCTATTTCATGGTGGTTAGTAAGCAAGTTGCTTAAGGTCCTTTGATATTTAAATGCAATCATTGGTATAGTGTCAACTGCGAGGAAGTAATCTTTACAATCTCTGATGATTCTTGAGAAATGAATATTGTCAAACTGCGGATGCAGAAAATTGACTTTAAAATAAATTTTGCGTTGAGTGAGACTATTAGAGAGTCTGAAAAGACTAAAATCAAGAATCATGTCTTTAATGATTTGTATGTCGTCGTAGCTTTCTTGAATGAATTTTTTTAGTTTGATAAGGAATTTATTAGTACAGGAGTGTAACCAGTTGAGAAGTTTCTTGGGAAAACAGTCTGAGTCAAAAAAACATTTCAATTGTTTTTTCAATGCAAGTGTATCCAAAGTGGATAAAAATCTCGCATTATTTTTTATTTTGCTTCCTCTTTTTCCTCTCTGCGTTTTGATGCTGTAGAGTTTAAATTGGCTGAAAATAGACTTCTTAGAAGTATCTCTATGACTATGTATATAAGTGTTAAGTCCATATGGATAAAGTGAACGTTGTTTTAGTATATAGAGAGATTCCTGAAAAATTCGTGTTTTGTGATTGGGTATTATATCTAGTATCTGAAGTTGAATAGAGTTGAAGTCATGGTGTTTAAAGTGTTCTAATTCTGCTGTATTAAGTTGTGATGGTGTACTTATTTTAATGTTATTTTTTTGTGCGTTGAATTTTTTGATTTGAGCTCTATGGTTATTGATTCGAAAGTTAAGATTGTTTTTAGTCTGTCCTATATATTTAATATGTCAAGTACCGCATGTAATCATGTAAATACAGTTAAATGTTTTTCATAGAAACTGTTTTTTGGGTTTACCTGTAGCAGGCATGGCGTTAAATTTTCAAGTTTGTCATCTAGTGGAATGACATTTAGTGATTTCAATATGAGTTAAACTAGCAAGATATAAAAGTAAGGAGGCTGCTAACCTTCAATACAGTAAAGTTTTTGTATAAGAACTTTAAAACTTAAAAAGGTTGGAGATAATATATAAAGTGGGTACATTAGGTAAGAGATAAATAGCGCTAATAGTAGCTGCTATTTAGCATATCAAATGTTGTATGAACTTAAATCCATTTAGTGCGAATACAAGTTATTATTACTTGCGCAATTGCTGCAAAGTTAGTTAATAATAATTTATTTCCTAAACCGTATTGATTAATTGATTATATTATCTCCTAAGTTTAATTAAAGTAGAATTATTTTAAAAGTGTGCATCCATACTGGTAAGTTATATTTTGAAAGATGTTTTGAAGTAATTTGAAAGCAAAATGTTAATAATGTTTTAACGGGGACTGGAGTTAAATCATCACGAAGAATAATATTACAATTGTAAAAGTAAAAATTAAAACATGTAATTATTGTCATTGATCGGAAATTAGTTGACTTTTCAAGGGGAACAAACCAACTCCCGTTCAATGATCAATAATTGATAGAAATACGTAAATATGAAAGTGTTTCGTCTTTACTCGAGTTATAAATTAAAGCCAAACCGGCAATTCTAGTCAGGCCAAATATTTCCGCGAATAGTTGTTACTCAAAGAATTGATTCTCATGAAGCATTTTAGTCAATTCAATTTGGAGTAAAAATCAATTACTGTAGAGAAATCTTGTAAAACTCGAGTAATCGTCCCCGACACTATCATCTTTATGTATTTGAGTACTATATTATTTGTAGAAATTAAACATTGGAAATTGTCATTATGAAATCGAAATCAAAGTAAAGTTGAAATAAACATAGAAGATTATAAAAAAGATAAATAATGCAAACTTTGCAAAAACAAATCAAAGAGAACATAAAAATAATATAAAAATAAAATAGAAAATAATATAAATAAGATCAGTGAATGTACATGAAGATATAAAGGCCAGAAAGGTATTAAGTAACTTACATTCTTTCTAGTGGTGGAGTTGGCAGTGTGTTCTCTTCGTGTCTGACTCAGAAGTGTAGGGTGTCCGAAAATTCTTAGCGGCAGTAGGGGCTTTGAATTATATCAGTCGGCAAGACTTGGGTGAAGAAATTTATGGTAGTGGGTGGGACTTGGAATTCTTGAGGGATGTATTTTGTGGAGTTCTTATCTGAGAGAGACCGTCTGTTAAGATTTTTTTAAAAATACTAGTGAATGGAAATTAATTAATTTCTGGCTAATTGTCGTGTCGCAATGATTAAGAATTTAAGAAAGGAAAAAGGCATTTTCGCTATCCAAGAGCTAGTAGACAGTCTAAAGGCAGGAAATAGGCCCATTTTTTTAGTAACAGTATAGTAACAGTATATGTCTGAAGACAATTAGCTTTTTACAATATATACAATTGAGTAATTACACTATATACAAATCTTTCAACTGACAGTCATCCAACTTATACCGCCTTCTCAGGATTAGGAATAAATTATCATATCCCTATCAGTTAAATGATTTAGAGTGAGTATTTAACGCCTGCTCTTTTAAGGCAATGGTTGATAAATTGAAAGGGAATTAGATTATTTTTGAGAATTTTGATAAGGATCAAAATTTCGCGTTGTAAATCTATTGTATCTGTGCATATAGTTTTAATTCGTTGTATTTGATTAATTATAGTATTGTTAATTACTTTTTTGGATATGTTGGAGTTCCAATTTATTAATTTGTTAGTATTGAAATTGAAGTTTCTTGTTTTGTCAAAAAGTAAAATTTTTTTGTAGTTAATGATTTGAAGATCTAGAAAGTCTATGCTATTTTGTGAATTATTAGTTTTATTAAGTTTAAGACAATTCGGATAAATGTCGGAGTTTTCAATTTTACCAAAATTATTAATTGTAATAAGGTCATCAATAAATCTGTAGGTGTGTTTGTAGTAATTTAACTCTTGTGGTTGTAGATTTTTTTGGAAGTTAAATTCTTTGACAAATAAAAAGATATTACAGATCGAGGTGCTGGAATGTAAGCCCATTGGCAATCCTCTGACTTGTTTAAAAAGTTGATTTTGAAACTTGATGTAGTTATGAAAAAGTGTGCATTTTAGGTAGGTTTTCCATTTGTCAAGAGTCATGATATTGAGTATATTAGGGAAAAGTTTTGGTAGATCAAGTAGACTGGTATAGATTTCTTCTAGAGGAAGTGAGGTATATAAGTTTTCAAAATCATAGCAGTTAATGTTTTGGATGTTAATGGTATGAATGGTATTAATGACAGGAGTGTTATTATGAATGATCCAGCAATAGTTATGATTAGTGTTACAATCATTGAAAATAAATGTACAGATTTTATTAAGTTGAATTGAAAAATAATAGTCTATATTTTTCTTGTAATTATTAGTTCCATTAGCTATAAATCTAAATTTTAATGGTGTTTTATGGAATTTGGGAATCGCATAAAGATTAGTAAATCTGTTGTAGTTTGCATTGAAAGTAATATTGAGTTTCTTATGAAAAGTTTTAATCCTGTTTATTATAGATGTTTCTGTAAGGTTGGCTGATTGATAAGTAGTTGCGTTGAGAAGTTCTTTATGAATAATCTCAGTGTAGAATTGTTTTCATATAATGCTAAAGTTATTAGTTGCTTTATCTATTTTTGTAATAGTAAAAAGCTGTTTTAATTTACTAATATCAGATGTAAGTTGCGACCAGTTCAGTGTACTTTTAAATTTGAGGTGACTGATTTCTGTGGATATGCGTTGAAGAATTTTAGCTTTCCATTTTAAGAAGGTATCTATGGGAAAATTCAGTTGATAGCTTGCTTTAACTATAAATTCGTTGATGTTGTTTTCGAAAGTCTTGTAACAGTAATTTGTAGTCATGTTTCTGACTGGTCTAAATTTTGTACCATAACTCATTAGTGTTTTTAGTTGATGGTTTTGTATGATATTCAGGTTGCCAGTAATTATGTGCTGGTGATGAGAATCTACGTAATTGCTGTAAATTGGTGTCTTACAATGTCATTCTGCAGTTTCATCTATTTCATGGTGGTTAGTAAGCAAGTTGCTTAAGGTCCTTTGATATTTAAATGCAATCATTGGTATAGTGTCAACTGCGGGGAAGTAATCTTTACAATCTCTGATGATTCTTGAGAAATGAATATTGTCAAACTGCGGATGCAGAAAATTGACTTTAAAATAAATTTTGCGTTGAGTGAGACTATTAGAGAGTCTGAAAAGACTAAAATCAAGAATCATGTCTTTAATGATTTGTATGTCGTCGTAGCTTTCTTGAATGAATTTTTTTAGTTTGATAAGGAATTTATTAGTACAGGAGTGTAACCAGTTGAGAAGTTTCTTGGGAAAACAGTCTGAGTCAAAAAAACATTTCAATTGTTTTTTCAATGCAAGTGTATCCAAAGTGGATAAAAATCTCGCATTATTTTTTATTTTGCTTCCTCTTTTTCCTCTCTGCGTTTTGATGCTGTAGAGTTTAAATTGGCTGAAAATAGACTTCTTAGAAGTATCTCTATGACTATGTATATAAGTGTTAAGTCCATATGGATAAAGTGAACGTTGTTTTAGTATATAGAGAGATTCCTGAAAAATTCGTGTTTTGTGATTGGGTATTATATCTAGTATCTGAAGTTGAATAGAGTTGAAGTCATGGTGTTTAAAGTGTTCTAATTCTGCTGTATTAAGTTGTGATGGTGTACTTATTTTAATGTTATTTTTTTGTGCGTTGAATTTTTTGATTTGAGCTCTATGGTTATTGATTCGAAAGTTAAGATTGTTTTTAGTCTGTCCTATATATTTAATATGTCAAGTACCGCATGTAATCATGTAAATACAGTTAAATGTTTTTCATAGAAATTGTTTTTTGGGTTTACCTGTAGCAGGCATGGCGTTAAATTTTCAAGTTTGTCATCTAGTGGAATGACATTTAGTGATTTCAATATGAGTTAAACTAGCAAGATATAAAAGTAAGGAGGCTGCTAACCTTCAATACAGTAAAGTTTTTGTATAAGAACTTTAAAACTTAAAAAGGTTGGAGATAATATATAAAGTGGGTACATTAGGTAAGAGATAAATAGCGCTAATAGCTGCTATTTAGCATATCAAATGTTGTATGAACTTAAATCCATTTAGTGCGAATACAAGTTATTATTACTTGCACAATTGCTGCAAAGTTAGTTAATAATAATTTATTTCCTAAACCGTATTGATTAATTGATTATATTATCTCCTAAGTTTAATTAAAGTAGAATTATTTTAAAAGTGTGCATCCATACTGGTAAGTTATATTTTGAAAGATGTTTTGAAGTAATTTGAAAGCAAAATGTTAATAATGTTTTAACGGGGACTGGAGTTAAATCATCACGAAGAATAATATTACAATTGTAAAAGTAAAAATTAAAACATGTAATTATTGTCATTGATCGGAAATTAGTTGACTTTTCAAGGGGAACAAACCAACTCCCGTTCAATGATCAATAATTGATAGAAATACGTAAATATGAAAGTGTTTCGTCTTTACTCGAGTTATAAATTAAAGCCAAACCGGCAATTCTAGTCAGGCCAAATATTTCCGCGAATAGTTGTTACTCAAAGAACTGATTCTCATGAAGCATTTTAGTCAATTCAATTTGGAGTAAAAATCAATTACTGTAGAGAAATCTTGTAAAACTCGAGTAATCGTCCCCGACACTATCATCTTTATGTATTTGAGTACTATATTATTTGTAGAAATTAAACATTGGAAATTGTCATTATGAAATCGAAATCAAAGTAAAGTTGAAATAAACATAGAAGATTATAAAAAAGATAAATAATGCAAACTTTGCAAAAACAAATCAAAGAGAACATAAAAATAATATAAAAATAAAATAGAAAATAATATAAATAAGATCAGTGAATGTACATGAAGATATAAAGGCCAGAAAGGTATTAAGTAACTTACATTCTTTCTAGTGGGGGAGTTGGCAGTGTGTTCTCTTCGTGTCTGACTCAGAAGTGTAGGGTGTCCGAAAATTCTTAGCGGCAGTAGGGGCTTTGAATTATATCAGTCGGCAAGACTTGGGTGAAGAAATTTATGGTAGTGGGTGGGACTTGGAATTCTTGAGGGATGTATTTTGTGGAGTTCTTATCTGAGAGAGACCGTCTGTTAAGATTTTTTTAAAAATACTAGTGAATGGAAATTAATTAATTTCTGGCTAATTGTCGTGTCGCAATGATTAAGAATTTAAGAAAGGAAAAAGGCATTTTCGCTATCCAAGAGCTAGTAGACAGTCTAAAGGCAGGAAATAGGCCCATTTTTTTAGTAACAGTATAGTAACAGTATATGTCTGAAGACAATTAGCTTTTTACAATATATACAATTGAGTAATTACACTATATACAAATCTTTCAACTGACAGTCATCCAACTTATACCGCCTTCTCAGGTTTAGGAATAAATTATCATATCCCTATCAGTTAAATGATTTAGAGTGAGTATTTAACGCCTGCTCTTTTAAGGCAATGGTTGATAAATTGAAAGGGAATTAGATTATTTTTGAGAATTTTGATAAGGATCAAAATTTCGCGTTGTAAATCTATTGTATCTCTGCATATAGTTTTAATTCGTTGTATTTGATTAATTATAGTATCGTTAATTACTTTTTTGGATATGTTGGAGTTCCAATTTATTAATTTGTTAGTATTGAAATTGAAGTTTCTTGTTTTGTCAAAAAGTAAAATTTTTTTGTAGTTAATGATTTGAAGATCTAGAAAGTCTATGCTATTTTGTGAATTATTAGTTTTATTAAGTTTAAGACAATTCGGATAAATGTCGGAGTTTTCAATTTTACCAAAATTATTAATTGTAATAAGGTCATCAATAAATCTGTAGGTGTGTTTGTAGTAATTTAACTCTTGTGGTTGTAGATTTTTTTGGAAGTTAAATTCTTTGACAAATAAAAAGATATTACAGATCGAGGTGCTGGAATGTAAGCCCATTGGCAATCCTCTGACTTGTTTAAAAAGTTGATTTTGAAACTTGATGTAGTTATGAAAAAGTGTGCATTTTAGGTAGGTTTTCCATTTGTCAAGAGTCATGATATTGAGTATATTAGGGAAAAGTTTTGGTAGATCAAGTAGACTGGTATAGATTTCTTCTAGAGGAAGTGAGGTATATAAGTTTTCAAAATCATAGCAGTTAATGTTTTGGATGTTAATGGTATTAATGACAGGAGTGTTATTATGAATGATCCAGCAATAGTTATGATTAGTGTTACAATCATTGAAAATAAATTTACAGATTTTATTAAGTTGAATTGAAAAATAATAGTCTATATTTTTCTTGTAATTATTAGTTCCATTAGCTATAAATCTAAATTTTAATGGTGTTTTATGGAATTTGGGAATCGCATAAAGATTAGTAAATCTGTTGTAGTTTGCATTGAAAGTAATATTGAGTTTCTTATGAAAAGTTTTAATCCTGTTTATTATAGATGTTTCTGTAAGGTTGGCTGATTGATAAGTAGTTGCGTTGAGAAGTTCTTTATGAATAATCTCAGTGTAGAATTGTTTTCATATAATGCTAAAGTTATTAGTTGCTTTATCTATTTTTGTAATAGTAAAAAGCTGTTTTAATTTACTAATATCAGATGTAAGTTGCGACCAGTTCAGTGTACTTTTAAATTTGAGGTGACTGATTTCTGTGGATATGCGTTGAAGAATTTTAAGAAGGTATCTATGGGAAAATTCAGTTGATAGCTTGCTTTAACTATAAATTCGTTGATGTTGTTTTCAAAAGTCTTGTAACAGTAATTTGTAGTCATGTTTCTGACTGGTCTAAATTTTGTACCATAACTCATTAGTGTTTTTAGTTGATGGTTTTGTATGATATTCAGGTTGCCAGTAATTATGTGCTGGTGATGAGAATCTATGTAATTGCTGTAAATTGGTGTCTTACAATGTCATTCTGCAGTTTCATCTATTTCATGGTGGTTAGTAAGCAAGTTGCTTAAGGTCCTTTGATATTTAAATGCAATCATTGGTATAGTGTCAACTGCGGGGAAGTAATCTTTACAATCTCTGATGATTCTTGAGAAATGAATATTGTTAAACTGCGGATGCAGAAAATTGACTTTAAAATAAATTTTGCGTTGAGTGAGACTATTAGAGAGTCTGAAAAGACTAAAATCAAGAATCATGTCTTTAATGATTTGTATGTCGTCGTAGCTTTCTTGAATGAATTTTTTTAGTTTGATAAGGAATTTATTAGTACAGGAGTGTAACCAGTTGAGAAGTTTCTTGGGAAAACAGTCTGAGTCAAAAAAACATTTCAATTGTTTTTTCAATGCAAGTGTATCCAAAGTGGATAAAAATCTCGCATTATTTTTTATTTTGCTTCCTCTTTTTCCTCTCTGCGTTTTGATGCTGTAGAGTTTAAATTGGCTGAAAATAGACTTCTTAGAAGTATCTCTATGACTATGTATATAAGTGTTAAGTCCATATGGATAAAGTGAACGTTGTTTTAGTATATAGAGAGATTCCTGAAAAATTCGTGTTTTGTGATTGGGTATTATATCTAGTATCTGAAGTTGAATAGAGTTGAAGTCATGGTGTTTAAAGTGTTCTAATTCTGCTGTATTAAGTTGTGATGGTGTACTTATTTTAATGTTATTTTTTTGTGCGTTGAATTTTTTGATTTGAGCTCTATGGTTATTGATTCGAAAGTTAAGATTGTTTTTAGTCTGTCCTATATATTTAATATGTCAAGTACCGCATGTAATCATGTAAATACAGTTAAATGTTTTTCATAGAAATTGTTTTTTGGGTTTACCTGTAGCAGGCATGGCGTTAAATTTTCAAGTTTGTCATCTAGTGGAATGACATTTAGTGATTTCAATATGAGTTAAACTAGCAAGATATAAAAGTAAGGAGGCTGCTAACCTTCAATACAGTAAAGTTTTTGTATAAGAACTTTAAAACTTAAAAAGGTTGGAGATAATATATAAAGTGGGTACATTAGGTAAGAGATAAATAGCGCTAATAGCTGCTATTTAGCATATCAAATGTTGTATGAACTTAAATCCATTTAGTGCGAATACAAGTTATTATTACTTGCACAATTGCTGCAAAGTTAGTTAATAATAATTTATTTCCTAAACCGTATTGATTAATTGATTATATTATCTCCTAAGTTTAATTAAAGTAGAATTATTTTAAAAGTGTGCATCCATACTGGTAAGTTATATTTTGAAAGATGTTTTGAAGTAATTTGAAAGCAAAATGTTAATAATGTTTTAACGGGGACTGGAGTTAAATCATCACGAAGAATAATATTACAATTGTAAAAGTAAAAATTAAAACATGTAATTATTGTCATTGATCGGAAATTAGTTGACTTTTCAAGGGGA
Source organism: Stegodyphus dumicola (assembly GCF_044657685.1). Classification (NCBI taxonomy): domain Eukaryota; kingdom Metazoa; phylum Arthropoda; class Arachnida; order Araneae; family Eresidae; genus Stegodyphus; species Stegodyphus dumicola. The sequence goes on from NC_140773.1 coordinate 179,993,838, forward strand.
ACAAACCAACTCCCGTTCAATGATCAATAATTGATAGAAATACGTAAATATGAAAGTGTTTCGTCTTTACTCGAGTTATAAATTAAAGCCAAACCGGCAATTCTAGTCAGGCCAAATATTTCCGCGAATAGTTGTTACTCAAAGAACTGATTCTCATGAAGCATTTTAGTCAATTCAATTTGGAGTAAAAATCAATTACTGTAGAGAAATCTTGTAAAACTCGAGTAATCGTCCCCGACACTATCATCTTTATGTATTTGAGTACTATATTATTTGTAGAAATTAAACATTGGAAATTGTCATTATGAAATCGAAATCAAAGTAAAGTTGAAATAAACATAGAAGATTATAAAAAAGATAAATAATGCAAACTTTGCAAAAACAAATCAAAGAGAACATAAAAATAATATAAAAATAAAATAGAAAATAATATAAATAAGATCAGTGAATGTACATGAAGATATAAAGGCCAGAAAGGTATTAAGTAACTTACATTCTTTCTAGTGGGGGAGTTGGCAGTGTGTTCTCTTCGTGTCTGACTCAGAAGTGTAGGGTGTCCGAAAATTCTTAGCGGCAGTAGGGGCTTTGAATTATATCAGTCGGCAAGACTTGGGTGAAGAAATTTATGGTAGTGGGTGGGACTTGGAATTCTTGAGGGATGTATTTTGTGGAGTTCTTATCTGAGAGAGACCGTCTGTTAAGATTTTTTTAAAAATACTAGTGAATGGAAATTAATTAATTTCTGGCTAATTGTCGTGTCGCAATGATTAAGAATTTAAGAAAGGAAAAAGGCATTTTCGCTATCCAAGAGCTAGTAGACAGTCTAAAGGCAGGAAATAGGCCCATTTTTTTAGTAACAGTATAGTAACAGTATATGTCTGAAGACAATTAGCTTTTTACAATATATACAATTGAGTAATTACACTATATACAAATCTTTCAACTGACAGTCATCCAACTTATACCGCCTTCTCAGGTTTAGGAATAAATTATCATATCCCTATCAGTTAAATGATTTAGAGTGAGTATTTAACGCCTGCTCTTTTAAGGCAATGGTTGATAAATTGAAAGGGAATTAGATTATTTTTGAGAATTTTGATAAGGATCAAAATTTCGCGTTGTAAATCTATTGTATCTCTGCATATAGTTTTAATTCGTTGTATTTGATTAATTATAGTATCGTTAATTACTTTTTTGGATATGTTGGAGTTCCAATTTATTAATTTGTTAGTATTGAAATTGAAGTTTCTTGTTTTGTCAAAAAGTAAAATTTTTTTGTAGTTAATGATTTGAAGATCTAGAAAGTCTATGCTATTTTGTGAATTATTAGTTTTATTAAGTTTAAGACAATTCGGATAAATGTCGGAGTTTTCAATTTTACCAAAATTATTAATTGTAATAAGGTCATCAATAAATCTGTAGGTGTGTTTGTAGTAATTTAACTCTTGTGGTTGTAGATTTTTTTGGAAGTTAAATTCTTTGACAAATAAAAAGATATTACAGATCGAGGTGCTGGAATGTAAGCCCATTGGCAATCCTCTGACTTGTTTAAAAAGTTGATTTTGAAACTTGATGTAGTTATGAAAAAGTGTGCATTTTAGGTAGGTTTTCCATTTGTCAAGAGTCATGATATTGAGTATATTAGGGAAAAGTTTTGGTAGATCAAGTAGACTGGTATAGATTTCTTCTAGAGGAAGTGAGGTATATAAGTTTTCAAAATCATAGCAGTTAATGTTTTGGATGTTAATGGTATTAATGACAGGAGTGTTATTATGAATGATCCAGCAATAGTTATGATTAGTGTTACAATCATTGAAAATAAATTTACAGATTTTATTAAGTTGAATTGAAAAATAATAGTCTATATTTTTCTTGTAATTATTAGTTCCATTAGCTATAAATCTAAATTTTAATGGTGTTTTATGGAATTTGGGAATCGCATAAAGATTAGTAAATCTGTTGTAGTTTGCATTGAAAGTAATATTGAGTTTCTTATGAAAAGTTTTAATCCTGTTTATTATAGATGTTTCTGTAAGGTTGGCTGATTGATAAGTAGTTGCGTTGAGAAGTTCTTTATGAATAATCTCAGTGTAGAATTGTTTTCATATAATGCTAAAGTTATTAGTTGCTTTATCTATTTTTGTAATAGTAAAAAGCTGTTTTAATTTACTAATATCAGATGTAAGTTGCGACCAGTTCAGTGTACTTTTAAATTTGAGGTGACTGATTTCTGTGGATATGCGTTGAAGAATTTTAAGAAGGTATCTATGGGAAAATTCAGTTGATAGCTTGCTTTAACTATAAATTCGTTGATGTTGTTTTCAAAAGTCTTGTAACAGTAATTTGTAGTCATGTTTCTGACTGGTCTAAATTTTGTACCATAACTCATTAGTGTTTTTAGTTGATGGTTTTGTATGATATTCAGGTTGCCAGTAATTATGTGCTGGTGATGAGAATCTATGTAATTGCTGTAAATTGGTGTCTTACAATGTCATTCTGCAGTTTCATCTATTTCATGGTGGTTAGTAAGCAAGTTGCTTAAGGTCCTTTGATATTTAAATGCAATCATTGGTATAGTGTCAACTGCGGGGAAGTAATCTTTACAATCTCTGATGATTCTTGAGAAATGAATATTGTTAAACTGCGGATGCAGAAAATTGACTTTAAAATAAATTTTGCGTTGAGTGAGACTATTAGAGAGTCTGAAAAGACTAAAATCAAGAATCATGTCTTTAATGATTTGTATGTCGTCGTAGCTTTCTTGAATGAATTTTTTTAGTTTGATAAGGAATTTATTAGTACAGGAGTGTAACCAGTTGAGAAGTTTCTTGGGAAAACAGTCTGAGTCAAAAAAACATTTCAATTGTTTTTTCAATGCAAGTGTATCCAAAGTGGATAAAAATCTCGCATTATTTTTTATTTTGCTTCCTCTTTTTCCTCTCTGCGTTTTGATGCTGTAGAGTTTAAATTGGCTGAAAATAGACTTCTTAGAAGTATCTCTATGACTATGTATATAAGTGTTAAGTCCATATGGATAAAGTGAACGTTGTTTTAGTATATAGAGAGATTCCTGAAAAATTCGTGTTTTGTGATTGGGTATTATATCTAGTATCTGAAGTTGAATAGAGTTGAAGTCATGGTGTTTAAAGTGTTCTAATTCTGCTGTATTAAGTTGTGATGGTGTACTTATTTTAATGTTATTTTTTTGTGCGTTGAATTTTTTGATTTGAGCTCTATGGTTATTGATTCGAAAGTTAAGATTGTTTTTAGTCTGTCCTATATATTTAATATGTCAAGTACCGCATGTAATCATGTAAATACAGTTAAATGTTTTTCATAGAAACTGTTTTTTGGGTTTACCTGTAGCAGGCATGGCGTTAAATTTTCAAGTTTGTCATCTAGTGGAATGACATTTAGTGATTTCAATATGAGTTAAACTAGCAAGATATAAAAGTAAGGAGGCTGCTAACCTTCAATACAGTAAAGTTTTTGTATAAGAACTTTAAAACTTAAAAAGGTTGGAGATAATATATAAAGTGGGTACATTAGGTAAGAGATAAATAGCGCTAATAGTAGCTGCTATTTAGCATATCAAATGTTGTATGAACTTAAATCCATTTAGTGCGAATACAAGTTATTATTACTTGCGCAATTGCTGCAAAGTTAGTTAATAATAATTTATTTCCTAAACCGTATTGATTAATTGATTATATTATCTCCTAAGTTTAATTAAAGTAGAATTATTTTAAAAGTGTGCATCCATACTGGTAAGTTATATTTTGAAAGATGTTTTGAAGTAATTTGAAAGCAAAATGTTAATAATGTTTTAACGGGGACTGGAGTTAAATCATCACGAAGAATAATATTACAATTGTAAAAGTAAAAATTAAAACATGTAATTATTGTCATTGATCGGAAATTAGTTGACTTTTCAAGGGGAACAAACCAACTCCCGTTCAATGATCAATAATTGATAGAAATACGTAAATATGAAAGTGTTTCGTCTTTACTCGAGTTATAAATTAAAGCCAAACCGGCAATTCTAGTCAGGCCAAATATTTCCGCGAATAGTTGTTACTCAAAGAATTGATTCTCATGAAGCATTTTAGTCAATTCAATTTGGAGTAAAAATCAATTACTGTAGAGAAATCTTGTAAAACTCGAGTAATCGTCCCCGACACTATCATCTTTATGTATTTGAGTACTATATTATTTGTAGAAATTAAACATTGGAAATTGTCATTATGAAATCGAAATCAAAGTAAAGTTGAAATAAACATAGAAGATTATAAAAAAGATAAATAATGCAAACTTTGCAAAAACAAATCAAAGAGAACATAAAAATAATATAAAAATAAAATAGAAAATAATATAAATAAGATCAGTGAATGTACATGAAGATATAAAGGCCAGAAAGGTATTAAGTAACTTACATTCTTTCTAGTGGGGGAGTTGGCAGTGTGTTCTCTTCGTGTCTGACTCAGAAGTGTAGGGTGTCCGAAAATTCTTAGCGGCAGTAGGGGCTTTGAATTATATCAGTCGGCAAGACTTGGGTGAAGAAATTTATGGTAGTGGGTGGGACTTGGAATTCTTGAGGGATGTATTTTGTGGAGTTCTTATCTGAGAGAGACCGTCTGTTAAGATTTTTTTAAAAATACTAGTGAATGGAAATTAATTAATTTCTGGCTAATTGTCGTGTCGCAATGATTAAGAATTTAAGAAAGGAAAAAGGCATTTTCGCTATCCAAGAGCTAGTAGACAGTCTAAAGGCAGGAAATAGGCCCATTTTTTTAGTAACAGTATAGTAACAGTATATGTCTGAAGACAATTAGCTTTTTACAATATATACAATTGAGTAATTACACTATATACAAATCTTTCAACTGACAGTCATCCAACTTATACCGCCTTCTCAGGTTTAGGAATAAATTATCATATCCCTATCAGTTAAATGATTTAGAGTGAGTATTTAACGCCTGCTCTTTTAAGGCAATGGTTGATAAATTGAAAGGGAATTAGATTATTTTTGAGAATTTTGATAAGGATCAAAATTTCGCGTTGTAAATCTATTGTATCTCTGCATATAGTTTTAATTCGTTGTATTTGATTAATTATAGTATCGTTAATTACTTTTTTGGATATGTTGGAGTTCCAATTTATTAATTTGTTAGTATTGAAATTGAAGTTTCTTGTTTTGTCAAAAAGTAAAATTTTTTTGTAGTTAATGATTTGAAGATCTAGAAAGTCTATGCTATTTTGTGAATTATTAGTTTTATTAAGTTTAAGACAATTCGGATAAATGTCGGAGTTTTCAATTTTACCAAAATTATTAATTGTAATAAGGTCATCAATAAATCTGTAGGTGTGTTTGTAGTAATTTAACTCTTGTGGTTGTAGATTTTTTTGGAAGTTAAATTCTTTGACAAATAAAAAGATATTACAGATCGAGGTGCTGGAATGTAAGCCCATTGGCAATCCTCTGACTTGTTTAAAAAGTTGATTTTGAAACTTGATGTAGTTATGAAAAAGTGTGCATTTTAGGTAGGTTTTCCATTTGTCAAGAGTCATGATATTGAGTATATTAGGGAAAAGTTTTGGTAGATCAAGTAGACTGGTATAGATTTCTTCTAGAGGAAGTGAGGTATATAAGTTTTCAAAATCATAGCAGTTAATGTTTTGGATGTTAATGGTATTAATGACAGGAGTGTTATTATGAATGATCCAGCAATAGTTATGATTAGTGTTACAATCATTGAAAATAAATTTACAGATTTTATTAAGTTGAATTGAAAAATAATAGTCTATATTTTTCTTGTAATTATTAGTTCCATTAGCTATAAATCTAAATTTTAATGGTGTTTTATGGAATTTGGGAATCGCATAAAGATTAGTAAATCTGTTGTAGTTTGCATTGAAAGTAATATTGAGTTTCTTATGAAAAGTTTTAATCCTGTTTATTATAGATGTTTCTGTAAGGTTGGCTGATTGATAAGTAGTTGCGTTGAGAAGTTCTTTATGAATAATCTCAGTGTAGAATTGTTTTCATATAATGCTAAAGTTATTAGTTGCTTTATCTATTTTTGTAATAGTAAAAAGCTGTTTTAATTTACTAATATCAGATGTAAGTTGCGACCAGTTCAGTGTACTTTTAAATTTGAGGTGACTGATTTCTGTGGATATGCGTTGAAGAATTTTAAGAAGGTATCTATGGGAAAATTCAGTTGATAGCTTGCTTTAACTATAAATTCGTTGATGTTGTTTTCAAAAGTCTTGTAACAGTAATTTGTAGTCATGTTTCTGACTGGTCTAAATTTTGTACCATAACTCATTAGTGTTTTTAGTTGATTTTGTATGATATTCAGGTTGCCAGTAATTATGTGCTGGTGATGAGAATCTATGTAATTGCTGTAAATTGGTGTCTTACAATGTCATTCTGCAGTTTCATCTATTTCATGGTGGTTAGTAAGCAAGTTGCTTAAGGTCCTTTGATATTTAAATGCAATCATTGGTATAGTGTCAACTGCGGGGAAGTAATCTTTACAATCTCTGATGATTCTTGAGAAATGAATATTGTTAAACTGCGGATGCAGAAAATTGACTTTAAAATAAATTTTGCGTTGAGTGAGACTATTAGAGAGTCTGAAAAGACTAAAATCAAGAATCATGTCTTTAATGATTTGTATGTCGTCGTAGCTTTCTTGAATGAATTTTTTTAGTTTGATAAGGAATTTATTAGTACAGGAGTGTAACCAGTTGAGAAGTTTCTTGGGAAAACAGTCTGAGTCAAAAAAACATTTCAATTGTTTTTTCAATGCAAGTGTATCCAAAGTGGATAAAAATCTCGCATTATTTTTTATTTTGCTTCCTCTTTTTCCTCTCTGCGTTTTGATGCTGTAGAGTTTAAATTGGCTGAAAATAGACTTCTTAGAAGTATCTCTATGACTATGTATATAAGTGTTAAGTCCATATGGATAAAGTGAACGTTGTTTTAGTATATAGAGAGATTCCTGAAAAATTCGTGTTTTGTGATTGGGTATTATATCTAGTATCTGAAGTTGAATAGAGTTGAAGTCATGGTGTTTAAAGTGTTCTAATTCTGCTGTATTAAGTTGTGATGGTGTACTTATTTTAATGTTATTTTTTTGTGCGTTGAATTTTTTGATTTGAGCTCTATGGTTATTGATTCGAAAGTTAAGATTGTTTTTAGTCTGTCCTATATATTTAATATGTCAAGTACCGCATGTAATCATGTAAATACAGTTAAATGTTTTTCATAGAAATTGTTTTTTGGGTTTACCTGTAGCAGGCATGGCGTTAAATTTTCAAGTTTGTCATCTAGTGGAATGACATTTAGTGATTTCAATATGAGTTAAACTAGCAAGATATAAAAGTAAGGAGGCTGCTAACCTTCAATACAGTAAAGTTTTTGTATAAGAACTTTAAAACTTAAAAAGGTTGGAGATAATATATAAAGTGGGTACATTAGGTAAGAGATAAATAGCGCTAATAGCTGCTATTTAGCATATCAAATGTTGTATGAACTTAAATCCATTTAGTGCGAATACAAGTTATTATTACTTGCACAATTGCTGCAAAGTTAGTTAATAATAATTTATTTCCTAAACCGTATTGATTAATTGATTATATTATCTCCTAAGTTTAATTAAAGTAGAATTATTTTAAAAGTGTGCATCCATACTGGTAAGTTATATTTTGAAAGATGTTTTGAAGTAATTTGAAAGCAAAATGTTAATAATGTTTTAACGGGGACTGGAGTTAAATCATCACGAAGAATAATATTACAATTGTAAAAGTAAAAATTAAAACATGTAATTATTGTCATTGATCGGAAATTAGTTGACTTTTCAAGGGGAACAAACCAACTCCCGTTCAATGATCAATAATTGATAGAAATACGTAAATATGAAAGTGTTTCGTCTTTACTCGAGTTATAAATTAAAGCCAAACCGGCAATTCTAGTCAGGCCAAATATTTCCGCGAATAGTTGTTACTCAAAGAACTGATTCTCATGAAGCATTTTAGTCAATTCAATTTGGAGTAAAAATCAATTACTGTAGAGAAATCTTGTAAAACTCGAGTAATCGTCCCCGACACTATCATCTTTATGTATTTGAGTACTATATTATTTGTAGAAATTAAACATTGGAAATTGTCATTATGAAATCGAAATCAAAGTAAAGTTGAAATAAACATAGAAGATTATAAAAAAGATAAATAATGCAAACTTTGCAAAAACAAATCAAAGAGAACATAAAAATAATATAAAAATAAAATAGAAAATAATATAAATAAGATCAGTGAATGTACATGAAGATATAAAGGCCAGAAAGGTATTAAGTAACTTACATTCTTTCTAGTGGGGGAGTTGGCAGTGTGTTCTCTTCGTGTCTGACTCAGAAGTGTAGGGTGTCCGAAAATTCTTAGCGGCAGTAGGGGCTTTGAATTATATCAGTCGGCAAGACTTGGGTGAAGAAATTTATGGTAGTGGGTGGGACTTGGAATTCTTGAGGGATGTATTTTGTGGAGTTCTTATCTGAGAGAGACCGTCTGTTAAGATTTTTTTAAAAATACTAGTGAATGGAAATTAATTAATTTCTGGCTAATTGTCGTGTCGCAATGATTAAGAATTTAAGAAAGGAAAAAGGCATTTTCGCTATCCAAGAGCTAGTAGACAGTCTAAAGGCAGGAAATAGGCCCATTTTTTTAGTAACAGTATAGTAACAGTATATGTCTGAAGACAATTAGCTTTTTACAATATATACAATTGAGTAATTACACTATATACAAATCTTTCAACTGACAGTCATCCAACTTATACCGCCTTCTCAGGTTTAGGAATAAATTATCATATCCCTATCAGTTAAATGATTTAGAGTGAGTATTTAACGCCTGCTCTTTTAAGGCAATGGTTGATAAATTGAAAGGGAATTAGATTATTTTTGAGAATTTTGATAAGGATCAAAATTTCGCGTTGTAAATCTATTGTATCTCTGCATATAGTTTTAATTCGTTGTATTTGATTAATTATAGTATCGTTAATTACTTTTTTGGATATGTTGGAGTTCCAATTTATTAATTTGTTAGTATTGAAATTGAAGTTTCTTGTTTTGTCAAAAAGTAAAATTTTTTTGTAGTTAATGATTTGAAGATCTAGAAAGTCTATGCTATTTTGTGAATTATTAGTTTTATTAAGTTTAAGACAATTCGGATAAATGTCGGAGTTTTCAATTTTACCAAAATTATTAATTGTAATAAGGTCATCAATAAATCTGTAGGTGTGTTTGTAGTAATTTAACTCTTGTGGTTGTAGATTTTTTTGGAAGTTAAATTCTTTGACAAATAAAAAGATATTACAGATCGAGGTGCTGGAATGTAAGCCCATTGGCAATCCTCTGACTTGTTTAAAAAGTTGATTTTGAAACTTGATGTAGTTATGAAAAAGTGTGCATTTTAGGTAGGTTTTCCATTTGTCAAGAGTCATGATATTGAGTATATTAGGGAAAAGTTTTGGTAGATCAAGTAGACTGGTATAGATTTCTTCTAGAGGAAGTGAGGTATATAAGTTTTCAAAATCATAGCAGTTAATGTTTTGGATGTTAATGGTATTAATGACAGGAGTGTTATTATGAATGATCCAGCAATAGTTATGATTAGTGTTACAATCATTGAAAATAAATTTACAGATTTTATTAAGTTGAATTGAAAAATAATAGTCTATATTTTTCTTGTAATTATTAGTTCCATTAGCTATAAATCTAAATTTTAATGGTGTTTTATGGAATTTGGGAATCGCATAAAGATTAGTAAATCTGTTGTAGTTTGCATTGAAAGTAATATTGAGTTTCTTATGAAAAGTTTTAATCCTGTTTATTATAGATGTTTCTGTAAGGTTGGCTGATTGATAAGTAGTTGCGTTGAGAAGTTCTTTATGAATAATCTCAGTGTAGAATTGTTTTCATATAATGCTAAAGTTATTAGTTGCTTTATCTATTTTTGTAATAGTAAAAAGCTGTTTTAATTTACTAATATCAGATGTAAGTTGCGACCAGTTCAGTGTACTTTTAAATTTGAGGTGACTGATTTCTGTGGATATGCGTTGAAGAATTTTAAGAAGGTATCTATGGGAAAATTCAGTTGATAGCTTGCTTTAACTATAAATTCGTTGATGTTGTTTTCAAAAGTCTTGTAACAGTAATTTGTAGTCATGTTTCTGACTGGTCTAAATTTTGTACCATAACTCATTAGTGTTTTTAGTTGATGGTTTTGTATGATATTCAGGTTGCCAGTAATTATGTGCTGGTGATGAGAATCTATGTAATTGCTGTAAATTGGTGTCTTACAATGTCATTCTGCAGTTTCATCTATTTCATGGTGGTTAGTAAGCAAGTTGCTTAAGGTCCTTTGATATTTAAATGCAATCATTGGTATAGTGTCAACTGCGGGGAAGTAATCTTTACAATCTCTGATGATTCTTGAGAAATGAATATTGTTAAACTGCGGATGCAGAAAATTGACTTTAAAATAAATTTTGCGTTGAGTGAGACTATTAGAGAGTCTGAAAAGACTAAAATCAAGAATCATGTCTTTAATGATTTGTATGTCGTCGTAGCTTTCTTGAATGAATTTTTTTAGTTTGATAAGGAATTTATTAGTACAGGAGTGTAACCAGTTGAGAAGTTTCTTGGGAAAACAGTCTGAGTCAAAAAAACATTTCAATTGTTTTTTCAATGCAAGTGTATCCAAAGTGGATAAAAATCTCGCATTATTTTTTATTTTGCTTCCTCTTTTTCCTCTCTGCGTTTTGATGCTGTAGAGTTTAAATTGGCTGAAAATAGACTTCTTAGAAGTATCTCTATGACTATGTATATAAGTGTTAAGTCCATATGGATAAAGTGAACGTTGTTTTAGTATATAGAGAGATTCCTGAAAAATTCGTGTTTTGTGATTGGGTATTATATCTAGTATCTGAAGTTGAATAGAGTTGAAGTCATGGTGTTTAAAGTGTTCTAATTCTGCTGTATTAAGTTGTGATGGTGTACTTATTTTAATGTTATTTTTTTGTGCGTTGAATTTTTTGATTTGAGCTCTATGGTTATTGATTCGAAAGTTAAGATTGTTTTTAGTCTGTCCTATATATTTAATATGTCAAGTACCGCATGTAATCATGTAAATACAGTTAAATGTTTTTCATAGAAACTGTTTTTTGGGTTTACCTGTAGCAGGCATGGCGTTAAATTTTCAAGTTTGTCATCTAGTGGAATGACATTTAGTGATTTCAATATGAGTTAAACTAGCAAGATATAAAAGTAAGGAGGCTGCTAACCTTCAATACAGTAAAGTTTTTGTATAAGAACTTTAAAACTTAAAAAGGTTGGAGATAATATATAAAGTGGGTACATTAGGTAAGAGATAAATAGCGCTAATAGTAGCTGCTATTTAGCATATCAAATGTTGTATGAACTTAAATCCATTTAGTGCGAATACAAGTTATTATTACTTGCGCAATTGCTGCAAAGTTAGTTAATAATAATTTATTTCCTAAACCGTATTGATTAATTGATTATATTATCTCCTAAGTTTAATTAAAGTAGAATTATTTTAAAAGTGTGCATCCATACTGGTAAGTTATATTTTGAAAGATGTTTTGAAGTAATTTGAAAGCAAAATGTTAATAATGTTTTAACGGGGACTGGAGTTAAATCATCACGAAGAATAATATTACAATTGTAAAAGTAAAAATTAAAACATGTAATTATTGTCATTGATCGGAAATTAGTTGACTTTTCAAGGGGAACAAACCAACTCCCGTTCAATGATCAATAATTGATAGAAATACGTAAATATGAAAGTGTTTCGTCTTTACTCGAGTTATAAATTAAAGCCAAACCGGCAATTCTAGTCAGGCCAAATATTTCCGCGAATAGTTGTTACTCAAAGAATTGATTCTCATGAAGCATTTTAGTCAATTCAATTTGGAGTAAAAATCAATTACTGTAGAGAAATCTTGTAAAACTCGAGTAATCGTCCCCGACACTATCATCTTTATGTATTTGAGTACTATATTATTTGTAGAAATTAAACATTGGAAATTGTCATTATGAAATCGAAATCAAAGTAAAGTTGAAATAAACATAGAAGATTATAAAAAAGATAAATAATGCAAACTTTGCAAAAACAAATCAAAGAGAACATAAAAATAATATAAAAATAAAATAGAAAATAATATAAATAAGATCAGTGAATGTACATGAAGATATAAAGGCCAGAAAGGTATTAAGTAACTTACATTCTTTCTAGTGGGGGAGTTGGCAGTGTGTTCTCTTCGTGTCTGACTCAGAAGTGTAGGGTGTCCGAAAATTCTTAGCGGCAGTAGGGGCTTTGAATTATATCAGTCGGCAAGACTTGGGTGAAGAAATTTATGGTAGTGGGTGGGACTTGGAATTCTTGAGGGATGTATTTTGTGGAGTTCTTATCTGAGAGAGACCGTCTGTTAAGATTTTTTTAAAAATACTAGTGAATGGAAATTAATTAATTTCTGGCTAATTGTCGTGTCGCAATGATTAAGAATTTAAGAAAGGAAAAAGGCATTTTCGCTATCCAAGAGCTAGTAGACAGTCTAAAGGCAGGAAATAGGCCCATTTTTTTAGTAACAGTATAGTAACAGTATATGTCTGAAGACAATTAGCTTTTTACAATATATACAATTGAGTAATTACACTATATACAAATCTTTCAACTGACAGTCATCCAACTTATACCGCCTTCTCAGGTTTAGGAATAAATTATCATATCCCTATCAGTTAAATGATTTAGAGTGAGTATTTAACGCCTGCTCTTTTAAGGCAATGGTTGATAAATTGAAAGGGAATTAGATTATTTTTGAGAATTTTGATAAGGATCAAAATTTCGCGTTGTAAATCTATTGTATCTCTGCATATAGTTTTAATTCGTTGTATTTGATTAATTATAGTATCGTTAATTACTTTTTTGGATATGTTGGAGTTCCAATTTATTAATTTGTTAGTATTGAAATTGAAGTTTCTTGTTTTGTCAAAAAGTAAAATTTTTTTGTAGTTAATGATTTGAAGATCTAGAAAGTCTATGCTATTTTGTGAATTATTAGTTTTATTAAGTTTAAGACAATTCGGATAAATGTCGGAGTTTTCAATTTTACCAAAATTATTAATTGTAATAAGGTCATCAATAAATCTGTAGGTGTGTTTGTAGTAATTTAACTCTTGTGGTTGTAGATTTTTTTGGAAGTTAAATTCTTTGACAAATAAAAAGATATTACAGATCGAGGTGCTGGAATGTAAGCCCATTGGCAATCCTCTGACTTGTTTAAAAAGTTGATTTTGAAACTTGATGTAGTTATGAAAAAGTGTGCATTTTAGGTAGGTTTTCCATTTGTCAAGAGTCATGATATTGAGTATATTAGGGAAAAGTTTTGGTAGATCAAGTAGACTGGTATAGATTTCTTCTAGAGGAAGTGAGGTATATAAGTTTTCAAAATCATAGCAGTTAATGTTTTGGATGTTAATGGTATTAATGACAGGAGTGTTATTATGAATGATCCAGCAATAGTTATGATTAGTGTTACAATCATTGAAAATAAATTTACAGATTTTATTAAGTTGAATTGAAAAATAATAGTCTATATTTTTCTTGTAATTATTAGTTCCATTAGCTATAAATCTAAATTTTAATGGTGTTTTATGGAATTTGGGAATCGCATAAAGATTAGTAAATCTGTTGTAGTTTGCATTGAAAGTAATATTGAGTTTCTTATGAAAAGTTTTAATCCTGTTTATTATAGATGTTTCTGTAAGGTTGGCTGATTGATAAGTAGTTGCGTTGAGAAGTTCTTTATGAATAATCTCAGTGTAGAATTGTTTTCATATAATGCTAAAGTTATTAGTTGCTTTATCTATTTTTGTAATAGTAAAAAGCTGTTTTAATTTACTAATATCAGATGTAAGTTGCGACCAGTTCAGTGTACTTTTAAATTTGAGGTGACTGATTTCTGTGGATATGCGTTGAAGAATTTTAAGAAGGTATCTATGGGAAAATTCAGTTGATAGCTTGCTTTAACTATAAATTCGTTGATGTTGTTTTCAAAAGTCTTGTAACAGTAATTTGTAGTCATGTTTCTGACTGGTCTAAATTTTGTACCATAACTCATTAGTGTTTTTAGTTGATGGTTTTGTATGATATTCAGGTTGCCAGTAATTATGTGCTGGTGATGAGAATCTATGTAATTGCTGTAAATTGGTGTCTTACAATGTCATTCTACAGTTTCATCTATTTCATGGTGGTTAGTAAGCAAGTTGCTTAAGGTCCTTTGATATTTAAATGCAATCATTGGTATAGTGTCAACTGCGGGGAAGTAATCTTTACAATCTCTGATGATTCTTGAGAAATGAATATTGTTAAACTGCGGATGCAGAAAATTGACTTTAAAATAAATTTTGCGTTGAGTGAGACTATTAGAGAGTCTGAAAAGACTAAAATCAAGAATCATGTCTTTAATGATTTGTATGTCGTCGTAGCTTTCTTGAATGAATTTTTTTAGTTTGATAAGGAATTTATTAGTACAGGAGTGTAACCAGTTGAGAAGTTTCTTGGGAAAACAGTCTGAGTCAAAAAAACATTTCAATTGTTTTTTCAATGCAAGTGTATCCAAAGTGGATAAAAATCTCGCATTATTTTTTATTTTGCTTCCTCTTTTTCCTCTCTGCGTTTTGATGCTGTAGAGTTTAAATTGGCTGAAAATAGACTTCTTAGAAGTATCTCTATGACTATGTATATAAGTGTTAAGTCCATATGGATAAAGTGAACGTTGTTTTAGTATATAGAGAGATTCCTGAAAAATTCGTGTTTTGTGATTGGGTATTATATCTAGTATCTGAAGTTGAATAGAGTTGAAGTCATGGTGTTTAAAGTGTTCTAATTCTGCTGTATTAAGTTGTGATGGTGTACTTATTTTAATGTTATTTTTTTGTGCGTTGAATTTTTTGATTTGAGCTCTATGGTTATTGATTCGAAAGTTAAGATTGTTTTTAGTCTGTCCTATATATTTAATATGTCAAGTACCACATGTAATCATGTAAATACAGTTAAATGTTTTTCATAGAAATTGTTTTTTGGGTTTACCTGTAGCAGGCATGGCGTTAAATTTTCAAGTTTGTCATCTAGTGGAATGACATTTAGTGATTTCAATATGAGTTAAACTAGCAAGATATAAAAGTAAGGAGGCTGCTAACCTTCAATACAGTAAAGTTTTTGTATAAGAACTTTAAAACTTAAAAAGGTTGGAGATAATATATAAAGTGGGTACATTAGGTAAGAGATAAATAGCGCTAATAGCTGCTATTTAGCATATCAAATGTTGTATGAACTTAAATCCATTTAGTGCGAATACAAGTTATTATTACTTGCGCAATTGCTGCAAAGTTAGTTAATAATAATTTATTTCCTAAACCGTATTGATTAATTGATTATATTATCTCCTAAGTTTAATTAAAGTAGAATTATTTTAAAAGTGTGCATCCATACTGGTAAGTTATATTTTGAAAGATGTTTTGAAGCAATTTGAAAGCAAAATGTTAATAATGTTTTAACGGGGACTGGAGTTAAATCATCACGAAGAATAATATTACAATTGTAAAAGTAAAAATTAAAACATGTAATTATTGTCATTGATCGGAAATTAGTTGACTTTTCAAGGGGAACAAACCAACTCCCGTTCAATGATCAATAATTGATAGAAATACGTAAATATGAAAGTGTTTCGTCTTTACTCGAGTTATAAATTAAAGCCAAACCGGCAATTCTAGTCAGGCCAAATATTTCCGCGAATAGTTGTTACTCAAAGAACTGATTCTCATGAAGCATTTTAGTCAATTCAATTTGGAGTAAAAATCAATTACTGTAGAGAAATCTTGTAAAACTCGAGTAATCGTCCCCGACACTATCATCTTTATGTATTTGAGTACTATATTATTTGTAGAAATTAAACATTGGAAATTGTCATTATGAAATCGAAATCAAAGTAAAGTTGAAATAAACATAGAAGATTATAAAAAAGATAAATAATGCAAACTTTGCAAAAACAAATCAAAGAGAACATAAAAATAATATAAAAATAAAATAGAAAATAATATAAATAAGATCAGTGAATGTACATGAAGATATAAAGGCCAGAAAGGTATTAAGTAACTTACATTCTTTCTAGTGGGGGAGTTGGCAGTGTGTTCTCTTCGTGTCTGACTCAGAAGTGTAGGGTGTCCGAAAATTCTTAGCGGCAGTAGGGGCTTTGAATTATATCAGTCGGCAAGACTTGGGTGAAGAAATTTATGGTAGTGGGTGGGACTTGGAATTCTTGAGGGATGTATTTTGTGGAGTTCTTATCTGAGAGAGACCGTCTGTTAAGATTTTTTTAAAAATACTAGTGAATGGAAATTAATTAATTTCTGGCTAATTGTCGTGTCGCAATGATTAAGAATTTAAGAAAGGAAAAAGGCATTTTCGCTATCCAAGAGCTAGTAGACAGTCTAAAGGCAGGAAATAGGCCCATTTTTTTAGTAACAGTATAGTAACAGTATATGTCTGAAGACAATTAGCTTTTTACAATATATACAATTGAGTAATTACACTATATACAAATCTTTCAACTGACAGTCATCCAACTTATATTGCCTTCTCAGGTTTAGGAATAAATTATCATATCCCTATCAGTTAAATGATTTAGAGTGAGTATTTAACGCCTGCTCTTTTAAGGCAATGGTTGATAAATTGAAAGGGAATTAGATTATTTTTGAGAATTTTGATAAGGATCAAAATTTCGCGTTGTAAATCTATTGTATCTGTGCATATAGTTTTAATTCGTTGTATTTGATTAATTATAGTATTGTTAATTACTTTTTTGGATATGTTGGAGTTCCAATTTATTAATTTGTTAGTATTGAAATTGAAGTTTCTTGTTTTGTCAAAAAGTAAAATTTTTTTGTAGTTAATGATTTGAAGATCTAGAAAGTCTATGCTATTTTGTGAATTATTAGTTTTATTAAGTTTAAGACAATTCGGATAAATGTCGGAGTTTTCAATTTTACCAAAATTATTAATTGTAATAAGGTCATCAATAAATCTGTAGGTGTGTTTGTAGTAATTTAACTCTTGTGGTTGTAGATTTTTTTGGAAGTTAAATTCTTTGACAAATAAAAAGATATTACAGATCGAGGTGCTGGAATGTAAGCCCATTGGCAATCCTCTGACTTGTTTAAAAAGTTGATTTTGAAACTTGATGTAGTTATGAAAAAGTGTGCATTTTAGGTAGGTTTTCCATTTGTCAAGAGTCATGATATTGAGTATATTAGGGAAAAGTTTTGGTAGATCAAGTAGACTGGTATAGATTTCTTCTAGAGGAAGTGAGGTATATAAGTTTTCAAAATCATAGCAGTTAATGTTTTGGATGTTAATGGTATGAATGGTATTAATGACAGGAGTGTTATTATGAATGATCCAGCAATAGTTATGATTAGTGTTACAATCATTGAAAATAAATTTACAGATTTTATTAAGTTGAATTGAAAAATAATAGTCTATATTTTTCTTGTAATTATTAGTTCCATTAGCTATAAATCTAAATTTTAATGGTGTTTTATGGAATTTGGGAATCGCATAAAGATTAGTAAATCTGTTGTAGTTTGCATTGAAAGTAATATTGAGTTTCTTATGAAAAGTTTTAATCCTGTTTATTATAGATGTTTCTGTAAGGTTGGCTGATTGATAAGTAGTTGCGTTGAGAAGTTCTTTATGAATAATCTCAGTGTAGAATTGTTTTCATATAATGCTAAAGTTATTAGTTGCTTTATCTATTTTTGTAATAGTAAAAAGCTGTTTTAATTTACTAATATCAGATGTAAGTTGCGACCAGTTCAGTGTACTTTTAAATTTGAGGTGACTGATTTCTGTGGATATGCGTTGAAGAATTTTAGCTTTCCATTTTAAGAAGGTATCTATGGGAAAATTCAGTTGATAGCTTGCTTTAACTATAAATTCGTTGATGTTGTTTTCAAAAGTCTTGTAACAGTAATTTGTAGTCATGTTTCTGACTGGTCTAAATTTTGTACCATAACTCATTAGTGTTTTTAGTTGATGGTTTTGTATGATATTCAGGTTGCCACTAATTATGTGCTGGTGATGAGAATCTACGTAATTGCTGTAAATTGGTGTCTTACAATGTCATTCTGCAGTTTCATCTATTTCATGGTGGTTAGTAAGCAAGTTGCTTAAGGTCCTTTGATATTTAAATGCAATCATTGGTATAGTGTCAACTGCGGGGAAGTAATCTTTACAATCTCTGATGATTCTTGAGAAATGAATATTGTCAAACTGCGGATGCAGAAAATTGACTTTAAAATAAATTTTGCGTTGAGTGAGACTATTAGAGAGTCTGAAAAGACTAAAATCAAGAATCATGTCTTTAATGATTTGTATGTCGTCGTAGCTTTCTTGAATGAATTTTTTTAGTTTGATAAGGAATTTATTAGGACAGGAGTGTAACCAGTTGAGAAGTTTCTTGGGAAAACAGTCTGAGTCAAAAAAACATTTCAATTGTTTTTTCAATGCAAGTGTATCCAAAGTGGATAAAAATCTCGCATTATTTTTTATTTTGCTTCCTCTTTTTCCTCTCTGCGTTTTGATGCTGTAGAGTTTAAATTGGCTGAAAATAGACTTCTTAGAAGTATCTCTATGACTATGTCTATGAAGTGTTAAGTCCATATGGATAAAGTGAACGTTGTTTTAGTATATAGAGAGATTCCTGAAAAATTCGTGTTTTGTGATTGGGTATTATATCTAGTATCCGAAGTTGAATAGAGTTGAAGTCATGGTGTTTAAAGTGTTCTAATTCTGCTGTATTAAGTTGTGATGGTGTACTTATTTTAATGTTATTTTTTTGTGCGTTGAATTTTTTGATTTGAGCTCTATGGTTATTGATTCGAAAGTTAAGATTGTTTTTAGTCTGTCCTATATATTTAATATGTCAAGTACCGCATGTAATCATGTAAATACAGTTAAATGTTTTTCATAGAAATTGTTTTTTGGGTTTACCTGTAGCAGGCATGGCGTTAAATTTTCAAGTTTGTCATCTAGTGGAATGACATTTAGTGATTTCAATATGAGTTAAACTAGCAAGATATAAAAGTAAGGAGGCTGCTAACCTTCAATACAGTAAAGTTTTTGTATAAGAACTTTAAAACTTAAAAAGGTTGGAGATAATATATAAAGTGGGTACATTAGGTAAGAGATAAATAGCGCTAATAGCTGCTATTTAGCATATCAAATGTTGTATGAACTTAAATCCATTTAGTGCGAATACAAGTTATTATTACTTGCGCAATTGCTGCAAAGTTAGTTAATAATAATTTATTTCCTAAACCGTATTGATTAATTGATTATATTATCTCCTAAGTTTAATTAAAGTAGAATTATTTTAAAAGTGTGCATCCATACTGGTAAGTTATATTTTGAAAGATGTTTTGAAGCAATTTGAAAGCAAAATGTTAATAATGTTTTAACGGGGACTGGAGTTAAATCATCACGAAGAATAATATTACAATTGTAAAAGTAAAAATTAAAACATGTAATTATTGTCATTGATCGGAAATTAGTTGACTTTTCAAGGGGAACAAACCAACTCCCGTTCAATGATCAATAATTGATAGAAATACGTAAATATGAAAGTGTTTCGTCTTTACTCGAGTTATAAATTAAAGCCAAACCGGCAATTCTAGTCAGGCCAAATATTTCCGCGAATAGTTGTTACTCAAAGAACTGATTCTCATGAAGCATTTTAGTCAATTCAATTTGGAGTAAAAATCAATTACTGTAGAGAAATCTTGTAAAACTCGAGTAATCGTCCCCGACACTATCATCTTTATGTATTTGAGTACTATATTATTTGTAGAAATTAAACATTGGAAATTGTCATTATGAAATCGAAATCAAAGTAAAGTTGAAATAAACATAGAAGATTATAAAAAAGATAAATAATGCAAACTTTGCAAAAACAAATCAAAGAGAACATAAAAATAATATAAAAATAAAATAGAAAATAATATAAATAAGATCAGTGAATGTACATGAAGATATAAAGGCCAGAAAGGTATTAAGTAACTTACATTCTTTCTAGTGGGGGAGTTGGCAGTGTGTTCTCTTCGTGTCTGACTCAGAAGTGTAGGGTGTCCGAAAATTCTTAGCGGCAGTAGGGGCTTTGAATTATATCAGTCGGCAAGACTTGGGTGAAGAAATTTATGGTAGTGGGTGGGACTTGGAATTCTTGAGGGATGTATTTTGTGGAGTTCTTATCTGAGAGAGACCGTCTGTTAAGATTTTTTTAAAAATACTAGTGAATGGAAATTAATTAATTTCTGGCTAATTGTCGTGTCGCAATGATTAAGAATTTAAGAAAGGAAAAAGGCATTTTCGCTATCCAAGAGCTAGTAGACAGTCTAAAGGCAGGAAATAGGCCCATTTTTTTAGTAACAGTATAGTAACAGTATATGTCTGAAGACAATTAGCTTTTTACAATATATACAATTGAGTAATTACACTATATACAAATCTTTCAACTGACAGTCATCCAACTTATACCGCCTTCTCAGGTTTAGGAATAAATTATCATATCCCTATCAGTTAAATGATTTAGAGTGAGTATTTAACGCCTGCTCTTTTAAGGCAATGGTTGATAAATTGAAAGGGAATTAGATTATTTTTGAGAATTTTGATAAGGATCAAAATTTTGCGTTGTAAATCTATTGTATCTGTGCATATAGTTTTAATTCGTTGTATTTGATTAATTATAGTATTGTTAATTACTTTTTTGGATATGTTGGAGTTCCAATTTATTAATTTGTTAGTATTGAAATTGAAGTTTCTTGTTTTGTCAAAAAGTAAAATTTTTTTGTAGTTAATGATTTGAAGATCTAGAAAGTCTATGCTATTTTGTGAATTATTAGTTTTATTAAGTTTAAGACAATTCGGATAAATGTCGGAGTTTTCAATTTTACCAAAATTATTAATTGTAATAAGGTCATCAATAAATCTGTAGGTGTGTTTGTAGTAATTTAACTCTTGTGGTTGTAGATTTTTTTGGAAGTTAAATTCTTTGACAAATAAAAAGATATTACAGATCGAGGTGCTGGAATGTAAGCCCATTGGCAATCCTCTGACTTGTTTAAAAAGTTGATTTTGAAACTTGATGTAGTTATGAAAAAGTGTGCATTTTAGGTAGGTTTTCCATTTGTCAAGAGTCATGATATTGAGTATATTAGGGAAAAGTTTTGGTAGATCAAGTAGACTGGTATAGATTTCTTCTAGAGGAAGTGAGGTATATAAGTTTTCAAAATCATAGCAGTTAATGTTTTGGATGTTAATGGTATGAATGGTATTAATGACAGGAGTGTTATTATGAATGATCCAGCAATAGTTATGATTAGTGTTACAATCATTGAAAATAAATTTACAGATTTTATTAAGTTGAATTGAAAAATAATAGTCTATATTTTTCTTGTAATTATTAGTTCCATTAGCTATAAATCTAAATTTTAATGGTGTTTTATGGAATTTGGGAATCGCATAAAGATTAGTAAATCTGTTGTAGTTTGCATTGAAAGTAATATTGAGTTTCTTATGAAAAGTTTTAATCCTGTTTATTATAGATGTTTCTGTAAGGTTGGCTGATTGATAAGTAGTTGCGTTGAGAAGTTCTTTATGAATAATCTCAGTGTAGAATTGTTTTCATATAATGCTAAAGTTATTAGTTGCTTTATCTATTTTTGTAATAGTAAAAAGCTGTTTTAATTTACTAATATCAGATGTAAGTTGCGACCAGTTCAGTGTACTTTTAAATTTGAGGTGACTGATTTCTGTGGATATGCGTTGAAGAATTTTAAGAAGGTATCTATGGGAAAATTCAGTTGATAGCTTGCTTTAACTATAAATTCGTTGATGTTGTTTTCAAAAGTCTTGTAACAGTAATTTGTAGTCATGTTTCTGACTGGTCTAAATTTTGTACCATAACTCATTAGTGTTTTTAGTTGATGGTTTTGTATGATATTCAGGTTGCCAGTAATTATGTGCTGGTGATGAGAATCTATGTAATTGCTGTAAATTGGTGTCTTACAATGTCATTCTGCAGTTTCATCTATTTCATGGTGGTTAGTAAGCAAGTTGCTTAAGGTCCTTTGATATTTAAATGCAATCATTGGTATAGTGTCAACTGCGGGGAAGTAATCTTTACAATCTCTGATGATTCTTGAGAAATGAATATTGTCAAACTGCGGATGCAGAAAATTGACTTTAAAATAAATTTTGCGTTGAGTGAGACTATTAGAGAGTCTGAAAAGACTAAAATCAAGAATCATGTCTTTAATGATTTGTATGTCGTCGTAGCTTTCTTGAATGAATTTTTTTAGTTTGATAAGGAATTTATTAGTACAGGAGTGTAACCAGTTGAGAAGTTTCTTGGGAAAACAGTCTGAGTCAAAAAAACATTTCAATTGTTTTTTCAATGCAAGTGTATCCAAAGTGGATAAAAATCTCGCATTATTTTTTATTTTGCTTCCTCTTTTTCCTCTCTGCGTTTTGATGCTGTAGAGTTTAAATTGGCTGAAAATAGACTTCTTAGAAGTATCTCTATGACTATGTATATAAGTGTTAAGTCCATATGGATAAAGTGAACGTTGTTTTAGTATATAGAGAGATTCCTGAAAAATTCGTGTTTTGTGATTGGGTATTATATCTAGTATCTGAAGTTGAATAGTTTAAAGTGTTCTAATTCTGCTGTATTAAGTTGTGATGGTGTACTTATTTTAATGTTATTTTTTTGTGCGTTGAATTTTTTGATTTGAGCTCTATGGTTATTGATTCGAAAGTTAAGATTGTTTTTAGTCTGTCCTATATATTTAATATGTCAAGTACCGCATGTAATCATGTAAATACAGTTAAATGTTTTTCATAGAAATTGTTTTTTGGGTTTACCTGTAGCAGGCATGGCGTTAAATTTTCAAGTTTGTCATCTAGTGGAATGACATTTAGTGATTTCAATATGAGTTAAACTAGCAAGATATAAAAGTAAGGAGGCTGCTAACCTTCAATACAGTAAAGTTTTTGTATAAGAACTTTAAAACTTAAAAAGGTTGGAGATAATATATAAAGTGGGTACATTAGGTAAGAGATAAATAGCGCTAATAGCTGCTATTTAGCATATCAAATGTTGTATGAACTTAAATCCATTTAGTGCGAATACAAGTTATTATTACTTGCGCAATTGCTGCAAAGTTAGTTAATAATAATTTATTTCCTAAACCGTATTGATTAATTGATTATATTATCTCCTAAGTTTAATTAAAGTAGAATTATTTTAAAAGTGTGCATCCATACTGGTAAGTTATATTTTGAAAGATGTTTTGAAGCAATTTGAAAGCAAAATGTTAATAATGTTTTAACGGGGACTGGAGTTAAATCATCACGAAGAATAATATTACAATTGTAAAAGTAAAAATTAAAACATGTAATTATTGTCATTGATCGGAAATTAGTTGACTTTTCAAGGGGAACAAACCAACTCCCGTTCAATGATCAATAATTGATAGAAATACGTAAATATGAAAGTGTTTCGTCTTTACTCGAGTTATAAATTAAAGCCAAACCGGCAATTCTAGTCAGGCCAAATATTTCCGCGAATAGTTGTTACTCAAAGAACTGATTCTCATGAAGCATTTTAGTCAATTCAATTTGGAGTAAAAATCAATTACTGTAGAGAAATCTTGTAAAACTCGAGTAATCGTCCCCGACACTGTCATCTTTATGTATTTGAGTACTATATTATTTGTAGAAATTAAACATTGGAAATTGTCATTATGAAATCGAAATCAAAGTAAAGTTGAAATAAACATAGAAGATTATAAAAAAGATAAATAATGCAAACTTTGCAAAAACAAATCAAAGAGAACATAAAAATAATATAAAAATAAAATAGAAAATAATATAAATAAGATCAGTGAATGTACATGAAGATATAAAGGCCAGAAAGGTATTAAGTAACTTACATTCTTTCTAGTGGGGGAGTTGGCAGTGTGTTCTCTTCGTGTCTGACTCAGAAGTGTAGGGTGTCCGAAAATTCTTAGCGGCAGTAGGGGCTTTGAATTATATCAGTCGGCAAGACTTGGGTGAAGAAATTTATGGTAGTGGGTGGGACTTGGAATTCTTGAGGGATGTATTTTGTGGAGTTCTTATCTGAGAGAGACCGTCTGTTAAGATTTTTTTAAAAATACTAGTGAATGGAAATTAATTAATTTCTGGCTAATTGTCGTGTCGCAATGATTAAGAATTTAAGAAAGGAAAAAGGCATTTTCGCTATCCAAGAGCTAGTAGACAGTCTAAAGGCAGGAAATAGGCCCATTTTTTTAGTAACAGTATAGTAACAGTATATGTCTGAAGACAATTAGCTTTTTACAATATATACAATTGAGTAATTACACTATATACAAATCTTTCAACTGACAGTCATCCAACTTATACCGCCTTCTCAGGTTTAGGAATAAATTATCATATCCCTATCAGTTAAATGATTTAGAGTGAGTATTTAACGCCTGCTCTTTTAAGGCAATGGTTGATAAATTGAAAGGGAATTAGATTATTTTTGAGAATTTTGATAAGGATCAAAATTTCGCGTTGTAAATCTATTGTATCTGTGCATATAGTTTTAATTCGTTGTATTTGATTAATTATAGTATTGTTAATTACTTTTTTGGATATGTTGGAGTTCCAATTTATTAATTTGTTAGTATTGAAATTGAAGTTTCTTGTTTTGTCAAAAAGTAAAATTTTTTTGTAGTTAATGATTTGAAGATCTAGAAAGTCTATGCTATTTTGTGAATTATTAGTTTTATTAAGTTTAAGACAATTCGGATAAATGTCGGAGTTTTCAATTTTACCAAAATTATTAATTGTAATAAGGTCATCAATAAATCTGTAGGTGTGTTTGTAGTAATTTAACTCTTGTGGTTGTAGATTTTTTTGGAAGTTAAATTCTTTGACAAATAAAAAGATATTACAGATCGAGGTGCTGGAATGTAAGCCCATTGGCAATCCTCTGACTTGTTCAAAAAGTTGATTTTGAAACTTGATGTAGTTATGAAAAAGTGTGCATTTTAGGTAGGTTTTCCATTTGTCAAGAGTCATGATATTGAGTATATAAGGGAAAAGTTTTGGTAGATCAAGTAGACTGGTATAGATTTCTTCTAGAGGAAGTGAGGTATATAAGTTTTCAAAATCATAGCAGTTAATGTTTTGGATGTTAATGGTATGAATGGTATTAATGACAGGAGTGTTATTATGAATGATCCAGCAATAGTTATGATTAGTGTTACAATCATTGAAAATAAATTTACAGATTTTATTAAGTTGAATTGAAAAATAATAGTCTATATTTTTCTTGTAATTATTAGTTCCATTAGCTATAAATCTAAATTTTAATGGTGTTTTATGGAATTTGGGAATCGCATAAAGATTAGTAAATCTGTTGTAGTTTGCATTGAAAGTAATATTGAGTTTCTTATGAAAAGTTTTAATCCTGTTTATTATAGATGTTTCTGTAAGGTTGGCTGATTGATAAGTAGTTGCGTTGAGAAGTTCTTTATGAATAATCTCAGTGTAGAATTGTTTTCATATAATGCTAAAGTTATTAGTTGCTTTATCTATTTTTGTAATAGTAAAAAGCTGTTTTAATTTACTAATATCAGATGTAAGTTGCGACCAGTTCAGTGTACTTTTAAATTTGAGGTGACTGATTTCTGTGGATGTGCGTTGAAGAATTTTAAGAAGGTATCTATGGGAAAATTCAGTTGATAGCTTGCTTTAACTATAAATTCGTTGATGTTGTTTTCAAAAGTCTTGTAACAGTAATTTGTAGTCATGTTTCTGACTGGTCTAAATTTTGTACCATAACTCATTAGTGTTTTTAGTTGATGGTTTTGTATGATATTCAGGTTGCCAGTAATTATGTGCTGGTGATGAGAATCTACGTAATTGCTGTAAATTGGTGTCTTACAATGTCATTCTGCAGTTTCATCTATTTCATGGTGGTTAGTAAGCAAGTTGCTTAAGGTCCTTTGATATTTAAATGCAATCATTGGTATAGTGTCAACTGCGGGGAAGTAATCTTTACAATCTCTGATGATTCTTGAGAAATGAATATTGTCAAACTGCGGATGCAGAAAATTGACTTTAAAATAAATTTTGCGTTGAGTGAGACTATTAGAGAGTCTGAAAAGACTAAAATCAAGAATCATGTCTTTAATGATTTGTATGTCGTCGTAGCTTTCTTGAATGAATTTTTTTAGTTTGATAAGGAATTTATTAGTACAGGAGTGTAACCAGTTGAGAAGTTTCTTGGGAAAACAGTCTGATTCAAAAAAACATTTCAATTGTTTTTTCAATGCAAGTGTATCCAAAGTGGATAAAAATCTCGCATTATTTTTTATTTTGCTTCCTCTTTTTCCTCTCTGCGTTTTGATGCTGTAGAGTTTAAATTGGCTGAAAATAGACTTCTTAGAAGTATCTCTATGACTATGTATATAAGTGTTAAGTCCATATGGATAAAGTGAACGTTGTTTTAGTATATAGAGAGATTCCTGAAAAATTCGTGTTTTGTGATTGGGTATTATATCTAGTATCTGAAGTTGAATAGAGTTGAAGTCATGGTGTTTAAAGTGTTCTAATTCTGCTGTATTAAGTTGTGATGGTGTACTTATTTTAATGTTATTTTTTTGTGCGTTGAATTTTTTGATTTGAGCTCTATGGTTATTGATTCGAAAGTTAAGATTGTTTTTAGTCTGTCCTATATATTTAATATGTCAAGTACCGCATGTAATCATGTAAATACAGTTAAATGTTTTTCATAGAAATTTTTTTTTTGGGGTTTACCCGTAGCAGGCATGGCGTTAAATTTTCAAGTTTGTCATCTAGTGGAATGACATTTAGTGATTTCAATATGAGTTAAACTAGCAAGATATAAAAGTAAGGAGGCTGCTAACCTTCAATACAGTAAAGTTTTTGTATAAGAACTTTAAAACTTAAAAAGGTTGGAGATAATATATAAAGTGGGTACATTAGGTAAGAGATAAATAGCGCTAATAGTAGCTGCTATTTAGCATATCAAATGTTGTATGAACTTAAATCCATTTAGTGCGAATACAAGTTATTATTACTTGCGCAATTGCTGCAAAGTTAGTTAATAATAATTTATTTCCTAAACCGTATTGATTAATTGATTATATTATCTCCTAAGTTTAATTAAAGTAGAATTATTTTAAAAGTGTGCATCCATACTGGTAAGTTATATTTTGAAAGATGTTTTGAAGTAATTTGAAAGCAAAATGTTAATAATGTTTTAACGGGGACTGGAGTTAAATCATCACGAAGAATAATATTACAATTGTAAAAGTAAAAATTAAAACATGTAATTATTGTCATTGATCGGAAATTAGTTGACTTTTCAAGGGGAACAAACCAACTCCCGTTCAATGATCAATAATTGATAGAAATACGTAAATATGAAAGTGTTTCGTCTTTACTCGAGTTATAAATTAAAGCCAAACTGGCAATTCTAGTCAGGCCAAATATTTCCGCGAATAGTTGTTACTCAAAGAACTGATTCTCATGAAGCATTTTAGTCAATTCAATTTGGAGTAAAAATCAATTACTGTAGAGAAATCTTGTAAAACTCGAGTAATCGTCCCCGACACTATCATCTTTATGTATTTGAGTACTATATTATTTGTAGAAATTAAACATTGGAAATTGTCATTATGAAATCGAAATCAAAGTAAAGTTGAAATAAACATAGAAGATTATAAAAAAGATAAATAATGCAAACTTTGCAAAAACAAATCAAAGAGAACATAAAAATAATATAAAAATAATATAAAAATAAAATAGAAAATAATATAAATAAGATCAGTGAATACACATGAAGATATAAAGGCCAGAAAGGTATTAAGTAACTTACATTCTTTCTATTGGGGGAGTTGGCAGTGTGTTCTCTTCGTGTCTGACTCAGAAGTGTAGGGTGTCCGAAAATTCTTAGCGGCAGTAGGGGCTTTGAATTATATCAGTCGGCAAGACTTGGGTGAAGAAATTTATGGTAGTGGGTGGGACTTGGAATTCTTGAGGGATGTATTTTGTGGAGTTCTTATCTGAGAGAGACCGTCTGTTAAGATTTTTTTAAAAATACTAGTGAATGGAAATTAATTAATTTCTGGCTAATTGTCGTGTCGCAATGATTAAGAATTTAAGAAAGGAAAAAGGCATTTTCGCTATCCAAGAGCTAGTAGACAGTCTAAAGGCAGGAAATAGGCCCATTTTTTTAGTAACAGTATAGTAACAGTATATGTCTGAAGACAATTAGCTTTTTACAATATATACAATTGAGTAATTACACTATATACAAATCTTTCAACTGACAGTCATCCAACTTATACCGCCTTCTCAGGTTTAGGAATAAATTATCATATCCCTATCAGTTAAATGATTTAGAGTGAGTATGTAACGCCTGCTCTTTTAAGGCAATGGTTGATAAATTGAAAGGGAATTAGATTATTTTTGAGAATTTTGATAAGGATCAAAATTTCGCGTTGTAAATCTATTGTATCTGTGCATATAGTTTTAATTCGTTGTATTTGATTAATTATAGTATTGTTAATTACTTTTTTGGATATGTTGGAGTTCCAATTTATTAATTTGTTAGTATTGAAATTGAAGTTTCTTGTTTTGTCAAAAAGTAAAATTTTTTTGTAGTTAATGATTTGAAGATCTAGAAAGTCTATGCTATTTTGTGAATTATTAGTTTTATTAAGTTTAAGACAATTCGGATAAATGTCGGAGTTTTCAATTTTACCAAAATTATTAATTGTAATAAGGTCATCAATAAATCTGTAGGTGTGTTTGTAGCAATTTAACTCTTGTGGTTGTAGATTTTTTTGGAAGTTAAATTCTTTGACAAATAAAAAGATATTACAGATCGAGGTGCTGGAATGTAAGCCCATTGGCAATCCTCTGACTTGTTTAAAAAGTTGATTTTGAAACTTGATGTAGTTATGAAAAAGTGTGCATTTTAGGTAGGTTTTCCATTTGTCAAGAGTCATGATATTGAGTATATTAGGGAAAAGTTTTGGTAGATCAAGTAGACTGGTATAGATTTCTTCTAGAGGAAGTGAGGTATATAAGTTTTCAAAATCATAGCAGTTAATGTTTTGGATGTTAATGGTATTAATGACAGGAGTGTTATTATGAATGATCCAGCAATAGTTATGATTAGTGTTACAATCATTGAAAATAAATTTACAGATTTTATTAAGTTGAATTGAAAAATAATAGTCTATATTTTTCTTGTAATTATTAGTTCCATTAGCTATAAATCTAAATTTTATTGGTGTTTTATGGAATTTGGGAATCGCATAAAGATTA
Source organism: Stegodyphus dumicola (assembly GCF_044657685.1). Lineage (NCBI taxonomy): Eukaryota > Metazoa > Arthropoda > Arachnida > Araneae > Eresidae > Stegodyphus > Stegodyphus dumicola. The sequence continues at coordinate 180,023,391 of NC_140773.1, forward strand.
GTAAATCTGTTGTAGTTTGCATTGAAAGTAATATTGAGTTTCTTATGAAAAGTTTTAATCCTGTTTATTATAGATGTTTCTGTAAGGTTGGCTGATTGATAAGTAGTTGCGTTGAGAAGTTCTTTATGAATAATCTCAGTGTAGAATTGTTTTCACATAATGCTAAAGTTATTAGTTGCTTTATCTATTTTTGTAATAGTAGAAAGCTGTTTTGATGTAAGTTGCGACCAGTTCAGTGTACTTTTAAATTTGAGGTGACTGATTTCTGTGGATATGCGTTGAAGAATTTTAGCTTTCCATTTTAAGAAGGTATCTATGGGAAAATTCAGTTGATAGCTTGCTTTAACTATAAATTCGTTGATGTTGTTTTCGAAAGTCTTGTAACAGTAATTTGTAGTCATGTTTCTGACTGGTCTAAATTTTGTACCATAACTCATTAGTGTTTTTAGTTGATGGTTTTGTATGATATTCAGGTTGCCAGTAATTATGTGCTGGTGATGAGCATCTACGTAATTGCTGTAAATTGGTGTCTTACAATGTCATTTTGCAGTTTCATCTATTTCATGGTGGTTAGTAAGCAAGTTGCTTAAGGTCCTTTGATATTTAAATGCAATCATTGGTATAGTGTCAACTGCGGGGAAGTAATCTTTACAATCTCTGATGATTCTTGAGAAATGAATATTGTCAAACTGCGGATGCAGAAAATTGACTTTAAAATAAATTTTGCGTTGAGTGAGACTATTAGAGAGTCTGAAAAGACTAAAATCAAGAATCATGTCTTTAATGATTTGTATGTCGTCGTAGCTTTCTTGAATGAATTTTTTTAGTTTGATAAGGAATTTATTAGTACAGGAGTGTAACCAGTTGAGAAGTTTCTTGGGAAAACAGTCTGAGTCAAAAAAACATTTCAATTGTTTTTTCAATGCAAGTGTATCCAAAGTGGATAAAAATCTCGCATTATTTTTTATTTTGCTTCCTCTTTTTCCTCTCTGCGTTTTGATGCTGTAGAGTTTAAATTGGCTGAAAATAGACTTCTTAGAAGTATCTCTATGACTATGTATATAAGTGTTAAGTCCATATGGATAAAGTGAACGTTGTTTTAGTATATAGAGAGATTCCTGAAAAATTCGTGTTTTGTGATTGGGTATTATATCTAGTATCTGAAGTTGAATAGAGTTGAAGTCATGGTGTTTAAAGTGTTCTAATTCTGCTGTATTAAGTTGTGATGGTGTACTTATTTTAATGTTATTTTTTTGTGCGTTGAATTTTTTGATTTGAGCTCTATGGTTATTGATTCGAAAGTTAAGATTGTTTTTAGTCTGTCCTATATATTTAATATGTCAAGTACCGCATGTAATCATGTAAATACAGTTAAATGTTTTTCATAGAAATTTTTTTTTTGGGGTTTACCCGTAGCAGGCATGGCGTTAAATTTTCAAGTTTGTCATCTAGTGGAATGACATTTAGTGATTTCAATATGAGTTAAACTAGCAAGATATAAAAGTAAGGAGGCTGCTAACCTTCAATACAGTAAAGTTTTTGTATAAGAACTTTAAAACTTAAAAAGGTTGGAGATAATATATAAAGTGGGTACATTAGGTAAGAGATAAATAGCGCTAATAGTAGCTGCTATTTAGCATATCAAATGTTGTATGAACTTAAATCCATTTAGTGCGAATACAAGTTATTATTACTTGCGCAATTGCTGCAAAGTTAGTTAATAATAATTTATTTCCTAAACCGTATTGATTAATTGATTATATTATCTCCTAAGTTTAATTAAAGTAGAATTATTTTAAAAGTGTGCATCCATACTGGTAAGTTATATTTTGAAAGATGTTTTGAAGTAATTTGAAAGCAAAATGTTAATAATGTTTTAACGGGGACTGGAGTTAAATCATCACGAAGAATAATATTACAATTGTAAAAGTAAAAATTAAAACATGTAATTATTGTCATTGATCGGAAATTAGTTGACTTTTCAAGGGGAACAAACCAACTCCCGTTCAATGATCAATAATTGATAGAAATACGTAAATATGAAAGTGTTTCGTCTTTACTCGAGTTATAAATTAAAGCCAAACCGGCAATTCTAGTCAGGCCAAATATTTCCGCGAATAGTTGTTACTCAAAGAACTGATTCTCATGAAGCATTTTAGTCAATTCAATTTGGAGTAAAAATCAATTACTGTAGAGAAATCTTGTAAAACTCGAGTAATCGTCCCCGACACTATCATCTTTATGTATTTGAGTACTATATTATTTGTAGAAATTAAACATTGGAAATTGTCATTATGAAATCGAAATCAAAGTAAAGTTGAAATAAACATAGAAGATTATAAAAAAGATAAATAATGCAAACTTTGCAAAAACAAATCAAAGAGAACATAAAAATAATATAAAAATAATATAAAAATAAAATAGAAAATAATATAAATAAGATCAGTGAATGTACATGAAGATATAAAGGCCAGAAAGGTATTAAGTAACTTACATTCTTTCTAGTGGGGGAGTTGGCAGTGTGTTCTCTTCGTGTCTGATTCAGAAGTGTAGGGTGTCCGAAAATTCTTAGCGGCAGTAGGGGCTTTGAATTATATCAGTCGGCAAGACTTGGGTGAAGAAATTTATGGTAGTGGGTGGGACTTGGAATTCTTGAGGGATGTATTTTGTGGAGTTCTTATCTGAGAGAGACCGTCTGTTAAGATTTTTTTAAAAATACTAGTGAATGGAAATTAATTAATTTCTGGCTAATTGTCGTGTCGCAATGATTAAGAATTTAAGAAAGGAAAAAGGCATTTTCGCTATCCAAGAGCTAGTAGACAGTCTAAAGGCAGGAAATAGGCCCATTTTTTTAGTAACAGTATAGTAACAGTATATGTCTGAAGACAATTAGCTTTTTACAATATATACAATTGAGTAATTACACTATATACAAATCTTTCAACTGACAGTCATCCAACTTATACCGCCTTCTCAGGTTTAGGAATAAATTATCATATCCCTATCAGTTAAATGATTTAGAGTGAGTATTTAACGCCTGCTCTTTTAAGGCAATGGTTGATAAATTGAAAGGGAATTAGATTATTTTTGAGAATTTTGATAAGGATCAAAATTTCGCGTTGTAAATCTATTGTATCTGTGCATATAGTTTTAATTCGTTGTATTTGATTAATTATAGTATTGTTAATTACTTTTTTGGATATGTTGGAGTTCCAATTTATTAATTTGTTAGTATTGAAATTGAAGTTTCTTGTTTTGTCAAAAAGTAAAATTTTTTTGTAGTTAATGATTTGAAGATCTAGAAAGTCTATGCTATTTTGTGAATTATTAGTTTTATTAAGTTTAAGACAATTCGGATAAATGTCGGAGTTTTCAATTTTACCAAAATTATTAATTGTAATAAGGTCATCAATAAATCTGTAGGTGTGTTTGTAGCAATTTAACTCTTGTGGTTGTAGATTTTTTTGGAAGTTAAATTCTTTGACAAATAAAAAGATATTACAGATCGAGGTGCTGGAATGTAAGCCCATTGGCAATCCTCTGACTTGTTTAAAAAGTTGATTTTGAAACTTGATGTAGTTATGAAAAAGTGTGCATTTTAGGTAGGTTTTCCATTTGTCAAGAGTCATGATATTGAGTATATTAGGGAAAAGTTTTGGTAGATCAAGTAGACTGGTATAGATTTCTTCTAGAGGAAGTGAGGTATATAAGTTTTCAAAATCATAGCAGTTAATGTTTTGGATGTTAATGGTATGAATGGTATTAATGACAGGAGTGTTATTATGAATGATCCAGCAATAGTTATGATTAGTGTTACAATCATTGAAAATAAATTTACAGATTTTATTAAGTTGAATTGAAAAATAATAGTCTATATTTTTCTTGTAATTATTAGTTCCATTAGCTATAAATCTAAATTTTAATGGCGTTTTATGGAATTTGGGAATCGCATAAAGATTAGTAAATCTGTTGTAGTTTGCATTGAAAGTAATATTGAGTTTCTTGTGAAAAGTTTTAATCCTGTTTATTATAGATGTTTCTGTAAGGTTGGCTGATTGATAAGTAGTTGCGTTGAGAAGTTCTTTATGAATAATCTCAGTGTAGAATTGTTTTCATATAATGCTAAAGTTATTAGTTGCTTTATCTATTTTTGTAATAGTAGAAAGCTGTTTTAATTTACTAATATCAGATGTAAGTTGCGACCAGTTCAGTGTACTTTTAAATTTGAGGTGACTGATTTCTGTGGATATGCGTTGAAGAATTTTAGCTTTCCATTTTAAGAAGGTATCTATGGGAAAATTCAGTTGATAGCTTGCTTTAACTATAAATTCGTTGATGTTGTTTTCGAAAGTCTTGTAACAGTAATTTGTAGTCATGTTTCTGACTGGTCTAAATTTTGTACCATAACTCATTAGTGTTTTTAGTTGATGGTTTTGTATGATATTCAGGTTGCCAGTAATTATGTGCTGGTGATGAGAATTTACGTAATTGCTGTAAATTGGTGTCTTACAATGTCATTCTGCAGTTTCATCTATTTCATGGTGGTTAGTAAGCAAGTTGCTTAAGGTCCTTTGATATTTAAATGCAATCATTGGTATAGTGTCAACTGCGGGGAAGTAATCTTTACAATCTCTGATGATTCTTGAGAAATGAATATTGTCAAACTGTGGATGCAGAAAATTGACTTTAAAATAAATTTTGCGTTGAGTGAGACTATTAGAGAGTCTGAAAAGACTAAAATCAAGAATCATGTCTTTAATGATTTGTATGTCGTCGTAGCTTTCTTGAATGAATTTTTTTAGTTTGATAAGGAATTTATTAGTACAGGAGTGTAACCAGTTGAGAAGTTTCTTGGGAAAACAGTCTGATTCAAAAAAACATTTCAATTGTTTTTTCAATGCAAGTGTATCCAAAGTGGATAAAAATCTCGCATTATTTTTTATTTTGCTTCATCTTTTTCCTCTCTGCGTTTTGATGCTGTAGAGTTTAAATTGGCTGAAAATAGACTTCTTAGAAGTATCTCTATGACTATGTATATAAGTGTTAAGTCCATATGGATAAAGTGAACGTTGTTTTAGTATATAGAGAGATTCCTGAAAAATTCGTGTTTTGTGATTGGGTATTATATCTAGTATCTGAAGTTGAATAGAGTTGAAGTCATGGTGTTTAAAGTGTTCTAATTCTGCTGTATTAAGTTGTGATGGTGTACTTATTTTAATGTTATTTTTTTGTGCGTTGAATTTTTTGATTTGAGCTCTATGGTTATTGATTCGAAAGTTAAGATTGTTTTTAGTCTGTCCTATATATTTAATATGTCAAGTACCGCATGTAATCATGTAAATACAGTTAAATGTTTTTCATAGAAATTGTTTGTTGGGTTTACCTGTAGCAGGCATGGCGTTAAATTTTTAAGTTTGTCATCTAGTGGAATGACATTTAGTGATTTCAATATGAGTTAAACTAGCAAGATATAAAAGTAAGGAGGCTGCTAACCTTAAATACAGTAAAGTTTTTGTATAAGAACTTTAAAACTTAAAAAGGTTGGAGATAATATATAAAGTGGGTACATTAGGTAAGAGATAAATAGCGCTAATAGCTGCTATTTAGCATATCAAATGTTGTATGAACTTAAATCCATTTAGTGCGAATACAAGTTATTATTACTTGCGCAATTGCTGCAAAGTTAGTTAATAATAATTTATTTCCTAAACCGTATTGATTAATTGATTATATTATCTCCTAAGTTTAATTAAAGTAGAATTATTTTAAAAGTGTGCATCCATACTGGTAAGTTATATTTTGAAAGATGTTTTGAAGTAATTTGAAAGCAAAATGTTAATAATGTTTTAACGGGGACTGGAGTTAAATCATCACGAAGAATAATATTACAATTGTAAAAGTAAAAATTAAAACATGTAATTATTGTCATTGATCGGAAATTAGTTGACTTTTCAAGGGGAACAAACCAACTCCCGTTCAATGATCAATAATTGATAGAAATACGTAAATATGAAAGTGTTTCGTCTTTGCTCGAGTTATAAATTAAAGCCAAACCGGAAATTCTAGTCAGGCCAAATATTTCCGCGAATAGTTGTTACTCAAAGAACTGATTCTCATGAAGCATTTTAGTCAATTCAATTTGGAGTAAAAATCAATTACTGTAGAGAAATCTTGTAAAACTCGAGTAATCGTCCCCGACACTATCATCTTTATGTATTTGAGTACTATATTATTTGTAGAAATTAAACATTGGAAATTGTCATTATGAAATCGAAATCAAAGTAAAGTTGAAATAAACATAGAAGATTATAAAAAAGATAAATAATGCAAACTTTGCAAAAACAAATCAAAGAGAACATAAAAATAATATAAAAATAAAATAGAAAATAATATAAATAAGATCAGTGAATGTACATGAAGATATAAAGGCCAGAAAGGTATTAAGTAACTTACATTCTTTCTAGTGGGGGAGTTGGCAGTGTGTTCTCTTCGTGTCTGACTCAGAAGTGTAGGGTGTCCGAAAATTCTTAGCGGCAGTAGGGGCTTTGAATTATATCAGTCGGCAAGACTTGGGTGAAGAAATTTATGGTAGTGGGTGGGACTTGGAATTCTTGAGGGATGTATTTTGTGGAGTTCTTATCTGAGAGAGACCGTCTGTTAAGATTTTTTTAAAAACACTAGTGAATGGAAATTAATTAATTTCTGGCTAATTGTCGTGTCGCAATGATTAAGAATTTAAGAAAGGAAAAAGGCATTTTCGCTATCCAAGAGCTAGTAGACAGTCTAAAGGCAGGAAATAGGCCCATTTTTTTAGTAACAGTATAGTAACAGTATATGTCTGAAGACAATTAGCTTTTTACAATATATACAATTGAGTAATTACACTATATACAAATCTTTCAACTGACAGTCATCCAACTTATACCGCCTTCTCAGGTTTAGGAATAAATTATCATATCCCTATCAGTTAAATGATTTAGAGTGAGTATTTAACGCCTGCTCTTTTAAGGCAATGGTTGATAAATTGAAAGGGAATTAGATTATTTTTGAGAATTTTGATAAGGATCAAAATTTCGCGTTGTAAATCTATTGTATCTGTGCATATAGTTTTAATTCGTTGTATTTGATTAATTATAGTATTGTTAATTACTTTTTTGGATATGTTGGAGTTCCAATTTATTAATTTGTTAGTATTGAAATTGAAGTTTCTTGTTTTGTCAAAAAGTAAAATTTTTTTGTAGTTAATGATTTGAAGATCTAGAAAGTCTATGCTATTTTGTGAATTATTAGTTTTTTAAGTTTAAGACAATTCGGATAAATGTCGGAGTTTTCAATTTTACCAAAATTATTAATTGTAATAAGGTCATCAATAAATCTGTTGGTGTGTTTGTAGCAATTTAACTCTTGTGGTTGTAGATTTTTTTGGAAGTTAAATTCTTTGACAAATAAAAAGATATTACAGATCGAGGTGCTGGAATGTAAGCCCATTGGCAATCCTCTGACTTGTTTAAAAAGTTGATTTTGAAACTTGATGTAGTTATGAAAAAGTGTGCATTTTAGGTAGGTTTTCCATTTGTCAAGAGTCATGATATTGAGTATATTAGGGAAAAGTTTTGGTAGATCAAGTAGACTGGTATAGATTTCTTCTAGAGGAAGTGAGGTATATAAGTTTTCAAAATCATAGCAGTTAATGTTTTGGATGTTAATGGTATGAATGGTATTAATGACAGGAGTGTTATTATGAATGATCCAGCAATAGTTATGATTAGTGTTACAATCATTGAAAATAAATTTACAGATTTTATTAAGTTGAATTGAAAAATAATAGTCTATATTTTTCTTGTAATTATTAGTTCCATTAGCTATAAATCTAAATTTTAATGGTGTTTTATGGAATTTGGGAATCTCATAAAGATTAGTAAATCTGTTGTAGTTTGCATTGAAAGTAATATTGAGTTTCTTATGAAAAGTTTTAATCCTGTTTATTATAGATGTTTCTGTAAGGTTGGCTGATTGATAAGTAGTTGCGTTGAGAAGTTCTTTATGAATAATCTCAGTGTAGAATTGTTTTCATATAATGCTAAAGTTATTAGTTGCTTTATCTATTTTTGTAATAGTAGAAAGCTGTTTTAATTTACTAATATCAGATGTAAGTTGCGACCAGTTCAGTGTACTTTTAAATTTGAGGTGACTGATTTCTGTGGATATGCGTTGAAGAATTTTAGCTTTCCATTTTAAGAAGGTATCTATGGGAAAATTCAGTTGATAGCTTGCTTTAACTATAAATTCGTTGATGTTGTTTTCGAAAGTCTTGTAACAGTAATTTGTAGTCATGTTTCTGACTGGTCTAAATTTTGTACCATAACTCATTAGTGTTTTTAGTTGATGGTTTTGTATGATATTCAGGTTGCCAGTAATTATGTGCTGGTGATGAGAATCTACGTAATTGCTGTAAATTGGTGTCTTACAATGTCATTCTGCAGTTTCATCTATTTCATGGTGGTTAGTAAGCAAGTTGCTTAAGGTCCTTTGATATTTAAATGCAATCATTGGTATAGTGTCAACTGCGGGGAAGTAATCTTTACAATCTCTGATGATTCTTGAGAAATGAATATTGTCAAACTGTGGATGCAGAAAATTGACTTTAAAATAAATTTTGCGTTGAGTGAGACTATTAGAGAGTCTGAAAAGACTAAAATCAAGAATCATGTCTTTAATGATTTGTATGTCGTCGTAGCTTTCTTGAATGAATTTTTTTAGTTTGATAAGGAATTTATTAGTACAGGAGTGTAACCAGTTGAGAAGTTTCTTGGGAAAACAGTCTGATTCAAAAAAACATTTCAATTGTTTTTTCAATGCAAGTGTATCCAAAGTGGATAAAAATATCGCATTATTTTTTATTTTGCTTCATCTTTTTCCTCTCTGCGTTTTGATGCTGTAGAGTTTAAATTGGCTGAAAATAGACTTCTTAGAAGTATCTCTATGACTATGTATATAAGTGTTAAGTCCATATGGATAAAGTGAACGTTGTTTTAGTATATAGAGAGATTCCTGAAAAATTCGTGTTTTGTGATTGGGTATTATATCTAGTATCTGAAGTTGAATAGAGTTGAAGTCATGGTGTTTAAAGTGTTCTAATTTTGCTGTATTAAGTTGTGATGGTGTACTTATTTTAATGTTATTTTTTTGTGCGTTGAATTTTTTGATTTGAGCTCTATGGTTATTGATTCGAAAGTTAAGATTGTTTTTAGTCTGTCCTATATATTTAATATGTCAAGTACCGCATGTAATCATGTAAATACAGTTAAATGTTTTTCATAGAAATTGTTTTTTGGGTTTACGTGTAGCAGGCATGGCGTTAAATTTTTAAGTTTGTCATCTAGTGGAATGACATTTAGTGATTTCAATATGAGTTAAACTAGCAAGATATAAAAGTAAGGAGGCTGCTAACCTTAAATACAGTAAAGTTTTTGTATAAGAACTTTAAAACTTAAAAAGGTTGGAGATAATATATAAAGTGGGTACATTAGGTAAGAGATAAATAGCGCTAATAGCTGCTATTTAGCATATCAAATGTTGTATGAACTTAAATCAATTTAGTGCGAATACAAGTTATTATTACTTGCGCAATTGCTGCAAAGTTAGTTAATAATAATTTATTTCCTAAACCGTATTGATTAATTGATTATATTATCTCCTAAGTTTAATTAAAGTAGAATTATTTTAAAAGTGTGCATCCATACTGGTAAGTTATATTTTGAAAGATGTTTTGAAGTAATTTGAAAGCAAAATGTTAATAATGTTTTAACGGGGACTGGAGTTAAATCATCACGAAGAATAATATTACAATTGTAAAAGTAAAAATTAAAACATGTAATTATTGTCATTGATCGGAAATTAGTTGACTTTTCAAGGGGAACAAACCAACTCCCGTTCAATGATCAATAATTGATAGAAATACGTAAATATGAAAGTGTTTCGTCTTTGCTCGAGTTATAAATTAAAGCCAAACCGGAAATTCTAGTCAGGCCAAATATTTCCGCGAATAGTTGTTACTCAAAGAACTGATTCTCATGAAGCATTTTAGTCAATTCAATTTGGAGTAAAAATCAATTACTGTAGAGAAATCTTGTAAAACTCGAGTAATCGTCCCCGACACTATCATCTTTATGTATTTGAGTACTATATTATTTGTAGAAATTAAACATTGGAAATTGTCATTATGAAATCGAAATCAAAGTAAAGTTGAAATAAACATAGAAGATTATAAAAAAGATAAATAATGCAAACTTTGCAAAAACAAATCAAAGAGAACATAAAAATAATATAAAAATAAAATAGAAAATAATATAAATAAGATCAGTGAATGTACATGAAGATATAAAGGCCAGAAAGGTATTAAGTAACTTACATTCTTTCTAGTGGTGGAGTTGGCAGTGTGTTCTCTTCGTGTCTGACTCAGAAGTGTAGGGTGTCCGAAAATTCTTAGCGGCAGTAGGGGCTTTGAATTATATCAGTCGGCAAGACTTGGGTGAAGAAATTTATGGTAGTGGGTGGGACTTGGAATTCTTGAGGGATGTATTTTGTGGAGTTCTTATCTGAGAGAGACCGTCTGTTAAGATTTTTTTAAAAATACTAGTGAATGGAAATTAATTAATTTCTGGCTAATTGTCGTGTCGCAATGATTAAGAATTTAAGAAAGGAAAAAGGCATTTTCGCTATCCAAGAGCTAGTAGACAGTCTAAAGGCAGGAAATAGGCCCATTTTTTTAGTAACAGTATAGTAACAGTATATGTCTGAAGACAATTAGCTTTTTACAATATATACAATTGAGTAATTACACTATATACAAATCTTTCAACTGACAGTCATCCAACTTATACCGCCTTCTCAGGTTTAGGAATAAATTATCATATCCCTATCAGTTAAATGATTTAGAGTGAGTATTTAACGCCTGCTCTTTTAAGGCAATGGTTGATAAATTGAAAGGGAATTAGATTATTTTTGAGAATTTTGATAAGGATCAAAATTTCGCGTTGTAAATCTATTGTATCTGTGCATATAGTTTTAATTCGTTGTATTTGATTAATTATAGTATTGTTAATTACTTTTTTGGATATGTTGGAGTTCCAATTTATTAATTTGTTAGTATTGAAATTGAAGTTTCTTGTTTTGTCAAAAAGTAAAATTTTTTTGTAGTTAATGATTTGAAGATCTAGAAAGTCTATGCTATTTTGTGAATTATTAGTTTTTTAAGTTTAAGACAATTCGGATAAATGTCGGAGTTTTCAATTTTACCAAAATTATTAATTGTAATAAGGTCATCAATAAATCTGTAGGTGTGTTTGTAGCAATTTAACTCTTGTGGTTGTAGATTTTTTTGGAAGTTAAATTCTTTGACAAATAAAAAGATATTACAGATCGAGGTGCTGGAATGTAAGCCCATTGGCAATCCTCTGACTTGTTTAAAAAGTTGATTTTGAAACTTGATGTAGTTATGAAAAAGTGTGCATTTTAGGTAGGTTTTCCATTTGTCAAGAGTCATGATATTGAGTATATTAGGGAAAAGTTTTGGTAGATCAAGTAGACTGGTATAGATTTCTTCTAGAGGAAGTGAGGTATATAAGTTTTCAAAATCATAGCAGTTAATGTTTTGGATGTTAATGGTATGAATGGTATTAATGACAGGAGTGTTATTATGAATGATCCAGCAATAGTTATGATTAGTGTTACAATCATTGAAAATAAATTTACAGATTTTATTAAGTTGAATTGAAAAATAATAGTCTATATTTTTCTTGTAATTATTAGTTCCATTAGCTATAAATCTAAATTTTAATGGTGTTTTATGGAATTTGGGAATCGCATAAAGATTAGTAAATCTGTTGTAGTTTGCATTGAAAGTAATATTGAGTTTCTTATGAAAAGTTTTAATCCTGTTTATTATAGATGTTTCTGTAAGGTTGGCTGATTGATAAGTAGTTGCGTTGAGAAGTTCTTTATGAATAATCTCAGTGTAGAATTGTTTTCATATAATGCTAAAGTTATTAGTTGCTTTATCTATTTTTGTAATAGTAGAAAGCTGTTTTAATTTACTAATATCAGATGTAAGTTGCGACCAGTTCAGTGTACTTTTAAATTTGAGGTGACTGATTTCTGTGGATATGCGTTGAAGAATTTTAGCTTTCCATTTTAAGAAGGTATCTATGGGAAAATTCAGTTGATAGCTTGCTTTAACTATAAATTCGTTGATGTTGTTTTCGAAAGTCTTGTAACAGTAATTTGTAGTCATGTTTCTGACTGGTCTAAATTTTGTACCATAACTCATTAGTGTTTTTAGTTGATGGTTTTGTATGATATTCAGGTTGCCAGTAATTATGTGCTGGTGATGAGAATCTACGTAATTGCTGTAAATTGGTGTCTTACAATGTCATTCTGCAGTTTCATCTATTTCATGGTGGTTAGTAAGCAAGTTGCTTAAGGTCCTTTGATATTTAAATGCAATCATTGGTATAGTGTCAACTGCGGGGAAGTAATCTTTACAATCTCTGATGATTCTTGAGAAATGAATATTGTCAAACTGTAGATGCAGAAAATTGACTTTAAAATAAATTTTGCGTTGAGTGAGACTATTAGAGAGTCTGAAAAGACTAAAATCAAGAATCATGTCTTTAATGATTTGTATGTCGTCGTAGCTTTCTTGAATGAATTTTTTTAGTTTGATAAGGAATTTATTAGTACAGGAGTGTAACCAGTTGAGAAGTTTCTTGGGAAAACAGTCTGATTCAAAAAAACATTTCAATTGTTTTTTCAATGCAAGTGTATCCAAAGTGGATAAAAATCTCGCATTATTTTTTATTTTGCTTCATCTTTTTCCTCTCTGCGTTTTGATGCTGTAGAGTTTAAATTGGCTGAAAATAGACTTCTTAGAAGTATCTCTATGACTATGTATATAAGTGTTAAGTCCATATGGATAAAGTGAACGTTGTTTTAGTATATAGAGAGATTCCTGAAAAATTCGTGTTTTGTGATTGGGTATTATATCTAGTATCTGAAGTTGAATAGAGTTGAAGTCATGGTGTTTAAAGTGTTCTAATTCTGCTGTATTAAGTTGTGATGGTGTACTTATTTTAATGTTATTTTTTTGTGCGTTGAATTTTTTGATTTGAGCTCTATGGTTATTGATTCGAAAGTTAAGATTGTTTTTAGTCTGTCCTATATATTTAATATGTCAAGTACCGCATGTAATCATGTAAATACAGTTAAATGTTTTTCATAGAAATTGTTTTTTGGGTTTACCTGTAGCAGGCATGGCGTTAAATTTTTAAGTTTGTCATCTAGTGGAATGACATTTAGTGATTTCAATATGAGTTAAACTAGCAAGATATAAAAGTAAGGAGGCTGCTAACCTTAAATACAGTAAAGTTTTTGTATAAGAACTTTAAAACTTAAAAAGGTTGGAGATAATATATAAAGTGGGTACATTAGGTAAGAGATAAATAGCGCTAATAGCTGCTATTTAGCATATCAAATGTTGTATGAACTTAAATCAATTTAGTGCGAATACAAGTTATTATTACTTGCGCAATTGCTGCAAAGTTAGTTAATAATAATTTATTTCCTAAACCGTATTGATTAATTGATTATATTATCTCCTAAGTTTAATTAAAGTAGAATTATTTTAAAAGTGTGCATCCATACTGGTAAGTTATATTTTGAAAGATGTTTTGAAGTAATTTGAAAGCAAAATGTTAATAATGTTTTAACGGGGACTGGAGTTAAATCATCACGAAGAATAATATTACAATTGTAAAAGTAAAAATTAAAACATGTAATTATTGTCATTGATCGGAAATTAGTTGACTTTTCAAGGGGAACAAACCAACTCCCGTTCAATGATCAATAATTGATAGAAATACGTAAATATGAAAGTGTTTCGTCTTTGCTCGAGTTATAAATTAAAGCCAAACCGGAAATTCTAGTCAGGCCAAATATTTCCGCGAATAGTTGTTACTCAAAGAACTGATTCTCATGAAGCATTTTAGTCAATTCAATTTGGAGTAAAAATCAATTACTGTAGAGAAATCTTGTAAAACTCGAGTAATCGTCCCCGACACTATCATCTTTATGTATTTGAGTACTATATTATTTGTAGAAATTAAACATTGGAAATTGTCATTATGAAATCGAAATCAAAGTAAAGTTGAAATAAACATAGAAGATTATAAAAAAGATAAATAATGCAAACTTTGCAAAAACAAATCAAAGAGAACATAAAAATAATATAAAAATAAAATAGAAAATAATATAAATAAGATCAGTGAATGTACATGAAGATATAAAGGCCAGAAAGGTATTAAGTAACTTACATTCTTTCTAGTGGGGGAGTTGGCAGTGTGTTCTCTTCGTGTCTGACTCAGAAGTGTAGGGTGTCCGAAAATTCTTAGCGGCAGTAGGGGCTTTGAATTATATCAGTCGGCAAGACTTGGGTGAAGAAATTTATGGTAGTGGGTGGGACTTGGAATTCTTGAGGGATGTATTTTGTGGAGTTCTTATCTGAGAGAGACCGTCTGTTAAGATTTTTTTAAAAATACTAGTGAATGGAAATTAATTAATTTCTGGCTAATTGTCGTGTCGCAATGATTAAGAATTTAAGAAAGGAAAAAGGCATTTTCGCTATCCAAGAGCTAGTAGACAGTCTAAAGGCAGGAAATAGGCCCATTTTTTTAGTAACAGTATAGTAACAGTATATGTCTGAAGACAATTAGCTTTTTACAATATATACAATTGAGTAATTACACTATATACAAATCTTTCAACTGACAGTCATCCAACTTATACCGCCTTCTCAGGTTTAGGAATAAATTATCATATCCCTATCAGTTAAATGATTTAGAGTGAGTATTTAACGCCTGCTCTTTTAAGGCAATGGTTGATAAATTGAAAGGGAATTAGATTATTTTTGAGAATTTTGATAAGGATCAAAATTTCGCGTTGTAAATCTATTGTATCTGTGCATATAGTTTTAATTCGTTGTATTTGATTAATTATAGTATTGTTAATTACTTTTTTGGATATGTTGGAGTTCCAATTTATTAATTTGTTAGTATTGAAATTGAAGTTTCTTGTTTTGTCAAAAAGTAAAATTTTTTTGTAGTTAACGATTTGAAGATCTAGAAAGTCTATGCTATTTTGTGAATTATTAATTTTTTTAAGTTTAAGACAATTCGGATAAATGTCGGAGTTTTCAATTTTACCAAAATTATTAATTGTAATAAGGTCATCAATAAATCTGTAGGTGTGTTTGTAGCAATTTAACTCTTGTGGTTGTAGATTTTTTTGGAAGTTAAATTCTTTGACAAATAAAAAGATATTACAGATCGAGGTGCTGGAATGTAAGCCCATTGGCAATCCTCTGACTTGTTTAAAAAGTTGATTTTGAAACTTGATGTAGTTATGAAAAAGTGTGCATTTTAGGTAGGTTTTCCATTTGTCAAGAGTCATGATATTGAGTATATTAGGGAAAAGTTTTGGTAGATCAAGTAGACTGGTATAGATTTCTTCTAGAGGAAGTGAGGTATATAAGTTTTCAAAATCATAGCAGTTAATGTTTTGGATGTTAATGGTATGAATGGTATTAATGACAGGAGTGTTATTATGAATGATCCAGCAATAGTTATGATTAGTGTTACAATCATTGAAAATAAATTTACAGATTTTATTAAGTTGAATTGAAAAATAATAGTCTATATTTTTCTTGTAATTATTAGTTCCATTAGCTATAAATCTAAATTTTAATGGTGTTTTATGGAATTTGGGAATCGCATAAAGATTAGTAAATCTGTTGTAGTTTGCATTGAAAGTAATATTGAGTTTCTTATGAAAAGTTTTAATCCTGTTTATTATAGATGTTTCTGTAAGGTTGGCTGATTGATAAGTAGTTGCGTTGAGAAGTTCTTTATGAATAATCTCAGTGTAGAATTGTTTTCATATAATGCTAAAGTTATTAGTTGCTTTATCTATTTTTGTAATAGTAGAAAGCTGTTTTAATTTACTAATATCAGATGTAAGTTGCGACCAGTTCAGTGTACTTTTAAATTTGAGGTGACTGATTTCTGTGGATATGCGTTGAAGAATTTTATCTTTCCATTTTAAGAAGGTATCTATGGGAAAATTCAGTTGATAGCTTGCTTTAACTATAAATTCGTTGATGTTGTTTTCGAAAGTCTTGTAACAGTAATTTGTAGTCATGTTTCTGACTGGTCTAAATTTTGTACCATAACTCATTAGTGTTTTTAGTTGATGGTTTTGTATGATATTCAGGTTGCCAGTAATTATGTGCTGGTGATGAGAATCTACGTAATTGCTGTAAATTGGTGTCTTACAATGTCATTCTGCAGTTTCATCTATTTCATGGTGGTTAGTAAGCAAGTTGCTTAAGGTCCTTTGATATTTAAATGCAATCATTGGTATAGTGTCAACTGCGGGGAAGTAATCTTTACAATCTCTGATGATTCTTGAGAAATGAATATTGTCAAACTGCGGATGCAGAAAATTGACTTTAAAATAAATTTTGCGTTGAGTGAGACTATTAGAGAGTCTGAAAAGACTAAAATCAAGAATCATGTCTTTAATGATTTGTATGTCGTCGTAGCTTTCTTGAATGAATTTTTTTAGTTTGATAAGGAATTTATTAGTACAGGAGTGTAACCAGTTGAGAAGTTTCTTGGGAAAACAGTCTGAGTCAAAAAAACATTTCAATTGTTTTTTCAATGCAAGTGTATCCAAAGTGGATAAAAATCTCGCATTATTTTTTATTTTGCTTCCTCTTTTTCCTCTCTGCGTTTTGATGCTGTAGAGTTTAAATTGGCTGAAAATAGACTTCTTAGAAGTATCTCTATGACTATGTATATAAGTGTTAAGTCCATATGGATAAAGTGAACGTTGTTTTAGTATATAGAGAGATTCCTGAAAAATTCGTGTTTTGTGATTGGGTATTATATCTAGTATCTGAAGTTGAATAGAGTTGAAGTCATGGTGTTTAAAGTGTTCTAATTCTGCTGTATTAAGTTGTGATGGTGTACTTATTTTAATGTTATTTTTTTGTGCGTTGAATTTTTTGATTTGAGCTCTATGGTTATTGATTCGAAAGTTAAGATTGTTTTTAGTCTGTCCTATATATTTAATATGTCAAGTACCGCATGTAATCATGTAAATACAGTTAAATGTTTTTCATAGAAATTGTTTTTTGGGTTTACCTGTAGCAGGCATGGCGTTAAATTTTCAAGTTTGTCATCTAGTGGAATGACATTTAGTGATTTCAATATGAGTTAAACTAGCAAGATATAAAAGTAAGGAGGCTGCTAACCTTCAATACAGTAAAGTTTTTGTATAAGAACTTTAAAACTTAAAAAGGTTGGAGATAATATATAAAGTGGGTACATTAGGTAAGAGATAAATAGCGCTAATAGCTGCTATTTAGCATATCAAATGTTGTATGAACTTAAATCCATTTAGTGCGAATACAAGTTATTATTACTTGCGCAATTGCTGCAAAGTTAGTTAATAATAATTTATTTCCTAAACCGTATTGATTAATTGATTATATTATCTCCTAAGTTTAATTAAAGTAGAATTATTTTAAAAGTGTGCATCCATACTGGTAAGTTATATTTTGAAAGATGTTTTGAAGTAATTTGAAAGCAAAATGTTAATAATGTTTTAACGGGGACTGGAGTTAAATCATCACGAAGAATAATATTACAATTGTAAAAGTAAAAATTAAAACATGTAATTATTGTCGTTGATCGGAAATTAGTTGACTTTTCAAGGGGAACAAACCAACTCCCGTTCAATGATCAATAATTGATAGAAATACGTAAATATGAAAGTGTTTCGTCTTTACTCGAGTTATAAATTAAAGCCAAACCGGCAATTCTAGTCAGGCCAAATATTTCCGCGAATAGTTGTTACTCAAAGAACTGATTCTCATGAAGCATTTTAGTCAATTCAATTTGGAGTAAAAATCAATTACTGTAGAGAAATCTTGTAAAACTCGAGTAATCGTCCCCGACACTATCATCTTTATGTATTTGAGTACTATATTATTTGTAGAAATTAAACATTGGAAATTGTCATTATGAAATCGAAATCAAAGTAAAGTTGAAATAAACATAGAAGATTATAAAAAAGATAAATAATGCAAACTTTGCAAAAACAAATCAAAGAGAACATAAAAATAATATAAAAATAATATAAAAATAAAATAGAAAATAATATAAATAAGATCAGTGAATGTACATGAAGATATAAAGGCCAGAAAGGTATTTAAGTAACTTACATTCTTTCTAGTGGGGGAGTTGGCAGTGTGTTCTCTTCGTGTCTGACTCAGAAGTGTAGGGTGTCCGAAAATTCTTAGCGGCAGTAGGGGCTTTGAATTATATCAGTCGGCAAGACTTGGGTGAAGAAATTTATGGTAGTGGGTGGGACTTGGAATTCTTGAGGGATGTATTTTGTGGAGTTCTTATCTGAGAGAGACCGTCTGTTAAGATTTTTTTAAAAATACTAGTGAATGGAAATTAATTAATTTCTGGCTAATTGTCGTGTCGCAATGATTAAGAATTTAAGAAAGGAAAAAGGCATTTTCGCTATCCAAGAGCTAGTAGACAGTCTAAAGGCAGGAAATAGGCCCATTTTTTTAGTAACAGTATAGTAACAGTATATGTCTGAAGACAATTAGCTTTTTACAATATATACAATTGAGTAATTACACTATATACAAATCTTTCAACTGACAGTCATCCAACTTATATTGCCTTCTCAGGTTTAGGAATAAATTATCATATCCCTATCAGTTAAATGATTTAGAGTGAGTATTTAACGCCTGCTCTTTTAAGGCAATGGTTGATAAATTGAAAGGGAATTAGATTATTTTTGAGAATTTTGATAAGGATCAAAATTTTGCGTTGTAAATCTATTGTATCTGTGCATATAGTTTTAATTCGTTGTATTTGATTAATTATAGTATTGTTAATTACTTTTTTGGATATGTTGGAGTTCCAATTTATTAATTTGTTAGTATTGAAATTGAAGTTTCTTGTTTTGTCAAAAAGTAAAATTTTTTTGTAGTTAATGATTTGAAGATCTAGAAAGTCTATGCTATTTTGTGAATTATTAGTTTTATTAAGTTTAAGACAATTCGGATAAATGTCGGAGTTTTCAATTTTACCAAAATTATTAATTGTAATAAGGTCATCAATAAATCTGTAGGTGTGTTTGTAGGAATTTAACTCTTGTGGTTGTAGATTTTTTTGGAAGTTAAATTCTTTGACAAATAAAAAGATATTACAGATCGAGGTGCTGGAATGTAAGCCCATTGGCAATCCTCTGACTTGTTTAAAAAGTTGATTTTGAAACTTGATGTAGTTATGAAAAAGTGTGCATTTTAGGTAGGTTTTCCATTTGTCAAGAGTCATGATATTGAGTATATTAGGGAAAAGTTTTGGTAGATCAAGTAGACTGGTATAGATTTCTTCTAGAGGAAGTGAGGTATATAAGTTTTCAAAATCATAGCAGTTAATGTTTTGGATGTTAATGGTATGAATGGTATTAATGACAGGAGTGTTATTATGAATGATCCAGCAATAGTTATGATTAGTGTTACAATCATTGAAAATAAATTTACAGATTTTATTAAGTTGAATTGAAAAATAATAGTCTATATTTTTCTTGTAATTATTAGTTCCATTAGCTATAAATCTAAATTTTAATGGTGTTTTATGGAATTTGGGAATCGCATAAAGATTAGTAAATCTGTTGTAGTTTGCATTGAAAGTAATATTGAGTTTCTTATGAAAAGTTTTAATCCTGTTTATTATAGATGTTTCTGTAAGGTTGGCTGATTGATAGGTAGTTGCGTTGAGAAGTTCTTTATGAATAATCTCAGTGTAGAATTGTTTTCATATAATGCTAAAGTTATTAGTTGCTTTATCTATTTTTGTAATAGTAGAAAGCTGTTTTAATTTACTAATATCAGATGTAAGTTGCGACCAGTTCAGTGTACTTTTAAATTTGAGGTGACTGATTTCTGTGGATATGCGTTGAAGAATTTTAGCTTTCCATTTTAAGAAGGTATCTATGGGAAAATTCAGTTGATAGCTTGCTTTAACTATAAATTCGTTGATGTTGTTTTCGAAAGTCTTGTAACAGTAATTTGTAGTCATGTTTCTGACTGGTCTGAATTTTGTACCATAACTCATTAGTGTTTTTAGTTGATGGTTTTGTATGATATTCAGGTTGCCAGTAATTATGTGCTGGTGATGAGAATCTACGTAATTGCTGTAAATTGGTGTCTTACAATGTCATTCTGCAGTTTCATCTATTTCATGGTGGTTAGTAAGCAAGTTGCTTAAGGTCCTTTGATATTTAAATGCAATCATTGGTATAGTGTCAACTGCGGGGAAGTAATCTTTACAATCTCTGATGATTCTTGAGAAATGAATATTGTCAAACTGCGGATGCAGAAAATTGACTTTAAAATAAATTTTGCGTTGAGTGAGACTATTAGAGAGTCTGAAAAGACTAAAATCAAGAATCATGTCTTTAATGATTTGTATGTCGTCGTAGCTTTCTTGAATGAATTTTTTTAGTTTGATAAGGAATTTATTAGTACAGGAGTGTAACCAGTTGAGAAGTTTCTTGGGAAAACTGTCTGAGTCAAAAAAACATTTCAATTGTTTTTTCAATGCAAGTGTATCCAAAGTGGATAAAAATCTCGCATTATTTTTTATTTTGCTTCCTCTTTTTCCTCTCTGCGTTTTGATGCTGTAGAGTTTAAATTGGCTGAAAATACACTTCTTAGAAGTATCTCTATGACTATGTATATAAGTGTTAAGTCCATATGGATAAAGTGAACGTTGTTTTAGTATATAGAGAGATTCCTGAAAAATTCGTGTTTTGTGATTGGGTATTATATCTAGTATCTGAAGTTGAATAGAGTTGAAGTCATGGTGTTTAAAGTGTTCTAATTCTGCTGTATTAAGTTGTGATGGTGCACTTATTTTAATGTTATTTTTTTGTGCGTTGAATTTTTTGATTTGAGCTCTATGGTTATTGATTCGAAAGTTAAGATTGTTTTTAGTCTGTCCTATATATTTAATATGTCAAGTACCGCATGTAATCATGTAAATACAGTTAAATGTTTTTCATAGAAATTGTTTTTTGGGTTTACCTGTAGCAGGCATGGCGTTAAATTTTCAAGTTTGTCATCTAGTGGAATGACATTTAGTGATTTCAATATGAGTTAAACTAGCAAGATATAAAAGTAAGGAGGCTGCTAACCTTCAATACAGTAAAGTTTTTGTATAAGAACTTTAAAACTTAAAAAGGTTGGAGATAATATATAAAGTGGATACATTAGGTAAGAGATAAATAGCGCTAATAGCTGCTATTTAGCATATCAAATGTTGTATGAACTTAAATCCATTTAGTGCGAATACAAGTTATTATTACTTGCGCAATTGCTGCAAAGTTAGTTAATAATAAATTATTTCCTAAACCGTATTGATTAATTGATTATATTATATCCTAAGTTTAATTAAAGTAGAATTATTTTAAAAGTGTGCATCCATACTCGTAAGTTATATTTTGAAAGATGTTTTGAAGTAATTTGAAAGCAAAATGTTAATAATGTTTTAACGGGGACTGGAGTTAAATCATCACGAAGAATAATATTACAATTGTAAAAGTAAAAATTAAAACATGTAATTATTGTCATTGATTGGAAATTAGTTGACTTTTCAAGGGGAACAAACCAACTCCCGTTCAATGATCAATAATTGATAGAAATACGTAAATATGAAAGTGTTTCGTCTTTACTCGAGTTATAAATTAAAGCCAAACCGGCAATTCTAGTCAGGCCAAATATTTCCGCGAATAGTTGTTACTCAAAGAACTGATTCTCATGAAGCATTTTAGTCAATTCAATTTGGAGTAAAAATCAATTACTGTAGAGAAATCTTGTAAAACTCGAGTAACCGTCCCCGACACTATCATCTTTATGTATTTGAGTACTATATTATTTGTAGAAATTAAACATTGGAAATTGTCATTATGAAATCGAAATCAAAGTAAAGTTGAAATAAACATAGAAGATTATAAAAAAGATAAATAATGCAAACTTTGCAAAAACAAATCAAAGAGAACATAAAAATAATATAAAAATAATATAAAAATAAAATAGAAAATAATATAAATAAGATCAGTGAATGTACATGAAGATATAAAGGCCAGAAAGGTATTTAAGTAACTTACATTCTTTCTAGTGGGGGAGTTGGCAGTGTGTTCTCTTCGTGTCTGACTCAGAAGTGTAGGGTGTCCGAAAATTCTTAGCGGCAGTAGGGGCTTTGAATTATATCAGTCGGCAAGACTTGGGTGAAGAAATTTATGGTAGTGGGTGGGACTTGGAATTCTTGAGGGATGTATTTTGTGGAGTTCTTATCTGAGAGAGACCGTCTGTTAAGATTTTTTTAAAAATACTAGTGAATGGAAATTAATTAATTTCTGGCTAATTGTCGTGTCGCAATGATTAAGAATTTAAGAAAGGAAAAAGGCATTTTCGCTATCCAAGAGCTAGTAGACAGTCTAAAGGCAGGAAATAGGCCCATTTTTTTAGTAACAGTATAGTAACAGTATATGTCTGAAGACAATTAGCTTTTTACAATATATACAATTGAGTAATTACACTATATACAAATCTTTCAACTGACAGTCATCCAACTTATATTGCCTTCTCAGGTTTAGGAATAAATTATCATATCCCTATCAGTTAAATGATTTAGAGTGAGTATTTAACGCCTGCTCTTTTAAGGCAATGGTTGATAAATTGAAAGGGAATTAGATTATTTTTGAGAATTTTGATAAGGATCAAAATTTTGCGTTGTAAATCTATTGTATCTGTGCATATAGTTTTAATTCGTTGTATTTGATTAATTATAGTATTGTTAATTACTTTTTTGGATATGTTGGAGTTCCAATTTATTAATTTGTTAGTATTGAAATTGAAGTTTCTTGTTTTGTCAAAAAGTAAAATTTTTTTGTAGTTAATGATTTGAAGATCTAGAAAGTCTATGCTATTTTGTGAATTATTAGTTTTATTAAGTTTAAGACAATTCGGATAAATGTCGGAGTTTTCAATTTTACCAAAATTATTAATTGTAATAAGGTCATCAATAAATCTGTAGGTGTGTTTGTAGGAATTTAACTCTTGTGGTTGTAGATTTTTTTGGAAGTTAAATTCTTTGACAAATAAAAAGATATTACAGATCGAGGTGCTGGAATGTAAGCCCATTGGCAATCCTCTGACTTGTTTAAAAAGTTGATTTTGAAACTTGATGTAGTTATGAAAAAGTGTGCATTTTAGGTAGGTTTTCCATTTGTCAAGAGTCATGATATTGAGTATATTAGGGAAAAGTTTTGGTAGATCAAGTAGACTGGTATAGATTTCTTCTAGAGGAAGTGAGGTATATAAGTTTTCAAAATCATAGCAGTTAATGTTTTGGATGTTAATGGTATGAATGGTATTAATGACAGGAGTGTTATTATGAATGATCCAGCAATAGTTATGATTAGTGTTACAATCATTGAAAATAAATTTACAGATTTTATTAAGTTGAATTGAAAAATAATAGTCTATATTTTTCTTGTAATTATTAGTTCCATTAGCTATAAATCTAAATTTTAATGGTGTTTTATGGAATTTGGGAATCGCATAAAGATTAGTAAATCTGTTGTAGTTTGCATTGAAAGTAATATTGAGTTTCTTATGAAAAGTTTTAATCCTGTTTATTATAGATGTTTCTGTAAGGTTGGCTGATTGATAGGTAGTTGCGTTGAGAAGTTCTTTATGAATAATCTCAGTGTAGAATTGTTTTCATATAATGCTAAAGTTATTAGTTGCTTTATCTATTTTTGTAATAGTAGAAAGCTGTTTTAATTTACTAATATCAGATGTAAGTTGCGACCAGTTCAGTGTACTTTTAAATTTGAGGTGACTGATTTCTGTGGATATGCGTTGAAGAATTTTAGCTTTCCATTTTAAGAAGGTATCTATGGGAAAATTCAGTTGATAGCTTGCTTTAACTATAAATTCGTTGATGTTGTTTTCGAAAGTCTTGTAACAGTAATTTGTAGTCATGTTTCTGACTGGTCTGAATTTTGTACCATAACTCATTAGTGTTTTTAGTTGATGGTTTTGTATGATATTCAGGTTGCCAGTAATTATGTGCTGGTGATGAGAATCTACGTAATTGCTGTAAATTGGTGTCTTACAATGTCATTCTGCAGTTTCATCTATTTCATGGTGGTTAGTAAGCAAGTTGCTTAAGGTCCTTTGATATTTAAATGCAATCATTGGTATAGTGTCAACTGCGGGGAAGTAATCTTTACAATCTCTGATGATTCTTGAGAAATGAATATTGTCAAACTGCGGATGCAGAAAATTGACTTTAAAATAAATTTTGCGTTGAGTGAGACTATTAGAGAGTCTGAAAAGACTAAAATCAAGAATCATGTCTTTAATGATTTGTATGTCGTCGTAGCTTTCTTGAATGAATTTTTTTAGTTTGATAAGGAATTTATTAGTACAGGAGTGTAACCAGTTGAGAAGTTTCTTGGGAAAACTGTCTGAGTCAAAAAAACATTTCAATTGTTTTTTCAATGCAAGTGTATCCAAAGTGGATAAAAATCTCGCATTATTTTTTATTTTGCTTCCTCTTTTTCCTCTCTGCGTTTTGATGCTGTAGAGTTTAAATTGGCTGAAAATACACTTCTTAGAAGTATCTCTATGACTATGTATATAAGTGTTAAGTCCATATGGATAAAGTGAACGTTGTTTTAGTATATAGAGAGATTCCTGAAAAATTCGTGTTTTGTGATTGGGTATTATATCTAGTATCTGAAGTTGAATAGAGTTGAAGTCATGGTGTTTAAAGTGTTCTAATTCTGCTGTATTAAGTTGTGATGGTGCACTTATTTTAATGTTATTTTTTTGTGCGTTGAATTTTTTGATTTGAGCTCTATGGTTATTGATTCGAAAGTTAAGATTGTTTTTAGTCTGTCCTATATATTTAATATGTCAAGTACCGCATGTAATCATGTAAATACAGTTAAATGTTTTTCATAGAAATTGTTTTTTGGGTTTACCTGTAGCAGGAATGGCGTTAAATTTTCAAGTTTGTCATCTAGTGGAATGACATTTAGTGATTTCAATATGAGTTAAACTAGCAAGATATAAAAGTAAGGAGGCTGCTAACCTTCAATACAGTAAAGTTTTTGTATAAGAACTTTAAAACTTAAAAAGGTTGGAGATAATATATAAAGTGGATACATTAGGTAAGAGATAAATAGCGCTAATAGCTGCTATTTAGCATATCAAATGTTGTATGAACTTAAATCCATTTAGTGCGAATACAAGTTATTATTACTTGCGCAATTGCTGCAAAGTTAGTTAATAATAATTTATTTCCTAAACCGTATTGATTAATTGATTATATTATATCCTAAGTTTAATTAAAGTAGAATTATTTTAAAAGTGTGCATCCATACTCGTAAGTTATATTTTGAAAGATGTTTTGAAGTAATTTGAAAGCAAAATGTTAATAATGTTTTAACGGGGACTGGAGTTAAATCATCACGAAGAATAATATTACAATTGTAAAAGTAAAAATTAAAACATGTAATTATTGTCATTGATCGGAAATTAGTTGACTTTTCAAGGGGAACAAACCAACTCCCGTTCAATGATCAATAATTGATAGAAATACGTAAATATGAAAGTGTTTCGTCTTTACTCGAGTTATAAATTAAAGCCAAACCGGCAATTCTAGTCAGGCCAAATATTTCCGCGAATAGTTGTTACTCAAAGAACTGATTCTCATGAAGCATTTTAGTCAATTCAATTTGGAGTAAAAATCAATTACTGTAGAGAAATCTTGTAAAACTCGAGTAACCGTCCCCGACACTATCATCTTTATGTATTTGAGTACTATATTATTTGTAGAAATTAAACATTGGAAATTGTCATTATGAAATCGAAATCAAAGTAAAGTTGAAATAAACATAGAAGATTATAAAAAAGATAAATAATGCAAACTTTGCAAAAACAAATCAAAGAGAACATAAAAATAATATAAAAATAAAATAGAAAATAATATAAATAAGATCAGTGAATGTACATGAAGATATAAAGGCCAGAATGGTATTAAGTAACTTACATTCTTTCTAGTGGGGGAGTTGGCAGTGTGTTCTCTTCGTGTCTGACTCAGAAGTGTAGGGTGTCCGAAAATTCTTAGCGGCAGTAGGGGCTTTGAATTATATCAGTCGGCAAGACTTGGGTGAAGAAATTTATGGTAGTGGGTGGGACTTGGAATTCTTGAGGGATGTATTTTGTGGAGTTCTTATCTGAGAGAGACCGTCTGTTAAGATTTTTTTAAAAATACTAGTGAATGGAAATTAATTAATTTCTGGCTAATTGTCGTGTCGCAATGATTAAGAATTTAAGAAAGGAAAAAGGCATTTTCGCTATCCAAGAGCTAGTAGACAGTCTAAAGGCAGGAAATAGGCCCATTTTTTTAGTAACAGTATAGTAACAGTATATGTCTGAAGACAATTAGCTTTTTACAATATATACAATTGAGTAATTACACTATATACAAATCTTTCAACTGACAGTCATCCAACTTATATTGCCTTCTCAGGTTTAGGAATAAATTATCATATCCCTATCAGTTAAATGATTTAGAGTGAGTATTTAACGCCTGCTCTTTTAAGGCAATGGTTGATAAATTGAAAGGGAATTAGATTATTTTTGAGAATTTTGATAAGGATCAAAATTTTGCGTTGTAAATCTATTGTATCTGTGCATATAGTTTTAATTCGTTGTATTTGATTAATTATAGTATTGTTAATTACTTTTTTGGATATGTTGGAGTTCCAATTTATTAATTTGTTAGTATTGAAATTGAAGTTTCTTGTTTTGTCAAAAAGTAAAATTTTTTTGTAGTTAATGATTTGAAGATCTAGAAAGTCTATGCTATTTTGTGAATTATTAGTTTTATTAAGTTTAAGACAATTCGGATAAATGTCGGAGTTTTCAATTTTACCAAAATTATTAATTGTAATAAGGTCATCAATAAATCTGTAGGTGTGTTTGTAGGAATTTAACTCTTGTGGTTGTAGATTTTTTTGGAAGTTAAATTCTTTGACAAATAAAAAGATATTACAGATCGAGGTGCTGGAATGTAAGCCCATTGGCAATCCTCTGACTTGTTTAAAAAGTTGATTTTGAAACTTGATGTAGTTATGAAAAAGTGTGCATTTTAGGTAGGTTTTCCATTTGTCAAGAGTCATGATATTGAGTATATTAGGGAAAAGTTTTGGTAGATCAAGTAGACTGGTATAGATTTCTTCTAGAGGAAGTGAGGTATATAAGTTTTCAAAATCATAGCAGTTAATGTTTTGGATGTTAATGGTATGAATGGTATTAATGACAGGAGTGTTATTATGAATGATCCAGCAATAGTTATGATTAGTGTTACAATCATTGAAAATAAATTTACAGATTTTATTAAGTTGAATTGAAAAATAATAGTCTATATTTTTCTTGTAATTATTAGTTCCATTAGCTATAAATCTAAATTTTAATGGTGTTTTATGGAATTTGGGAATCGCATAAAGATTAGTAAATCTGTTGTAGTTTGCATTGAAAGTAATATTGAGTTTCTTATGAAAAGTTTTAATCCTGTTTATTATAGATGTTTCTGTAAGGTTGGCTGATTGATAAGTAGTTGCGTTGAGAATTTCTTTATGAATAATCTCAGTGTAGAATTGTTTTCATATAATGCTAAAGTTATTAGTTGCTTTATCTATTTTTGTAATAGTAAAAAGCTGTTTTAATTTACTAATATCAGATGTAAGTTGCGACCAGTTCAGTGTACTTTTAAATTTGAGGTGACTGATTTCTGTGGATATGCGTTGAAGAATTTTAGCTTTCCATTTTAAGAAGGTATCTATGGGAAAATTCAGTTGATAGCTTGCTTTAACTATAAATTCGTTGATGTTGTTTTCGAAAGTCTTGTAACAGTAATTTGTAGTCATGTTTCTGACTGGTCTAAATTTTGTACCATAAACTCATTAGTGTTTTTAGTTGATGGTTTTGTATGATATTCAGGTTGCCAGTAATTATGTGCTGGTGATGAGAATCTACGTAATTGCTGTAAATTGGTGTCTTACAATGTCATTCTGCAGTTTCATCTATTTCATGGTGGTTAGTAAGCAAGTTGCTTAAGGTCCTTTGATATTTAAATGCAATCATTGGTATAGTGTCAACTGCGGGGAAGTAATCTTTACAATCTCTGATGATTCTTGAGAAATGAATATTGTCAAACTGCGGATGCAGAAAATTGACTTTAAAATAAATTTTGCGTTGAGTGAGACTATTAGAGAGTCTGAAAAGACTAAAATCAAGAATCATGTCTTTAATGATTTGTATGTCGTCGTAGCTTTCTTGAATGAATTTTTTTAGTTTGATAAGGAATTTATTAGTACAGGAGTGTAACCAGTTGAGAAGTTTCTTGGGAAAACAGTCTGAGTCAAAAAAACATTTCAATTGTTTTTTCAATGCAAGTGTATCCAAAGTGGATAAAAATCTCGCATTATTTTTTATTTTGCTTCCTCTTTTTCCTCTCTGCGTTTTGATGCTGTAGAGTTTAAATTGGCTGAAAATAGACTTCTTAGAAGTATCTCTATGACTATGTATATAAGTGTTAAGTCCATATGGATAAAGTGAACGTTGTTTTAGTATATAGAGAGATTCCTGAAAAATTCGTGTTTTGTGATTGGGTATTATATCTAGTATCTGAAGTTGAATAGAGTTTAAAGTGTTCTAATTCTGGTTTTAAAGTGTTTAAAGTGTTCTAATTCTGCTGTATTAAGTTGTGATGGTGTACTTATTTTAATGTTATTTTTTTGTGCGTTGAATTTTTTGATTTGAGCTCTATGGTTATTGATTCGAAAGTTAAGATTGTTTTTAGTCTGTCCTATATATTTAATATGTCAAGTACCGCATGTAATCATGTAAATACAGTTAAATGTTTTTCATAGAAATTGTTTTTTGGGTTTACCTGTAGCAGGCATGGCGTTAAATTTTCAAGTTTGTCATCTAGTGGAATGACATTTAGTGATTTCAATATGAGTTAAACTAGCAAGATATAAAAGTAAGGAGGCTGCTAACCTTCAATACAGTAAAGTTTTTGTATAAGAACTTTAAAACTTAAAAAGGTTGGAGATAATATATAAAGTGGGTACATTAGGTAAGAGATAAATAGCGCTAATAGCTGCTATTTAGCATATCAAATGTTGTATGAACTTAAATCCATTTAGTGCGAATACAAGTTATTATTACTTGCGCAATTGCTGCAAAGTTAGTTAATAATAATTTATTTCCTAAACCGTATTGATTAATTGATTATATTATCTCCTAAGTTTAATTAAAGTAGAATTATTTTAAAAGTGTGCATCCATACTGGTAAGTTATATTTTGAAAGATGTTTTGAAGTAATTTGAAAGCAAAATGTTAATAATGTTTTAACGGGGACTGGAGTTAAATCATCACGAAGAATAATATTACAATTGTAAAAGTAAAAATTAAAACATGTAATTATTGTCATTGATCGGAAATTAGTTGACTTTTCAAGGGGAACAAACCAACTCCCGTTCAATGATCAATAATTGATAGAAATACGTAAATATGAAAGTGTTTCGTCTTTACTCGAGTTATAAATTAAAGCCAAACCGGCAATTCTAGTCAGGCCAAATATTTCCGCGAATAGTTGTTACTCAAAGAACTGATTCTCATGAAGCATTTTAGTCAATTCAATTTGGAGTAAAAATCAATTACTGTAGAGAAATCTTGTAAAACTCGAGTAACCGTCCCCGACACTATCATCTTTATGTATTTGAGTACTATATTATTTGTAGAAATTAAACATTGGAAATTGTCATTATGAAATCGAAATCAAAGTAAAGTTGAAATAAACATAGAAGATTATAAAAAAGATAAATAATGCAAACTTTGCAAAAACAAATCAAAGAGAACATAAAAATAATATAAAAATAAAATAGAAAATAATATAAATAAGATCAGTGAATGTACATGAAGATATAAAGGCCAGAATGGTATTAAGTAACTTACATTCTTTCTAGTGGGGGAGTTGGCAGTGTGTTCTCTTCGTGTCTGACTCAGAAGTGTAGGGTGTCCGAAAATTCTTAGCGGCAGTAGGGGCTTTGAATTATATCAGTCGGCAAGACTTGGGTGAAGAAATTTATGGTAGTGGGTGGGACTTGGAATTCTTGAGGGATGTATTTTGTGGAGTTCTTATCTGAGAGAGACCGTCTGTTAAGATTTTTTTAAAAATACTAGTGAATGGAAATTAATTAATTTCTGGCTAATTGTCGTGTCGCAATGATTAAGAATTTAAGAAAGGAAAAAGGCATTTTCGCTATCCAAGAGCTAGTAGACAGTCTAAAGGCAGGAAATAGGCCCATTTTTTTAGTAACAGTATAGTAACAGTATATGTCTGAAGACAATTAGCTTTTTACAATATATACAATTGAGTAATTACACTATATACAAATCTTTCAACTGACAGTCATCCAACTTATACCGCCTTCTCAGGTTTAGGAATAAATTATCATATCCCTATCAGTTAAATGATTTAGAGTGAGTATTTAACGCCTGCTCTTTTAAGGCAATGGTTGATAAATTGAAAGGGAATTAGATTATTTTTGAGAATTTTGATAAGGATCAAAATTTTGCGTTGTAAATCTATTGTATCTGTGCATATAGTTTTAATTCGTTGTATTTGATTAATTATAGTATTGTTAATTACTTTTTTGGATATGTTGGAGTTCCAATTTATTAATTTGTTAGTATTGAAATTGAAGTTTCTTGTTTTGTCAAAAAGTAAAATTTTTTTGTAGTTAATGATTTGAAGATCTAGAAAGTCTATGCTATTTTGTGAATTATTAGTTTTATTAAGTTTAAGACAATTCGGATAAATGTCGGAGTTTTCAATTTTACCAAAATTATTAATTGTAATAAGGTCATCAATAAATCTGTAGGTGTGTTTGTAGGAATTTAACTCTTGTGGTTGTAGATTTTTTTGGAAGTTAAATTCTTTGACAAATAAAAAGATATTACAGATCGAGGTGCTGGAATGTAAGCCCATTGGCAATCCTCTGACTTGTTTAAAAAGTTGATTTTGAAACTTGATGTAGTTATGAAAAAGTGTGCATTTTAGGTAGGTTTTCCATTTGT
Source organism: Stegodyphus dumicola (assembly GCF_044657685.1). Classification (NCBI taxonomy): domain Eukaryota; kingdom Metazoa; phylum Arthropoda; class Arachnida; order Araneae; family Eresidae; genus Stegodyphus; species Stegodyphus dumicola. The sequence continues at coordinate 180,054,763 of NC_140773.1, forward strand.
CAAGAGTCATGATATTGAGTATATTAGGGAAAAGTTTTGGTAGATCAAGTAGACTGGTATAGATTTCTTCTAGAGGAAGTGAGGTATATAAGTTTTCAAAATCATAGCAGTTAATGTTTTGGATGTTAATGGTATGAATGGTATTAATGACAGGAGTGTTATTATGAATGATCCAGCAATAGTTATGATTAGTGTTACAATCATTGAAAATAAATTTACAGATTTTATTAAGTTGAATTGAAAAATAATAGTCTATATTTTTCTTGTAATTATTAGTTCCATTAGCTATAAATCTAAATTTTAATGGTGTTTTATGGAATTTGGGAATCGCATAAAGATTAGTAAATCTGTTGTAGTTTGCATTGAAAGTAATATTGAGTTTCTTATGAAAAGTTTTAATCCTGTTTATTATAGATGTTTCTGTAAGGTTGGCTGATTGATAAGTAGTTGCGTTGAGAAGTTCTTTATGAATAATCTCAGTGTAGAATTGTTTTCATATAATGCTAAAGTTATTAGTTGCTTTATCTATTTTTGTAATAGTAAAAAGCTGTTTTAATTTACTAATATCAGATGTAAGTTGCGACCAGTTCAGTGTACTTTTAAATTTGAGGTGACTGATTTCTGTGGATATGCGTTGAAGAATTTTAGCTTTCCATTTTAAGAAGGTATCTATGGGAAAATTCAGTTGATAGCTTGCTTTAACTATAAATTCGTTGATGTTGTTTTCGAAAGTCTTGTAACAGTAATTTGTAGTCATGTTTCTGACTGGTCTAAATTTTGTACCATAAACTCATTAGTGTTTTTAGTTGATGGTTTTGTATGATATTCAGGTTGCCAGTAATTATGTGCTGGTGATGAGAATCTACGTAATTGCTGTAAATTGGTGTCTTACAATGTCATTCTGCAGTTTCATCTATTTCATGGTGGTTAGTAAGCAAGTTGCTTAAGGTCCTTTGATATTTAAATGCAATCATTGGTATAGTGTCAACTGCGGGGAAGTAATCTTTACAATCTCTGATGATTCTTGAGAAATGAATATTGTCAAACTGCGGATGCAGAAAATTGACTTTAAAATAAATTTTGCGTTGAGTGAGACTATTAGAGAGTCTGAAAAGACTAAAATCAAGAATCATGTCTTTAATGATTTGTATGTCGTCGTAGCTTTCTTGAATGAATTTTTTTAGTTTGATAAGGAATTTATTAGTACAGGAGTGTAACCAGTTGAGAAGTTTCTTGGGAAAACAGTCTGAGTCAAAAAAACATTTCAATTGTTTTTTCAATGCAAGTGTATCCAAAGTGGATAAAAATCTCGCATTATTTTTTATTTTGCTTCCTCTTTTTCCTCTCTGCGTTTTGATGCTGTAGAGTTTAAATTGGCTGAAAATAGACTTCTTAGAAGTATCTCTATGACTATGTATATAAGTGTTAAGTCCATATGGATAAAGTGAACGTTGTTTTAGTATATAGAGAGATTCCTGAAAAATTCGTGTTTTGTGATTGGGTATTATATCTAGTATCTGAAGTTGAATAGAGTTGAAGTCATGGTGTTTAAAGTGTTCTAATTCTGCTGTATTAAGTTGTGATGGTGTACTTATTTTAATGTTATTTTTTTGTGCGTTGAATTTTTTGATTTGAGCTCTATGGTTATTGATTCGAAAGTTAAGATTGTTTTTAGTCTGTCCTATATATTTAATATGTCAAGTACCGCATGTAATCATGTAAATACAGTTAAATGTTTTTCATAGAAATTGTTTTTTGGGTTTACCTGTAGCAGGCATGGCGTTAAATTTTCAAGTTTGTCATCTAGTGGAATGACATTTAGTGATTTCAATATGAGTTAAACTAGCAAGATATAAAAGTAAGGAGGCTGCTAACCTTCAATACAGTAAAGTTTTTGTATAAGAACTTTAAAACTTAAAAAGGTTGGAGATAATATATAAAGTGGGTACATTAGGTAAGAGATAAATAGCGCTAATAGCTGCTATTTAGCATATCAAATGTTGTATGAACTTAAATCCATTTAGTGCGAATACAAGTTATTATTACTTGCGCAATTGCTGCAAAGTTAGTTAATAATAATTTATTTCCTAAACCGTATTGATTAATTGATTATATTATCTCCTAAGTTTAATTAAAGTAGAATTATTTTAAAAGTGTGCATCCATACTGGTAAGTTATATTTTGAAAGATGTTTTGAAGTAATTTGAAAGCAAAATGTTAATAATGTTTTAACGGGGACTGGAGTTAAATCATCACGAAGAATAATATTACAATTGTAAAAGTAAAAATTAAAACATGTAATTATTGTCATTGATCGGAAATTAGTTGACTTTTCAAGGGGAACAAACCAACTCCCGTTCAATGATCAATAATTGATAGAAATACGTAAATATGAAAGTGTTTCGTCTTTACTCGAGTTATAAATTAAAGCCAAACCGGAAATTCTAGTCAGGCCAAATATTTCCGCGAATAGTTGTTACTCAAAGAACTGATTCTCATGAAGCATTTTAGTCAATTCAATTTGGAGTAAAAATCAATTACTGTAGAGAAATCTTGTAAAACTCGAGTAATCGTCCCCGACACTATCATCTTTATGTATTTGAGTACTATATTATTTGTAGAAATTAAACATTGGAAATTGTCATTATGAAATCGAAATCAAAGTAAAGTTGAAATAAACATAGAAGATTATAAAAAAGATAAATAATGCAAACTTTGCAAAAACAAATCAAAGAGAACATAAAAATAATATAAAAATAATATAAAAATAAAATAGAAAATAATATAAATAAGATCAGTGAATGTACATGAAGATATAAAGGCCAGAAAGGTATTAAGTAACTTACATTCTTTCTAGTGGGGGAGTTGGCAGTGTGTTCTCTTCGTGTCTGACTCAGAAGTGTAGGGTGTCCGAAAATTCTTAGCGGCAGTAGGGGCTTTGAATTATATCAGTCGGCAAGACTTGGGTGAAGAAATTTATGGTAGTGGGTGGGACTTGGAATTCTTGAGGGATGTATTTTGTGGAGTTCTTATCTGAGAGAGACCGTCTGTTAAGATTTTTTTAAAAATACTAGTGAATGGAAATTAATTAATTTCTGGCTAATTGTCGTGTCGCAATGATTAAGAATTTAAGAAAGGAAAAAGGCATTTTCGCTATCCAAGAGCTAGTAGACAGTCTAAAGGCAGGAAATAGGCCCATTTTTTTAGTAACAGTATAGTAACAGTATATGTCTGAAGACAATTAGCTTTTTACAATATATACAATCGAGTAATTACACTATATACAAATCTTTCAACTGACAGTCATCCAACTTATACCGCCTTCTCAGGTTTAGGAATAAATTATCATATCCCTATCAGTTAAATGATTTAGAGTGAGTATTTAACGCCTGCTCTTTTAAGGCAATGGTTGATAAATTGAAAGGGAATTAGATTATTTTTGAGAATTTTGATAAGGATCAAAATTTCGCGTTGTAAATCTATTGTATCTGTGCATATAGTTTTAATTCGTTGTATTTGATTAATTATAGTATTGTTAATTACTTTTTTGGATATGTTGGAGTTCCAATTTATTAATTTGTTAGTATTGAAATTGAAGTTTCTTGTTTTGTCAAAAAGTAAAATTTTTTTGTAGTCAATGATTTGAAGATCTAGAAAGTCTATGCTATTTTGTGAATTATTAGTTTTATTAAGTTTAAGACAATTCGGATAAATGTCGGAGTTTTCAATTTTACCAAAATTATTAATTGTAATAAGGTCATCAATAAATCTGTAGGTGTGTTTGTAGGAATTTAACTCTTGTGGTTGTAGATTTTTTTGGAAGTTAAATTCTTTGACAAATAAAAAGATATTACAGATCGAGGTGCTGGAATGTAAGCCCATTGGCAATCCTCTGACTTGTTTAAAAAGTTGATTTTGAAACTTGATGTAGTTATGAAAAAGTGTGCATTTTAGGTAGGTTTTCCATTTGTCAAGAGTCATGATATTGAGTATATTAGGGAAAAGTTTTGGTAGATCAAGTAGACTGGTATAGATTTCTTCTAGAGGAAGTGAGGTATATAAGTTTTCAAAATCATAGCAGTTAATGTTTTGGATGTTAATGGTATGAATGGTATTAATGACAGGAGTGTTATTATGAATGATCCAGCAATAGTTATGATTAGTGTTACAATCATTGAAAATAAATTTACAGATTTTATTAAGTTGAATTGAAAAATAATAGTCTATATTTTTCTTGTAATTATTAGTTCCATTAGCTATAAATCTAAATTTTATTGGTGTTTTATGGAATTTGGGAATCGCATAAAGATTAGTAAATCTGTTGTAGTTTGCATTGAAAGTAATATTGAGTTTCTTATGAAAAGTTTTAATCCTGTTTATTATAGATGTTTCTGTAAGGTTGGCTGATTGATAAGTAGTTGCGTTGAGAAGTTCTTTATGAATAATCTCAGTGTAGAATTGTTTTCATATAATGCTAAAGTTATTAGTTGCTTTATCTATTTTTGTAATAGTAAAAAGCTGTTTTAATTTACTAATATCAGATGTAAGTTGCGACCAGTTCAGTGTACTTTTAAATTTGAGGTGACTGATTTCTGTGGATATGCGTTGAAGAATTTTAGCTTTCCATTTTAAGAAGGTATATTTGGGAAAATTCAGTTGATAGCTTGCTTTAACTATAAATTCGTTGATGTTGTTTTCGAAAGTCTTGTAACAGTAATTTGTAGTCATGTTTCTGACTGGTCTAAATTTTGTACCATAACTCATTAGTGTTTTTAGTTGATGGTTTTGTATGATATTCAGGTTGCCAGTAATTATGTGCTGGTGATGAGAATCTACGTAATTGCTGTAAATTGGTGTCTTACAATGTCATTCTGCAGTTTCATCTATTTCATGGTGGTTAGTAAGCAAGTTGCTTAAGGTCCTTTGATATTTAAATGCAATCATTGGTATAGTGTCAACTGCGGGGAAGTAATCTTTACAATCTCTGATGATTCTTGAGAAATGAATATTGTCAAACTGCGGATGCAGAAAATTGACTTTAAAATAAATTTTGCATTGAGTGAGACTATTAGAGAGTCTGAAAAGACTAAAATCAAGAATCATGTCTTTAATGATTTGTATGTCGTCGTAGCTTTCTTGAATGAATTTTTTTAGTTTGATAAGGAATTTATTAGTACAGGAGTGTAACCAGTTGAGAAGTTTCTTGGGAAAACAGTCTGAGTCAAAAAAACATTTCAATTGTTTTTTCAATGCAAGTGTATCCAAAGTGGATAAAAATCTCGCATTATTTTTTATTTTGCTTCCTCTTTTTCCTCTCTGCGTTTGGATGCTGTAGAGTTTAAATTGGCTGAAAATAGACTTCTTAGAAGTATCTCTATGACTATGTATATAAGTGTTAAGTCCATATGGATAAAGTGAACGTTGTTTTAGTATATAGAGAGATTCCTGAAAAATTCGTGTTTTGTGATTGGGTATTATATCTAGTATCTGAAGTTGAATAGAGTTGAAGTCATGGTGTTTAAAGTGTTCTAATTCTGCTGTATTAAGTTGTGATGGTGTACTTATTTTAATGTTATTTTTTTGTGCGTTGAATTTTTTGATTTGAGCTCTATGGTTATTGATTCGAAAGTTAAGATTGTTTTTAGTCTGTCCTATATATTTAATATGTCAAGTACCGCATGTAATCATGTAAATACAGTTAAATGTTTTTCATAGAAATTGTTTTTTGGGTTTACCTGTAGCAGGCATGGCGTTAAATTTTCAAGTTTGTCATCTAGTGACATTTAGTGATTTCAATATGAGTTAAACTAGCAAGATATAAAAGTAAGGAGGCTGCTAACCTTCAATACAGTAAAGTTTTTGTATAAGAACTTTAAAACTTAAAAAGGTTGGAGATAATATATAAAGTGGGTACATTAGGTAAGAGATAAATAGCGCTAATAGCTGCTATTTAGCATATCAAATGTTGTATGAACTTAAATCCATTTAGTGCGAATACAAGTTATTATTACTTGCGCAATTGCTGCAAAGTTAGTTAATAATAATTTATTTCCTAAACCGTATTGATTAATTGATTATATTATCTCCTAAGTTTAATTAAAGTAGAATTATTTTAAAAGTGTGCATCCATACTGGTAAGTTATATTTTGAAAGATGTTTTGAAGTAATTTGAAAGCAAAATGTTAATAATGTTTTAACGGGGACTGGAGTTAAATCATCACGAAGAATAATATTACAATTGTAAAAGTAAAAATTAAAACATGTAATTATTGTCATTGATCGGAAATTAGTTGACTTTTCAAGGGGAACAAACCAACTCCCGTTCAATGATCAATAATTGATAGAAATACGTAAATATGAAAGTGTTTCGTCTTTACTCGAGTTATAAATTAAAGCCAAACCGGCAATTCTAGTCAGGCCAAATATTTCCGCGAATAGTTGTTACTCAAAGAACTGATTCTCATGAAGCATTTTAGTCAATTCAATTTGGAGTAAAAATCAATTACTGTAGAGAAATCTTGTAAAACTCGAGTAATCGTCCCCGACACTATCATCTTTATGTATTTGAGTACTATATTATTTGTAGAAATTAAACATTGGAAATTGTCATTATGAAATCGAAATCAAAGTAAAGTTGAAATAAACATAGAAGATTATAAAAAAGATAAATAATGCAAACTTTGCAAAAACAAATCAAAAAGAACATAAAAATAATATAAAAATAAAATAGAAAATAATATAAATAAGATCAGTGAATGTACATGAAGATATAAAGGCCAGAAAGGTATTAAGTAACTTACATTCTTTCTAGTGGGGGAGTTGGCAGTGTGTTCTCTTCGTGTCTGACTCAGAAGTGTAGGGTGTCCGAAAATTCTTAGCGGCAGTAGGGGCTTTGAATTATATCAGTCGGCAAGACTTGGGTGAAGAAATTTATGGTAGTGGGTGGGACTTGGAATTCTTGAGGGATGTATTTTGTGGAGTTCTTATCTGAGAGAGACCGTCTGTTAAGATTTTTTTAAAAATACTAGTGAATGGAAATTAATTAATTTCTGGCTAATTGTCGTGTCGCAATGATTAAGAATTTAAGAAAGGAAAAAGGCATTTTCGCTATCCAAGAGCTAGTAGACAGTCTAAAGGCAGGAAATAGGCCCATTTTTTTAGTAACAGTATAGTAACAGTATATGTCTGAAGACAATTAGCTTTTTACAATATATACAATTGAGTAATTACACTATATACAAATCTTTCAACTGACAGTCATCCAACTTATACCGCCTTCTCAGGTTTAGGAATAAATTATCATATCCCTATCAGTTAAATGATTTAGAGTGAGTATTTAACGCCTGCTCTTTTAAGGCAATGGTTGATAAATTGAAAGGGAATTAGATTATTTTTGAGAATTTTGATAAGGATCAAAATTTTGCGTTGTAAATCTATTGTATCTGTGCATATAGTTTTAATTCGTTGTATTTGATTAATTATAGTATTGTTAATTACTTTTTTGGATATGTTGGAGTTCCAATTTATTAATTTGTTAGTATTGAAATTGAAGTTTCTTGTTTTGTCAAAAAGTAAAATTTTTTTGTAGTTAATGATTTGAAGATCTAGAAAGTCTATGCTATTTTGTGAATTATTAGTTTTATTAAGTTTAAGACAATTCGGATAAATGTCGGAGTTTTCAATTTTACCAAAATTATTAATTGTAATAAGGTCATCAATAAATCTGTAGGTGTGTTTGTAGTAATTTAACTCTTGTGGTTGTAGATTTTTTTGGAAGTTAAATTCTTTGACAAATAAAAAGATATTACAGATCGAGGTGCTGGAATGTAAGCCCATTGGCAATCCTCTGACTTGTTCAAAAAGTTGATTTTGAAACTTGATGTAGTTATGAAAAAGTGTGCATTTTAGGTAGGTTTTCCATTTGTCAAGAGTCATGATATTGAGTATATTAGGGAAAAGTTTTGGTAGATCAAGTAGACTGGTATAGATTTCTTCTAGAGGAAGTGAGGTATATAAGTTTTCAAAATCATAGCAGTTAATGTTTTGGATGTTAATGGTATGAATGGTATTAATGACAGGAGTGTTATTATGAATGATCCAGCAATAGTTATGATTAGTGTTACAATCATTGAAAATAAATTTACAGATTTTATTAAGTTGAATTGAAAAATAATAGTCTATATTTTTCTTGTAATTATTAGTTCCATTAGCTATAAATCTAAATTTTAATGGTGTTTTATGGAATTTGGGAATCGCATAAAGATTAGTAAATCTGTTGTAGTTTGCATTGAAAGTAATATTGAGTTTCTTATGAAAAGTTTTAATCCTGTTTATTATAGATGTTTCTGTAAGGTTGGCTGATTGATAAGTAGTTGCGTTGAGAAGTTCTTTATGAATAATCTGAGTGTAGAATTGTTTTCATATAATGCTAAAGTTATTAGTTGCTTTATCTATTTTTGTAATAGTAAAAAGCTGTTTTAATTTACTAATATCAGATGTAAGTTGCGACCAGTTCAGTGTACTTTTAAATTTGAGGTGACTGATTTCTGTGGATATGCGTTGAAGAATTTTAGCTTTCCATTTTAAGAAGGTATCTATGGGAAAATTCAGTTGATAGCTTGCTTTAACTATAAATTCGTTGATGTTGTTTTCGAAAGTCTTGTAACAGTAATTTGTAGTCATGTTTCTGACTGGTCTAAATTTTGTACCATAACTCATTAGTGTTTTTAGTTGATGGTTTTGTATGACATTCAGGTTGCCAGTAATTATGTGCTGGTGATGAGAATCTACGTAATTGCTGTAAATTGGTGTCTTACAATGTCATTCTGCAGTTTCATCTATTTCATGGTGGTAAGTAAGCAAGTTGCTTAAGGTCCTTTGATATTTAAATGCAATCATTGGTATAGTGTCAACTGCGGGGAAGTAATCTTTACAATCTCTGATGATTCTTGAGAAATGAATATTGTCAAACTGCGGATGCAGAAAATTGACTTTAAAATAAATTTTGCGTTGAGTGAGACTATTAGAGAGTCTGAAAAGACTAAAATCAAGAATCATGTCTTTAATGATTTGTATGTCGTCGTAGCTTTCTTGAATGAATTTTTTTAGTTTGATAAGGAATTTATTAGTACAGGAGTGTAACCAGTTGAGAAGTTTCTTGGGAAAACAGTCTGAGTCAAAAAAACATTTCAATTGTTTTTTCAATGCAAGTGTATCCAAAGTGGATAAAAATCTCGCATTATTTTTTATTTTGCTTCCTCTTTTTCCTCTCTGCGTTTTGATGCTGTAGAGTTTAAATTGGCTGAAAATAGACTTCTTAGAAGTATCTCTATGACTATGTATATAAGTGTTAAGTCCATATGGATAAAGTGAACGTTGTTTTAGTATATAGAGAGATTCCTGAAAAATTCGTGTTTTGTGATTGGGTATTATATCTAGTATCTGAAGTTGAATAGAGTTGAAGTCATGGTGTTTAAAGTGTTCTAATTCTGCTGTATTAAGTTGTGATGGTGTACTTATTTTAATGTTATTTTTTTGTGCGTTGAATTTTTTGATTTGAGCTCTATGGTTATTGATTCGAAAGTTAAGATTGTTTTTAGTCTGTCCTATATATTTAATATGTCAAGTACCGCATGTAATCATGTAAATACAGTTAAATGTTTTTCATAGAAATTGTTTTTTGGGTTTACCTGTAGCAGGCATGGCGTTAAATTTTCAAGTTTGTCATCTAGTGGAATGACATTTAGTGATTTCAATATGAGTTAAACTAGCAAGATATAAAAGTAAGGAGGCTGCTAACCTTCAATACAGTAAAGTTTTTGTATAAGAACTTTAAAACTTAAAAAGGTTGGAGATAATATATAAAGTGGGTACATTAGGTAAGAGATAAATAGCGCTAATAGTAGCTGCTATTTAGCATATCAAATGTTGTATGAACTTAAATCCATTTAGTGCGAATACAAGTTATTATTACTTGCGCAATTGCTGCAAAGTTAGTTAATAATAATTTATTTCCTAAACCGTATTGATTAATTGATTATATTATCTCCTAAGTTTAATTAAAGTAGAATTATTTTAAAAGTGTGCATCCATACTGGTAAGTTATATTTTGAAAGATGTTTTGAAGTAATTTGAAAGCAAAATGTTAATAATGTTTTAACGGGGACTGGAGTTAAATCATCACGAAGAATAATATTACAATTGTAAAAGTAAAAATTAAAACATGTAATTATTGTCATTGATCGGAAATTAGTTGACTTTTCAAGGGGAACAAACCAACTCCCGTTCAATGATCAATAATTGATAGAAATACGTAAATATGAAAGTGTTTCGTCTTTACTCGAGTTATAAATTAAAGCCAAACCGGAAATTCTAGTCAGGCCAAATATTTCCGCGAATAGTTGTTACTCAAAACTGATTCTCATGAAGCATTTTAGTCAATTCAATTTGGAGTAAAAATCAATTACTGTAGAGAAATCTTGTAAAACTCGAGTAATCGTCCCCGACACTATCATCTTTATGTATTTGAGTACTATATTATTTGTAGAAATTAAACATTGGAAATTGTCATTATGAAATCGAAATCAAAGTAAAGTTGAAATAAACATAGAAGATTATAAAAAAGATAAATAATGCAAACTTTGCAAAAACAAATCAAAGAGAACATAAAAATAATATAAAAATAAAATAGAAAATAATATAAATAAGATCAGTGAATGTACATGAAGATATAAAGGCCAGAAAGGTATTAAGTAACTTACATTCTTTCTAGTGGGGGAGTTGGCAGTGTGTTCTCTTCGTGTCTGACTCAGAAGTGTAGGGTGTCCGAAAATTCTTAGCGGCAGTAGGGGCTTTGAATTATATCAGTCGGCAAGACTTGGGTGAAGAAATTTATGGTAGTGGGTGGGACTTGGAATTCTTGAGGGATGTATTTTGTGGAGTTCTTATCTGAGAGAGACCGTCTGTTAAGATTTTTTAAAAAATACTAGTGAATGGAAATTAATTAATTTCTGGCTAATTGTCGTGTCGCAATGATTAAGAATTTAAGAAAGGAAAAAGGCATTTTCGCTATCCAAGAGCTAGTAGACAGTCTAAAGGCAGGAAATAGGCCCATTTTTTTAGTAACAGTATAGTAACAGTATATGTCTGAAGACAATTAGCTTTTTACAATATATACAATCGAGTAATTACACTATATACAAATCTTTCAACTGACAGTCATCCAACTTATACCGCCTTCTCAGGTTTAGGAATAAATTATCATATCCCTATCAGTTAAATGATTTAGAGTGAGTATTTAACGCCTGCTCTTTTAAGGCAATGGTTGATAAATTGAAAGGGAATTAGATTATTTTTGAGAATTTTGATAAGGATCAAAATTTTGCGTTGTAAATCTATTGTATCTGTGCATATAGTTTTAATTCGTTGTATTTGATTAATTATAGTATTGTTAATTACTTTTTTGGATATGTTGGAGTTCCAATTTATTAATTTGTTAGTATTGAAATTGAAGTTTCTTGTTTTGTCAAAAAGTAAAATTTTTTTGTAGTTAATGATTTGAAGATCTAGAAAGTCTATGCTATTTTGTGAATTATTAGTTTTATTAAGTTTAAGACAATTCGGATAAATGTCGGAGTTTTCAATTTTACCAAAATTATTAATTGTAATAAGGTCATCAATAAATCTGTAGGTGTGTTTGTAGTAATTTAACTCTTGTGGTTGTAGATTTTTTTGGAAGTTAAATTCTTTGACAAATAAAAAGATATTACAGATCGAGGTGCTGGAATGTAAGCCCATTGGCAATCCTCTGACTTGTTCAAAAAGTTGATTTTGAAACTTGATGTAGTTATGAAAAAGTGTGCATTTTAGGTAGGTTTTCCATTTGTCAAGAGTCATGATATTGAGTATATTAGGGAAAAGTTTTGGTAGATCAAGTAGACTGGTATAGATTTCTTCTAGAGGAAGTGAGGTATATAAGTTTTCAAAATCATAGCAGTTAATGTTTTGGATGTTAATGGTATGAATGGTATTAATGACAGGAGTGTTATTATGAATGATCCAGCAATAGTTATGATTAGTGTTACAATCATTGAAAATAAATTTACAGATTTTATTAAGTTGAATTGAAAAATAATAGTCTATATTTTTCTTGTAATTATTAGTTCCATTAGCTATAAATCTAAATTTTAATGGTGTTTTATGGAATTTGGGAATCGCATAAAGATTAGTAAATCTGTTGTAGTTTGCATTGAAAGTAATATTGAGTTTCTTATGAAAAGTTTTAATCCTGTTTATTATAGATGTTTCTGTAAGGTTGGCTGATTGATAAGTAGTTGCGTTGAGAAGTTCTTTATGAATAATCTGAGTGTAGAATTGTTTTCATATAATGCTAAAGTTATTAGTTGCTTTATCTATTTTTGTAATAGTAAAAAGCTGTTTTAATTTACTAATATCAGATGTAAGTTGCGACCAGTTCAGTGTACTTTTAAATTTGAGGTGACTGATTTCTGTGGATATGCGTTGAAGAATTTTAGCTTTCCATTTTAAGAAGGTATCTATGGGAAAATTCAGTTGATAGCTTGCTTTAACTATAAATTCGTTGATGTTGTTTTCGAAAGTCTTGTAACAGTAATTTGTAGTCATGTTTCTGACTGGTCTAAATTTTGTACCATAACTCATTAGTGTTTTTAGTTGATGGTTTTGTATGACATTCAGGTTGCCAGTAATTATGTGCTGGTGATGAGAATCTACGTAATTGCTGTAAATTGGTGTCTTACAATGTCATTCTGCAGTTTCATCTATTTCATGGTGGTTAGTAAGCAAGTTGCTTAAGGTCCTTTGATATTTAAATGCAATCATTGGTATAGTGTCAACTGCGGGGAAGTAATCTTTACAATCTCTGATGATTCTTGAGAAATGAATATTGTCAAACTGCGGATGCAGAAAATTGACTTTAAAATAAATTTTGCGTTGAGTGAGACTATTAGAGAGTCTGAAAAGACTAAAATCAAGAATCATGTCTTTAATGGTTTGTATGTCGTCGTAGCTTTCTTGAATGAATTTTTTTAGTTTGATAAGGAATTTATTAGTACAGGAGTGTAACCAGTTGAGAAGTTTCTTGGGAAAACAGTCTGAGTCAAAAAAACATTTCAATTGTTTTTTCAATGCAAGTGTATCCAAAGTGGATAAAAATCTCGCATTATTTTTTATTTTGCTTCCTCTTTTTCCTCTCTGCGTTTTGATGCTGTAGAGTTTAAATTGGCTGAAAATAGACTTCTTAGAAGTATCTCTATGACTATGTATATAAGTGTTAAGTCCATATGGATAAAGTGAACGTTGTTTTAGTATATAGAGAGATTCCTGAAAAATTCGTGTTTTGTGATTGGGTATTATATCTAGTATCTGAAGTTGAATAGAGTTGAAGTCATGGTGTTTAAAGTGTTCTAATTCTGCTGTATTAAGTTGTGATGGTGTACTTATTTTAATGTTATTTTTTTGTGCGTTGAATTTTTTGATTTGAGCTCTATGGTTATTGATTCGAAAGTTAAGATTGTTTTTAGTCTGTCCTATATATTTAATATGTCAAGTACCGCATGTAATCATGTAAATACAGTTAAATGTTTTTCATAGAAATTGTTTTTTGGGTTTACCTGTAGCAGGCATGGCGTTAAATTTTCAAGTTTGTCATCTAGTGGAATGACATTTAGTGATTTCAATATGAGTTAAACTAGCAAGATATAAAAGTAAGGAGGCTGCTAACCTTCAATACAGTAAAGTTTTTGTATAAGAACTTTAAAACTTAAAAAGGTTGGAGATAATATATAAAGTGGGTACATTAGGTAAGAGATAAATAGCGCTAATAGCTGCTATTTAGCATATCAAATGTTGTATGAACTTAAATCCATTTAGTGCGAATACAAGTTATTATTACTTGCGCAATTGCTGCAAAGTTAGTTAATAATAATTTATTTCCTAAACCGTATTGATTAATTGATTATATTATCTCCTAAGTTTAATTAAAGTAGAATTATTTTAAAAGTGTGCATCCATACTGGTAAGTTATATTTTGAAAGATGTTTTGAAGTAATTTGAAAGCAAAATGTTAATAATGTTTTAACGGGGACTGGAGTTAAATCATCACGAAGAATAATATTACAATTGTAAAAGTAAAAATTAAAACATGTAATTATTGTCATTGATCGGAAATTAGTTGACTTTTCAAGGGGAACAAACCAACTCCCGTTCAATGATCAATAATTGATAGAAATACGTAAATATGAAAGTGTTTCGTCTTTACTCGAGTTATAAATTAAAGCCAAACCGGAAATTCTAGTCAGGCCAAATATTTCCGCGAATAGTTGTTACTCAAAACTGATTCTCATGAAGCATTTTAGTCAATTCAATTTGGAGTAAAAATCAATTACTGTAGAGAAATCTTGTAAAACTCGAGTAATCGTCCCCGACACTATCATCTTTATGTATTTGAGTACTATATTATTTGTAGAAATTAAACATTGGAAATTGTCATTATGAAATCGAAATCAAAGTAAAGTTGAAATAAACATAGAAGATTATAAAAAAGATAAATAATGCAAACTTTGCAAAAACAAATCAAAGAGAACATAAAAATAATATAAAAATAATATAAAAATAAAATAGAAAATAATATAAATAAGATCAGTGAATGTACATTAAGATATAAAGGCCAGAAAGGTATTAAGTAACTTACATTCTTTCTAGTGGGGGAGTTGGCAGTGTGTTCTCTTCATGTCTGACTCAGAAGTGTAGGGTGTCTGAAAATTCTTAGCGGCAGTAGGGGCTTTGAATTATATCAGTCGGCAAGACTTGGGTGAAGAAATTTATTGTAGTGGGTGGGACTTGGAATTCTTGAGGGATGTATTTTGTGGAGTTCTTATCTGAGAGAGACCGTCTGTTAAGATTTTTTTAAAAATACTAGTGAATGGAAATTAATTAATTTCTGGCTAATTGTCGTGTCGCAATGATTAAGAATTTAAGAAAGGAAAAAGGCATTTTCGCTATCCAAGAGCTAGTAGACAGTCTAAAGGCAGGAAATAGGCCCATTTTTTTAGTAACAGTATAGTAACAGTATATGTCTGAAGACAATTAGCTTTTTACAATATATACAATCGAGTAATTACACTATATACAAATCTTTCAACTGACAGTCATCCAACTTATACCGCCTTCTCAGGTTTAGGAATAAATTATCATATCCCTATCAGTTAAATGATTTAGAGTGAGTATTTAACGCCTGCTCTTTTAAGGCAATGGTTGATAAATTGAAAGGGAATTAGATTATTTTTGAGAATTTTGATAAGGATCAAAATTTCGCGTTGTAAATCTATTGTATCTGTGCATATAGTTTTAATTCGTTGTATTTGATTAATTATAGTATTGTTAATTACTTTTTTGGATATGTTGGAGTTCCAATTTATTAATTTGTTAGTATTGAAATTGAAGTTTCTTGTTTTGTCAAAAAGTAAAATTTTTTTGTAGTTAATGATTTGAAGATCTAGAAAGTCTATGCTATTTTGTGAATTATTAGTTTTATTAAGTTTAAGACAATTCGGATAAATGTCGGAGTTTTCAATTTTACCAAAATTATTAATTGTAATAAGGTCATCAATAAATCTGTAGGTGTGTTTGTAGTAATTTAACTCTTGTGGTTGTAGATTTTTTTGGAAGTTAAATTCTTTGACAAATAAAAAGATATTACAGATCGAGGTGCTGGAATGTAAGCCCATTGGCAATCCTCTGACTTGTTTAAAAAGTTGATTTTGAAACTTGATGTAGTTATGAAAAAGTGTGCATTTTAGGTAGGTTTTCCATTTGTCAAGAGTCATGATATTGAGTATATTAGGGAAAAGTTTTGGTAGATCAAGTAGACTGGTATAGATTTCTTCTAGAGGAAGTGAGGTATATAAGTTTTCAAAATCATAGCAGTTAATGTTTTGGATGTTAATGGTATGAATGGTATTAATGACAGGAGTGTTATTATGAATGATCCAGCAATAGTTATGATTAGTGTTACAATCATTGAAAATAAATTTACAGATTTTATTAAGTTGAATTGAAAAATAATAGTCTATATTTTTCTTGTAATTATTAGTTCCATTAGCTATAAATCTAAATTTTAATGGTGTTTTATGGAATTTGGGAATCGCATAAAGATTAGTAAATCTGTTGTAGTTTGCATTGAAAGTAATATTGAGTTTCTTATGAAAAGTTTTAATCCTGTTTATTATAGATGTTTCTGTAAGGTTGGCTGATTGATTATATATATATATATGATGCATTATAAGTTAATTATTTATGAAGCTTTATGTATGATTAGGTTGCTTCTATCTGGCTAGATTTCACATGAACATTTATTTTGGCGGTAAATGATACTTTGTTAAAGAAAAGTACCTTTTATATTAGAAAATTTCAAAGTATCTTTCTAACCATTTTAGAAGGAAATGATATTTGTCCCATATTTTAAGAGAACATTTATATTGTTTTTGATGAACATATTATATTGATTTTCATTTTTTTGATTAAAGGAATTTTTTTAGTTATTTAAAATTTTATATGAACCATAACATTAGAATATGGGTACATAGGTGTTATTGCAACCACCTTAGTAAAAATCACCAAATTTTCAGAATGTGCCAAACTCTGGCAATCATGCTGATAGCAATGGTTTGGTCAAGCAGCGTCACCATTTTTGTGTGTGTTGTTTTTATTGTATTCCAGTTTCCAACAGCTTGTACAAATAAGTCAAGATATTTTTTTGCCTTAAATTTAATTTTAAAAAATTCACTTGTGAGATTTTCTAGCGGTGGAAAAAACTGTGATAAAATTTCTGTGAGAATACAGATACTAATGTTTTTTTTTAAGTGAAAAGAGATTGCTGTGTACCTGTAAAGAAGAATAGCTTAAAAAAATTACAGAATGTTTGGTGAAGAATGTAAGTTTTAACAACTAAAATGTGCATTTTAAATTTCTAAATATGTTGACTTTTCAGATGTTGATAATGAATGTAAACTTGATGATAAATATCGATTGTTTAGGAATCTTTTTTAAAAAAATCGTGAAAACCACCAACTTGCACCTGATATGTAACTTGTACCTTTTCATCTGTAAAAAGTCTCTTAATTGTGTCAAGGTGGTTGCATTAATATGCATGTACCAGATTATGTACCTCTTAGAAACTTACTAAGACTTTTAAGATATTTATTTTAAGTATTTTTCACTGCATATTTAAATTATTTTCTTTACATGCATTTTACTATTTTTTTTAATTCAAATGTAATTAATAAGAAATCACTTTATCTTAGTTAATATTAAATGTTGCTATACTTATAGTTAATTCAGTAATGTGTGTGTAATAGAATGCACATTGTACTCTTTCTGACTCATTGTGCATTATGATTACTTTTTTGTTTGCTAAAATATTTTTGCTTATTATACAGAATATGAAGTTTTTATCTGAATTTTTAGTCATATTATTATTTGAAGTGTCATCATATGCATTTCTCTTGTCCATAAATATAATTTTTTCCCCCTTTTCAAAAGGTCCTGTCGCATTGTTAGATTTAAATGCAAGTGAAACTTTCAAATTCTTACCAAGTGCAATAACAGGTAATTTTTCAGCTTATTATTATCTCAATTTAAATTAATTTTTTATCGTGTTGTCAACAGTTGTATAAACAAATAACATTTTATTATGTTGTGATTAGTGTATCAATTGCATCAAGGCGCATCTAACATGTTGTGGCATATTGTTAAAAAATAGAAAATAATTCTGATTCTGTGCCAAAGCTGTGGTACGAAACTGAGGCTTACCATCAAACTATTATAAATGCAGGAATTTTTGGATTTTTTTTTTAACATTTTCTGGTGCAGGTTAAGAATAAAGCTGTTTTTTATTTGCCATATTTAAATATGTGCTAACGTTAGCTTCTGATACTGATTCATTGAATTTCTGATTCAGATTTTGTACTTTCAGCAAATTAACATTAACATGCACAGTAGAAATGAAAATCCTATTTATCTCATTCTGTGTCTTTCGTCTTATCCTTCATTATGTGGAGCCAATGTTGCTCTGGTATTTTGGCATAGCATGAACAGTTAAGATAGAAGCTTAATTTTCATTTATCTGAAATTAGTAAATAAGTATAGTAAGTCCTGTTCTTTATAATGAAGCACTAAGAGAGCTATTACTTAAATTTATTTGTGGTGATTTTTATGGGATGATTCAATATTTAATTCACAGCTGAATTACTGTTTTATATGTCATATTAGTCCTTTATTTATATTTTAAATGTTCAAAATGTTTTTAAATGATCATTAACAGTTCAGATGTTCAAAATTACAAATAATTATTAACTATTTAAAATAATAGCCAATTTTTGCATTGCAAGATGGGCTTTTTATGGTTCTATAGATAAAGTGAGAGATATATTTATGTTGCCATTTAACTGCTTTGTTTTGACCTTCATAATTCAGTTTGAGCTTCAGAATTTACACAATGTGTAAATTTTTGAACTATTATGGGAATTTCTTTCCTATTCTAAAATTGTATGTGCATATAGATAATGGTATTTGATCTGGCAACTCTCCTCAGGAATCCAAGAACTTTAAATTTAAACCTATCAGTGTATTTGCATATTTGAATATTAATTTATTTTTGAATATAAATCTTTTTTTTTTATGGAAATAAACTGTCATGACATTATAACATTGGAGATAGAAATCAGAATTCTGAAAGATATTGTTTGCAAAATAATTTTAAAGTTGCTTATTTATATCACAGCATTCTCAGATACCTGCTTTTTATGCATTTTAATTAGTCTCAATAGTCAGTTCATGTAATATTTATTGCTTCTTGAATCATAGTATAAAAAAGTCTAGAAAATTGTCTCTGCATATTTATGTGGTGTAACAAATTGTTTTTTTATACAAATGTTGTTTTAAAAACAAAATTGCCGTCAGATTTCTGTATAATCTTTTTTTAGCATTTTGCATACTATTAAAAGTGTTAAGGATAATTAGCTTTATTGTAGATAGGGAAAGAAAAAGTTTCACTCCAAACATATGCATGATGTGATGATCATATTTTTAGTTTTATCATTAGTAGCAAGATGTAAAACAGCATGGTATTATGAAACTTGTGAAGCATTATATTGATACATTCGCAATTCTAGGCATTTAGTGTAGATTTCAAGAAACGGACTGGTCTGGATAAGAATCTACAGTCAAATTCCCAGTCATTTGAGGACTGATTAACCACTCCTTGTCTAAGTTTGTGTATTGTGCAGCAACAGAAAAATTACTGTTATCAGCGTAGCCCAAACTGTGTACTGAAAATATAAAGAAGCCAAGTACATGGGTTAACAGCATTGATAGTGGGGAATGCCATTGTAATATTTGGGAATTGTTTTTATGCGCAGCAACATGTAATTTAATTGCACAAAAGGGAAGTTATATAAAAATTGTTAAATTATTCATTAAAATTTTTGCTTTTTCTTTTAACTAATTCAAGTATATAACCATTAATCTTCTGTTTCACATTTACTGTACTGACATATGTATTGAAATGCAAAAGTGTAAACAAAGAAAAACAGCATGTGCACCTAAAGTGAAGAAGAAATAGAGAGATAGATGGAGAAAACTCTGAATACTGATTTAATTAATATAGCTAAATGAACTTATTCTTTAGATTTGCATTGTTAACAATACAGATAATTGTTAATAGTTTTTCTGTTAATAGCAATTTGTTTGTTTTTCTTTCTGTGCTTTTTATAATCATGTCTTGAGTTAATAGCTGAGTATTATCCAGATTTGGCATCTAAATTTAGTAGACTTTTCTTGGAGGATGGGAGAAGGGATTATATATGCTAGAATTAAATTAACATCAAATAAAAAAAGTTAAATTTTTTTTTTTGTGATATAATTATTTTTGGTCATATTAGAAATAATTATGTATTTTACCTGATTAGTGAACCATTTAGAAAGCCTGTACTCAATTATCACTTAAACATTCTTTTATAATGATGTAAGCATTCTTTTGCATTTCAGTCAATAATACTGGTCATTTAACAATTATTAATGCTCATTAAATGGGCAAATATGTGACTGTTATGATGCTAGAATTTACTATTCTTGTGAAATATTGATTAATATCTTGATATTTTATCATTCTGGATGATAATCATTCTTGTCACATGCCAAAGTTAGTGACAGTTTGTTCATACAAGAGGAAAAACTTCTGTATAAGTCAAAGGAAGAAAAGTCTTTGATTGTTTTATACTATAATCATTATAAAAAGTAGTGATAGAGACTGTTACTGAAATGCCAGGGAAATTATACTCTGGTTTAAAAAATCATGGTTACTTATCTAAATATTAGACTGTACTTTAGTACAATTCAATTGTGTATGCTTAATTTTCTATGATTGAGAGACATGCAATAATGTTTTGGCAGACATTTCATTTTTATTGAGAAATTTTAAGTAGCCACTTTTTTTAATGCAGTGGTATTAACTATAAGTAGAATAGAATACAGCAGAATGTTGTAAAATACTCAAATTTCATTTATTCAATGAAATGTACACAAGCTTTTCAATCGGTACTTATAATTGTAGATTAGTATTTCTGATTATATAATTTGTGGGTTACACTGAATGGTTACAAGTATTAAGTAATGTTATGCACTTTTAAATAAACATGATTATTTATTTATTTTTTTAAATTTAGATTTCAGGCCATCTATTAATGAACCTATTGTGCCATGCAGTTCTGAACTGCTACAATCAAAATGTGATCACTGGCTGAAAGAGTAAGATAAATTTTTAAAAAATAAAATTTTCAATTCGTGTGATATTGTTTAATCTATCTAAAAGTAATTTAGAATGCAGGCATATTTTAAATTTAAGAATGATTTGTATCTTACTTATATGTTAATATGTGAGTAAATATGTATTTCTTATAATTTCACTGTGGTTTTTCTTATGGGAATTAAGAAATAGTTTCGTAATAATTGGAATCTTACCTTTTATAGATCATTAGGTATAAAAAATTAGTCTTAAAAAATTATTTACTCCTTTATCATCTACATCATAAATTTGAGCATAAATTGGCTTTATTTATTAAAAAAAATATATGGTATACATAAAAAAACTAATGTAGCACATATTGAAAGAAAAATTTTCCATATAAGCTAAGAATATTTGTTTAAGCAGAATTTCTATTTTGAAATAATTCATATATTTAAAATTAAGCATGAAAGCAGCCTTAAATCTGTCGTACAGTTTGAAAAAAATTCGATTTTATCATAGAATTTGAAAAATCGATTTCAGGATCTTTTATTTCAAGGATATTTTCAATTATTTTGTTTTTCTAGAATCAAAAGTTATTTTGTGCCTGAATTAGTGAACTTGCTGAACTTTGTGAATTCAGTAAAGAGCATGGCTTTTATTAGAGAAGCTGTGTTCAATCATCTTTGTGAGGTATGTTTTCTATCATTTAACAACATTTAAATTTGTTTCCAAAATTGAGATGTATAATTGTTAATATAATTTCTTAAAACTGTAGAATTATTTTATGTGTTCTTGAACAGTAATATTTAAAAAGAGCCCTGCAATTTGGAAAAAATTTGCATTTAGCATATGTTAATGACACCAATGTTTTATTAACTCTCTCTCTCTCTCTTTTTTTATGTAATTATTTAATTCATTATTTCTTTTATTTTAATTCAGAAACTGAAACGAAAGAGAATTGCTTACCTACTTGGCAAAAGATTTTTCATTTATCTTCTCAATTATAGCAGTGTATTGCTTATTTATGTAACAAAACCAACTGAAAGAGTGCATTTTCATAATAATACTTTGATACTTTTTAGTTTGTACTGTTTTATATGGGAGAAGGGGGACAAATGGAAATAAATGCTTACATTTTGTATTTAAAATACCTTTTATGATTAATTTCTATGCATGAATACCATTTTAAAATAATTCTGATAATGCTGAAAATATCCGCATAGTTTTCATGCCATTGAGTTTCATTCAAACTGTAACAGTATGCATTGTGCAGAAGAAAAACTACATTTAATGGGTGGCAGTAGTTCTTTGTGTTCTGTGCCACCATGTATATGCCATCCTGAAAGGAATTTAAATTTATTTCAGATGTTAGTTTATAATATACAGTTGCCAGTTTCCATCCTTTTGTTTAGATTAAAATTTATTAATTTTTTTTAGTATGTGCATTTGAATTTATAACTGAAAAACAAATGTGAATGCAATATTTCTTTTAGTATTTATATAATTGTTATCTTTAGTATTTGAATGGGAAATAGGAATAAAATTATTTGGGAATTTTCAGCCTATTTAGTTTAAAAATATATATAACTTTTTAAAAATAGTTGAGTGAAATGATAGCTTTCATGATAAAAATAAATTATACATTTGTTCTACTCTCTCTTTTAAACAGGAGAAAAGTTGGAATAAATTGTGCAGTAGTTTATTGAAAACGCCCTTTTCAATCTGGGATTATTTTTTAAAAGATTGTTTTCTGCAACGAATAAAGGTCAGTTCTTTCATTTTTAATTTTCTGTTGTTTCGTACAAAATCATTGCATTTCATTCCTTATAATCAAGTCATATTTTATTCTAATAAGGTTTTTATTAAATATATATATATATATATAAATAAGCACTATAGAAGATGTAAATCTCTGCTAAAATCTAAATACTTCTGAGATGTAAATCTCTTTAGAATAAAAAGTTTGTTGCTATATACCATGCTATGCATTTAATAATAATAATAATAAAAAAAAAATAGTGAACATTATTTAATATTTGTTTTTAATTTTAAAGCTATTTAAATAAAATGCAAGAATAAAGGGAACATAGTGAAATAATGCAATGATAATAGCAAAAAATATCTTATGATTGCATGTGTGAATGTGTCTTTTATTTATAGGATATAATTAATGGATGTATAAAAAGTTCAAGTGAAATGTGTCAACAAGACATTGAAAGGACTTTAGATAGTATTTCAAATGTAAAAGAAGAGTAAGTTAATATTTTTGCTCAATTCAAAAAATTGCTAGAATATTGGAGAACATGGAAGGGGGGGGAAACACTATCTGTGAATTTAATATAATGCCAATTAAAAAAAGTGTGAAGATTTGAATTTCATATGTTTTTTTTTTTTTTTTAAATTAACATGTAGTATTGAGTCAGTCCATAAATTCATGCACATTATTTGGAAAATTTTTAAATAATATAAAAAAACACAATTTAAGATTTTAATCAATTATATATTTTCCTCCATTATCTACAATGTCTCACCATCTTACAGGCAGCTTTTTTATGCCATTGCTGTAGAACTATGATTTTGATGCAAAAAAACTTAAAAGTTCATTGTGTATATCCTGTTCAGAATTTAATTTTTTTCCCAGTAAAAAAATTTGTAAGGCACGAAATAAGTGAAAATCACTTGTGGCAATATCTGGGGAGTAAGCAGGATATGGCAAAAACTCCCAATTAAATTCACTAATTTTTTGCAGCATTGTTCGAGCCGTATCGGTCTAGCATTATTATGATGAAACAACACTTTCTTGATATTCACCAATCGTGGGTGTTTTTTGATCAATTTTGATTTTAGACGGCAAAGTTGTTCACTATAAACCTCTGAATGAATCATTTGATTTGGTTCTAACAGTTCAAAACGTCCTGAACAGGATTCATCATCAGTGCTGCTTTTTCCAACTTTAAATTTTTAAACTATTTCTGAGCAGTTCTTGCTCAGTTTCAACTCCAATTTTGATGAGAGGCACCCCGGCGGGACGTGCCCGATGTTCTCCCCACCCCTCTTTCCCTACCACCAACCTCTTGAGAGGACTTTCGGCTTATTACATATTTAAATGCTCCTATGCTGCACAGACTCTAAACATTTACAAACATCGAGAGGACTTTCAGCTTATTACATATTTAGAATGCTCCTATGCTGCACAGACTCTAAACATTTACAAACATCGAGAGGACTTTCGGCTTATTACATATTTAGAATGCTCCTATGCTGCACAGACTCTAAACATTTACAAACATCGAGAGGACTTTCGGCTTATTACATATTTAGAATGCTCCTATGCTGCACAGACTCTAAACATTTACAAACATCGAGAGGACTTTTGGCTTATTACATATTTAGAATGCTCTTATGCTGCGCAAACTCTATACATTTACAAACATCCTTGCCTTCTCCTGTATTCGAACCCGAGCCCTTCGGTCAGAATCGCTAAACACTCACCCAGTTGGGCAGCATATCATTTCTTTCTTTGTTGGAATTCAGACCAATACAATGTTATAAATGTGCTGTATCAGTAGCTATATGCATATGATTATGTCTCACATAATAATGGCATGAGATACTTTTGTTTTATGTAAAATTGAAGAGCACATGTGTTTAAATGCAGTAATAAAGAAAGCCATATATGTCTCAAATGAGCAAGTGCTTGAAATAAATATTGGACAGAACTTTCCGATAGACCTTATTAATATTATTTAAAAAGTAACACCATATGCTGTTTAATACACTGAATTATATATAAAAAGCATAATGTTTATTTTTATTTTATTCTATATGATTAATTTTTTAATATATTTCTTTCTTTTTTTATTGTCTTTTTCCCTGACTCAGTTCAGGGCTGGAATTTGAAAAGAATATTTCATTATATGTGTGGATGGAATCTTCTAATGATGTTGTGAACGACATTGCCTGGATACCTCGTCATCAAAGAAATATTATAAATAGTGGAGAACTAAGCATGAAAGCTATGGGTTTTACACCTAAAATACAGAGGTTTGATAATTATCATTAATATATTAAATAGTGCTTTTGGTATTTTACTGTTTAAATGAAGCTAGATATTAGATTTTTTTTAATGCTTTAAAATTAGAGTTAACATAATGTATAGAACTAAGCATGAAAGCTATGGGTTATACCTAAAAAACAGAGGTTTCATAACTATTCCTAATTTAGTAAGTAATGCTTTTGATATTTTCATGTTTAAACGAAACTAGGTATTAGTTTTTTATATATTTTGAAATTGGAGTAAATGATGCATCACGTTTAGGTATTCTCAAATTTTCATGACTTCGTAAAGGTAATATAACTCTCACAGTAGTAATCATTAACTGTATCTAGCCAAATTAATTTTATCAATTAAAGCATATTTTTAAAATTGATAACTATAACTTATTTTCAAAATCCCAATAACAGCCTTGTATTTAGCATATATATATTAAAACAATCGGTTTCGAGAGCAGCTAAAGGTCCCTACTCATCAGTAGAACGAAATTACTAGAAAGGGGAAAATGAAGAAAAAGAAAGCATTGGCAAAGGAGTCTCAGAATTCAGGCAAAGGAATCTCTGTTTTCGTTATCAGCACTGCACGTGGTTGTAACCAGATTTTGAATCAGAGTTACACTGGCCGATTGATCAGTTAGCCTGGCTCAGTAAAAGTAGGCGACCAGTGTAACTCTGATTCAAAATCCGGTTATGACCACGTGTTTCTGAGACTCCTTTGCCAATGCTTTATTTTTCTTCTTTTTCCCCTTTCTAGTAATTTCATTCTCCTGATGAGGAGGGACCTTTAGCTGCCCTCGAAATCGATTGAGTGTTTTAATATATGTACGCTAAATACAAGGTTGTTATTGCGATTTTGATTGTCACATTAGCGTGTTTCTCTTCTATTCTGCAACTTATTTTGCTATTAATGCATGCTTGTACTATTTTGTTTGTCTATTGGTGATGGATAAAAAAGTACAAACATATATTTAGAACACACCAAATAAATAATAACAATGTAGAAAGGATGTAATTATCAAAAACCTGGACCGATTAAGAACTTAATTTTCACTTGAAATCAGGCAAAAATTATGTTTCTAATCAGCTAAGGTTTTCAGGTAATACTTTAGCACTTCTTCAGCACCTTTTGTATTTCAAATGTGTTCTTATCACTAAAACATTTCTTAAATTAAAACAACATAAATTAACATAAATTAAAAGTCATGATAATTAGGATTAACTTTATATTACATTTAACTTTTATAAATACGTTTGCTTAAAGTAGACTTGAATTAAAAGGAAATGTATTTTATAAGGAAAACTTAGTAAAAATAATAATGTACTTTTCCCAGAAATCCAAATCTTGATTTGTATGATCCTTTGTCAGTCTGAGATTATTTGCTTTCATAATAGCAATTCATTTATGGTAAATGATGACTCTGTAAGCATTCAAAAAAATTTGCAATAGATAAAAGCGGACAGTTCTGTCAGATTTACATAGATGCCAACTCTTCTGCTTTTTCATCACATCACCTGATAGATCACTGGAATTAATGAAACATAAACTGTACAAATTATATTCCTCCACTCTTAGTAATTTTCAGCATGTTTTGTTAACTTTATTAAATTATTAAATTTTTATTTAACTTTATTAAATTTTATCTGATATAAATTATGTGAGACTACTGTAGACATTTGTAGAACATTTTATGAAATTTAGCCCAAAGGTTGATCAGTTAATTTCTGTATTTAATTTTGTTTTGCATCAATAAATGGCATAATACTAAGCTTATATATACAATAAAAGCATATACATTAATTATATTTTCATCATACTTAAAACTACATTGATGAATAAAAGCCTTTTTCCACTACTCGAGGATTTTTTGAAAAAGGGCTAGAAAATTATGAAATGAAATTGCCCAGATAACATAAAATTTAAATATCTAATTAAATGTATAATATTTTCATCATAATCATATTATAAAGTAGTTCAGTTATTGAACCATGCATTATAATGTGAATTTAAGTATATTTGGAGTTATTTTGTAATAGCTTCATCATGCAGCGTGAAAACTTCCTTGAAACTCTGGTTTTTGCATGAGAATTTTCTGCTTTTTCATATTTGAAGGTTGGCAGCTATGGATTTATTAATTTATTTCTTTCAAGCTTAGATATGATTTCTTTTATTATAGAAAGCTGCCTTTACTGGACAATTTTCTTCATTAGGCGCCTCTGCTTTTTTTGCGATAAAGTTGTATTTTTTGTCATATCCATGAATTCCATTCATCAATAAAGATTGTATAGTTGAGCCTTCATATCAAAAATAAAAAAGGTAAAGCTAAATATCATTCAGTAATATAATACCTAAAACATATATGTTATTTTTATTATTTCAAACACAGTTGCATACTTGGATAGCTTTTTCACAGTGGCTCATATGACACCTTAGAAGTGATTTTTCACTAGTGAAACAATAACCAAGTTAGATTATTTATGACATTCATAGGTAAACACATGCATATGCAAATAATTAATTTCTTATTGTATTTCAAATAGAATTTGTAAAGATCTTGACCAAAGGATGCAAGATGCTGTTGAAGATATTTCTCATTTTTCATTGTTGCAAAAAGGTTCTATTGAAGGTATTAATCTATCTTCATCACAAATGAATTTGCTTGATATATCTGAGGATGCAACAAATATATTCAAATATCTTGAGGAAGCTGTTGAATCTCACATTTTTGAGTAAGTTGTATAAAAAAGACTTTAATAAGCATTTTGTTATAAATTTCTTGTTTTATATAACAGGTCATTTAGGAAGTCAGATTTTTTCCCCACATAGCTCTATAACTACAACATGCAACAAAATTATAGAAATAGGAGAAAAACTTATTAAAAAATTCAATAAAAGGAATTATATGAAAAGAACTATAAATACAAAATAAATGTTTAAATATTTTGATTATAAATTTTCAGATTTAAAATGTATTAATGTTAGTGTAAAAGTTGGGGGTTACTTCTGATGTAGTATAATAAAATTACAAAAATAGCTAATTTGGAAAATATCGAGTGAATAACTTAACATCTAGTGTTCAAAATGTATCAAACAAATGAGCTTAGTGATAAGTCTTTCTAATAACATGAATTTGTTAAAATAATGAAATATTGAAGATAAGTAATGAGTTGTTTTTTATGCACAATCTTTTAATATTATGGATGAAAATTCCAAAAACGTAGAGAATTATTC
The DNA here is from genome assembly GCF_044657685.1 of Stegodyphus dumicola. NCBI lineage: Eukaryota > Metazoa > Arthropoda > Arachnida > Araneae > Eresidae > Stegodyphus > Stegodyphus dumicola. The sequence continues at coordinate 180,082,866 of NC_140773.1, forward strand.
CCAGAAGAGATAAGCTAGGAGTAAGAGATGAATAAATTTGAGAAAAGTATTCCTGATCATGGAAGCAAATACTGGAAGCTATCTATTGAGACAGTAGTGTAAGAACCATGAAAAGAGTATCCTGTGAACATTTTGAAATTGTTTAGAAGGCAAATCAAACTGTAAATGTATGAAAACAAAAGTCAAACTACTACTTCACAGGGTTTGTCTTTGATTTTTTTTCGAAAATTACTTTTGAAAAGTATTTAAGCTCAGTCGAAATTTATGAAAGGTCCTTAATTTTGCTCATTTGATAATCTTTCTTTTATGTCATTCTGAGTAAGAATTAAGAATTGTGATGAATATGTAATTCAAACCATGTGGTTTGTAATGGAGCCATCAGAACACCCATCCTCATTGGAATGAATGCTTCAAAGTGCCTATTAGTTTTTCACCTAGGCTTTCAAAATAGAAAATCAACATGAATATATTTTCTCTGCATTGGTAAAAAATTTTCTTGGACATTACTGAGATTGTAATATTAATGTGTTTGTAATATGACACAAATAAATTAAATCTTTAATAATAGATTATAAGAAGTGAAATTTCTAAGGAAAATTTGATTTCTGTGTTTGTAATGGTATGTTACAAATATATTAAAAATTTTTTTTGTTGTGTTCAATACCTAGATTGAATTTTGTTTTATTTATAACAAACTTTACTTAATACAGTACAAAGTCTGGAATCTGGATGTCCAATATCCAAAATGATCTCAGATCCAGATTTCAGAATCACCAGCTCATGCAGGGAGTTCCATTTCTTAATTTTACTTCGGCAGTGATTCCAGCCTGACGATTATTTTTTTTTTCCATCACCGTATGACTGTCAGTGCATTACAGCTTGAGAAATAACTCAGCAATGTCTAAAAAAAATTTTTTTTTAAATTTCTAATGTTGGTAACTGAATGCCGAAGCTTTTATGTTTACATTAAACTTGGCAATGATTATAGGCTGTGAAGTGTCAAGTGTGTTGACAGGAGAAATTTAACAGAAATTTCTTTCCACATGCAAAAAATTAGATTTTTTTAAAAAATGATACTCATAGGCCAAAAGATTACATTTAGTGATGTATGAGTTGAAACTGATTTGTTTTCAGTTAAACCAAGGATCAATGACAGAGCTGCTGTGGCTGCACCAGGCAGCAGAATTAGGGCAGGCAAATTTTTTAGAATGTAGTTACTTTTAGAAGCTCTAAAAAACAAAATTAAGGGATGGGAAAATTTTTAGAATTAAGAGGGTTTGGGGCAGCAGAATTTCAGACGCACAGAGATTGCATGGGGCTGCCAAATGTGTAACCCTAGCCCTGGATAAGCCTTAAGTATATGTGAGAATTATTTGTTTGGGGAACTCTGATAAGCCTTAGTATGCACAGGAAATAGGTATAATTATAATGAATAACTAATTCAAGCTTAACTTTGTCAGTGTGAGATAGAAGCAAGACAAAATTTAGCAGAATATGTCTTTAGTCGCCAATTTCGTGATACATCACCAATAGTATATGGTGGGTGCTAGCTAAGCTTTATGATGACGTCCGCAAATTTGAAGGTGTTCAATCATTATAAACAAAAAGTGAATCTTTTCAATTAATGGAGTTTTTAAAGAAATGTGGAGAAGTTGTGAATGAAGATGATGAACAGACGTTCTTCAGTGCAATTACAGTGCTCCAATCATTGATCAACTAACAGATGGTGAAATCTATTGTATGGCTCTACATCCAGGAAATATTGCTTCTGATAGTGAAGCAAATAACAGACAAGTTGTTGATAATGAAAAAATTTTGATTGACAATTTAGTGGGAATTCTTCTCATGATAATTACAGTACTTTGTAATTGCACAATAAATTGTGTCTATCTATACAATTAAGGAAAAAATATTAGCACAAAAAACGATGCAACTTAAAGTTACATTGAAAGATATGTTTAATAAAGGAAACAAATATTGAGCTATTTTTCATAAATTTTGATTCCTTTAAGGCTTTAAATGCTGTATTATTTCATAAATTACTATTTCATATTTCTAATTTTATAATTTCTACATGTCATCTTACTAGGTTTAAATTGATGATCTGTTATCCAAAAAAATCCCAAATACAGATTCACCTAAGTTCCACAGACTGGATTTTGGGCTTGTGTGTAGCTAAATAATAGAAAACATGCCAAGGAAAACTAGATTAAACAGTTTTAGGTTTTGGGTTTTGTTACTGATTTTATCCCTGAAATAAATTTTAAATACAATTATTTTCAAATCTATAATAAATTAAAATTTTAATGTGAATATGTATTTATTGATTAAATTACTTTACTTTTATGACATTTGCAAGTAAATATTGCCTATTAAACTGTAATGATAATGATGATTGTAATCTAAACACTACTATAATTTGAACTCTAAAAACTATTTAAAAGTGTCTGCTGGTTTGAACATAAAAAGAGTAATACATTTTAAGGGTTCACTGATCGCTCATAAAATAGGAAAAATAACTGTTTACAGCTGTGCAATAGTAATAAGGTTTGGTGTATTTGACTATGGGAAATCATGTAAGGTCTATCTGTCTAAGTGCAAGGATACCTTCATGAAGGAAACTGCCTTGTATCCACATTACATAGGGGGGGGGGGAACTATGACAATGCCCATACAGCTAGCCTATTTGCAAGTTTATCCCTTGGCTGATGGTGGGCAAACGAAAAATTTAAAAAAAAAAAAAAAAAAAAAAAAAAAGAGTAAAAGTATAGTAAAAACAAAATTTCATATTCTTCCTGCGGGCATGAACTTCTGAATTATAAATCTTGGTTTTTGAGAAAGTAAATAAATTTGTTTCCATGTTAATCAAATGCAAGACTAATGATATCAGAACACATAACCCTTTTTTTTTTTTTTTTTTTTTTACTTAAGTCTTTGCCTAATTTTTTGCCAGTTTGTTAATACATTATTAATGCATAAATGTCCAAAAAAATTAATACTTTAGAAAGCAGTTATCAAAATTTGATACTAATACCAATTTAAAAAATTCATTTGAAAATTTGAAAATGTTACATCAAACTTCATTTACTGTTTTATTTCTTTCAATATCTAAACATTTTTATTCTTTTATAAATAACAGAATGTTTTTATGTGACTATCAAAATCTAATTATAATGCCAAATTAAAACCAAAAAAAAAAAAAAAAAGTTCATTTGAAAACTTCTAGAATATTGTGCAAATCATCATCAATTGTTTTATTTCTTTAAAACATGTTTTTAAATATTTATTGGGTTGTAAATAGAATAATACTTTTTAATACTTTAATTCATCTCAAATTTATAATTTTAATGAATTTTTGCAAGAATAATTTCAGTTTAATTTATGATTAACTTCATTCATTTGCGCTTTTGCAGCTGAGGATGATGTTTCGGTAAAACCATTGAAACTAGTCCTGTGAAAATTTGAAAAATATAATCTAAATCCAGGAAATAATAGATATTTTTGTTTGTTACTTTGATCTTACCTGATTTTTGTTGTTTGACTTCTAAATTAATATTTCTTCGGCGTGTTATTGTATTTTAATAATTTCAGTATTTATTTGATGATACTGTTTTATTTATTTATTTATTTATTATTATTATTATTTATTTTATTTTTTTTTTTTTGATTTTCTGTTGCTCAAGCAACAGCATAAAATCAGTTACTTTACTATTTATAATAGTATAATTTGATTTCACTTTGTTTTTGTAAATATTTATCTTAGGCTAACTATTATGTGAGTATATATACAAATACTATTCTGAATATATAAACAAGAATTATATAGAATTGATTTATTTTGACCTGGAATATAAAATGAAATGATATTAGTAATTTGTTATTAACTTAAAGAGTATGCTAGTTAGTTGAAAGTAATATATATATATGTATGATTTATATATAACAGTAAATTAATAAATTTAAATAAAAATTAAAATTATAAAATTTTTTACTGTTTCTTTCTCTTTCTAGTTTGGCTAGCTATATTGAAACTACTCTCCTATATATGGAAAATGAAAAGCATAGTTTTGAAAACAGTTGCAGGTGAGAATATAAATACCCACACAGTATATGTACATACACATATGAATTAAAAAAATTACTTTCATAATAAAATTGAAAGAGTATTCAATTTAAAATTTTTTTAATTTAATTTCCATTGTATAAGAAATAGTATTTCAAAGCATAAAAGTATAGTTGTAAAAATAGGAAAATTATACAGTAGAACATCTCATGGCAGCCACATTGATAACCTTTGAAAGTAACTAGTAGTTTTGAGACCAAAAATAAGCACTTTTGGCCCCTTTAATGGCCAGACACTTTCTAATTAGTCCTTTGTCAGGAAGGAGAAACAAGTCACTCATTTAACTGTTTCATCACAGAGAACAGGGACAGCTGAATTACACTTTTGAGAAAGAGGTATAGAGACATTAGGTTATTTTGAAGTAGGAGATGTGAAAATGTGCAATGCCTCCGAACCTCAGTCCTCTTGAATACTCGCCAAGTGTGCTCACCATTACACCACGAAGGCATGCTAAGAAGGCAAGAGAAACACCTTATATACTCCCCCCTTTAAAGCGCGACTGGGGATTAAGGAAACTAATCATCAAATCCTGGTGGTCAAGAATCATCATCCACCACCTTATTTAGCTCGGGCGCCACTGTAGAGACATTAAGGCTATTTTGAAACAGGAGACGTAAAAACTGTCAAACTGTCAGTGCCGAGCCTAGGACTTGAATCGCGGCGCGCAATGAACTGGAAGTTGATCTGTCAGCACTATCTTTGTCTTCAGGGCAGATGTTTCTATTTTATTTGCCTTATTCATTACTAAATATAGTATTTCATCTCGAGATACTCTGTCTTTGATATGATTTAAATCAAATTCCTCGTCATTATAAATATCATGAATACACATCAAATAGTTTTCTGGTTGCAATTTTCTAATTTCGACTATGCGTAATGTATGCTTTACGCATGCGCATGTTGAAAGAAATGTTTAATAAAGTAAACAAATAAATATTAAGCTTTTTTTGTAAATTTTGATACCCTTTCGATCATAATTTCTCTTTATTTCATAAATTACGGTTTCATATTTTTAATTTTATAATTTCTGCATGCCATCTTACCAGATTTAAATTGATGATCTATAATCCAGAAAAACCGATAATCCTGAATTGCCAAAGTCCCGATGAGTCCGGGTTAAAGACTTTTGGCTGTAGTATTTTTTGGTGTGTTTTTTGTAGTAGTTATTAGTATCAGCTATCTGAATGATTAAGCTTTCTTTTACATTTGATGATAGGGAAAAATAAGCTGAAGATTTTTTATCCAAAATTTTCATTAAACATACTTTAGCTATCATATGTAATTCATTGAATAGTAAAAAAAGAATTTCATTATTTTTCTATGTGAATTCTGTTGAAGCTTTGATGTATGTTTAGTAATTGGAATATTTATTTTGCTTATTATTATAGATTCTGTATTTTTTGTAAAATTCTGGATGTTAAAAAATATTGTTGTTTATAAACCTGCTGAAGAGGGTTTGACACAGTTTTAATGTTACTGGCATATATATAAATTTCCCTTGAAGTTAATAAATTTGTTACAGAATTGTTTAATTAAATACAGGGTTAGTATAAATGATTAATTCATTTTGAAAAGATTATATTTTCAAAAGTATTACGGGTACACATGTGAAAAATATATGAAAAAAACTTAACAAGTTTTTTTCACTATTTCACCAAGTTTCCCAGATAAGTGGAATGTTGCTTCATCACTAAATATCAACTTGGTGGGAGATGAAATCTTTGTCCTCCAATGTTTCCTGCGTGTAAATGCAAACATCTAGTCGACGGACGTAGTCCTCCAGCTTTAATTGTTGCAGGAGCTACACATGGTATGGTTTGAAATGCAACCGTTGAGTCAGAATCTTCCACACAGTTTTCTGTGGTATTCTGAACATCTAGTAAATTTGCAGGACAGACATCTGGGCAACAATGCTACAAAATATATGAAATGAGCTTGATTATCATCTGAATGTGTATCGTGTCTCCAAAGCACACACTGAAAGGGGCACATACTGAATATTTGTAGAGGGTGTATAAACTTGGTGAGTTTGTGGTTCGTTTCATATATTTTTCATGTGTGTACGTAAAATACTTTTGAAAATATAGACTTTTAAAAACTTCTATATTTTCAAATTTATGCTTTATTAATAAATTTGCTAATATTGGCATCTGAAGATTAATTTCTTATTAACCTGTTTTAAATATTTCAGAATAGTATTTATGGGCCATCTTTGCCTTGGTATTGCAAATTTATGCCCACACATAAATACATGCTTATCTCCTGAAACAGTGCATGAGAAAATTAGAACAAATAAAAGACAAGCATTGAAAGTAAGTGTGTGTTTATGTTTCAATAGAAATTTCATCAAATAGTTAACTGATATAATGGAGAAAATAGTAAATTATTTCTCTTTTAAATATGAATATTAATTATTACACTGAAATTTTCTCTTTAGGTAGATGTTAAAGTGTATTTCTTTTTTATCATTAAATTGCCATTTATTTCAGCTATTATGAACAAGCATTGATATATGTATTTGTTATCTAGACTTTTTAATAAAATAAATAATGTTTTATTGTTATAAATTATATTCAGTAAGTTGCAATAGGATTTATATTTTCCTTTTGAAAACATTGTAATATTCTTTTACAGATATCTTTGATTATTTTATCACTAAGTTTTTTTTTTTTAAACTTAAGATAAAAATTTAAATTGTACTTGTTTTTAAAAATTTATAGGTAATTATTAATACATTTAAAATACTATGGATTACATAACAAATTGTAGTTGTGATTACTATAATTAAATATCATTGCTTTGTTTTAGCTACAAGCTTTGTTTCATTGCTTATAATTAGGGCAGAAATTTTTTTTGTGTGTGAGAAATGAAGCAAAACTTGGATGTCTTTATGATCCTTTGATTCTGTGTGCTGCAATTGTCAAAAGCTTTCCTGTTTCTGTGAAATTATCAATCTTCATTATAACTTCCCACAAGGACAGATGGCCACTCCTGAATGGGAGGAAAACAACAAATATAAGATGAAGAAAAGAAAATAGAGAAATAACCAGATATCTACAAATAAGAATATTTGCACGAGTAAAGCTAATGCTGTATTTAAAAGGGGAGAGACATTGAATCTCTGCAATGACTTAGGCAGTGGGCTAAAAACAAAGATAGTCAAAATACCCTTTCCAATCTGATAAATAAAAATTGTATCAATACAATTCATTCTTCTAAGATTATGAGTAAAGATGAATTATAAGAAAATCCTTCACAATAAATCTTATTACAAAAAGAAAGCTGGATTAAAAAAGTATACATCCATCAGTGCTATCACAGGGTTTGACAAGGTTTGCTCCAAACAAAAGTTCTTAATAGGCAGTTAAAAGTGTAACTAAGAATATAGCATCTGAATATATTCATATGAATATACATTATTTGCATTCATTGAAATATCCATCTAAATGAAAATAAGTTATTGATAAATTTGTTAATTTGTAGTTACCGAGGATAAATTTGTTAATTTCAAAGATGATATAATTCAACAAGTTACTGTAGAATAATTTGAAATATATATATATAATAGTATTGTAACCACTCACTGTAATGAAAGCAGACTTAGAAGTATTGATGTTATAGAAAAATTGATTGCACAGATACATAGAAATATTGATAGCATAGATAGGTAGAATGTTGAACCCATTATGAATAGCAAAAATTTGATTGCATAGAATGTTGATCCATAATGAATAAGAAATTGGCAATTGAGGCAGATTAAATCTTCACTTCTATTTTAGTAAATGTGTTGTGGCCACATACAACTTGGCATACTAGTTGTGCCTATTTCAAAATGTTTGCATTTTTGGCAGCTCTGCAGAAAGAAGAAATCTTAATTCAGAATGAATTAATTTTGGTTCTCCGTGTATTTGATTGGTTTGAACAGCTAATAATAATTTTACTGCCGTAAAATTATTATTATTAGCTGTTTGAGTTTTGGTTCCATTTATGTCATTAATGTTATGTAAGAGTTTTATGATATGGATTAGTCTCAAAATGATACAGTGCAGAAAATGATGACTATTTTTAGAATAGAGAGGGAAATGCCAAATTAAGCATTAAGGGACTATTGCTAATTTCAGTTATTATTTATCTTTACATATTTTTAATCTTACACACTCACACATATATATAGACATGTAGCAATAAAATATCTACTTTCTTATAGTAAATTAACAATAGTGAAATTTGAGCATGTTTCCCTCTTCATCCTCTTTATTCATGACGAGCTTCTTCCAGTTTCATCACGGTTAATTGTAATAAAACTGGAAGAAGCTTCATTGTAATAACTTGGCATGGAAAAGGGATGTGTCAACTAGAAACTTGCAGAAATACAGTTCAAAATAATTTTTTTATTAAAATTAAATGGTTTTCTTAAGCAGTCCAAAATATCTTTTTATTCTTGATCTTCAGAAATAATCATGCTGCTTCATGATTTTGGAACAGAATGAAAGCAATTTTCATCCCACAATTTGAACTGTATAATTACATCATGATGAAAAAGAGGCAGCAAGCAAAAAAGAAGGGCATCCAACGAGAGAACCAAAGATAGCGAGACTGTGCAGCAAAGACCTTTTATACCAAAGTATGATTACATTAAACACATTACATTTTGGTCCACATTACAAGAATATTTAAATTAAGCAAATTAAATTTCAGATACATAACAGATTAATATTTAGATAATGGATTAAAATTTCATTGCATTTCAGGAATTGCACAATAGAGATGATGATGAATAACATTTCAGAATAATAGGAAGTAAAAGTTATATTAGAATTATATCAGGTTATATTACATTATCATATATGCTTTGCTATTTTTAGAATGAAGAGGGCAACAAGCTCAAATTTAAAAGAGGAGTTAAAGCGCTATTGTTAATTTATTATTAGAAAGGTAGATATTTTATATTTTACACAACGCACACATATATATTGGGTTGTTCGGAAAGTAATTTCGTTTTTTTGGGGGAACATGAAAGACAATTTTCGTATAATGAATAAATATCTTATTAAATTATATATTGGCCATTCTGGTCCAACAGCTTTTGCCATCTTTATGGCAGTAACATGATTCCCCGCTCGTAAAAGTTTTGGTCCTTGCTGGCAAAAAACTGATTCAGGTGGTTTTTGACATCTTCATTTGAGGTAAAGGTTTTACCATCCAAAAAATTTTGCAGGGACCGGAACAAATAATAATCGGAAGGCGCCAGATCTGGAGAATATGGTGGGTGTTGCAGTATGTCCCATTCAAGCTGTAAAAGCTTTTGGCGAGTGACCAAACTTGTATGAGGTCTCGCATTATCCTGGTGGAACACTACACCCTTCTTGTTGGTTAATTCTGGCCTCTTCTGTTTAAGTGCATCATTCAATTTGTCCAGCTGATGACAATAGACTTCCGAATTAATAGTTGTATTGTCCGGTAAAAGCTAAAAAAAAAAAAAAACGATTCCTTTGAAATCCCACCAAACGGACAGCATCACTTTTTTTTGGTGAATGTTGGCTTTTGAAACGCTTTGAGCCGGTTCATCTTTTCTGCTCCATGACCTCTTGCGTTTCACATTGTTGTATACGACCCATTTTTCATCCCCAGTAATAATCTGCTTCAAAAATGGATCATTTTCCTGACGTTTGAGGAGTGAATCACACACGTCAACGCGGCGACACAAATTTCGCTCCATAAGAACATGGGGCACCCACATCGAGCTTCGAGGTTAAGCCCAGGCCTTTCAAGTGGCCATAAGCAGTCGGATTCGACAAATTTAACCTCTCACCGATCTCTCGTGTGGTTATTTGCCGATTTGCATCAACTAATGCCTTTATCGCATCTTTGTCAGCTTCGACCAGCCTTCCAGACCGTGGTGCATCTTCGACATCAAAATTGCCAGGTCGAAACTTTGCAAACCAGTTCTGGCACTGGCGTACTGTTAACACGCCTTCTCCATACACATCTGTCAATTTTTTTCTCGCTTGGACAGCATTTTTACCTTTTCTGAAGTAAAAAAGTAAAATATGACGAAAATGCTGCTTATTGCTCTCCATATTTAAAAGGGCACCAACCAAAAACTACTGCGTAGAATTAATAGAACTTTTTCACACACAAGCCTTGTAATATCAGCTCTCAAGACATGTAATGGTTATGCGGCTTAAGTGTGAAGTTGGTTTCGAAAAAATGTAATTAAGTCCTCTGACGGGAAAAAACGAAATTACTTTCCGAACAACCCAATATATATATCGTAGTGTGTATATGGGTTCATAAAGATTGAATGTATACAGGTCTGATGATAGGTTGATAAAAGTAATTTTATCAGAAGGAGCACAGTTCCTTCACAGTTCTGTGACTTTTCGCAAAAGTAGTCATACTACTCTTCACAGTATCACAATGTGCACTGCGCAAAAATAAAAAAAAGGGCGGGACAGTTCTAAATCTTCCGTTCTACTATACCGATTGACAAAATTCAAATTGCGTTTTTCATGTCTTGAAAGCACGACTTGGGATATGTATTAGATTTATATATAGCATTGTTCTAACATAGGTATTTTGACACAAAATTTATTAAATGCATGTGGATGAATTTCTTTTATCATATTTTAGGCACTGGTTTATGTTTATTTGGGGGGGGGAGGGTGTAATGAAAAAGCTAGAACTTGTTTAAAAATAGAGATATTTGCTATGCAGAACAGCCATCATCTATTGCGACTTAGGATATATATTAGATTTATATATAGCACTATTCTAACACAGGTATTTTGACACAAAATCGGACTTTTTCTGAAATAACATACCATTTTTTTTCCATATTTCAATTCTACGACTCAAATTATGCCAAATTACCAAGTTTTATAAAAATTGCATGGGTAGTTTTTAAAAAATCAACTCTCAAAGTTTTAGCTCCACAATGTTAATTGAGTTTGCTTTATATATTTATTAATCACTGTTTTTTTATTAAGCTTATTTGATTCTTCCTTTCACATTTTGAAATTCAGGTTCATTCCAAATAAAATTCACCCAACTTTATGATTCATTTTTAAAATTTGTATTTTAAAGTAACTTTTATAAATTTTTCAAAAAAATTTTTGAATTATAATCTATAAAATTTTTACCATTATCTTAAAGTAGACATACTATTTCTAAGCATACTTGCTATTACAGTTTTTTATTCAAAATTTCCAGAGATATACGTGAATTTATATATTGGCACGTTATGAAATTTGGCATATTTATTGAAAGTGATAAAACATCAAATGTGGTTTAGACACTTTGCTAAAATTATTTGAAAGAAGGAATGATGGGGCTTTTTCCTGCTCATGCACAGTGTAAAAAGGCAGAAATGAGGTGCCTTTTTTTCCACTCTGCCATAATGGAAGGAAAAGGAAAATTGGTTGCCATATATTAAGAAGTTTGCCAAGTCGCCTTGTGGCGCAAATGGATAAAATTGCACCATGATAAATTTTTGAATTTCTTCATAAATTTCGCATCAAATTTTACAAAATTAAAAATTTAGGCATAATTTGAGTTGCAGAAGCGAAATATGGAAAAAAAAAAAAGTCCGATTTTGTGTCAAAATACCTATGTTAGAAGAATGCTATATATAAATCTAATATATATCCCAAGTTGTGCTTTCGAGACATGAAAAATGCAATTCGAATTTTGTCAGTCAGCACAGTAGAACAGGAGATATAGAACTGCCCCCTTTTTTTTGTGCAGTGTACAATCAGTAGTTACACTTCAAACTACTAAGAGCATTAAACACAGTGCTATGCAAAGCCATCTAGAGACCAAAGCTAACCCAGAGGTATCTCAGTGCTCTGAACTCGCTCTCAGCTAATAGCTCTATCCGAGAGCAAATGCTTTCTCCGGCTTATATAGTTTTCACCTGGCCGCCGACAAATTTCTAGTACTTCTTGAAATAACTGGAAGGCATAGGAGAACGGGCATGTTTACTGTTGCATATAAAAGCAATTACATGTATTCAATTACAATACCTATTACGATAATACAGGGATCAGACTAAAATGGCGCCAAGTTTATCAACTGTTGTCGATTTTCACCTAGTTTGGCTACAAAAATTCATTGCCAAACCATTGCCAGCATGCTGATGTCTCTCCAAATTAGCAAGATAGTCATTTACTCAATGTTGACTTGCTTTGTGCTCTTACTTTTTCGGAAAGCTTCACTTCTTTAGATTTTCATGTTACATTCATTATGCAGAAAAAATATAACATTTTCTCATGTAATTGCATTAAAATCATCTAAGCACAGAATTCATAACAATATATATATTTTCCTAGGAGATAGACCAGAAACTACTTAATAAATACATTCATATTTACTTACTTAGCAGCTTTAGTGCAGGTTTTAGGCTTTTTAAGTCCAAAATTGAAACAACAGCCGTACATTGATTATTTATAGATATTGCATCATTTCTAGATCAGTCTATGTCACATGGCTTGCACAATGCTGATGACATAGCTAATTTAGAACCTGAGCTCAAAATTTTGAGAGCTGAAACTTGCCTCTTAGTAAGCAACCTAAACTAAAACATTCTGTTAGTGAGCCTCCATACTGGATAATTTTTCACTTTTGCTTTTACCTGTGTTGCTGCTAGGACGACTTCGCTCATTTTGCTTCGGTCAGCTTTTGTTTATTCTAAAAATATAAGCTATATAAAATTGTGGGGTGCATAGTGCACCCAGAATGATGATGTGAAATGAAAATAATTTGTTCTCAGAATTTATAATCCTGGAATAAAATTATATGTGGAATTTATGGCTATATAGTCAATTTATGGCTATATTTATGGTCTTCGAGTGTCATCTTTCTAGTCTCTCTTTCCTAGTTATAATGCAAAGAACTATTGCTAATCTGTTACATTCTCCAAGCCATCTTATCATATATAAGTATATATATGTAATATATACAAAGTCAGAAGTAACTGAAGAGCAGGAATTTTGTTGGCATAGAGGTGTTGATCCATAATGACTAGGAAATTGGAGGTGAATGCAGATTAAATCTTCAGTTTTATTTTCAGCAACATGTTATGGCTACACACAAGTCGGCAGAATAAATGTGACTGTTCCAAAACGCTTACATTTTTGATAACTTTGTAGCAAGAAAGCAGCAGCAGACAGACAGCAGTCTCGCTAGGCCAAAGCGTGGAAAGCAAGTGCGTTATGTTCAGGATGAAATCTTAAGTCAAACTGAGTTAGTTTTGGTTCTCAAAGCATTTTGATTAGATAGCTAATGTTGCTGTAAAATTATTATTGGCTGGTTGGGTTTTAGTTCCATTTACATCATCATAATTACGTAAGAGTCATATGACATAGAATTTTCTCGAAATGATGCAGTGAAAATAGCTGTTGCTATTTTTAGAATAGAGAAGGGAAATTAATTTACGCTGCTAATTTAATCTTTTACATATTCTTTATTTTTGTTACACAGTACACACACACAGACACACATATATATATACGCATACATACATACACTGATGAGCTAAAACATTATGACCAACCCCATATCCCACATTTTTCAACGAACTTGTCTGAATGATGTGGAGGGCACATGATTAAGTGGGAATGGTATTTAATTGCTGCTAGAGAAGGTAAGGACTCATTCTTGCACTTACTTTTGTGAGTGATGGGAAAGGCTGCTGATCTAAGCAAATTTGAGAGTGGGCAGATTGTAATGGCTCGAAAACTTGAAACGAGTACCTCTGAATATGGTAGGTTTTTCTCTGACTAGTAGATTGTTCATGATATGACATTTTTAGTATTTATGCAAAATGGATAAACAACAGTGAAACCAGCAGCAGATGCAAAAGTCCATGTATCATGAAAGACTAAGTACGGCAGAGACTGTCCTGCTCGGTACAGCAAAATCAGTGCCAGACAGTATCTCAGCTGACAGCCCAATACACTGCTGGTCCAAGCATAAGTGTTCTGGAACACAGTTCAGCAGACACTATTGGATATGAGACTGCAGAGCAGATGTCCCACCTTATGTGCCTCTGTTGACCAAGTGTCATTGTCAACTTTGCTTACAGTGAGCACGGGAACATTGAGACCGAACCATGAATAAGTGGAAGACAGTTGCCTGGTTGGATGAATCATGATTTCTCATTCATCGTATTGATGATTGTTGTCAGGGTGCACAATTTCTAGGCGAACAGTTGCTTCCATGCTGTACAGCAGGTCATATGCAAGCTGCTGCTGGTGGTACTTTGCTTTGGGAGATGTTGTCATGGATGGCTCTGGAACCCGTATTTGTGGTGGAATAGACCATGAAAGCTGCAGACTATCTGAACATAATTATGGATCAGTAGCACCTTTACATGGTGTCTGTCTTCCCAATTGGAATTTGGAATCTTCCTGCAGGACAATGGCCCATGTTACAAGAATTGTGTTAGAGTTGTTTGAGGAGTATAAGGATGAATTCCAATTAATGTCCTGGCCACTTAACTAGCCAGACCTTAGCCTAATAGAGCACATTTGGGATGTCATGGAGTGGAGCTCAGTGCTTAAACACCACCACGTCAGAATATCTTGACTTTGTGTGACCGCTGGTTAGACATTTGGTACAACTTGTCTCCTGACATCTACCAAGAACTTGTGGCATCTATGCCAAGGCGAGTTGCAGCTGTTTTGCAGGCCAAAGGTTGTGCAACGTGTTATTGGTCATAATACATTGCTTGACATTGAAAATGCAACACCAAGAAGAAGTGGTTAGAAAGTGATGAAATTAGGAAAAAAGAAAGAGACAGCAAGCAGCAATAAGTGATCTTTATTTCAAAATGATAGAATACAGAGCGAGAATGGTGTCAGCTCAGTAGAATATAGGACCACCGCGGACAGCGATGCACGAAGAAACACGTCTAGGCATATGCTAGTCTGACTGACTCTTACCGCAGTCAGTAAGAGTGCGGATGGTGTCCTGAGGGATGGCTCTCCATTCCCTTTCAACCATTTGCTACAGTTCGTCTTCTGAACGAGGCAGGAGCAGAGTCTGCAAACGGCGTCCAATCACATCCCACACATGTTCGATTGGTAACAGGTCAGGAGAGTACGGTGGCCAGGAAAGCATTTGTATATTTGCAGAGCATGTTGGCAGATGCGAGCACTGTGTGGTCAGGCGTTATCCTGCTAAAAAATTGCATTAGGCAGCCCCTGAAGGTAGGGGATTGTCACCGGCCACAGTACATTATCCAAGTATCGCTTAACTGTCATAGTGCCCTGAATACAAACTAGAGGTGACCTGGAATCATAGGTAATGGCGCCCCAAACCATTATGCCACGTTGTTGTGCAGTGGAGCGTTCCACAGTTACTGCCGGATTGGATCTGTCTCCACGTCGATGCCACATACGTATGCGGCGACTGTCATTGGATAAACAGAAGCGGGACTCATCTGAGAACACGACGTTTTGCCATTCTGTCATCCACATTGCTCCAGTCCAGTACCATTCTAAACGTTGTCGTCTATGCTGTGGGCAATGGCAGTCTTTTTAACGGACGCTATGAGTGCAGGCCACGCTCAACCAATTGACAGGAAATGGTTCTGATCGACACAGGAACATCCAGGGTATCTTGCACATACTGCAGAATCGCGGTACAAGTGACTTGCGGGAAAACCACAGCTTGTCGGCGCATGCGTCGATCCACACCTGCTGCCATCACTCTGGCTGCAACTGCATCCCTCCTTCTTCCCACATTTCCTTGTTCCAACCATGTTTGCCATAGCTGATGCACCATGCTCGCATCCATGTGGGTATCAGCTGTGATTTAACGTAAGGACCAACCCGCCCTTCTCAGTCTGATCACCATACTTCTCGTAAAATCGTGTATCTGCTGGAAGTGCCTTCGTTGATGGCGGCCTGGCATTCTCTCCTATTACATGTATCTTTTGGGACAGAAACCAGCTCTCTTTGATAATCCATCTGGCAGAAATAATGACACAAATATTGCCCATTTTGCACATTCCTTCCCTTATATCGTACTTCACATGCGTCAGAGAGCCGCGCATTTTACATCATTCGCATAAAGGCACATTTCCACTACTGCGTACGAACGCGTTCCATCAATTTAAGACACACCTACAGCATCCGTACAAGCGTTTCCACTGCTGCGTATCCGTACATTATTTTCATTTTCCGCTGCTAAGTGTCACTGTAATATTTTAACACCAAACAACCAATTCGCGAGTTACGACGCTAAACATCTGAATTTTTCCCACTTAAGCCAGTATTGTTTGTTTTGGATTTGATGTGGATCCTGACGTAAAACGCAGAAAAGTTTTGTTTACTAAATTCCATGTTATTGGAAATTTTTATTTCTGCTTATGAATTACGAAAGTAAAGTACGCTAGCAATTTTTAGATAAGTAAGGTAATAGTTCATATTATGAACATCATGAATTGCATAGAAGCTGAAGTAAATTTTAAAAATTTCTTTGCATTTCCAGAAGCCTTAAATATTAATGAAATAATATATATATATATTATTAAAACTAAAATGTACTGTTATTGAAAAAATAAACAAATAAATAAATAAAATAAAAAAGTTAAACAAATTAAAAAATAGTTGGTACTTTAAAAATACAGAGCAACTGTAAAGAAAGGTTCACAATATTTACACAAAATTTGCTATGCTTGTATACCGCTGACTTCAGGGTCATAGGTGGATAATTTATTAGAAATCTCATTTGTTTCAGAATGCACTATGGGCAGTTATATTTTATGCATAATCTATAAAATATTATTTTTACTTTAAAAAACTTTAATTCATATCTCTTTTTATAGAAGTTATTAAAATAAGCTTTTTCTCTTTATATATACACACATTAGGTAAAGAGAATGGAAATATTTAATTAATTAATTCTTACGCTTTTGCTGGAGAGGACTGAATTTAAAAGCAATTATTATAGATATTTTTTGTTAAAAAATGTTTAGGGCATTAATACTGTCTCATGTTAATTGGTAATGAAAGTTTAGAGCCGTAAACATCCCAAAGTCTGAGCACATGTATGTACATTCACATAAAAGTGAAACAAAAAGATATATATTTATATATATGTGTACAGGGTTTTAAAAGTATAAATAGTAAAGTTAAATAATTCTCTTGCGCCATTGCTGCAAGGAATGAAATTTTAATTTAACAAACATTCTCTATTCGTAAAAAGCAAATTTAAAGTTAATTAAATTTAAATGAAATTTAATACAAACAAATAAATGATTAATTATTGCTACAAACTAATCTACAATATAGTATCAAAATCCATGAATAAATATATAATTCCAAAAATATAGAAAAATGCATAAGTGAATAATAGGATAAATAAATTTATAAAAATGCATAAGTGAATAATAGGATTAATATATTTTTAGAATTATATATTTATTCATGGATTTTGATACTTGCACTTGATTTTGTTGGCTTTAGTTTTCCACATGCAAATTTTGATAGGAGGTCGATCGGCGGTAAGCTAACGTGGTTGCCGCTGATTGGCCGATGACGTCAAGATCGGCGAGTTGGCCAAGTATTATATATATGTACGCCGGTATCGGCGAATGTCTTGTTCTCTTTTGTTATTACGAGTTAGCATAATGCTAGTTTGCTTTCAATCAAATGATTTTAAATGTAAAGGCTACAGTGTTAGCTTATTTTATTTTATTTACGGAATAAAGCATGAATTTGATTTAGATTAGTCTTAGCTTTATTTAAGCGAAGCAAAATATGCTTTGCCTTTATCACCACTGCCAACAGGGTTATGGGCTCAGCACCAACAGCTAATGGGTCATCCAATTCAACTCAGCATTGAAGGAATGTAGGTGAAGAGGGCCGTTATCAACAAAAAGGAGTTGACCTGTCTTAGAAGTTTGTTCAAGTCGTTGTGCTTACACTGAATTGAAGATGTCATTACTACCTGAAGGTTTTGAGCTGTTAAACCATGACAACTGGGATCGATGGAAAGTCGACATGAAAATGCTGTTACTGGATAGAAATTGTTGGAGCTTCATAGAGGACAAAGAAGAAAAATTAGATAAAAGTGCAACAAGGCGTGAAAAGCAGGAGTTCACACTGAGAGAGAAACAGAGCCTTCACTACATTATATTACGGAATTAAAGCCGAGTTCAGGCCACTGATACAAGAATGTTCAAGTGGTAAAGAAGCATGGGAAATTCTACAGAAGCAATTCGAACTCAAAACAAGAGCAAGGATAATTCAGTTACTGGATGAATTTTTTAGTATTAGATATATACCAAATGAAGAAATAGGATTATTCATCGCAAGGATAAGAATGACTGCGAAGAAGTTGGTCACAACTTGGCAGATCTTTTTAAAGGATTCCAGGCAATAAGGAGATTACCCCAGGAATACTCCGGCATTGTACAGTTGATCTATAGGTGGAAGGACGAAGATTTTATGCTGGAAAGAATTGCTGAAGAGCTGGTAAGGGAAGAAAGCTGACTTCGCCAGGTAAATGCCGATTTAGAAGACAGCAAGGTAAGCATGTTTAATACTATTGATTCAAATGCAGCGAAAGATAAAGTTGAAAATAAAACTAAATCTAAGAAAAAGATGGGGAATATGAGAATAGGACCTTGTTTCAGATGTCATAAATTTGGGCACTTAATAGCTCAATGTAAAGAAAATGTAAGTAAAAATCAGAAGTTTAAAATAGACGATAAAATTGGACATTTTAAAGATAAAGAATTAATGTTAGTAGAAAATTATGTAACAACTACAGATAAAGGAAGTAACACAGATAAATTTAATTGGGTTGTAGATACTGCAGCTACAACTCATTTCTGTAATAATAGAAATTTAATGACAAATTTCGAAGAAATAAATGATATACGTATGTCTTTAGCTGTAGGAAATTGTGAGAGTAAAGTACTAGGAAAGGGTACCGTCAAATTTGCAGTAAAAGTAGGCAATCGAATAAATTGGATTGAGTTAGATAATGTGTTATATAATCCAAATCTAAGAAGAAATTTATTATCGGTAGCAAGGTTAGACAGGGTTGCCACGCTACCTGGAAAACCTGGAGAACCGGGAAAAGTCAGGGAATTCGAAAATTGACCAAATTATTCAGGGAAAAGTCAGGGAATTTAAGTATTTTTGTCAAAATCTGGAAAAGTCAGGGAAGTTCATACAACGATCCAGCCAAAAAAGCGATTTTTGCTCCGACGTCGGAAGAGGTAACTTTTTTGGCGAATTATGTATCACGTGAGTGTCATTCGGGTAGCTGGCATAGAGCCAATTTTCGCAGCTCCAATTTGATTGTCTTTTAGAAAGACAAAGCAACTTTTGGTTTCCAATATTCTCGAGAATCGCATGTGCAGTGCATGAACTAAAGAAAGTACCTGTTCTCGTATAAAACAAAATGGGTTTAATCCAGTATACGGTACCATGGAGGTTAGAATCAAAGAATATGTATTGTAAAGAAGGAAAACCTCTCTGCAACAGACGTGGCTGTGGCTCCGTTCCATCATAGAGGGAAAACAGCTGTGCATGTCTGATATATCTGTTGCCAAAGCTCGAAACCGGTGTCGAAGTTCGAAGGTCACGTTATCAAGAGTTCATAAAATGAATATCGTTTAAAATTTCTTTAACCACTTGCGTTAAAAAGACGTGCCACGCACGTCAAGATGCTTTTGTCTCAAACCGCGAGCGACGTGAACACGTCGATAAGCATTTATCGCAAAAATGAAAATAACGTGGTGCACACGTCGCCTAACAACGAGATTGTTTATTTCTCGAGTTACAGCTCTGGATTGCACTCGCAGATGCGGAGCGGCGTAAATGAGACACTTTACCGCTTGTTATATTGTAGCGCACGGCACCGCAAACGTGAAGTTTAGTCTTAGCGCAAGTGGTTAAACTCTAAAGGAAAAGAAAATATTTTTTGGCGCAAGTAAATTAATTCATGGATTAGTTATTTTCAGGGAGGAAAAAAAAAAAAAAAAAAAAAAAAAAAAAAAAAAAAAAAAAACTACGAAAATCCGTTTTTAAAATTATTGCGAAAAATCCAAGAAGAAACGTCCTTTGATAAAACGTTTCTTCTTGGATTTTTCGCAATAATTTAAAAACGGATTCTCGTAGTTTTCTTTTTGTCAAAAAGCGTTTCTTCTTAACACGTGTTTCTCAATTTCCTGTACACATCACGGAGAGGGAAATTCTGGCCGCCAGGTTCCGTCGCCAAATCCCTTGGCAAATTTTCCCTCCGCATTCTAACGGGTAATAGCATTTTACTTGTATGGAACCTTTTCTTCTTTACATAGACGTTCTTTGTTTAGAATAATAATGGGATTTTGCGACATCATGATGCGCAGTAAACGGGTCATTTTGGTCTTGGCGACAATTTTCAAAATCGTGCCAAAGCCTTACCGTATACTAGAATTTTACCGCAAAATCTTTTTAAACCTTTTTTTTTCTTTTTAATAAATACCTTGCCATTTTTCAATAAAATAAAAAAATAGTAATCAGTCATCTAGGCTAGCCATGTAATATAACTATATTTGCTAAAATATCGTTGATTATTCTAATTCAATTTTTAAGTAATTATTTTTATGTTATTCATATAATTTAATGTCGCTTCTTCCCTCTAAATTTATTTATTATTAGTAAATAATATTTCCAAATTTCAGGAAATTTTCTCTGGCATAATCCTGAAATTAATTATAGCAGTATGATGACATACCAAATTTAATACAAATTTAATGCACATATTTTTTCCTTATGTATGCTGCGAAATAAATATAAAATACCTCAATTTATTAAAATAGATTTCTTTCTCTCGTTTAGCTGCAGAATGTCTGCAAAAAAAGCCTTATTTTATTCCAGATTGGGAAGATTCTAATTTCAATCTTCAGTGGAGAAAACAACAACTATTATAATTATATTTGTGTTTTCAAGTGTTAAGGTGCCTTTTAAGAACATACCTCACGCAAATTAAATTTACCTAAAATCTAACCTAACTGTATAGCATTGCATTGTGATTTATAAGGACCGGATTAGCCTTGTGTTGAACTGGTGATGATCATGAGTAATAATTAAATAAAACATACATTTGTTATCCAATATATATATCTTAAATTTTATTAAGTTTCTTAAGTGGAAAACTAAACAAAATTATCAAACAAAGTATACCAAGAATAATTAAGAATAAATGTCCTCTGGGATTTATTAAATAATTAAGTGAATTTGCTACACAATACAAGTAATACCATAATTAATTTACCTCTTAGTACAGCCAACGTACATTACGCGGATAGACTGGAATTTTCTTGAAACACACCTGGAAAACCTGGAAAAGTCAGGGAATTTCATTCTCCTGTTTGAGTGGCAACCCTGGTTAGAAAAGGCAGGTGCTCATTTTGTGATTTCAAAAGGAAAGATGTGGATATATTTTAATAATTGGGATAGATTATGCTACGCTAAACGATATGACGGACTTTATCCCGTAAAACCATTTAGATATGCAACAGGTAAAAGGGAAGCTGGTTACGGTACAGAAATTTGTTAAATAAAGTAAATGATGCAATGCTATGGCATCGGAGATTTAACCACGTAAATTTTGATTATATTAAGAAAACTAGTAAGAATCAAAGTGTAAAAGGGTTACCAGAAATTGAAAAACAGAGAGGTGGGAATCGTGTATTATTGCTAAATCTAGTAGAATAACTTTTAAAACTGTTCCGAAGAGATCGGATAAACCATTGCAGTTGATTTATTTAGACGTTTGTGGCCCACTACCAGTTCCATCTAAGGGTGGGAGTAAATATTTTCTTGCTATTGTGGATGACTATAGTAGATTAGTAACAGTGTATTGTATGAAGAATAAAAATGAATCGTTCAACTTTAAGAATTATCATAGGCAAATGGAAAGACTGACGAATAGAAAATTAATAAGCATACGCACTGATAATGGTGGGGAATTCTGTAACAGGCAATTCGAAGGGTACTTAGCCGAAAATGGAATTAGTGTTGAACGTACAAACATGTACACCCCAGAAGAGAACGGTGTGTGTGTGAACGTTTTAACCGAATGGCATTAGACGCAGTTAAAGCTATGTTTAATGATGGTAAAATGTGAAAAGAATGGTGGGCAGAAGCTCTTGGCTGTTTCGTATATACGTGGAACAGAGTATGTCATAAAAGCAACCGAATCCCTTATGAAATGTTCCTAAATAGAAAACCCAGTGTTGTTTATTTTAAAATATTTGGTTGTAAAGCCTATGTTGGCGTGCCAAAACAGATTAGAAATAAATTACAAATGAGGTGCAAAGAAGGGATCATGGTAGGTTATGCGAAGGAAACTAAGGGTTATAGGATATGGCTGCCAGAAGAACGCAGATTAATAGAAACCTGTAATGTGAAGTTCGATGAAAAACTGTATGCAGCAAATGGCATCCTGGAACAGAAATCAAAACCTAAATTTAAAAGACTAGAGGAATCTGAGCTAATAGCAGAATCATATGAAGAACAGGAAATTTCTAGAGAAGAAATAAAGTTGTCAGATGACAAATCTACTCCGAAAGAAGTATCAGACTTAAACTGGCAAAGAAAAGCAGTTAAAAGGCCAGATGGAATGCGTACAGACATATATTATTATGTAGAGGGAATAGACACCCGTTTTAGATCCTATAATGATATTGAAAAGTATTGTGAGGCAAGAAATATTAAATATGAAAAAGATAAGTTCGATTTTAGTGGAAAAACGAATACTCAGGGAAAGTTAATTTGTAGAACAGGAGACTAGCTCCGTGTCTGAAGAGGCAAATTCCGTAGAAATAATTATCCCACAAAATTTTAAAGAAGCACAAAAATCAATAAATGCCGAAGAATGTGATAAGGCAATGAAAGAAGAAATTGACACAATGAAAAAAAGAAAGGTTTGGGAATTAGTCGAAAAGCCAGAAAATAAAACTATGATAGGAAACAAATGGGTCTATACGCTAAAAAGAAATGAAAAGAATCAAGTGGTTAGATACAAAGCACACTTAGTAGCACAGGGATTCAGGCAGAAAAGAGGTGAAGATTTTGACGACGTTTACAGTCCTGTAGTAAATTTTTCAATCATAAGAATATTTTTCACTATCCTGGTATGTTTATATGAATGGTGTAATTGTCAGTTAGATGTAAAGAATGCATATTTATATGCAAACCTAAATGAGAAAATATATATGACCCAACCAGAGGGATTTATCGAAGAGGAAAATAAAGTGTGTTTATTGCACAAGGCCATTTACGGTCTACATCAACGCGGCCGTGAATGGTTTTGTGAATTTGAAAGTACTTTAGAAAATCTACATTTTAAGAAAATACAATGGTGTAATTGTGTTTATAAGGGTTCAAATGTAATTCTCTTGTTATATGTAGATGATATTGTGATTTTTAGTAAAGATCAATATAGTATAGATAAAGTAATTTCACAGCTGAGTAAGTTTTTTCATCTTAAAGTATTAGGCAAAACTAAAACGTTACTTGGAATTGAATTCTTAGAGAATGAGAATGGGGTTTTTATACATCAGCAAAAATATATCGAAGAAATTTTTGAAAAATTTAAACATTTCCAGATACCAATAACTTCACTTCCCATAGCTAAAGGCACTATTCTTACAAAATTAGATTGTCCATCTACAAGTGCAGAAATTGCGGAAATGCATACATTACCTTTTAGAAATCTATTAGGATGTTTAGTTTTTGTAGCTAACAGGACAAGGCCTGATATTACATATGCAGTGAATATCTTATCACAATTTCAGGAGAATCCTGGAATTAGGCATTGGGAAGCATTGTTGAAATTGCTTGGTTATCTCAATAGTACTAAATTGTATAAGTTAAACTTATCGAAGATTAAACATCTAAATTTATATTGTTATTCAGATGCTGATTATGCAAGTAATAGAGATGACCGCATATCCATGGGAGGATTTATATTATATTTAGATAAAGTACTGGTAATCTGGAAAACTGTTAAACAAAAATGTGTAAGTTTATCAACCATGGAAGCGAAGTATATCACCTTATCTGAAGCAGCGAAGGAATTAATGGGGACGAAAAATGTCTTACAAGAAGAAATTTTAAAGTTTAATTTAAGAGAGTGTAAACTATTTTGTGATAACAAGTCTGCCATTGATTTTTCTAGATCGCCAATAGAAAATCGCTGAACTAAGCATATAGACATAAAATATCACTTTGTTAGAAGACTAGTAAATGATGGAGTGTTTGACCTTGAATTTATCACCAGTAAATTAAATACTGCAGACTTATTTACAAAAGCAGCGACTGCTGTTAATTTAAGAAAGTTTTGTTTAGATGTTTTCAGTGTTTAAAGACAATAAGTGTTTTCGTATAATAGAATTGAACTATGTACTTCTGTGCAAGTTTTTTTTTGTCTTTGCATGAGGAAAAGAGGGCCTTTTGTTGGCTTTAGTTTTCCAGGTACTTACGTATTAATGCAACCAGGCCAAAATTCGCATAAATTGCCAAATTTGGCTACCCTACTTATGGCAACCCTACGTGTTATACGTAGTGTTGTAAAAAGAGCATGTGGAGATTCACAAAATTTTCCTGCATTTTCGTGCAAATTTTTGTAATTTATGAGAAAATAGCAGTGTAGATGGATAAAGTCAAGAGTGTGCGCAATGCCATTTTTGTGCAATTCTGGTATTTTTTTTTAAGTAAAAATAAGTCGATGTGTACATGGTTATGGCGAATATGGTTTTCAATCAGTGCTAAAAGGAATAGCCAAAAGATTTCAGCCGAAAAAATAATTCTGCAACTTATTCAAATTCGAAACCGAAAGGGTTTAGTTGCTATTTTATATTTTAAAACAAAATAATATAAAAAACTGTATTAAAAATTATCTGTAATTAATAAATGAACATTTTCTTTCTATTCATACTTTTTTACTCAAACTTACAAATCGCGCCAACCTGGTTGCGATAATACATAAGTACCGTTTTCCACATGCAAATTTTGATCGGAGGTCGATTGGCGGTAAGCTAACGTGGTTGCCGCTGATTGGCCGATGACGTCAAGATCGGCAGGTAGGCCGAGTATTATATATATGTACGCCGGTATCAGCAAATGTCTTGTTCTCTTGTGTTATTATGAGTTAGCATAATGCCAGTTTGCTTTCAATCAAATGATTTTAAATGTAAAGGCTACAGTGTTAGCTTATTTTATTTTATTTACGGAATAAAGCATGAATTTTATTTAGATTAGTCTTTATTTAAGCGAAGCAAAATATGCTTTGCCTTTATCACTACTGCCAACAGATTTACGTATGCTCTCAGAATTTAAATGACATTGTAGATTAGTTCGCAGCAATAATTAATCATTTATTTGATTGCATTAAATTTTATTTAAGTTTAATTAACTTTAAATTTGCTTTTTACGAATAGAGAATCTTTGTTAAATTCAAATATACGTAGAGTATTTGGAAACTAAGTACCGTTTCATTCTAGCGCCGTCGCAGCGCTGCGGTAGGCGTCCCGCGCATGCGCACTAGTCTTTCTTGTTCACTGACTTTCAATCGTCACCATTTTGGTTGCTCTATGTTTTCAGTTTGCTGTGCACATTCAAAATGTTTAAGACAATTAGTTCTCCTGCTGACTGTGAGATTCGTGCCGTGATTAAATTTTTGAACACAAGGAATGTTAAACTGGCCAAAATTTATCGTCAAGTGACAGAAGTTTATGGTGAATACGCGATAAGTGATGGAATGGTGAGAAAGTGGGTAAGAATGTTTAATGCAGGTTGAACAAATGTCCACGCCGAGGCTCGGAGTGGTCGGCCTTCTATTGTCACCGATGATTTGGTAAGGAAAGTTGATGGAGCAATTCATGAGAACAGACGCTTCACAATGTCAACTCTTTCAGAGGCATTTCCACAAATTTCACGTACTGTTTTGTTCGAAATTGTGTCTGACCGCTTGAATTATCACAAACTGTGTTCCCGATGGGTTCCAGAAATGCTCACTGATGTTCACAAAACAAAGCGACTTGGTAGTGCCCTGACATTTCTCACACGGTACAGTGATGAGGGAGAAAACTTTTTAAACCAAATTGTGACAGGTGATGAAACGTGGGTGTGTCATTTCACACCAGAATCGAAACAACAATCGATGGAGTGGAGACACACTCATTTTCTGAAAAAACAAAAGTTCAAAGTGACAATGTCATCACAAAAAATCATGTGCACTGTCTTCTGGGATAGGAAAGACGTTTTGCTTACTGAATTTCTTCCCAGAGGTGAATCCATTAATGCGGCATGATATTGTCAGACTTTAACAAAACTAAGGCGTGCCATTCAAAACAAATGAGAAGGAATGCTCAGTAAAGGAATTGTGTTGCTCCATGACAATGCTCGACCCCATACTGCTGGTGTCACTCAATCGTTAATTCGACAGTTTCATTGGGAGCAGTTCGATCACCCCGCCGTACAGCCCGGACTTAGCGCCGTCCGACTATCACTTGTTCCTGCACATAAAGCGCGAGCTTGGTGGCAAGCGCTTTGGATCTGACGATGACACGAAAAATGCTGTGGAGTCATGGTTATCGAAACTGGTGGGAAGTTTCTTTGACGATGGTATACAAAAACTGGTCACCCGCTATGACAAGTGTTTGATCATTGGTGGAAAATATGTTGAAAAATAGTTTAAGACATGTATTTTCATGTAAAAATAAAATTGGATTCGAAAAAATTGTTTTGCTATTTTTTTTTTTTCAAAACGGTACTTAGTTTCCGAATACGCCTCGTATATGTACAGGGTATGCTTTAAATTCATATTATATAATTTTCAAAATTTTTTTTGCGGGGGGAAAATTTAAATAAATAAGAGCATAAATTAAACAATATATTAGACATGAAATTTAATGCAAACAAATAAATGTTTACTAATTGCTGCGAACTAATATACGATATCATTTAAATTCTGAGAGCATATGTAAATCAAGTGCAAGTATCAAAATCCATGAATAAATATATAATTCTAAAAATTTATTTATCCTATTATTCACTTATGCATTTTTATAAATTTTTAGGATTAATAAATTTTTGGAATTATATATTTATTCATGGATTTTGATACTTGTACTTGATTTACATATGCTCTCAGAATTTAAATGATATTGTAGATTAGTTTGCAGCAATAATTAATCATTTATTCCATCTATATTTAATTAACTTTAAATTTGCTTTTTACGAATAGAGAATGTTTGTTAAATTCAAATATATATGTACAGGGTATGCTTTAAATTAGTATTATATAATTTTTAAAATTTTTTGCTGGGGGGAAATTTAAATAAGTAAGAGCATAAATAAAACAATATATTTAACGCATATATTAATAGAAATAAATTATAAAACACGAATATAGATCAAATTGGAACAAAAAGCGAAGGAAGTTGCAGACAGAGTGCAAAAAGCATATGGGATTCAAACTCACGCCCCCAAAAGTTAAACGTTGTTACCATCAGCTTTACCACTAAGCTAGCATCACATGGGGATGGTATGCATATTTTGGCTTATATACATCATCCAGTAAATCAATTCTTAAAAGTAAATTTTTTGGTTCTATTTCAGTGTGCTATCGTCTAAAAAATTCACCAGAGTTTGTACTTCAGCTTCTAGTACATTTCTTACAAAAAAATATTATCTTTTAAAGTGGCGTTCCGATTGAAGTTAAATGGGCTGCTAAAAATATATTCCATGTGCTTACAAACATATGTTAGCCAATAAGGTATATTTTTTAAATAGAAAAATATAAATTTAACATACTTTTTAATGGAGTGGAATATTTAAAAGGCTACCAAATTTAATTTATAATTAACATTTTTAGTTTTACCTGTTTCAAAAGAAAAAATAACAACTCTTTTAATGCCATATCTGATTTGCTGCAGCAGTTTGATATAGTCAGACGTTCAGTTTTATTAAAGGTAAATGTGTATGCAGAACTAGGAAATAATTGTCAGGACAAATTTTGCTATTTCATGGACTTGAAATTTTATTTTTTGCACCTGATTTTCTTGAATTGAATTTCTTGGTCGCCTGATTTTCTATGCGAACTAGTACTGTAGTTGCAGTTGTCTTATTTTTCTTATCTTTTTTTAAAACTAAATTCAGCTGGTTGCTGTCTTTTTCAGTGCGTAGATTTCTCGCTATAATGTTAATTCAGCTCTTATGCATTTTTTAGCAAACCATTTTTTCCCTAAGCCAGCGTTCATCGCTACTTCTGCCGCCATTAATTTTTGGTGACAACACTTGATTGCTCCTTTTTTACCACGTGACCCCAACGCATCTGCGAACATACAGATAGAAGTTGAACATTGTTGAACTCCATCCATACATCATCCGTCATCGCACATCGACCGGATTGCGGATGTCAATCAAAGTGAATTCGCTCGCTGATTGGAGAAACACATAGACACCACAATGCATACACAGCATTGGAAACAGGCCTTAATTCAGTGACGTTTGTCTACTCAAAAATTTGCATAAATTTCTGATCATTCCTTCTTGGTGTTGCATTTTCAATGTTGAGCAGTGTATATATGTGATGAGATGACTTCGACAAATGACACTCGAAGGAGAGACTTGTAGAAAGATGTAGCTGAATTAAACATAATTTTTATTGCAGGACATGAACTAATTATCAAAAACATATGTTTCATCACACATGTTCATGGACACAATACACACTCCACAATTTTATTCATTTAAATCTTCATTAAAAAAGTATTTTGACATCAAAATTGTTTGTTGGCATTGACTAGTTATTGCAGTGGAGCAAGGCAGTATGCAGCTTCAGGGGAAAAAAAAAAAAAAAAAAAATTGTGTATTCCAAAAGTTCAGCAAATCTTAAGGTAAATTGAAATTCAATCTTCAATTTGGGTTTTGGAATAACATACTTTGCACTCTATTTTTGTGGGAGTTCTAATGAAAATTAGCATAAAAATTGTTTAAAAATAATATAACAATAATAACAGAAATTAAAAAATAATGAAACATCTGAAGTTTATGGGTTTATTTGATATTTGTGGAAAAATCTAATGGTCATAAAATCTTGAAAAATTCTCTAAAATTCACTAAGATTGTCATATAAGTTTGAACCACTATAAAGTTACTGCCCTAATCATAATTGATAGAGTTTTGAATGTCCATCTTAAAAACTGAATATTTAACTAAATTCCTTAATGAAAATAGGTTTTTTTTTTATCAAATTTTAAGTTCCAACGTGATGGAAACTCGAAGATCCTTTTAATTAATTAAATTGACTATTTTTAAGTACAGTAAATTATCATTTTAATTTTTATGTTAAAAATCAATCAGTGTAGCCTCATGTATATTTGATTGTCATATAATACCTGATGATACATTAGAAAATTTACTTAACATAATTTGGATTGAAAAATGTTTTCTGCTGTAAGGAAAACTAAATTGATGGCTTCCATTTTTATGAGCTGCTTATAAATAATAGTAATAGAGTTTGTGATGGATTAACTGTAGTAAATACTGTTGTAATTTGATTATTCTTTTTGAATCTGATTATACTAAAATATTTTTTAATGTGTTTTTAGGAAAATGAGCTATGGAAAGAAATTAAAAATAAACTCCAGAAAGTTAGTGCTTCAGCTTTTAAGTAAGTCAAATACACATTCCTTCAGAAAGTAAATTGTGTGCATATACATTCTTACAAACTTATTTTTGAAGGGAATCTTTTTTTATGAATTCATTTGCAGATTGTGGGGTAGCTGGCAAATAGACCAGATTTTAAAGAATTTAGATTCAGAATTGATTGCTGGTTCAGCTGAAGGTCTTTTGAAAGCCTTACTGGTGAGTTAATTCATAATTTAAGGATGAGCAGAAAAGCCATCTGCATTGGTTCATTAAATTTTTTTTTTCTTCTAATAGATGTGGGAAAAAGTTGAAATTCAAGAGGAATCTGAACAAGGAAAATCTGTGAAATCTGTTCTCAGGATACCACAGCATGTATAAATTTATTTTCCTTATTTTTATGCTGAATTTGATATTGATAACCTATTTAAAAGGCTAGTAATTTTTCCTTTTTAATCTCAATAATGTCTAATCATATTTATTATGACAAGAAATGAAGATAACTGTTAATATTGTAACAAAGTTACAAATAGAATAAAACTAAAGATTTTGAGAAGGAGACTGAATTCAGACCTGTCTTGAAGCTAACAATATCAAAGTGAAGACTCATTTATTCATGAAGAAACAGCCCAATCTTTCTTAGTGATTAAATATGACTTATTCTGAAAGAGGGCTGTGGGAAGGGGATAGTATTCCTCAGTTTCGCGGGAACATGAAGAATTTTGAAAACTGCAGAAACACAACTAATTCAAAATTAAAACACATAAAATTCAGTTACCATAAGTACTGCAAAAAACTGCTATAGTAACTTTAATTGTTAGATTTTGTTAACACGATATAGCATATCTTAGAAAGGAATAACCAGACTCCAGCCTTAAGTGGTAATAATTTTTTTATCAAAAACCAATAAAATTTCTCTTTCTTTTTTTTTTACTTCCTTGTACGAAGTAAAAAGAAGGTATTGTAATTGCGAAAATATTCAGGCATCATATTTCAACGAAAATATCCATTTTGACTGCTATCAAATGCAATTTAACAATGTTTCTGCGTGACATCTATACATAAGGGCAGAATAAAAGATTCTTTTCCTTCCAAAAAAGTATAAAACTGATTTTAAATGAATTCTAAAGAGAATTTTTCGTGGCGTCTGTATGTACATACGCACGTATGTATCTCGCATAACTCAAAAACGAGTAGCCTCAGACCGTTGAAATTTTGTATATAGGACTGCTATAACATGTAGATGTGCACCTCCTATTTTGGTTGCAATCGGCCGCACCAAACGTGTATAAATATATTTATGGTACAACTCTGATATACGCCCTAATTTCACCAAATGTGGCGATATGTGTTCTGCGCTGGTTTTTGGCGCGATTGCGTGTTCTATGGCAACCCTGTTGACGTTGAAATATCTTTCGCTGGAGCTCGTTGATTCGCCTCTGTGTCTGAGAAGATGGGAGAGAAAGATAAAATGGTAGTTGTTGAATTGAAGTTCGGCAAAAGGAAATATTATTGTGGCTATCCTGTTGAGGGGTAGTGGGTATTTGGAAGTGTGGAAAGAGGGTCTGGGAGATTATTTTTAATGGCAGTGCATGATAGAAGTAGGGATTTGTGATTTTATTTATTTGTGAACCATAGTAAGAATTTTCTGCTGGCTGTTATGTAAATACGATAGTGATTACGTGGCGGCTTGTTAAAGGCGGTATGAAATTGATATTTCTGCTATTCGAAAAAGCATTAATTCATGGTAAGTGCATTTTATTTTATCCGTGTTCTTATTTTGTAGAATGTTATGTTCATTGGTTCTTTAGTATGAATTTCTGTCGTTATTGTTGTTTTTTTGAATTGTTTGAAATTTATTTTTGTTTATTCTGTTGTTTTGTGTCTAGACTGTGCAATTCATAGATGTTTTTTTGAAGTTGAAACAGAACGCTGTGTACATGGTATTATTTAAAATTGATTGTTGTTATGTTATTTTATTAATGCGAGGAGTGCGTAGATCGTACATTCGTTCCTTGCCTAAATTGTGCAATTCGTTGAATTTTTTTTAAAGTTTAAACAGGATGCTGTGTACATGGTATTCTTTGAAATTTATTGTTGTTATGTTAATTTATTAAAGCGAGGTGTGCGTAGTTTGTAGATTCGTTTGTTGCCTGCATTGTGCCATTCGTAGATGTTTTTTTAAGTTAAAACATGTCACTGTGTACATAGATTCTTGTCAAATATTTTTGGTTAGAAACTTTACGTTTTTGCTATCTAAATTTTTTGTTTTTGTTTTGGATTTTTAGCTTAAATTGTGTGTTCAAAATGTAGTTTTTGCATGTGCGAAAACCGCGTTTTTGGAGACATTTTAGGCTAAAAGTTCGAAATGTAGACAAAAAATTTTTGGCGAGAAATTTGGCAACTTAAGGGCGCATATCAGAGTAGTTCCATATTTATATATATATCCAATCTGTTACCTGGCTGAGTGATCTCAGTTTCTTTACTCATTTGTGTTTGCAAATTGTGCATTTTTTGCTTTAAAAATGATTGAATTAAGTTGTTCTTATCTTCCAGTTAAGGTTTTTATGCCTTTAGTAAATCTGCAAGCAATATTTGTAAAATTATCAACAATTTAAAAGCTGTTTAAGTGCGGTTAAGCCTAATTTTTAAATAATATGATGGACATGTTTGTTTACATTTGAAACAGCAGAATAGTAGATTTGTTGTCAATCTACAGAGACTAAGCTTCGCAACAACAAAGATAATGCCTTCATTTATTATTGCAAATTAAATCATGCTTAATCTCTTCTGGAATTTTTTCGAGGAAATAAGTGTTTAAAATTTACTTGGTAATTTTTAATATAGATATTTTGAGTTTTTATGTATTTTTGCCTTGTCAGGAAGTGAGAACTGAATTAATTGAATGAGAAAATACTGAATCATCTGTGAAAAACTGTTTCCTTTTTGTTTTGTGTGCTTAATTTCTTTTATATATTGTTTTAGATTTATTATAGTATTTGAATAGAACATGTGGCAACAATTAGATAATTCTTCAAATGATATAAATTTTGTGCATTCTGAGTGATAATATGAACGAAGTGTAACACTGTTAAGTAAACCTGGCATCAGAGTATCACTATGGTAAACAAAGACTAGAGTGAATTTTAAAGAGTGCATTTATATTATTGTGGTTTATGCGCTATCGGTAAAGTAGATTTAATTCAATTTAACAAGTTTAAATGAAATGCAAGAAAAAATGCATATAATTTAATATTCCGTACAAGGAAGTCATGTGGTGTGCACATCAGATTTTTCCCTTTTGCCAAACATAAAAAATACCATTAAGTTTGAGCAGAAACTTTATGTAACTAATGAATGCTGTGGATGGAATTGTTTTTAAGAACCAGGACTACGAGTATTCACCTGATTTCAACCCTTGTATATTTATATGGTTATTTCTCATTGGTGATGTTTATACCACTTTTATTTTGTACATTATAAAGGACAAGACACAGCTAAAGATGACACAAAGACAAGGAATGCATAGAGACAATAAAGCTAACATTCTAGAATATAGTTTATATTTCACTATTGTAAGACATTATTCAGGTGGCAGTTTGTACCCATGTTGAATGCATGTAAAAATTTGACAAGTCAAATTTAATTTGATCAAATTAAAACATGTTGTGAAATTAAAGGTTTTATGATAATTTAAAATTGGCTGGGACAATATATAGTCAGTGGGAATAATGTTTAGTTAATTTTTACAAATAGTATTTATTGAGCTATTTGAAAGCAGTAGGATTAAGTTATGAGATAATAATATGCATTTTTAATTGCATAGATGTGTGTAGTAGTATAAATAAGAGAATTTATTGAATTTAAATTGCTCTTTCTTTCTTTCTATGCCATTTGAATCAAGATGAGGTAATTTTAATTTACGTTATACAGTACAAAGTCCAAAATCCAGATTCGTCGGGACTTTAGCGATTCCGGATTTGCAATTTTTCCGGATAATAGATCGTCAGTTTAAATCTAGTACGATGGCATGTAGAAAATATAAAATTAAAAACACGAAATCATGATTTATGAAGTAATGAAGTATTTATGATCTAAAGAGTATCAAAATTTAAAAAAAAAAAAAAAAAAAAAAAAAAAAATCATATTTATTTGTTTACCTTATTAAACATTTCTTTCAATGCAAGTTGCTTCATTTTTTGGGCTAATACTTTCTCTTTAATTCTGTAGACGGACATAATCTCTTGTTTAGTTACATTGTTGAAGTCCTGTAACTGCTATTTCGAGAGTTCCGATTAACTTATCAATTGAAATTTTCTCGTTTTCAGTAACTTCTGTGTCACTTTCTTAACTATCAGTACCGGTTTTTTCCGGATCTAGAACCATACTACAGATTTCGCCATTCATTAATTGATTGATGACTGAGAAGCATTGTCATCACAATGAAAAACTTCTTTTATATAATCTTCATTTATTACTCTATATTTCTTTACTCTATATTTCTTTACAAAATCCGTTAATTGAAAAATTTCATCTTTGTTTTGCGATATCCGAAAACCTTTAAAATTAGCAGCTATCACCATCAAATTTAGCTATTCTTCACTGTACATATTTGGCCATGCATCATGAGCTTGGTGACTAATGACGAGTTGTTCCGTTAAATTTTATCTTGCTTCTATCGCGCCCTCAGACAATTAAGCCTGAATTGTATTAGTTTAGTTATTTATTATATTTATGTCTATTTCTTGCACATGCTTAAGGCTTATCAGAGTTCTGAATAAATAAATTCTCACCATATACTTAAGCCTCATTGAAAGCCGGCACTAGATATCTTACCGCCTGATGCAGTCTCTGTGAGTCTGAAATTCTCTGACTCAATGCGGGAGCGCTGGCGCGTATGTGAGTAACAAATCAGTTATTCTTATTTCAAATAGCCCTAAATGTAATCTTTGGGTCTATGAGTATCGTCAACAGAATCTATTTTTAGCATATGGAAAGAAAGTTTTGGTAAATTTGTAATCATCACCAGGCGTAATGTCAACATAAAAGGTTACCGTACTCCTTTATTATTCAATTATTAACATAAAAAATTGTTTAGGCATGGCTACATGAGCCATTACTCAATTTGTCATGTTTTGATAAACATACAGTGATGAAAAGAAAGTATAATAAATAATGATTTGCCGGGTTGGCGTCAGATCAACGATGTATTTATGTGGAATGTTTGGGTTTGAGATGTATGCCAAGCACATACGCAGCAATGGAGCCAAATTACTGATCATACAAATTTATGCTAAAAAAATTGTTTCTTCAATAACAAGGTATTTTGTTTAATGTCGAAGTGAAATTAAGAATCGGGACTCTCCAGATGTTTTATTATGCGCAGCGTAGGAAATCAAATATGCATGCCCAAAGCCTACGAGAAAACCTTGTTGGTGGTTTTGAGGTCTGAATTTTAGATCATTCCAGATAATGGACGTCCGGATTTTGGACTTTGTATTGTAGTAATAATGTCATTCTTATTTCCTTTGAAAATTGATATTATAATTACATTAATATTACATTTAAAATGTAATGCAGATTAAAATTGGGTTGAAATTACCAATAATGTTATTTCTTTAAAACAGTTCTCAGATTTATTTACCTGACTTTTATTTTTAGGTATCTATGCCTTTATCCAATGCATTATTTGGATTTTGTTGTCAATTAAATTTTATTGGAGGATTTGCAATCAGCAGGTTAGTAATGCCTTCATGTCTACATTGTTGTCTTCTCAGATTCATTTACTTTGAAGTAATTTATACTTCTTTGAGGTCTTTATGCATCTTTATTATTTTATATTTCTAGTGAAGTTCGATCTGAAATCAGCAAGCAGTTACTCATTGGATTGCTAGACATATATCAAAGAAAAGTTGATGCTTCTGCTGCTGAGGACTTAAATCCTAGGCTTCTTCAAGTTCAGTCATTACAGTATTTATTTGATGTACAGTTTCTTATTGGATTTATGGTGCATAAAGATAACACTAGTGATGCAATTAATTCGACTTCTCAAGATATAATGAATCGAGCTATCTCATATATTGATCCATTTGATATGGATGTATTTTCTGCCCCTTTACAACAGAACTTAAAGAAAGCTTTACAAAAATCATTGGTATGTACATGGATATATTTGTTTATGTATTAATACTTGTAATTTAAATGTATTTAAAACTATGCAAGTGTAATGACATAAGAAAAAATTTTGAAAACATTAAATATTTTAAAGTACATATTCATATTTCTATTTTATATTATTTGGTATATGGAATATGTGGAATATAAAAAATACTTATGTAATGTCAATGTTATCTGTATGTGTATTAAATAAGAATATAAATTGTTAATTCAAACTATATAAAATTACATTCAAAACACCATTTAATTTTTATTCTTATAACAAATTTATATAATTGTCTGTCTATTATTTTGGTTCATTAATCTTATAATCCTAATTCAAGTTAATAGAATTTTCGATTTCATTACTTAAAAAACTGTACAATTTCTTTAAAACTTTAATGTAAGAAATAATTTTTAATTTAAATATTGCATATTTTAAATTTATTTCGGCTTTTTTAAAAAATTATTTTCACTTGGTAAATTTTGTATTTTATTTTAATAAATGCTCATCATTCTAAATTTTCAGAAACATTACTTCCAGGAATCCTTTTTATTGCTTTACTATGCTGTCTTCTTGATAAAGACACTGTAACCCAACGAATATCATTTAGATATTATATTTTTATTTGTTTAGTATTACTCCTTTTTTATACATATTTTCATGTATTTACAGGGATACCTTATTTTGGGTCACTTTAAATAGCATTAATTTTGCTCTGATTCATGGTACAAACTTGACATCTGTCCCATTTTTGTTACTTCTTAGTTTCCATTTTTGTTAATTATACATTAGCCCAACCACCTTAGTAGAAATCACCAGATTTTCAGAATATACCAAATTCTGGAAATTAAGTGCATAACAATTTGATTTTAACAAGCAAAATTGCCATTATTACATGCATTCCTTTTGTTGTGTTGCAAGCTAGTGTGATGTTTCTTGTTTTGAATTAAATTTTAAAATGCTTGTGGGATTTACCTTAAGTATAAAAATTGCAATAAAATTTCAGCAGAAATACAGTAGTTTGCTGCAAAATTGTTAAAGGAACAAAATCGCATTAAACAATTTAAAATGATTATCATGAAATTTTCAGCTGAACAAAATACACAAACCTCATTTGTAAATAAATTTGATTGATTGATTTTTGGGATAACTATCTAATTAAATATGAAAAAATACATATCATAATAAGTATAATTGAAACAAATAGTTTTGCATAGTTATAAATTATCATTTTCTTTTTGTATAAAATTTTCAGACTATACCAAGGTGGTTGTGCTAACATGTAAATACTAATTTTCGAATTTTTAATGCTTTCTTTGAAGGGGAGTATTAAGTATCTTTTTTTCTTTCAATCTGTATCTTAGCATTTTAATATTTTGGTCCATAGCTTATTTAATTTCTTAAATTTTCATTATAAAATTTTAAGTTTATAACCAATCAATAATCATCTTATTACGCAGTTTGTAAAATGCATCAAACAGTAGCATATATATATATATCTATGAATATGATGATAATAATTCTATAGGTGTTTTAATGATTCTTTATGCATGTCCCTTTCCTGTCTGCATCATCTGAGTATTAGTCTGCATTGTACCATTATGTAAGAGTAGCATTGCAGATACTTCTTGTTCAATCGCCATCCAAAATTTAAACAAAGGAATAACTCTCTTACTGAAATGTGCACTCACTGTACCTGCCTTCCTCTTGCTATGCTAAGATTTGTTATTGCATTACTCTGTTCTTTCTGTTGTCTGCCTAAAAAATGTGATTTGTTATGAAAAACTCTTGTCGCATCCATAATGATGATGTAAGAATATAAATATGTCTCCTCAGAATAAGTCATCAATGAATTATGTGTTATATATAAGCCACATCTGCTAGTTTTTCATCTTTATGCAGCTCTATTATTTTATCTGCACACCATAAAGAATCATTAAGTATCTACAGAAATTATTGTATAATTAAAAAGGGCTGCATAACAGTAACGGCACTATTTATAAAGACTTGCTTCCTTTGTTTAAATTTTGAGCTGCGATTGGATTAGAGCAGGGATGGGCAAACTACGGCCCAGGGGCCAACTCCGGCCCGTCGGAAGGTTCTGTTCGGCCCATGAATAGAATTTTAATGTGCCGGTCCAAGGCAAATTAAAAGAAATATGTATCTCCTTTTCTAATTTGTTTAAATATTATTTTTTCCTTCCTTTTTCTCAACGAGCTGATGGTTTTTTTTCTTTCTCTATTTTGTCCTAAAAACATAAATCGACGGAAAAAAAGCAACCACAGACAGCGTTCAGTTAGCAAAGTGCAGGGGTGTTTGTGCTCTTGGGAAACCCCGGAATTCCGGGGATTTTGAACTTCGATCCCCGGAATATTCCGTGGATCATCGTTCAAAAGGAAGTAGGAATAATAATGAATTATTTATTTTGATCTGGGTAATTTTGTTTGCTTTGAAAGCACAAAACGCAAGGTCAGTGTGTGTGGTGAAAACTTTTCCTTTCTTTCTCCAAAGGCAGTGATAATGCGTGAAAAAGGGGAAAAAACTTCTTTTTTGTTCTTTCCTTATTGCGAGTTATGACTCATTCCCCCCGGTTCTCGGACATTCTCTTCTGGATTCTTTTCGGCAAGTAGGCGCGGCAGAAAAAAAAGGGAGAGACTTCGTTCGACCAGATGTGTGATCACGTGACTCTGGGTTCAAAGGTCTTATCTCTCCTGGCGTGGCGCCAATAAGTAGAGAAGGGGGATTTTTCGCCGTATTAGCTATTTGTCATTGATCGCTTCTCAACTTTTTTTTCTCCTCTGTGTAAAATTTTCGTTTCATTTATTGATGCACGTGTAAATTTTTCGTTTCGTTTATTGAAATATTTTTTTATTTATGTATGCAAGAGAATTTCACTATGAAATTTCTCGATATAAATAGTGATATTATACAATTAGAAAAAGGTGTCCGGAATGCATTTAGGTGGAATTGGATTGAACGGAGAGATGGTAATGGGGATACCATCGGCACATGGTGCAAGAAAATAAATGTTGCTGGACAAGCATATTGTGTTTTTTGTAACTCACTGCTGAAGTATGGTGGGGAAATTTTCAAGGCTTTCACAAATCATTCTAAAACTGTGACACACATAAAATATTCAAAGTGCATTAGACATTCAATGACTTTAAGTAATTATGCTAATTCAAAAAATACTGATGACTTACTGGAGACTGATGCTCGGCCATTGGATATAGTGACAAGAAAAGCACGCCAAGAGGTATTAATAACTTCGTTTATTGCCGAGAATTCTCTTTCTTTCAATGTAGCTCCCAATTTAATTGAACTCTGCAAACAGTTGAGCCGCGATCAGACGGCACTAAACTCGTTGGAAATGTCCAGGACTACTGCATGTTATAAGATGAAATATGAGCTCGCAAAAACTATTAAGGAAAATATCATTAAAACTTTAAAGGAGACTCCATTTTCTCTAAATTTGGATGAAAGTACTAGCAATGCTCAAGAAAGTATACTGGCAATATTGGTGCAGTTTTATGACAACAATCAAAATGAAGTTGTAGTTCATCATTTTGCATCTCTAAAGATGGAATCTTGCAATTCAGAAGCTGTTTGTAAAGCAGTTGTTAATACTATTGAAGATAATAATATTCCATGGGCAAACTTAATTAGTGTATTAATGGACTCATGTAACACCATGCGTGGAAAAAAAAAGGGTGTTGAAACCAGACTACGATCAAACAAAGCACCTCACTTATTAGATATTGAGGGTGACACATGTCACACAGCTAATAACTGTGCAAAAGAATTTGCTTCATGTTTTGATAGATACTTAGAAGATTTGTTTGATGACATCTATTTTGATATGAAAAGCTGCAGTAAAAGAAAAAATTTTTTCAAAATCTGTGAATCCCTTGCCATTAAAAAACTTAAGCCCTTGAAGAGACCAGATCATAGGTGGGTGTACATTTTATGTGTTTTAGAAAGAATCAAAGATCTGTGGGATGCTCTTATTGCATTTTATTTTCACTACTTGGATAAAACTGATAAAGGGGATTATTTTTCTTATGTTGAAACTGTATACAATAAAAGAAATATTTCTGCAGCTCAGAAAAAAATTGTTGAAGGGTAGTATTCTTGCTTGCATTCCCAACAACTCGCAAAGGATGCTTTAGCTCGGAAAAAAATAATACTAAATGGGTTATTTGTTATGCAAAACAAAACTTTATTGCATATGGCATTATATTCAGCGGTTTTACCAGAGTTCAACACATATATTAAATTATTTGAAACAAAAAAACCAATGCTTCATTTAATACATTCCAGTATTTATAAATTGATGGCAAAATTTTTCTCTTTTTTTATGAAGCTAGAAAATATAGAGTGCACATCTTATAATGATTTATTAAAGGTTGATGTCACAAATCCAGAATTCCATCTACATAAGTAATATTTACTGGTGCAGAAGCTTCTCTCCTGAAGAAATTATCAAAAAGTCATCCAATAGCAAAAGAATTCCAAATTTCTCTGATGAAAGCTTATACTAATACAGCACAGCATATGAAACAGAAATTACCCCTTAAAAATTCATATCTAATTAGTTTTACAGCATTAGATCCAGAGTTAAGAGGTAAAACCAGTACAATATTAGCTTTTGAAAAATTATCATCTTTTATGTCCCATATTTTTAGTGATAATGAAAAGTCAAAAGTAGAAGCTGAAATAAGGTTATACCAGAGTGATATTGATATCACCAAAGAAATGCTCTACACATCTGATGAAAGTGGAAATCAAGTCAAGTGTACAATTGATAAATATTGGTATAAAGTTTTTAATTGAAAATATGATTTCACAAGTGATTATAAGTATCCTACATTGGCTAAATTGGTCAAAGCCTGCCTTAGCTGCTTCCATGGCCCATTAGTGGAAAGTGCATTCAACTTAATGGATACACTTGTCACTGACTATAGAACCTCTCTTAAGATTGATTTCCTAGATGCAGTGCAGACTATTAAATATGGCTTCTAAAGAAACCTCATGTGAAAAATATGGCTCAAAAAATCCAATGACTGATCCAATTCACAAAGATCTCTTACTGAATATGAACAGAAGTTGGAAAACATATCAAGAGGATTTAAAAACATGTATTTCAGATGAGTTACCTATAAAAGTCTCTGAAAAACCTTCTACATTAGCAGAAAAGCAAACTGCTTCTACCTCTGCATGTGCAGTTCTCGAGGAAATTTCTTCAACTGTAAATGAGGAAAATAAAAGTCAACCTTCCTGCAATTATGAAGTTCACCACAAAAGAAAGACAAGCCCACAAACATCAGAAAAAAAAAAGCAGCAGAAATTAGATAATTTTTTTAAAAAAAAATTAATTCAGGTAATTTAAAATGTTTACATAAAATGTAGTAGTTTATATGTTTGAAAATTTATGGTTATTAATTTTGCAAAAAAAGTCATTCATTGAACTTTTATAATTAGGTCATTCAATACTTCATAATTGTAATTTTTCATTTCTCTCCCCCCTTCTCGAAACTCCAAAATGTCGGTAGTAAGTCCGTAAAAGTTTCAAGGGATTTTTTGGGGTCCCACAAACACCCCTGAAAGTGTTAAAAGCGGAAGTTCTTTGTTTAATCTTAATAAGAAAACTTAATCTCTTTGCTGGGCAGCTAGCTAAGAATGACTTGTCTCATTTCCCAAGGTTAAATTCAATACCCTCAGTAAATGGAGAGAAGCTTAAGAATTATGAAGATGGCATGAAAAAAACTGCATTTTGATTTCAAACAAAGATTGCAGTGCCGTTAAAACAGAATTGGATAATTTTACCATGCCTTTCAATGTAAATTGTGAAGCAATGAGGTCAGATTTGTTGCTTGAATTAAATGAGTTCCAATTTAACAATCGTCTCAAGCAGTTTTTTCTAAATATGCCAGAGTTAGAGTTTTATAAATCATTATCGAAAGTAAGCTTCCCAAATTTAATATCTCATGCTCAGAAAATCAGTGCTATGTTTGCTTCATCTTATATATGTGAATAAGGGTCTTAAACTATGAACCTTAGAAAGAATTATATCAGAAGTAGACTGACCAGATGAGCATTTTGCCTCATTCTTTAGAATCAGTACATCTCACTTCGAAACTCAATATAAGGAACTTTTAAAAATGAAATCGCAATTTCATTCGTGTCATTAACATATTTAAATTGTAATACTTGTATATTGTTTTTAAAATTTTAGAAAAATTTATCTTGGCCCGCCAAACATTTTGTTTTCGATTTTTGGCCCATGACTGAAAAAGTTTGCCTATATTTGAATTAAAGCATCCGCTATGCAGAAGAATAAGCAAGCTTGAATTGGAGAGACACAGTTCAGAAAAATTATTATAAGCAATTTAGAACAGAAAGGGGAGATACACAATTTAAAATGAGGAATTAAGGGCTGTTACTAATTTAAGTCGTAATTTTGAGTCACTGGTTATTTTAGTTCACATCTCTCCCCATACACTTTAAAGAGAACATAGCTAGCCTTTTTTAGAAAAAGCATTAGCGAAAGTTTAGTTAGTTTAGCCAAAGTTAGCAAAATTATATTTGTCTTGTTTTGCTCACTTTTTAGCAAAAGCGAGCAAACCAAGATGAATATAATTCTGGGAAAATCATAAAAATTTTATCTAAATTTTGAATATAAAATTTTTGACCAGTGAATGCAAATTTTAGAATTCTTTTGAAATTTTCAATTCTATTTGAAAAGTTTGCAAGCTTGTTTTTTGTCAGTGTTATAAAAAGTGTTTCCTAAATTTCCTAAAATCCTAAATTTTTTGAAAAACAATCATAAAAGTTCACAGTTCTTGAAAATCCTTCCTCAATTATCATAATATAATTTCTACAGTCCTTGACTTTAAAGACTTTTGAAAAACTGTCAATATAAAATTAAAAACTTTCTTTTACATATTAATAAAATTTTATTAAAATTAATTATATATGCCTTATAAAAAACTATCCACATTTTTCTATTGTAAAGCAATGTGGAATTAATAGCATAAAATAGTAGCAAAATACATTACAATAACAAAATAACTTTGATAAAATAGTGCAGGTCCTTACAAAGAAAGTGTAACTACTTGCTGATGGCTGTGGTATGCTTTAAATACAATGGCAAATAAAAACCTTCATTACTTATACAAGGTAACTGGCTTTTACCATTGTGTGACTAAAAAAGTTCAAAGTTATTACTAATGCTTTATGCCAGATCATTTTTCACATAAGTACACAAAAGTCACGTTCAAATTAAGACTAATAACTTGTGTACTATTGTCTTACAAATAATTTTATATTACTCCATAATAATAATTAAAAAAAGACTTTTAGATAAAATAGAAGCCAGATTGAGAGAAAAACAAATTTAGAGTCATTTGTCATAGTTAAATTTATAATCTGCGTAATCATATTTGCTCAGAGAAGGCTTTTTAAAACTCGTAAAAATTCAAAATTTTTTAACAATAACCCAAATTTCCAATTTATTGCAATAATTTTTAATAAATTTTCAAATTTAAAATAATTCAAAAATCTGAAAATTCTATACTTTATGAAATCAGATCATTAAAATTCAAATTTCTAATATAAAACATTTAAGTCTGATATAAAAATAGTGCAACTTTTTAAAATTTAATATAGTAAGAAATACATCATTATATATTTAATTCAAAATTACAAGAATTTACTGTTAAATTATTTACTTTACAGTAATGAAAAAATTTAAATATACAATTTTTAGCAAAATAATGAAATTAAGGCTACTCACAAATTTTTAAATGCATAATACTCATAAAATTTATAAATGCTTTTAAAGAAAATATTGATTTATTAAGCTTTCATTCCATCAACAGTATTTTTTTTTTTTTTTTTTTTCAAAACAGCAAAATAAAATTAATTTTCTCATACAACTTAAAATAATTCTCATGTAAATTTTAATGTCCTTAGTATGTTTCTCAGTTCTATAGGACTGAAGTAATTGTAATATCACATACTTATATTAAAAGAAAATAATTATCAAGCTGTATTATAGATAAAAGTCAGAGGGGAATGCTTTTTATTTTTTATTGTTAAAAATTTATTTTTAAATATATTTTTGGAAGAGTACGGTGATATGAAGAAGCAAGATTGAATAAATTTATTCTCTTTGTGTAGTTAAACTTACAGATCAAAGCAATAATTATTTTTAAATATTAATAATATATATAATATAATATATATTTAAATATTAATAATATATATATAATATATATATATATATATATATATATATATTTAAATATTAATAATAATATATATAATATATATATATAAGGCATTTTATATATTGGCAATTTTTAATTTTAATTTTAATTTTTTATGTATAGGCATTTTATATATTGACATTTTATAATCCATGTTTTTTGTACCTTCCTTATATATATTTTTTTCCATCGATCTATTTTTCATGTGAGTTAACTTTTCACATTTCACAACGATCAGATTCATTAATTTTTTTCGTGCATTAGCAAGTCTTCCAGCACTAAATTTGGCAGTTTTATCGCATGTTTACAGTTTTTTCCAGTTATTCCAGACAAATTTCTTATTATTTATGTAGTACTGTGTTACAATATTTCGTGGAGCTACAGCTCCTGGTAACTTTTTAGCAAGTTCGCTGCAATGTTCTTTCCTACTACTATTCTTTCAAATCTTTTTCCAGCATTATGCGCAAAAGTTTTTGAGACCAGATGGGTCT
This sequence comes from Stegodyphus dumicola, assembly GCF_044657685.1. Lineage (NCBI taxonomy): Eukaryota > Metazoa > Arthropoda > Arachnida > Araneae > Eresidae > Stegodyphus > Stegodyphus dumicola. The sequence goes on from NC_140773.1 coordinate 180,127,571, forward strand.
TACGTCTAATTATCAATTAGCTTTACATTTTCTTTTTCAATTATTTATATATATATATATATATATATATATATATATATATATACACATATATGTGTGTGTGTGTGATTTTATGCGGTAGATTAATATCGCTTTGAACAGGCAGTTGAAATCACTTTTGCCTAAATGCCGAAATTCAGTGACCTTGAAATCACTGCTAATGATGGATTTCTTAAAACATTAAATCACTTAATTATTTAGAGCCATTTCTAAATATGGAGGATGTGGCTAAACTGCATGGCTAGGTAGCAGGAGGGGCTGTACAAACACTAACGGTGGTATTTTTAGACTTGGTTTCCGTTGTTTAAATTTTGAGTTGGATGAGAGTAACATGAAATTATATCTCAAGTATGTAAGACGAGTTTTGTTTGTTGAATCAAGTGTAGTTCAGTGGCTAATTTATTTGATTATTATTGGCACACAGTTTGAGTGATTGATTTTTTTTTTCTAGATTTCATTCATTTAACAAGTCAGTAAATATATCTGGTTAATGTAACATTTAAAATACTTTATTACTTAAATATTCTACTAATATTTCCTATGAGTTTCAACCAATTACAATCAGTTTCTTCTACCATATGCATAAATTAATATATACAGTAAAAAGTCGTTAATCCGGACACCCATAATTCGGAATGATCTATAATCCAGACCTCAAAGCTACAATTTTTCTGTGCATGCATGTAATACCTTTATGCATGCGCATAATACATTTACGCATGCGCGTTTAATGTATAACTGACGGTATAAGCTAAGCTAAAATTATCTAATTATATATTTCTGTTAATGTTGCAGATTGCGTTGTTTCTTAATCTTCGAATTGGAACCGGCTTATTATTTTTTGCAGACTGTTAGAGCAATTTTATAAAAGAAAGTGGAACTTTCGATTATGTCAAATAGAATTTCCGATGCTGGAGCTGCCAAAGGAATTTACAAAGGGAAAAGCATGTTTCGATGTCCATCAAACAAAAAGTGGAACTGCTGGAAAAAATGGATAAAAGCTCCTTTGTTTCTCTAACCATTCCAAAATCTGTTTATCAATTTCACGCTGCTCTGCGCGCAGGGGGGGGGGACTTCACAGCGCGCAATGAACTGGAAGTTGATCTGTCAGCACTATTATCCTTATCTTCAGGGCAGATGTTTTTATTTTATTCGGCTTATAATGTAGTATTTCATCTCGATGTACTCCGTCTTTGATATGATTTAAAATCAAATTTCTTGTCATTATAAATATCACGAATACAAATCAAATAGTTTTCTGGTTGCAATTTTCTAATTTCTAGTATGCGTAATGTATGCTTTACGCATACGTGCTTTGAAAGAAATGTTTAATAAAGTAAACAAATAAATATTAAGCTTTTTTTTTTTTTTGTAAATTTTGATACCCTTTAGATCATGATTGCTCTTTATTTCATAAATTACGGTTTCATATTTTAATTTTATAATTTCTGCATGCCATCTTACCAGATTTAAAATGATGATCTATAATCCGGAAAAATCAATAATCCGGAATCGCCGAAGTCCCGACAAGTCCGGATTAAAGACTTTTGACTGTATATATAAATGATAGCAATGCATAACTTATATTCTACTGGAAGAAGATCTGTTCTGGTTAAAACAAATTATTTAAGTCCTAAAATTAATTTATCTACCTTAATTCAGTAAATTTTCTTTCCTTAGCAACCCTTCCCCCCAAAAAGAAAATCCCCCCCTCCAATTTATGAGGAATGCATAACTATCATTATTGGTGGAAGAATAGAAAATAAAGAAAGTATGGTGTTTGAAATATTAAATTGTATTCTAAGGCAGTGTGAATTAAAAAATAAATGTGTAAATTAAATATTATAAGAGCAGAAGAAGGTATGATATATATTATAAGTGTATATTTATTCTTTGTAGTTAATACTAGACTTACACAAATTAAAATTTTCCAAAATACTTATACAAATTAAAATTTTCCAGTTTTATCTAAATTTAAATTATTTACTTTTTAGTCTCTTTTTGGACTAATTGCATCTCCAGATCAAGTTAGTTATTTGAACAGTATTAAAGCACATTCAGTCAGCAGCCAGATGGAGCACAACATAATTCCATCATCTAATAATATTAGGAGATTTCCAATACTCCCTCTGTCATCCCGAACAAATATTATGGTTCAAGGGCCTCAGGATGATTTCCAGGTTCAAACTAAGGTATGTTGATCTTGTAATTATTAAATTCAAATAATTATTCTAGATTATATTTAAAAATTTAAAAAGAGCAAAATGTTGATTTTATAAATAATATTTTTTCCCATAAAAAGCATTAATTTTGTTGCATTTTTTTTAGTTTAATAATTTAACACACATAAAATTAAAATTTTTAGTATATAAAGTTTGGTACATTTATTTACGATTTGCCAATATTAATAATATTAATAATTTGCCAATATTAACAGTTTTATTTAAAACGATTTTAAGAATATTTATTTTCGCTTGTATGCTAGTCAACATTGATCAGTTTAGTATCTATATTCTGTACAAAGTAAATACTACATCTATTTTCCTGCTTTAAATAGTATTTGCCATAACCTTGTCAATTAACTTTTGCAACTGAGATATTTTTTGTAATTGTAATTTAAAAAAAAAAAAAAAAAAAAAAAAAAAAAAAAAAAAAAAAAAATATTTCTTTTTCTTTGAGATAAAATGGATTTAAAATTATAATTATTTTTGAATGTTTTATTATATGAAAATATTAATAAATTTTTCTAATAACTGATAGGTTAAAAATTACTAATTGCAATGAATTAGTTGATTATGGCAAAGGATACTAGGCCTTTGTGTTTATGAAAGAAATTAAATTGGCCATATTTAAATTGTGCTTGCAAAAAATGACAAATATGTCATAAGCCAATTCACTCTAGGAATAGAACCAGGGGCAAACTTAATAATTTTTGTAACTTTGGTCTGTAAATTGTGGTTGATGAGAGCATTGTCATTAATTATAATTTGAATATTGTTTTATGCAACTATGGGCTTACACCGCATACCATTAGGAAAATGAATAAGATCACTTAACTGTGGTAGTTGCACATCTGATGCACTAGTTGTATGCAGCTTGTTATTTTCCTCATGTGTAGCTAGTTTCCATTAAAAAATTCTCATTGGAGACTTTTCTTCTAAGATATCCTTTGAGCGTTTTGCTATAATTACCTTTCATAAACCTTCGTTTAAAATGGTGTGAAAAATATATTATAAAAAAGTAGGTTTCAGTATAAGAATAAAATTATCTTTTAGTAAGTTCTGAAGCCACTTTTATGAATTTATGTTAAAGCCAAAGCATTACATGTTAGTGATTTGCAATAAATAAGAAAAATGTTAGATTATTAAAAAAAAAAAAAAAAAAAAAAAGAGGTACTTTCTGATTATCTGCTCGGTTTTAAAATGTGATAGAATAGCTGTGTTTTGGCACATCTTAAACTGTACACACAGCAACAACTTGTTCCTGCATGTGTATATAATACATGTGCATGAGTGCACATGGAATTACATGCTTAATATATAAGCCATAAATATATAAGCCATCATTTTGTTTAACAGCATACATTGGTTGTAAAGATGTAAATATTGGTCATATAGACTTTTGTTATTTCTCATAAAGTTCTGTTTATTACTATTTATGAACAAAATTCTACCTATGAGCTGTAAAGGTAACCAAGTAAACACTTTTCTCCAGTTCACAAAGTCAGCAGTACTTTTCTTCTTGGGCATGCAGATAATCAGGAAGTATCGAAAAAATTAAAAATTACTGGAAGCATCCTCATATATGCGTGTATGTTTGATAACACAGTTTGCATGTTTGTTGGTTAAGGATGTGCTTTTTTGACCTGCTTACATTACTTCGTTACATTTTTATGCATGAATTATTTTAGTTTAATTTTGGTATACTGATGACTATGTGATTTGCATTTGATATGTGTTAAATGCACATGTATAATTGCTATAAATTAATCCTAATTACTGCTAACATTTTTTATGAATATTTCTATCAATATGTTTGTTTAAAATGCATGCAGGAAACAGATAAAAAGCCTCTTCAGTCCCATAGTTCTAGTCCTAACCTAAGTGCTTCTGATATACCAACTAACCCTATGAAATCAACATCGTTTTATGACAGAGTTACTGCAATGAGCAGTAGTTGGTTTGGAAACTAAAGGTGAGTTTTCTGATATGACTTACTTTTTAAAGTAATAATTCAGTCAACAAGATGAAATTTATCATTAGTTGTATGAGATACATTTCGGAGAAAGAATAATATATGTACATTATTCATCATTATATATATCATTTATTATTCATCATATATATATCACACTTCATTGTGTTCTGGTGTTCAAAATAAGAAGATAATGCGTAAAGCCAAATGGAACGGACCGTAAACAAATTTGTTTGAAAATAGAACTAGACTAGAAAACTTTAACACATGTTTATACTTTTCAATTGAATATGAATTTAGGGATGTGAAACTGCTTCTTATGCATGCTTAGAGTATGTTATTCATATATATCAGATATTCGACTTATTTTGCTAAGAAGAGTATTTTCTGGGCCAGATTATAAAACATAAAAAAATCTGGTTTCAGAAATGAAGCCAAATAAAAAAATCCATTTCCAGGAATGTAACCAAATTAAAAATAGAGGTCCTTTTCAGGTTGAGGTGCCAAAAATGCTCTAAAATATTACTTGGATGCTCTGGAAATAGAACAAGAAGGGAAAGTGTTTTTTTTAAACTTCAGAGAATTCAATGATTTGGGCTTCATCTCAGAGAAGAGTTATCACTGGGAATAAACACTGCTCAGCTGTTTAATTTCTTTGCCATTTAGTAAAAAATCTTTTAATTAAAATATTTATCCTTTGGACTTTGCTCTATACTTTGTTTATAGTTAAAATGTCTAGAAAATGAAAAGCTGTCTTCAGTTGAAACGCAGTTGATGCAATTAATATTTTAAAAAAATTGAGGAGAATGCAAAATGTATGGAAGTCTAGCAATCGAAAAATCTTAATTTTCTTGTGTGAGCACTGAAAATAACTGTAGAAGGAAAGAAGAAAATTGTGGAGAAAAGTAAGCAAAAATTTGAAGGGAAATTTGGCTGTCAGACATACCAAGATGTTTAAAAAAGTTGGACTTTTTTAATATACTTTCAGGATACTTCAAAGAATTTAGGTGTTCAAAGAGAAAACACTTGGACGTGTACACCAGCAAATACCATCAATTGAGCTTATGGGGTTAACAGAAAAGACAAGTACGATATCATTGCAGATTAAAGTGAAGAGCGACTGGTTTTAGACTATATGGTTGTATAAATTTAAAGTATGCTATAGAACATCATATCATATCATAAACGGAGAATCCCATGATTTCTCAGTCGAATTATTTAAAGATACAGGAGTTTATCCAGTGATGTATATGGATGCCACCTAAAGACGTTTTTTTTTTCTTTTTTTTTTTTCTCCTAATGAAACAGCAGCCGAGCGGTAAAGTCGCTGAACACTGGTAGTTCGGTCTGAGGTTCGAATCCCCTGAACGGGCTGGCTGCATGGGCGTTTTCGTGGCTTTTCCATGTGTAACGTGTGTATGAGCCAGTTTTCCTTATAAAGTCCTCCACGAAGGCATCACCCCCTTAGGCAGATAGCCTAGTGTGCTTTGTCATAATTAAATAAACTAAAATCTCTTGATGAAACCAGTCTTTCCTTTCATCTCATACCTTCAAAATGCTTAGCCTTTAAAGACTGATAAAGGCTCTGACCAAATACTGATGAAATGGATTGAATTGAATTATTAAGTTACGGCAAAGCAGGGCTATCTGCTTAAAAGAAGGATGCCTTCGTGAAGAACTTTCTAAGTGAAACCAGCTGGCATACACGTTACACATGAGAAAATCCACGAAAACGCCCATGCAATCAGCCCGTTTACCGGGATTCCAACCCCGGAGTGACTTGTTGTTCCAACCCCGGAGTGTTCAGCGACTTTACCGCTTGGCCGTTTGTGAGCCTTTATGAAATGGAAGACAATAACTTTATTTAAAATGATTGTCAAAAATACCAAGATGTTTCGAAAAGTTGGATGCTTTTTAATATACTTGCAGAGTGCCTAAAGAAAAAGAGCAAGAATGAAGCAGAATGCCTGAAGAAAAAGAGAAGAAAAAATAAATTTTTGCGTAAAATTTAGTATTTGTATTTTTTTAAAATTTAAAACGTTTTAATCTTACGATATTTGATTCTTGCAATTTCGAAAATAAAATATTTGACTAAAATATGAATAACATTTTAAGAAACCAAATGTAGGATAAAATTGTGTAAAGCAATAGGCACAATGATAAAACTGTTTAAAGCAGTGTATGCAAGTCATCCTAAGTTAACACGTCGATTATACATCTCTCTTATTTATATATATCTTTTCCGAACGGAACATTGAAAGGTGTGTTAATTGTGTTTTACTGTATTTTCTCTTTTAATATATGCAGTTTTCAAACGCATCGTATTTTGGATTACAAAGTATTCTTCCGAAAGAAACGTTATTCAAATAAATAAAATGAAATTCTGGAAAATTTATATTAATAAATATATTTAAAATGATCAGTTCGAATGAATAAATAGAAAATTTTAAAATAATTATCTGAAGAGACAATACAATACTAACAATTAAAATAAAAGTCTAAAAATTAAAAAATTACCTAAAATAGTAACTATGACTAAAAATATAGTATAAAGAAAACTACGTGGAAAAAAAAATAAACGATGCACCTTTGATTTAAACTACACAGTTTGAATGAGTAAATATAATTTTTTAAAAAAGTTATTCAAAAGAAACCATGCAACTTAAACAATTAAAATGAAATTTGAAAAAGAAAAAAATTGCTTAAAATTAATAACAATTATAATTAAAAATATAATATAAAGAATATTATTTGAAAGAAGGAACGATTGGGTCTTTTTTTCCTCTCACGCGGTATGTAAAAATGGAAATGAAAATAGGTGGCCATGTATTAAGAAGTTCACCAAGTGAACTAATTTTGGCGCAACTAAATAAAAAGCGGCAACATAAATTGTTGAATTTCTCCATAAATTTCTCACCAAATTTTACAAAATTTAATATTTAGGCATAATTTGAGTCGTAGAATCGAAATATGGAAAAAATTGGTATGTTATTTCAGAAAAGTCAGATTTTGTGTCAAAATAGCTATGTTAGAGTAGAGCTATATATAAATCTAATATATATCCTAAGTCACGCTTTCGAGACATGAAGAACGCAATTTGAATTTCGTCAATTGGTTGAGCAGTGTACATAGATGTTCAATATCAGTAACCATATTTCAAGAATAATTCATGTGAGCACATATTATAGCAAGACAAATATACAAATATAAATGGAGTTGCATTGTGTCATAAATAGAAAATTAAACCTAGTAATTTAAGAGTATATGGTCCAGTGTAAAAAATTAAATAAAATTAAATACAATACAAAGTAAATAAAATCAAACTAATGTTTATTTTGGGGATAATGAGATTAGGTTACATTACTGATAGTGTCATGATAATCACAATATTCATTAAAATTATTAAGAGATTGGCTGGTTAACATACTTTGCAGAAGTACCGCTAGAAAGGGGGAAAAAATCACATACCTTTAAAACAATTACAAGTGGGGGCCCCACAACCTTACTGGAGTAAAATGAAACTATTCACACAGAATCTTGAAAATACATTGTAATTAGTTCTAGTTATTCTAATTAGGTCGAAATAAAAGAAAGGGGTAAGCAAAAATGAAATCAACAAAAGGAAAACATCAAAGATGAGGTCAGGCTCCAATTTTCCGTCCCGGACAGCAGATCCATCAGGATGATTCTAAACCTCTCCCTTTTTCACAGGCCATTTAGGCGGTGAGGTCGCAGGACTCGGCAACTGTCTCAATATTCAGTGTCCGTCCACTTCTCAGAAGCTGCTGCCCCTCCACGCTGTACCGTAGAAGTGTCATCTTTAGTTTTTCTTCAAACTTCTATATAAAATTTCTTTTCTCCGTCTCTCGTCTCCACACGCAGCAACTTTTGTACCTGACTAGATCTTGAAAAAATTGGCGAAGTATGATGATCAGAAGAACACCAAGCACAGCAATCCAAACGGAGAAATCTTCATGGGAAGGGGTTTCCAGACTACCAGAATATGCCAACTATCGCGGTTCAACAAAGCAGCCTTCAAGGCCACTCTGCTGGGTCAACCTCCTCTCTGCTAATGGACCGGGGGAGGGGGATGGGAAGCATTAGCCTCGCCCGGAGTGCAACTCCACTTTAGCGAAAAACCTATACGACGACTTTTCTCTCCTGTAACCAAACTCCCTGCAGAACAATTTAATGCTAGAAATGTCAGAGCAATCAGGGTCCCGTTTATGCAAATAAGAACATGTGGTGAAACGCTTGGCAAAAGAATTTCAGGGTGCAGCAATCCTCAGATAAGGGATTCTGAGAACGAATTCCAAGCCGACAGTTTTGGAAGTGAAAAATTACAGAACCAGTGAATAGTTTTTTCAACACAATAAACGAATTTAGTACAGCAAAAATTAAACTATTATTTAACAATTAAGTTCATTAAAATGTCAACACAACACAGTCAAAATCCGGACTCAGTGGGACTTCAGCGATTCCGTATTATCGGTTTTTCCGGATTATAGATCATCAATTTAAATCTGGTAAGATGGCATGCAGAAATTATAAAATTAAAAATATGAAACCGTAATTTATGAAATAAAGTGCAATTATGATCTAAAGGGTATCAAAATTTACAAAAAAAAGCTTAATATTTATTTGTTTACTTTATTAAACATTTCTTTCAATGCGTGCATGCGTAAAGCATACATTATGCATAGTCGAAATTAGAAAATTGCAACTAGAAATCTATTTGATGTGTATTCGTGATATTTATAATGATGAGGAATTTGATTTAAATCATATCAAAGACGGAGTACATCGAGATGAAATACTACATTTAGTCAAGAATTATAAGCCGAATAGAATAAAAAATCTGCTTTGAAGATAAGGATAGTGCTGACAGATCAACTTTCAGTTCATTGCGTGCTGCGACGTTTCACCCCAGCCTCGCAGAGCAGCATGAAATTGATAGATTTCGGAATGGTTAGAAAAAAAAAGGATATGTTTTTATCCATTTTTTGCAGCAATTCCACTTTTTGTTTAATGGATATCGAAACATGCTTTTGCTTTCTAGATCCTTTGGCAGCTCCAGAATCGGAAATTCTTTTTGACATATCGAAAGTTCAAGCTTACTTTTATAAAATAGTTCTACCAGTCTGCAAAAAATAATAAGCTGGATCCAATTTAAAGATTAAAAAACAATGCAGTCATCAACAGTAACTGAAATAGATAATTTTAGCTTAGCTTATACCATCCGTTATACATTAAACGCGCATGCGTAAAGGTATTATGTGCATGTGTAAATGCATATGTGCATGCATAAACGCATTATGGGTTTACGCATGCCCAGAAAGTTTGTAGCTTTGAGGTCCGGATTAATGACTTTTGACTGTATAAATTGTTTTCCAATGCACTCATTATCCAGATTGAGTTTCAATTACATTTGATTTACCTTACCACCAGTCAGAAAATATGAATTCGATAAACTTTAATAGAAAGAGGGGTAAGTTACCTCAAATAAAATAAAAAAAAATTAACAAACCAAAAATGCAGTAACAAGGCTTTAAAATAATTAAAGTTAAAAGTTAACCCCTTAACCTACGATTTAGATTCGCAGATGTTGGGCCGAAATTGTATACCAGCTCGCGCAGCGTTCGGACTATTTGCACGACTTGTGTAACACGCTAATCCAGGAATCGTATACATGACGAATTATGTAATTTTTTAAGAAAGTATTGGCGAATAATTATTGATGATACATCTGATGACGATCAACTACCAGAGTCCTGGCTTTGGAAAGAAATAAGAAATAGTCCAAAAATCTGGGACTATATGATGATTCCTGGCATAAGAGAGGAAGCCTTATGCCAATTAGGAGGAAGTAGAGGAGAATTTGATATATTTATTCTATTATTTGATGACATATTTTGGAAATATATTGTAACCGAAACGAATCAGTATGCAGATCAAGTACGAGAAAATCCACTTAGAACAAGAGTGTAAAAAGTGTAAAGTTCCGTTACATGTACCAGAATGCTTTGAAATATATCATACCATTACAGATTACTAATTTTGTATTTTGGAGTTTTGTATAAATAAACATTTTGTAATACTTGTGTATACCACAATTATTGCATCAGACTTTAACTGCGTATCAAATATTCCACGTAATATTCACTTCTGGTCAACAAGTAAATTTAAGTCCCTAAACTCAAATTAAAATTAAACAACTTCAACCAAACCTTTTAAAGTTTAAAAAAATAAAGTCTAAACTTACAACCAACTTTAAACAACTAAAGCAAACATTAAAAGCTTCAATTACTGATCAAACAGAATTAAGTAAGAAAAAACTTAAAGCTTGAAAAATAAATAACAATTAATACATAACATGATAGTTCAGCAGCAGCACGGGGATTTGCAGTATGAGTTGTACTGCTATCAGACGGCCATATGTGCCATATGAAATATTTCAAGAACGTTTGCGCTAGCCAGGCTATTTTGTGTTCTTTCTGCTCTCATCTATTTACATATAAATTTTAAATTTCTGAGTGTGATTTTTATATACCATTTTAGATTTCCATCATTTTGTAGTAATACCTATTTTAACATAAATATTGTTTTCTTAGGAGTACTTTTAAAACAAGTAATATATATAATATAAAAAAAAAAAAAAAAAAAAAAAAAAAAAAAAAAAAAAAAAAATTAAAGTCAATTTTTACTTAGGTCAACCAAGAAAAATCTTATTAAAAAAAATTTAAAATAAATGTGAAAATATGTGAAAAAACTCTATTAACATCAGGTGTCATCCACTACGAGTTTAAAAAAATGTATTTGAACTTGAGTGGATGAATAAAAAGTATTTTATTAACGATTGAAAATTTGAACAAGATATATAGAGAGTGTGAGTTAATAGTAGAAATTTAAAAATTGTCTAATTTTCTATTGGTTCAAATGTTGACAACAATGCATATTTATAATTGATCAGAACATTTAATTGAAGTTAAACAGTGAGTTTTCTTATGTAAAATTGTGTGGTTATAATAAAATTCCACCTTGATGTAAAATAATAAAAGATTTGTTTTAATATTCTAATTTAACTATTTAACCAACTAATAATGATATTTTTCAAACTTTAAAAGCTTTTCCCTCCTTACATTAACTCCCCTAGATAACATCAGCATAATTTGTTTGTACCAAACAGTTCAATAAATTTACTAATTATGAACTTAATGTTTGCATTAGCATCAGAACTTTTATTTTTAATAGTTACAAAACTTTTAGCAGTGCAGTTTCCAGATTTTAAGTTATTTTTATATGATAATGATTCAAATGGTTATTAAGTTCTTTAAAAACAAATAGTATATTGCTTTTATTTTTTAGCCCAGAAGGGCTGCTAGTATCGAAATAGCATTTTGCGTTCATTCACTTTTCAGATTGTTGCCACCAAGCATTATTAACCTGTATTACATTTAACCGTTTGACTGCTATGCGGCGCAAAAGCACTGCATCCATTTGTCTTGAAAACCTCGACAAGCGCTGCAAGTTTCAATGTGTCTTTGTTGCTCCATGGGTGTGAACGTATGTAGTGCGACCTCGCGCATACTTTGTAACACGAGTGCATTCTAAAATAACTAACTGCGTTGCGGTTTTCGAGACAGATGAATTGCAGCACTTTTGCGCCAAGTAGCAGTCAAACGGTTAAAGAAATTAAATAATGAAGAATCTACATGAATGTATGTATGTTTCTTGAATTGCCAAAAAAATAATGGCACCTAGAGCCATCAGATTTTGAATAACATAGTCCTCCAAACATGGGCACCTGGAACACCGAATTCGGAATTTTGTATTTGTTTTATTGTCTATTTCATATTTTGTAAAACTTTAACGAATTAATGATTGAAAACTCAACAATTTCAAAGCAAGCTGTGGGAACACTGTAGGGAATAAAAAATTTTTATCACCAGCGCATGAGACTGTCTATTGGAAATTCTAAAGATATGCTATTTTTAAAGTAGTTAATTAAAATTAAATAATTTGTGTACTTATTAAATAAGTAAATTATTATGTACAATGTGGCATGAACCCTAATGTTCTTGAAATATGTGTGTGTCTGTAAATGAAAAAAAAATCCTGCTTGGGTGTAATTAGAAAGCTTTCAGATATATTTTTTTAAATTTCTAATTTCAAGGAATATATTTGTTAATGCTTTTTATCTGAATAAGCTTCAGACTTTAAGAAAATGCTTAAAATGAAAATTTTTTAAACTTCAATTGTCTTAATACTGTGCATGTCATTTGCTAAATTTGTGCATTTCATCACTATTATGAAAATTAATTAAATCATAAATAAAAAAAGTACTCTTTTGTTTTGAGTGGACAAAGAAAAGAAGGCCCTAAAATTTTTTCATTTCTTTTATTTATTTTGATCCGTTTGCTACAAAGTCATTCATATGTGTTGTTTTCCTGTGTTATTAAACTTATTATTTTAAATTAAACATAAAAGTAGTCAAAATTATAGCTGAAAATAATTAAAAGTTTTTTCAGTTTTTGTTTAAAGCAGTGATACTATAATTTGCAAAGAGCAAAAACCATAATAGAAATCTTTGAAAATCAAATTCTTAAATACACATATTAAAATTTTAACAATAATGCTGTTATTTAATTTTAAATCTGTATCTGATTGTAAACTTTATTTTCAAATGAGGTTTACCTATTATAATAAATCCAGAAAGTGCATGGCAGCATTCTAAATGACAAACAACCAGCAACATGTTGATGTTAGTTTCAAAACAAATTTAAAGGGAAATGTTTCTTCCTTAATGGTAAATTATTTGTGTACATACAATACAGCAGATATCATAAGGTAATATGTAATACTTAGTATTATTTGTTGGAAGGGAAAAATTCTTATTAGATAAAATTTTTCTATAAAAATGATTATAATAGACTGTTTTTAATTTCTTTCTGTTGTTAGTTTAGACCTTATTTATATTAGAATTAATGCTGATATTATATTGAATACATTTTTATCTTATTTCATTTAGTTTATGTGGAATGCTATGTTTGAAATCTGACTATACATTTATAGTTAATTAATCAATAATCCAAATACTTAACTTTAATAACATTAATGCTCTGATTATACAAGGAGGATGCATAGACATATTTTTAGTATATAAAAAATATTTTGTTGTTTCTAATGCACATTTGTCCGACCTATAAGTTAGCCCAAGCCCACGAAATTTCTCATGGCATGGAATGCAAGTTTACGCTTGTCATTGGCAACTGTCTTGAGCACTATTCAGGTGACAGTGCAATTTAACTCATTTCTGCCCCCCATTTTTGATGGAGAGCACCCGGGGTAGGTTGGTGCAAGAGTCTGCAACCTCTCTTCCTCTACCACCAACCTCTCAAGAGGACTTTCGGCTCACTACATATTTAGAGTGTCCCCATGCCACACTTACAAACATCTATGCCTTCTATGGGATTTGAACCGGGCCTTTTGGCATGGCAGTCAGTGACGCTAACCACTATACCGTTTGGGCGGCTGATAAAATAATATAAAAATGCGATATAAAAAAGTAACAGATGCCAGATTATACAAGGTTTATGAATAAAAAATGATACTTTTATTTACATTTAAATTATAAATACACTCAATCATTTTTGAAATTCCCTAGGGAAGCCACACATCATGTATATGTTGTTTTCATTTTTCATGTCAGTGCTAGAACTCTGAAATTTAAATGGCCTTCAGCTGGTTGATCACAGCACTTTAACGTTTCCTGCGATTCCAAAAGGGTGTTCAGTCTAGGGAATAGGAAATAGTCACAAGGACTGACAAATATGAGAGCTAAGGACCAACAGGAATGCCTTTACAAGCCATAAATGTCATTAAGGAAAGTGCAATATGAAAAAAGGTATATTAGTATTGCAAAGCATCCAAGTTTCTTTATGAATTGTATTATCATGTGGTTTAAAATTTAGTTCGTCTGTGATTAATTTCACAATTATTGTACAAGATCTGGTTTTGTTCTCATTTTCATTAGTTCTTTTTATTGAAGTTTTCTTTTTAAGTAAGAATCATTTTCAGTTGATTTTCAGTTTTCTGAAAAGGCTTTAAAACTTCATGAAAAACCGTGCACAAAGCAAAATTTCCACAAGCCATAAAAAAGTTATGGTTATATTGTGTATAATTTGAGATAATGCGATTGCTCAAAATTTGGATCACCATGTTTTTGTGTCCAAAAATAAATAAACAAATATATTAAATTAAAAAAGTGCAGTATATTTGAACTATACAGAATTGTCACTTTAACTGAAACTATATAAGAAGCTGGCCTTTTCTCTCTGTCAAGGGCAATTGATCTCGCATATCACGTAGAGTGCTATGTGATCAGTCACATTACTTTACTTAACAGACCTAATTATATGTTGCTTTTGAGACAGTTAATTGTTTATATTATTAAAATATAGAATGATTATAGTCCTACCTTTTTATTTTTTAAGTCCATGTTGAAATTCAAATAAACAGTCATGTTCATAAATGCTGTAAACATAATTTGTTGCATTACAATTAATATAAAATCACAATTTTTTTTCTGTTTCAGAGAATGAATTAGTGACTGGATGTGGGACCACAAATTTATCACAACATCTTTTTTTCAGAGATTTAAATATAGAGTTATAAAATAAATTATTCTGTTAATTATGTGTTATATAACTAATTACTTTTATTAAAAAAATACCAAACTCAGTTGTTACTGCTAACTGAAACTCAGGATTTTAGACATTTTGTAAAGTTAATACTCTCTAAGTATTGGAAAATATATTTTGATGAATAAAAGATCTGTAATACATATTGATCATGATCATTACACAGAATATGATAGATAATACTTTTAAGATTACAGTGAGACTGTTCATGGTTATCACCTCTAAATGTGAATGATGTTTTTTAGAACATATATGAACACTGTTATTAAACATAATTTCTCTAACCTAATCACTTCCGTAAAAGACATACAACTTTTTTAAATGTAATGTGTAGTCTTAGAAAAATTTAATTTTATGCTATACTTTTTTAGTTAACACCAGTTATTATTTGTAAGATCATTTAGAATTAATTTTATAGTCAGTTTAAAATATTCTATCCAAATGTGTATAGTCCACATGCAATAAAAATCTCATGTAACTGGCTGTATAAAATGGTCTTTCAAAGCAAATCACAAAAAAGGACAGCTATAAGATAGAAAACTATGCAATGAGCTTAGAGTCTGGTAACATTGTGATACAGATTGAACAAACAACTTTTGAATTATCCATAATATAAAACTCGTAATGGCTTATAAGCTTAGAGAGGTTATTTTGTATATTGCACAGTTAGAATTTGCACTTACGAATTATATTTTTATATATGCATAGACGTTTATCTTTTTTTAGCTAAGGATGGTTTTGCTCAATGATCAAATTAAAATTTGGTCTGCCTGAGAGAAGGATCAGCAGAAAGAAATTAATCGAGGAATATAAAAATGTAATTTTATGTGACAAAATAAAGCAGTCAACTGTAGATATATGAAGCAAAAAAAAAAAAAAAAAAAAAAAAAAATATATATATATATATATAAGAGCTGCAGAAAATTATATACTAACCTATACCTGCCAACTTTTACGAATTTTTCGTAATTTTTACGAAAATGCGTTTGTCTTTACGATTTTACAATCGTAATACATTTTTTACGATTTTTTTCCTTTTTCAAGTGTTTTTAGTGATTTTTGTCGAAATTTTAGAATTTTTCGTCAATTCAGCGATTTTCGCCAATTGCATCGTGTTTTACCGCCAACTACCGACTACTTCGAATCTAGTAACCTGCGGTTTCTCCCAACTCTCCGCTTAACCAGCCAATCCAATGCGCTGAACTTGTTTCTCCCACTCTTTTCTTTGTGGGCGCCAGATTATTTTTTTCGCATTCGCTTCAGCAGCAAGGGAATACTCAGCGAGCGTGGATTGTCGCATTCTGTTTTTTTTTTTTTTTTTTTGGTTTGTTTGTTTGCACGTGTTACGAATTTTCTTAATACGTCGTTGTTACGAAATGTCACTAATTTCAAATGAGTTCAAAAAAATGTATTCTCAATATTTTCGGCCTGCCTACAAAGCCGAATTTAGAACAATTAAAGAATCCTTGAACGGAAATAACTATGCATTTTGCAACGTGTGCGTGTGTGACTTCATAATAAGTCACAGTGGAAAAAGCGACATTGTGAAGCATGTTAAGTCTAAAAATCATGAAGTTAATGCTTCGACAACGTCAAAGAAAGTGGATTTTTTTTTTTCAAATTCGTCTACGAATTCGGATGCCGATGTCATTTTGGCAGAGCGTTTGTTTACTGGATTCCTCATCGAACACAACGTGCCGCTAAGCGCTGCCGATCACGCCGGTCAACTTTTCAGACGGATGTTTCCCGACTCCAAGATTGCTCAGAAATATGCTTGTGCTCGCACGAAAACATCTTCTATTGTGAACGAAATTGCTTGCGATGCACAAAGTAAAACGATAGCTGCACTCTAGAATTCAGCATTTTCGGTGTCAATCGATTGCAGCAACGACAGCGATTGGAAGCTTTACCCCATCGTTGTCACATATTTCTGTGATGTTTCTAATGAAATGAAAACTCATCTTTTGCATCTTCCATTGTTAAATGGGGATGCTACGGAGGAAAATATTGCCTCCTTGGTAATTAATGAGTTGAAACAACATCCCAATATCAAACTGCATTTCATTTGGTGCAGATAATGCTCATGTCATGGTGGGTGACAAAAAGGGTGTAGCCTCTTTCCTCAAAAAAGAACAAAATGAATTAATTGTTATTGGATGCCCATGCCACTTAATTAATTTGGCAGCAGAAAAAGCTGCAGCTGCTTTACCATTAAATATTGACCAGCTTCTGATTGATGTGTTTTTCTATCTGGAAAAAAGTGTAAAAAGGAAAGAAAACCTAAAGAATTTCCAAGAACTGTGCTCTGGTGAAACGAGAAAAATTCTGAAACATGTATGCAAAAGATGGTTATCCTTAGGCAGAGCGCTAGGAAGGTTTATTGAACAGTGGGATGCATTGCTAAAATATTTCCACGAAGAAACCAAAACGAAACCACAGATCCCATCAAATTTGTCGGCATATAAGATACTGAAAACCAACTTTGCTTCTAATCAAAATGCTTTAAAAGGGAAAAGCCAACACACAGAATCAAACCCTTTAAAAAGAAAATGCTTAGAAGACTCCTCAAAGGTCAACTTTGTTAAAGACGTTGAAGGGAAGAAGAAACAGTCTTCTATTAGCCGGGAGGAAAGGATTTTCTATCTTCTTTCTTTGGATTTGAACAAAGCATATTGTAGTTTTGTGTTAAGTACCATTAAGATTTTTGAAAGTGTAAATACCCTTCTACAATCAGCTTCGCCAAAATCTCCCCTGCTTATCCAAATTCTTAATGATCTTTTGAAAGAACTTTATACTAAGTTTGTAAAACCGTCCGTTGTGAAAAGCAGTGTGTTGATTCATATTGCCTATAATATTTTGGCAAATCAAAAGGATGACAATGATCTTATAATTGGAAACCAGGGAACTTGTAAATTCTTTGAAAGATCATGAGAAAAAAGAATTTTTTCAATGTGTTAGAAAGTACTTTTCCTCAGCCTGTGATTACATTGTAAGGAAGTTTCCTTTGCAAAATGAAGTTCTTTTAAATGCTGAAGCGGCAAATTTGAAAAAAATTGAAAATTCGTCTTTTGAAAAGATTTGTTTTTTTATTGATAAATTTCCATTTTTGTTAACAATTAAAGAAAATGAATGCCATAATGATGCTTTAGATGAACTACAGAACCAATTTTCTGCTGCACAATTTGAAGACTTTGCCAGTTCTGGCGAAGATAGACTTGATGTCCTCGTTGGTACCTTAAAAAGAATAAAAAGAGCTGATGGAACACCAAAATCTGATACAGTAGCAAGAGTTTTATGTGCTATTCTCGTAATTCCACACAGTAATGCTGAGTGCGAGAAAGTCTTCGGTGTTGTGAAGAAAAACAAAACTATGTTTCGTTCTTCAATTTCACCAAAAACTCTAGAAAACATTTTAATTGCTAAATGTTATGAGGAAACTAATTGTTATGACAGGAAATTTTCCAAAGAATTTTTGGCCAAAGCCAAAAAATGCACTCTAAATTCATTGCAATAATTTTTTTGTGTAACATTAAGTTCTTGTTTTATGCTTCCTAATAAATTTTTTAGTTACTACTTAATTGAGATTTACTAATGTAAGTACAATTTTCTTTTTTCTATTTGTATAAATTGTTATTTTTTTAATATCAAAGCATGATATTAATTCTTCATGTTCTGAATTTTGGAGAAATCTTCTGAATTTTTGTCTTTAGAGGTTGGCAGATATGACTAACCCCAATTAGATCCTATATTACATGAATGGTTTTTCTTGTAGAAGAAGTATGCATTTTTGAAAGGATATTGGGAGGGGGGAATATGCAAGATGAATGAAAATTTTGCATTTGGTAACATATTCATCAGTAGCCAAGTGGACAAGACTACTCAACATTGGCAATTTGAACTAGGTTCAAGTCTCAGCAAATCAGCATGCTGCATAATTATTTTCATGGTTTTTATACATGTAAATGGAAACAACTTCCCTTTGATAATCTCCTAAGCCTTTTTTAGATAGACAATAGTAGCCTTATAAGATTAAACACGCAAACCGGCCATTGCGTGGCTTGTTATTAAAAGAAAAGTTTGCAATCTATAAATTAAATACATCTAGTAAACAGAGAAATGCTGATAAATTCTTTGTGAGCAAGTTTATTGAGTTTCAAGAAATTGAAGTGAAAATCGAATGTAGATACCATGTCCACTGAAATCTTTTATCTGTACAACATTGGTTGTAGTTACACCTTCATTTACAAAAATGTTTTAAATACTGCACGTTTTATAATTTTTAAATTAAAAAGAATCAATAAAAATTTAACTTTTTGTAAAATAATAAAAAAAATTTGATTCCCATATGACAAAAATTGAGCGAGATATTTAATTTCAAAATTTTGGACATTTGACATTTTTAATTTGCCTTAAAAAGGTCATTTAATAAATAAATTGGAATAATTTGAGATTCTTTTTCTTCCCTTAAGTATATTTTGCAAATTACTAGTGTATTAATTTATAATTTTATTACAGCACATATTTTGAAAAGGTTTTATCTGAAACACCAAAAATACATTAACATTCTCAAGTTTTATTATTTTAAAATCATAATTTATAACTATATAAAAATTCATTAATCTAGAAATGTTTTCATTTTTAATTTATACAAATAAGAATTTACTGTCAGTACACCGAAGACTATCAGTTTCTTCTAGAACATGAATTCTATAAGATTTTGTGATAATGGTCTCCTCTTTGAAAAAAATTTACCATGAAAAGTATTGATGAATATAGTCTGCATATGCTCATCACTTAATCTATTGATATCAAACATTTTTCTGAATACTTTTAGTTGCATACAAATGTAAACATTTCAGAGTTTATAACGAGTATAAAATTTTAAGTACATGGACTGGAGCAACAAATAAATTTTAGATTTTACAAAATTGATTTTTAAAATTTAAAAATACCAAATAAATACTTGCATCTTGCAAGGAAGCCCATGTCTAAAACCAAAAGTTGTGGGAAAAGGCTCGGTAAGACGTTGACACTGTGCGTGTTGAAGTTATTTTTATTTGAAAATCATCAAAGTGAAATTTTTTAGCATACGAAGTAAATAAGGTGTTCTTTAACATAGGAGATCATTCAATTTTGTACAACTTAAGTCAGAATTAAAGAAAGTGATATATAAGCTTTCAGTGAACTTGTTAAAATGATTGTTATTGATTATTTTAGCAAAATGCATTACAACAAACACAACTAAATTGGAATGTTTGTGGTCACTTATTATCCCAAAATCAAGATTAATCCAAAGCACTACTCTTGAAATGTACATACAGCATTGTAATAACATTCTGGATATTTTCATGTTTCTGTATTTTAATTATTAGTTATCAACTTTTGAAATGATAATCTTCAACTGAGTTTGAGCACTCTTTCTTGCCTTTCTGCTTGGCTTATTTCAGATTTTCTTCTGTTCTTGAATTACAAAGTGCAGTCTTTTCAGATGATTTTTCTTTTCAAAAATTCTGCATTCATTTTATCATTACCTTGATTGAGTCTTGGCTAAATCAAGAATTTTGTAAATCTATAACATAGAATTTTCAGAGATATTAATTAGTAAAATAGCAAGTCTTCGAGAATTTACTGTATTTTTATCTTGGTGTCTACAAAATATTGTAAGTTAACTATTTCTCAAATGCCAGTGACACAATGTCAAGCTGTATTACTCCTGTAATCTCAAAAGTGAATTTTTAAAATGACTCATTACTTTTTCATATAATGTCTAAGTTTCAGACTGAAAGTTTTCAATTAAATACCTGAATTAGAAATTTATTTTATATATGAATACGAATTTAATTTTGCTATTTTTAGTGAAGAGAAAAATATTCTTACAAAAAAATTAGAATTAACAGATTTAATAAATGAAACAAACATTTGAAAATAATAAAAAATATTTTATTTCTATTTATTTACAATTATCAAGAAAAAGCAAAACTGCTCTTTGATAGCCCAGAAGACAATACTAAATCTTCATTATTATCATATGAATATGTTGAAGCTAAAACTGTTTGAATGATTCCCTGAACTTCCATCATTTCTTTCATGTACTGTACTTGATTTTCAACTGAATGTAAGAGATACTGGAATCGCTGCTTTACTTCAGGATCATTAAATTTGGGCCCATATATTTCTATGACAAATTTCAAAAATAAAAATTATGGTTTTACAGTCTTGATTATAAACATATAATTTGTATTTTTAACAATGGAAATAATTTTAATCATAATAGCAATTATAATTAACCAACAAATCATTTGTTTTTACAGACCAAAGAATAATTTGTTTTTGTTTTGTTATCTGCAATGAATATCTCTCATTCACACCTTTATAATAAGGGCACCTCTAGCTTTGTTTCATCTTCAATGCTTTCAAACCCAAATTTAAGGCAGTTGTACCACTAGTGTGCCTGATAATGATGCATCATCATATACTGTTAAAATACGAAATTTACTTAATTTGTAAAAAAAAAAAAAAAAAAAAAAAAAAAAAAAAAAAAAAGTTATAACATTGTTCCATTTCAAAACTTTTTTTGTTTTGTTTCGGTAGCAGATTTACCTGATTTGTAATAAAATTTAATATTATAATATTATTCCATCTGGAAACAAATTTTTTATGTACAATGTTTTCTCAGTAAATGGAAACAATTCCAGCATTTTGGTATGCAAATGATAAAATAACCAGTTTAACCCTAGAAAGCTAACTTTACTACAGAGAAACATGGATTAATTTGAAATTTTCCAAAAATATTTTACATCAAAAGATTAATAGAAAAATATAATATAAAAAGAAAATAATTATTTCAACTGCTTATTACAATTTTTACAACAATTTCCCCCGTGTTCACCGCACAGGGGAAATTGTTGTAATTTCATTTGCACATTTGGGCACATATTGCAGAACACAGTGGTCATTCACCATTAGAATAAGGGCAGAATACACAAATTTCCCTCTTATTTGACTTCTCTTCTACTCAATAATGTCTTGGATCATTCACATTAAGGAATCTGTATTTATCATCTCTTAGATAGCAGCTCAAAGTTGGAATCATTCGACACTTCTCAAACCAAGGTCTGATCAATGCAGCACTCGCATCTCTTGTGAATTTTCATCGGGATCAAATTATTTCTCTTTTCTGATAAACATGACAACAAATAATAGAAATTTATTAAAGCTGTATTTAAAATTACATAAAAAATAACAAAGGCTATCTTCATTTTTTCTCGGTTGCAAGGCATTTTGGTTAGACATCCAATCCAAAGTATCCACGCCACCTTTTGCAGAAGTCTACAATATCTGATTTTAGCATCAATCACATATTTACTGCCAACATCACAATTTTTACACCATATTTAGAGGGTTTATTTGATATGTACATGTGGAAAGGACAGTGGCCTCAGAAAGCAAGCAGCTGGTTCATCAATAGCTACAAATGATTCTGGATGATTCACTGATTCCGAAGTTCTCTAATCGGTACAAATTTACCTTTCCCCCCCTTATTTTCTCATTGACTTGCTACTGAAACGTAAGAATTCTAGATGGAAATCAAGTCTGTTGCAATTTTATTGTAGCTTTATATCTGGATCAGCAAAATGTAGAGTTGAAAAATATTGTCTGATGGCAAATGGCCACACACTCAGAAGTAGAACTCTGCACACTTTTTTGTTCCACACTCAGAAGTAGAATACATATCAGACCTTTTATTTCAAGAATGTTAGTTTCTGAAATAATAGATGAATTTTGTTTAGAATACTTCATATGTTTTTTTACATATCTCTGTGTTGGTGACTTTTGTAATGATTTTAAATATGCCATTAGTAATTATCAATAAAAAATATAACATTCTGCTTTATTTTTTGGATCTTTGGATCCTGTACTATATCTACAATATTTCTATCAGCAGTATGTGTAATGTGACATCTTTGAAATAGTTAACCATCTGTGCTAATTTTGATCTATAAAATTCTAATTTTTTTGAACTTATGATAAAAGAACTTTTGTATAAAATTTGGGAAAAAATTTCCTTGTCTTTCCAGTACTAATAGAAGTACTTGGTTTTTCTGTTTCATCTTTTGAATTTCGCTCTGGAATTCTCATGGAGAGTTTGGATACTTTAGTTGGAGGTACTGAAACCTTAGCATCTGATACAAAAAACACTTCTTTTTTCTTAATTATTTATTTTTATTAAACATTTATTTCTTATTAATTCTACATCTTCTTCATTATCTGTAATTTATAGACTTTCTTTTCAATGTAATCAGAATAGCTTTCATTCTCTGCGCAAACATCGGCTTCATCCTCTTCATTGAAACAAAATAAAAATTTATATAAAAATTTCAGGTGTATCATATAAAGCATTTGCCCTTTTAGCCATTGTGGCAATTAATGTGAAAAATTACAGCCAATATATAAGCTTACTCAGTAAACAGGCAAATTAAAAAAAGATCATTGAGATAAATTTCAAAATTATAAATTACGTAGAAGCTAATCACCCATAAATATTATGAATACATCTCGTATTATAACTGAATAATATAAGCAAGCAAGCAATCAAAGTAGCACCGAAAGCAGGTGTTTCACAGTCAAATAAGGTTACACAAAAGGATGAACCATTTATTCAAAGGGGAGTAAGGGAATTTATGAAACATGCCAAGCAATGTCAAAATTTGTGAATGATTAGCCTACTAGGGTTAAACTAGCTTTGATAAGAGATGTCACCCTTTCTAAACATACATGTATTTTTTCATTATTTTATTTTATCATTTGGTCTTTTAATTTATACAGTTATTTTATGGGCACACCTTGTACATGTATATGTAAAACAATCTTACCTATAAGTATTAGCCCTATATCAACCAGCACTCTCATGAACCTAGGATCACCAATATATCTGCAAATAAGGAGGGAAAAATATAATTTAATATAGAAATGAGCATTTTACTTTGAGTAACCAATTTTATGAAGAATGCAATATTTCATAATGTTTAATATTTGTTAATTTGGATAGCTTTTATAATTAAATGAGAAAACAGTTCTGTTTATTAGATTCTAAGCAAATGATCCTTAGCCTTGTTGATGGTCACCAACGAGCTCACCTCATATTCCAGTTATGCGCAGCACCTGGTGCAAATAAATGCAGCTCACATTACAAGCTTACGATTACTGGCAAATATCATGCATATTTGGGAAGAAAGAACTGCTTAATATTGCAACTGTCGAAAGATTAAACATGTTAACCTTGGTTATTTTATATATGTATCCTTTTCAACTTGATTTTTCTATCAGTATTATTTATTACTACTTATATTGAAAAGATCAGAACTTCTATACACTAAAATTAAAGCAGAATACTAAGTTTTGTTAACTTCTGTATGGTGAAATTAAAGTGGATAGCTAATTTTTTTTAAAAATATCTCAGAAATTGCACTTGTTTTAATTAAGTACATTCCTATAAAAATGTATTATGCAGAAGTAATAATAAATAGATTATATATAAATGAATAATTATGTGATTCATAGTATTCTACTTACTTTGTAACAAACTTAAGCAGTTGAAGCAAGGATTCTCCTTCTCTGCCAGCCATTGCAGCTCTTACGGAACCCCTTCTTATTAATTCCATTAAAACACTAATTGTAATTTCTGGATTCTTTGCCTGTACATTATCCTATATATTTAAAATATGCATTATATTACAAACAGCTTCATAAAAAATGATAGCTACTGTTCTCTCAAAAATAAATTCATGAAGCTTTACTTCAAATATCAAAATTATTAATGTTTTTAAGAGAATTTAGGATAATGAGTTTATATTTATTAAATATTGCAAAACACTAGGGCTACGTGATGGTTAAAAGTGCTGCTTCTTTTACAGTATTATTTTTTTTTTAATCTTCCTTCTTACACATACATATTTATACATACATTATATTTACATTTGGAGTAAGTTTTTCCATAATTCATTTATTAACTTATTACAGGTTCTTAAAATTGTCATAAATTGCACTTAAGTCTAAGATAAACAGACTCTTCCTTATTCATATGTTGAAAGTTGCATTCCAACTTAAATTACATTACATAGCAGAAGGAATTATTATATTTCAAAACATACTTTGATAATGTTTTAAAAATCCTCAAATGGTTCATAAAAATAGCCCAATTATTTGTACTTAAGACGATACCAAATGCACATGAGCTGCTATATTTCATGAAATTTTTAAAGGTTTAGGCTGAGGTAAACTGGGAATAAATGAAATTCAGTGAGCATTTGATTTCAGCATGATTGTATTTTTTTTTTTTTTTTTTTTGATAAAAACTACTTTTGAATTTTATGATTTAAAATGTATAATAAATTAAAGCTTTGTGATGTACGAAATAGTATTGTGTTCGGAGTTATGATGTTGTTTGCATAAATATTATCTATTTTACAAATGTAATTTTTTATTATACTTCCATATTTTCCTGTCATTTTTTGACATACAAAAACTGTCACCAAACAGTGTGATTAGTGCCAATAATGGATAAGCATAATGTCACAAAACTCTTTTAAGTTAAAAAATTTTATGTAATTCTGAGTTAGGTTATCTTTAAATTGCATTTTCTAATTATCTAATTTAACTAACCAAACAACAGCAAAAATTTGTGCTTTTCAGATTTTTACTATCAGGACTAATGCAAGTTCATATTTACTTATGTTTTTTATATGCCATACCCATAACTTGTATCTGCTGATTATCAAGGAAACAATATAATGGTATACAAGTTCTGCTATTTAACCGCTAATTTTTCAGTTAGGATTTCTTGATTTTACGGACATCTTAAATAAGGCAATCAAAAACATCTTAGACTGCCACGGCCTTATTGATTTTGAAGACAACTGACAAAATTTGTTTTAGCAAAAAGTGGAAGGAGTGATAATCATTTTATATAGAATCTATGTCTGATTGCTCTTAAAATTGATAGTGTTTTATTTAAGATCTATTCAAGATCTTTACCAATCTAAGCTATTTTTTATCCAATTTTAAATTTTACATTCATGTGTTTCTTTTCTAATTAGATAGTATTAGGAGTCAATAAATTTTCATGACAACATTTAATTGCATTAATCCTTAGTTGTGCAACAGTTAGTTTTTAGTATATTGAGAAAAAACAGTAATAGTCTAAATAGGCAAATGCACTTAAAAACTTAGTTTCTTAGTCATAGCAAAAGAAATATTTATAGTAAATTAATTAAACTATTATTAATTAATTATTCAACTTTATATGAAACTTTGATACAAATATTTCATAAATGAATAATTAAAACAAGTTTAAAAAATCTTAAATTTACATATATTAAAAACTGAACATTTAGAATTGCAAGTACCTTTAAAACAACGTCAAGTGCTTTACTTGATTCAAAGTTTCTTAAATGATTTTCATATCTCTTCAAAAGTCTCTTCTGTTTAACAGGAACAATAATATCTCCCTGAAAAAACAATACATATTTTAACAGAATCTGTTAAAATCAAATTAATAGGGAGCTAAAAAGAAAACTGATGGGGGGGGGGGAATACAGTCTATGTCATTATAATATTTTTTCAATGGCAGAAATTAGAATCAAATAAAAATCTGCTAGTTTCATAGAAATGAATATAGGTTACAAAATATAAAAACATTTCCTAAAAATTAATTAATTATGGGTACAATTCTATTATTTTATGATGCAAGAGAAATAATTATTTCTGTAAGTCCTTTCTGTGGTCATTGTAATGATAAATTTATTTGAAATGGTTTGAGATTTTCTAATAATGATACTTATGAAAACTTTTTTAAATAAACTTTCTGGTCTAGCTATATTGCAAAAATCAAAATTATGAAATATATCTCACATTTTTTTAAATCTTCTAATACACATTCATGCAATAATCAAAACATCAAATTATTAAGAAAACATTTGAAGAAAAAATATTCATTAAAATTTTTTAATTTATTATTTATATGTTACTATACATATCGACAAGCATAATTACCCCCTTAAGAATCACTTTAATTTTCATGAAATCCCAATTATAATACTGATTTTTTAAATTAAAGAAAGTGAATAAAAACTAAATTTCTATCTAGAATATGGAATAATTTTAGGACAATAAACTAATACTAAAAGGATATTAAATTTTATGAAAAAGATAGCAGAGATTTTGTGCTAAATCATGGCATTTCCAAATAAAGATTATCATGACAAGTCATCAATTTTTAACATTTTTCAATTAAGAAATTTCTACATATAATATATGAGTAAATGAAATAAGCAAGTAAAAAATTGCTTACTATAAAGTCCAGATGATAGCTCAGTTCAGTTACGGCTATCGTCAAATTCATTACTTGTACCAAAACAACCTCATTTATTTCAATATTGAATAGACCAATATTAAAA
Organism: Stegodyphus dumicola; assembly: GCF_044657685.1. Taxonomy (NCBI): domain Eukaryota; kingdom Metazoa; phylum Arthropoda; class Arachnida; order Araneae; family Eresidae; genus Stegodyphus; species Stegodyphus dumicola. The sequence goes on from NC_140773.1 coordinate 180,154,959, forward strand.
TCGCAATAACAACCTTGTATTTAGTGTACATATATTAAAACAATCAATTTCGAGGGCAGCTAAAAGTCCCTCTTCATCAGAAGAACGAAATTACTAGAAAGGGGAAAAAGAAGAAAAATAAAGAATTGGCATGTTTGATCAGATAGCCTGGCTGAGTAAAAGTAGGCAGCCAGTGTGAATCTGATTCAAAATCCGGTTACGACCACATATGTGCTGATAACGACCATGTGTTTCTGAGACTTCTTTGCCAATAAGTTCTCCTCATAAGGTGGGACCTTTAGCTGCCCTCAAAATCAATTGAGTGTTTTAATCTGTTAACTGGGTATGACGAAATTTTTTGTCATGCTGGGAAGACTATTTCAATGGGTATGATGAAATGTTTCATCATGCTGGGAAGACTATTTCAATGGGTATGACGAAATGTTTCGTCATGCTGGGAAGAGTATTTCAATGGGCATGACAAAATTTTTCTTACCTTTTTTTTGCAATCTGTCTCTTGACCATTGTTCAAGAAAAATCGATCAATGGAAACACTTGTCCGCTCATAAATTGTGATAACACTCCTAATTTGCACAACTTAATTTCATTTTAGTCTGCATTTCCGTATTTTACATATAAGTAATAAATTGTTGATTAAAGTAATTGTTAGTTTTTTATAAATATGGCTAAAAATTATTGTGAAGCAGAAAATATTTTTGAATTGTCTGAAAGTGACGATGAAATATTGCCCGGGACATTTGGTAAACGACGTCGAATTCTAAGAATAAGTACCAGTTCGGAAGAAAGCAATAATGACTTCTTTACTGATGGTCCGGACATTGAATCAAAGGATGATGATGTTATAGACCAAAATACTCAACCGACATCAGCTGAATGGAAATGTGAAAGAATATTACGATCGCCTTTCCCTTTTTTTATCTCAATCTAGACTTACATTTGAAGGACCTGAAGAAAAGGATTGCCTTTTTTATTTGGAGAAATTTATCGATGAGAATTTTGTAGAACTTATTGTGGAACAATCAAACAAATACGCCGGACAGTTTTTTGAAAAAAATACTTCCATGAAACCGCGTTCAAGATGACTCTCGTGGGTTGACACAGATGACCGAGAGATGAGAGTATTTATTTTTTTACTAATTTTGCAAGGAATAATAGGAAAACCTTCTTATTGGCTTTATTTCACAAAGCGAGACAGTCTAGAGACTCCATTTTTTTTTTATAAAATTATGTCAGAAAAAAGATTCCAACTGTTAGTAAAATTTTTACATTTTAGTGATAACAATGCTTTCGATCTCAAAGTGTGCAACAAAAAAACACAACTACAAAATCGATTCCATTTTGAACTATTTGAAAAACAAATTCAAGGTGTTATACATACCAGATAAGGAAATATCTGTAGATGAGTCTCTTTTGCTATGGAAAGGAAGACTGTTTTGGAAACAGTACATTCCATCGAAAAGAAGTCAATTTGGTGTTAAATTGTATAAGATATGTGAAAGTAAATCCGGATACATAAGTGATTTCATTATATATACAGGTAAAGACACGCAGTATGGTTCGAACTATCCAGAAGAACAGGGACCAAATCGTATTGTTCTTGAATTGTGCCACGATTTGTTGGATAAAAGATATACGCTATACCTCGATAATTGGTACACTAGTACTGATCTAGCTGAGAAGATGTGCAGGAGAAAAACCGATGTTGTAGTAACAATGCGAAAAAATAGAAAGGGAATACCATCTGATATCAAAAATTGTGTTTTGAAAAAAGATGAACATATTGCTAGGTACAGAGAAAAAATAATGATTATGAAGTGGAAAGACAAAAAGGATGTAATTATATTGAGTACTATCCACGACAATAAATTTGTAGAAATAGAAAAACGAAGGAAAACGATATCAAAACCTGAAGTTATCGCTGACTACAACAAAAATATGGAAGGAGTTGATCTTGCTGACGGACAAATGAAAACTTACGAAATCGCTAGAAACCAAGTAAAAAAGTATCACTATAAGATATTTTTACATGCACTAGACATGGTAGGTTTGAATGCATATCTTTTATGCAAGAAAGATGGCGGTCACCTAGATAGGCTTCATTTCCTTATCGAAACTGTAGAAAAAGGTGTTGAAAAATATAGAGACGGATCGCAGTTGCCATCTACTAGTACAGGACGATCATCTTTGACACCAAAACCATCTCGACTCTTTGAAAGACATTTTGCAGAGGTCTTAGGAAAGAATCGAGATTTTGGTGTCCCGACTGCAGTGTTGCTTTAGGGAATATCATATGAAATAATTGTTTAAATTCGTTCTATTAATTTGTTTTTTCGGATTAAAAATGATTAAAACGATTTTCTTTTATTTATTCCTTGCAATGTGCTGAAATTACTGCAAAGGAAAAAGTCCCCATTGTGAAACCATTTTACTGAAACATTTACTGAAAGCTTATTCCCCAGTTAACAGGTTAATATATGTACACTAAATACAAGGTTGTTATTGCGATTTTAATTGTCACGTTGGCATGTTTCTCTTCTATTCTAGACCAATATTATTGTATAATTAAAATCTGAAATGCTCACATCTCTGATTTCATAAAGCACATAAACAGCATATTCTTAAAAAAAAATAGAGAGAGAGAGAGATCACCAAAGCTAATAATCAAATTATTAATACTGCGTCTAATTTTCCTAATAAGATCTAAAATATCTGGACTGGTTGATATATAAATTTCTTGATTGTATTTTTCAATGTGAAACTTTTCTAAAGATTTCAACTTTGCTATATCATGGATGTGATAAACAGGTATTGTAGTCTGTGGCAGAAGTGGTTAATAGACTAGAATACTAATCCATTAAAATGATGGACCCTTCTCTGGTAGGAATAGGTGCAACATTAGTTCTAATTTAAAAAACTTTTTAAATAATATCACAGACTTGGATGAAATATAAAATTTTTTAAATTGTAGATGCTTCTACGAATCATTATTATATAGATTGAGCAAGTAATAATTATAGAGTAATTTCACTTTTAAATATATATATATATATATCATCAAAATCCAAAATAACAATAATTTTTCATGTATATAAAAAGAAAGAATAAAAATTACCTGTTTCTTAAAAAAATTATTAAAGAAATGAATATTATTAAAAATGAATGAAACAAAAGAATAGCTTACATCAGCCGGTTTGAAATCTGTTCCATATAAACGGTACTGATAAAATACACTTTTGTTTTTTGTTTCTTCTTCGGGTGGTTTATCTGTTTTCCGATGCTTAATTGATAGTAAACCATCTGTCATACCAACAGCAACCACTTTATCTTCAGGCTTGAAGACACACATTTATAAATTAATATGAGAAAACTTAAAGCACAGCTACAACACAAATTATATTGTTATATAAAAGTAACTATTACTTGAAAGATACATTATAATTAAAGCACTTAAATTTAAAAATATTTTTTTTTTTACAGACAGTAAATATAAATATGAAAACTATAAATACAGTATTCCTTACAAGAATAAAATCAATGCCTTTTGAAATTATTTTTAATGTTTATAGAAAAGAACAGAAAATATTAGAATGTAGTGCACTAATTTTAAATAAGGATCCCTCACATTGCAATTTAATGTTGTAGCCAATTACAATACACAAAATGAGAATTTCTGTTTTGGTTTGTTTGATTATAGAAAAATTTGCAGGGGCTATATGTCTTCAATTAATTAAAAAGATGAACTCATACTTACATTACACCACTTAATTTTTTAGTAAAATTGTGAAGAAACTGATTTTGTATATATTTAAAGGAAAGAAAAAACGTTTTGCAGCCAAAATTCCCCCCCCCCCGAAGAAGAGTAATATCGATCTGATTGCCTTTGAAACTTGTACTGTTCTATTCAAAACTATGCCAAACTAAGATTATATTTTGCATTATTTTAAATTTTACATTGGTGTGTTTCTCGTAAAATTTGATTTTACTGAATGTAATTCTCAAATTGGCAACAACTAAATAAATAATTAAATAATTTTGCTATTACAAGCAGAATAAAAGAATAATGGAAGACATATAGAGATCAGTCAACTTCAATTTTATTTGAGTTGCATTTTGGGAAAGAGGGAAGAAGACACAAATCAGCTGATCTTACGATTTTATGAAACTTCATTGCTTTTGCTTATTAATAATAAATTTTTGCACTGAACTTTTCTGCTGAGTAATAGGAAATGAAATGCAGATTTAAATAATTCTATTAAAGAGTTAACTATTCATATGCCCCACCAGGGGCTATAAGACTGCTGAATATTGGTAGTTCGACCTGGGTTCTAACCTAGCCAAACAGGCTGGTCGTATGGTTTGCTTTCCCCATGTGTAACAGGAATACAAGCCACCTTCTCTAGTAAAGTTTTCCATGAAAGCATCCCTGCCCTTAGGCAGATAGCCTTTCTGTTTCTGCCATATTCAAATAATCCTAACACATACCCACAATTGAACTGATGAAATGCAAACTAAAATAAAAATATGGAATGATCTATTTTAAACTTCTTACTACTACAATAAAACCTATATAATCCATTATATATAACTCATAAAAGTTAAAATCCTGTGTATGACAAAATGGAGGAAGGAACACTACATTGAAATATACAAAACATGATGAAACAAGTAAGAACATTCATTAAATGCTTGATACACATTCAAATAAAAATAAAAATAAAAATAAATAAATAAAATAATAATAATAAAAAAAAAAGATAGCTGCAAAGTAAAATATCCACTTATATATTTTCTATAATAAATATAACTTACAGCTGCTGCAACACTTAAGATAGGTGATGAATAGTTCAATGTGTGCACAACTTCATATGAGGTGACATCATATATTTTTATGTGCCTAAGGAAAGAACAGATTTCACAATTAAAAAAATGTACTATATAAAATGTATGATTACTTTGCTTTTTTTATAAATTAAAAATACCTGTCTAACGATCCAGACATTAAGCGCCGGCCACCACTAGCAAAACATAAAGAAGTAATTGTTTTGTGATGTTGAACAACTTGTGCGAGTAGCCTGCCAGCAATAGGATCCCAGACTTTTAGACTAGTACCTCCTGCATATATAAATATATATTAAACCATTTGAAATAAATATGTAAAACTTTTAGGATTTAAAAAAGAATATATTAAATATCATTATAAATTATGAAGAAACACCTAAATTCCTATATAGGGTTCCATTTGAAATAAATATATAAAAATTTTAGGATTCCCACTAATTCCCACATGTGTCTATTAAGTTTTATGCTGTAAGCAAATATGTTATATAAATATAAAAGTATAGTTTTTTTCATAATGTAAACAGCATTCTATTAAAATTTTCTCATCTTGCTCTTAAATTTTAAAATTCCATTTTTGTATTCAATCAATGTTTGTTTATTTTTTATTACATAAATAAAGGATAAATCTTGGACATTTGACTAAAATGCAATCAATCATTTGACAAAATTTTGCGGGGGGGGGGGGGAGTAAAAAGGTAATCTCTTGAACTAATGATGATACCCTAGCTGTATAATCAATTTCATTATTAGGCAGGTTAGTAATTTATAATAAGTCTTCCTAATATTTTATACAATCTGAAAGTGAAATCAGACAAACAAAAATTACAGAGATGATTTTGTTCTCTAGCATCATAATTGTTTAAACTTTTCAAATACACTTGACTGACATATATAATACAGTAAAAGACCAAAAAGGAAGGGGGGAAATGAAAATTTTTCACTGAACTCGCAATTTATCAATCTGCTCTTGGACTAGCTCCTGTCAATGCAATTTTTTTCCTGTCTTTTTTTTTGTCAATTTTTTCCTAACTTTATCATTAAACATAGCTTTCTTTGCACTTAAATCACATAAAATTCAACAATAATGTTAAAAAAATTTCAAAAGCAGCACATTTTTACTACTTTCTCCGAAGTAAAGAAAATATTGTAATTGCAAAAAATTCAGATACCATATTTCAACAGAAATATTCATTTTGACTATTTTTTTGCATGATGTATGTACTTATGGACAGAATAAAGGACTATTTTCTTTAGTGTTTCAGTTCATTATATGAATGTTTAACTTTCTTTACAAGATGACCTACACAACTTTTTTTTTTGTCTTTTTATTTATTAAACATCACTTTCTTCACACTTACATCACATAAAATTCAACAGCAAAATCACAAAATATTTTAAAAAATCATATCTTTAGAATTTCCAATAAAGTGTTGTCATACTTTTTTTTTTTACATTTGCTATATTGTTTCTTTAACAATAATAATAGGTGATAACATTTAATAGCATCATCCTTTCATCTGTTTTGCCATACTTTTTTTATACTCACTATATTATTCCTTTAAAAATAATGCATGGCAATAACATTTGGTGGTAATGTCTTTTTACATGAAAAGTAATATGGATACAAGAGTGAGAATCGAGACTAGCAGAACCTCTGGTGCTAAAAATCCACCAACCTCTGCAGGCTGTTTTTAAATGTCAACAGCAAAATGCAAACTGACTTTAGTGACTTTTGAATCTATTTGCTACAGATTTTCTCATTTAATATTAGAATAAGCTATCATATTCTATAAATTATTGCTTTTATAATTGTATTTGAATAAATATTTTGCACCAAATCACTGAACTTACTTCAGCTATAACTGAAGATGAACCTTATTTTATTTCAACTGAGCAAGACCATAGTTATTGGAATGTTGGCACTTTTCTGCTGACAGAGTACCAATAAAAACATGCACAAGAATAAATAAAAATTTTATGCTATAAAATATAACAAACAGTGTGATTATTTTATGATCTAAGACGTTTCTCGTGTGACATTTTGACAAGGGAGCTCAGGTGGATTTTACGATTTGGTAAACTGACATTTAATTATTCATACTGAAATGGTTTTTCAAATAATTCCGATTACATTTTCAAACAATAAATAATGCATCTTGAATGCATCATCAGGTGTGCCATTACTATTTTCATGCTAACATTAATATATGGTGATGATGACAGCTCTTTTATCAAAAAAATATTAGAACTTCTACATTTCAATATTGCTAGAACTAAAAATGGAAATTATTTCTTGAATCAGAATGACAGGTTTTAAAAAAATTCATGATTTTTTGTAAGTAATACACAAAAAATGTATTTGTATATATCATAATACCTTTAATATATATTTCTCTATAAAAAGTTAAAAAGAAATTTATTGCTTTATATGTTTTTAAAATTTATTTTTCAATTTTGAAGTCTAAATTAACGATTTTTTATTTAAGATCTGAAATCTACATAACAGCTTATGCCAAGTAATAAAAATTTTTGGGTCTTCTATCATAATAACAAAATAATTTCTATTAAAGAAATAAGTACTCTTCTGTTATCCGGACTGGATTAAAAAATGTATATATGTATGTATGCATGTGTGTATGCATGTATGTATGTCATATATTATGTGTGTACACACACATTTGTACATACATACACACATTTCTAAATCCGGCCACCATAACAGAAGAGCACCAATGCATAGTCACAAAATAATGAAAACTTATTTACCTGCTGAGATGAATAGACCCCCAGTAGGAAACATAAGAACAGATTCAACAGGTACTCCATGATCTACTGACATTACACATGATCCACTACGGGCATCATACATTTTTACTGCATGATCATATGAACCTAAGAGAATTTTTAATTAAAATATTTTACATATTTTATCACGATTATTTTAGTACATTGTATGATTTTTTTAAAAAAAATTTTGTATCCATAAAAGTATAATAAATAAATTTTATTCTTAATCTCTACAACAAATGTAAGGATTACAATTTACAGAACACTTTGAAATACTTTTCTACTTGTTCCCAAACAACAGAGATAGAAATAACTATTTCACATAAAGAACTTTTAAATAAAATACCTACTACATAATTTTTAATAGATAGCACATGCAGGGCACACAATCAAAAAATACATAATCATGCATCAAATTAATCTTCTGAATTTTCTAATTCTGTGTTTCTGTATTTTTACATTAAAATTGTACATCAGTCAAAATATTCTAAGCATGTTTTGATCTTTTAATTCTTTTTTCTGTTTAACACTAAACAGCACTTTTCTCTCACTGAATACACAACAGTGCAAGGACTAATTAAACATGCAAATAGAATCAAGCTGCTTATAACATTCTATAATTGATTCAAATGATGCAACCTTATCACCACATAACCAAAATTTGGCAAAAATTATCTACAAAGCTTTTGTTAATCAGTTCACTTGACTCCCTTGAAACCACTCACATTCATAAAACTTTGCCTTCTTTAGCTACTGTCATTAATTCCAAACCAGTTTTTCTCGAAGCTTTCAAAATTCTAACATCTTAACTCCTCCATGTTTCATTTTGTTTTTCTCAACAGTTGTTACTACAGCTAATTTTCTTTATTCTGCCACCTAATATCCTTGCAACTGTGGTTGCAATTCCAACATTTTTGAAAAGAAATTTTGCCCCTACAGAAGAGAGACCCATGTCTAATTACCCTGGAAATTGGTAACAGTTGTATTCAAAATCTATACCAATCTAAGGCTGCTTTTTGCCATATTTGTTTAATGCAATTTATCAGCATATTCTAGATAATGGTAGATTTGTCAAAAATATTTGCACAACTGCAATTTAAATAGTTTAATGTATATCAGTCTTACATAGTATTGTTTGCTCCTTCTGTACTGCATTTAATTCACTGATTAAACCTATAATTTAGGAGAGAACTATATACCAGAGAATAAGTTACACTACATGGATATATTAAATATATTATGACATACACGTTTGACAACTGGAAAAGTTTAATATAATTTAAAACTCCTACTGCTATTAAATGATACCACAAATTAAATTAGCTCTAATCTATTACTGTCTTGATTATTAAAATTTGCTCCTTGATTATAGCAATTATTTATCAATGTTGACCTGCAGGGAACTCGCACAAGTCCTTTGTTAGATTTATTTCTAACTTGTCAGCCATTGTTCTTTTTGTTTGCTAGCTTATTTATTCCAAGAAAAACTCATGTTTTGTACATATCAATCACACTTATTTTACTTTTTTTGTACTTGAGAATTTGCCTAAATTTCTGATTTCATTGAAATTTGTCTGAACAAGCTTAAATTTTAGAAGATGCTGGAAAATGCTGTCAATTTTCAATTATCATTGGATATCAAATTGTTTAACATCAAGATAATGGGATGAAGTCTCATTGCTTGTTTTTCATTAAAAGATGGAAGATATAAGATTTCCTATAACTATTGAATGTATTTCAGATTTAATATCAATTTCTTTAAATGAAGAACCTTTTAAGGATAATCCTTTGCGGTTGATTTTTTTTTGGGGGGGGGCATGTATTTACATTGTAATGAAAGAAATTCTTTGGTATCTCCAGAGAGTTAGGAATTATTATGTATTTAATTTTGGTGATTTAAAGTCATAGCATTTTGATGAGAGATGGCATTTTAAATTTATTGAAATTTTATTATTTGTTGAAAAATATGTGTTATGGTTTTAATACCAAAGTATCAAAGAAGACTTATTTCACTTTACTTTCAATGTTATCAAATTATTTATTTGGATTTATACTGAATTCATTTTATTTTATAAAGCTAATGCATTCTTCGAATTTTAGTTTTCATTTCAATCATCAGTTTCATTAACTCAGAATTTCATTTTATTAACGTTTGCAACATTTGAAGGTTTAGCTTAATGCGAAGTTAAATTATTTTTTTTTCCTACTTAAAATATCATCAATATTTTCTATTTAAAATATTAAAATTTTAAAATAATTTTTATTTTTAAATATTTCTTGTTTATGCATGATCATGTTGCTTTTGGTGACATGAAAAATAAACACTAATTTGGAATTTGGTATTTTGCTTTTATAAGATAAAGTGCAAACTCTTTGTTAATATCATAGCTATCATTGATTATAATAAACATTTAATTCTATATCTCATTTTGTAGACAGTTTAGTTTAAAAGCAGTTTAAAATATATATGCATTTATAAAAAAAATATACTTATAGATAATTATACTCAAAAATATTAAATAATATAAACATTATTTTAACTGAATTTAATTTCAAAATACCCTTATAAACACACTAAACTTTCTCATGCTAATTCTAAAAGTGACCAGTATTTCTTAGAGATAGCTGTTTATTTATATTCTCATCTTAATGATGAGACACATGTCTTCTACAACTGATTGAAGACAGATGATCAAAATCAACATAGAAATTGACAATGTCGAACCAAAATCAACAGTATGGAACTACTGTTTGCGGTCATTTTAAATAGATTCACTGTAAGAGCAATCTAATCTTGCAGATCAATTAAAAAAGATTTTAAACTAATTACACACCTGAAATAAATACATCTTGAGAGGCTTGACTAACTGCTCCAGCTCTTATATAATCCTAAGCAGAAGTAAATTCACATATGAATGAAAAATGCACAAAAATGGGAAGTTTCTTTTTTTTCCCTTTAAATATTATGAGAGACATTAGTTCAAGTAAACACATTAAAAAACATTCTAAAAAATGTTGATTTTATAAGATTATATAAATTTCTGATTTAAAAACATGGCACTATTTGGTTTTGAGAGCTGTAAAAAAAAATCGCCAAATTTTTGTTGATGCCAGTGCTGCCAAAAATAATTGTGGCAACCCTAATGCAAGAAAGGAAGTATAATAGTAAATAACTACCTAGGATTGATGTTTTAATTTAGATGAAAAGCTTATTTCATATAGTACTTTTTTTATTATTATAATTTATATAAAAAAGGCTAAACATGATTGAATGGAAGCATAAGAGTAAATAACTATTTCAGATCATTATTATAATTTATATAAAAATTGCTGAATATAACTGAATGGATGCCTGCATCGCTATTTCACTACCGAGTTATCGCTAAAGCATAATTTCATTTCGTTGGTTGTTCAAACATAATTTTCTATAATGAATGATGCCTTTTCTTTGAAAAAATTCTCGGTAAAGTGCAGAATCACCCACTTATTTGTTTGCTGCTTTTTACAAGGGTAAAAAGAATTGGATTTTTGCCAATTTTCTTTTACTCTTTAGGTGAAAATAGGTCGTTGTGTACACAGATAAAGTCAAGGGTGTGCACAGTGCCATTTTTGGGCAATTCTGGGAATTTTTTTTAAGTGAATATAGGTTGATGTGTACATGGATACCGAGTATGTGCAATTCTTAAAAACACGTCAAGCAGTGGGTGATTCTGCACTTTACCCAAAATTCTATCGCAGATATTTCGTCATGGGCAATTCCCAAATTTTTAAATCCATAGGATATTAAAAAAGGATTAAAAAATTAAATCCATAGGATATGAAAAAAGAATTTAAAAATTAAACTAGTATTTCAATGGCATCTTAAGAAATATACATAAACTTACGCAATCTGAAATCAGCACGTTTGCTAGATTTGGCGCTTTTGCGCATACATTTTTGCTGCAATTTTTTTTACGGTCCTCAAAACGGAATAGTACCAAAAACATACATACATACACATATTCACTAATTTATCTTGAAAAAGGTAACAGAAAATTTATATTTACCATGTACTTATTGTAAAATATAATACAGAAAGTTACTTAAATTTTAAAATGTTTTACTTGAAATGAAACTGTATAAGAAATTGTCACGAATTACCAAATAAGAATTTCAGCTATTTAAATAAATTAAATACCACTACTCTTAACAGCAATAATAAAAAAAAAAAATTAATTCACATCAATTAGAAATATCTATATTGCCAAAAACAAAACAAAAAAAAAAAAAAAAAAAAAAAAAAAATAGAATAAAGCACTTACTTCCGAATAAAACAAAGAAAATTTTAGAAAAGGCTAATAGCCCTTTAAAATAGCAAACGTACATATCTATCTTATTTTGAGAGTTACTTCCATCATTCAGTTTCACAAAATTAAAAAGAAAAAATGTAATACTACATCATGCTACATTTTTGTACTGAATTTTGTTTCACTTTCATCTTGAATCCAGAAAATATTCATTACGTTAACTTTGTTTTTGATTTCAGTTAAAATTCAGTCTTCAAATACTACTTTCTCTACAGCAGTCAAAGAAGCATGATATTTTTATACATATCTCATAAGCAATTGAAAATTCACTTCATTACAAAAAATTATTTACAATTTAAAGGATGAACATGGGAAGAGGATAATTAAAACATTTTACAATAAGCTCTTTCCATTAGCATTATGTTTTTAAGCTAAACAAATGTTATAAACATAACTTTACATCGACAAGGAATTTCAGATCTTCACATGTCAGTAGAAATTTAAGAATTATGATCATTCAGATCATTTGTTTTATTTGAAAATACCCAAAAGACATATTTGAGATGCTTTCTAATAATGAACATTAGAAACTAATTAATTTTTAAAAGCCTCTTTTAAATATTTTTTGCATAAGGTGTTTTCTCCCTCCTTTCCGCATGCCTTTGTAGTGTAACTGGAAGCACCAGGATTTGGTGAATGGATATCCTAATCCCCAGTTGCCCTTTAAAATGGGGAGTATGTAAGGTATTTTCTCCCTTCTTTCCGCATGCCTTCATGGTGTAATTGGAGACATATTTGACGTGTATTCGAGAGGTCCAGGATTTCAGTTCTGGCGAGGACACTGCATATTTTTTATATTTCCTGCTTCAACAAATCCTAATGACTCTACAAAACATCATAATTTCTCTCTTTTTATTTACAGATTAAAAGTCCATATTTGATATATTCATTGTCCAAGTACAGCTGCTAATTATATTTATTGCATTTATTTTAAATTGAAGGGATAAAAGTATGAAAATATGCAGTTATGAAAGCAAATGAACATGAAAATCAGCAAAATTCAATTTTAGATTAGCATTTCTTTCAAATAAAAGGACTGTAAACTTCAAAATACAATAAAATAATTAATAAAATCTGATACTGGTTTTGATGTGAAACTGGAACTTAAATCTGCTGATAAAATATTCAGAAAATTTCTTCTCTATTCATTTGAAAGAAAGACACATGAAATTCCGGTGAAAACAAATTTGAAAGAAAAACTGATTTTTGAAAATTATGCTGTGATCCATTATAACCTAAGATGTGAATATAGGATGTTCCCAAATAGTATCTTTTCTTGCAACAGGAAGAAAATGAGTCATCTCAAATGACGAATTCAGTTTAATATGTTTTCCCGAAAGAGAAGAAAACGTAGAAAATTACTTATAATTTTCAATGACATGGATATTATTTACATTTTAAAGAAATCCAGAGTGTATAAGAAGCAAATAATCGCTCTGATTAATTTTGTAGGAAAAGTATGTTTACAGTAAATACAATAAAGACGCTGATTATTTTTACCTTGAAATAATCCTTCCTTTTCTAAATATATTGATTTTATTGCCAATGTTTATCTGATAATTAAAAAATAATTTGTTATTGAGACTTAGATATGAAATTTCCTTAAAAATTCCTAATTTTCATTTATCTGGTAACTCTAATCATTTTCATTATAACAATTCTTTAAAGCATCTCTCCCCCTTGCACGATGCATGGATTGTTACAATCAGCCCCAATTATGATACTTATAATATTTTAATTAGTAAAAACAGGCATATGATGAGACAGAATAAAGTTAAAAAAAGTCATGAAAAGTAATTTTTTGAAAAAATATGAAATAAATGACTCAAATAATTTTATACCTGATGTTCTTCAAAGCTCTTTAATTTTGTTTCTGTTGGTATATCCCACAAAGCCACTGATTTATCATCAGAAAAACTTACAATATGGGTTCCATCTGCAGTAAAATTGCAACGGTGAACAGCCCTATAAGGGAAAATATTCTTAATGTTATCTATTTACTGACATAGTACAACATATAACATATTTTAAATCATTTATAGATTATTTACTGATTAGTACAGCCAAAAGTCGTTAATTCGGACACCCATAATCCGGACCTCAAAGCTACAAACTTTCTGCATGCGCATAAACGTTTACGCGTGCGCGTAAGACCTTTACGGCTGCAAATATGAGTGTGTGCAAGCGCATACTACGTTTACACATGCGCGTTTAATGTATAACAGACGGTATAAGCTAAGCTAAAATTATCTAATTCAGTTAATGTTGTAGATTGCGTTGTTCCTTAATCTTCGAATTGGATCCGGCTTATTATTTTTTTGCAGACTGTTAGAGCAATTTTATAAAAGTAAGCTTGAACTTTCGATTATGTCAAATAGAATTTCCGATATATATTTACTAATATGTAAAGGATCTACAAAGCGAAAGTATGTTTTGAAATCCGAAATCTGTTTATCAATTTCACGCTGCTCTGCGGCGGGGTGGAGGGGACGCGCAATGAATTGGAAGTTGATCTGTCAGCACTATCCTTATCTTCAGGGCAGATATTTTTATTTTATTTGGCTTATAATTCCTTACTAAATGTAGTATTTCATCTCGATGTACTCCGTCTTTGATATGATTTAAATCAAGTTCCTCCTCATTATAATTCGCTTCCGATAGTGAAGAAAGTGACAGAGAGGTTATTGAAAACGAAAACATTTCGATTGACAAATTAGTCGGTATTCTCGACACAGCAATTATAGGACTTGAACAGCGGAACTTTGTAAGAACAAGAAATTATGTCTGTTTAATAGAATTAAAGAGAAAGTATTATCACATGAAATGAAGCAACTTAAACAACTTACATTGAAAGAAATGTTTAATAAAGTGAACAAATAAATATTAAGCTTTTTCTTTTTGTAAATTTTGATACCCTTTAGATCATAATTGTTCTTTACTTCATAAATTACGGTTTCATATTTTTAATTTTGTAATTTCTGCATGCCATCTTACCAGATTTAAATTGATGATCTATAATCCGGAAAAATCGATAATCCGGAATCGCCGAAGTCCCGACGAGTCCGGATTAACGACTTTTGACTGTACTATGAAACCCAAAAAATAAACTGTGAACATTAGGGTGTTACTTCTTAATTTCATCAAATGCATCTACCAATCAACTGTAAATGATCTGTTACTGGGAACTTCAGCTCATATGAAGGCAATTTTTTGGCTATCTATATAATGGTTGATGCAAAGACAACTTTGCCCACAACAAGACTAACCATTCTTTTGTAATATTTGATGGATTCAGCTACCTGCTACCTATAAATATTAAAATAGTTGGGCAGTTTTTGAGTTAATACTTCCACAGCAAGTTGAGTGATGTATAACTTAATAGCATGGGAATTAGAATTGGAAAATTTAGTGGAATTTTTATAACTGCATACCAACATTTAACATTTCAAAAAAAAAAAAAAAAAAAAAAAAAAAAAAAAAAAGGTAGCAGATAGCTTCTGTTTTGTTACTTTGAAAGTTTTAGCAAATGAAGAGTACACTAAAAAGCAGAATATGCTGAAACTAATAGAATAAGATTCAGCATATGACTGAAAGACAACAGAAGTTAATACATGACTGTAATAGGCAAACAGATACTGTCAGGCAAGTTACTACCCCTTTAATGCTAAATGAAATTCTTGTCAATGTTTAATACATAAGTACCAAAAAGTAACTAAAGTCCTGTGGTTTAGATCATGAGAATTATATAATTATATAATTTGTTTATTTAAATGATGTTTGTTATTTTATTTATGATATAAAATGACTATCTGCCTTAAGAAAGGGATTTGTGAAGGACTCTTTACAGTACACTAGTTCATATTTAATCTATATAAATGGATAAATCAAGAACTCATTCATCCAGCCAGGCTGTTTACTGAGATTTGAATTTGGGTCAAACTGTCAGCATTTAGTAGTCTTCACTAATTAATTAACAGTTTCACTTCATTAATCCATTTGCAGACAAAGATATAAAGTGTGTTTAAAAAGACTGCCTGATTTAAGTGTTTCTTGAATGGTTTATTATGAATCCATGATTTCAGTTCGTGAAATGAGTGACAACAATGTAGACCTTAAGATTATGAGTTATAGTCACAATTTTTTTAAATAAAATTATATGAAACTTAAAACTCCCCTCCCCATGAGTACATTTAAAAGTCACAGGAAAATGTTTAAATTTTTCTTTGCTTAATTAAGGAAATCCCTGTTTGTACAATCAAAATTAACTTGGATATCATTAATTAAAAATTTTAAAGCCAGTAAAGAGGTAATGGTTGTAACCAGCTGTGCAGGCTTTAGATCCAAATCAAATTCCTTACACATATTATTTATACAGATATTAACTTATACATTAGCTTAAAATTATTGCTCATAAAAAAATCCTCCATTTGAAATTTTGTAAGTAATGAATTTTAACCTTTTCACAACTAATGGTCCACCAAAAGTTTCAAAAATCACTGCTGGGTCAAAGATTGCTAAGAATCTCTTGAATGTTCAATAGATCATCTTTAAATAGTTGGAAAATTAAGATGAGGCTGTGCTCGTTATCACAAATAAACAAACAGAAAAGAACAAATACAAGTTGCCTAATGTGTAGTGTTGGGTTATGTAAAAAATGCTTTACCCTGTATCACACATTGTAAATCTATTTCATATAACAAAGTTTTCCAGAATAAAATAGGTGTACTTATAGTAAGTCGATCGCTATGTGTGGGACATATGTATCCCAGCTTTCGGCTTGAAAACAATTTTATAAAAAAGTCCCAAATGCTAAATTTACCTTATTTAAGACATTTTATTCACTTGGATAGAAAATAGGGTAAAATTTTGTTTTAATTTTGTAGTCAAAGGATTACCTTCACATAGCCTTTAAATTATCTTTTTCTTCAGGTGAAAATTTTTTGTTATACAAATCTGACAATTGTTTTCAGGGTCAATTTTACATACAGTGAACACCTTAAAAATTTCTTTTAGTGGAATGACAAATAATTTTTTTGAAAAATAGCCCTAACACCTTAACAGTTCTTGTATTACTTTTAATTATTATTCAACATATATGTTTTCAATAGTCCTACCTTCATGCATATCAAAACCATTAAAAGTGACACATCTAGTGCTAACCAAATATAAATATATCAAGTATTTCATAACCTATAATAATATATACCACAAAATATCAATAAAATAGTTTATCATTTGTTAAGTATACTGTAGAGCATTGGTATTCAATCTATGGGTCATGAAAAATTACATTAGGTGTCACAAACTTGATGAAAAAATTGTAAATAAATTTACCTGAATATTACAGAATACATTACAGACAATTTTTTTCAGAAAATTTTTTAAAAAAGCTTTATTAAATTATAAAAAAAAATATTTATTGTGAAATATTATTAAATTGTCAAGACATAACTATCTTAAGAACAATTACCTCAAGTGATAGATTACCTTTTTGAAACTGTTGTCCTTAAATTTAGTTTGGTCTGGATATTCCTCAGCTGACATTGTGCACTGTCTGTCTGTCACAAGAACAGTTCTCTACAGATAGTCTGTTGCTACAAAAATGAGCTTAACCCAATTTTTGTTAGGGGCTACTTGAAGAATTGCTTTTCAGTTTGCTGTCTTGGCTCACTTAATGATAACATGACTTTCTCTTTCCTGTGGTCAACATTTGATAAAAACAAAATTACAACAAAACAATCACTTTTCTAAAACCTACTTAAAATATACTTGTCTTGTTGCTATGACAACTGCTACTGACTAGTACTAGACATAATGGCAAGAACAATTCTTCTGATACACACAGTAACACTGCATTTGTTTTCAAAGAACATGCATGTTACATGCGATGAGATTGCAGATTCTGCTTACTGTGTGGTATATCTGTGAGTTTAATTATTATTTTGATGTAAAATTATAAATTTTATTTCCTAATAAATAGGCAGCTAAAAATTGATAGGATAATTGAAAAAAACAGACAGTGGGGGAAAAAAAAATGATGAGAAGAGCACTTTGATTTCAAGTTTTTTAATTTTTAACTCCAATTAAATCAGTTTGGAGTCTCGCCTCTATAGAGTCAAGACATAAAGAAGTAACAGCACAGAAACAAGCTTGTAAGTTTGACAGTGAGTTTATAAAGTATAGTTTCATATATACTGAAAATGACAAACCAAGGGTTTGATGCATTCTATGCTCGACAATATTGTCAAACCTGTCACTGAAACCAAATAAACTGCAGTGGCTTTTACACACCAAATATCCAGAATCCAAAGATAAAAACTATTGATTTTTTCAGGGAAAAAATAGGGCATCTAAAATGTAAGTAAAATTTTATGTCTTCTTCATCAGTATTAAAAAAAAAAGCATTAGAGTCTTCTTACCTAGTGAATCAAGTATTGCTAAAACTGGCAAGCTGTGCACAATTGCTGAAGAATTAATTATTCCAGCAGCCCTGGATATAGCATGCATTATGTTTGGCAAAAAGGAAAATTAACAGATATACTAAATACCCTACTTTGATGCAATAATTGGTCACAGAATATATGAAATGGCAGATAATACAGAAAGCCAAATCAGAATTTAAAAAAGTAAATTTTTCTAAGTTATCATTAAGTCAAAAGTCATGCCATCATAAAGTCATGTTATCATTAAGTGAGTTGAATGAAGCCACCAATCGCCAAAACACTGCACAATTAAATTGTTTTGCAAAATATGAATACAAAAATGAAGTTATGGAAAACTGCAAAGGACTACAGGAAAAGAAATTGTGGAGTTTTACCTTCCCCCCCCCACATTTCTTCAACACTGATATCATGTCCTGATTTCTCATTCTAGTAAATGAGTGATAAGACTCTCATCTCTATGGGGCTGCAAAAAAGAACACTTTGGGTCTGTTTTGAAAGTTTGCTCTGGTCATTGCTGTGATTAATGTTATTCTAATGCTATGTATATATTTTGCTTTATTAAAAGAATTTATTCTTTATAAACTGGGGTTTAATAATCATCTAAAAAACCAAACTCATGACTACAGACTTGAATGTGTTTTTAATAGTTTGAACATGTCTATAAACAGTGCTACTATTTTTTCAACACAAGCACCTGAAATTAACAAAATTTCAATTAAAGTTCCACCATTCTGGAAAGAAAATCCAAGCATATGGTTTCTCCAAAGGTCAGTTCTTAGGAGTCTCTTAGAAAGTCAGTTCATTAACAGTGGGATAACTGCCGATGCCACATAATATCATATAGTGTTGGACCACATAGAGACTGACATCTTAAATCAGGCGAGTGACATAATTGATTCTTCTCCAGACCTCTTGTCAGAACGAAATTACTAAAATCTCTGTGGCTTCAATGCTTTCCAACCCAAATGCAACCCATATTGGCCTCTTCTGATATTGAACTTAAATTAGCACCTATGACTGACAAAAATCTCTGGCATCACAAGTCCTGCCCAGCTTCATGTAGTGGAAATCAAATCAGAAGTAATTAATTCTACAGACACAAGTGATGCTTTACATAATTTTCAGAAACAAATATCTGATTTAAATACAAACATAGATAAATTCTTACAGTTGCAATCTTGTGTTCGGTCTCACTCTCGTGGTTGTTTTAATTCTAGATGCTTGCCCACAAA
Organism: Stegodyphus dumicola; assembly: GCF_044657685.1. Lineage (NCBI taxonomy): Eukaryota > Metazoa > Arthropoda > Arachnida > Araneae > Eresidae > Stegodyphus > Stegodyphus dumicola. Next base: position 180,174,606 of record NC_140773.1, read on the forward strand.
TAAGCAAAATGAAAATGCATCATGTGTTGGTACCAGGCCAAGTTTCCCGAAAAAGCTGTTAAAATGCAATAAGCCTTGTACTTTTAAATCGGAAAACTATAAGGCCAAGCATGTGTGGCAACGAACACCACAGGCCAAAATAATTGTCACCTCCTTTTATATGAAAAATCTAAGAACACACGTTTGGTTGACACAGGAGCTGATTGTCTGTCATGGCTCTAATGGCCCTATCACTTCTATGGACGCGCGTGCTTACCCAGGACAATTCCGAAAAACCAGATTCTAGTAGTACGGCTTTAAGCGGCAGGCTTCCGAGAAATGTTTCGTCTAGCTAAAAGGAACATGTCCCGACTACGAGCAACATTTTAAAACTTGTCTGAAAATGTTCCGGCTGGAGACATGTTCCTCCAACGTTCAACCAATCAGACGAAAGTTCTGCTTCTGAAGGATCATGGGTAACTTTCAATATGGCAATGGCTTTCACTGTGAAGTCCTGGATGGTGGAAATAGAGGCCGATTTAATTATTGCTATTTTGTTGTAATACAGCTGCCTGAGTCATTTTTTAAATGTGTATATATTCTTTAAATATATAATCATGGAAATTTCAGAGCTGACAGTATTTTACGATGTTCTTGCAGTACGGATTTATTTACAAATTGTTCGTCGCCAAAAAATCTTTTAAATTGTTAATTGCATAATCAGTGACACATTTTAAACAGCATAAAAGATAAAAAAAGAAAAGCGTAGCTTATGTAATAATGAGAATACTCATTAAATTTGTCTATTATTTTTATGTTATTAATGAAATACTTTTTGGATTATAAATACATTAGAAACTATACTTTTATTGTAAATGCTACATATTGAAACATTGGAAATTTATGGATTTATTATAATGCATGATGAAAAACATTTCTATATACATTCATTAATATAAATCTTATTCATTACATTAATACTAATAAATATACATTAACAACTTCTAAACCATCACATCTCTCTATCTGTATGTAAATATATGACTTATTAGATGTGTATATATATGTATGTATGAATACAAAAATGAACATTGCCAAGAAGTTTATTTGAAGTTATTTTTAATTCAGATAACGATTATGTAATTGGCAGCAACTATAGTTATCAGTTCTTTGCAAATTATTATGGGTATGTAATAATCAGTTGAAAAATAATTGATGAGTATTTGAGTACTAAAGAGTGTACACATTTTGTTATTGGGTTAATTCATAATTATATCACGTGTATGATCTACATAATAAAAACACGACTAATAAATAATAAGAAATGTAACAGCTGTGCATTTATAACATTTGATTACTTAAAACAGTGGACAACTGATTATCACCTTCATGTCTGTTTACATAATGAATTGCACTTTCCAATTAAGTGCACGGGCCTACTAGTGGCCGAAGTGTCGTTGAACACTGGTAGCTCTGTCTCAGGTTAGAATGCCGCGAACGGGCTGGCTACATGACGTTTCCTTGGTTTGCCCCATTTGTAACTGGTATACGAGCCAGTTTTAAAAAATCTTCCACAAAGGGATCCCTCCTGTTAGGCAGATATCCCTCGACACTTTGCCGTAATCACATAAAACAAACTCATGATGTGCACCACCTAATTTCTAGAGTTGGTATAATTAATGTGTTTTAGGTGTATTACCAAGTGTTCTATGGGACAGTAAACAACTCGCACATGTTTTGATTGCTCATGTAGTCATATGCTTTATTTGATCTTCATTTTGCTAAATAGTATCTGCTGGCTGTAAGGATGTAAATATCAGCCATATAGACTTTTGTCATAAAAGGTCTTTTTTTTTGTCTGTTTGTTTGTTTGAATGGACAGAACAGTAATTATGAGCCATAAAGTTAGTCAAGGTCAGAAGGTAGTCACCAGGTCACAAATTTTCCAGTGAGCCATCAAATTTTCATTGCAATGCAGACAACAGAAAATACACATAAATAATGTCTGATAAATACACTTATCCAGCACACGTTTTAAACTATTTTTAGTGTATACAGAATTTGGCTATTACTGATGTAATTGATTACTATAACCAGAAGTGTGTTTATCTGTTACTTGAAGTGCCAGAGTGGAGATCAAAGTGATTAACTTGATAGCAATCACCTTTCTATTATCTTCCATAACTAACAATAAAATTTAAAATGAAAAGCGTGTGAGCGATACAAAACAACACGAAGAAGCGAATGTCACTTGAAAGGAAACGTCACTTTCGCCAATTTGAGCGATAACTAATTCTTGTTTGGCTTTCAGCCTGTTTACCAAGTGAAGATGGTAACCCTATTTCGCCAAAGGGCGTTTCTCAGAACTTTTGCTGCAAACGTTTTGTTCCGGCAACAAATATCGTACGTTATAAGGGTTTTACTCCACAAGACCATTGTAAATCAACATCTTTGCTCAATTTAATTGCAGCAAATGGTACAAAAATTGATACACATGGAAAACATCTAGTAAATTTAGACATAGGTCTAGCTGAATTTTTCCACAAACTTTTACTATTGCTAATATCTAGTGGCAAATTTTGGGCACAATCCTTTTTAAGTAATTATAGCATTGTTGTAAATTTGAAATCCTCAAAACGGACAGCATGACTAACATTGCATTGGATGGCAAGATATCCAGAGATACTGTATCAAAAATTACAGTTTTACAACTATTACATGTATTTAATGATTAAAAATACGATTCTCTCTTTGAAGACATTTTAAAACAATCTCTGGATAAGAATACTGATGGTGTTACACATATAATCAAAAGTAAATGTTCTCCAGTAGTGGCTAAGGTTAGATGCTTAGCACCTGACAAACTCGCTGCTGCAAAATGAGAATTCACTTATTTAGTGCAGGAAGGCATTTGTAGTCCTTCTAAAAGCTGGAGTAGTCCTCTGCACATGGTAAAAAAAACTGGATGGGTCTTGATGACCTTGTAGCAACTACCATAAATTAAATTCAATCACTATTCCAGATAATTATCCAACTAGGCACTTACATGGTTTTACATCCAATTTAAACAATAAAACTGATTTTTTTTTTCAATATTAGATCTCAAAAAACATATTACCAGGTGCGAATGAATAAAGGGGAAATACCTAAAATAGCATGTTTACTCCTTTCGGATTATTCGAGTGTTACATGTTACATTTGGTTGGCAAACCACACAAAGATTACTACATCAAATTTTGTCAGATTTAAATTTCTGTTTCATACACATAGAGATGATATTTTGATTGCTTTATCCTTGATGAACATTCATATCAAAGAAGCTTTTAAGAGATTAAAAAGTCATAATTTGACTGTCAACCTTTCTAAATGCACATTTGCTTCAGTATACGTAAAGTATTAACGTCACATTACTGACAAAAATAGAATCATTTCTTTACCAGAAAAAAATTAAAGGATTAGCCTATATTTTAGGGTGCTCCTTGGATTATCACCAAGTTGTTTCATTTACATCAAAATGAGTAGTTGAAAGCTATGGAAACCCTATTATGATGTGACTGCAGTGAATTTGACCGATGGGAAAACATTTGTGAGGCTTATTTCTGTGTTGAATGTCAGTTAGGAAGTACGCTGCTTATACACCGTAAAATGTCTGTATGTGATGAGATTAATCTGAAGTTTCTGTACAATTTGGAACAGAAGAGAAAAAAGGCATTAATTGACTGTTGTGTAAATGAAGGTTTACTTAGTATTTATTAAAAGTGTCCTGTTTGTACGAATGAAATACATATGGTCAAATGTAAATTGTTCAGATGGCTTTGAGCGAGTTTGTCGCAAGAAAGGTTCATGCAAAAAACGCCACCAACAGTCTGCAACTATGGAGGATATTTTTGTGAATGTATGTGGTAACAGCAGTATGCATATTCTAGTTCAGATAATTTTTGGTTGATGTTAAAGAATTTTGTGTGCCACAGACTGAAGACACAGAATTCTAAATATGGTAAGTCAACATTTCCTTTTTGAAGTGCATATCATATATGCTATAACATGTACAGTACAAAGTCTTTATTCCGGACTCGTCGGCACTTTGTCGATTCCGAATTAGGTGTTTTTCCGGATTATAGATCATCAATTTAAATCTGGTAAGATGGCATGCAGAAATTATAAAATTAAAAATATGAAACCGTAATTTATGAAATAAAGAGCAACTATGATCTAAAAGGTATCAAAATTTACAAAAAAAAAAAAAAAAAAAAAAAAAAAAAAAAAAAAAAAAAAGGTTAATATTTATTTGTTTACTTTATTAAACATTTCTTTCAATGTAAGTTGTTTAAGTTGCTTCATTTTATGGGCTAATACTTTCTCTTTAATTCTATAAACAGACATAATTTCTTGTTTAGTTACAAAGTTCTGTTGTTCAAGTCCTGTAATTGCTGTGCCGAGAAACTTGTCAATCGAAATTTTTTTGTTTTCACTAACCTCTCTGTCACTTTCTTCTCATGCCTTTATCCATTTTTTGCAGCAATTCCACTTTTTGTTTGATGGACATCGAAATATGCTTTCACTAACTATTTGATTTGTATTCGTGATATTTATAATGACGAGGAATTTGATTTTAAATCATATCAAAGACAGAGTACATCGAGATGAAATACTACATTATAAGCCAAATAAAATAAAAACATCTGCCCTGAAGATAAGGATAGTGCTGACAGATCAACTTCCAGTTCATTGCGCGCTGTGAAGTCCCCCTGCCTGCGCACAGAGCAGCGTGAAATTGATAAACAGATTTCGGAATGGTTAGAGAAACAAAGGAGCTTTTATCCATTTTTTGCAGCAATTCCACTTTTTGTTTGATGGACATCGAAACATGCTTTTCCCTTTGTAAATTCCTTTGGCAGCTCCAGCCATGGAAATTCTATTTGACATAATCGAAAGTTCCAACTTACTTTTATAAAATTGCTCCAACGGTCTGCAAAAAATAATAAGCCGGATCCAATTAGAAGATTAAGGAACAACGCAATCTGCAATATTAACTGAAATAGATAATTAGATAATTTTAGCCTAACTTATACCATCCGTTATACATTAAACGCGCATGCGTAAACATATTATGCTCATGCGTAAACGCATAATGCGTTTACGTATGTGCAGAAAGTTTGTAGCTTTGAGTTCTGGATTATAGATCATTCTGGATTAAAGACTTTGTACTGTATTTCCTTTTCTCTGTTATTTCATTGTATGATTTAAAATACAGTTTATTGAGCTTCGATTGGCTACAAATTTTGTTCAGTATTGGTGATGAGTAACTTTGATTTAACATTATATGACATAATTATTCTCCTGAATTTTTTAAGTGAAAATAGATCGATGTGTACATGGACAAAGTCAAGAGAGTACACAGTGCCAAGTTTGTGCAATTCTCTGATTTTTTTTTAAGTGAAAATCGATCAATGTGTACATGGACACCGAGTTTGGGCAATTCTTTGACTTGTTATTTTGCTTTTGTGTAGCGGCCATCTTGAAATTGTGCCTTGCTGGCTAATCACCAAAAATCGCAAGGGGGCACCCTTAAATATATTTTTACCAATTAAAGTTATCCAAGATTTTTCCCAAACCAAAAACTGTTAATGAACTGAGATGTTTCTTGGGACTTCTTAATTTCTATAGAAGATGCTTAAATCATGCTGTTGAAGTTCAATTTCCTTTAAATGGTATGTTGGAAAGTTGTAAGAAAAATGACAAAACACCCTTAGCTTCGTCAATAGACACTGAAACAGCTTTTAAGTCATGTAAACAGCTTCTGATAGAAGATATAAATTTAGTCCATCCAGACACAAAAAAGAAAACTGCCCTTTTGTGTAATGCCTGAGAAAAAGCTATAGATGCTTTCATTTAGCAACTTAATGTACAAACGTAGAAACCACTAGTATTCTTTTTGAGAAAATTGAGTGATATTGAACAAAAATATAGCACGTATGACACAGAACTTTTGGCGACATTTGCTACTATTAAATATGAGGGCATTTCAAAAAGTAAAGATACACCGTACGCCAAAAGAAAAGAAAAGTTTTGGTGAGCAAGTTGGCAACACAGGTGTTAACCTTGAACCGTTAGCTTTCTCTTCGCTGTGTCATGCGGCATTTCACCACTGATTCTGGTTGGAGTAGGTCGTGTTTAAAATGCCTGCGCCAATTCAGAATCCCGCCAAATGCGAAGTGCACTCTGTCACATGTTTTCTTCATGCAAGAGGTCAGTGACCAGTGGATATTCACAAAGAAATTGTCTCTGTTTATGGGAACATTATGAATCAACAAAAATGTAATGAAATGGTGTCGTCATTTCTCTGAAGGTAGGACCGATGTTCATGACGAACAAAGAACAGGTCAGCTATCTGTGATCTCTGATGCCCTTCTTCAGAGAACAGAGGAAGCAATTCGTGGGAACAGACGTCTCAAATTGAAAGAATTGCATCAGATCATACCGGAAGTGTCAATAACAACTCTTTATGAAATTGTGACTGTCAAGTTAAGGTATGAAATTGTGACTGTCAAGTTAAGGTACAGGAAATTGTATGCACGCTGGGTTCCAACAGGCGGCAACCTTCTACGACTGTGGGATAAAAAAGCTTGTGCACCGATTTAACAAATGTTTGGATAGTGGGGGTGATTATGTCGAAAAGTAATAAATAATCCAGTTAATAAGATGTAACTGACGTTTTCTAAATAAATGTTTTATTTTTAAGGAATGCGAGCCATTGTATCTTTACTTTTCGAAATGCCCTCGTACTTTAGATATCTGCTTGAAGGTATGAATTTTACAGTGTTTACAGGTCATAAGCTAAAAGCATTTTTCCAATCCCCTCTGACAAATTACTCAACTGAATTTTATAGGTCAGTTCACTACTGATATTCAACATGTGAGTGGTACAGAAAGTGGACCAGCCAATGCTCTTTCTCACATCAAAATAGTTACTAATGTCATTCCAATTAACTATGAATCTATGTAACAAGTGCAGCAAAGTGAAACCGTACTCCAATCTTTTTTAGACAACAACAACAACAACAAAAAAAAAAAAAAAAAAAAAAAAAAAAAAAAAAAAAAAAAATCAAATCTAAAATCAAAGAAGTTAACACTGGCTGCGAGTTTCGTAGAACTATATTGTGACATTTTGAATTGTAAAATCCGTTCTTTTGTTCCAGACAGTCATGGAAAAATCATCTTTTCAGCTCTGCATAACCTTCCCATCTGCACCTCATATTTTACCTGATGCTGACAAGGCCTCATCACAGCAATCAGCCTATCCAGTAAATGAAGAATTTGTTCCTGCAAAAGTAAACTACCAAACTCCTTTTGGACACCATGTTCACTTTTCAAAACGATTTGTGCAATACTAATATTTTTTTTCTTTTACAAAATTTTAATGCAATATTTTTCAGGAATAGCGATAGTGTGGGGTTTTACCTTTCCCCCCATATTTGTCCAACACTGACATCATGTCTCGATTTCTCCTTCTAGTGCATGTGTGATAAGAATCTTATATCTGCAGGACTACAAAAAGGAATTCTTTTGTTTTGAAAGTTTGCTCTGGTCATCGGTGTGATTAATGTCATTCTAAAATTATGTATATATTCTGCCTTATTAAAATAAGTTATTCCTTACAAATTGGTGTTTAATAATCATCTAATCCCCCCCCAAATTTTTAAATTGGTAAATTCTTGCAGCATAGAAAATATTTCTTGGGAAAATTGCATGGCAGTGTGCAGTAATGGAGCTAACACAGAGGTTGGTTAGGAGCTAACATGGGTTCATTGTATGATTCATACAGAAGACTTGTATTGAAAAACTGCTACTGAATTTTAAATTTGTTGTATATATTTGAGTTAAAATAATAAATTTTATAAAGGTGCATCCCACTGAACTCAAGGAATTTCTCGTAAATAAGCAGAAAAATGGTCAGTGAGCATCAGAAGCTTCTTTCACGTACAGAGGTGGGTTAGTTTGTGAGCTTGTGTGTGAAATAATCTGAACTTACAGGTGAAGTGTTTATTTTTTTTAAATGATAATAACAATAACAACAACAAAAAATTACATTTTTTAGTCAATGAAGAATGGCTATATAGGCTTACTTACTTAAATGATATTTTTCTCAAACTGAACAAATTTAAGTTTTCAAGAAGAACAATAAAATATAGTTATAGCTAATGATAAAACGAAAGCCTTTACAAAGAAAACTGGTACTCATACTGCAAGGAGATTGATTTTGCAGCATTTCCCCTTTTAGGAAGTTTTGTTATAGAAAATAAAAGTTATTTAACGAGTTTCTAAAGACATAACAGCTCACATGACAGAGCTTAAATATAACTTTAACACTTATTTTCCAGAAGATTTTTCAGACTCTGCATGGATCTGAAATACCTTTCAATATGCATTATCTAAAAATTTACCATTTCATTAAAGGAAGAAGCTAACTGCGTCATCAACTGATGCAGAGTTAAAATTTGTTTTCAAAGAACTTGAGCAATTTTTAGTCTTAAAGTTTGAAATGAATATTTAAAATTGTTTGATGCAGCTCTAAAGGTATTATTATCATTGCCTCGTCTTATTTGTGTGAGATGGGATTTTCCAAACTGCCAAAAAGTTTAAATAGCACTGCTGTAGAACAGTCACACTCTGTTACATACTGGAACAAAATCAAAAACCTTTGCATAAAAGTGTCCTTAAAATCAGAGAAGCTACTGAAATCACCACATGGTTATGTTAAAATAGAGAACTATTTTTCAATCTCCTGTATATCTGAATGAACATTCTAAAAAGTACAGCAACACTACACAAATGCAAAGAGAGTAAAGCAATAAAATGAAAAAATGCGAAAGAGTCATTTGAATTCTATTTGATGAAGCAGATCAGTCACCAGAAATTCCCCCCCCCACTTCAATGCTGTTTTTAAGTAGGTTAGCTTGTGTTCCAACATTATTTTACTTATTAATGTAATTTTACATGTGCCCTTTAATCACCAACATTTATAATTTTTTACTTTGGTTTTGATTAATTTATTATTTCAATGTAATTCCAGGATAAATCATGTATCACAGAAAATAAATGCAATGGTCAAATGGAACAGCTGCAAAATAGATTCCTAGTTCTCTGACTTAAGTTATTAGATTTAACTATGCAAAATATATTACAACTATAAAAACAGAAATCTTACGCCTTATGTCCTTTGAAGACACGCAACAATCTGCCGGACTTCACTTCAAACAGACGTACAAAATTATCATCACTACCTGCCAGCAAAAGCTTTCCATCCTTTCGAAAAACACCACCATATGCAGTTTTTTTAAACCGTGATAAAGTTGATTGTAAAGAGTTGCTTGTGGTACTGTATATTTGAACCTAAAAAATTTAAATAATTTTATAATGCAAGTGTAATTTAAATATATATTTTTATAGAAACAATTACAATTCATAACATTGAACATAATTTACAGTTTTGAAAGTATGTAACATTCAGCATCAACTTGGCAAAATACACTGGAAAATAGTGAAAAACATATCATATTAGAGTACAAAAATACACAACTACAATCCAGTAAATCAGTCTATCTGTTAAAAAGTACATAATAATCCCTAAATGCTACAGTTAGAAGAGTCTGGTAAATGACAGTTTTGGTTCGATTCCTGTATATATTTGGATATTTGAGTCATTTTTCACTACCCACATGGGTGCAATATCAATCAACATTCTATGACACATTTGGGCAGCGTCACAGAGATGCCTTGTTAAAAATGAATAATGGGTTCAGATTACCTTCTAATGAATGCTTCAGGTCATTAAACCCCCTGTCCCCCCAAAAAAGCCAGTTCTTAAAATTGATATAATAATTTTCCAAATTAAATGAATAAAACCTTTTTGTAAGTTGAAAGTTACTTAAGTCAACACGGCAAATTTCTTAAACATAATTCATAAGAAACAGCAATATTTATTATTATTATATGCATATAAATAAATATATATGTTATTTACACAGTATTACTTTATAAATGAATGATCATTGTGCAATATTTACTTGGATATAAGTTATAAAAATAATAAAAAATTTCTTGCCAAGGTTTTTTTTAGTTTGAACAATGAAGCCAAGATGGCAAACCTGTACAAGCAATTCTGTATAGCATCAAATATTTAGACTAGACTAATGAGAGTGATGGAAGTTCTTGATTACTTTTTATGTGTTTTCAATAAGTTTTTCAACTACATCTTACTTCATTGGATTTTCAGTTTAAAGGTAAACTTTTTGATTTAAGAAATTTCTCACTATAGTATTTTGCTTTTTTCTCTGTCGTTTTCAATACTCGGAACACAAACGAATGGAATTCTTTCGTAAGATTTTTCTAAATTTGATTAGGTTTTACATTAAATAGTTACATTTACATAAAATTTTTTAAAAAAGTTTTGCAATGATATGAAAATGGCAAAAATGTACGTATCTTTCTGTATTGCATCTCAAATTTAGACTATACAGCTATTTTGGCAGATACAGAATGTGGAAGCTGCAGGAATGCTGGATTTGTACAATTCTCTGATTTTTTTTAAGTAAAAAAAAGATCATTATGTATGTTGGGAGAACAACAGACATAAAAAGATTTCTCAAAGAAAAAAAAAAGGGGGGGGAGTTACGTGTTTTATTACCAATGTTTCTTGCTTAAAAAAATTTATTGAATGCTCTTGTATGGAATTCTTAGTACTCTGCCATTTTGAAAATGCCTTTTGCATATTAGCTTGGCAAAAAGTTAGTCAGCAATGAGTTCATGACATTTCCTGGAGCTGCAGAATTTTCTTCTAAACTAATTGCAGACCTTTAGTATTAGATTCATTCCCATGCATTCAGTTTGGCATTTCTAGTCTATTTTAAGAGTAAATAAACAATGAACACAGTAAAAAAATATTTCAGGATGCCCATTCATGAAAATTGGCGACTGTCCAGCAAAGCACAATTTCAGCTAAACAAACCAAAATAACAAGTCAATAAACTCATCCATGTACACATCCATCTATTTTCGCTTAACCCTTTGACGTGCACGATATTATTTTTATAATTTTTTTACTAAAATCTCTAGAAATTTAATATTATGATCCTAGAGACAAATAATATATGAATTAAAAAAAAAATCTACTCTTGCCCATTGTTCTGTGGGTGGTGGTCGCACTGTGAAACCACCGCACGCCTAGGAATTTGAAACTTACCTAGATAATAGGAATAAAAAACTTACCTTTCTCTGTGCGCATTTCCAATATAAATTATGGAATTTACGAATTTGAAAAAAATTTATGTATGAATTGATAATATATAATTTTGTTACATTATTTTACAAAATAAATCGTCAGAAAAAATTAAAAAAAAACATTTATGTAATTTTTCTATAACAGTGAAAATATAAGAACCTACATAAAAAGGACGTTTGGCTAAATGGATTAAAAAACTCAGTAAAATAAGGATAAAAAAAAAAAAAAAAAAGACTCAGTGTTTTTTTTTTTTTTTTTTTTTTTTTTTTAATTTCAAAGAGCAAATATTTTTTGTGACACTGTTCAAACCATGTTTTGTCTTTTTGGTGCATGCATAGACCCACACTGTATGTTTCTCACATGTATCTTCTATGAGGTTTCTTCCTTGTGCTACAACGTACACTGCCTAGATCTAAATTTCACTGGTATATGTCCAGCGTTATTTAGTTTCTTTTCATCTGGCACATGAAATTTGTGATTTTTTTATGTTAATCGGGGGCGGCTTGGTCTTTGTGGCTTTGGTACAGATCATTTGTTTCGCATTCATACTTATTTTATTCGTATTTCGTCCCAGAATATTCAGAAAATATTTTTTATTCAAATAAAACTTTACGCAATTTCTATTTTTAATTATAGCAAAGTATATTTACATTAAATTTAAACCACAGGAAATAATTTACAAAATCACAATAATAGCTTGGGGAGCAAGTGTGTTGACGTTAGAGAAAAGTCTCTGGAAAAGAAAGACCTTTTTACTGGGCAGGTGCATGTATTGTTTAGTGATAAAATAACTCTGTGGTTTCAAAACCCCTTATCTATATCCAGGTAAAAATAAACATTCCTATTTGAGAAGCAAGCAAATGCGATTGTGAACAGCAGTGGTTTCAAGGCGCGACCAATGAGCTTCTAGAGCATTGTGACACAATACTCTAGTAGTGCGATGGTCGTGCCCTGAAACCACAAAGCAAATGCCATACATATAGAGGTTTTTTTTTTATATATGCAGTTTAATTAAAGCTATTTGTTATTGTTTATGATAGAAATCATGATGTGCGATGAATAACTTTTGAAATTTAAAGTTTTTTACATTAATAAAAGGAAGTTATTTTGTCTCATTGAAAACGAATTTTAAAAGGCATCCGATTTGAAGTACAGTCAAAAGTCGTTAATCCGGACTCGTCGGGACTTCGGCGATTCCGGATTATCGATTTTTCCGGATTATAGATCATCTGTTTAAATCTGGTAAGATGGCATGCAGAAATTATAAAATTAAAAATATGAAACCGTAATTTATGAAATAAAGAACAATTATGATCTAAAGGCTATCAAAATTTACAAAAAAAAAAAAAAAAAAAAAAAAAAAAAGGCTTAATATTTATTTGTTTACTTTATTAAACATTTCTTTCAATGTAAGTTGTTTAAGTTGCTTTGTTTTTTATGTGATAATACATTCTCTTTAATTTTTTAAACAGACATAATTTCTTGTTCAGTTACAAAGTTCCACTATTCAAGTCCTATAATTGCAGTGTCAAGAATACCGACTAATTTGTCAATTGAAATTTTTTCATTTTCAATAACCTCTGTCACTTTCTTCGCTATAGGAAGCGAATTATAATGACGAGGAATTTGATTTAAATCATATCAAAGATGGAGTACATCGAGATGAAATACTACATTTAATAAGGAATTATAAGCCAAATAAAATAAAAACATCTGCCCTGAAGATAAGGATAGTGCTGACAGATCAACTTCCAATTCATTGCGCTGCGCCCTGGCGTTAAAGATAAACAAAGTTTAGATAAACAAACGTTAAAGTTTAGATAAACAAAGGATACGCCTTTACCCATTTTTTTGTAGCAATTCCACTTTTTGTTTAATGAACTTCGAAACATACTTTCACTTTGTAGATCATTTACATATTAATAAATATATATCAGAAATTCTATTTGACATAATCGAAAGTTTAAGCTTACTTTTATAAAATTGCTCTAACAGTCTGCAAAAAATAATAAGCCGGATCCAATTCGAAGATTAAGGAACAACGCAATCCGCAACATTAACTGAAATAGATAATTAAATAACTTTAGCTTAGCTTATACCCTCCGTTATACATTAAACACGCACTCGTAAACGTATTTTGCACATGCGCACAAGCATGTTCTCAGCCGTAAAGACCTTACGTGCATGCTTCAACGCGACACATGCGCAGAAAGTTCGAAGCTTTGAGGTCCGGATTATAGATCATTCCGGATTATGGGTGTCCGAATTAACAACTTTTGAGTGTACTAATACCTAAAACATGCATGATTCTGCAGTCATTTTGTGTTATTTAGAGGTAAAAGATCAGTTGTCAATTGATTTTCACTCAAAAATTTTGGAACGAAGAGGAGAAAAAAATTCGAAAATTGATGTTTCAGGGTGCGACTACCGCATGCCAAAGGGTTAAAAAAAACAGAGAATTGCACAAACTTGGCATTGCGCACTCCCTTGTACACATCAATTTATTTTCACTTTAAAAAAAAAAAAAATCAGGAGAATGATACCATAATGTTAAAACAAAGTTACTCATCACCAAAATTGAGCAACATTTGTAGCCAATCGAAGCTCAATAAACTGCATTTTAAATCACACAATTAAATAAGATAAAAAAGGAAATACAGTACAAAGTCCAAAATGATCTAAAATCCACACCTCAAAACCACGAACAACGCTTTTCTCCTAGGCTTTACACATGCGCATCTATCTGATTCCCCCTTCCACGCATAATAAAACATCTGGAGAGTCCCGATTCTTAATTTCACTTCGACACTAAATAAAATACCGGCTGATCTTTAGAATATGGTAACTGGTAGTTTGGTGACATTTTGGAGGCGATAAAGGTTACTACCTGGGACTTTGGTAATAATGTGAGCAGTACTCAGTTCCGATTACGCATTATTTTGTGTGAGGGTAATGAGAGATCATGGGATATGTCATGTGATATTAATGGACGAATTACGGTTCTTTAATCGGAAAAGGGGGGAAATCGAGAAAAAATCTGGAAATTTTGTATTTGGCTTTATTCTGTGTTGTGTGAAACAGTGTTCGTTAATTTTTGGATCCCATGGCCCTAACTAAAGTGAATTCGAAATGGGTATTTGGTGGGATTGAAAGGGGTAGTAATAAGTGTTTCTTTAAGGTTGTGCGAGATAGAAGTAAAGATATTTTATTAAGTTATTTATTTTACCTGGTACCTTGGTGTGAACTATAAGTATGATTTTAAAGATCCTGAAACAGAAATAAGAAAAGTTTATCGAACACGTAATCAAGATTCTGAAGAAGAATAGGTAAGTTAGTATTTTTAATTATTTGAGGATATTATTTTTATGCATTGTTCTAAATGTAAGGTGGAAGTAAAGTAATTTGCGTAAACGTGCATGGAAATAATTTAAATATTTGACACTAAGTATTTGTAACCATTTGTAATGAAGTAAAGGTATGAATTAGTTAGTGACGTTTGTAATATAATAGATAATGTAGAGGTAAAAGTTTTTGGATATTTTATTTATTTTATACGGGGAAATGTTCATATTTGGAAAGGGTATATACTTTTTCGCGATTAGGTAATTTCATATATGTTCTTTTTACCGGGTTTGAAGATTCAGAAAATTGTTATGCATTTTCGTGAAATTTTTCTAATTTATGAGAAAAAAGCAGTGTACATGGATATAGTGAAGAGTGTGCGCAATACCATTTTTGTGCAATTCTGGGATGTTTTTTTAAGTAAAAATAAGTCGACGTGTACATGGTTTAGTGATATTTTAATTAAATGATAGTTATTTTGTGAATTTTATGTTTGTAGGAATTTGGTATACGTTTAAGTTGAAGTAAATGTGCATGGAAATAATTTAAATATTTGACACTAAGTATTTGTAATGCTTGCGGTATGAATTCGTTGGTGACATGTATAATATAATAGATGATTTAGAGGTAAAAGTTTTTGGATATTTTATTTATTTTATATGTGGAAATGTTCATATTTGAAAAGGGTATAAACTTTTTCGCCATCAGGTAATTTCATATATGTTCTTTTTACCGGGTTTAAAGATTCAGAAAATTGTCATGTATTTTCGTGAAATTTTTCTAATTTATGAGAAAAAAGCAGTGCACATGGATATAGTGAAGAGCGTGCGCAATGCCATTTTTGTGTAATTCTGGGATGTTTTTTTAAGTAAAAATAAGTCGGCGTGTACATGGTTTATGTGTGTGTGTTATTTTGAAAAACGCGTAAGGAGTATGGTATTGTGCACTTTTTCCCAATTTTGCAGTGAATACTTGTCATGATTAAGCAGTTTTGTTAGATAAAATTTCTAGCATAAGTGTAATTCGGCTAGTAGATTGTTGGAAGAAGTGTTCAGTAGATAAAAAGAAAAGAAACATGTCTTTACTTCGTGAAGACAAAATGGCGGCGGGAAAAAAAAAATAGAGGGTTGCTGTAGGAGAGTTGGTCGCCAAATTTTCGTCAAAAAAACGCCAAGTTACCATAATGTAAATATCAACCAAAATACCTTGTTATTCAAGAAACAAGAATCTTAGCATAAATTTGTACAAACAGTAATTTGGCTCCGTTGCTGCGTATCTGCTTTTTGGCACACATCTTAAACCCAAACATTCCACATAGACATATTATTGATCTGACACCAACCTGGTGAATCATTATTTATTATACTTTCCTTTCATCACAGCATGTTTATGAAAACATGACAACTTGAGTAATGACTCATGTAGGAATGTCTAAACAATATTTTTTATGTTAGTAATTGAATAATAAAGGAGTATGGTAATCTTTTATGTTGACTTTACGCTTGGCAATGATTCCAGATTTAAGTTAAATGCGCTAAAAATGATGACGAGGAAAAATTTACCCAAAACTTCTTTCCATATGCTAAAAATAGATTTTGTTGACGATACTCATAGACCCAAAGTTTACATTTAGGGCTATTTGAATTAAAAATAACTGATTTGTTATTCACATAAACCCAGAACCAGCGCCAGGGCTTGTATGGCTGCACGGAGTCGCAGAACTTAGGACCCACAGCGACTGCATCAGGCGATAAGATATCTAGCGCTGGTACATAATAAGGCTTAAGTATATGTGGGAATTTATTTATTCAGAGCTCTGATAAGCCTTAATGGTGCCCCATTTAACAACAATAGACATAAGTACAATAAATAATTAAATAGAAATAGACATGAAATAGATATAAGTATAATAAATAACTAAACTAATACAATTCAGGCTTAATTGTCTCAGTGTGCGATAGAAACATGATAAAATTTAATGGAATAAATTATCGTTAGTTGCCAAGCTCATGATGCATAGCCAAATATGTATAGTGAAGGATAGCTACATTTGATGATGATAGCTGCTAATTTTAAAGGTTTTCGGATATCGCAAAACAAAGGTGAAATTTTCTAATTCACGATTTTGTAAAGAAATGTGGAGAAGCGGTAATAAATGAAGATGATATAAAAGAAATTTTTCATTGTGATGACAATGCTTCTCAATCATCAATCAATTACTGAATGGCGGAATCTGTAGTATGGTTCTAGCTCGAAAAAATACCGCTACCGATAGTGAAGAAAGCGACAGAGAAGTTACTGAAAATGAAAAAATTTTGATTGACAAGTTAGTCTGAATTCTCAAAACAGCAGGTACAGGACTTGCAACTGAACAAGAAATTATGTCTGTCTAAAGAATTAAAGAGAAAGGTATTAGCACAAAAAAAAAAAAAAAAAAAAAAAAAAAAAAAAAAAATTGAAGCAACTTAAACAACTTACATTGAAAGAAATGTTTAATACGGTAAACAAATAAATACAGCACAAAGTCCGTAATCCAGACGTTCATTAGCCGGAATGATCTATAATCTGGCCCTGAAAGCCACAAACTTATGCATGCGCGTTTGATGCGCATGTCCGCTACTTATGCGCGTAAAGCCAGTAAAGCAGTTACCCATGTGCGCTTTCGACAGTGAAGAAAGTAACAGAGAACGTTATTGAAAACGAAAAAACTTCGACTGACAAGTTAGTCGGTATTCTCGACACAGCAATTAGAGGACTTGAACAGTGGAACTTCGTAACTGAACAAGAAATTATGTCTGTTTATAGAATTAAAGAGTAAGTATTAGCATAAAAAACGAAGCAACTTAAACAATTTACATTGAAAGAAATGTTTAATAAAGTAAACAAATAAATATTAAGCTTTTTTTTTTTTGTTTTTTTTTGTATATTTTGATACCCTTTTATAATTTCTGCATGCCATCTTACCATATTTAAACTGATGATCTATAATCCAGAGAAACCCCTAATTTGGAATCGCCGAAGTCCCGACGAGTCCGGATAACGGACTTTGTACAGTATTAAGCTTTTTTTTTTTTTTTTTTTTGGTAAATTTTGATACCCTCTAGATCATAAATACTTCATTATCTCAAAAATGACGATTTCATATTTTTAATTTTGTAATTTCTACATGCCATTTTACTAGATTTAAACTGATGATCTACTATCCGAAAAAATCCCAAATCCTGAATCGCTGAAGTCCCGACGAGTCTGGATTTCATACTTTCTACTATACATGTACAAATACATATACACACTACAAAAAGGAGTATGTTTTGTAGTCTATATACACACTACAAAAAGGAAATATCGACTTACCATATTTAGAAATTTCTATTTTCGGTATATGGAACACAAAATTCCATAACAGCATCTAAAAACTTTCTAAAATTATCTGAACTAGAATATGCATACTGCCGTCACCACATAAATTCAGAAAAATAAGAGTAAAAAATATCCTCCATAGTGGCAGACTGTCGGTGGCATTTCTTGCATGAATCTTTCTTGCGACAAAGCCATCTGAATGATCTTTACATTCGACCATACACATTTCGTTCATACAAACAGGACACTTATAATGATTACCAGCGTCGGTAGGGAATACGACTAACTCTGACTCTTGGAATTTTAAGACTCCGACTCCCTCATATATATGTAAGCATATAAACATGGGTTACAGCTTATTTTTTTAATATAAAAATATAAAATATAATATAAAAAATTAATATATGCTACAGAAACAATTGATGCACAGCAAATTTTTTATACAAGTATTAATTAGCATTTATTATGAAATGGAAAAAATGGCATTAGTAATTTCTAAGAAACAGTACAAGTTTGGCAAGATCTTCTTAAATTAAGATACAATAACACACTGAACAAATATTAATTCAGAAGTCAAACAACAAAAATCCGCGTTATATTTTCAAATTTTCACAGGACTAGTTTCGATGGTTTAACCTAACCTCAGCTGCAAAAATGCAAATGAACGAGATAAGGTATAATGATTAGATAAGATAAAAAAGCCTGGACAGGATACAAGACACTGGCACCATCTGTTGATGAAACCAGAACTAAAATATAATTTCTTTAAAGGCTGAAGGCAAAGATGGATTGGAATTAGGGTCGTTAATTAGACCAGAAAGACTTTTTTGAATGTGAAATGCCTCTAGAAAATCCAGTTCAGCAATGGAAGAAGTTTTTTGAATAATTTTGGCAGCAGAAAAATTGAAAGTGTGATTTTCGGACCAACAATGTTGGGCAACAGAAGACTTCTGTTTCCTTTTTTCTAACATATGCCTCATGTTCTTTAACAGGAAATTTTACGTCTCTCTTAGTTTGGCCAATGTAAATTAAGCCTTTTGGTGTATTGTGATGAGAATTTTTTAACTGCTTGATTAATAATGTTGGGTGAAAAGCTCCAGTCAATGGCTATTGCTTTTAAATAATTTAGTTCTTCATCAAGGGATAGTTTGGAGGAGCAAACTTGAAGAGCACGGAAAACATAGGAATAAAATGAAGCTAACTTTTGTTTGTCTAATCATTATACCTTATCTCGTTCATTTTCGTTTTTGAAGCTGAGGATGATGGTTCCGTTAAACCATTGAAACTAGTACTGAGAAAATTTGAAAATGTAACGCTGATTTGTGTTGTTTGACTTCTGAATTAAGATTTTCTTTGTTAGAGGACTACAGATCCAATTTGATAAACTTCGGAACTGAGAAGAGTCATTCCACACTTGACTTGACGAAGAATTGTTACTGTTAGGGTTATTTCCTTTAACTTTTCAGGATAGATTTTTATAAGTTCTAAAAGAGGTGTCTTGCAAGAGCAACCATATTTCTCTATTTCTTCAAAGGCGATGTATAAATCTTGTTTATATTTTTTCATTTTTAGATCTAAAGGCTCTTAGTTCTTTATTTTCATTTGCTTTGCCTTAGCCTTTTCAATATTATCCAAATATTTCTAAAAATCTAATTCATCAGTGGAAGAGGATGATAAAGACTCAGTTGCAATGTCTGCAGTTTGACTGTCCTGATTTGAATACTGCAGTTGTTCTGAAAATAATTTTATTCTTAATCAAAGTTCACACATGGCTTTCTTTGCCTTTTTTAATTTGTTCGTCATCCAACAAAATTCTGCATTTTGAATCTACATATATTGAACCCAGCAAGATTTTACTGTCTAGCAAACTAGTTTCTCTTTTTTTCATTGAAGAAATGATTCCTTCTGCAATAAACCCTCCATTTCAGAAAGAACAAACATCACATTCTTCCATTCTCGCCTCCTGTTAATTCTTCGAAAGATCATCCCACAGTCTTTCTGTTGTGAAACATTAGGGTTTTCTTTGTCTTCTAACATTCTTGCCTTCTTCAGATTGTAGCTTTCTTGTGGTTATATACGGTGCTGAAAGAAGATCCTGCAAGATCGTTCCACAGTCTTTCTGTTAGTGAAACAGAGTTATTTACATCTTCTGAAAAAGTTCTTAATTCTAACAACCACCATATCATCAAATATGTACTTCTCCATCGCGTTGCTCGATCAATAATAGCTCCTTTTCCTACTCGCTTCCCAAGAATTGCATCAATTTTGAGAATTCTTGCTGCTATTGCTCCTCACCTAAAATTACCAATGAGATTTGTAACTAAATGAATCAGTTGAATCAATAATGGAAAATATCACATCCATCCTGCTCCTTTATATTTATTTATTAATATGTCAATAAAATAGAAAATAACTATTTACTAATGTATATAGTTCATAAATAAAATATTAACTCAGTCTGTCATTACATTTTTTTACAATTCACTTAAATTTCATTTTTTCAATTCACTTTAATTTCATTTCAAATTCAAACTGTCCAACAAAAATTGAAGTCTGAGTTGGAATCGATGTGTTTTTATCCACTCCAACTCCTTTTACCCCCAAACCTACAAGACACCGATTTCGACTCCACAGCCCTGATGACTACTAAGTAAACCTTCATTCACCAGTAACCAGTATTTTCCCTTCAGGTCAAATTCACTGCAATCATGCAACCAATCATGTCATAATAGGGTTTTCACAACATTCAACTACTCAGGTTATCATAAATGAAACAACAGTTTGGCAAGAAATAAAACAACAACCTGGCGATAATCCAAGGAGCATCCTAAAATATCATGGAGGTAGGAAGTTTGATGGAGTGGCCCTAAACTGGTTTCCCCATACTCTGCTTTGAAGCACTTTCGATCCCTTCATTGGTGACCAAAACATTAGGTAATTTACCATTAAGTTCAATGTTTAAGTTACCATTAAATATTTTGTAATTATGGGGTAAATATGCATATAAATGTATATATTTTCTTTTTCAACAATATTTCAGAGTCTTAAGTATTGGTTAAGGATTACAAAAATTAAGATCAAAGTTTATTGCATTATTAATATTAAAATTATGCATTATTTCTTTTCTATTTATAGAGCTTTTTCCTAAAATACTTTCTCAAATATGACATAATTTTTTAGCTTCTGAGGCATCTTTTAAATCGAAAAATATAAATAAATTTATAATTAATGCACTGTTTGGTCCACTTCAAATTACAGCATCTTTTATAATAATAGCGAAATACTTTAAATAGTACTTAACTTTCTCTGAATATTTCTGCAAGAGAATAAAATAAGGATTATTTTTTAAATATTATTTAAAACTTGTAACTGAGTTATTATAAAGTGTAAGGGGAATAATTCTTTTAATTATACATATCAGACTTTTTTTACACTTAATTTCAACAATATATATTCCAAAATGGCTAATCTTTAGAATATGGTAACAGGTAGTTTGGCGACATTTTGGTAAAGCGATAAAGATTAGTAGCTAGGACTTTAGCAATAATCTGAGAAGTACATTCCATCTTGTATCTTGTGTGAAATAGTGTTGCTTAATATTTGGATCCCATGTCCCTCTATAAAGTAAATTCCAAATTTTTATTGCATTTATGTGATCATCCAAAAGAGTTCCTTGAATGGTATATGAGTGTAGGATTAATTGCAGATAAGTATGAATGTCCAACATGTGGGAATGAAATGAGATTGTGTGAAAGGAAGGATATTACTGATAAGTTTGAACGGTGGTGCAAGAAATCTGGTGAAAATGGACTTTCTGAAAAATTCAATCGTTATTTTAGCTAATAAGCACTTAGAATCAATTTCGCATGTAATCTTTGTCATGATTTAGCACTTTTGTTCCACAAAAGTTCTAGCATAAGCGAAATTTGGCTAGCAGATCATTGGAAAAAATGTTGAGTAAAAAAAAAATGCCTTTACTTCCTGAAAACAAAATGGCGTCAAAAAAAAAAATGCCTTTACTTCCTGAAAACAAAATGGCGTCAAAAAAAAAAAAAAAAAAAAAAAAAACCCGCAGTTTGCTGTAGCAGGGTTGGTCGCCAAATTTTCGTCAAAAAATTGCCAAGTTACAATAATCCGAAGATTCACATCCAAAACTCTTCTTTATTACTTTTTTAAGTACGCATCTCATAAAAATTCCTTTACAATACCTTTTAACAGATTGCTTTTCAGTATGAATAATTCTTGCTTAACTAGTTTTATAACGTATTTGTCAACAAGATGTCAATTTATGTTTACAATTCAATGTTAAGGTTATTATATATTTAGATAATATTTATAATCATTATAAATTTAGATACATTTAATAATTAGATTTTTTCACAGTAACTTTCACAGTTGTTTATGAATAAATAAATTCTTCATTTCAAATACATTTATAAATAATTTAATACATATTTAAGTATTTTGTTAAATGCAGATACATGCTTTTTGCAAGCACATGCATAAATACCATTTTTCATTTCCGGCATGTGGAAATCTTTAATTGCTGTGCATTCACTATATTTTTCGGGTAAAGTAATTTACACTAATTTTTAAAAAGTACACGCAACAATAATATGTGTATGTGAAAAAATTTTATTTTATTTAAAACATTTTGGTGTTTGAAACATAAAAGTAGCGAATACTGTATCAAGGGTATCGAAAATATATACAATTTTAAAGGTACGGTGAGGTATTTTTCATTCTTTAAGCATAACATTTTTGCTAAAATCTATATTTTTGTAGTTCAACAGCTTAGAATTTTATAAAACAAATTCATAATCAAAATCACTGTTGTTAGTTATCGAAAAATAACCAAGATGTGATTATTGCGTAAATGTCCCTAAACTATACAAATTGCTATTATCTATCACACTAGGAATTTTTCTTTTATGCAAAAGTGTCCCGTTTTTCAATTTGCATGGAATTTTCGTATTTCAAAATACTATCAGAGCACTGTCAAGCAAGCTTCTGAATGTAAACAAAAGATACCCCATCTATTATCTATCACACTAGGAATTTTTCTTTTATGCAAAAGTGTCCCGTTTTTCAATTTGCATGGAATTTTCGTATTTCAAAATACTATCAGAGCGCTGTCAAGCAAGCTTCTGAATGTAAACAAAAGATACCCCATCTGGTGACCGAAGCTTCGTAGAGGTGCTTCACTTCTAATGTTGGTTTGGCCACTCCTTCCTTTCTTACCTCCATGTAAAGTATAAATTAAACAATGAATACTAAGGGGTCATAAAAAAGGTTGAAAATTTTGAGACGCCAAATGGTGGGAAACTGACATGTTTCCTGCTGATTGGCCGATAACTTGTTGTTGAGAATTAATAAATTTTCAAAATTACTTAATGCGATACATGCCTGCATTTTTGCTTAACTTTTATTATAAAAAAGCTGCTGCTTCTGCAGCCTAGTTAAGTTTAAGAAGAGTGAAATAAAAGTTAGTTATATGTAATCAAAGCAGTGTAATATATTAAATTAATCAAAGCAGTGTTTATATACATTATATACACAAAGTAAAAGCTAACAAGTAAACCATCTTATTTTTCTTTTTTTGGCTATTATTGCAGAAGCCTTTTAAAATATACGCTGTACTGTAGTTAACATTATAAGGCATACTATTGATGTAGTACAAGAGATCGCAAATGAAGTGCAAACAGATACTTAGATAAAACTCACTTTTGAAGAACATGTAACAGCAACATTGTAAGGCTCTTCTGTGCAGAAGTCAATAAAATCTATAGCACCATATTCTTTGAATGCACATGGAAACTGAAGAAGAGAAAACAGTTTCATGCAGTTTTATAAGACATAGAAGACAAATTTTCATACCACACAGAAGAAGGAACAGCAAATGCATACAAATATTAAGTAAAAGCAATACAATTTAATAAATAATATTTACTCCTAATTTTTTCCAATACAAATTATCTTCTGTAGCTTTAGCACCGACACGCGGATATTCAAATATTTCTAGAGGTTTGAATTCTGTCATTTTAAATATAGTAAACAATTACAAAATATTGTCTATCTTGTAAATTAAATTAAATTTCGCGTCCTTCGCATGCGTACATGTGAAATTTAATTCACCTCACTAGTCTCCGCATTTCAAAACACATGCAGCTTACTGTAAACATTGACGAGGGCAAATGATGTTGCCATCACGACTCTAAACTAGAAACAGAAACCATTTAAGTTGGGTGTCATAAAGAGAATTTACCTTTTGTTATTTTGACAAATTATTAGAAAAGCTGTCCTTTTGCCAAGCTCTCTTATAATTATTTAATCTTTGATAATGTGGAGATAAAGGCATTAAGCCTATGAGCCTTGTAATATTGAATCCTTCCTTGATCCTTGATGAAGTGCCATATTTCGAAAACGTAAATTGATGTTTTTTTTTTGGCTCCAATGGCGGGCTTTAACCGTTTATCCGCGATTCAATTCACCTATAGATGTCGCTTTCACACATTAGTATGGCGGATAAAACTCGGTATTTTGATTTGTGATCTGGCTTCGTACATTCAAAAATGGAGTTACTTAGCTCTTCCGAAATGTTTGATTTTGTTCAAGGAGGCGTAAATTCTCGCTGTATTACTGAAGCAGAGAGCATTTTAAAAAGCTGATCATTTGGTAATGCTCGGAATTTTACTTGAAATCCAATGTACAAGTTTTGGCTTTCTATTTAAGGATAAGTTCTATAGCGTCCTGATCGCATGAAATCGAAGGACATTTCATTGTTCAAAAAGGACAAATAAAATTTTTAAAAAAAAATTCTTGTTCATGTAAAGGAGGAACTGCTGGCTGTTGTAGGAAATTGTGTCGCTGTTTTATTGTATTGTGACATGTAGCTGATTTTAACGTTCACTGATTGTAAACAAATGATTTCATATGTGTTTTACTTGGGATTTCCAGAAAATCTGTGCAGTCAAAAGTGTCTTTTTTTCCCATAAAAATGATACTGAATCATTATATGTATACTAAAAATATATTGATCTATTATATGCATCTATTGTATTTATTATACACATGATAGCACTAATCATCAAATGCAATTTTGAGAATATCAACAAGCAAAGCACTTAAAAATGAAAAAAAGACACTTGTTATAGAGCTATTAATATTCTGTATGTATTATAGAAAATACATGCAATAAATAATACCATGACCAAACATTTCAAAAAAAAAAAAAAAAAAAAAGCAGATCAAGTATTACCTACCTCAGTACTTGAGAAAGCAATTCTGGCATATAACATGTAGTTAACTTTTGATTACATGATATTACAAGCATTTTCTTTAGATTTGTCCTACAAGTGGTTTAAGCAACTCAATACTGGTAGTTTAATCTCAGCTCAAATCCTGGTGAACAAGCTGGCTGTGCAGTTTTTATTTTTTTGCATGTGTTTTATGAATACGAACCAGTTTTCCGTATAAAGTTCTTCTTCAGGCTGATAACCAATGTGCTTAGCCATATTCAAATAGCATAATCTAACCTTACCTTTTCTTTAGATTTTGTATTCACATGTTATATCTTTATCTGTTAAGATTTGTTCATAACAGGATCACCAGGCTTCTACCAATCTGGCAGGAGCATACTCAAAACATGTCAAAACCATGTGATTTATAACAAAATCGATCATGTTGTCCTTGCAAACCTTTATAAATGTTCCAAATTTTCTTAATAACTCTTAATAATCTTATTATTTAGAAATGTGTTTATTGTTGTTTTTATATGAACAAAAGCATTTAAATATATCAATTTTAAAAATAACTGAAGTGTTCTTTTAATCAGTTTTGCTTTTCTAATGCTGTTTTTAATTAATAACTTTATATCTGAGCAAAAAATTCAAGAATAAGTCTATTAAAAAGGTCTGTGTGATAAGTCTATTAATTAATTGCATTGTATGAACTTCAACATCTTTGAATATGAAACACCGAACTAACACTTTGAATATGAAACATTCTATATGAAAACACTGAGTCCATTCCAATCTAATAGAAGAATAAATTATACTTACGAATTCACAGTACGAGCTTCTCTGTATTGTATTACACAAAGATTAGAAACAAAGTCTCCACATAGGAAATATTACACTGATATGATGGTCTTGTATTGAAACAGAATTGTAGCAACATAGATGATATGAATTACATTATGCCAAAGAATTATTTCATCCTAAATAAATTATAGCTTTTAGTTTAACCTAAGACTCACAAAACAAAATTTCAGAATTGTTGTAAAATTGGTGTCATGTTTTTCCCTATGCTATAATAACTCCACACATTATCTACATATTTTTCTTGTCAGTCAAGAAGATTGATGGAAATATTGTCCTTTCAAAAATTATTGTAACAGATATTTCTTTTTAAGTTACATGATCAACATAAACTATAGAGATAGAGCATATAAAAAAAAAACTTGAAATATTATATGTGGAAATTTGGGAGGAACAGATGCTATTTATTTGGTTAGATAATCAACAGATAAAAGTGGTTTATTAAGTATTTCTCAGTGTTATATGAAACCACCAAGAATTTATGAGTACGTTTTGATATCATGCTTATCCATTATTGGGGCTAATGTACATTGTTATCAGTTTTTGTTAGCCAAAAATGGTCGAAAGTAGAGTAAAAATATTAGGAGTTTGACGATAATCATCAATATACCATAATGTATTTGCATAGAAATATAATATCCAACAACCAAAAATAAATTAAACTTATCAAATGAATTTTAGTATGCCATAATGGTTTCATGGGAAAATATAACATACCTCTTAAACAACTACAATCATTATATACAACAGCCATTTCATTATAAAAAAGGCATAAATTATATTAATCAGATAAAATTTCTTGTAAGAACTTCACTATCTGGTTATAATTCTTAAGCAAACAAGAAGCCATTTCCAGTACCATAATACTATAATTTTCATAAGAACTATCCTATTCCATTGCAGAATATTAAAAGTATTTTGGTAGAAACAGGAAACTTTATGGTAATTTTCCAACCATATTTTAATATTCAGATTGTAGATTTTAAAATTTTATCATTTAAAAAGTTCAATTTCATAGAATGTAAATTTTGGTACTTTTCCGTTTCGCCAACGCAAATCTCGCCAAGCAGACTTTATTGGCGAGAACACACAGTATATACATAAAAAATATAGACAAATGTTAGTTCTAAGAATTTTTTATTTTAAAGGTATAAACATTTAAATGTCATTTAAAATTTTGTAAAAAAGCCAATAAATTTCCAAAAAGACATTAATTTAAGAATTTACTATGCTTTCGTGGGAAAACATCCTGATTCGCCGGTTCACATCACATGACCCCAAGTGATCTCATTTCACGTAAAGTACACTACAAAAATTCAATTCTCTCAGTAATTATCTACATTAATTTCAAGTTAAATCTTAATTTGGAATACAAGTTTAAATGCAAGAATTATTTCAGTTTGTACGATTTCAATAGCTTAATCAGAAATTATGTAAAACCACAGTGCTTTACTTTGCTAGTGCATTCTGATTAGAATTAATGAATTTAACCTTTGACTTTCCTATATTTTTGCCATCGGGTGAGCGGTATGATAGCATCCTAATTCACATAATTACCACCAGCGGCCGAGCGGTAACGCCGCTGAACACTGGTAGTTATGTCCGAGGTTCGAATCTTGTGAACGGGCTGGCTGCATGGGTGTTTTCGTGGTTTTCCCCATGTGTAACTTGTATACGAGCCAGTTTCCCTTATAAAGTCCTCCGCAAAGGCATCCCTCCCTTAAGGCATATAGCCCTCGAGTGCTTTGCCGTAATCTAATAAACCAAACCAAATGCTCGCGAATCACCTTAGGGCATAAAATTGAACTATCTGGTAAAAATTCTATGTAATTGTATGCCAGTATTGAAAGGAACAATCAATCTGATAAGAAATGCTGTGACTTCTTTTGAAAATGAGATGTAAAAGGTTACCAGCAAGGATATTTCATTTGGCATTGGTTGTACCATTACTGGCGACCTTATCGCCTGCGCCGGCAAAACGGAAAAGTACCCAAATTTTTTATTCTTTGTTCTTAGGGAAAACATTGTATTTGTAAAGAAATCCAATGCTTTCTTTCTTATAAGTACATAGACTCTAGAATTCTATTGTAATTCATTATGATAAAAAAAGTATTTCTCAGTGAAATGACGTTTAACTATAAAATATGTAAATCCAATTGTATATGCTGCCTTTGGTCGCATTTGTTCCCAAAATGCATAAAAAAAAGAAAAACCTGCCACTTTTATAAAATGCTGAAACTAGGGGTTGGATAATCAGAGAATACTTAAATATTTAGTATTTGAATGAGGTTGATTATGTATGCTTCACTTCATATAGCTTTGTCCAAAAACAATGTACCATTCATATGTAACACAAAATAAAGTATATTAAATTACTGTTGACAATTTCAGTTTCTTGATGCATATTTCATAGCTGAGTATACACATGTAATATGAATATGTGCCAGTTTTCAATGGAAAGTACTACGCAAGGACATCATCTATACCCTTAGGTAGCTTGAGCGGGCTTTGCCGTAATCAAATAAACCAGAACCATTCTACCTTACACTATTCATTTAACAAATGTGGCAAAATTTGGTACACTTCTGTTATCAGGACCGAATTCAGAAATGTGTGTATGGATGAATGCGTTCACATATGTACGTATGGCATGTATGTTTGTGTATAAACACACGTATAAAAGTGCATACACACATTTCCAAATCCAGTCCCGATAATAGAAGAGTACATAAATTTTTCTATATAAATAACATTTATGTGTGTATTTTTTTATAAGGAACAATATTTCTGACTTGAATCAGTTGCCATCAACTAATGTCAAGTGCAAGTGAAAAACAAAAGAATAATTATATAGAATTAAGATGTAATGTATATTTAAAAATTTTTCTTTACTGTAACTGTTATCTTATTCATAGAACATTATACTTGTATTTTCTTTTATTAAATTAGTAACAGTTAAGAATTGTTCACGTGTGTTTCGTGTGGTTCTATTTTTAGTACAGTCAAAAGTCGTTAATTCGGACACCCATAATCCAGACCTCAAAGCTACAAACTTTCTGCTGTGGAATGAAGAATATTTGATTAAAAATTTACCTTTTATACATATTTGATAACAAAATGTTATGAAAACAGGTTATGCAACTTAAGAAACAAGTTATATGAAATGCCCGTTAAGTTACTGCAATATCATCACACCGTAAATAAGCATATCATAAGACATATTACCAAGATTAAATATAACTTGTTCCTTCTTTTACACCAATAATAAGTTTTTCTTTAAAAATTTTAGCACTAAATGCCAAAATAAATTTATTATCGGTGCCTTTGATGCAAGGTCACACGAAAATAAACTTGATTTAGCAAATTACTGAAAACATTAAAATCAAAAGTGTTAAATTACAGCAACATCTATTAAACTATTTTTTTAAGCAACTGCCTGGTAAATTTTAACTTTTATATAAAAACTTAATTAAATTACGAATAAGTGACTAAGCTTGTACAGTATTCATGTTCATACATTGGAAATAAATTGCACTTAAATGAAAGAGCTTGAAATATAGTCTGCATGATGCATAAAATATGATCAAATCTATTTGTTAAATATTTGAATTAATGCTTACTTTCAGGGATGTAGCTACAGAGGGACAGTTTTATATATCACTATCGGGCAAGCCCGCTACATGAGGGAAGGGATGCTTTCGTGGAACGTCCGCTTTATTCACATTAGGTCACTTGATTTACGTATGCAATCACAAGATATACGCTAGCTCGCATGATTGCTAGCGGAGAAGCCCGCCATTTGAGCGGGAAGAAGCCTGCTTTCATTGGCCTTTATTCGAAAGTTGGACCAAACTACCAGTGAAGCCCGCTTTCATTCGATGGGATTTGAAATTTGGAGCAAACTACCAGTGTTCAGCGATTTTTTTCCCGGGCTGCGCCCGCTGTATTCACATATGCATTCACAATTTCTGAACAGTACACCGGGAATCGAAAGTTGGACCGAACTACCAGTATTCAGCGATTTTACCCTGGCTGCGCCCGCTTTATTGACGTTATTCACAAAATACTGCCAACATGTTACACATGCGGAAAATCACGAAAACACCTATGCAGTCAGCCTGCTTGCCGGGATTCGAAAATGGACCGAACTACCAGATTTAGCGCTTTATTCACATATGCATACAGAAGATAGTGCATAAACGATACACATGTGTAAAATCAAGAAAACACACATGGAGTCAGCCCGTTTGCCGGGATCGAAAGTTGGACCGAACTACCAGTGTTCATCGGTTTTACACGAATATGCATCCAGAAGACACTGCATACACGATACACATGCGGATTTTTATATATCATTCTAAAACATAACTTAAGATTGATTTGCAACACTTGATATAAATGGTATTTTTACTCCTCCGAACTATTTTAATGACAAATTTATTCATTCATTTACAATGTTTATCAGATAATATCAAATCAATATGTATATCTGGTGTTACCAAAGGTTTTATTATCCTTAGCATTTTTTATATGTACTATAATTTTCTTAGTAAAAGTGCTGTTCGCAAACAATGACATACTGGCAATGAAAATTTTGAGATTGTGCCGGTAAAAAAAAAATCTTCTTAGCACTGATGAGGCTTATAGTTACGGGTATCAACACTGCATAGAATCGACACCAATTCTAGTTACGAACATATAAGCAACACCATAAAATCGAATTTTTATAACGACATAATAATAGGTAAGAGAATTAATGCATATTTGCCCCAGAAATACAACTAAGATAATGTTTGAGATAATAAATATGGTTGCATCATTAAATAACTATGCAAAATCTTTTTTCTTGCAACTAAAAGGCTGTGTATTCATGTATTTTTCTTATTCTACTAAATGTTCTACACGTTCTTATTCTACTAAATTAAAGCTTGTTATAAATAAAACAGGAATACATAAACAATCTAATAAATTACTGAACTGATCCAAGTCCTTGCTTTCATTTGCTAACCTGTATATCCGTATACACATGTCTGTGCACGCTGTTTAATTTACTCCAAAGTTATTTAGTTACATGCAATCATATTTTGAATAATGGCTGAGAAATGAAATTACTTAAAAGTCTCTCCCCTATCAATATTTATCACTGAACAAATACTTGGGTGTTTTACATTACAGAACAACAGATTTTCTCGAAAAAGATACATGTGCCCGTTTGATACTTCAAGTGAGGAAAAATACTTTCATCATTAGCTAATTTTCACCATGGAGAAAATTTTTTTAAGCTACTTTAAAAACTTTTTATTACTAATACTTACTTCAAAACGAACACTGCTATAAAAGATAAGAAAAAACATTTAACTGTGCTCAGCCAGTAACAATGGTATGTATATCATTTTATAAGAAATTGTTTGGTGCATGCTATTCTATAGTGGAAAAGATTTGATATCTGTAATACTTTTTATACTATTACTCATACTACATCATCATAACTATTTTCTGAACTGGAAATTTTTTATGCTAACTATCCTGAACCACTGTAAACAGTTCTAAATAGTTTCTAAATACAACAGTTCTAAATAGTTCTAAAATGACTCACACACAGAAATTTCAACATTACTAGAATATGAAATTCACAGTTCATCATTAACGTTAAAATAATTAACTTTTACTTTTATATGTGTTATTCTATAAATTTTCATTTAAATCATTGCTAACATAAACTGAAACACAATTTAAATTTTTGCAGGTAAAATATGCATAAAAGCATAATTGTATATGTATGTGTATTAATAATATTTAAGAGATTAATGAACTATAATGATTTATACTTCAATACACAAATATGCATGTTTACTTTCGAAGAACACACATACACATTTATAAGTATGATACACGAGAAAGAAAACTTTTCTTACGAGAAAAAATGTAATCAGTTTTTTTTTTAAATGCTTAGAACGCACGTTCATATAATGTCCAACTTTCTTTTCAATTCGAAATACGCGAATCCACCCTCTTCGTTTTGCTATCTCGTTCGATATTTTTCGAACCAAGAATGCGATAGAAGCATAACTCAGGTTCCTTGCAAGCTCGTGATTTAGACTAGTGTACACAACAAAACGTGTGGTCTGTACTTCTTTTTAAGTTATACGTATGCCCACAACAATAAAAAATAAAACGTTTAATTACTTTTCGATCACAACACGCTTCACAAACTAGGTAGCATTGTCAAACGTAAATACCGAACTTTAATGTTTCCACCTTTTAGCCACTAGATGGCGTATCAGAGCGCTGGAATCGCGGATAGGTAATGGCTACTACTAAGGTTGGAAGGGGTGGTTTCTTTATTATGGAAGCACCTAAGAGGTGGGCCATCGTTACCTTTTATTTAAGGAATGGGTAACTTACATCCGTGCCTTCACAGGAATTCAAACATGGGTCCTTCGATGTGGCGGGGAGGGCGCTGTGATCACGTACTATGGAGGCAGGATCTTGGAAGATCTCCTGAATTTTCAAAGGTGTTTTCCGGAAAATTTTAATTTATTTCAGAAAATTTTTGCAAATATCCTCTGCATTGTCTCGTTGTCAAGGCCGGGATTTCTCCTGAACCTGGGGTCTTGTCTTCCTTGCAATCTTTTGCAGCACCAAGATGGAGCGTTCAGATAAGTAGAACTTCTTTTCTCTAAGCTAAATCAAATATCTGTCACTAAAGTACCTTTAAATTCATTTATTTATTATGATCATTATTATTATGTTCTGGCATTAAATACTTAGTAATTGCTTTAAATCATGTGGTTCTTTTTTGGTTACCATCTCGTAGGGACGCTATCCTTGTAGTAGTGTAGTCTGTTAGCGCTACCCATTGGGGCCCCTTTGAGGAATTTCTCGAGAGGGAAAAAACACGATCTTGGACCTCAATGAATGTATAGAGTTGTAGTTTTTGCTCCTTTAGTCTATATTTCCTATCTATTTAAATTAAAAGCATATATTAATACAGTGTGCCTCAAATTGATAAAATAGTACACATATAATAAATTATGACCATTAACTTAATAAATAAATAAAATGCTTATTTTTTAAAAAAATTAATTAATATTAAAATAAAAAACTCTGTAATTTATTTACTTATTTATTTTTGCTGATATATTCTCGCCTTGTTTTAGATTTATGATTTTATCTGATGGTGTTTTCTGAGTATATGAATATGTTGGAAACCTCAATAGATGATGTTACTTAGTTAATGTATAACTTTGCATGATATTATATGTATCTTGATCTTACGTGTCTTCTGTTACTGTGTCTCAAGGTAGAGGCTAACATATTGGTTACCATGTTAAAAAATAAAAGTTTAAATTTAAAAATTTTTAAATTTTAGTTTTCCTGTTATTGCAAAAGTTAGCTTCTAAGCTAGACTTATACTGTTATGTGACTGGACCCCCAATATTTATTATTTTATTATTAATTTTCCCCATCTTTACATCTATTCAGCTTTACAAAACACACTCATTACACACACCTGGAAGACTCTTTTTTTAATGTAAATGATAACAACTTTGACTACACTCATGGACACAATCGTGGGTTTTTTTTTTAAACAAAATTATCTTACTTCCTTTCCTTTTCTTTCTATAGGTCCTATTTTTTTAATTATAAAAAAATTTTTTTTTCCTCTCCATTACTTTTGGGCCATTTATTTTTTACTTTATTTTGTCCCATCTTTTCTTCCTGGCCTTTCAAACTTGTATAAAATATACGAAGTTCCTTTTTACTCTCCTCTGAAATACGAAATTGCCCCCATTCTATATACCTTTCCTTCGCACCTATGCTTGATTTTTCGCCCATCGGTGCAGAAAGACTTAGCGGATGCAAAAAAAGACATCTGTCTACTTTGTCTGTCTTCGATGTGGCGGTCAGAATCCTTAACTACTATCCCGTCTGGGCGGCATAAATATAAAAGTTTTTAAGATTATGTATCTTCGGCCCCATGATAAAGCAGTTTCGCATCAAAAGAAATAATGTCATTTCTTTACCCACATTAGATAATTTGATTTAAGTAGAGTGTAACTTGGGATCACGAACTCTTCACTCTATGAACAATTCTGTTCCCTAAGAATTACTGGATAGAAGACTATTCTGACGACGAATGGTGTTTCAATTATAAGTCACATACTCAGTCAGCCACTGTTGGAAACTACATCTTTACATTTCCCCATCTAATATGTGAGCGAGACAACATAATCTTTTTTCAATTGTATTTCACTTACGTTTCAGTGGCAATAGGTCGCATTCTTTTCCATTCTTTCAAAAAAATTTAGAATGATGTTTTTTGTTTTTTGGTTAAGAATTGTGCCAAAAATGTTGATAGAGAGCAAGAGAATTTTCTTTTATAGAAATTTTTAAGCTGCACCATAAAGAAAGTTTAGTAGAACAATAAGAAAAGAAGAAAAAACTGAAAGCTTTCAGATTTTACGTTACACCCAAAGGGACTTTTTTTTAACGTTTTGTGCGTTACATTTTTTTTATTAATATCATGTTCTTTGCATTTAAATCATAAAATTCAATTCAACAGCAATATCGCAAAATAATTTTAAAATGAGCATATCCTTAGAATTTCCGATACACAGTCTCGCGTGCTGGAGATAAAAATGTTTTTTTTTCGTACATATTTATGCAGATTCTTCATTATTAGTTTCTTTAAATATAACACAGGGCGATAATATTTGGTGGCAACAATTTGAAAAGTGAACCTGAATTTAACATTTTCAACGCAAAACGCCAAACTGAAATTAACAGCCTTCCTGGGCTAACGCCCTTTGGGCTGAAAATATTAGCGACTTGTTTATTGAATAATATGATTTTATGAAAGTTTTGAGAAATATTATATATTTGTCTAGGGAGATGTAAATGATTCCCATTTGTGATGTCTTCAGATAAAGCTTTGTTAATTTTGTAAATGCACCAACATCGGACATTTGACTTCCGTCAACAGAGACCCGTCTGTTAAAGCTCACAAGAAAAAAGTATCACCGAGCTTTTTCAGTTTTCAGTACTTAAAACTATAAATCGCACTTCAGCACGAAGTAGCCTTTAATTAAAAACTCGTATCATAGATTTAAAAATAGTTTCTATCATTAAAACACTATAACTGCGGTGATTATTTACACAATAGAATCAGTTACAACGAAAACGAACTTTATAATTACGAAAAGAAAAAAACTGATGTGTGCACCACATGACTATCTTGTACGGAATATTAAATTATACGCATTTTTTCTTGCATTTCATTTAAACTTATTGGATTGAATTAAATCTACTTCGTCGATAACGCATAAACCACAGTAGAATAAATGCACTCTTTAAAATTCACTATATCTGTTTACCATAGAGACCTCTGGTGCTAGGTTCACTTAACAGCGTTATATTTCGTTCATATTATAAGTATGTCTATGTCTATGTCGTAACGCAATTAGGAGGCAATCGGCCTAGTGCGGCTTTACCAATATATTATAAATAGGGTATCTTAAATGATGAGTTTTTTCCAGTAAAATAGAACGTAATTTTTGCACCTAGTGCAGAGTCTCTATAAGAGGAGTAAGCGCGGCGCCATCTTTTGACGAAATTTACTAGAAAAGAACAGCCATTTTTTGTTTTAGACCAAAAATGGCTTTTTTGGTCTAAAACCAAATATGGAGCGTGAGCGAAGCTTAGGCCCGAACCTACGACATGACGATCTTTAGCTTCAGGATTTCTGCCGCTCGGCTATGCTTGTCTTGAGAGAAGCTGCCAATTTGATGTGCAGAGTTCAAAATAATCTCGATGGCTTGAAAAGCTAGATAAAGTTTCTGCATATTTGATTAAGCTGATTTAATTCTCTGAGCTATTGTGGTTATTGATTTCATGAGATAAAGGGTTTTTCTGCTTAACTTTCTCACAGTTAAAGTTTTTTAGGCATTTCTTGATTAGTTTGGGTTGAAGCTTGAATGAATTCGGGGAAGTCATCTTTAGTGGGAATTTCTTGTGGTTTTTCTATATTCTCTAAATAATTGAATCTTTTTCTGCATACCTTACAACCACGATAAGGAGAAACATGATTTTTGTGACAGTAAATGCAAGTTGGTTTTTCATCTGGTTTTAATTTACAAGTATTGGATATGTGATTTTGTCCGCACTTACAGCATCTGACCTTTTTAAAGCAGTTATTTTGGGAGTGCCCGAACTCCTGGCAATTGAAACATTGAATCGGCGTTTTCTGGGCTGATATTTTTCTATTGTGATATTGAATCCGAACATATTGTTTATTGATGAATTTTTCTCTCCTGCAGAATTTCTTTTTAGTTCAAGGAAAAATATAGGTAAACGGATAATTTGGTCTTCTGGTTTCTTCGTGAATTGCTTTACTTTAATTATAGGGAAGCTTCTGTGTTCTAAGTCTGCGTGAATTGCTTGCTCTGTGTAGGATCTTGGGATATTCTTAAGTATAACTTAAATTGAAGAGGCTGAGGAAATTTGATACGTATGAAACCTAATCTATGCTTCCCGGAATTTATCAACTGTAGCTTTATAATCTGCTTCGGTGGTAGTGTAAAGGAAAATCTGTCTGACTTTGATTGTAACTTCAAATTCGTTTTTACATATTTCTCTGACCATTTTGTTTATTTCAGACCAATCAAGAGCGTTTTCCGGAATGACTAATGGGAGAATTTTCGTTTTATTTTCTGGGTTATTCACCTGCGTTTCATCTGTAACTTCCATAGCTTCGTTATTTTCGTTAAGATTTTCAAATCTATTATTTTGCAGAATATCTGGTGGTGAGATGGACTTGGTATTTTTCGCTGTTTTCTTTGGAATTTGCCAATCGTTCTGATTTATTGTTTTATCATCTGTTTTAGAATTTGCGAGTTGTTCTGAATGCTTGCTAAAATTAACTGATTTTGTTGAATTTCTTCTTGTAACTTTGAACGCATTTCTATCGCTGGTGGGGAGGTAAATGTCTTCATAGACTCAATACAGTTTAATTTATCGTTGATTTCGTTTTCTAATTTGAGTGCGAGATCTTTTGTGTTAGTCGGAAGCTAAGTATTAAGATATTCTTGCAAGATAGCTTCTGTTAAATTAGGAAAAACGTTTCTTTGTTTGTTAACTACTGCTACAAAATTTGAAGGGGAGGGTTTAAATTTCTTAGTATTATCGGCTATTTTCTCAGGACTTCCTGCAGTTTTCTTTTCTCCGAGATTTACATTTCTTAGTAGAAATTAGAGTAGCAATTATTCTTTGAAGCGTCATGTCGTCTGAAGCAATTACAGGCATCTCTTTGGATGTAGTCGATTTTCCTGAATAATTCGATTAAGTAGAACCATTATCGCTGAAAGTAGTATGCCAAGGAATTTTGCCCCTATCAGGTGGTTCGCTATTACTGGCCATATCGAGGAGAACAAGCAAAAATGATATTTACCAAAAATCAAGAAGAGCACTGTGAGACTCGTGCGTCGCAAGAGAGAAGCCACGCAGATTTTGAAACTCCAGAATTTTCTTAACCTCATATTATAACTCAGAATGCACAGAATTTATATCATTTTGCATATTATCACTCAGAATGCACAGAATTTATATCATTTTGCATATTATAACTCAGAATGCACAAAATTTATATCATTTGAAGAATTTTCTAATCGTTGTCACATGTTTTATTCAAATATTATAATAAATTTAGAAAGATGTATAAAAGAAATTAAGCAAACAAAACAAAAAACAAACAGTTTTTCGCAGACGATTTAGTATTTCTCATTTAATTAATTCAGTTCTCACATCGCGACAAGGCAAAAATACATAAAAACTCAAAATATTTATATTAAAAATTACGAAGTAAAGCTTAAACACTTATTTCTTCGAAAAAATTCCAGAAGGGATTAAGCATGATTTAATTCTCAATAATAAATAAAGGCGTTATCTTTGTTGCTGCGAAGCTTAGTCTCTGTAGATTGGCAACAAATCTACTATTCTGCTGTTTCAAATGTAGACAAACATGTCCACCATGTTATTTAAAAATTAGGCTTAACCGCACTTAAACATCTTTTAAATTGTTGATAATTCTACAAATATTTCTTGCAGATTTACTAAAGGCACATAAAGCTTAACCGGAAGATAAGAACAACATAATTCAATCATTTTTAAAACAAAAAATGCACAATTTACAAACACATAAGAGTAAAGAAACTGAGATTACTCCGCTGGGTAGCAGAGTGGATATATACACAAATATATTTATATACGTTTGGTGTGGCCGATTGCAACCGAAATAGGAGGTGCACATCTACATGTTATAGCAGTCCTATATACAAAATTTCAACGTTCTGAGGCTACTCGTTTTTGAGTTATGCGAGATACGTATACCGTTTTTTAGTTGTGCGAGATACGTATACGATATACATCTGTACGTACAGACGCCACGAAAAATTCTCTTCAGAATTCATTTTAAATGTTTTATAATTTTTTTTGGGAAAAGAATCTTCTCTCTTTACGTACAAACGTCACGCAAAAACATCCATTTACATTGCATTCGATAGCGGTTAAAATATACATTTTCTTTGAAATATGATGCCTGAAACCTTTCGCGATTACAATACTTCCTTTTTACTTTGTACAAGGAAGTAAAAACAAGACTCTACTAGCGTTGTTACATCGTTATAAAACTTGAATATCTATTACTGTTGCTACACGCAAACCGTTAAACTATACAAACAATTAACATCAAAATAAGCAATGCATTATTTACACTGTCTGCATTTTTTGAGACACAATGTCTTTCACTCCTAGTTCATTGCATATTGCGTTAGTTTTATGTTGATTGTGGAAGCTCACAGAAAATTTTTAACTAGTTAAAAAAACGGCAGAACGCAACGTCGGAGGTTATTTAAAAGAGCGTATAATGAATTTAATAATAAGGAAGATGCATCGGATCTGTCTGATAAGATAGGAAAATGGAAATTAATCGAAGAAAACGGCTTAAACTATGGTTGACTGTGAGGAAAAAATTAAACAAATGCTTTTTTCTGAAGATATTTATGAAAGATCGCTTGAGTTAGAAATAGATGAATCGGAAGTGTACTAGATTGATGGCGTTCGTTGCAACTGAAATTAAATTTTTTAAAAATGCCTTTATCAGGTAATATAGATTATATTCAAAATGGCAGTAAAATTCGCTATTGCGTTACTCTAAAATACGAGTACAACTCCCTTCATTTAATGGAGATGTAAGAAATTGATTACAGTTTTGGAGGCAGTTGCAAAAAATTTATAAAGATCCCAATTTGGAGTTGCATGACAAATTTTTCTATTTATAAATGAAGGTAATGTTGCAAAGAACTAGCTAAAAGGTTTCCGTCAACTGGTGAAAGTTATGAAAGAGAGTTTAAACATTTACAAAACCGTTTTGGGAAAGAGGAAATACTTCAAGTATATGCTACAGAATTATTAATACTGATTTTACAGAAAAGAAATCTGACAAGGAAACCTTTAAGTAACTTATATTATCAATTGGAAACTAAACTCAGTGCTCTTAAAATTCTTGGGGTACCATGAGAAAAATATACTGCAATGTTAGTTCCACTCGTGGAATCAGCCTTGCCAGCTGATGCTTTAAAAGAGTGGGAGTGTTTTCGGGTAAAAGTTTACAATGGGGTGCTCCTTGTTTTTTAGCAATTCTTTTTTGAAGCCAAGATCGGCGCCAGGAAGGCAAAATTTCAAGAAGGCCGCTACACAAAACCAAAATAAGAAGTCAAAAATTGTACAGACTC
Organism: Stegodyphus dumicola; assembly: GCF_044657685.1. Taxonomy (NCBI): domain Eukaryota; kingdom Metazoa; phylum Arthropoda; class Arachnida; order Araneae; family Eresidae; genus Stegodyphus; species Stegodyphus dumicola. The sequence continues at coordinate 180,214,457 of NC_140773.1, forward strand.
TGTGTCCATGTACCCATCGATCTGTTTTTACTTAAAAAACGTCCTAGAATCGCACAAACTAGGCATTGCGCACTGCCTTAAATTTGTCCATGTACACATCAATGTATTTTCATTTAAATAAAATCAGGAAGCTAAAACAAAGTTAAAACTATCATGGTAACCAGAAGTGAGGTTTCATCGCCAAAATAAAAAAAAAAAAAAAAAAAAATGTCGCTAATCAAAGGGGCACCCAATTCTACACTAGAGCCTGTTTTCGGACAGCTTACCGTAAAACTAGAGCTCTAGACTAAAATAGGCAGACTATTGCTGAGAAAAGTGTCTTAGATTTGTTTGTAGAATTTTTCCAAGGTGAGGTTGATGGAAAAGAAAGAATGTTTCTTGTTTCTCAGAGTTTTGAGCAGAATAAACAGAATCAAATAAAATAGTAACAGAAATAATTTCGAAATCAAGATTCCTAATATTAAATCAGAATTTGCTAATATTTCCAATCTATTAATGACTGCCACAGAGCTCTTTATGTCAGTACGGGGACAAGTTTCCTGCATATTTTGTGCCAAGCCTCCTAATTCTGCCAACTGTTTTAACGCTAGAAAAATGTCTTTAAAGGAGAAAAAATCTTATTGGAAAGTTTAGCTGTTGCTTTCCATGCTTAAAAACCGGTTCTCATGTACGAAAATGTGATGTGAAAGCCAGGTGCTTGGATTGCGGAAAGAAACACCATATTTTATTTTGTAGAAAATTAAATTAACATACCTCTACGCCCACCAATGAGGAGGCTGAGAAGTTAGAAAATCCTGTTGAGTTACTGTGCAACGTGGTAAGTCCCAATCGTTGTATAAAGAATATGAAAATGTTTTTTCTGATTGTCTCAAAGAGCAGATTATAGAAGATGTGAAAGATGAACAGACCCTTGCGTTACACTTTAGTTTCTCGCTGTGAAAGAAGATAATACCATTAGAATGAGACCGGTCGAATAATACGAAAAGTTAATATTCCGAAAGGTTTTCCTCCAGATAAGTGTTTGCCTACCGACACAGATTTTCTATATTTTTTATGCCTTGACAGGAATGGCGAGTTGAAATGGTATTGGCATTGTTGAGTTGTGTTTGGAGAATCTTTAAGTCCTTTCCTTTAGGTTCTGTAATACAGCATCATCTAATTCAGAAGTCGAACAGCAAAAAACAGCGTTATATTTTCAAAATTTTCACAGGACTAGTTTCGATGGTTTTACCGAACCACCATCCTCAGCTGCAAAACCGCATTTGCGGTTTTGGTAACCTGGTAACCGCATTTGCGGTTTTGCAGCTGAGGATGGTGGTTCGGTAAAACCATCGAAACTAGTCCTGTGAAAATTTTGAAAATATAACGCTGAGTTTTATTGTTTGACTTCTGAATTAGTATTTATTCGGTGTGTTATTGTGTCTTAATTACAGCATCATCTGCAAGCTGTTGTAGAAAATATACACTTGTAATTCAACATACCGACTAGAAGTCAAACAAAAGCTGAGCAGAAGCTTCTGTTGAAAATGAAGTGTTTCTTCTGATTAAAATTTTTACACGGACACCAGACAGCCACATTTAATTTTCACAGATACTGAAGCTAACCTATTCCACAGGATTTACACTCAGGGCCTTCAAGAAACATAATTTAATTTTTTCCATTGCTTATCTTCCATTACCAGCGCTTAGCAGAAAGTGTATTAAGGGGCCGTGAATTTGTCCTGCAGGATATTATGGCTGGACTGGGCTGTGGGCATGTTGACACTTAGGACATGTCATCTATCTTATTGTATTTGCACTTGGGATAGGAAGTTATGAAATCACGGAGAAGTTATTAGAAGACCATACAAATGAGCTCAATAGGAATGAAGTAAAATAAATTATGATGCAACAAAAACGTACTACGAAGAAATGTCCTCAGAAGAGAAAAGAAAGGGGGACAAGAATAATTCTCCGATGCGTGGAATTTGAATAAAACTGGTAAGATACAAAATTTTCATGTAGCGATATCAAAAAGTGATAGTAAACTACAGTATAAACATTTTTTGGCGACAATTTCTATGTCTCACTTTAGAAACATTTTTAGAAGTAGCGTGAATGTGAGTGAAAGAGAGGCCTAATGAGTCTCAAGCAGGGTCAAGTGGCGCTTAGAAACAAGAAAAAAGGTAAAAATAATATGCCGTCTAAAGACCAACCAATATCTAATTTTTCTCTTTATACTTTCTGAAATTATAAATTTCTTTTAACATAGTATATTTTTTAATTAAAAGATAAATTTTTTCATTAAAGACTAGTAGCCTATTTTTTTCAAAAAACGGGATACAATTTGCTGTGGTGTAGCTAGGGAGACATCTATCCAGGCGCGCAGCATCCAGGGGGTGCCAAATCGATGTTAAAATGCCAAACTGATGTTACGAATTTTTAAAATTTGAAACCTTTCAGATTTTAAATTACGTCCATAGGGCGTTTTCTTTAACATTTTGTGTGTTACTTTTATTTATTAAATATCATGTTTTTCGCACCTAAACCATAAAATTCAGTTCAAGAGCAATATCACATAATAATTTTATATTGAGCATATCTTAAGAATTTCCGATACACAGTCTCGCGCGCTGAAAATTTAAAAAAAAAAAAAAAAAAAAAAAAAAAAATCTTTTCGCACAGTATCGCCATTGTTCGCTTTGAAATCCTTGAGTTTGTTACTCAAAAATTCGTTAAAGTTTTACAAAATATGAAATCGATAATAAAACAAATTCCAAATTTGGTCTTCCACATGCCATATTCGAATGGATATATAAAAAATTCGTTAAATTTTTACAAAATATTAGATCTTGGATTGTATCTTTATTTCTGGCCTCAACTTCTAAGAGGTTTACCAGTACACTGAAAATTATAACCATTTAGACATTTTCTAGGTTTAAATAATGAAAGATGTACACTTGCACATCGTCGCACAAGGCGAAAGCTCATGTATTTAGTAAAACTAAACTTTAGCTTATAATGAAATACATTTTTGTATTTTTCATTAGCGAAAGGTCCAAAGAGGAAATGAGGAAAAATACAGATTGCACTATTTATACACAGTTATTAATGTTAAAAATGAAATACTTGAACTTGTAGGCGAGAGGTTTGGAGAACCAATGCGATGAGCGGTTAGTGTCCGAAGCACAATTACACGAAAATACACAAAGTTCAAAAAGGAGAGTAAAATCTTGATTAAATAAAAACTGTGTACAGTCTACAAGTTGCAGGTTGAATATTTGCAAGATGAAGTCGAAAACTAATGAAGTTGCAGTTGGGAAATTATAGTTTTTTTTTAAACTAGAATTCCAAATCAATACTTGAAAAATAATCGAGGGCAGCTATGCCGACTTCAAGTTTACTCATCATTAACTTTGCATTCTTAAATTTCTGTAGGAATTCTTTTGCTTTCTTCAGGTGTGCTTTTATCCATGTAAAATTTACAAAATATGAAATTGATAAGAAAGCAAATTCCAAATTTGGGCTTCCAGATGCCCATATTCGCAGTAGGATTACGTCATTCAAAATTTGATGGCTGTAGGTACAGTTGTTTTATCACAGTGCGAAAAACATACATGCATTTATGCAGATTCTTCATTATTTAATTTCTTCAAATATAATACAGGGCGACAATATTAGGTGGCAACAGTTTGAAAAGTGAAACGGATATCCAGAGTGATTCGACGCAAATTCGCGAAGCGAAAAGAATAGTCCCTCAGGGACAAAGCCACTTTGCACTTAATATTAAAAAAAAAAATAAACTTGGTAAGATACCTCAAGATATTTTGAATCGTTTCCTCTTCAATCTAATACAAATATTTTTAATAGATACTACTAAAAAGCACAAGGATGATGGTATTATGTGATTATTAATATTTAATAATATACATATTTACGTAGATATATTCCTCAAAGCAAAGTATAATCCGAAAATCAAACAGAGACTGTCTTATATGTAATTCATATTTGAATAATGTTTTCTGAGAACCACTTTGAAATAAAATTTCCGAAATGAAACTAGTGTTTAATAAAATAGAATAATTTCAGTTTGGTTTGTTATTTGATTGACGTAAAGCACGCGAAGACTGCCTTCCTAAGGAAAGGGATACCTCCATGAAGATTTTGCAAGAGGAACTTTTATGTTTATACTTTACATATGAGGAAAATCGAAACAGTTCCAGAAATTAGCGTTTTAAATACTTATCAATGCTAGATTTTAACCTTTGATCACTCATTTAGCACTTTTTTTATTTGTGATAGTTATATGTATCAGAAATATTTTTTTCTTCAGCGAAATATTTATATATTTTACAGCTTAGGAATATTATTTTAATTAATAACGTTTTACCGTTAATTCATTAACAATATGGTCATAAATAAGTTATAAATTATTCTAGTCCATTGTATTATCAAAACGAAAATCAGCTTGTTATTGGTACTGAAGGATTTTGTTGCTAACATATTCTTATTACTATGAATATTCTTATGAAGTTAATATTCATGCTTTATCTTAGAAGTGTTTATGACGATATTTATTGTGCCAAGAAGGTGTCAAATTATTATTTAATATATTCATTTCCAATACTCTGTTTTAATAAAAAACAGTTTGTGTTTCAAGGTATATTTTTTAATTGAAATTACCATAACGTATAATTTTATTAAAGTGCATCGTTATTTCTGTTTAATGCTACTGTTTCAAACTGGATACAGACCTAAAAAGAATTTCCCAGAATCACAGTGAAAAAACGATTATTAGTGTCTACTTTAACTTGTAATACATCGCTTATTATAAAATTCAGAACACTAAGATCACACAAAGCAAAAATACTCTAGGATTTGTGTTAGAACACAGTTTTTCTCCTTTCGTAGTCGCTGTCTTTGCTAACATTCTTAGAAGTAATAGCACATTTTTGAATCATTATTTGATGTAAGTGATGATCTCTAGAATCATCAGCTAGCAAAACTCGATCGTTTCCACTAATTCTAATTACTCCATAAACACTTTCAGAATCATAAGTAAAAAATTCTGTCTCTCGGTAATTTTAAGACCCTAAAAAGTCGTATTTATTAAACAGTACTTTTAGTTTATTATTTTTGTCTAGTCAATAATCTTAAGTAGTTATCATGGAAAGTAACTGATAGAAAAACTCTGATGCGATTGTGAAAAAAATGAAAATATGCGTAACGTTTGCTATTGTAACGTTTGCTATATTGGAAAATCAATCCATCAAGAAGGAATAACATATATACATATATACAAGAAGGAATAGCATAAAAAAATACGTGGCAAGTCATTTGTGCAAATCTTGTAAGAGACATTTATATAAAAAATAATAATTTTATAAATGTCATTAAACTTTTTAGACTCTAACAAATGCTTTCTTTATTTCTAGTACAAAATGTTCCGATTAAGTTTAAATTTAAAACGAAACACACCGATCGTCTTTCTCAAGATTGATCTTCCCACCACATATGTGGTGAAGAAGCGATACAAAACCATTTACGGAGGACATCAGAATTTTCTAAATGCCCTGGCTCCACATGTCCCATATCTAATTCACTTGCTCACAACATGTGAAACTCAGAAGGACCTGGATAATGCCTACAATCAAATGATTAGCTACATAGATACTGCATGCAAAAGTGCCAACAGGGCCAAGAATTACAAGAGCAGGCCAAATATGCACTGGTGGACCCAAGAGCTCAAAATACAATGTAGCCGCACAAGGGCCCTACGTCAACGTGCGCAAGCTGCACAAGACCCGGCTGTAAGAGAGCTCCAGCTACAGGAGTATCGTAAAGCCCGTGCGAAATATAAAAGGGCAATGCAGTATACTAAGGTCGCTTCCTGGCGGAACTTCTGCACCAACACAACCACTGCATATGGTCAGGCTTACAAAGTAGAAGCCAATAAAGTTTTCCGACCTACGACGGTCCCGAGAAATATCTACCCGAGTGCGAAATACAATGCAGATGTGGCAAGGCATATCCTCGATAACATCTTCCCAGAGGATAACGAGGCAAGAGACTAGTCAATGCACCGTTTAATAAAAGTACTAGAACCCGAAAAAACTCCTAGATCTGATGGGATCTATAATAATATTATCAAGGTTATCAATAGCACGTTCCCAAATCTTCTTACAGCCTTTCTCAAAGCCAGTTGGAAGTTCTGCTGCTTCCCTGCCGACACAAAGATAGCTGAGGTAGCCCTCTTTCTCAAGCAAGGGAAAGATCCTATTAATCCATGCTCGTATAGACCCATCTGCCTACTTGGGAAACTTTTGGAGAGATTAATTCTGCTCCGTCTGTGGTTCCATATCGAACAGAATAACCTAATTCATCAAGAACAGTATGGGTTTCGTGCTGGATACTCAACCGAACATACGATACAGCAGTTAGCCGACACAGTCCACAAAAATAGAGCCGAGGATTGCCACACAGCGGTTGTAGCTCTTGACATGAAGGGAGCCTTCTACTCACTGTGGTGGCCAGATATCCTTGTGGATCTGGAACAGCTTCACTGTCCCCCTACCATTAGACATCTGCTTAGAAGCTACCTAGACAATAGACAAGTCCAGGTCCCACTGAACGGAGCAACGGTGACCAAATCCCTACAGAGAGGTTGTCCCCAAGTGTCCTGCCTCAAGCCGACCCTGTGGAACCTAGTTGCAGACACCGTTTTCGCTCTGTTTGAAAACGAAGAAGGATTCAAACTGATATCCTACGCTGATGACTTTCCACTAACAGTGGCAGGTCGCTCAAACCTGAGCAACAGAACACAAGAGTGCCTAGACATTATCGCACAATTGGCCAGAGAACATAACTCTTCGTCCAAAAAACGCAAGCTCTCATCATAGGTCGAGGATATTCACTGCAGCGAAACCCCAGCCTCAAGTTACTTGGAAATAGAATTAAATGTGTTACTGATCTGAAGTGTCTTGGAGTCATTATAGATCAGAGACTTTCCCGGTTCCCGCACATCACGATGCTAAAGCAACGCATCAATCTTCTTACCAATGCTATGCGGAGAATGACAGCTATTGGTACAAAACAGTTACTGAGAAGATTGTGACCTACAGTGCACCAGTATGGAATACACGTCTTAACACCAACATGCGACGCAAACTGAATACTATACAGCGGCAACAACTGCTAATGATTTGTAAAGCTTATAAAAATATCCCCCACAGCAGCCCTACAAGTACTAGCGGATACGCCAACCCTCGATTTGGTCATAGAGCGTGAGGCTGCAATCAGAAAGGTCAAAAGACTGCGATGACAACATACGCTATGCGGTCAGACTTACAACAATGAAGAATAGGAAGAGCATAGGCCAGTTATCCCCTGTCACCAGGCGGAAAACAACATCGACCATTTCGAGAGCATCCCAGGACGTACAGCCTACCGGTCTCTTTACCGATGGTTTAAGACATCGCAAGAACCCGCTGCGCATTCTGCCACGTCTCAGACGGGGAACTGATGCATGTATGGAAAAGGAGACTGGCGCACTACAACTCCGTATATCAGGCTGATCTGCTGGCCATCAGTGCTGCTCTAAAGTATAGCGCAGAAGTTGAAGGAGCTCCCACACAGATCTACTCTGACTCGGCCTCCAGTCTGGCGACCGTAGCTAACAAGAGATCACATAGTTCAAGAAATTAGGCGGCAGCTGTTACAATTCAACCAGGAGCAAGCCTTAAGTCTCAGCTGGGTGCCGGCTCCATACTGGTAACTCAGGCAACGAGCTAGCTGATGCTGCGGCGAAGGAGGCAGTCAGCTCCACTGATGTCAATGAGGAAGGCACATTAAAGCCGATCTCTTTCATCAAAAGACAGACGCAAGATCAATTACTGTCTCGTGGCAACAGAGATGGGGTCACGGCACCGCGGGTCGCCGCCTTTAAGTTTATCCCAAAATTCAAGACCGAAACACAGTCCCACACATATTTTATGACGCAGTTTTTAATGGGACACGGCCCAGTCCTCACGTACAAATTTTGCTTTGGATTCGTGACACCTGCGAATGTGGTGAGGTAGGTGATTCTGACAATCTCTTCTTTTCATGCCCCCTCAGAGCCCAGGACAGGGTCAAAAAGCCTAATGACAATTAATGGCCCCAATGGTTCCAAACTACAAAGAGACCAAGACAAGACCAGCTAAAGATCAAGGCTGTAATAGATGAATGCGTAATAATGTACACGGTAGAGCCAAGCAACAGGCGTGCAAATTTGCAGTAACGACCATAGTGGTCCACTTGGAAGCCCTTAGGGCTAAGTGTATACACACCGGCAGGCGTTTAATGGCTGGGCGTATGGTATCTCAATGACTACGGCTAACATTGACTCATAAAACTTTCTAATTAGAGACATCAGCTACCACACGGCTCTGACTGCGAAGTGGTAATTACATTGCAATGCAACCCCTTCATATGGAGGTGTGCATTTGCACATGAACTATAGCATACAGTACTCTCAATCAATGTATACTCGTGAAACTCCTACACTGTTCTGTCTGTACCCTGTTGGTCGTAACCACTACCATTTCTCTCTATATATAATTGTACCAATATCATATGAATGTCAATTATTAACTTTGTAACTCTATGTAAATCTACGCACTTGTATCTCTTAATCATATGTAATGCAACAACAGTGTATTTCCATATTTAGTTGTAATCTCCTATTACTTGATTTATGCAGTATGATAACAGAATGTTAGCATCTCTTCAAGGGCTCCGTAACCGTGACCATGTTGTGAACCTCCCTTTTTTTTAAGAAATAGAACATTAAATTTGCCGTCTCCACGGAGTTGTGTTACCATGGCATGGTCCTCCCTGCTGGGTTGGCACTCAATTCCATATGGATATACCTAGATATATCCGGGTCGGAAACCAGCTCTGCGGTTTAAACCGATCGACTTTGAAGGTTTTAGCAATGCAAATGGCAGAATGTATTAAAAATTTCGTGCGTATTGTTTTGCTGACATCAAGGGTGCAGCAAAGAACCAAGAACAGTAATCGGTAACTTTCAAAATAGGCAAAAACTGTTGGTATGCATATAGTGATGGACTGTCGCCAATAGCGCGAGAAACTGTATGAACTGGAAACCCTGAAAAAGAATTTAATTGTGTAACACACTTATTCTTTACACTTACTTTTTTCACTCCTTCAGGAAAGGACAGTGACTCTCTATAATATAACTCCTTTTTCAATATGTATTTGGAAATCTAACGAATTTTTATCTATTTTTCATGTATTAATAAAGAATGTGTTTTGTGACCTTACAATTTCCGTCTACACCTATTTTGGATTACAAGTTAATTAGGTATGGTCTCGCTTGATGCTGCGCTGGATAGATGGTAAGAAGAATCATTTTGATCTCTAATTTTATTAATTTGTTGTGAAATTTCGAGGCTATAAAAATGTTTTACAACAAAAGGTTATGAGTCCTGATGAAAAGATCATAGCTAATTAAATAATAATAAAAAAAAATTGTAAAAGTTAGACTGTAGTTTCATATTAAAACCGAAAATAAATTTTTCGACGATACAAAAATGTTGAATTCAAGTCAAATGCAAATTGCAAAACTGAATTCCAGCAATTACTCAACATGGAAATTCAAAATGCAAATGCTACTAATAAAGGAGGATCTTTACGATGTAATCGAAGATGTACCTCCTAGACCCTTTACAGAACAATGGAGTAAACGGGATCGGCAATGTCGCGCGATGATAAATTTATTTATGGAAGACAGCCAAATAATTCACATTAAACATGAAACTACTGCTAAAGCCACCTGAGAAAAGCTCAGGCAGGTACATGAAAGGTCTAATCTTTCAAGTAAACTATTTCTTTTGCGAAAGCTTTACAGTTTGAAGCTTGAAGAAGACGGAAATATGCAAACACATATAAGTACATTACTGGAGTTAGTCGATAAACTCAATTCAATAGGTGAGAACATAAAAGACGAACACGTTTCGGCACTTTTGCTTTGTTCAATGCCTAGTTCTTACGATACGCTCATTACGGCTCTTGAAGCCAGAGCAGAATCGGAACTGAATCCAGAATTCTTAAAAGGGAAATTAATTGACGAATTTAGCAAGAGAGTTGAAAATAATTCATCAGATTCAAAGGCATTTAAAGCCTCATTTCAAAACAAGACAAAGAGAGAAACGTTTTGCTCATATTGTCATAAAAATAACCATTTCAGATCAGAGTGTTATCATCTAAAATCGAAACAAAGAAATGAACCGCGCCAAAACTAAGAAAACATACGCGGATTCTAAAACACGCCAAGCAAAGAATGTCGGTAACCTCGCGATGAATCAACAACAAACAAAAATTAAAACACTGGAAAATCGGATCCAGATGTGACAGCGTCGCTCTGTCTATTAACTTACATCAATCATCCGAGAGTTTTATTTTCGACAGCGGAGCAAGTAGCCACCTGGTAAATAATAAGAAATATTTCACGCAATGTAAACCCATAAATCCGTCAGATATTATAACTGCGAATGGGCAATGTATTAAATCAACGGTGATAGGAACTGTCCGTTTTAAAACACTAAATGCTAAACAAAAAATAACTGAAGTTCTCTTATCGGAAGTTTTATACGCTCCTGAATTAGAAACGAATTTAATCTCAATTAAGAAAATAACAGAAAAAGGACTTTCGGTTCTGTTTGAAGGAAATAAATGTATGATCGCGAAAGGAGATCAGATTATTCTAGAATGTTATGCAACTAATAATCTTTACCAAATTAAACCAATAGACAGGAATAATGAACCATCAGCTCATGTAGCATTTCAGTGCAAAAATGAGAACTGTGTTCAACTTTGGCATAGACGCCTTGGTCACAGAAACGATGACGCAATCAAGCAACTTGTAAACAAAGAACTCGCTGAAGGAATCAAACTAGATAATTGTAAACATGATACCAAATGCATTCAGTGCATAAAATGTAAACTAACCGTATCCCAAAGAATTGAATTTCAGAGCATCTAAACCGCTAGAACTCGTTCACACTGATGTTTTAGGACCGGTACAAACACCGTCTGTCAGTGGATACCTATACTTCGTAACTTTTATTGATGATTACAGCAGGTTCACAATGATTTACCTAATGAAAAAGAAAAATGAAGTAATTTCTAAACTAAAACAATTTATTGCTCTTACAAACAATAAATTTGGGAGAAAGGTAAAAACGCTAAGAAGTGATAACGGTGGTGAGTACACAAGTAAGGAACTTGAAGAATATCTTATAAAACATGGTATAAATCACCAGCTTACTGTACCGTATTGTCCAGCACAAAATGGAGTAAGTGAACGCAAAAATAGGTCTTTGATGGAGATGACAAGATGTCTTTTAGCTGACTCAGGTCAACCTCACAGATACTGGGCAGAAGCAGAGTGCTGACTGCAAATTATTTACAGAATCGTATGCCTACAAAACCAAATGCAAAAACTCCATACGAATTATGGAATAACAAGAAACCCAACCTCTCTCATCTGAGGACTTTCGGGTGCAAGGCATTTGCTTACATCCATAAATCTAAAAGAGGTAAATTGGATGATACTGCTATAGAAGGAATACTCGTCGGCTACGACAGCAAAAGTAAAGGCTACAGAATTTTAATTCCTGGAGACAAAATTATAATAAGTCGATCTGTACGATTTATTGAAAACACTGGAACTGAGGAGCCTGTAAGCATCTATTTAAACCAGGATGAAGAAAATCCTAAGGAAGAAAGCTCAGAACGGGAAGAAATAAAAATAGAACAACCCGAAGAGGAAGAAATATCAGAACACGAAGAAGAACCTTTGGAAGTCAGAAGATCGAACAGACTCACAAAAGGTAAGGGGCCCACCAGCGGCCGAGCGGTAAAGTCGCTGAACACTGGTAGTTCGGTCCGAGGTTCGAATCCCGCGAACGGGCTGGCTGCATGGGCGTTTTCGTGGTTTTCCCCATGTGTAACGTGTATACGAGCCAGTTTCCCATAGAAAGTCCTCCACGAAGGCATCCCTCCCCTTAGGCAGATAGCCCTCGAGGCTTTGCCATAATCACACACACACACACACAAAAGGTAAACCTCCTGATCGCTACGGATTCCATGTCAAATATCCAATCTCCTCCGAACCCAAAACTTGGAAGGAAATTCAAAGTTTGGAAGAAAATGAAAAAAGAAAATGGCTAACAGCTGTTCGAGAAGAAATTAATTCACTAGAAGAAAACAACACTTGGGAATTAGTTGATTTACCAAAAGGAAGAAAACCAATAGGATGCAAATGGTCTTTCAAGACAAAGCTCAATGCAGAAGGAAAAATTGAAAGATACAAAGCCAGATTAGTCGCAAAAGGATTTAGCCAGAAGTTTGGATCTGACTATGATGAAACCTTTGCTCCTGTAGTAAAATACACAACGCTACGAGCCTTCCTATGTGCAGCTTCGTATAAGAACATGTCTGTCAGACATAGCGATGTCAAAACAGCTTTCCTTCATGGAGAACTAGAAGAAGAAATTTACATGACTCAACCCGAAGGATACTTAAAAGCTGGAAATGAAAATAAAGTTTGCAAGCTGAAGAAATCTATATATGGTTTAAAACAAGCCGCTAGAGCTTGGAATCTGAAAATTGGAAAAATACTTCTAAACATGTCATTTAAACAAAGTAAAGCGGACCCATGCTTGTTTTACAAAAACATCAATGGAAAATTCACGTATATAATATTATATGTAGATGATATGCTTGTAGGAAGTGAAAGAGAAGAAGATGTAATGGAAACAATCCAACAATTGAACGCTAAATTCGAAATCAAAAACCTAGGAGAAGTCACCTACTACCTCGGCATAAACATTGAAAGATTTAAGGATGGAACTTTTGCCATAAACCAAAAGAATAAAATCGAAGAAATAGTTCAAAAGTTTGGACTTCAGAACGAGAAACCAACATACACGCCAATGGAAACAAACTACTGCAAACTAGAAGCTGAAGATGATCTTCTAGAGGATAATACAGAATATAGACAAGCAGTAGAAGCATTATTATATATTGCAACAATCAGCAGACCAGATATAGCATGTGCAGTCAATCTACTGAGTAGAAGAAATGAAAAACCTAGGAACACAGATTGGAATGCTGTCAAGAAAGTCATTCGATACTTGCATACAACTAAAGACTTTAAATTGGTCTTTAACAAAATTCAAGAACCTATACTAACTGCATATTCGGATGCAGATTGGGCAAATGAAACATTAAGAAAATCCATTAGCGGATACATATTCAAACTAGGAAATAACTGCATTTCATGGAGCAGCAAACGTCAAAACTGCATTGCACTATCTTCAACTGAAGCAGAATATATTGCAGCAGCTAATACAGCACAAGAAGCACAATGGCTTTTAAATTTGCTTAAAGATCTAGGACTAAAACAAAATCTGCCGATTACTCTCTATGAAGATAACAAATCGTGCATCAAACTATCACAAACGGAGAAAAATAGCTTCAGAACAAAGCATAGAGACGTGAAATACCACTACTTGCGTGAACTTCAACAAAACGAGATCCTGTGCCTAGACTACTGCAGAAGCTCCGACATGATTGCGGATCTGCTCACCAAACCACTAGGCAAACCTGTGTTCGAGAAACTTCGAGAATCGCTGCAAATGGCGATCCTGCCCATCAAGTAGGGGTGTTGGTATGCATATAGTGATGGACTGTCGCCAATAGCGCGATAAACTGTATGAACTGGAAACCCTGAGAAAGAATTTAATTGTGTAACACACTTATTCTTTACACTTACTTTTCTCACTCCTTCAGGAAAGAACAGTGACTCTCTATAATATAACTCCTTTTTCAATATGTATTTGGAAAACTAACGAATTTTTATCTATTTTTCATGTATTAATAAAGAATGTGTTTTGTGATCTTACAATTTCCGTCTACACCTATTTTGGATTAGAAGTTAATTAGGTATGATCTCGCTTGATGCTGCGCTGGATAGATGGTAAGAAGAATCATTTTGATCTCTAATTTTATTAATTTGTTGCGAAATTTCGAGGCTATAAAAATGTTTTACAACAAAAACTTTATACCTTATTAATATAAATACAATTAAAATCTGTGCGCGTTTTTATGTTTGTAATATGCGGAACGGAGGGAAGTTGAGTTTCAGAAGAGGTACTCCCAGATTCCAGCCATTTGTGGCCATATTGACCATTAGGATCTTCGTATGATTTTAATCAGCCAAGATGTTAATTAAAAACTCTGAAAACGCTAATTTTCGCATTTTGCAAGTTGCTTTTTTCCCTGAACTTCGAACTGCTTTTCGGCGTGCTGTGACAAAGTGCGTACGAGGTGGAATTTTAAAATTCCCATCCGTCTTTTCTAAATCGAGGTGAAGTAAAATTTTTTATGAAAAGTACTTTGAATTTGGTTTGGTCGCAGCCCGCAAAGTTTGTAAAGTTGTGTTTTGGCTGTTTACTAAAATAAAGTGGCATGCGCAGCAATTTTTCATTGAGATTTATTCTACAAGAATTTCAGTAACCAGAATTAGCAAACAAATTATATAATGTATCAAATTTAGAAACTAATGCAACAAATTTTAATCGATTTTCTGTATTTTTTTGATGCAACATACTTAATGACTGATAACAAAGAACCATGGACATCAGAGAACTTTATCTTTTCGTTTCAAATAGCGTTGGAATTGAAATTTCGTTTCAAATATGCGCTGCATTTGAAAACAGAATACTCCTATTTTTTCGATTTTCAAGATTCTATTTTTCAAGATATTGATACCAAAGGCCCCGGGTTCGAATCCCGGAGAAAGCATGGATGCAAAATTGTCTGTCCCTTCATAAGAGGTAACGGTGGCCGCCCATTAGGTGCCTCCACAATAAAATGGTCGCCGCTTCTGGCCTTAGTAGCGGCCAATGCCGTTACAGGAGAGTGCCCGCCATTCGTTAAAAAAAGATTCTATTTTTCATTGTTTCAAACTTCCTCAATACCTGTTTAAAGTTTTCAAAAAATTTTGATAGTCTACGTTTTGTAAAATTATCTCCTTTATCATCAATATCTAGTCAAGTCTTATACTTTCTCGATTCTTCTTCGAAAGTTATTTCTTGATATTTCTTTATTTACAATTTCTTCTTCAGCATTTGAATTATTAACAAATTTAGAATATTTTCGATAATTAATGATCTTTTACTTTAATTTCGTTGATATGCATGTTTCATGCACCTTAGTTTTAATGAATGCACATGATTATTATTGTACTTGATTTTAATCAAAATTATATTTTTTAGTCTCTTGACAAACTTAAGTATGCGAAGTTTACCAAAGTTTTACTTTATTCTAATCAGTTATTTTTAGTCGGACTTTCTTGTTCCTCCTGATTTCAGTTTCCTGTTGGATTGTAAATTTTGTATGACGTAGATGTAAATTCTCAACGTGTTTCAGAAGCAGGTATTTAAGCTGCGAGAACCTTTCAGGTCAAAATTTAAGATACTTTATCCAGCAAAAAAATTATTCAGGCCGGTCTTCCGAAAGGACGTTTACTTTCGCCAATATTATTTTGTCTTGATTTGTCAACGATATGCCAAATATACCAGATGCTACTTTTGCCTGCTATGCGGATGACACCGCGATCATGTGCAGTTCTATCAGCTCTATCAGAAGAGATAAGCTTCAAAAAGCCGTTAATATCCTCACTAAGTGGTTTTTTACTTGGAAGATTAAAACCAATGCAACTAAGTTATATTTTTAGTGGGTTATTCAATTATGGCAAAACGCACGAAGGCTATCTGCCTAGAGGGAGGGATGCCTTCGTGGAGGACTTTCTAAGGGAAACTGGCTCGTATACACGTTACACATGGGGAAAACCTCAAAAACGCCCATGCAGCCAGCCCGTTCACGGGATTTGAACCTCGGACCGAACTACCAGTGTTCAGAGTCTTTACCGCTCGGCCACTGTTGGGCCCGCCTATATTTTTTAGGTAGAACCTCAAAGAAGTGAACAACACTAGATGGCGTCACAGTACCCACAGTTAAAAATAAAATATTAAATACTTAGGTGTAATTCTTGACGATAAGCTTACATTCAGGCCGCATATTATGTATACTCGTGAAAAAGCTCATAAAGCTTTCAAGTCTATTTATGCCTTAATAGGGAGATATTCAAAATTACAACTAAGTACTAAGATAATTCTCTATCTTCAAGCAATAAGACCGATTTTACTGCACGCAGCACCAGCGTGGGCCGCTACAACCAGATCAAATCGCCAGACTTTGCAAAGATTGCAAAATAAATTTCTTAGAACTATTACAGACTCACCGTGGTTTGTAAGAAACACTGCAGTACATCGTGGAATGAAAATCAAACCATTAGATAGCGAGATCTTAATTGCCTCACATAATTTCTACACCAAATGCGATAATCACGAAAATCAAACTGTGCGTAGCATAGGGGATTATGACTTTACAGTCATTCAGCGCTGCAAAAGACCAAGAACGATACACCATAACGAGTTATGGTGGATCGATGCACATAGTGTATATAGTGTTTTTTCTACTTTTCATTATTTACTCTGTATTACCTTTAGTTAATTATTGCTGGCAAAGCGATATGGACTTTGCGCCCTCGGGGGCAGCACTTTGATGTGTATTATGTGTTAAAAATTTCAAGGATTGGTCAATGCAACTATGCTCCGCCCACTTCTGTTATATGCCTCAACTACTACGCCCACGATATTGTGTTAGCTTCAAGACACGGAGGAAGGAAGACACTACAGCCGTAGCACCTACGAGGAGAAAGTTATGCCAAAGTTTTTATGCTACAAGATGTGCTAATTTGCTTTTACGACGTGAAAGTTATGCTTCAGATATGTTAAATCGCTATTTTACCCAAATTATGCCACTGTTACATATTGCCACGTTGGATGTGATTCAGCACTTCAAGTGTACAGGTTTGTACCAACAATTGGATTTATTTTTCATTTTTAGGATACCCACTAAGGACAGATATAGACAGGTAAAGACTTCAGGGTCGTATACCTATTAAATAAGCGAAGACCTATGACCTATGATTGAAGGGTAGTAGCGGACTTAGTTCCGATGTTTATGTTGCGAGTTTAAAATTAGCTCTGTAGTTCGGTGTTTGACACCTTTCAGTTTATACTGATATTTCTCGGCTCGGCTTTGCTGTGTGCAGTCGATTTAGCGTTAGTTAAGCTAAGAAGCCAGTCATTAAATTATCTTAAATTACTACTGAATTGTTACATTTTTATTTTCTGTTACGTAGCTACAAGTGGTGGTGATTTGTGAGCACGAAGTTTGCGCATCTGTTTTAATTTAGATTTAAATAAAAAGGTTATTTAAACCTTTCATCTGCAGTATTTAATCTTAAAGACATAGCGAGAATTAGCTACTTAGTCTTCAAAATAGTGTTTTAAGAGTGTATACTCCCAAAGAATACACACAGACTCTATGAGTTACTGATTAGCAACGCTCACCAAACACCAGCCGCTGAGTGGATAAACCGCTAAACTCTAGCTTTCGACCTAAGTTCAGATCGCAGAGAAGAGGCTGATGCAGAGAGAATTCTCGATTGTTTTGATTTGTTCTTAGAACCAAGAACGTATATAGCGCAAATGGGAGTCCGCTTGCGGTGGATGATCATATACGGGAAAGGGACTCCTGCCCCATGAAGACATTCCTTCTTCAGGAATGGCCTTTTTCAATAAATAGTATAATATATTTTATTATCAAGAAAAACTTGGAGAGTCGATGGAAGCTGTAGCAGATTTTGCGTTATCAAGAATGTTCCAAGAGGTGACCCCTAACAATTTAATGATATTTTGACTTACTTAGGCTGCATCTTGGACTACAAGCTAACTTGGATGGGACATGCTCAGTATGTTATCTCAAAAGCAGAAAAGTCTCCCTATTCTCAAAGGACTTGCCGGAGTTAAACGGAGCTGCAACAGAGAAACTTTAAATACAATTTATAAAATGTACATTCAACCTGTTCTGAACTATTGGAACGAAGTGTTGGTTTCTGCTTCTTATAGGGTGATTAATAGCCTCGTGACTTTTCAAAACCAGGTTGTATGAATCTTTTCTGGAGGAGTTAAGACCGCCTGTGTTGCTAATGCAGCTAATAACAAAAAAAAAAAAAAAAAAAAAAAAAAGAATTCTTGATTAATGTGATTAGAAAAGATGCAACTAATAACACGTTAATTACGCTCTCTAGTAACTCTTCTTTTTGGCGAGACTGCAATCACAATCAAAAACGTAACCTGAAAACTCAAAGGGATTTTATCTAAGGTGTACATGATATTGACTGTTTCCATTTAGTTAACAATATACCCATTGAATGGCTGTCTCTTGTTAACTCCCTGGATTACATAGACCTTGATTTAAGACTGGACCCAAATCAGAAAATAAAAGAAAGTCATGCTGCTGTCCTGAAGCACTCCGTGCGATTACTCTGGAAACTATCCACGATCGCTATTCTAGTTACGAATGGTTTCACATCTATACAGATGGTTTCCTTCTGGACATTACTCCAGGAGCTGGGGCTGGTATGTTTTGTGAACTCTTTAGTTTTTATACGCTAGTTGAAAATTTCGCGACACATTTTGATTTTGAGCTGGAATCAATATATGTAATTCTTAAGCAACTTTCCATTTGTCAGAATTCCTTAGAACAGGTTATGATCCTCCCCGACTTAACATCCGCTCAACATATCGCTAATCAGAAAAATAAAAGACCTCGCGTACAGCAGTGTAGATCTCTGAGAAAATTCAACGTAAAGTATCTTTCCAATGACTACCCTCCTACTGTAGTTTTGAGGAAAATGAGAAAGCGTCCCTTTTTTCAAAAAGAGGTTGCAGTTTAATTCAGATGCAAACAGAAATTTGTTCTTTCATTCTTCAGCATTAAAGATAAAAAGAATCTTCAGACGGTTACATGATACTTTGTCTGCTGACTCTACCTGTACCAAATCAAGAAGTGTCCTTGGCACCAGTTCCCATTCTTTTCCAGTGCTCTTCCTGCAGCTGCTGTGGCCACTTTTAGACCGCTGACTGGACACGGCTATCTCGGTACGAAAAGGGAGAGAAGACCACCCGCCTGGCAGTGTTTGTCACATGGTTAAAGGATCTTCCTCCATCCATCCACAAACGATGGCGACCAGCGGCCCGCCCATGATCTCCGAGCAAAGATATTGATCTAAGCCACGGGAGACCAAAGATTGAATCCGGTAACTAAAACGTTAGAATAAAGAAACAAAAGCAAACTAAAAGATACAGACCTTAGATGGTCACAAAGCTGATATAACATACGGCTATCTCGGTGTCCATTTACTTCTTTTTAATATTTTCGACTTTTTTGTGTGTATCTTGTGTTCAACTGGACAAAGTATGATCGTTGCTCACATTGACGAATGCTCCGCATTATCTCATTTTAATTGCCTTAGGGAAAAAACTGATCTAATCTAATGACACGGTGGGAAAAAAGCTGGGATTTGATAAATAAAAATAAATATATTTTATCATAGTTTTTTTGGGTACATGTTTAAAATTTTGAAAAAAAGGAACAATTTGTTTCTTTTTTGTTTATTAGTTTTATGTTAGATTTAAATATTGTGCAATGAACTAGTCTCGAAATGGGATTTTTCGTCTAATCACTATAAATGCGTTGTTTCACTTTTCATACAATCTTGCCATTCGGCAAAATAAATTTATATTTTATGTTTCAAATTAAATTTATCTGTTGTGGATTAACAAACTGAGCTACTTAAAAGTCATAGATGCGGTTTTTAAGAATATTCGTTCTTTTACGTTTGAATGGGATCGATTTAAATATTCAAAATGCATTTAATTCACGATTTATCTAATAAAAATATTCAATATTTTTATAGAATGAGTTACATATGTTTTTATTAATTTCACATTTCGTAAAGCCCACCAGCGGCCGAGCGGTAAAGACGCTGGTAGCTCGGTCCGAGGTTCGAATCCCGCGAACGGGCTGGCTGCATGGGCGTTTTCGTGGTTTTCTCCATGTGTAACGTGTATACGGGCCAGTTTCCCTTAGAAAGTCCTTCACGAAGGCATCCCTCCCTTTAGGCAGATAGCCCTCGTGTGCTTTGCCATAGTTAAATAATCCAATCCAATCCAATCCATTTCGTAAAACTTTAATGAATTTTTGATTAACAAATTCAACGATTTGAATACAAGCAGTGGCAGCGCTGCACAGAACAAAATATTTTTATCTTTAGCGAGTAAGACAGTCTTCGAAAATTCTAAAGGTCTACTGTTTTTAAGTACTTTGGGATCTTGCCGTTGAATTGAATTTGGTGTGGCATAAGTGCAAAGAACGTGATATTTAATAAGTTAACACACAAAACGTTAAAAAATAAAAAGACAAAAAATGGTGTAAGCTATTTTACTAAGAACGCTGAATATTGGCATGATAAACTAAGAAAAGACTAAAGCAAAAATGGTAAAATGCATGCCAACACGTAACACTCCATCGAGAATTCTAAATATAGTACTGCTATGGTGCTTTTAAAATGTTTGGGATTTTGCTGTTCAATTGTGCATGACGTAAGTGCGAAGAAGATTATGCTTAATAATAAAGTTAAAAAGATTTAAGAAAAAAAAAAAAAAAAAAGGGTTAGCAAAAGTGAGTGCAATAGCCGACTGGTTGACTGCGAGCTCAGCGAGAGAGTAGAAACCTTTCTTATTATCTTTATTATTATTTATTTATTTCTTTACTTATATGCAATTACTAATAAAAATCGGTGTGATTTTAAACCGTCTATCGGCGTCACTTTTTGGGTGGCGCTCGCCTGCGGTATTAGCTTTGCAGGCCCGCATCCGCTGGCTCTGTTTCTTACAATTTTCATCTACGTTGCTTTGTATTTTTGCATGTTAATCGGCTCGTGCTCTATCTCTTGCACATGCAGGCAAGCTGGGAAGGAAAATTTTATTTTTCATTACAGTTTTAGCGATTATAAGGAATACCAATGGAAGAAAGAACGAAATAATTTTCGCGGTACTTAGGTAACGAAAAACATCTTTCTTAAAACGGGAAAAAATATCGCAGATTTTGGTGTTAAAATAGCGAATACAATATATGTTGTCGAAAATTCTCAAAATCAGGTTTTCAAAAAGATTCAAGAAAGTTATTCACTGACCTGAGTTTCCAAACTGTTCTCTTTGAGAACTTCAGAATTCTCTTCCAGTTGAACTCTAAATTGAATTACATCGTGATTTCTGTTGTTTGAGAAAGAAGGCCGAACTAGGTTTTTTTTCTGGAAAAATCTTTCAGAATGATCTTACTTAAAGTTCCAAATATTTGGGAAATCGACTGCCGAGCCGAAGGGCCTGGGTTAGAATCTTGGAGAAGGCATGGATGTTTGTATATGTAGAGGGTCCGTGGGGCATGGGGGCTCTCTAAATATGCGGCTATCCGAATGTCCTCTCCAGAGGCTGTGGTGGAGAAAAGAGGGGTGGGAGACACCTGGACCCGTCCCCGGGATGCTTTACATCAAAATTGGGGGCGGAGTTGTCACCTGTAAGTGCTCACTCGTAAGGTGCTCAAGACAGTTGCCAACGACAGGCGTAAACTTGCGCTTCTTGCCACGAGGAATTTCGTGGTAATGAATCTAACAAGCATTTGTAACATAATTGGATTGACTGTTGACTGACGACTGATTGGGTTGGTCGGACAAGTGAGCTTTAGCAACAACAACAAAACATTTGGGTTTGGTTTGGTTTGGTTTATTTAATTACGGCAAAGCACACTAAGGCTATCTGCCTAAGGGGAGGGATGCCTTCGTGGAGGACTTTCTAAGGAAAACTGGCTCTTATACACGTTACACATGGTGAAAACCATGAAAACGCCCATGCAGCCAGCCCGTTCGCGGGATTCGAACCTCGGACCGAACTACCAGTTTTCAGCGACTTTACCGCTCGGCCGCTGGTGGGTCACAAAACATTTGGGAAATTTAGAGATAATTTCTCAAATGTCGCCAATGCGCTAATTATGTTACAAACGCTTGTTAGATTTTGTAACTTGAACTAGTTACAAAATTCAAAAGGCAATGTGTTAGGAAATTGCATTCCCCCTTTGCAGTTCGCAGAGCCAAAAAAGATAAGGTATATAATTCCGCGGCAGAATCCAAGAATTGGGGTGACAACTGTGTGTCCACCCGATGTGAATTATCGAAGTGTCTAACAGCCGTGAATCATTCCAGCATGGTGTGGCGATTTCAAGGCATGGAAACCTGCAGTGGAATATATCTGTGGAAGATAGATAGTAATATGAATCTAAGCGGATAATTTACTACTTCGCCAAGTACCTGCCTAACTAAATGAACTGTCGACTCATGTTGTATCAGTCAAGTACAGCTGGTCAGTACTCATGTTGTAGCAGTCTGTTGTTCATCATATGGCTTGACTAACGTGTCACAGTCTGATTGGATATGTTCACCTGTTTTGTTATCTTATGTTTTTAACTACCGTAAGTTACTACTCCTTTGGTAGGGAATCACGATTTACATTACTGCGTATCACTCTCAAGAACCTCAAAAATAAATAAATAAATAAATAAATAAAAAAAAAAAAAAAAAAAAAAAAAAACAATATGTGCAGAAT
Source organism: Stegodyphus dumicola (assembly GCF_044657685.1). Lineage (NCBI taxonomy): Eukaryota > Metazoa > Arthropoda > Arachnida > Araneae > Eresidae > Stegodyphus > Stegodyphus dumicola. The sequence goes on from NC_140773.1 coordinate 180,237,136, forward strand.
TTAACACACTAATGTACGATAACTAATTAAATCTTAATCTATTTATTACGCTTAAATTAAAAAAATGACCCAAAATAATACAAAGGAAACTCCTGCAAAGTTAGAATAAAACAAAATGCAAAACAAATAATAAAGAATAAGAATTAAATAAAAGCAAACGAATAACAAATATAAAATAAACAAAATACGAAAAAGAAATATTTACATAAATTTCACCATCAAAAACGGAATCAGTTTTGAAAAGGCTTTCAGTAACATGGAGCAGCAGCCAATCAGCAGATTTTTAACCATGTATAAAGACGTCAGTAATTCACCAGACTTCAGCCAAAATTGAACGAAGGGCTCGTATTTTAACAAAAGAAATATTGCGTGCTACCGGGTAAACAAGAGTGTAAGTTTTAAATATGCAGCTCTTCCTCTTCCCTAAGGGATGGGAAAAAACTGTCCTGCCTCAGAATAATTTTTAAACGGATTTATATTATCACAGGATCCTTTTTTTTTTCTGAAAGCACTTCTTATAGGACGACTTCGCAGTACTTTTTCCTTTCCTCCGAGAAAGGGAGACGGAGGAAAAAACTCTCACCTTCACAACGCAAATTCAGACATAAAAATATGCGTTGCAGAATACGAGGAGCTCATTTTTTTCCTCTTTACGCCTTTCTAAAGTTAATGCATGCAAATATTAAAAACCCAACTTTTTAATCCCTCTGGGTATTTACTTTTCCGACATTTTAAACATTGCGGATCTTCTACTGTCATTTTTTCTCATCTTCTCTGCGTCTCCAGCTCTTCAATGTAAATGACTTTGACTGCCGTCCGCGAGTTTTGTAAAGACCATTTCATTTGCCACCTTATTTAATATTCATTGGATATACAAAAGTGCGGCGTTTAGGACTAGAGAGAAGAAATTCAATTGAATATATGCATTTTTTGCCTTAAAACCCTTTCTAGGTGCGATGCAAGTTTTCCATTTTATTGTAAAATTGCGCGGGGTTGTATATTAGTTGTAGGAATATTCGCACGAACTCTACTTATTTGCCTGACACGAAGTAATACATAACTTCCTTACATAAAAATGCAGATAAGAAACTTGCATGGCATAAACTTCATTGTTAAATTTTTCTTAAATCTCAAGTGCCATATTAAAATTTCCAAAAACGAATCTTTAATCGAAATAGTATTATCTATTATAGGATATTATTAAATATTATCTATAATAACAATAGTGATTATATTAACGATTTGATTTAGATTTAGACAGTTAACGAAAATTAAACTCTGTCGTGTAAATGATTTCTTAGCTTCCTAATTTTATAGAATTGAATTTGAAAAATGTAATTTAGATTTGCAAAATATAATGCATTTTCTCTAAGAATACATTCAGGGTTCTAGATAAGCTTGTCTTTCTGTGGGTGTGATCGTATTACAGTTAAATTTCGGTTTCAGCATTTGTTTACATTTTCAGGCACATTGTTCACTTTTAGAAGTTATCATCTAGGTATGTGATGACAACGAGAGAGTTTATTAGTCCAAAGGGGCTTGGTCCCTGAACGACTATTGTTTTCGTTTTGCGATTTTACGTTGAATCACTATAAATGTTCGTTTCACTTTTCAAATTTTTGCCACCAATGTTACAGTCCTGCATTATATTTGAAGAAGTTAAATAATGAAAAATTTGCATAAATGTATGTATATTTCTCGCATTGTGATAAAACAACGGTACATAGAGCCATCGAATTTTGAATGACGTAATCCTACTGCGAATATGCTCACCAGCGGCCGAGCGGTAAAGTCGCTGAGCACTGGTAGTTCGGGCCGAGGTTCGAATCCCGCTAACGGGCTTCGTGTATACGAGCCAGTCCCCCTTAGTAAGTCCTCCACGAAGGCATCCCTCCTCTTAGGCAGATAGCTCTAGTATGCTTCGCCGTAATTCAATAAACCAAAACCAAACCTACTGCGAATATGGGCATGTGGAAGCCGAAATTTGGGATTTGTTTTATTATCGATTTCATATTTTGTAAAACTTTAACCAATTTTTGAGTAACAAACTCAACGATTTGAAAGCGAACAATGGCAACAATCTCCGGGGGCGGGGACCTTTTTATCTGCAGCGCGCGGAACTGTGTATCGGAAATTCTAAAGATAGGCTCATTTTAAAATTATTTTGCGACATTGCTATTGAACTGAAATTTATGGTATAAGTGCGAAGAACATGATATTTAATAAATAAAGGTAACACACCAAACATAAAAAAAACTCCCCTTTGAACGTAATTTAAAATCTGAAACCTTTCAGATTTTTTCGTGTATGCGTGTTGTTTTTCTCTATGTGTAACTGAATACGAACCAGTTTCTTTGAAAATATGCTCCATGAAGGCATTATTTCCTTTGCTCAGAAAGTCTTCGCGTGCTTTGCCATGGTCTAAATAATCCAATCGAATTCATTAATACCGTGCTACAACCTGACATCAGAAGCTTAATTTAACAATGCAACATAACATAAAAGCCAACGTGATGTATTTTACAAGATAAGTCGCTAAGAAAAGTCTTCTTAGCTAGAACGCTAAGAAGGCGGGAGAAATACCCTATAGACGTATAAATTAACTTTTATTATTTTCTCAATATGAATGAATAAACTGAAAATTCCATTCTCAGATTAATTAACAGTATTATCTGTGAGTAACTGATGAGAGTTGAAAGCTACTGCTAAGTTCAATTTATTGTAAAGTTAAAATTTTGAATAGGGCTTACGTCAGACATCTTTCCACCCAAAATATTCATCTCGATGGAAGGCAAAAAAAGTAAAGAACTTATTACTTAACAAATAACTAAAATGAACATTAAAACTAAATACACATTTAAAAATTAAAATGCGCATTAAAATAACTAAAATGCACACTTAAAGAACATTATTACTCTTTCTTATGCAATGTAAAGAATGTTAAAATTTTCTCACAACAACATTCTAAATTTTGATGAAGATCGTAGACAGAACGTTAGGTTTCTTTGAGACTACTTCTACCTATAACGGTTTAAAAAATTCGAGCTAAGAAGGTAAATATTTTAAAATTTCTTTTGTCTTGATAGTTATTGTACGGTAGAAGGAAGGCTATAAACTGTCTCATCGATCTCTTTAATACATATTGAATACACCAATATTATTATTTATCTTCAATTGAATTACTGCCCACTCAACTATACTAGAATAAACAATTCATTTAGTCACAGATATTAAAGCAGCTTTTCATCGATGTAGATCATTTATAGCGAAATATTAAGTATTCGATTTGTTATGTGATCTCACGCCGCATCCGTTCTTTTACTTGACTACACCTAGTGTTCAATTTGGAGACACTTACCTAAAGTTTGTTTTGACTGCATTTTAGTTAATTAGTTTTGGATGTATAAACAATTCAACCCATAGAATTAATTCGATTAAATTAATTCTATGGGTGGCTGTCCATATAGCCCACACGTTGAGCATCAGCAGAATTTAATCTGCATTTCCGTGTTTGTCTGATGATTCCTCCGAATAAGTAATAGGTCCTCCAGTGGCCACTGAACACTGGTTATTTGGTGTGGGGTTCAAATCCCGGCAAACGGGCTGGCTGCATGGGTGTTTTCACGGTTCCCCATGAAACGTGTAACGACTATACGAGCCAGTTTCCCTCAAATAGTTCTCCGCGAAAGAATCCCTTAGGCAGATAACCCTCAAACGCTTTGCCATAAGTTAATAAGGCAAACGAAACCGAATAAAAGTGGGCTTCAATAAGTCGAGTCCTTCAAGTGCAATACAGACAATATTAAAAAAATCGATTATATGCAAAATACAGTGGATGGACAAAAATATGGAAACACCTTGTGAAATGCATGTTTGAAAAGAAAGATTGATTTTAATGAAATATGTAGGCGCTGGCGTTTTTGACTACTGACGCCACCTATACAACTTCGTAAATGTGCTAAACAGTTCAGTTGTTGTCGGAGTACTGTTATGTGACGTTGTCATTACATTATGTCAGAGTTAACAGACTTCGAACGTGGGCAAATTGGAGCACGTATGGTAGGTGCTTCCGTAAGCAAGGTAGCCGAGGTGTTTAGTGTTTCAAGAGGTACTGTATCGAAGATTTATTCCGCATATTTGAAAAGCGGAAAAACATCATCTGCTAAATCACAGCGCGGACGAAAATGTGTCCTGAGTGATCGTGACAGACGATCATTAAGGGCAATTGTGACGAAAAATAAGAAGACCACAGCTGCAAAAGTTACTGCTGAAATGAATGTTGTGTTACCGAACCCTGTGAGTACCAAAACAATTAGAAGGGAGCTTCATAAACAGGGAATTGCTGGCCGTGCTGCAATTGAGAAGCCACTCATCAGTGATGCTAATGCCCGTAACAGGAAAAGGTGGTGTTTAAGTCATAAAGCCTGGACTATAGAGCAGTGGAAGCGAGTAATATGGTCTGACGAGTCTTCTTTCACATTGTTTCCCACTTCTGGCCGAGTTTACGTCTGGAGAACGCCATCTCAAGCCTATAATACAGACTGCTTGTTGCCAAGAGGGAAACATGACGGGGGTTCTGTTATGGTTTGGGCAGCTGTCATATCCTTCTTTTTCTTGGGCGTGTAGCTTCTGGATATGTATTTACTTCCTACCGTAGACGTATCGTACTGTGTGCGTTGCATAAAACAGCCATTTTAACGGCACAAAACTTTATTAACACACAAATAAAAATAATAAGTACAAACGATGAACACACAAGTATCACTTTGTATCTTGCATCTAAGCTGACATACAACACATTTCCTTCGTTACTTCGCCACTAACTACTAACTACTCTTCTCTAGTCAGTTTCATGAGAGAGAGGCGTTGCAGGCGTTCGGCTAAACTGCGCATGCGTGGTCATCACGTCATGACACCTCCCCTCGAAAAGATTTGATTGCGTCTTTCAATGACCTGTCAAATCCACATATATAAACATTTCTTGAAACAAAATAAAATAACATTCATGAAATTTTCGAACATAATTAACCAATTCTTACCATTTTAAATTAAAATTACTTCAACATAAATTCAGTAATCCTATTCATTTAAAAAGATGTAACATTCAATTAACTTTTCAAACTTAAATCCTTCACATAATCATAATCATATAAGCAGTTATCATATAAACGAGACAATACAAATCAATCAGTAACATTAAACATAATACTTTAGCAAACCCTAGCTAAACCTTTAAACACATTACCTAACGTTAGAAAAAAAATTTAGCATTTTAGCTAAAAAAAAAAAAAAAAAAAAAAACTAAACAGTCAAAATGTCTTATAGTTCATAGTTCATAACATCAGTCATGCTTCACTCACTGGGAAATATAATCATGTCATTTTAAGTCACGTCATCAATAAATTCAGCATAGTCTTTTAGTCTACACATAATGTTACTGTTCCATTTTGTTAACGCATAAATTACTGGATGCACATATTCACTTTCTGATTCAACGATTAGCTTTAGCTGTAAAAGCTTATCTATTTGACGATCAGCTTCATTTCTTAGAACTTCAGGTATTCGATACGGTTTCTGCTTTCCTGGCATACTTCCAGGTTTCAGTTTGATGCTGTGTTCTCTCACATTGGCGATTTTCGGAATACCAGTTCTTAGGTTCTTATGCCTTCTTAAAATTTCCTTAAGTTCTTTCTTCTTATGCGGTTCAAGGTGTGTAAAATCACATTCCTCATTAGAATAGTGTTCTTTTGCTTTCCGTGGAACAATTCTTGGAACGTTTTCAACTTCGCCGAAATCAATATCTGTATCATATTTCACACCGACATTATTCACAGCGGTATTGAACTCTCGTATCTTGTTTGCGTGAACGTGCTTCGATGAATTGTCAGGCATTTGTACTATGTAACTATAATCAGTATGCTTTTTGATGATCGTAGCAGGTCCCGTTCATCTGGCATAAATTTTGTTTTGGCTATCAGGGATTAAAACTATAACCCTGTCACCTTCCTTGAATTCTTTATGACGAGTCTTTCGGTTACGGTAGAATGCATAAGCTTGTTGCTTTCCAACATCTGTAAGTCCTCCGTATTCAGCAGCTTTTTCCAATTTCGTCTTCAAATCATTCAGATAATCGGTAACTGAACTTGACTGTCCATGAGGAATAAGAGTTTCATTAGTCCATGACGATTTCAAAATAGACAACGGGCCATTAGGACGTCTTCCATAAAGCATTTGGAACGGACTAACACCAGTCATAGCATTAGGAACTTCTCGGTAGGCTCAAAGTAAATACGGTAGATGTTTCTCCCAATCTTTCGAACGTTCTCTAACGGTATGATGTATCATTCCCTTTAAAACAGCATTAAATCTTTCTACCAGGCCATTTGAACTTGGATGATAAGGAGTCGAGAACCTTGGGGACGATCCGATCCTTTTCAAAAACTCTTGGGTCAACGAAGCAGTAAAATTAGTTCCTTGATCTGAAGCAACAATTTGAGGAATTCCTGTACGTGAAAAGATTTGCAACAATGCATCGCATGTTGCTTTGGCATTCAAATTCTTCAATGGCACCGCTTCGGGCCACCTTGTACATTGATCAACAGCACACAAAACATATTTGTAACCTCTACAGCTTGGCTCTACAGGTCCTAGGATATCCACATTAATTACCTGGAATGGTTCTTTAGGACGTGTTACTGGCGTAATCGGAACTTCATCAAAGGGACGCTTTTTCGCTTGAAGTTGACAAGAAGTACAAGCACTGCAGTATTCATTTACATCTTTCTTGATTTCAGGCCAATAGAACGAATATCTCAAACGTTCGGCTGTCTTCTTGGTCCGCAGGTGACTTCCCCATAAGCTAGAATGAGCTAAGTCCAAAATTTGTTTTCTTCTTTCTTTAGGAACGACTAACTGGTAAACTCTTTCTCCTAGAACTTTATCTTTATGATACAAAAAGTTGTCAATAACAGTAAAGTTATTACTTCCGTTCTTAACATTTTGCCAGCATGTTTTTAAAGATGGGTCATTCATTTGTTGCACTCGAAACAGTTCTGAATCCGAAACACATTGATCGTGTCCCGTGCTACCTTTGGAATCATCCTTACCTGTATCTTCATATACAAGAGCACAACATTCTATTATCTTCTTAACAGTTTCATTACATTTTTCATTAATTAGGTTTTCCCTATCATGGTTAAGTATTTCGTCAAAATTTTCAGTTTCATGAAAAGGCATTTCACCGAAACTATCAGTAGCAATGTTTACATTTTTACATTCAAAATTAAACTTTCTTTTATCATCTCCCCTTAACTCATTAAAAGCACTTAACGACAAGAGTAAATCATTACATAACTTATCCACCATTGCACATGTTATAAAAATAGGTGACATAAATTTATCATTTTCAGAATATATTACTAAAGGTAGGTTAATGAGAGGAGCTTTTAAAGCTTGTCCAAAAGCTGACGTGAGGATAACACTTCCATGTGGCGTACGGTATTTTTCTGGTACAATGTCGGTCTGGACAACGGTTAATTGCGTGCCTGTATCTGCTACTGCATTAATTAATTTACCATCACATATAAGTTTAACGATTAGCAAGTCATCTATTAATTCTTTAACTTCTTGATTCTTAGCAAAATATTTAGAAGAAATCTTTGCAGTTACGGCGTTAGAATTATTCTTAATTTCTTCTTTAGCAACCCTTTCCTTATCTTCATGCAACAATATATTATGATACTTAGAATTACATTTTGAACATTTTAATTGAGAAGGGCAATTTTTTATTCTACAATTCCTTTCGAAACAAAGAAAGCACCGATTAGAAGCCCTTAAACTCTTTTTCCTTTCTTCCGGAGACATAACGCATTTTTCCGAAGCATGATTTTCGCTTTCGCAAAATAAGCAAGGGAAAGTTCGAACAACTGCAATTTTGCTTACATTAGGGAATAGCTGGCGCCAAATTTGTTGGCGTCGAATGAATTCCGAGTGTGGAAGTTGTTTCGCTTTTCATTTGGTCGGCACAAAACTTTATTAACACACAAATAAAAATAATAAGTACAAACGATGAACACACAAGTATCACTTCGTATCTTGCATCTAAGCTGACATACAACACATTTCCTTCGTTACTTCGCTACTACCTACTAACTACTCTTCTCTAGTCAGTTTCATGAGCGAGAGGCGTTGCAGCCGTTCGGCTAAACTGCGCATGCGTGGTCATCACGTCATGACAGCAGCCATATCGTGGTTCTCTGCTAGCCCCATGATAACTGTATCAGAGCACATGTCTGCCAAGACTTATGTGAACATTTTGGCCGATCAAGTTCATTCCATGGTACAAACTTTGTTCCCCGATGGTGATGGTGGTGTCTTCCAAGACGACAAAGCCCCTGTTCACACAGCTCACATTGTCCAGGACTGGTTTTCTGAGCACGAGGATGAGTTGTCCCATCTCCCCTGGCCATCACAGTCACCAGACCTGAATATTATCGAACCTTTGTGGTCTACATTGGAACGGAAAGTGCGTTCTCGTTATCCACCGCCAACATCGTTATCTGAACTTGCCACCGTTTTGCAGGAAGAATGGTATAATATTCCCTTGGCAAACATACAGGAACTGTATTTATCCATTCCGAGAAGACTGCAAGCTGTTTTGGATGCCAACGGGTTTCCTACACCATATTAAGCAAAGAAACATGTTTCCATATTTTTGTCCAACCCCTGTATTTTCAATAGGTTTTAGAAATAAAAACATAATTCACTTAATCTATTGATAATAATGAAGCATAATAATCAGTGCACCTTATAATTGTCTGCGAATGGATTCCTCAATTTGTATAGAGTGTTAGGTTTTTTTGATTTGAAGAACCATTAAAAATAAATGTGGACTCGATAACATTCGAACCAAGGATTTTCCAAGTGCAACCGAGCATGCAAACCACTTAACCAGACAGTATACATGAGGGGGAGAGAGGCGATGATTTCTTACTAATTAATCTCGTTTACCTCAAGATAAAATTCAACACTAGTTCTTCAACACAACTAAAATGCTCATACACTATAAAACTGCAGAATGCTTATGGGCTATCACTTGTTTCAAGCCGCCCAGACGGGAGAGTGGTATCTACGCTCACTGCCGAATCGAAGGGTCCGGGCTCGAAAGCAGGAGAAGGCATGGATGTTTCTAAATGTATAATGCCTGAATGGCATGAGGGCACGCAAAATATGCGGCGAGCCGAAAGTTCTCTCAAGAGGTTTGAGTTAGGAGAAGAATGGTGAGAGACGCTCGGACCCGTCCCCCGGCATGCTCTCCTTCAAAACTGGGGGGGGGGATTGAGCAAAGTTGGACTGTTACCATTATGGCTTTGGCCAACGACAGACGCAATCTAGTTCTTGGGCTTCTTTTGATTACAGACAAGTGAGATTAGACTTGTTTTGAATTTCAGGCTAGCCTTTCTTCGAAAAATGGTTTCCGAGTACATACAAAATGTTTCCAATTTTGCTGTATTTTTGCCATTATGCTTCCAAATTTTATTATAAATAAGCTGCAAAGGATCACTAAGTAATTAAACCTTTTTAAAAAATTTAAACAAATTTTTAAAAATTCTTGAATTAATTCATAAACGTGTAAATTAAAGCTCTTAAGGTAATGTACTGCAATGAGAACTAATTGGAAATGAAGCGAATTAAGACTCAACATACAACTTTTGGTTTAAAACGAAAATTAATATTATGTCCAGTATTAGATGAAACGGAAATTCTTGTACCATTACAACGTACTTCATAACTGCGATCTAGAAGTTAAATCGAATAATAAATAACAGTATTAACATTTATGATTTTTTTATTAATTTAAAAAGTACAGGTAATTTAAAGATTTTTATCATTCTAATAAAACTGAAAAAATTTCGTTCAGTAAGCTAATTTGGTAGTTTATTACGAAATATTCCACGTGATTAGGAAGGAGTTCGAGTGATTTAGATTTCAAGTAATTACTGTTTTAAGTGCGGAATAGTAATTATGTTTATCATTATTATTAGTTTTATTATTATTACAGGATTTACTGGGTATTTAGCTTAAAACCAACTAGCCATTATCTTTGCTTAAATAGCCTTTTTTTTTGGAAACTTTTAAATGTTTTCGTATTTGTATTTATATCGATAGATGAAAAAGATGCGAAATGATAATGAATGATGATAATGATATATGATAATGAAATAAATGATAATGAAATAATAATAATGATAATGAAATAAATGATGGGTAAAATTTAATCGTTAGAGAACATTTCAAATAAAAATAAGCCTGTATTTCAAAAACGAACAACGCGATCTCTCTTATTCAATAAAATTAGTTTATTTTTGAAAATGGAGGAATTGTTTTTTCACTTTTTTCATGAGATTATCAATTTGAAAATTTAAGAACACAGAAAACTTAGATTGAAAAATCTATAAATTAATATTTTTTAAAATTTACGCATTTAAATTGTTTCTCTCCTTGATAAAATTAGTACTTTTGTTTATAACAGGATTCGCTTATCCGAACCGATTAGGGCGAAATCATTGTAGTGAACCTATAATTGAGCTCGTTTTCATACAGTACGGAAAATGACTTATTTTCATACTCACCATACTAAGAAATAATATGCTTTTAAATTTGTTTAGCAGAAAGTAAACTTTTCGAAACTTCAGAATTCCTTTTGAAACATTTTAATCACACTTAACATACCATAAAAGACTTATCTACAAGTTAAAAAATTACTATAGTTTTACTTTTCAAAATATTAAGCAAATTCTCCATAATGAAGCCTAAAAAACGCAGAGTACAAGAGTTCAAATCAGAAATATTTGTAAATCACAAATATTTATCAAAGACTTAAATAACTTAATTAATTACATTAAAAATAAAATTAGGGAAAAATCATAACATGCCTTGAATAAAAAAACAGCTCCAGAGGTTTCCAGAGTCTTTTTGTGATATATTTTCTACATCAGTGGTTAGTCTTCTAACGGTTACAGCCGAAAACAAAGCGGAGAAAGAACGCAAGGCAAAAACGTCGTGGTACAAAACATCCTGGGAGAAAAGAAAGCCAAAGACATAAATAATATCGCAGTTCTAAAACATCGCAGTACAAAATACCTTCGTCGAAAATAAAGCGGTTCAAAAACATCGCAGTGTAAAAACATCGTCTTCGAAAATATCGTGGTAAAAAATAAAGTATGTGCAAATAATCGCATGACGATAACATTGCAGACATGAGCTTTTCAGGCTTTAAAAGTTGTAAGTCGCATACATATTTGGAATCGCAACAAATGTTAACGACACTTTAAGAATAAACGGAAACAAAACAAGGTATAATTTTCACCAAAACTACATCAGATTAACAAACGTGAAAGAAAGTAATTTGATAATTAACTAAGCAAATTTATAGAGGTAACCTCATGCAGTTATTTATCTTCCTTTTTCTAAACATTTTTAGCTGTATTTTTCATGAAAAAATTTTGAGCAAAACTTTATAAAAATATATTAATTTATTAATGACCTTTGTAAATTAACTATGTAAATTTAAAATTAAGTGTTGTAAGTTAAATTAATTTTCTACTCATTTTCAATTTTAATTTGATTAAGTTTCCTTCTTACTTTTTCAGTAAAAATTTCATTCAAAAATATGAAATATAAAAGTAAAAATATTCCTCTGTCCTACTTGCGCTCCCAAATCAATGCAAAAATGTATTTACAGCTTTTAAAAGCTGAAAACGCATGTGTGCGATGTTATCGTCATGCGATTATTTGTACATTATTTTTTACCACGATATTTTTGAAGACGATGTTTTTAAACCGCTTTATTTTCGACCACGATATTTTCTCTTTGCTTTATTTTCTCCCACAATGTTTTGTTCCACGACGTTTTTGCCTTGCGTTGTTTTCTCTGCGACGTTTTCGTCTGAGATGTTTTTGCCGCGATGTTTTCGACGGAAACCCTACTAACATATTTACCACAGAATGGTTAGTGGGATGTAACTAAAAAAATTATCATAAATTTTATTGCTAATGCATTATAGTTTTTCGTATGTTCTATACAGGGTTAGTCTTAAAGAAATGACAATTTAAAGTTTTATAGAAACAGTAGTGTTAATGTCGCCACTGAAATACATATATGGATAGAATAACAGAAGGTTTCATGGCTAAATTAAATATAGCCTATGTGCGATCCTCTTTTAACATACACCAATGCGACAGCCAAGTTCTTCCCAAACGTTTCTCAGTATGTCCATGTCGATACTTGCAGCAGTTATTGTGATGCATTGTTTAAATACATCCAAACATAGTGAAAGTGAAGGAACAAAATCTCAGTCTTTGATTTCCCTCCAATAAGCCGTCGCATGGTTTTAAATCTGAACTTCTCAATAGCGAATGTGCCAAAGCAAAGTTCTGGTCTGTTGAACGGCCTATCTATCAACGAAGCAGAGTTTCATCCGTATCCCGTGCTCTATAATGATGGTGTTCATCCATATCGTGTTCAAATCATGGTGCAATAAAAATTTTTTTTTTCATATTCAAACACGCAAGAAACTTTTTCTCTCTGATTAGCCACCATGCTGCTTGAGTGATGTCAAGAAAATCACGTGAGGCTGAAGTCATGAAAGCATGTGAAAACAGGATATAAAGCATAGAAGTCTATAAATTTGTACTAAAAAGCTTTCTGACAAAAACAAACATATTTCGATTCATAATCATTTAAGCTATTTCTTTTAGGCTTCTTTTGATCTGATACATACGTATTTCCATACCTAAAGTTTATATCATTCATTATTTCTCTATCATTTTGCGAACTGAATCAGGCGCAGTTACTGTTGAGGAAAGCTTCTCCACATGTCGAGGTCAATTCGATACGCCTTAGGACTCCTGTAAGTCAAAACATGGATACTTGCGTACTATTTTTTATAAAAAATTAAGAAGATTTATTTATGATAAACATAATGTATTAAAATTGTTTATGCTACCGTTTTTTGATGCTAAATTCCGTTCTAAGGAACTAGCTCTCTTTTACACAACAAAAATAAGTTTTAATTGATGTAATCATGTATTTACCTATATATAATGAGACTATAAAAACAAGCTGATGTAAATAAATTTTAGGACTGTGGCTTTCATATTCATTTATTAATTGTTTTATTTGTGGGTTAATTTCATTTATTTTTTAATTTTTATCCATTAAGCTGGATTTCTGTTAAGATGGGTTTTATTGTGCATCACAAATAAATGGTTTGAAGTCCATCAAAGGCTGCTTTCGGATGGATGATTTTAAAAGACACGTTCCTTATGTCTGGCTAATGACGTTTATGAAAAGCAGTCTGGAATTCTTTCCTTGAACGAAATTTACTTAAAAGTTAATCACACGAAAAGTTTTAATAAACATTTCTTCGTAAGTATAATCACCATCAACGGCGTGAACATTAATATGATTAGCTTTGCGCAAAGGCATCCTTTTGAGTAAAGTCAAAGAAAGCGAACATTGCCAAAATGATAATTTACGTAAGAATTCCTTTTGTAGCTTACCATAATACTGAACCATTTATTTAATTAAGTGATTCTGCTAGTGTCATTCTTTCCAACATAATTAGTTTGGCAAGGTACTGAACCACGTACCTTAATTAAATTGAAAAGGATATTTTATGGGCGGAAAAGGTCGCGGCAAGTGCAGGAGTAAGAGAATTGTTATTGCCTACGACAAGCACATTTGTGAGGAAGTTCTTTGCGGAATGAGAAAAATTACAAATATGCTTGTTTTCCTTGCTAAACGATATTAAATGGCTGCGTTAAAGTCAACGCTTTATTGAATATAACCTAGTTAAATATGATAAATAAAAGTGGTGAAAGGAGAATTTAATACATATTCCAATGAAAACCGGCTGAGAGGTTTTTAGCTTTAAAATACGGACTTTGATAAGTAATCGCAAAATACCGAAAAGTAGTTTTCAATAGAATGCCGACAGTATTATTAATCATGCAGATCAATGGCAAATAAATGCATCTCTTAAATAACTACTTTTGATAAGTCTGGATCATTACGTTGAACAATAGCCATGTAATACCAGAAAGATAAGAAACTATTTTACTAATTATGGGATCGTAAACCTGAATGTTATACTCAAAATTGAGTTTAGCTCAAATTTTGAAGATAAGTGGGAATGCTCATTTTTGATTAAAATAAACGTTGCGGCCATAGAATGCGCGAGGTTTTCTTCTGTTAATAACGTTAATTTTATAGAAATTTCTCACCTCGATAGTATTTACCTTTCTGTTTTGCTGATTTAAATATTGGCTAGTAACGGATGTTCGCCTTTCGCACAAGTAGTACTTTTCTATTAATTTAAGAGTTAAATAAAAAAAGCTTAGTCTAACATTCTCACTACTTTGTGATTTATTTCAGACTAAGTCATAACTCACTATCAGTCTGGTAGGATCTGCAGGACTTTGATACAGTAGAGCCCTAAAATGTTATTAATGAAAACAGAGCATGTTATTAATATCATTATTTCGAAAAATAGCCTCTAAAGCCTGTTTTGATTATTATCATAATACATCAAAAACAGAAGTAAAGTTATATGTGATAGGATGAAAATAAAGCATTGCCAAATTATGTAATTAAAATCTTATTAGGCGTACAATTAACAAAGTTACTTTAAAGCAAACTATTTTAGCATACACTTCAACTAAAACTTTCGCTAGTTTATTGATTACGGCGGAGTATAAAATAACTACTTGTTTTCAAAAGACGTTCAAGGGATAACTGCTCGTATTCATGTAAAAGACTGATAAATAACGAAACTTATACAACATTCCCGCTCATCGAGAACCGTACGGATGATAAATCATCATTATTCAGTATTTTTTCATTATGTCACTGATAGGTCCCGAATCTTAGTGAAGGAGATCATAATTTTTCTCAGTTTTGTAAAAGTAATCCCGCAGACATCTCATTCAATATTGTTTGAGAATGCAATGCAAACATTCGGTTTACGTATTTCCTTGATGCAGCTTCTAACTTAAACAGCGAATGCATAACATGTGGAGGCAGACATCCACTTGATTAGCTCTAGTCTGAGATGAATTTAGGAACACCAATAGGGATCGAACACTTGCAAACACAGGGTGACGCATGATGGGCACGAAAAAACCCGATATACTTGGATCGTACAGAAATGATTGACACAACGGCTCTCACAACGAAATTATTACACTGTGCGAAGGGAAAACAAGTGAAATAAACACAAGGGGACGTGAGCTACTCAGAATGCATAGATGGAGCTGGTCGCAAGCGAGCGGATAAGTCAGCGCCGGTCCCTTTCGCCGTCATTGAAACCGTGGATAGCAATGATAGAAGGTGATAATCACGGTCAATGTTGGACAGCGTGGTTTCTATGGAAAGAAAGGGATGCAGGATAGTGAGATCCATCGTCGCATGGTGTCGGTGTGCGGCAACAAAGCACCTTCAAGGCGTACCGTATCCCGTCGTTGGCCAAGTTCAGCAGTGGAGTGAAGACTACAACTAAAGGTGTCAGCGCGGGACGACCAGCAACATCGCATACAGCAACAAATGTGGCAGCCGTGTCGGATTTGATCATGGCATTTAACAAGATGAAGGACGAAACAGGGCTTAGCGCAAAGAATATTGCAGGCGATTGTGCATGGTGATTTGGAGATGGCAAATGTGTATGCAAAGTGGGTGGACCTTGAACCAAGACCTAGGACTACGCCTTGCTTGACAACATGAAGGACGCAGTTAGGGGCCAACATGTTGAATCTTCTGCCTAATTGCATGCAATTGTTCATAGGTGGTGCACCAACACCCCTCAGACTGGTTTACCAAAGTTCTTCGGGACCTCTCAGCCAGATGGCAGAAGTGTATTGACAAGGGCGAGGATTATTTCTAACTGATGTAGTATCAGTTTTTTGTTAATAAATTGTATTCCTCTCAGTGGCAGCATTTGTGTCATTCATTTCTGTACGACCTATAAAGGTGAGACACCACTGGCCGAGTGGATAAGACTTCTGAGCCCAGTAGCTCGCCTCGGGTGAAATTACAGCAAACAGATTGTTAGTATGAAAATTTTTATAGTTTTTTTTTTCATCTGAATAAAAGCCACAGTTTCTTCTTGAAAATCCTTTACAAAGGTATTTCTCTCTTTAGAGAGATACACTGTGCTGTGCTTTGCCATGATCCAACAATTCCGATCTGCTACGAGCGCTCTGAAATAGTGATATTTTATCTGTCTTATCATTGCCACAATGCTTAGTTTTATTCCATGGATATGGAGAATGAAAGTTGGTATCTTTCCCTTGATATGAACGCAAATGAATATCAACAAAAATAGATCAGAAACTGCACTTCCATAACAAATTCTTTATATTCGGCAACATTCAAGTGACAAAATCATTTACAATCTTAATCTCCATGATCCCACCATCTAAGCTGTCAATAACTAAAGCATTTCGCTATTAAAATAATATGCATCTACATTTATTGCCCGATTCTTGAATAACAGTTCAAGATCTGGTATGGCTTGGAATACACGAACAGCTGAAATTGGGCTGAGAAGCACCATAACCCAGACATTACAACAGACTACGATCCTTTCCAGTCGTTGGCGGCGACCCTTAAGAAGTAGACTGCTTCTAAACAAAGCTGAATGAGTGGTTGGAAGACATTCTTCGCTTCTAAGCATAATTTGTTCTTGAGGAATGATATCAAAAATTGTCTGGGTGTTGTCAACAACAGTTCCGGTGATACCTTCTACTATCAACGATAAATGTTTTATTTCTTTTCATATTAAGCTCATATATTATACTTTTTAAAGTTGCTAGAACTTTCACAGCAATATAATATTAAAAAAGAGGATTATTTCTCAAAATAAGTACTTATGATATTCAATATTAAAGATATTAAAGATAGTTCAGCTTAAAAATCTGTCGCTTTTCGTTAATGTGAGGAAGAAATCACAATGCTATCTAAGAGAAGCAGGTCCTTGAGCTCATGGGGTTAATTGTTAGATCGGTTCCGCTTTCATTATTAGAATGAAAGAGAATTAAAAATGTTCGATGGCGTGTTTGTTGGAAAGAAGAGAACTTCTGCGAGTACTTCCGCTACTCAAGAGAGCGTCTGCTTGTTAAAAAATTAAAAAGTCTATAATTCTATTTTTGATGAAAAATATTACATCCTAATTCACATTTTATATTGTTTCTCCCTGAAATATAAGTTGATACCTAATAACTTGGAAGAAGTTAGTTATACCTTAATATAACTTAATATGAGTTAAACTTTAAACACGTTCAATAAGCACGTTTAAGCACTTAAGGATCTACAACGAACTCCAAAATCTCGAAGAATATATTGCCAAAAAATTCAGGAATACATGATCAGAAAAATGATGTTAAATTTTTCAAAAAGCAAATGAACAAAAACAGGCTTTCAGGAATTCATGAAAAAATATATTTGATCATTCTAAGTTAAATTATTCCCTGAATTTACTTATGAAGTGATGAAACGTAGCATAAATCCATTAAATAAGCAACTGTTTTTTGGTTTAACCTATAAATGGTTTCGAAAATGCAGAATTTTTTCGCAAAGTGAGGCTTATTATTGGTTCATTATGACTCAACTTCAGCAAGAAAATTGCATACACATGTAGTTATTTTCTTTGACCATCGACAAAAAGATAAAAAAATCAGAAACGCAGCTTTTTTTCTTTTCTCTGAAACGTCAAATGGAATTTTGATGGACTGGAATGAGCTTGAACTCTATGCGATTAAAAAAAAAGCTCTAATAATAAACTGGAGCCCTTTTCTGCATTTTAGTCTTTATAATGGTTTAATTTAATTTTTGTTTCTTTTACTTGATTTTGTAGTATTAAGAACAGTCGTGAAAAATTTCGAAGTGGAAAATTTTTCTGAAACAGCAGAATTAACTGTTCAAAAATGAATCTTGATTACAGTTTTATTACATTTTTTTCTTGTTATCCATATCTTTACCTACGTCAATTTATGTTTGTAATAGGTAAAGAAGCTGAGAAATATTTACAATTTATGTACGCTGGAATTTGTTCAATTTAAATACTTAGCATACTGCTTGGGATTATTTCCACAGGAGCCATGCAAGGAAAAGGAGTTTAAACAAGCTTTTTACTTTCTCGATAGTTATACTACTTTGTCTAGTACATTTAATTTATTATTTAATTATTCAAGGAATCTGAACAAATTAAAATCACAAATTTTGGTAGGAAGCAGAAGATGGAAGATGAAGAATGCTAAAATTTTACCTTCATTTAAGTCCATCAGGTTCTCCATTTGAGCCTGCTACTTCAGTATCGAAAGTCTAGAACACTGTCTGTACTCCCTGAGGAATGGAATATTGGATTACGGCAAAGCTCGCGTGTAGAGTCATTGGTTCGTTGAAGTAGCAGGCATAAAAATTCTGCAGGGTCCTCGCTGGGACTCAAATTCCGGACCTTCCGATTGTTAGCCGGATGTCCTCCAGTTACGTCACGAAGACGTGCAGTAAGAGGGAGAAAAACCTTATAGCCTTCCCCACTTAAAGAGAGACTGGGAAGGATGGAACACAATCGCCAAATACTGTATGACGAATTATTGTCTACCATTTTTCAGTTCCGGCGCTTCTTGTGCGTACAAACAAAACGCCGCAACTTGTAAATACAAGTTCAAATTTCAGATTAAAAATATCCTAGATAAAGGCTGTATGAATTGCTCTACTTAAGTTGACTCAAAGCTTTTAATGACGCATTTTAACGTCAGTTAGTACTATGGCTCATGCCAGAATATTAACAGAAGACCTGGGCGATAGAAAAAAGCTGCAAGCATCACCGCCAAAAGATCTATATCTAAAATCTTCAAAACACTCGCCTTAAATACTCAACTAGCTCATTTGCTTTCTGATGAGGGTAAAGGGAAAAGAGAATTTATACTAAAGGTTTAAATCAGGATAACTGGTTGATTAACATAAAATACTTTATACATGAGGGTACAACGTACAAGTACTTCACGAGGAGCGCCTTCGTGCAGGACGTTTCAAAGGTAACTGGTTCGCGTTCACGTTACGAAGGGAACAACCCCGAAACCTCCCGTATAGCCAATCTCTTCATTTAGATTCAAACACTAGTTGAACTACCAGTTTTCATCGACCTTACCGCTAGGCCGCTAGTGGGTCGTCTAATGGATTACAATGGCTTTGCCAAATGCCTAATGAATAGCTTTGCCTAATGAATAGTAAGCATGAATTACAATAGCTTTGCCAAACTATTTCGACTGGCTTCCTTTTCTGAAATTCTGCACATTCATTATTAAAAATGTAATTCATTATTAAAATTTACAATCCAATTAAAATCCTATTTTTTCGCTATTATAAGAATGAACAACCTCTGCTCTTTTCTTCACTTCTCGTCCACGTGAAAATCATCTCCGTATTTCTTTTATGAACAAAATAAAATTCTAATAGAACTTTTTGTAAAAGGGATGTTATAAATCGGGAGATATCCACATTGCAAATGTACTTCTTTCAGGACCAAAATGTTTAAAACTTGAGGCATTTATTGATTTAAATTTCTGCTAGTTTTAAATCGATCAGGTTTTCCTCATGTGTGCGTAATTTTCATTCTACTTTCAACCATGGTTTGTATGTGTGACACACAGAAATGCATTCAAAAGCTTAAAAAACAAGAATATTTAAGTTATAAAAACAACTACTATAATATTAAGAATAAAGGCAACATTTTTCTGAAATATAGTTCAGAATGAAAAATTAGAATTTACATGTAAAAAAAATTAGACACTAAATTCACATCACAACTTACTACGAAATTTCTATTTTCGCATTATGATGTAAGACAACTTTGAGAGGTAATGTCAACTTAAATTTATTTAAAATGGCTTGCACCCGAAATAGATGACAAAGATGGAAAACGTGATGAAAAATTGATTGCAAAGCTAGTAAAAGCCAAAGCGCAATTACACAAGAGAGTAAAACCAATTGCAAAAGGAAAAGTAAGCATTTAAAATTTCATTACTGAGCAGTTTCTGAAAAAAGAAGAGGAACGTTTCTTCTTCTGAATGCTTTCTAAATTAAATTCCTTATCGGTATTAAATTCACGATTCCGATGATAAGTCTGAATTACTTGTTTAAAAAATATTAATTTATTCAAAAGTGCCTCTGATAGTTAAAGCGAAATATTTGTACAAGAATAGCCGTAATAAAATAGATATAATTAAAAACGTTTAGAGAATAAACATTTGCTGCTATATTTTGAAAAACATTCCTTAAAATTCTGAACTGTTAAAAATTTTAAAGTAGAAATTATTAAAAAATTCTAAAATTTAGAAAGGACATACATTTAGAAACTTTATTTAATTTCTGAGGAGAGACTCAAGAAAAAAGCAGAAATGAATGATATGGTAACTTTTTGACAGAAGATATTCCCACTTAATTTATCTTTACTGCTTAAATTTTCAATTAACTAGAAAAACGCCTTAAAGAAAACCGTTATGATAAAGAAACCTCTTAACTTAAGCGAAGGATGATTGTACTCGTATATAAATTATAAGAAATAATTACTTTCTTTGAATGATGAATTCTCTTGTGGTGTAAATAGATAACAGTTTCTGTTGGAAAGGTAAAGATCCTTGATTAGAACTTCGGTTCGGTCTTTTCCATGTTTACCCTGAAGATTCAAATTGTTTCTTAAATGGCTCTTAAAAAATAGCACGTTAACTCGAAGCCATTTGTATTTAGTCCATTGGGCATTTTAGCTGTTTAAAATCGTCCTCTAGCAAGGAATTAAAATAAATTCTGGTTTCAACAGGGTAATATCGGGCATGACGGGGAATCACTTAATCCTAGCTTAATTAAAAAAACAAGAAAAACAAAAGAATTATATTTTAATTAATTGAAAACTGTTATTAATAACTGATCTGTATCTTGAAGCGGTTTAATCTGAAGCTTGTGCAAATTAAATCAGCGTTCACGAGTAAAGAAATCATTGCAAACTAAGTTACAAATGGAACAAAAGAGCAATTTTTGCAAGTGAGCTTGAACATTGTCACCGAGTTCAATCTCGCATAAAAGAGTCGGTTAGAAGTTTTTGTTTTTTTATTGTTCAGGATTTATACATTCTATATTATGTATAAATTATGCACTTGTGATTCTGAAAAAACAAAAGAAAACTTCCAAATATTGTAACCTCATTCGCTGTAACTGCTGTTACCCGGTCTGTTTTTCTTTTCGATTTCGAATTTTCCGTAGATAGTTTTCTCTAAACTGATGGTTTGTGATAGCAATTTTTCAATACATTGTTCCGCAAACAACAAACAACTATTTTTATACAGGACCTTGTTAATCCGTACCTCAGTTAATGCGCCCCCGGCTCTATCGTATTCCCTCGTCTATGCTATTCTATAAACGATTAGCATATCCAGGAGATCCATGGTTTGAATCTCGGAGAGGGCACAGTTGATTTTTCATGTTTCTCAGCCCAAAAATTGTTTTAAGCCAAAGCTTTAGCAAACATTTTATCGGGGAAAATAAGGCTCGAAAAAATATTTTTTGTTAAATTTCAGTACAGTTGATTTAGATTTAGTACAGTCATTCAGTCTGTCGTTGACTGTAGGAGAACATACTGAACTTCCATACTTTTCAACTAAAACAATTTTACCAAAAATTTGGAAAAGTGCATTGAAAATTTGCAAGGTTATCTTCTGAATATTTTAAAGGAGCTTTTATGTTTTAAAAAAGAGTTTCATTGCTGATTCTATTTTATGTTACAGATCATGTTAACTGAAATATTAAAAGTCCATTTTAAATCAAATTGAAATTTCAATTGTTTATTTCATTCAGTTGAAGATACTCACACAAAAGAAAACTTAAAACCTGGAGGAATGTTTTCGTTCCTTATTGGATACTGCGGGATGCAACTGGAAGCAGGTCCTGCTAGTAATCGGAAGCTCTGAAGTTTGAATCTCGGCGAGGGCATCATTAATTTCTCGTGTTTTTTACTTTGATAAAAGCCTAGTAGATTACACAAACTCACTGTTAATGTCATGGCTATAGCATTACTGAAAAATTTAATTAGATGTTTCTTTAAGAGAAATTAAAAAAAAATATATTTCCTCGCATACGTTTTCCTCTAGCGTTTTGGCACCAGGTTTGGAAAATTAAAAAAAAGTATTCGTTTAACTTTACCCCTCCTGATTGAGTTCAGACAACGAGCTCTCCTTAAATTTTAAAATGAATTCGTCGATACAGATACTGTTTTCGTTTTAATAACAATGACTAAGTCTCGTAAACTACTTGCGAACTTCACGCCTAACCTTTCACTTCTAACTGTTGAACGTTTATGCCTAATACGAGAACGGACCAATAACAGTGAAGCAAACACGAACAAGCATTCAGTCTACGATTTCGCTGAATCAGCTTTACATTCACCTTCTGTGATTATTTATGGATGATTTGAGACCTATGATGTAGCACAGGTAACAATAAGGAAAAAGCGAGATTTAATTTATAGAGAAGTAGAAATAAAAAAATCTTTTTAGATATTGTAATATCTATACTACTATATACTTTTACTGGAATGTCGGGTTCTTTTAAAGAAATAATATTGCGATAGCTACTTGTAGTTTGTCCATGACTCGTTTTCATTTGTTATATTCTTACTATAGCCACGACTTTCGGAAATTAAATTGGCCATAAATTAAATTGTCCGCATAATTGTCCCTTCTCAATTTTCGGACGATAAAATTAGTTAAAAAAGGGGAAAACATGCAACATCTTTTACTAAATATATTACGTAAAATTTCAAAGCCATGCATAATAAACAATAAAAAGTAAAGTTAAAATGTGCAAATCAATCGTCGAACAGAATTCCAGCAGAAAAAACTCTTAATCAACTTGCAAGTAAGATTGAGGAAGTTGGTCTTTGCTCTCATCCCTAAAGATCTAATTAAGCGTTTCATCCTAGTTGAAATTTCTAAATAGATTTTCACATTTATTTTCTAATAAATTAAATAATTTCCCATAAGTCTCGAGCGCCCCTTCCAAAGCAGTTGACTTTCAGTTTTGACAGCCTTGTTATATACAGACCCTGTCATATACTAAGCTCTATAGCAATACATTGCTATTACAATAAATCGCGATTTCTGCACGTATATATGCGTTTATGCCATTTAATAGTAAAACAGAGGAAACTATATTTAATCAACAGCAATCCTAGTGAAACTTGATTAAATACGGTAGCCAATTCTAATTCATGTACACGAGACAGGGTTGATGATGCGCTCTGAACAATTGATTCAGGTACTGAATATTCAATTCATCATGCATAAACACTAAGCACAGTCCTGGATTAGGCTTATGATACGTTGCCTATGTAAAAGATTTGAGATACCTTTCGTGAGTTATCATGCATTACCATTCGACATTATATTGTATATTATAATACAATAGCATACCAAGACTATTCGTTTCCAGAGAGTTGAGTCGCTTAAAGATGCTTTTATATTTCAATGCTCACCCAGTGGTAGAGTGTTTAAAAACGCTGAACACCGGTAATTCGACCCGGCTTTGAACCCGGAAAACGGGCTGGCGGCGTGAGTGTTTTCGTGGTTTTGCTCATGTATAATATGAATAGAAACTAGTTCACCTTAGAGAGTGCTCCACGAAGGCATCCCTCAGGCAGGTAGCACTCAGGTGATAGACTGTTTTCAAATAACAAATAGCTTTATAATTCCGCAATCTTATAATTTTTAGCAACCAATGCTTATAAATGAAATTTAGTCAATAAATTTTTATGCTTTACAAATACATATAAGCATTATTAGGATTACTAATTTCACACTAGTGATGGTCAGCCTCATGCTGCTCCCATGTCAGGTCTTTTTAGCAGCCTGAAATTAGGTTAACAAAATTTATTATTACTGTTAACCAGAGAACAGGGGCTCCACTACCTAGCTGACATGATGTCTGCCTTACACGGATTAAAGCCCCTTCCTCCAGAAGCTATTTATTATCACTAAGCAAAACAAGTTTACGGTGGCATACAAGGCCTTTAAGAACACAAGGACATAAATAACATAGTCATTAATAAACCCTAAAGAAAGCATGTTACAAGTAGTACCTATAGCATTCAAACAATAAACCGAGTATACTTTCATAATTTGTACTGAAAATACGAAATACTTTCAGAACTGAGTCCAACTAATTTAAAAACAACTATGGTACAAACAAACAAACAAAATATAATACATCCATTACTGTATTATACACAATTAATTTCAATTAGATTCACAATATCAAGAAGAACTATTCAATTTGAAAAAATTCATAAAGATAAACTAAGACAATAATAAACTGCCAAATAAAATTTCTTCATATGAATTCAGAACCAATAGCTTTGATGACTGAACAATATTATCATAAAATACACTGAACTTGAGATATTATTGCAACACAAAACATAAATTTGGTTTAAAAACAAAACCACTCCAAGTAATATCAAAACTCTACATCAGGTTTGCTGGCAACGCGATAAGAAATACAGTACGAGAATAATGCCAACATAAAGATATGAAAAATTTCAAATTCAAAAAGCAAATGCATTCAAAAATAATTCAAAGAAAATTATTATAAAGTACTGCCTTAAATGCACATTTTACAATAGAGAACTCAAGTAAAACCAATCAAATTCACAAAAACAGGTCAACTATTCAATTCAGAAAAGTGCAAAAAGGTATACAAAATAAATATTCTAGATTAGGTTTGCTGGCATCGCTAAGACAAATGCAATACTAGAAAAATGCCGACATAAAATTTTACAGAATTTCAAAATCAAATACAAAATGCATTCAAGATTAAAGCAAAGAAAGTTAATATAAAATAACTATCATGAGCGCAAATTTTTATAATAGAATGCACAATTAATGCCTATGAGATTCACCAAAGCGAATCAATTCAACTAAAAAAAATGCATTAAAGTATGCAAAATAATTAAAATTGTCACAAAAACTTTCTCTTAAATTTAATTCACAATTGCAAAACTGAACAAAATAATCATGATATATATATGATTCAGAACGATTTCGGTAGCATACAACAAATACTATGTGCGTCACGAATAAAACCGACTATTTGTACAATATAAGAAAGTAAAAGGCTACAAGTAACCGTTACAATTTATAAGAGCATAGATGCATTCAATGTCAGATACCTCTGTTCTACGTAAAACCATTTCTAATTTTAAATCAGTAACATAAGTAGTGGAAACAACAAAACTGAACAATAATAAGCATCAAACACAATAAGTTAAACCATTACCATTATGCAGTAAAAATCTAACAGTCGCTGAATGTCAATTACTCACTCCTAATAGAGATGATCTGAGAGAATTATTTACAGAAAAATTTAATTCCTGACAGAAACGAATAATTTCCTTAAATTTCTTACTGTCACTAGAGTTTTTTTAATATCAATTCAGCCCATTTTGGCCTATGTTGCTCTAAAAGTTTATTCAAGTGAAGTTTTTTAGTAAATGAACAGTGAAAGATAAAGTGTTCAGGGTCACCCAACTCCCCGCAAGAACAAAGTTCAGTCGTACGTAGTCCAAATCGAAAGAGATATGTATTAAAAGGTCTATGACCAGTGAAAAATTGAGTATAAAAATTCGATGTGCTTCTTTGACTGAGTGAAACTTTTGGGAAGAAAGAGAAGACTCGTCTTCCTGTGGAGTCATTATTCCATCTTTCCTGCCATTTCACAAGCAGTGCATTTAAAGTCTTGCTCTTCAAGTGTGAAAAAAGGCAGTTTCGTTGGATTTTCAATTCTGTTGATATCATTAGCAGCTCATTTAGCTAAGTTATCTGCTTCTTTGTTGCCCAGTATGCCAACATGAGCTGGCACCCAGGTAAGAAGTGGTCTTTCAGATGAATTAAATCTTAGCAATTTCTCTTGAATAACTTGTACAATCGGATTTCTATTCGTAATGTCTAAGATAGCCTGCAGAGTAGATAATGAATCACTGAAGATCTTAGTCTTGCCCGATAGATTTCTTTTAACAAAAGTGAGAGCAGCATTTATCGCTAAAAGTTCTGCCTGAGAAACAGTATTTCTGTCATCAAGCCTTCGAGTCCATGTATATACCTTTTGAGCATTGTTAAATACACAAAATGCACAACCTGTCCCACGTTCAGTTTTAGAACCATCTGTAAATAGAGCAATGTCATTGGCTACTGGAGCCGTATAGTATAAATTGACTGCAGATTTGAGTTTTAAAGAGGCAGGATGGCCAAGATTAGATGGAACCCGTAGTTCATATTCATTTACTAGGTGATGTTGGTTCCATAAATTCCCATTCAATCGTAATCGTAGGATCCGTCCTAAGAAAGAGTCTCTTTGAGCCTGAAGATCTAATGGAGGTATACCCGCCAAAATCTGCAGTGAGGCTGTCGAGGTTGTTCTATAACCTTTGGAAATAAGCAATAGCTGATGCCTCTGTATTGAATTCAGTAAGCCACTCATAGATTTGTTCATATCAGAACCCCAAATGGAGACTCCGTACAAAAGAACTCTTTCAGTGATTGTTTTATACCACAGCCGCAAGATTTTTGGGGAAGTACACCAATTAAGGCCCATAGTCTTTGTCATGCCATTCGTAAGAACGGCACATCTCTGTTTAAGATGTTTCACACGTGGAAACCAAGACAGCGTATTGCTGATAACAAAGCCTAAATATTTCAAGGTGTTTGCACATTTTATGGGCCTTCCGTGGATTTTTATTGACGGATTTCGACGCATTTTTCTTTTCCTACCGATAAACAACATAGTAGTTTTTCTTCGGAAATTCTTAATTTATGCATGTCTGCCCACTCTAAAAACTTATTAATCGCTTGTTGAGCTCTTACTTCAATGCCCTTTACGCCTAAGATAATTAACAGAAAATCATCGGCATAAGCTTGCAGAGTTACTTGTTCAGTATTTTCAAACATACCAAAGGCCGTATTAGCGACTAAGTTCCACAGGGTTGGTCCTAAACAGGAACCCTGCGGACAGCCTCTTTGCAAATCTTTTATTAAAATTTCATTATCTAGGGTTAATTGAATTTTGCGTTGTTCCAAATAATTTCGAATTAAATTCAAAATTTCTGCAGGGCAGTTTGCGCTATCCAATGCATCAATTATGTCCGGCCACCAGACCGTGTCAAATGCACCACGTATATCAATGGAGATGATTAACGTGTGCCTGTTACCATCCCTGTTGCCTAAAGCCGATTTTTACTGTGTTCAGCAAATTAGAAACAGCCATTTCAGTTGAAACCCCCTTTTTGAATCCAAATTGAAAGTCGCTGATCACTTTATTTTCAGTTAGAAAATAATTTAGTCTGTTCACTATTAATTTTTCAAAGAGTTTATTTAAAGAGAGAAGACTCAAATAGCAGGATCTTTACCTTTCTTGCCAAATAAAACTATTTCGGCAATTTTGATCTGTCGTGGAAATAAAGCCGATTTCCAACATGCTCGATATAAAGATAACAACAATTTGGGGAATTCTTTGAAAAGTATCTTTATGATAATATTATCAAGACCGTCTGGTCCGGGGGCCTTCTTAGACGGTAGAGAACGAATTGTATTTTCTAACTCCTCAAGCCCCAGCAGGGCAGAGTCACTTACAGTAGAATTCCAAGTTTGATTTTTAAATTTTTCTCGCATTACTTTATGTAAATCCATATTGCCAATCACCAGATCCAATGGAAATAACTCATCTAAACTTTTTTTATATTTCTCTCCCAGAGAAGTGCAGTCCGGAGCTACCTATACTGGCAGCTGAAGAGGTCGAAATACTCTGTCCACTGCAATCTTTTGAGTGATGCCATAAGGATTTTCAATAGCTGCACAAAATGCCTTCCAAGATTCACTTTTTGTCTTCATAATCAATCTTTTAAAAATTGCTAGTTCCTTCTTATAAGAAATTTTAAGTAAATGCTTTATACTGTCATCCCTTTCTTTTTGCATACGTCTCCTCGAAGCACGAACTTTGTTCCTTTTTATTGTGAGCGAGTCGGACCACCATGATGTAGAAGTTTTAATCCGTACTCTTTTCGACTTATAGGACGCTGTTGCTGCATCCATCAATGAGCCAATAAAAAGGTCGTAGTTATTTTCTAAATCCCGTCGAGAAGTACTAGATTCAAATAAATTTATGAATTGAGAAATTCGTGGACGAAGTTTCTCAATGAATTTTTCATGTCCACCATATGAAGTTTTAAACCTACGTTTCAAAATTATGTCTTCCGAGATTCCAATTGCAAACAAAATAATTTGATGATCACTAATAGACAAACTTGTCAACACCCTCCAATTTGTTATAGAAATTTTAAAAGGAGATGAAGCTAATGTAATATCAGGACAACCTTTGGCTCTGACAGTCAAGGATATTGGCTCTGACTCGGAGGAATTAAGAACACACAGTCTGTGTTCTAGGATAAAATCATGAACTTTAGCAGCCCTATGATCTTCTTGATTTCCACCCCAAAGAGGACTCGTAGCATTAAAATCACCCGCAATAAGCAAATGATCATTATGATTAAAATGTGAACAAAGTTCAATTAAATTGCTATCTAAATCGTCCGTCGGTGGAAAATAAACGTTAGTAATATTAATACTTCTATTGAAAAATTGCAAGCGAATTGTCACTACATTTAAAGTTCTCGCCACAAAAAACGGATTTAGAGGGCCGGTATATATTATCAACGCTTTAAAAGAACCAGAAAAGAATATCTTACTAAAGTTTGGTAATCCAATGATCTTGCCATCTTTGACATAAGGTTCTTGTAAGATAGCGAGCTGTATTTCATTTCTAATCATAAAATCAATAAAATTTAAAGTAGCTGCCCTTGATCTCTGTAAATTTACTTGTGCGCAAGTCAGACCCGAGATGCTCTGAGTAACCGATATGTTCATTAAGCTTGTCACTTCTGAGTGTTGCTGAGGCGAAGAATCTCTTGCCTGTAAAGCGGACATTGTGATGAGCTAGCCTGATGTGATGTCTCGTACTTCGTTCCAGCAGAGGCGTTGGAGTGAGTACAATTGACGCAATTTGCAATGCTTTCGGAGCACTCCTGAGTAAGGTGGCCCTTCCCGCACTTTGCACAGGCCGGTGGATATTTGCAAATTCGACTTAAATGACCAAAGGCTTGACAGTGATAACAACGCGTCACTTTATGAAATTCTCGAAAGAAGAACGATGCGAAACTAATATAGACTCTCTTCAGGCCCTTCAACAATTGTGCCTGTTCTCTAGACACCTCAACAATCCAGTTACACGTACCGTTTGTTCTGGGTCTGGGTTCCCTGGGTAAAACAAAATTCTTCTCACCTGAAGATAAGAGTTCTTGAAAAGCAATTTGTAGTTCCTCAGAAGTAGTATCCTGAGGAACCCTAAAAACTACGAAAGACAGCCTTGGCAGTCTTGGAATTCTCAGGTCCAAATGTTCCTTCAAATCCGAATTTTCCAAAATGGCTTTTTTCAATGTCAACCAATTGCTCTTCCTCTTTACAACGAACAAGTAACTCTTTGGCTCTTGTTGTACGAACTTGTAAAATATTTACTCAGAGCCTTTGCGGTTTAATACTTTGAACTAATTGCGTCTTAATAATGTTTGGCGATCTACTTGTATCTTCAGCCTTGATAATTAAAACGTGATCCTGTTGAGCTGGAATCTTCCTTACCTGTGAAAGCTTCGAAGTAAGCCTAACAATTTCTGCAGAAGATAACTCCGAATTCACATTATCAAATTTACCGTCTAAACTATGTGAATGACAAGCATGTAAATCGGACGCTATTCCCGAATGTGGTAAGACAGTGGTTTGGTCAAGCTGTGTTAACTGATTAATTTATAACTCAAGTTCCAAAGGTCTTTTTTCCAACAAAGAATTCTTTTCCTCCAATGAAGAGTCTCTTTCCTTCAAGCAGGCGTTAAAACCTTCCAGGTGAGCTATGTATAATTCACGTTTGTTTGAATGTAATTGATATTGCTTACAAACTTTTTAAGTTTAGCTGCATCTTTATTATTTAATTTATGTTTTGCATTAGCATCAACTAAAAATGCTAAGATACCATCATAGGATTCATTAATAAATGCAAGATGATTCCCAGTTACCTTTTCTGGAGCCAAATCTTTTACAGAGCCAGAAGAAGATTCAAAGACTGAAGACACTGATTGTGCCGGAGAAAGAGTTGCATTAGAATGAGACATTTTATTATAATTCTATAAAATGGGCTTGTCTGCAGAGCGAGTTACTGTATAATCATAAAACCCTTAAACATATGACTTAAAAGTGAAATAGAAATAGAAACACTATGAAATACAAATCGGTAAGCAGAAAAGAACCAATAAAACAAAAATCATTAATTAACAAAAGAATAATTAAAATTAAGTACGATTTCAATTATTAAACTAACAAAAAGGACCCCAAGGAACATTATAGCACAGAAATTATAACAATTATCACTTGACTTTAAGTAGTAATATAAGCATGAATTTAACAGTTTTCCAGGAAAGAACCACAGTCTCGAAATGTAAGTTTGACTTCAAAAACATTACTTCTCTAGAGATTTTTAATCAGTAAAAACATACAAATTTAGAACATACTTTATATGCGTATGGCAGCTTCCGGTTACAGACTCTTAAGAATTTCGAAGAACAGTGGTGTAAGATAGCGTCCTTTTTGTACCATAGTATAAAAATCTTAATTAGTTATCCTATTTGTGATAAAACTGTCCAAAAATTTTATGTAAGTCCTAAAATCATAAAAGCATTAATATTTAAAAGAAAATTGCAATTAATTTTACCAAAAGGAACATAATTAATTCGAAAACAGTCTTTAGCTAAATATCAGTCTATGAACACAAAGTACAATGTAAACAAATACAAAATTGAAGATAAATCAGTAAATACTTATCTAAAATACATATAACGCAAATAGATGCAATTCACGGAAGCTATAGAACATAATTTCTACACCTGTTTGGCTCAAAACACGATCCAAAACTTCACAAAACGAAGACCTCATTGCTGGAATCTCGCAACACTATACCACAACTAAATATCCAAAAATCACCATAACTTTGAAATTTGCAGGTCGAATTTCACAAAATTGGTATCTACTTGATCAGGAACACTTTATGCACACATTTTAAAACATGAAAAATACCAACTGTAGCTATTTCCATCTTTAAAATGCACTAAAATCGGAGCACGGAGTTTAACGGCCAACACCTTCGACTTCCCGCGAAACTAAATTTATTATTACTGTAAGGTTAGCATTTATGAAGATTACGTATTAAGTACAAGTTAAGAATAACTAACTGATTTTATTTTCCAACTTCACTGAGCGCCGCCTGAGATAACCACTGACCTGACTTTGTTGTAAAAGTCTTACAGTGTTAAAAGTCATTCTGGCAGAAAGGAATATTTCCTCCGTGTAAAAATATAAATATAAATATTACATGGGCATACAAGGCCTGTGTATAAGCATAGAATATGTTAATTAACATTGGCATGTACAAGTTACATGTGATAGTTACATAAAATCATGACAGTTATGTGTACACTTAAACATTATCTGAATTCATATTTACAATACTTTTACTGAGATAATCAAATTAAACTTGTAATTCATTTACACATTGACTGGATTTTCAATATCATTTAAACTGCTTTACAATGTTATTTTTATCAAGTACATACAAACTGGATAGTAATATGCTTACATTACAGTAGTTTTGTTCTTACAGTCCTGTTACTATTCTTACAGGGTGAGCTATTTTTCTAGTGTTGATTTTCAGTTGTAGTAGTATTTTGAATATTGCTATTTAAATTATGCTGCGAAGATACAATTCTCAAGGGGAGGGAGGAGAATTTCTTAGTACCTTGCTGAGCATAGCCTGATCACCTCCTCTATTTTAGTTTTCGTCTACTTGTTGCCGCAGGTATCCTCCTCCCATTGCGGCCAATTTCTAACTTTACTAAAATGTAATGAAAAGATTATGAAAGATGAAAATGACATATATCTGGTGACGATGGAATTGAAATAAGATAAAGGTAACCCCAAAAAGTTTAGGAAGCCCAATACAGTTCATGTAATACTGAAGTTCACAGTTGTTGCTTTTATCGGCAGATCTCGAGGACACAAATCTTGTTGGATTTCTATAACACGACTGGGAAATTACAGTCTCTCGAATATTAGTCGAAGATCTAGCCCTTCTAGGGTTTGTTTTGGAGGAACAAAAGCCGTCTGTGTCATCAAAGGAACACGTCCGTTCCTTTCCACGTCTGGAAGTCGTCTCGGAATGCTCTACGCTGCGCTGGACTGCGGCAGATGACGTCACATTCCGTTGGGTCGAAGCTGAATCAATGGGCGTCGATGAGTATGCTTTCCACATTACTGACTGAATACTCAAATTTGTGTATATTTTCGTACTACTAATCATCTTAGGACTACCTTCATGCAAACCTTATTTGAAATTAATACTGAAATCTGAGAGAAAATGAGTTTCATGTTATAGGGCATATTTCAAAATATTTGCAGCCCATAGCCGAGTGGATAAGAAAGTTGAAAGTTAATAATCGATCTCTTAGAATCTGCATGAACGAGTTGACTGCATGGATATTTTTGTAAGTTTTCTAGTATGTAACGTAAGTTATCAGTTTTGTTTCCAATTGGTTTTAATACTCCAATTTTACATGGCGCTTTTGTAACTCACTAAGGTACTCTTTTATTAGTGCTATGGATGATTTTGCTGCTCTATTTTGCTGTATTTGCTAATACTCATATTTTAGTACTTGAAAAACTTCTACTACACATATATGTTTTAATACTTGTAAACTGTAGTTACACTTCGTTTGCATAACTTCATTATACTATTATACACTGGTTATCATAAATTAAGGAAAATCACAAAAATAGCGATAACTCCCTCAAAAATAAGACAAACCGTGTAAAATTTGAATATGTTGCCAAGTAAGAGTAGCTAAGTAAAACTCCAATATGCAAATTAGTGGCGCTGCACTCGGAATACGTCATCTGCGAGGAGCATAAAAGTCCATGCTTGAGAGCAAGCCTACATATTTCACTGTGATAGTGACATCAGAAATCTGAGATAGCCAATTCGTAACAATGATCTAAAGGCATCATTTGCCTGCAGAACTACGATAGAAAGCAAGTGGGAGACTAGAGGCAGGACAAAGTCAAACAGAAGTGGCCAGATTGCTAAATGGGAGTCCTTCTGTGGTTCATATACTTTGGAGGCAATTTCAAATCACAGATTCGGCACCTAGGAGGTTCAGCCAAGGACGGCCAACTGCTACGACGAGCGCCGATGACCGATATTTGACATTATGTGCACTCAGGAATAGAACCGCTACTCCGACTCTTCTTAGATCCTCCCTTGCTGCAGCCACCGGAAGGTTGGTGTCAACGTCAACTGTGCGTAGAAGGCTTCACGAAGGTGGTCTGTATGCGAGGCGAACAACCATTTGCGGTGCCGCTCAAGTCACGCCATAGCAGTGACCGTTTGCAGAGAGTACGACAACATGTCCACTGGACGCCTGAGCAATAGAGAGTTATTCTCTTTACGGGTGAGTCCAGGTTTAGTCTAGAACGCGATAGTAGGCGTTATTTGATATCGAGAGAGCCTGGAACCCGTTATCATCCGTCTGACATCCGTGAAAGAGATGCATACGGAAGAGGCAGTGTCTGTGTTTGGGGTGGCATCTCTTTGGGTGGACGCACAGACCTCCATGTTTTTCCAAGGGGAACCGTGAATGCTCATGTTTATAGAGATGACATCCTAGATGCTTGATGCTTATGTGCGCCCATATGCCGGGGCAATAGGTGATGCTTTCCTGTTACAGGACGACAACGCAAGACCACACAGGGCTCGCATCGTAGATGATTATCTTCAACACGAAACAATTATGCGCATGGAGTGGCCAGCTCGATCCCCGGACTTGAATCCTATCGAGCACGTTTGGGATGCTTTAGGCAGACGTCTAGCTTCTCTCAGTCTGCCTCCTTAGACCCTTGCCGCGCTTGCAACTGCTTTGCAAGAGGCTCTCTCTTCCTGTGGAACTGATAGACCCCATAATTGAAAGCATCACACATCGCTGAATATGCTGTATTGCTTCTAGAGGCGATTATATTCCATATTGAAGGTACTTTTACTATAGCAAACTGACATCTTCGATTTTTCATTTTATACATGTGCTAATTTCTATACTACCATATTTGTCTGGTAATTTCTTTTTATTTTATTTGATACCTTACTACGTGTTGTATATTGTGGGTAAGTTTCATAAAATTCTACATGTAACTTTTTCAGTAATCGTGATTTTTGTGATTCTTCCTTAATTTATGATAACCAGTGTATGTAGGACACTTCATTTCATATGAGGCCAATCAGCGGCCGAAGAGTAAAATCTCTGAACACTGGTAGTTCCGACTAGAGATGGACAATCCGCTTCGCAACCGATTCAATTTACTGCCTGAACGATTAGCTCTACGGAACGGTAGTTTTTTAGAAATCAGAGTTGTTGGGAAGCGTGCCAAAAATTTGATTCTTCTTAATGTAAACACTAGCAGTCCTTCTTTTATTATTTACCGGAAACGTCTTTGACCCATTTTTTACGTATATATGTGTGTTATGTATGTATATATGTGTACTTTTGGCTTGCTTTTCTTCTATCTAGTATTTAAAAAACAAAAAATTAAATAAATCGAAGCATCTCGGCGAAATTGATCCTCCTTGTTTGTAAATGGATGGATTTCCCTCCTTTTCCCTCATTTGGCAGTGCGAAGATCTGTTTAAAGTACGTAGATTATAGGAACTAGTTCCTCGGAGGCCCAGCTTTCAACGCTTCGGCAATTCGATACTAGTTGCAGATCTGGGTCCTTCGGAGTCGTGATTATTCCCACTTTTCATCGCTCCTGCAGCAGAGTCTTCATTTATTCGCTCTTTCATAACTGGCTCATGCGGAGTCTTGATTACTCTTTACTCTTTTTGTATTCTCGGAACTTCTTTTCCTTTGAGTTTCTTTTCGATTCCTTGAATACTGTGTCATAGTATAGCTACATATATTAGCTATTACCTTTTTATACAATATTTCTGCAATATTTATGTAAAATGATAAATTATATTTTTGTTTATTTACTTACTTTACTAACGTCTTGTAATCAAGAGCTGTGAATTTCCCTTTAATCTTCTTTGATTTAACATAAATTTTTTCTATCTGATGTATTTTTTCAAGATCGCAGAACAAAATGCGGATCTTACCGAATAGAAGAACCTTGAGAGATATTTGATATCATATTATCAAATTAGGTAAAAAAAAGAAAATGCCGGTATTGTCAGGAGACAATTTCCTGTTCTTTGGGATCTGCCTCCAATCTAAAAATTTATTTTTACACAGTGTTTTGCAAGAGCAACAAAATATCAATTATAGTAATAAAATAATGTAATCTTTATCAAAAGTGAGTTTAGTTTTAATTATTTTTTAACTTTTAGCATTTCTTTATTCCAGAATTTTATTCTTGTTCTATGTAGAAAGGGTTTTTTTAGGGAATCTCATATGTACAGTTGAAAGAAATCAGTCCAGAGAGTGAGCGGTTTGGTTGAGTTGATTCCAGAGATACCACTCTGTTCAATTCTTTCTGCTTTTCCCCCATCTTTGCACACCACTCTTAATCAATGGGTACGTGACCCAACTTGATGAAAATCTCACTATTTTCAATCGAATCATCAGGTATGTTTTATTGTTCTTAAATTAACAGAAGAAAAGTAGTCGGCAGGATACACAAATCACAAATTCTTAAAATATATTATGCACTTTATTAAAGGTCAAATATACTCGCAGATAGTTATAGATCTCTAAAAGATAGCACTTGGATTTATTTTCTTGAGCAATAATTCAAAAGGTGATCGTCGCTGCAATGCTTTACAATCATAACTACTTTTATACATTTGTGCTATTCAAAAATAGAAGCCAAATTATGTATGTGAATCTATTTGTAAAATCAGTTAGTTGATCCGACAGAGGATGGCATACAATTTTCATAAAGTGCTGCTCTCATGCAGTAAGTAAGCACACCAGAATGCCTTTTGCACATCTGATGATTTCTTCAACAGCAACGCATCCATCAGAGATTATTAAGAGTTACATAGCATTACTAGATTATCGTAGATACAAAAACTGAAAATATTTTTTTTCCTCTATTGAAACGCTTTTCTGAGTTTGAAAGGGTCTTTGCCTTGTGACAGAAATATGCTAAGAAGTGTTCACGGCTTATAAATTCCTTGGAGACCCACAGGTAAGAAAACGTAGACTAATAAGTGTATTTATTTATGCTAAATGATTTTTGCCATTTAGATTCTATGAGGGCATAAAAACTTGACTTCAGGAGAAAGTTGGTGTAACAAAACATTAAAATGAGATCATAAGTAGAAGTCTAATTCAAGTTGTGTCGCGGATGTATTTGAAAGTTTTCTATTTCCTAATATTTAATAAGATACTAAAATTTACAGTACATTTTTAAAACTTGGTTTCTTTCTTTATTTGGATCAGATTCTGAGATTAATCTTTGACCGCCTTCAATAGAACAGATTTTCTTAAAACTTTTGTACGATTATTATTATTATTATTCACTAACCAGTTATTTTATGTTTTGGATCTTTACTATCAGTTCTCTTTTCCGTTCCTTAACAGAATGTAAACGAGGGAAAAAGCGTTAACATTTAAAAGAAGGTTTCGGGAGCTTATTTCAGAGCGTGTTTTGTCTCTCGAGGACATATTACTAAGTTAGTTCACATAAGATTGTATTATTCGGCCGTTATAGTTGCCGATATTTAAATTGTTATGTCGGTAAGACATTTTGACACAACTTATCATTAATTTAAATTGTGCAATATTAGACTACTAGCTTATTTATTTTAAATTATTGTTTTTTAAGTTATCTTGCCACAAGTAGTTGACGAAGTCTGTAAGCATGAGTTGGGGCATTTATGCTTAAAGTTCTGATTCATTGTTTAAACATCTTTATAGATCTGGGCAGACCTAAAAAACAGACATAGCGATAATTCGCTTAACGTATGTGAGGACGTTTTATAAAACCTTTTTATTTCAACTTGTCTAGAGCCCCCTTTGTCCGTCAGTATTCTGTTTCTTCAGCTCCGAATATTCTGTACTGCTTAAAACGTTTTCTAAAAATATTTTCCACTGTAAAGTTTGACTTACTTTGAGAGCATAAACTAGTATCAAAGTAAGTCAATCTTTGTAGTAGCGCCCGAACGACATCTCGTATTATGGCTCAACACAACAGTCTGCCTACCCTCCAGAATCACAGGATTTACAAACACCAGTCAATTCTACATACGGATTTGGTTTTATCCTAGGTACGATGCGAGCATCAATGAACCGTCCATGGTAGATATTCCGTAATAAGCGTTTTGGAACAAATGAAATCGTATTTCTTGCTTTATCTAGTTGGAGAAATACAAAGGGTCACCGTAGCAACCACCACACTATATGTCTTTGCGTGACATCTGTACGTAAGCACAGAATAAAGATCGTTTTCACCCAAAAAAATTCTAAAACTGATTTAAAATGGATTCTGAAGAGATTTTTTCGCGGCGTCTGTACATACGTACGTATGTATCTCACATAAGTAAAAAATATGAGTAGCCTCAAAACGTTGAAATTTTGTATATAGGACTGCTATAACATGTAGATCTTATTCTCATTTTGATTGCAATCGTCCTCCCGTTGAACCTCCCATTTTGATTGTAATCGGCCGCACCAAAAGTATATATATATATATATATATACTCTGTTACTCGGCTCCGTGGGCCAGTTCTTTTCTTATATTTTTGTAAATTGTGCATTTTTTGTTTTAAAAATGATTGACTTATATCTTATCTTCCGGTTCAAGTTTTTATGCCTTTAGTTAACTTGCATGTTATAGTTTTAGAATTATCAATCATTTAAAAGTTGTTTAAGTGCGGCTAAGCCTATTTTTTTGCCATAGCAGCCATATTTGTTTACAGTTGAAACTTAGCAGAATAGTGAATAGTTTGAACTTAACCCACCTTTCACACCAAGTCTGAACTTCGAATAACTCAAAGTTCAGACTTGGTGGCGCAAGGTGCAGTTGCCCCTCGCTCCCTATTTTTTGCTTTTGCTGATTTTCTTGCGTTTTAGTCTATGTAATAAAAGTAGGCTGCCGGTGTAACTCTGATTCAAAATCCGGTTACGACCACATCCAGTGCTGATAAGGACCACGTGTTTCTGGGACTCTTTTGCCAATGTTTTATTTTTCTTCTTTTTTCCCCTTTCTAGTGATTTCGTTCTCATGAGGAGGGAACTTTAGCTGCCCTCGAAATCGATTGAGTGTTTTAATATACTTACGCTAAATACAAGATTGTTATTGCGATTTTGACTTTCTAAGTTGTTTTAATTAAATGCAATTAAAGGTAAAAATAAAATTTTGTAAGGTTAAATTGCTTTTAAATAGCGAGGATAAAAATACTGAAAATAAAAAAAAAAAAAAAAAATACTTTTTTTTTTTTTTTTTTTTTTTTTTTTAAGATTTCATGACATTTTTGATTGCATGCCCTTAAAAATAAAATCGTTAAGCACCCGTACACAAATTTTTAAGACATTAACAGAATTTCACGTAATAATGAAAGTAATAATATTTAAATGTAATGTGTCAGAATGATTAAATTAAATTAATTCAAATTTATATTTTCAGTTCATTTAATTAAAATCGTGTTATTAAAGATTTTTTAAAATATATATTTTTTAAATACAGTCTCCTTTCTGCACACATTTAAGAAAGGAAATTGCTACCAATGAATAAGACTGAATGATTAACAATTTATCCTTTCTCAAAATAAGAAGACATTTTAACCGGATTGGGTTTCATGCTGAACTTTGAGCTGTAATATTTAATTTGAAAAGGAAATCCTGAGAACAAGCCATACTAATTAGGAAACGAGACCTTTTTTCTCCTGTCAGCTTGTGCTTGTCTTCTACGTCTGCGCTAGTTTAGCAGCCTTCGTAAACTGACAGTTCAGAATTTCCTGATGGCTACGAAATATAAGTGGATTTACTTTGGTCCGTTTGTTAGTAACAAGACTCCCCCTCCTGCCAAGAAATGATCCAGTTTTTAATTTGGGAAGACAGTGACATTCTGCTTAAGGGGTGGTGGAAACGGGAGGGTTCTCTAGGGCTGTTTCAGATTGAGAAAGTTTTTCTTTACGTTTCGAATTTTGTTGGTTGTTTTATTCTGACATAATGCAGTTTGTCAGCTTGTCTTCAGGGGAGAATTTTAAATTGAGGGAGCAAAAAAATAAACTGCCTAATTTTGAAATATATGATTTTTTTTACCTTTTCTGCTTTCTCTAACTAGTTGAAATTGAAGTATGGAACTTAGCAATTTTTGTTCGAGAAATTAAATTAGCATAAAATTTAGTCTGGTTGTTAACTGAAAAACTACAGAACGAACTAGTGAACAGAGCTGCCTGCTTCACCTTCCTTTTGTACACACGTTTTAAGTGTTTAGTGATATTTTTACTAAATTTCAATTCCTAAAACTAAAAAAAGAGCTTATAAAATTTTGTAACGGAGAAAGTTAATATATCATGTAATGTAGTACCTACTAATTGTAGTAATAGTATGAAGATTAATATTATAAATAATACCTAGAGTTATCACCTTCCATACCCTACCATTTTTGAAAATAACCAGTATTTCTAAGAGCGCATATAAACATGGGTACTGAATTTCACTCTCAAAGGCGACAAATTTGGTTGTGAAAAACATATATGTCCTTGATACATCGTTCCTTCGGGATCCATTTAAACATTTAAGCATAGTCAGTTTTAATTAAAACTTGCCATGGGACCAAAGGTGTTTCAAAGGGAAGCCTTGCTTTATTTGACTATTTTCTTATGTTAGAGTCATTGGTCTACGTATGAGTATTCAAGAGATTTTTCATTAAGCAATCATTTTGAAATAACCCATAAAATCTGTAAAGAACTTGTAAATATGTCAAGGATATGAGTTGAAAAATAAGGCATACTGTCTTCTTAGGTATTACATGTATAGGTATACTATATATATGCCTACTTAGTTTTCAGCATAAGACCCTGGATGCTCCTGTCAGTTTTCCTAACGAATTTAGCATTACTTATTCATTAAAAGTACGTTTTCTGAGTATATAATAATTACTGTGACCATTGATTCCAATCTTTCAACTGAATTGACGCTTTGGCCGAAATGAGACTTTTAGGGATACAAAACCCCACATTTGTTAAATTTCAATAAAATTTTTTATTTTACTTAAAAAAGTACAACAGGAGCCTTTACAAACAGTTACAAACAGGGTTCAAGTTCAGAAACTTGAG
Source organism: Stegodyphus dumicola (assembly GCF_044657685.1). Classification (NCBI taxonomy): domain Eukaryota; kingdom Metazoa; phylum Arthropoda; class Arachnida; order Araneae; family Eresidae; genus Stegodyphus; species Stegodyphus dumicola. The sequence continues at coordinate 180,277,658 of NC_140773.1, forward strand.
ATGCAGAGCGAAATCTGTTATGGAGGCACTCCTTTCTAGGTTTGTTAACATGTTAGATGCCGCGAAGTAAGAGCTGAATTGATTGAACGAGAAATATATCTCTAATGGAAATTCGAGGAAATAAGTTTAAATAAAATGCAGCAAAAAATATCTATAATTTAATAGGCCGTACAAGGAAGTCATTTGGTGTTCCCATCAGATATTTTATACGGTCTTCTTGAGTAATTTTAAAGACCCTACTTCTGATTTTTAAAGAAAGCATTATAAGGTATTTCTCCCGCCTTCTCAGCATGGTTTCGTAGTGTAGTGGTCAGCACGCTCAACGCGTATTCCAGAGGTTCGTGGTTCAAGTCCCGGCGAGAGCATTGTTCATTTTTCAAGTCTCCCGTATAAAAAAAAAAAAAAAAAAAAAAAAAAAAAAACCCTAATGTCTCTACAGGAGCGCTCGAACTAAACAAAAAAAGGTGGTGGATGATGGTTCACCACCATCAGGATTTGGCAATTGGGGTCCCCTAAACTCCAGTCACCCTTTAAAAGAAGGAATATATAAGATATTTATCCCCGTCCCCGTCCCCCCCCCAAAAATGCAGAAAAACTAAAAGAAATATGAGAAATTTCGCACTGAGTGAAGAGAATAAACGTATCGTATTTCGTCTAGCAGCAGTTAAAATTTACCGACGGTACAAATTACTCGTTATGTAGGCAACAAGGTTCTTGAGAAATAATTTCGAAGAAATTGTAATAAAATGGTAATAAAATAAAATGGTAAATAAAATGGTAAAATTAATTCAAACAGAAGCAGAACTAATCTGTTAACAGAAAGTCAAAAACAAAAGTGATCACTATCAGCGATGACATGGTCCGGATAAATCGAAAGCAATTAAGTTTCGGGATTACAGAAACTTTTATTCTTGCAGTAACAGATGTTAATGCCATGATTGTACTGGCAGCTTTTGCTGCGTTCGTAGAAGAGGTGGAAACCAGCCAAGAATCTATTAAAGAGGAGATGAAAGACGTTCAAGAAGAGATTGAAGCAGGTCAAGAAGAAATGAAAATAGAAATTACCCGCACAATAGAAAACAAATTTGAGGCTATGGAACGTGGTTGAACAGACGTGGTTGAAAAAAAAAGTTGGACAAATTCAAGAAAACGTTTTTTTCTGTCAAAGAGCAAAGAGAAAAGAGAAGAGAGAGTTTCTGCTGTGGAACAACAAATCGATTACAGAGTTTGTTCTGTGAAAGAACAAATAGAAGAGAGAGTTTTTGCCGTGGAACAACAAATTGATGATAGGGTATTTGCGGTTATCCAAGAAGCTGATACCATAAAGAAATTCGTAGCCACGGCAGGGAGCAATTCTGGATGCTTTAAAATTTTTACCCATGTCTGCTCGTCCCTCCCTGAAGTTATCCACATATGATGGGAAGACCTATTGGCAAGTGTATGACACAATTTTCTATAGTGGGGCCGAAGCGATTGGGGATGGGATTCCCAAGCTAAGGCCTGTCATATCGCCGCTTTCCTGAGAGCAGACGCAAGTCGGAAAAGACCAACTGGAAGACGGCGGCATTAAACCCATAACTGACTTAATGGAGTCTTCGAACAGAAAAATCTACCTGGTAGGACAATTTGATCTACATTCAATTCGAACTGATAATGTATAAAAAATGAAAGTGCATTTATTATTTCGTTACAAAGGAAACTACATATCTTTATACTAAATATTTTCTTAACAATTTCTATTGATTAAACATAATTTTTCTGAAATTTGGCTTTAAATCGGATCTGAATTAGAGGATGAAATCAAAGCAAGTGGGAAACAATATGTTGTACATTAAGTTTCGTATTCAAACAACACGAATAATAAAATTTCAAATTATAAACGAAGTTTCTGAAATATTTATCACAAAGCAAAGTTACTATAACTGACGATTGTTAATTTTTGTGATTTATTGCTAGGTATATATAAAAGCTTTCAGAAGTTTGACCTTGTGATTAATTATAAATCTGAATACTAATATAGAAAAGTTTTAAGTGTACGCTTTAATTGGCTATGCATCCCACAGCAAAGTAGAAAGGCCTTAAATAAATATTAATTAGATGGCACTAGAAGCACAAACGAATATATATCACGTCTAATTAAAGTTTAGGAAATTTCATCGAATCCCTTCTACAGTTTACCTACAGTTCTCCGAAGACTAAGACACCTTTCTTGTGTGTTTACAGGCCAAACAATAAAGCAATTCCGAGAGGCATTTGCAATTCAAATGCAATTAACACCAGCGAAGAACAGACACTCTTTCCTTATCCTCTTATGTCAACAGCAGGAAGCTGGAAGAGGAAAAAAAATGGCTAAATTTGTTAGCCGCTAGGGAACTTTAGGATATTGTAAATCGCTATCAGATGACTGACAAAAGATAAATAAAGGAAGAACGGCGCAAGAAAAATCTAGATTTAAGAAACGTAAGTTAGTTAAAAAAATAAACCGAGAGGGGAAGGGGGAAGAGGACGCACGGATGCACTTCGAATAAGAAGTTTAAAAAACGTGGAACTATTCGATAAACTAGCTTGAGCCATTTTCTTCTTTAAAACTTTTACATTGATAAATGAGCTTCCATTGAGTACAGCAATTGAACGAAGTATTCACTTGACGCAAAGAATGGTACTTCACTTCTGGAAGTTCGCCAAAGCAGAGGAAATTCGTTTTTTTTTTTTTTTTTTTTGTATAAAAGTCCTTTTTTATCCCCCCCCTTCCCGGTAATACGAAAAAGAGCACTTTGTCACTGGGCTCTATCAAAGGAAGACTTTTGAGACGATTAAAAGTACGAGGTACTTTTCTTTTGACGGAGAAAAACTTCCCGCCAGAGGTGGTTCTTTGCTCGTTTTTATTTTTGTTCTATTGCAGAGCCATTTTGATTTCGAAAACTTTGATTTTGATTCATCACTGGTTGAAGGTGTTGTTCTCAGAAAGTCTCCGCCTTTTATTGAGAGCAGTAAATTCAGTGAGGCGTTTGTCTGAAGTTAAGATATTTTTGTTTGTTAGATACGAAACAATAAACGGCACAGTGGTCGTTTTTGCTGTCCTTTGTCAAAAGCAAGAATATTTTTATTTCTCAAATACTCCTCAACGAGTACGAACGGTGACATTTTTTCCCTCTTGCAACAAAGCACATTACAATCAGCGTCAGTTTCTTTTCTGTAAACAATTTTTACGTTCTCGATGGCAGAAATGATAAGAGCTATCAGCTCTAGAAAAGTTACAATAGTTAACTTTTTCCAGCTTTCAAATTTTCTAAATATCACGTGTTTCCTTGTTTTGCTTTTGATAGAAAGCTTATAGTCTTGAATTTGATAGCAGGTAAATGAAAAACATTCCAAAGAAAGTTTAAAAACTTATATTAATATAAAAACATGCGAATATTTTTAAACCTTTTTGCCTTCTTTCAAAAACATTTTTACGATATTGATGGAACTCACATAGACTGTATTATAACATTGTTTAATGCTTCGTGTGCAGCACTTTTTTAAAATTCTGCGATTAATATTTTAAAGAACAATATAGTGTTCATTTTGAAAAAGAACAAAAACATTTAAAATGCAAATCTGAGTTTTTTATTTACAGGAAACATATGAACTATGTGTTGCATAAACTATATTACTGTTTTCAGATTTTGAGCGCATTTAATGTTATTTAATTTGTTTATTATTGATAATATTATGTATACTGTGGGAAAAAAATGGGATTTTTTCCCACAGTATACATAATATTATCAATAATAAACAAATGGACAGTTCTATATCTCCCGTTCTATTGGGTTGATTGACGAAATTCAAATTGCGTTTTTCATGTCTCGAAAGCGCGACGTGGGATATGTATAAGATTTATATATAGCATTGGGCTAATATAGGTATTTTGACACAAAATCGGAATTTTTCTGAAATGACATTCCAATTTAGTTCAATATTTCGATTCTACGATCAAATCATGCCAAACTGCCAAATTTCATAAAAAATCACACGAGTAGTTTTTAAAAAATTATCTCTCAAAATTTTAGCTCCTCAATATTAATTGAATTTGATATATATTTATTAATATATCTTTATTTATTAAACTTACTTGATTTCTTCTTCCAGAATTTGAAATTAGGGTGATTCCAAATAAAGTTGGCCCCTTTTTTATGATTTATTTTAAAAATTTGTATTTTAAAATAATTTTTATAAATTTTTCGAAAAATATTTTGCATTCGAAAAACATTTCCTAAGATATACGTGAATTTACATTTTGGCGCATTTTGAAATTTGGAGTATTTAATCTAAGCGATAATAAAGAAAATGTGGTTTACGCACTTTGTTAAAATTATTTGAAAGTATGAACAATGTGAGTTTTTGCCAACTTATGCACAGTGTAAAAAGGGAAAGGAAAATAGGTTGCCATAAATTAAGAAGTTCGCAAAGTGAATTATTCTTGGCACAAAGTGAAAAATATACGCCAAGCTAAATTTTTCAATTTCTCCGGAAATCTCATAGCAAATTTTACAAAATTTAATATTTAGGCATAATTTGAGTCATAGAATCAAAATACGGAAACAAAAATTGGCATGGTGTTTCAGAAAAAGTCCGTTTTTGTGTCAGAATACTAAGATTAGAACAAAACTATATATAAATTTATTTATATCCTCATTCGCGCTTTCGAGATATGAAAAACGCAATTTGAATTTCATCAATCGACCCTGTGGAACGGGAGATACAGAACTGTCCCATTTTCTTGCGCAGTGTAATTTAAGTGTCCCATTTTAAGGAATACTTTTACAGCATTTGGAATAAATTGCCACCTGTATTTGAAATTTAGAAATGGATTTTGAATTTATTGAGTTGACCTGCGATTTGAATTTCGAAAGCAGATTTATTTTTTGATCATGAGAAATTGTTTCCTATTAAATGTTTGAAACTGAATTTAGGGGTACAGCAATAGTAATGAATGAAAGGAATTAGTTATTATATTATTATCATTTTATAGAAAATATAAGTTAATCTAAAAGAAATATACTTTTTCTAAGTTTAAGAATTGAAGAAGCATAGTTGAAATACGTATGGTAGCAAATGTATAACGTTTTTGTAACATCACAGACATTAATCCAAGAGTGAAGTTCTTTACAGAGCAAACCCAGGACAACAATCGCAGTAACTTTGTTTAAGATTGCCTAAACCTATAGCAAAGATAGAAACAAAAACTCTGCTTTTTATTTATCCTCACAAGAAATAAGCATAAGGTGTTAAAGTCAGATGTCTTGATGGCCAACTTGCCCCAGACATGTTCAGGTCCACACGGCTGTTATCGAGTTTCAGGCTCCTTATTTCACGTGTTGGTCTGGCTGATTACTAAACAATGGAATGTGCCACCTTATTTAACTAATTGCAGTTTATAACTTTATTCACATATTTGTACAAGACACTTTGGCGTCCACACACACTCAGCTTCACAAGCAGAAGAAAAGTAAATATTCTCTTGTTAACAGTAGCGATGGCAGCGCCATGTTATTTCAAAGCGATTTAACACGTGTTGGTGACTTCTTCGGGCTGCATGTGTTAAGTTTCACAAACCCGATTCACTCTTTTCTCTTATTACTCTATTCTTGTTAACCCGATTCTTGATTAACCCGACTCTTGCTAACAGTAGTGATGGCAGCACCATCTTATTTCAAAGCGATTTAATACGTGTTGGTGACTTCTTCGGACTGCATGCATTAAGTTTCACGAACCCGATTCGCTCTTTTCTCTTACACAGGTACTCTTGGACTTTTCCCGTTGTATAGACAATAATTTTCTCGCTTTAAACTTAGACAGATTATCCCGTGGATAGCTGTTTACCATACCGCGTTATAAACGATGTTGTACGGCAATAACAAAATTTACTTTTTGCATATCCAAACACACAAGAAGCTTTTGCCACATGCTTAGTTGCTATATTGCTCGACTAACATCGAGAGCTGAGGCTGATGACAACGGCGGCACTTTGTGATTTCATTTGGGGGTGCAAGTTTTGAAGTCAGAATTTGACCACAATGGTGAATGAATTCAGTGTTTGCGTATTCCAAGCTAACAACCAAGGAACCGCAGATTTATTCTACGAGAAAATCAAATAACACCTAAACATTAGAAGTGTAAAATCTTCAGCAGATTTAGAAGAAAGTTTTGAGCTAAATATTAACACTGAAGTTTTTAGAAGAATAATTTAGAACACATGAATACAATGGGCGATCAGCAAGAATAAAATTCATCTTCAACAGGAAAACTACGAGTTGCTGGTTTTCACAAAATCACGATGGTACTTACGTATTATCGCAACCAGGTTGGCGCGATTTGTAAATTTGAGTAAAAAAGTATGAATAGAAAGAAAATGTACATTTATTAATTACAGATAATTTTTAATACAGTTTTTTATATTATTTTGTTTTAAAATATAAAATAGCAATTAAACCCTTCCGGTTTCGAATTTGAATAAGTTGCAGAATTATTCTTTCGGTGGAAATCTTTTGGCTATTGCTTTTAGCACTGATTGAAAACCGTCTTCGCCATTAACAGCTTGAGCTTGGCGCCATATAAATTCGATAAGGTATGAGTCAAGATGATGACGGGCTGTTCCTCTCTGTTTTTCGTTGCGCCATTTGGCTGAGCCCCACATGCGCTCTACATGTTGTGTGTGAACGCCCGTGTTGGGATCCACAAAGTTATATTTGTGATTAACAGTTCCATGCAGAAATCCAGCATTTTCGAACTCACTTGTATTGTATCCTTTCCAGCAATCCGAATAAATGATGCTTCCTTCCTTGATATTTTCGCAAATTTTATCCATGAGGCGCTTCTGTTAGGTACAGTAACCAAAAAAGTCTCTTTCTTTTCTCGGCAAATTCTGCCGAAAACCCATTGCTGTGGTAGTACACGCCTAGTGTTATTTTTTCTTTTTACAAATAAATTCTTTTTACAAAACTACGTATAACACGTAGGGTTGCCGTAAGTAGGGTCGCCAAATTTGGCGATTTATGCGAATTTTGGCCTGGTTGCGTTAATACGTAAGTACCATCACGGTAAGTAAAGTTTTATCGTAATGGAACAATGTTATATTCACAGAAAAGTTAAACTAGCCGAAGCCATAGATAGGTATAATAAATATAATAATTAAACTAATATGGATTGGTATACATAAATATTCTTTAAGAAAATCTGAAAGCTTCAGTTTAGGATTGCAAAATAGATTCATGTTTTTATCAAAATAACGATTCTAAACATATTGCTCTAACAGTTTTCTTGCGGTTATACGGCTGTTCTGAAATTATAAAAATTTTTTCATATTCTGCGGACTTAAATCGCATGGAACATGTATGAAATGGGTTGGAGAAAAGAATATGAAAACATGATACTTCTTCGAAAGCTCTACTGAAACCAATTCTACCGTAGCAATGGAGAAAATGAAACATTCTTTTAGTTGAATTCGTGCCCTTGCTTAAAGCATATGAAAAGTGTAATCTTTATATTATATCCAACGGAATACCTGAAGTTTCCGTAAATTTGTATGTTTTTATTAAATACTCGATGTTTATTCAAAGTGTACGAGTATTTTATGCGAGTTCATTTTGAGAACTTTTTGAAAAAAACTGCTTTTTTTTTTACAGAACACATTTTGAATTAAGTCTTTTCAAAACAATTAAGTTATTAAATAGATGATCCATAGCATTTGTGAAAGGAAACTAAAGTGCTTTCGCCATCTAGTAACTGATATTTGCAAATAAAACTGAAAAAGATAAGTCTTCGAAAACAAGAGTGAGTCACTGTAAAACAAATGTTTCCATGATTCTATATAAGTTTAATCGGTTTACTTTTCACTTTATAAAACACAAACTAAAAAGAAAATACCCAATTTTACAATTTTACAACATTTTCTAAATACTTTATAGCTATAAATTGCACACGAAAGTTCTTCGTACTTACTGTATTTTGATGCCATTTGGGCTTTTAGAAATATTTTGGTTTCTATGACAACCAATATATTATCGTTTGGAGAAAATAATTCATAGCAGTGCGATAAAATAGTAGATTCAAATTCTTTGCTGTCATGTTTATAAGCAAGATGACAAATTCCTTTTAGAATTCTATGTCCCCGTAACTAATTGAAAGTCTGTCAATTAAGGAGGAAGTTAATGTAATCAGTGAAATATTTTCCATTTAGACAGGAAAATCTTTCCCAGAAACTGACTGAAAGGACATGAAAGGAAGAAACTAAGCATAAGATAAGTAATTTTTAGTTTTTAAAAGAGTGCATTAAGTTAAAACGACCTTTGAATGTTGCTAAAAATAACAGATGCAGAAAAGAAAAGGTTTAATTATATTAAATAAGTCATATTAAATCAGGCTTGAGAGTGTAGTATGCTATTATTATTACATTGAATTATTCGATGTTAAACGATCAATTTTATTAGTCTTATTATAAACATCATCAATATTGTTATTGTTAATAATATTTTATTACGTCCTCAATCAATTACTGTCTGTAAGCAAATAAAAACGTGTTCCACCAAATCACGTTCAACAATGTAGGGGCCAGGAGTGCAGAACGAAAACTTAAGATCATAGTTTTACAGTTCACAACACCGAAGAAGAATTTAGGTACTTCAAAAAATCAAAAAGAAATTCACAATCCGGTTTTTAAGATTCAATTGGAATATTTGAAAGCTGACATAGTCACTTTTGCCATGTGAAATAAGTGATCAAAAGACAAAATGATTTTTATAATAATGTTTGTTAATAGTTAATTAAGCAAAACAAATGATAGCTGTCTGCTTGCGGAGAGGGATGTCCTTATGGAATCACAGCGAATGCAAGTTACAGATAAGGAAAACAATGAGCTACAAATCTTCGACTATATTACCCATTAAATCACAAGTTGGTCATTTCTAGTAATGAGAAACTTACATTCACACAGGCATATTAGTAAACTTAAATAAATTGAAGGTAATGGTGCATGGCTTCGCAACACTTTCTAAAATACTTTCTATTTGTAACTAATATGGAGCAGGGATTAGAAACTATTATGCATTATTTAATAATAGATCAGCTTAAAAATGTTTTATTACCAGAAATTCATAGTGCATAATTTAGTAATACTTACTACTTTGTTAGAACTTTATTTTCTTCATATAGCCATATAAGGTATTTCTTCCGCTTTCTTAGCATGCCTTCGTGGTGTAGAGGTTAGCAAATTTGGCGCGTATTCGAGAGGTCCAAGATTCGAGTTCCGGCGAGGGCATTGCTCATTTTTCATCGCTCCTGCTTAAACAAATTCCTAATGTCTCTACAGTGGCACCCGAACTAAAAAAGGTGGTAGATGATGATTCTCCATCACCAGGATTTGGCGATTCTCTAATCTCCAGTCGCCCTTTAAAAGGTGGAGTATATAAGTTATTTCTCCCGCCTTCTTAGCATGCCTTCGTGGTGTAGTGACTAGCACACTCGGCGCGTTTTCGAGAGATCCCAGTTTTGAGTTCCGGTGAGGGCATTGCTCATTTTTCAAGTTTCCTACTTCGAAATAGCCTAATGTCTCTACAGCCATAATAATGACACTTGGCTCTGAAATGTTAAATACATGATTTGGAACAGTGTTTCTTTAGCTATTACTTACCATAGATTTCCCTGATTTCACCAACCCCAAGTGATTTAAGATTGAAATTAATGACATTCATTGGAACATTCGATCCCAGAAATAGATATATAAATTATTTATACAGTCTTTTCCAAAAGTGTTGTTATTTTTTTCTACTTAAAAACTATAAATGTCTAACTAAAATAAACGTAATAAAAGCAACATAAAAGGATGACAAAATAATATGATGATTTTAAATAAACAGGTACTCTATAATTAAACTGAAATGTATTATGAGAAAGATGCTGTAGCTTAACTTACAAGTTCTAGAATATCAGGTTTAATTTTTAAAACTTAAATAATAATTCTCAATTATTTTCTGTGCTCATTTTTAAAATGAGAAAGCTGAAAGATATTTTTCTGCAAATAAAAAATATTGGAAAGGCACAAACAACTAATTCACTAATTCTACCACTATTTTCTGGCCATTCGAGTGATATTGTTTACATAAGCAGAAAAAAGAGATCATAGCTGCTGGAAGTGAGTTTAGATTTGATAATGATTTAGACATTGTGTCTGCTGTCTCACAAACATGGATGCAAAAATGTGCATAGCCCAGTGCAAAGCGATGTCCTTGTTCTTCGGTTTATATACAAATTACCTAGATGATGATTGATTGAATCAATAATCATTTGACTCTTTGATTCAATAATCATTTGGACTGTTGTTGATAACAATGGTGAAAAGTTGCCATGGCTTCGGCTAGGATGAAAAATCAAAATTTTAATATATTTTTACATTGATCAATTCTCTTCAGAAGTGAGGGACAGATTTTAACCGAACATTATATGGATATAGGCTGATATGATACAAAACATATACCACACAACAATCACTATATACATAAATGATCGTGTGTAAGGCTCGTCGACGCCGGAAAGTCTAAAACAGAGGTTGAAAGATCTGGGGATAAAAGAGGTTGATACGGGGCATGACCTCCACTAACAGTCATATATAAATATAGCTTTTACAGCGTGACTTCCTACTAGAAATAAGGCAGTTTATGAGTCTCCGTCTCTCTCATTTCCATTTCTGTAGTAATGTGGTTTTCAGGTCGTATAGAATTATGGGGGAGGGATGAACTGGAATTGTCCTCCAAGAAAGACATGTTTTATAGGATATAAGTCCGAAGATCTGGTCAGACAATCCAACCGGTTAAAATCTTATTTTTCAGAACATCATCTAGTACAGTAGTATCAAACTATGGGTCGCGAAAATTTATAATGAGATCACAAGGTGGATAAAAATTTGAATTAATGGCATATATGCTCTGATTGAGGACGCAAAATTGTTTTTTTGGGGTCATTTGAATTTTTATAGGGGTCACACTGCGATTAGCCCGATGTGGACTATCAGATTAGCCCGATGTAGATGAATACTGTTATCCATAAAAATGAACCAAGGGCTCACTTTACCACTAAAGAGGCGAATGAATGAAACGAGAAATGTTTTTAATGTTGGATAGACACTGTTAGAAATTTAAAACTTAAAAGAAAAATTGCTCATAAGAACATATATCTCTTTATAAAAATTTTAAGTTTTTGCTTTGTTGGTTATGTAGTAAGTTAATCTAAAGTCCATTTCAAAATAACAATGCTTAATAAGGTTATGATTTGCCTGAGATATTGAATGTACATAGAATATTAAAATTAAATTATCATTAGCAAATACCATAAGTAATATCGATTTTTGAAGCAGATTTTGAAAACAAAAAGAATAACATGACAACTATGCATTTCTCATCTGAATTAATAACTCTATTCCAAGATTGTAATAGGTTCATTATACCAGTCCCTCAGAGAAATCGACAGGGTTAGAAAAGAAAATTCTTTGAAGGTTCGTTTTGAGTTACTTCATGGGCATTGTATTCTTCTATATTAATGGAATTTTGCAAGCTTTGAACCAGCACTCACTCTGCTTTATCACACACTAGACGATACAAAAAAGAAGAATTTTTTCTCACGTGAATGAAGACTAGTGCAGATGTTCATATGTTGTGTTCGATTAGCTTCAGTCAATTCATGTGATCCTATCTGCCAAACTCAGACACGATTTCAAGTTCTTTCAAATGGCACTAATGATAAATTAACATCTTCTTTCAATTTTTTAACTGTGGAATATGGATGATATTTTACAATTGCAGCTTTCGGCACATTATTATAAAAAAAATTCGCCTTGTCCAAATTTACAGAACCATTTCTTGCACTTGCGAAAATAACTTTAAGCTTCTTCCTCAGTTTTACAGCACTTAATAAGCTATTGCCTTTCCTTATACTCGTAAAGCATGACGTATCTGTTATGCTCTTCTGTGACCACTGTTTTTATGATGAGCTAGTAAAGCGACAATTTAGTACCTGTATTTTTGCAAGTCAAACTTTATCTGAACGAAACTGTCTTTTCTCATTGTTATTTACATATCTGTGAAAATAACTTTAATGGTATTAGAATTTAATAGAAGGTATTAGAATATAGTATTTCAGAAAGTTCCATCTGAAAAACGGCTGACATTATTTACGGGAGGACCTAATACCTGAAAAGAAAGAGCGTTTTATTCAGCCGAAAGTTTTAGCAAGTAGGAATATATAATAATTAATTTTTTATTGAATGTCTCGATTTTAATATGCTTCATTTATTTCAGTTGAAACTGATTTTACTTCAATCATAATAAACTGATTATTTAGTTTATTATTATTTTATTATTTAAACAACAATAATAAACTGATTCACTTAAATAATAATGAACTTATAAACTTAAAAAATAATGATTTCCCTTAAATGATTTAATAATAAACTGATTATTTAGTTTATTACTGTTTTATTATTTAAACTATAATAATAAACTGATTCACTTATAATAATAAACTTATATAATACATATAAACTTAAATAATAATGATTTTACTTAAATGACAAGTTAAATTGATAACAACTATTTTTTACAATACTAACAAAATGCATTATTAACCAGGCTTTAAATTTATGGATATGGATTAAATTTAGCAGTACATTCTTATTTAAAACAAATTGCTCAATAATATTTTTGCCTCCAGCTCAGATTTTCATAAAAGTACTTTTTTGCAGGAGCCTCTTTCTTTGGGACCATCTGTTTACTGATGACACAGAGTGACGAGAAGATGGATTATCAAAGAGAAAATCGATATTAAAAAAGTTCCTAAATATATATAACTTGATTAAAAAAGAGATTTCAGACCGTTAGGTTAGACGTTAGCTGACGGAGTGTCTCGTCACTTTGTCGCCACTGAATTGACTGATTTCGATTTATTGATAAACACTTCATCACGTTACTCGAGATCTATATTTCAGGTAACGGAGAAAGGAAAAAAATGACTCACTCCCGTTTAAGGTCAGGATTTTCAAAAATACTGAGCAATAACTTGAATGGAAATTTTTGTCATTTTTAAACACACTAAGGTATTTTCTCCCTCCTTTCCTCATGCTTTCGTGGTGTAGTTAGAAGCTTACTCGACGCATATTCGAGGGGTTCAGAGTTCGAATCTCGGTGACAGCACTGCACATTTTTCACATCTCCAGCATTAAACACCTAATGATTCTACACCTTGTTTCAGTATTTTAAGTAAGTGGAATGTTTTTTTTTATTATTATTTCAAAATTTTTAAACTAGATTTTTAAATGCATGGTTCATTAAAAGGGCAGCAGTAGATGAGTCGGTCTGTCTGTTCGTTTGTAACGTCATCTCCTCCGAAGCGGCGGGGAGTTGATTTTCGAGAGAAGTACCCCCCTCCCCAAATTTCAAAAACTCATGGGAAGCCATTTCGACCATTCTCATCTACGACTTTAATCAGCCGAGATATTAATTAAAAACTCTAAAAACGCTAATTTTCCGAGTGTCAACAGTCTCGCGCCGGAGATAAAAATATTTGATTTCAAAAAGTGTATTTTAAGAAATAAAACTGTTCATGAAATTTCACTTACCTCCAACAATTTAACATCGCAATCCTTATCACATAGTGATATGACCACTAATTATTTTGTCCTGTAAGAAATAACGTATAGAATCTCTTTTAACGTATAGAAGCTTTTACGAAGTACAGTGTCAGCATCATACGAATCACTCTTTCCTTTCAAAAAATGCCTTTTTATTTATCAATTTCAAGATAATTGCTTTCAGTGTATCAGTTTCGTAGTACCTTGCAGTTCTAAAAACGTACTGCAGTCCGAAAATTGTTATTGATTCTGTTACAATGAGGCAAACTGTTTGTCCGAACATTTATCTTGTGACTGCTGCGCACGTGTTAATTCGAAAGGTATTTCGAGAGTATCTCTAAACAAAACATTAATAACGCTCTGGTGATTACCACCTCTGAACTTGATAATATAAACAATCACCTGTTTTGGATAATATAAACAAAAATTGGCATTAAACATGACGTATATAAGAGGAGTACTCCCACATAAGAAATATAATCATTTAAAACTATTGTAGATAGTTTTAAGAAAGAGTTCTCTGTAAATATATATATACCTACAACATTATATACCATCAGGGATCGTAGTTTTATGCACTACAAATAAAGGATTTTTGAAGAACATTTTCCACTCATTATATATTCATCATTACCTTGTCACTCTTCAATGTGCATTGATTAAATTATTATTAAAAAGCAATATATACTTTATCAGCTACATCATGCTGCGCCATTTTATACAGAAGCCTGCAGAAAATCAAAAGCAAATCAATTACGTGTTATATGAGCATTTTCCTGCATCCCACCCTATTTTGCTCTCGAATTCTCTCTCCACCTTTTAAATATATTCCAAAATAAACAGTTACCATCCCCCAAATCCTACATGCTAGCGAACAGATAAATCTTGCGGACACTAAGGCGTTCATTAGGTTTCAGGATTTATGAGCTCATCAATTCACCCCCCCCCAGTTAAAGCGTGAAATTGTGCTCAAATTTACTCTGCCCGGATGCCATTTCACGGGTTTCGCCTTAACAAACTCTTCCAATTTTAGATTAACGGTACCAGAAAGCAAACACTTTGATAGATACGGTTATGGTAGCATATCCAGCCAACTTGATTTGTCTATGTAAATTGGACTTTTAGAGAGATATAATTTGGGCATAGTAAATGATGCGATGATGGCGAAGGTGGCCTTTCGATTAAAGATATCATTCTATTGATAAAGAACGAGTTAAACAAAGAGCGACAACTTTGTGTCCCAAATGCGGTGGTTACTAGTGGTTGATCTTGTTAACCCCATTAGAAGTTGATAGGTACACTTGGACACTAGTCTCATTACTCCTCGCTTGAAAATTACTTACACGCTTTGGGAGAAAATTTGGCACCGAATTTAACTTCTAGAAACTCATCTCATAATTGCGTAATAGTCCCCACTCGTTCGGCTTTTAGATCCTTTGACTGCTTATAAATTACATTCATGCATTACCACTTTGGCACATCATCTTTCATCTCTCGGTGCCGCATGCCAATACTAATTTCCTTTAAGTCTCAAATGGATTCAGAACAGCAGAGAGAAAGATAATTGATGAAAGCGAGTATTTTCAAATGCAAAAGGTAGGAAAGCAAGCTACTTAAAATTATTAATGCAACGCGTCTACAGTCGGCATGTGTTATCATAGTGGTCAAAAATAACAATTTTATTTAGGTAATTACAAAGGTTTTAGTTAGAAGCAATTAACCAAAGTATTTTAAAGTAGTGGAGTTTCAAAAAATGCTTTTATGTAATTTAATCTAACGTTAAAATTTCATTTGTATGTTTTAAATCGGAGAATAAATGAGAGATAAATTTCAAACAACAGAAAAACAGAAAAAAATGATGAAATGAAAATAAAGGAAATTATATTGTTCCAGACAAACTATCATTTTACAACAGAGTATGCTGTTATGTTGTGACTTATCTCAAAATTCAACGTGGCAAAAGGAACAAGATTGCGTCTGTCGTTAGCAAGAGACTAGAGCATCATATAGGTGACAGTACGATTTTGCTCAGTTCCGTTCCCTATTTTGATGGAGAGTACCTCGGAGGGGGCGGATCCGAGAGTCTCCTACCCCTTTTTTCTTCACACCAATCTCTCGAAAGGACTTCTTGCTCGCCACGTATTTAGAGTGCCCCATGCCGCACAGGCACTGTACATTTCTATACATTTACAAACATTCATGCCTTCTCCGGGATTCGAGCCCGAGCCATTCGGTATGGCAGTCATCGTTGCTAACCACTATCGGTTTAACCACTATCCAGGTTGAGCGGCACAAAATATGTAATAAATATATGGTATTAGAAGTCTCTTTTAAAAATTACAATAATGGCTTAATTTTAATCAAATTCAATGTTGGGTTAACGCTGATTTTACAGAAAACCTTTATTGGAGATTGACACAATGGTCTTACATAGTGGATTTTTTCTGTCTAAAACTAACATCAACCCAAATCTGAATTTTATCTATTTTAAAATTTGAAACTGTATGGTTCTTTTCTATCTGCACTATTGGCATAAATGTTTAATATTATCCCCAGTCCTTGCCTAGACCAATGAATTCAATCTAGGAAACATAGATGGAGACTAGTTGTTCCCTAGATGCAAAGTCAAAATAGAGAAATTAGTATCATAAAGTTGAAACAAATTAATTCTCACATAAAAAATCAGAGAATGAGTAGGTTGAAATGATCACAATTGTTATAAAGAAAATTCTAGGGATCAATCTCCGCAATAAAGTCCTTCAACTTAAGATTTGACTTACTGATAAAAGTTAACATTAATCCTTACATCTACCCTTCGACATTCAGTTAAACATCGAAATTTTGACTTACCGAAATTTACGGAAAGCCGCTAAGGCATTTTCCTGGGAGAAGGCGTACCTGAATAATTTTCTTAGGAAAACTGGCCCACATTTCCGCTACACCTGAGAAAAACCATTGAATATCTGTTTTATGAAATCAGCATATTTTGCAAGGATCTTAAGTTTTACTAACGTTTATTTTATTTTAAATCTTTGCTATCACTTCTTATTTTCTACTTCCGGCCAGAATTAAAAACGTTAACTTATTTATGCAAAATTTGTCTGGCGAACGCCAAGTACTTAAGTTGTGGCTTTTTGCCAAGCAAGAGAGAGGAAGGAGTTAGTCGAAGCAGGCCGCTTGCCTTAGAAGTTTTACTCGGTTGCTGTTTGCCTTCCAGGCCAGAGGTTTAATCCTCGTGATAATTTTAAACGTATTGTAGTGTTAACAGTTCTCTGTACTACATACGGCTTCCTGTTAATATAAGGCCAATCTTACACGTTTATTATTCCAAAGTTAAGTTAGAGTTTAGTTATATTTTTATTCTTACGTTCAGACCACAAGTAGTTGGTCTCTGTATTCCGAAGTACGGAAATTATTGTAAAGAGTGAGAAATAAAGGGTTTTGTATACCTTTCCTGTGTATCTTGTCTACTTCCCACAGTTATTGAACGTAGCTTTAGTAAGCTCCTTGTTCCGAGTCAGGTCTGTGCATGTTCCCAAAGAAAGTAAGACGGAACATTGAACCTGATAGTGCGCCCAACGAAGAAGAATAACCATGGCCGAGTTTCAAGAAGAGCCTGTGCTGCCTGCAGAAGCGGCTCAGAATCCAGAAATGCCAGCTGCCGCCCTGGAAGGATTTGGTTACATCGTCCATACCATGCGCGCTTCGATGAAACCAGAAGCAACATTTAATGGAAACTCACCGGTAACCAGTTTTTTGGAAAAATTGGATGACCACTTCATGCTCTACCCCGTGCACGAGTTTCAAAAAGTTACCTTAGCTACCAGAGCTTTGAGGGGCCAAGCGCTTAACTGGTTCAAATGTATAGGCAGAAGCTTTTGGGTCAAGCAGGAAGTCCCACCTATACTTACGAGAATTTCAAGACTGCCCTAGTAAAAGCCTTCCCTGTCGTAAGGGATTGTGCGAAATTAGAAACGGAACTTTTCAGCATATATCAGCAAAGAATCGAAAATCTCTCAAGCTTTATTTTAAGAAAAATTCACGTCTTCAAACTCTTGTATGGAAACCGTCCGGATCCTGAGATAATTCAAGTGATTTTGCCGAGGTTACTTCCCCAAGTGCAAGACTTTATTGAATTAAGGAATCCGACTACACTGGAAAAATTATTTGAGCTAGCAATCCAGTTTGAAAGTAGAAGAACGGCGGACATTGAAAGAAGACGCCAATATCAACAACGAAACCAATTTGGTGCGCCAAGACCACAGCAAAGTCAAGCACACGGCTACGGAAGCAAAGCGAATCAGTGGGCAAGGAAACCCGAGCATTCAAAAACAGCCGGCGAACGTCGACAGTTCAATAGCAATCCAGGAAAAAAGTCTCAAGGCCAGTGGAAAAAGAAGGAAAGCATGGAAATGAAAAATGATTTAAACTAAAACGGATTTCTGCTGACGGGAGGATGCGGAAATCCGAAGGCCAAGAAAACCCCTCTTCCTTCAAGTTAAATACAGTAATGGTGAAAAATTTGACTCTTCCGAAGATTGAAGTGTTGGTGAATAATATCCCAGCCACCGCACTCCTGGATACAGGCGCGCAGTGTTCCTGTGTGGCGGAAAATTTTTTTAGGAAGTATTTTCGTAAATATCGCATATATAATTCGGATAATACGACAGTGTTAGCGGCGCAAGGAGAAAGATGTAAGTGCATAGGTAAATTACCACTATACATCCGTATCAAGGACGAACAAGTAAAGGTTATGTTTTTTATAGTAAAGAATTTGCAAGCACCATGTTATCTTAGGAATAGATTTTCTTTCAGAGGCACAAGCAATGCTGGATTTTAATGAAGCGTCCCTTAAGCTGACGATGAAACCAGTTCGAGAAGAAAAGGCTGAACCGCCGATGTTAAACCTTGACCACCTGCCTAATGAAGAGCAAAGAAGAATCCGGCAAGTGGTAAGTGAATTTGCTTCGTTATTTAGTGATATTCCAGGATTTACTCAGGTTACTAACCATAGTATTGACACCGGAGATTCAATGCCAGTTCGCCACAAAGCATATCGGTATGATAAGAATAAGAAAAAAATTATAGAATGGCATATCACCGATATGCTACGTAAAAAGATCATAACGCCCATCTCAAGTAGTTATGCTAGCCCGGTGGTTTTATGTAAGAAAAATAATGACTATCCTTTGACACATCCAAAAAGGTGGAGATTCGCAATTGACTACCGTAAATTAAACTCCATAACTAAATATCCGGTATATCCGTTACCTATTATTGAAGAAATTCTAAGGAACATAACATCGACCAGATATATGACGACTTTAGACTTAACGACTGGTTATTTTCAAATAGGGCTTAGGCCTGAGGACGTGCCTAAGACTGCTTTTATAACCAAGTCTGGCACTTATGCATTTCTGCGTAAGCCGTTTGGCCTTTCAGGGGCACCGGCAACATTTCAGCGATGTATGGACATTGTGTTAAGGCCTGTTCTTGGAAAGTCCACATTTATCTATTTAGACGATATCATTATTACTAGTGATAATCTCGACCAACATGTACAGGATTTAAGACAGGTGTTTTCTTTATTAAATGAGGCCGGTCTAAAAGTTAATGTCGAAAAGTGCAAATTTGCAGCCCCTGAATTAAAATATTTAGGTTACAAAATATCTCAGAAAGGAATCGAGACAGACGAATCAAAAATAATCACTGTACAAAAGTATCCGACTCCAAACACCGCGAAGAAGCTCTCTTCTTTTCTAGGACTTTGTTCATATTATAGGTCCTTTATAAAAGATTTTGCAGCTATTGCTGAACCATTGTTAAAATTAAAAAGGAAAAAGGCAAGATTCTCGTGGACGGCCGAAGCCAATAGTGCTTTCGAAAAATTAAAACAAGCATTAACGCAAGCCCCTGTGTTGAAATTTCCTGAATAGGATGAGAATTTAGAAATTTCAGCGGATGCTTCGGATTATGCGGTAGGAGCGGTACTTTCGCAAAATCAGCAGCCCGTGGCATTTTTTAGCCGAACTTTAAATCAAACACAAAGAAACTATTCAGCGACCGAGAGAGAGGCACTTGCAGTTCTGTTAGCAGTGCAAAAGTTCCGAGTCTATTTTGGAAAGGCGCCAATAACAGTGTACTCTGATCATGCGGCGGTAACTAGATTGTACCCAGGGAAAAACTTATCCCCAAGGTTAATAAGATGGGCACTCAAGCTACAAGAATATAATCTGGTAATCAAGCATACCCCCGGAAAGGAAAATATCGTAGCAGATGCCCTATCCAGAATTAAAATAGATGAAGAAGGTAATACTGTAAAGGTGGCAATGCTCACAGCATGTACAATGAATTCCCGAGAAACTGTAATAACCGAACTGGGTAAGGATCCTGAGTTTGGAAGCATTTATGAGTATTTAAAGGAGCCTGAAAATTTTAGCCACCAAGATATTGTGGCGATAAGAAATAGGGCGGCCCATTATGAACTTATAGATTGTCTATTATTTTATACAAAAACTACAAATTCCAACAACGAATTTCGACCTATTATCCCAGCTAGTCTTAGATTAAATATTCTGCAGGAGTTGCATGACAGCCCTTTAGCTTCATGCTGGTATTCGAAAAACTATACAACGCGTACGCGAGGCAGTCTATTTTCCTGAACTGCAAAAGTTAACAAGGGCGTATGTCCAGTCCTACCCAACATGTCAAGCAGTTAATTATATTAATTTCCGCCTGGCCGGGTTTCTAAATAGTATTAAATCCGAATTTCCAAATGAAATAATTGGCATCGATTTATTGGGCCCTTTCCCAAAAAGTCAGTTAAATAAAAGTCGCTATCTCCTTGTTATGGTTGATCCTTTTAGTAAGTGGACCGAAATTGTTCCCTTAAAACGAGCCTCCGCGAAATTAGTTACTGATTCTATTTTAAATAAATATATTTTAAAATACGGGGCACCCCTAAAAGTTATATCGGATAATGGTCCTCAATTTGTAAGTAATGTATTTGAAGACATGTGCCAAAAACTGGGCATACGTCATTTAAAAATGGTCCCGTATCGGCCGCAATCAAATATAGCGGAACGGGTCAATAGAAATATAGTGAAAATTATCCGTAGTTATGTTAAAAATTTTCATAAAAGCTGGGATAACTATGTTAATGAATTTGCTTTCGCCCTTAGGACCGCAAAACATGATACAACGGGCAAAACTCCTGCTGAGTTATTTTTAGGCAGAAAGATTATAACGCCGTTAGATAAATTATTTTATGTGCAACAAAGAGCCCCAGAATTTAAAATGGGTGATATAGAAAAATTAATTAAAGAATCAAAAAAGAATACTGAAGTAGCACAGAGAAAACAGAAGCTTTATTATAATATGAAACGACGGGGAGTAACTTATAAAGTAGGGGATGAAGTATTAAAAATTAAGCATTCACTTTCTTCAGCACCAGAAGATAAAACTGCCAAATGTTTTCCACGATTTGAAGGACCATATTCCATAGGAAAAATAACTCACGCTGTAGTGGTGTTAAAAGCCAGGAATGGCGAAACATGCTCCGCAAACATTGATCAAATAAAACCCTACTATGATCGTAATAAAATGCAAATTTTCAAAGATCTTTTGCAGGATCTGGCACGGCAGACACGGCAGGCACAAGCTCCAGAGCTGGAACAACGTCAAGCACAAGGACAAGCCATTAGGAGGCAGGAGCAATTGAAAAGAAAGTTTCCCCGTTGGAAAATTGAAGGTAACAAGAAAAAGAAGCCGTTCCACCGTCCAGAAAAGAGAGCTCACGAACACCCCCAGAATGAAGAAGGGAGAAGTACGACGAATCCAAAGAAAGCCAGGAGAAATAACGGCAACTATAACCCAGCTCCCAAACGAAAGATCAACTCATCGGACAGGACTCTCCGCAGCAAATGTCGCCGAACTGCGGAAGGGCCACTAGCGGCGGAGGAAAAGATACAAGGAAAATTTGAACGGCCAGCAACGAGGTCCAAGCAGGAACGAGGAAGAAGTGCCCCGGTTCCGCCAAGACCAGCTGCTATCAAACGGCCAAAACCACAGGCAGAGGCGAAAAAGAAGGTATTCAAGGGTGACCGAACTAGAGGAAAAAGAAAGCTTCTAGAGGAAGGCACTGAAGGGCGAGCCCGCACAAGAAGGAGGATAAATCAAACCAGAATCTGCGCTACCTTCCAGGACTGGGCTCAGAAAAGAATGTCCGAATATCACAAAGATAAGTAAAATTTTATGTTACTTTGCAAACTTAAGTTAATCTTTCATTCTTACTGCAAGTGGCAGATTTCAAGAAGTTTTACCTCATGTGAGGTCTACCTTTATCGCCAAAAAGGCGAGAAATGAGTTGTTACCGATTTTGGTATTATGTTTTTCAATTACTCGCGCGTAAAACTAAAGTTGATGTATAATAGGAATGTGTAAATACTTAAATATTGTAAAAGTTATTGTATAAATTTTATTTAAAACATTCTGGCAAGAAAGAAGTTTTAGTTTGAAAGACTTTTTGAAATGTAGTATTTCAATGTAGAAGAATTGGCACTTGCTTTGAAAAGAATAGAAGTTAACAATGTACTACTAATGTATGTTTTAAAATGCGTAAAATTAACGGCATGTTAATATGTTCTTATATACAATGTGAACTGTTATTTTAAATGTTAAGAAATACTATGATATGGTAAAAGTGAAAGTAATGAAAAAAAATTTTTTCGTGTGACTGAAAAAAGACCAAATAATGGTGAATATGTGTTAAAGGTTGAATGAATGTAGTTAGGCTCTCTGACGCTACACTTCAGAGTTAGCCACTTTCAGAATAGTACCTCAGGGTTTAGAGTTGAAGATAGGGTGTGTTACGAGGTCTGGTTATGTTGAATTTTAACACGTTAGTGTTTTGATTGTAAGAGGCAGTGTTGAACACGTATACATAAAGTCATTCGTGTTTGGTGTTCTTTTACAACACATGTCAGAGAGCACGGGGAGAGATAATTAAAATAGTCATGAATGAAATAAGAATGTTAAGAGAAATATAAATATGCATGTTACTTGCCATTTCATTGTGTAACATTTCATTAAACTAGTTTTCCTTCCAGATCTCTGGAAGGAACCAGATTTGAATGAAAGCTCCTGTTTAGATGCAGTACAGATGAAAACTTGGGTGTCCATGGAGCTGCTATTGTAAAAACAATTTTTTTTTTAAATTTCTAGTTTCTAGTAAGAAATATTTGTAAAAGATTGGCCTCGCGTTAGATTCTAGAGCTAAAAGTTTTCAACAAGGTCGTTTTAAACCCTCAGTTTCAAACTAATTAACTCTGGCGGGAAGTATGTAAGGATCTTAAGTTTTACTAACGTTTATTTTATTTTAAATCTTTGCTATCACTTCTTATTTTCTACTTCCGGCCAGAATTAAAAACGTTAACTTATTTATGCAAAATTTGTCTGGCGAACGCCAAGTACTTAAGTTGTGGCTTTTTGCCAAGCAAGAGAGAGGAAGGAGTTAGTCGAAGCAGGCCGCTTGCCTTAGAAGTTTTACTCGGTTGCTGTTTGCCTTCCAGGCCAGAGGTTTAATCCTCGTGATAATTTTAAACGTATTGTAGTGTTAACAGTTCTCTGTACTACATACGGCTTCCTGTTAATATAAGGCCAATCTTACACGTTTATTATTCCAAAGTTAAGTTAGAGTTTAGTTATATTTTTATTCTTACGTTCAGACCACAAGTAGTTGGTCTCTGTATTCCGAAGTACGGAAATTATTGTAAAGAGTGAAAAATAAAGGGTTTTGTATACCTTTCCTGTGTATCTTGTCTACTTCCCACAGTTATTGAACGTAGCTTTAGTAAGCTCCTTGTTCCGAGTCAGGTCTGTGCATGTTCCCAAAGAAAGTAAGACGGAACATTGAACCTGATAGTGCGCCCAACGAAGAAGAATAACCATGGCCGAGTTTCAAGAAGAGCCTGTGCTGCCTGCAGAAGCGGCTCAGAATCCAGAAATGCCAGCTGCCGCCCTGGAAGGATTTGGTTACATCGTCCATACCATGCGCGCTTCGATGAAACCAGAAGCAACATTTAATGGAAACTCACCGGTAACCAGTTTTTTGGAAAAATTGGATGACCACTTCATGCTCTACCCCGTGCACGAGTTTCAAAAAGTTACCTTAGCTACCAGAGCTTTGAGGGGCCAAGCGCTTAACTGGTTCAAATGTATAGGCAGAAGCGTTTGGGTCAAGCAGGAAGTCCCACCTATTCTTACGAGAATTTCAAGACTGCCCTAGTAAAAGCCTTCCCTGTCGTAAGGGATTGTGCGAAATTAGAAACGGAACTTTTCAGCATATATCAGCAAAGAATCGAAAATCTCTCAAGCTTTATTTTAAGAAAAATTCACGTCTTCAAACTCTTGTATGGAAACCGTCCGGATCCTGAGATAATTCAAGTGATTTTGCCGAGGTTACTTCCCCAAGTGCAAGACTTTATTGAATTAAGGAATCCGACTACACTGGAAAAATTATTTGAGCTAGCAATCCAGTTTGAAAGTAGAAGAACGGCGGACATTGAAAGAAGACGCCAATATCAACAACGAAACCAATTTGGTGCGCCAAGACCACAGCAAAGTCAAGCACACGGCTACGGAAGCAAAGCGAATCAGTGGGCAAGGAAACCCGAGCATTCAAAAACAGCCGGCGAACGTCGACAGTTCAATAGCAATCCAGGAAAAAAGTCTCAAGGCCAGTGGAAAAAGAAGGAAAGCATGGAAATGAAAAATGATTTAAACTAAAACGGATTTCTGCTGACGGGAGGATGCGGAAATCCGAAGGCCAAGAAAACCCCTCTTCCTTCAAGTTAAATACAGTAATGGTGAAAAATTTGACTCTTCCGAAGATTGAAGTGTTGGTGAATAATATCCCAGCCACCGCACTTCTGGATACAGGCGCGCAGTGTTCCTGTGTGGCGGAAAATTTTTTTAGGAAGTATTTTCGTAAATATCGCATATATAATTCGGATAATACGACAGTGTTAGCGGCGCAAGGAGAAAGATGTAAGTGCATAGGTAAATTACCACTATACATCCGTATCAAGGACGAACAAGTAAAGGTTATGTTTTTTATAGTAAAGAATTTGCAAGCACCATGTTATCTTAGGAATAGATTTTCTTTCAGAGGCACAAGCAATGCTGGATTTTAATGAAGCGTCCCTTAAGCTGACGATGAAACCAGTTCGAGAAGAAAAGGCTGAACCGCCGATGTTAAACCTTGACCACCTGCCTAATGAAGAGCAAAGAAGAATCCGGCAAGTGGTAAGTGAATTTGCTTCGTTATTTAGTGATATTCCAGGATTTACTCAGGTTACTAACCATAGTATTGACACCGGAGATTCAATGCCAGTTCGCCACAAAGCATATCGGTATGATAAGAATAAGAAAAAAATTATAGAATGGCATATCACCGATATGCTACGTAAAAAGATCATAACGCCCATCTCAAGTAGTTATGCTAGCCCGGTGGTTTTATGTAAGAAAAATAATGACTATCCTTTGACACATCCAAAAAGGTGGAGATTCGCAATTGACTACCGTAAATTAAACTCCATAACTAAATATCCGGTATATCCGTTACCTATTATTGAAGAAATTCTAAGGAACATAACATCGATCAGATATATGACGACTTTAGACTTAACGACTGGTTATTTTCAAATAGGGCTTAGGCCTGAGGACGTGCCTAAGACTGCTTTTATAACCAAGTCTGGCACTTATGCATTTCTGCGTAAGCCGTTTGGCCTTTCAGGGGCACCGGCAACATTTCAGCGATGTATGGACATTGTGTTAAGGCCTGTTCTTGGAAAGTCCACATTTGACTATTTAGACGATATCATTATTACTAGTGATAATCTCGACCAACATGTACAGGATTTAAGACAGGTGTTTTCTTTATTAAATGAGGCCGGTCTAAAAGTTAATGTCGAAAAGTGCAAATTTGCAGCCCCTGAATTAAAATATTTAGGTTACAAAATATCTCAGAAAGGAATCGAGACAGACGAATCAAAAATAATCACTGTACAAAAGTATCCGACTCCAAACACCGCGAAGAAGCTCTCTTCTTTTCTAGGACTTTGTTCATATTATAGGTCCTTTATAAAAGATTTTGCAGCTATTGCTGAACCATTGTTAAAATTAAAAAGGAAAAAGGCAAGATTCTCGTGGACGGCCGAAGCCAATAGTGCTTTCGAAAAATTAAAACAAGCATTAACGCAAGCCCCTGTGTTGAAATTTCCTGAATAGGATGAGAATTTAGAAATTTCAGCGGATGCTTCGGATTATGCGGTAGGAGCGGTACTTTCGCAAAATCAGCAGCCCGTGGCATTTTTTAGCCGAACTTTAAATCAAACACAAAGAAACTATTCAGCGACCGAGAGAGAGGCACTTGCAGTTCTGTTAGCAGTGCAAAAGTTCCGAGTCTATTTTGGAAAGGCGCCAATAACAGTGTACTCTGATCATGCGGCGGTAACTAGATTGTACCCAGGGAAAAACTTATCCCCAAGGTTAATAAGATGGGCACTCAAGCTACAAGAATATAATCTGGTAATCAAGCATACCCCCGGAAAGGAAAATATCGTAGCAGATGCCCTATCCAGAATTAAAATAGATGAAGAAGGTAATACTGTAAAGGTGGCAATGCTCACAGCATGTACAATGAATTCCCGAGAAACTGTAATAACCGAACTGGGTAAGGATCCTGAGTTTGGAAGCATTTATGAGTATTTAAAGGAGCCTGAAAATTTTAGCCACCAAGATATTGTGGCGATAAGAAATAGGGCGGCCCATTATGAACTTATAGATTGTCTATTATTTTATACAAAAACTACAAATTCCAACAACGAATTTCGACCTATTATCCCAGCTAGTCTTAGATTAAATATTCTGCAGGAGTTGCATGACAGCCCTTTAGCTTCATGCTGGTATTCGAAAAACTATACAACGCGTACGCGAGGCAGTCTATTTTCCTGAACTGCAAAAGTTAACAAGGGCGTATGTCCAGTCCTACCCAACATGTCAAGCAGTTAATTATATTAATTTCCGCCTGGCCGGGTTTCTAAATAGTATTAAATCCGAATTTCCAAATGAAATAATTGGCATCGATTTATTGGGCCCTTTCCCAAAAAGTCAGTTAAATAAAAGTCGCTATCTCCTTGTTATGGTTGATCCTTTTAGTAAGTGGACCGAAATTGTTCCCTTAAAACGAGCCTCCGCGAAATTAGTTACTGATTCTATTTTAAATAAATATATTTTAAAATACGGGGCACCCCTAAAAGTTATATCGGATAATGGTCCTCAATTTGTAAGTAATGTATTTGAAGACATGTGCCAAAAACTGGGCATACGTCATTTAAAAATGGTCCCGTATCGGCCGCAATCAAATATAGCGGAACGGGTCAATAGAAATATAGTGAAAATTATCCGTAGTTATGTTAAAAATTTTCATAAAAGCTGGGATAACTATGTTAATGAATTTGCTTTCGCCCTTAGGACCGCAAAACATGATACAACGGGCAAAACTCCTGCTGAGTTATTTTTAGGCAGAAAGATTATAACGCCGTTAGATAAATTATTTTATGTGCAACAAAGAGCCCCAGAATTTAAAATGGGTGATATAGAAAAATTAATTAAAGAATCAAAAAAGAATACTGAAGTAGCACAGAGAAAACAGAAGCTTTATTATAATATGAAACGACGGGGAGTAACTTATAAAGTAGGGGATGAAGTATTAAAAATTAAGCATTCACTTTCTTCAGCACCAGAAGATAAAACTGCCAAATGTTTTCCACGATTTGAAGGACCATATTCCATAGGAAAAATAACTCACGCTGTAGTGGTGTTAAAAGCCAGGAATGGCGAAACATGCTCCGCAAACATTGATCAAATAAAACCCTACTATGATCGTAATAAAATGCAAATTTTCAAAGATCTTTTGCAGGATCTGGCACGGCAGACACGGCAGGCACAAGCTCCAGAGCTGGAACAACGTCAAGCACAAGGACAAGCCATTAGGAGGCAGGAGCAATTGAAAAGAAAGTTTCCCCGTTGGAAAATTGAAGGTAACAAGAAAAAGAAGCCGTTCCACCGTCCAGAAAAGAGAGCTCACGAACACCCCCAGAATGAAGAAGGGAGTAGTACGACGAATCCAAAGAAAGCCAGGAGAAATAACGGCAACTATAACCCAGCTCCCAAACGAAAGATCAACTCATCGGACAGGACTCTCCGCAGCAAATGTCGCCGAACTGCGGAAGGGCCACTAGCGGCGGAGGAAAAGATACAAGGAAAATTTGAACGGCCAGCAACGAGGTCCAAGCAGGAACGAGGAAGAAGTGCCCCGGTTCCGCCAAGACCAGCTGCTATCAAACGGCCAAAACCACAGGCAGAGGCAAAAAAGAAGGTATTCAAGGGTGACCGAACTAGAGGAAAAAGAAAGCTTCTAGAGGAAGGCACTGAAGGGCGAGCCCGCACAAGAAGGAGGATAAATCAAACCAGAATCTGCGCTACCTTCCAGGACTGGGCTCAGAAAAGAATGTCCGAATATCACAAAGATAAGTAAAATTTTATGTTACTTTGCAAACTTAAGTTAATCTTTCATTCTTACTGCAAGTGGCAGATTTCAAGAAGTTTTACCTCATGTGAGGTCTACCTTTATCGCCAAAAAGGCGAGAAATGAGTTGTTACCGATTTTGGTATTATGTTTTTCAATTACTCGCGCGTAAAACTAAAGTTGATGTATAATAGGAATGTGTAAATACTTAAATATTGTAAAAGTTATTGTATAAATTTTATTTAAAACATTCTGGCAAGAAAGAAGTTTTAGTTTGAAAGACTTTTTGAAATGTAGTATTTCAATGTAGAAGAATTGGCACTTGCTTTGAAAAGAATAGAAGTTAACAATGTACTACTAATGTATGTTTTAAAATGCGTAAAATTAACGGCATGTTAATATGTTCTTATATACAATGTGAACTGTTATTTTAAATGTTAAGAAATACTATGATATGGTAAAAGTGAAAGTAATGAAAAAAAATTTTTTCGTGTGACTGAAAAAAGACCAAATAATGGTGAATATGTGTTAAAGGTTGAATGAATGTAGTTAGGCTCTCTGACGCTACACTTCAGAGTTAGCCACTTTCAGAATAGTACCTCAGGGTTTAGAGTTGAAGATAGGGTGTGTTACGAGGTCTGGTTATGTTGAATTTTAACACGTTAGTGTTTTGATTGTAAGAGGCAGTGTTGAACACGTATACATAAAGTCATTCGTGTTTGGTGTTCTTTTACAACACATGTCAGAGAGCACGGGGAGAGATAATTAAAATAGTCATGAATGAAATAAGAATGTTAAGAGAAATATAAATATGCATGTTACTTGCCATTTCATTGTGTAACATTTCATTAAACTAGTTTTCCTTCCAGATCTCTGGAAGGAACCAGATTTGAATGAAAGCTCCTGTTTAGATGCAGTACAGATGAAAAATTGGGTGTCCATGGAGCTGCTATTGTAAAAACAATTTTTTTTTTAAATTTCTAGTTTCTAGTAAGAAATATTTGTAAAAGATTGGCCTCGCGTTAGATTCTAGAGCTAAAAGTTTTCAACAAGGTCGTTTTAAACCCTCAGTTTCAAACTAATTAACTCTGGCGGGAAGTATGTAAGGATCTTAAGTTTTACTAACGTTTATTTTATTTTAAATCTTTGCTATCACTTCTTATTTTCTACTTCCGGCCAGAATTAAAAACGTTAACTTATTTATGCAAAATTTGTCTGGCGAACGCCAAGTACTTAAGTTGTGGCTTTTTGCCAAGCAAGAGAGAGGAAGGAGTTAGTCGAAGCAAGCCGCTTGCCTTAGAAGTTTTACTCGGTTTGCCTTCCAGGCCAGAGGTTTAATCCTCGTGATAATTTTAAACGTATTGTAGTGTTAACAGTTCTCTGTACTACATACGGCTTCCTGTTAATATAAGGCCAATCTTACACGTTTATTATTCCAAAGTTAAGTTAGAGTTTAGTTATATTTTTATTCTTACGTTCAGACCACAAGTAGTTGGTCTCTGTATTCCGAAGTACGGAAATTATTGTAAAGAGTGAAAAATAAAGGGTTTTGTATACCTTTCCTGTGTATCTTGTCTACTTCCCACAGTTATTGAACGTAGCTTTAGTAAGCTCCTTGTTCCGAGTCAGGTCTGTGCATGTTCCCAAAGAAAGTAAGACGGAACATTGAACCTGATAGTGCGCCCAACGAAGAAGAATAACCATGGCCGAGTTTCAAGAAGAGCCTGTGCTGCCTGCAGAAGCGGCTCAGAATCCAGAAATGCCAGCTGCCGCCCTGGAAGGATTTGGTTACATCGTCCATACCATGCGCGCTTCGATGAAACCAGAAGCAACATTTAATGGAAACTCACCGGTAACCAGTTTTTTGGAAAAATTGGATGACCACTTCATGCTCTACCCCGTGCATGTGTTTCAAAAAGTTACCTTAGCTACCAGAGCTTTGAGGGGCCAAGCGCTTAACTGGTTCAAATGTATAGGCAGAAGCTTTTGGGTCAAGCAGGAAGTCCCACCTATACTTACGAGAATTTCAAGACTGCTCTAGTAAAAGCCTTCCCTGTCGTAAGGGATTGTGCGAAATTAGAAACGGAACTTTTCAGCATATATCAGCAAAGAATCGAAAATCTCTCAAGCTTTATTTTAAGAAAAATTCACGTCTTCAAACTCTTGTATGGAAACCGTCCGGATCCTGAGATAATTCAAGTGATTTTGCCGAGGTTACTTCCCCAAGTGCAAGACTTTATTGAATTAAGGAATCCGACTACACTGGAAAAATTATTTGAGCTAGCAATCCAGTTTGAAAGTAGAAGAACGGCGGACATTGAAAGAAGACGCCAATATCAACAACGAAACCAATTTGGTGCGCCAAGACCACAGCAAAGTCAAGCACACGGCTACGGAAGCAAAGCGAATAATGAGAAACCACAAACCGTTCCCACTAAATCTTTGATTAAGTGTAACTAAGGTAGATCTTCAAAACTTGAACTAACAAATGACACCTGAAGTAGCTACGCCAGATGAGTATTGACAAATTGACTACGGTTTGAACCCAAATGTGTGTGTGTGTGTGTGTGTGTGATCATGGCAAAGCACACTAGGGTTATCTGCCTAAGGTGGGGGATGCCTTCGTGGAGGACTTTCTAAGGGAAACTGGCTCGTATACACGTTACACATGGGGAAAACCACGAAAACGCCCATGCAGCCAGCCCGTTCGCGGGATTCGAACCTCGGACCGAACTACCAGTGTTCAGCGACTTTACCGCTCGGCCACTGGTGGGCCCATTGAACCCAAATGAACGAGCCATCAAAATTATTTTTATGGTATTCAAAATATTTATCTTAATAGGAACAA
The DNA here is from genome assembly GCF_044657685.1 of Stegodyphus dumicola. Taxonomy (NCBI): domain Eukaryota; kingdom Metazoa; phylum Arthropoda; class Arachnida; order Araneae; family Eresidae; genus Stegodyphus; species Stegodyphus dumicola. The sequence continues at coordinate 180,308,753 of NC_140773.1, forward strand.
GTTTCTCTTACAAATTCTTCATGAAGACACCTCTTTCCTTAGGCAGATAGTTTTCATGCACTTTGCAATATTCAGTTTACTAAACTAATAGTTATAACTATTCTATTCAGTTTTACCGAAACCAGCATTAGTAACAATTCTTTGGTTTAGTTTGAATTCAGCCTGAATGTTATTCAAATCTACGTAAAATGGAATTACATAAACTGTTAAATACAATGATTAGGACAAAACCAAATAGCCTACATAAACACAGTGTACAAAGTCCATTAAAATTTTTGAAGTATCATGCATTCGGCGGGTTTTAGTATATTTTGCTAAATAAAGGAAGAAATTTTTAATATTATTCATTACTTAAATATTCATTGCTAGTAAACCATAAAATTTTCTAGAAAATTAAAAAAAAGACTGAGTCTTTCAATCAACTTTTACATTTTCAGTAATAATGTTTTTTTTTTTTCAGTTTAGTTTAGATGGCTTAGCATGCTTTGCGATAAACAACTAAACAACAAAAATGCAGACATCAGTTAACTGTAGCTTGCAGCTGTTAAATCGTTCGAATTTTCTTATCATTCTTGAAAACATATTGTGCAAGGCCTGCATATACATTATATTAGCGATTATTTTCGAAATGTAAACGCTTTGAATTTTCATGAAGAACTATGAGTACGGAGAAAACATTAAACTGTTTTGAAACACATTGTACTCAAAAACATATTTCTTAAACTCAGCTCAGACTAAATAACTCTTAATCTCTTATTCTTAGAATATCTACTAAAGCGCTTCTGAAAGCAAGAAATATATTTTTAAACCCTTAAATTTCATATAAAGGAAACTTAAGCTGAGCTTTTATAGAAAGATTTAAAAACAGCTCTAATCTTTTACCTGCATCATAGTATGTCTTTCCAGCTCTGCGTCTGTGAAGCTATTAAGTGATTTGTTTTGAACTATCTTAAAGAGCTTTTGCTAATACCACTAAATGTGCGTTTTCGAGAAATGCCCTGGGAATTTTGAAGCTGGGAGGAATAAACTGGAAAATTTTGAAGCTTATTTTTCTCCCAGTTTTCCAGACAATTTCACAACAACCTTTTAATTATAAAAGAAATTTTCTTGTGGAAAGTAGAGATTATAATTTGAAAGCAAATTTCATACAATATTTGTTTGGTGTATTTTCTGGCAAGGTAAGTCTCGGCTTGGCATAAATACTTAATGCAAAATTAAGTAAAAGAAATAAAGAGCTTCAGCCTGAAACTAATTAAAGCGCCTGTTACGCGAAATATTTAATATTTACCATGTCTCTTTGGAAGTCTGGAGCCAAATTGAGTGACGCTATTGGAAAGAGTAAATTGTCAAAAACTTAATTGAGTACAAAGAAGAAGGAATGCTAAACAACCCCAACTGAATTTAATAAAATTAGAAAACTCGGCACTATAATGCGAAAAATATAATATTTAAGGAAAATTAAATTATAAAATATAATTTGTTATAAATTTATGAAACATTTATTCGTATTTGTACATATTGGCTCTTTATTTGATTTTATTCCCATTTCTTTTGTATTTTACATTACTTACAATCTGTGTGTTATAATTAGTATTAGTTATGGGTATATCTTTAGGGAGAGCTCTATGCCTGTCACAACTTGCATAAGCCGAATTTCCGTTACTGGGCTACCAACTATTAAAGGCCACCAGCCATAAGGAGTTCGTCTAAATTGTTATATTGCTGAACTGAATTAGTACAAGAACCAACCAGTCACACCGAAGAAAATACAAACTGACATCGAGTCGATGATTTCCATGAGTCAGCTTTATACCTTGCCTAATACGCTACAGTTTAACCCTGTTCAACAGGTATGAACGAAGATAGTGGCTTTTATGCTTTATAATTATGACAATAGTGATAGTTAAGTGTTGTGTAGAAAATTTGTCTGATAGCGTTATAAAAACTATGTGAATGATTTTCTGATTTATGGAAATTTTAATTTTATTTGATTCTGAATTATTTATTTTAAGGCTTTAATTTTTGGGGAAAAACAGATGCTTCTGGGAATATTATTTAGTTTAAAAGAATATTATTTATTTTCTTTTATTTGCAAATTTTGTACAAGCTTTGATTCATTGTGAAAGAAGCAGGGAAAGGGAGGCAATTTTTTGCCAAGTCTTGATTTCGAGCGCTTTGTCCTTTAGAATGTTCAAGAAGGAATTTTCATTGTGGAGTTGACCTTAAGAGAGGAAGTACGTGACCAAAAGGTCAAAGGTTGCTACTTGTCTTTCAATGTAAGTCATTCAGGTTTTTGACGATTGAGGGTCCGGTTGTTGGCTAAGTGAAGAAGGGCGCGCATGCGCGATCACCCTTATTTCCGCATTCAGGGGTTGAAAACGCAAATTTTGCCAAAATTAAGGGGACGATAAGTGAAGCCATAGTGGGAGCCCGCGTTTGTGAAGGAGACGAAGGAAATTCGAGTTGGATGGACTCACTCTCTTACTTACGGGCTTGCTGGACTTGTGGACGTTACTCTTGAAACTTGCTGGAAAGCGAGAGACCAGATGTAATTACGAAGAGAGATGTTTTCCGGCGGGGAGCGGCAAATATGCTCCCCGGCCGCGTTTTGGTTAAGAGGCACTCTCTTACTGACTGGCGGGTGGAACTTACTTGGAACGTTACTCGTGAAGCTTGCTCTTGGGATGAGTAAGAACAGGCGAGCCGTAATTGCCTAGAAAAAACGTTTCTGGCCGGAAGCTGCAAACACGCTCCCTTGCCGCGTTCTGGTAAAGAGGCGAAATTTGAACGAGTTACCTGCGTGTTGACTTAGGACTTTCAGGACCAAGCGGATAGCCGTCCTGGGCAGCAGTGCTCCTGTTTCTGTTCTACAGTGGTGAAGTGGCGTCGACATTATGAGAACCAGTGTAAAGATGAGCCCGGCCGACGTCAACGCTTATTAAGATACGAGTCCTCCACTTCAAGATGTCCAACCAAGTTAAGTTTTATTTTTTTGTATTTGAACTTTAAGCAAGTTTTTCAAAAACGTCCTTAGAAGTAAAAACAACGTCGAAACTTAAAATTAATTCTCAGGCTATCAATTGTTTTCCCTTTCCCCTTTTTAAATTACCAGACAAACCTTAAGTTTTTTTATATGAATTTAAATGAAAAAAAAGGGTAAATGACAAATTGATGACTTCTCCTTAGACTCTCAGATGAGGTTAAGATTTTTTTCATTGTGATGTAATTGAATAAACTGATATTTAATCTGGAAACCTATTACAGTATGTTTTCTTTATATATTTAATATGTTTTTCTATATATCTTGTATATGTTTTTCTTATGTTTTCGATCCTCTCACGGCGCGGTCCCGGGATGCATTTTTTCACAACGCAAAAATGCTTTAACGTTTCACTATACGATCACTAAAAGTTTGGGTAATTAGCAAATTCTTAAGAGTTTAGTTTCCTCCCTAAGAGGAAGTAGAAACCTTTCACTGCAAGTAGGTTCATATTTAACATTTAACATATAGGAGTTTCTTATTTAACAATGGTACCTTGAAGTAAAGCTATTTAACCTTGGTGTCGAAACATCTATATAACATTGGTGCCGTGAAGTAAGATTCATAACATTATTTCCCGGCGTGAACTTAAGCAATTTAACACTGGTGCCGTGACCAGGATCGAAAACATAAGAAAAACATATACAAGATATATAGGAAAACATATTAAATATATAAAGAAAACATACTGTAATAGGTTTCCAGATTAAATATCAGCTTATTCAATTACATCACAATGAAAAAAATCTTAACCTCATCTGAGAGTCTAAGGCGAAGTCATCAATTTGTCATTTACCCTTTTTTTTCATTTAAATTCATATAAAAAAAACTTAAGGTTTGTCTGGTAATTTAAAAAGGGGAAAGGGAAAACAATTGATAGCCTGAGAATTAATTTTAAGTTTCGACGTTGTTTTTACTTCTAAGGACGTTTTTGAAAAACTTGCTTAAAGTTCAAACACAAAAAAATAAAACTTAACTTGGTTGGACATCTTGAAGTGGAGGACTCGTATCTTAATAAGCGTTGACGTCGGCCGGGCTCATCTTTACACTGGTTCTCATAATGTCGACGCCACTTCACCACTGTAGAACAGAAACAGGAGCACTGCTGCCCAGGACGGCTATCCGCTTGGTCCTGAAAGTCTTAAGTCAACACGCAGGTAACTCGTTCAAATTTCGCCTCTTTACCAGAACGCGGCAAGGGAGAGCGTGTTTGCAGCTTCCGGCCAGAAACGTTTTTTCTAGGCAATTACGGCTCGCCTGTTCTTACTCATCCCAAGAGCAAGCTTCACGAGTAACGTCCCAAGTAAGTTCCACCCGCCAGTCAGTAAGAGAGTGCCTCTTAACCAAAACGCGGCCGGGGAGCATATTTGCCGCTCCCCGCCGGAAAACATCTCTCTTCGTAATTACATCTGGTCTCTCGCTTTCCAGCAAGTTTCAAGAGTAACGTCCACAAGTCCAGCAAGCCCGTAAGTAAGAGAGTGAGTCCATCCAACTCGAATTTCCTTCGTCTCCTTCACAAACGCGGGCTCCCACTATGGCTTCACTTATCGCCCCCTTAATTTTGGCAAAATTTGCGTTTTCAACCCCTGAATGCGGAAATAAGGGTGATCGCGCATGCACGCCCTTCTTCACTTAGCCAACAACCGGACCCTCAATCGCCAAAAACCTGAATGACTTACGTTGAAAGACAAGTAGCAACCTTTGACCTTTTGGTCACGTACTTCCTCTCTTAAGGTCAACTCCACAATGAAAATTCCTTCTCGAACATTCTAAAGGACAAAGCGCGCGAAATCATGACTTGGCAAAAAATTGCCTCCCTTTCCCTGCTTCTTTCACAATGAATCAAAGCTTGTACAAAATTTGCAAATAAAAGAAAATAAATAATATTATTTTAAACTAAATCCCAGAAGCATCTGTTTTTCCCCCAAAATTAAAGCCTTAAAATAAATAATTCAGAATCAAATAAAATTAAAATTTCCATAAATCAGAAAATCATTCACATAGTTTTTATAACGCTATCAGACAAATTTTCTACACAACATAAGCAACGCTCCCTTAGATGTTTAATTTATTTATTAGGTAGTGTTGAACTCTAGGTAGGTTGATGTCTAAATTTTGCAAATAGCTCCATTAGATCTCAAATGTCCTTTTTAAAAATACGCCGACCCTTGGCGGAATTTCGCCAAATTTAGCATAGCTTTTTTGAATATTTTAAAACAATAGTTTCGTTTAGGTATGATAATACTTTGATTGATTTTACTAGCATTTTTCACTTTCTTTTTCCTCCGTTCCTACTCTGCAGCAAAAATATAAAAGTGCGAATTGGTTCATTTATTAAGTTAACGTAAAAGCTATTTGAGGGAAGGTACTTCGTAGACGACTTTCTAAGGAAAGTGGCTCACATTTATGTTACATATGAGAAAACCATCCAAAAGCTATGGATGGGATCCACCAGCTAGCTCATTCCTGAATTCAGCCACTCGCTAAAAGTGTCTCGAACAACACAATTTCAGTTTTCTTGTGATTTATGAATGCCTATGTTTTGAATTTTCGACAGCAAGCGATTCAAGGCACTTTGTTTCACAAGTAGCCGAGTGATTAAGACAGTTGAATATTAGCTGTTCCACATGCATTGAAATCCTGCGAAGAGACTGGCTGCATCGGAATAATCTTCATGATTTTCTCCTGTTAATTTAGTTAAGAGGTTCCTTAAAAAAATTCCTCCATGAAAGTATGCGTCTCATTCAACTGATAGCCCTTAGATGCTTAATATTTGTTCTTACTTCAAGCGTAATTTTAGCATTATATTGACGCTAATTGCGTCATAGTGTTCTCTTTTTCTTACCAGGGCTTGCTACATTACTAGTTCTTGTAATAAAAGTTTCAAAAAGATTCGACGAAGAAATATATTTTGATTCATGCGGATTCTTCATTATTTCATTTCTTTAAATATATTAGATGACGGTAATGTTTGGTAGCAACGTTTTGAAAAATGATCCACCCGTTTATAGTGATTCTACGCAAAATGTTGTTTAGATAATAACACTCCTTTTGGGCTAACGCCGCTTTGGGCTAAAAAGAAGAAAAAGAATTTTAGAAATATGCCTTCTAAAATTAAAATTTTTCACATCAAATTCCCTTTATTAAATTTGATATTATCCTTAGAACCAATCGATATGTAAGTGCAATGGGTGATATGGCAAGTAGTATAGTAACAGTATTCCTATACGGCATTAAAACTTTCTCCTTCCGTAAAATGAAGGAAAAGAACGTTACTTACAGTTCAAGCGCAACAGTCATCTGATAAAACACAATGGAGAGAGGAACTTTAAAACGATTGATTCGTTAAAGGTTTCTTCATTAAAATTCGCCCTTTTTAATGATCAAACCCATAACCCGGTCGATTTATTTTCCGTAATTGAAAAGCTTATCTAAGGCATTCCGGCTCCGAGAAAAAAAGTTTTCCATGCTTTGAAATACTGTAGCTAAGCAGCTAATAATATATCATCCCCCAATATAATGATTCTTTGAGCGGAAATGGAAGAAACAAAAATACAGATGTATAGTGGTCTAAGTTAAAGGTTTCGTAGTTAACAGTTTAGATTTTATTGAATTTGAATTACTGTATAGATCCCCGCTTACTTTCAGAAAGCTTAAATACAGCTGATTAAAGATTTCCCATTTTTGACTTTATAATGGTCCGATAAATCTATGAAACAAGCAAGAGCCATGCTTCGAATTTCCGTTTGCTGGTTAAGTGATTAAGTCAGAGTACATGACATGTATATCTTTAGGTAAAATAATGCTTTCGCTGAGAACAGTCTAAAAACTGGCTCATGTTTGACATTGAGAAAGCCACGAAAACGCTCATGCAGCCAGTTCTTTGGATGGGATTCGAATCAAGTCGAGCTTCCAGTGTTCAGCAATTTTAGATATTGTGCTACTAAGCCGCTTCGAATATTAGATCTTGATGATTTACTAAGCTAGATATATAAGCTAGATCTTGTACGTATACAGCAGATAAGAAAGTGCATTATGCAGAGGATCTTCGTGTGCTTTATAAAGAGAAATACATAACGAAAATGTAAACTATTTGTACAGTCAGAACTAACTGTCATCCTGGAAATCCTGGAAAGAAATATGTTTTCTATAAAATAAAAAGTGCAGATGGACTAATGCATTCTTAGCATCTTCAGTCTCGTCATAAGGGATTGAAATTATGATCTTGTTTCACTATAGTAATATGTTTGCTATCGAATCATTTGATTGGGTCTTTTGAGTTACTGCGAAGCATATGATAGAAGATGTGTCTTCGTGGACGAGTTTCCAAACATAACTAAGCTCCGTTGCACAAGGGGCCGCTGGCGGGCCTGAGATTATTAATTTAGTCAACGGTTCAAACTTTCTGTAGGACTAGAGGCTTTCAACAGTGAACATTGATGGAGAAGATCCTTAAAAACATGCCTTTTTATTTTGAGCACAATATTCAGTGACTTACCAAAGATTTTGAAAATTTTATTTTAAAATAGGATTTGTGTTAAAAATGATTTTCCCCAATTGTAAGTTAATATAAATCTTGATCACATTTAAAGTAAACTAAGCTAAATAATAACAGATATGTATCGGTTTAACGATATTTTTATGAGTAACGATATACTCATTAGGAGGCCACCTCATTTAAGTTCGAGGGGCACCTATAGTGACAAGTCTGCTTATTGCTAAAGAGTCATAAGATTTTTATATATATGTATGTATGTAAGATAAAAAATATTTAAATCAGCCTTATAATTTAATTTAATAATAGCCTCTTAATTCCTCACTTTTAATGTGAGTATTTTCTCTCTGTATTCTAAAAGTAGTAATAACTTTCCTGAACTGCGCCATTTCTAGATTAATCCTTCACATGGCTTGCGTAACGCTGATGAAGTAACTGACTTAGAACCTAAACTCAAAATTAGAACACAAGAACAACATAATTCAATCACTTTTAAAGCAAAAATGTGCACAACTTTCCAGCATATAAAAATAAATAATAATAATAATAATAAAAAACTCAGCAATATAGTTATTAATATATGATATTATAGATAATATATATATTTATTAGTAAAAAGTAGTAGAAAGGAATTAAAAATCGAATGACCTAGTAGGTCAAAAATAGCGATTTTAGCTGCTGATTTTTAAAACTAATATAAATAAGAAAAGATGTTTGAAACCTAGTCAAAAACGTCGTAAAAACTTTTATGTATCTTATCAAATTCCTGAAACTCTATGTAAAATAAGTGGCAAAGCAAATTAAAAAAATGTGAGAAAAACTGAAAAAAAAAAAAAAAATATTATTGTTAATCTCCCTGTTCAAAACTTCAAACAGAACTTGTCAAGAGAAAAGTGCTCGAAGCTTTGAACCAAGTTCCTTAACTAAGAGCATGCTAACACGTTTCATCTGGCAAAATCATTGAGACTGTAAACGGTATAAATCGAAGTCTATTTTCCTTTCAAACTAAAAATAACAAACGTCTCACTAGATTTGCTCCTTTTCCCGACGTGTTTGCGCGTTCTAAATCAAACTTGTATATATTTATTTATATGCTTTTGGTATGGCCGATTGCAACGAAAAAGGGAGGGGTACAACTGGATGTTATAGCAGTCCCATTTAAAAAATTTCAACGTTCTACGGATACACGTTTTTGAGTTATGCGAGATACATACATAAGTACGTACGTAATAAAATCTTTTCTGAATAAATTTTAAATCCATTTAACAATCAATTTTGGGAGAGGGAGTCATTTATTCTGTCCGTACGTACTGATGTCACGCAAAAAATATCGTTCAAATGCATTTGAGAGAGAGTCAAAATGGATGTTTTCGCTGAAATATTACACCCGAAAATTTTCGCGATTAAAATATTTCTTTCGATTCGTATAAGGAAGTAATCAAAAGGATGAGCTTATATGAAGGGGAATTAGTAAAATTAGAATTGGTTGTGTGGATTTTAATCCACATAACTGCTGACTGAATTGAACTTTAGGTTTTTGCAGCTTATTAGTGATGCTTCAAAGAATTTGAAAAATTAAAGTCACAGAAATATCACATTAATAGCAAAATTTCAATTCAGTCTGGAACCTTAATCTACTTGAAATCATTATAAGTAGCAAAAAATGCGGCATTGATTACCATTATTTATCAAAAGACTTCGAGAATGGATTTCAAGATATTATATTTGCTAACTTATTCATAACTAACATCAAATTAAACTCGAATTCGAAACGGCAACGTGTAAATTGCAATCAACTATGCAAAGTAAAAAAATTGATTGAATAGTCTATGCAATTTGCGCTTCTTAAAAGAATTTACAGCACTTAACAATCGGTATTCAAAACGTTTCTTGTAGAAAACGCGTTTAATTGCAAGTTTCTTTTTTCCGGTGTAAAGATAAATAAGAACTATTCCAAAGTAATACTTGAATAAATTCTTTAGAATCGCCTATCAACCTATGTTGCAGTAATACGCAGAATACATTTTGTATTAAAAATGTTATTTATTGTAAAACACATTTTACATTAAAATGTTATTTAATATATGCACATTAAATGTAAAATGATATTTACTGTTTTAAAAATGCATTTAATGTAAGTATTTATGTTATTTAATGTACACACTTATATTAAAAATGTTGTTTAGTAGACACATTTGATACTAAAAATGTTATTTAATGTATACACTTTATATTAAAAATGTATATTATTATTATTTATTATGTATTAAAATTTAATATACATTAAATGTTATTTAATGTTTAATACATTAAATAACATATGAAACCTTTATGTTATTTAATGTATGTAATGTTATTTTACATTAAAATATTATTTAACGTTAGTTAATGATTTTTTTCCTTCTTTTGGATTAAAAATCAAATACAGTTTTTATCAAAAAGATAGATTATTTTGTGTTTGTTAATTAATAACATCAAACTGCATAGTCGGTATTTGACACTTTTTTTAACAGCTTGAGGTCATAGGCACGCTTTTATGGATCATGCGTCTCAGATGCGCCAAAATATTTAATTGATACAATGTAGAATATAAATAAATCGCAACAAAATTTTCCAGAATAAACTTTACGTTTCATATTTTTCTTATTAAAAGGTTACAGGCTTACTTTCTGTAAACTACTTAAAAGTTTTTCAACTGTAGTAAGAGAGAAAAGCGAGCTTTTGCTCTGCTTGTGAAATTACAATAGCGTCCTAAGAAGATTAAATAACTTTTTTTTAATTAAATTCTATAAACTGAATGAATGCATGACGATTTGTGCTTACAAATTAAATCTCTGATGTTTGCAGAATATCAGCTAGCTATAAGTAGAACTTAAATTCTCTCAATGCTGAAGACAACCATTTAAACGGCTTAACTAAGCGTGGCTCAATTCATTTATCACGTAGAGCGTCGCTGCCAAAAGCTTTCCGTCTAAAACTTTTAAAATCCAGTCTTAAATACTCCTAATTGTCTCACAGACGGGGAGAGTAGTTAGTTATTCTGACTATCGGACCGTATCGAATCTCGGATTTAAAATATCTCGGCATGGATGTAAATTATCTGACCCTTCATAGTAGGCTACGGTGGCCGCCTATTAGGTGTTTCCATGATAAAATACAACCGCTTCTTAGCCTCAGCCTAAAATGGCTAGTGCCCGCCATTGAAAAAAAATGCTCCTAATTTATTTGCATGTTAGTGGCAGCTAACGAAAGTGATAGCTAAGTCCCAAATCATAAATATGGATTAATTAAAATAAAATAGTACTGTACAACCGTATGAATGAAGTTATCTACGTTACAGAAACTTTTTAGATATTTCCATTAAATATTCAATGCATGATAGGTTTAGGTTTTGTGAGTCTTAGTTTTTTTGAACGGTTTTAGTATTTACTATTACAGAAAGCGGTATAATGATAAATTACGACGAATGGAACTATAAATTTGAAGCTCATTTAGACAGGATTTTACTTATGCAGGATATCCGTAAAAAGTGATTACAGGTCTTTTAATATTCAGCCTCGACACGTCCAGTCATAAAGCTTCTTAAAATGAGTTTTGTGAAAAACATTTTTAACACTGTAGATGAAATGTTTCTGGCAGTTGAATTAATTCGACTACACAACTGTGGAGCATAATTAAGGTAATGAAATACAAATAATTTTAAGGTAAATAAACAATTTTTTAATCAGTTTAAAATAAAATATTTCATACCTTCACGTGCACCGAGGAGACATTCAAGATCAAATTTACTGCCATATAATTTTACCTATCACAGAATATCTTTCTCATTGAACATAAAAGTATATCTAGAAGATTTACGCTAATAAAAATAAAAATGCAGATTTCTGATTTTGTTTTCTAGATTAGAAGATATTTTAATAAAATGTATATTTCTAAAACTTTGCATGAATAAATATCTGTTGTAAATACGCCAGTAAAATACAGTGGGTGTTTACGTATTTATAGAACGATTTTGGAGCCATTTTATTAATGTTTAAAATATGAAATGTGTTTTTTAAGTGTTCTATCTGATAAGCTTTGTTTGGACTATAAGTCTACATCGTGATTTCCGTGGCATTGTAGAATCATTTTATATAAAATTTGTAGGGATATTGATTTCATTCATCTTCCATACTTTTCAGAGACTGTCAATAGTGATGGGTTTGTACTCAAAATAGGTCTTTCCAAGAGATCAGAGGCACAATAATCCAAAGTTGAAACGTTAAAAGACTTCTCAAGAATGCGCTAAAATGATACATATGCAATACTTGTATCAGTTTTTATATATTCAAGAAATGCAATGGTACTTTTCGAAATATTAGTTGCTTTGTTTTGCTGAAATTTCACTATTTGAAAGTAAATGGAATTTTTCTGAAAATTTCAGATATAAACCTTTATTATGATAGTACGCTGAGTTGATTTTAGCATTTTCCCCCTACTTTTCTTATTTTCATTTTTCTAATGTAGGAGAATACTGCATGCAACAATTATAAACTTCTTCCTGAAACTTTCTTTTCATTGAATCAATCAGGTTTGAAAATTTTTTTCTCTTCGTTTTCGGTAACAAATAGACCTTTTTTGTTGCAGTCATTAAACTAAACCCATGCTTCACCAAGGGACACAATGTATGTATTTCCATATATCTCATGCTAAATGGTTTTCATACAGGTTTCTGTAAAATGTTCTGCGTTAAGCCGCATGCCTTAGCAAAAGATGGTGAGCATTATGTTTTTTAGCTTTTTCTAAGATACAAATCTTGGTTTATTATTTTATTGAGTGTTACTAGAGATGCATTTAAAGACTTTGCAATTGATTTCTGCGTCGGCGAGTTTTTTCTTATTATCAGCTTTAGAAATATTAGAAACAATACAGGCCATTTCCCGGGCGTCATTTAGAGTCTTCTTACCATGTAGAAGCAATGACTGACGGTTTTTCCCTTTCCGATTAATGCTGTTTATTTTGTACTTCAAAATATTAGTACTATTTTTTGAACAATGGAATAGGAATATTTCTCTTCGAAAAGCCCGAAAACACATTCTTCAGTCCCCAGCTTGTTTAAATGCGAAAATTTGAAAGAAGAATTAATTTAAAAGTAGAAAACGATATTTCTCATTTTAAATAATAAGTTGTTACCAGACAGTTATTTGCTTTATCGAAATCGTTCTAAAATATGTAAACACCCTCTGTATTTCTTACAGGAATCCTGCTGACGCTGTAAGAAATGAATGAAATAAGGCAATCTTTCAACTAACGAATATTTCGGTTACATGATAGGTTTTAGTTAACATATTTTTAGAAATTAAAGTTTTGTATTTGCCGTCCATAGAAGAAATTCTTATTTGGCAGTCATTCCTTATTCTACTGAAAATCATCAAAAATATTGTTCTGTAATGCGTAAAATACAAAGAAAAAAAAAGAATAAAATAATTATGGCATAAATAACTCACTAGATAAAAATAATCAGCAAAGAACTTATTTCAAGAGCCAAACAAATTCTAATTATGTTTACTTATTAATTTCGAATTTTAGCATTTCTAAAAGTCAAAAACAGAAACGCGTGTACTGTATTAATGTATTTTGAACTAAAAGATATCTTATATTAACAAAAGTTTAGTATGAAAAACTCTTTTCTGTTTACACAAAGAGAAATGCTTTTAATTTGTAAATAAAAACACTATTGGAATCGTTGAATAAAAATTTCGAAATGCAAAGTTAGGGATATTACCCAGAAAAAAAAAAAGAACCTCACCATGCTTTGCATTACGTCGAAGAAAGGAATTGCATATCAGAAGAAAGTACGCATTTCTGTACGCAAGTCTATCTTAAAAAATACATGAACGCATACCAATCGCCTTATAAATAAACATGTCTACGACACTAGCAAACAGAACAGTAAATGATTTCGTTCCATAAAAAGTCTTAAAAGAATAGTGTTTATCGACTTTTGTCTATGTTTCGGTTGAATGCACAACTTATTATGCGATTTTTTTGGCAAAATCATTTAGTTGGAAACACCTGGAGATACTCCGTGCCTTTTGATGATGCCTGAGTTTTTCTCAATGGCTGGAATAAAATAATTGATCTACTATTCCAAAAGTGAAGGAGAGGAAATATAATTGTTTAAAAATTCAACGAAAATTTCTATAAAGGATTTATGGTTGTTATTACTTACTCGTGCAACAGAAACTGAAGTTAAGATAGGTCGGAAAAAACTCGGAATTTTTATTATTAAAATTAATGTTTTAATTGCTCTCCATCAATATTGGGGGCGGAACTGAGTCATACTGTCACCTCTTATGTGCTCAAAGATCTTGGCAACGACAGGTGCATTCTTGCACACCTTGCCACCATGAATTTCGTGGGCTTATGCTGATGTTATTGTCAGACAAGTGGGATAAGTCACAACAATACAACACAATATTTCGATTTTATGACTCGAATTATGCTAAAGCCAAATTTTGTAAAAATCGTACGTGCAGTTTTTAAAAAATTAGCTGTCAAAATTTTATCTCCTCGATGCTAATTGAATTTGGTATATATTTATTAATATCTCTGTTTTTATTAAACTTACAGGATTCTTTCTTCCACAGGTCGAAATTTAGGTTCATTGCAAATAAAATTCGCAGATATTTTCTGATTTATTTTTTAAATTATGAAATACTGAATTTACTGAATTACTGGTAATTCAGTAATTCCAGTATTCTAAAAGTAATTGTATATTGCAGATTTTAGTAAATATAGTAGAAATTGTATATTTTAGTAATTTTTATAAATGTTTCGAAATATATTTTGAAATATAATCTACGAAAGTTTTGCCAGTAGATGTATTTATAGGCATATCTGCCAAAAATCAAAATTTTTTTATTTTAAACTTCCGAAGATATGCGTGATTTTATATATGGGAGCGTTTTGAAATTTCAAAATTTTCATTATTTTAACTTACATTTTAACATCATAAATTTTAAAATAGTATTACTGAAATTATGGGTTTTACTGTTACTATTGCATTTCTAATTTTCTTATGCTGCACAAAACGTGTAGACCCCACTGCTTTTTCCAAATAGAAACGTATATTCCATCTGTAAGGCAAATCATCTTAAATTCCTGGTAGTTCGGTCCGAGGTTCGAATCCCGCGAACGGGCTGGCTGCATGGGCATTTTCGTGGTTTTCCCCGTGTGTAACGTGTATACGAGCCAGTTTCCCTTAGAAAATCCTCCACGAAGGCATCCCTCCCCTTAGGCAGATAGCCCTAGTGTGCTTTGCCGTATTCACAATACACACACACCGCTTAAATTCATCAGTGGTAAAGGGCTGCTTTGGTAGTTAATTATAAAGGCCTCGGCTTCTTATGTAAGGTAAAAAATTGAAACCACACTCCATTACATATTTAAAAAATAGAAATAATAATTATATATGGAAAATTAATAATGGGAGCCTCCAGAATTTTTATTGCACACGACGAAGGGTAAAAGGAACAATTATACAGAGGTAATACTAGGTCTCCGTCTCTGAACCAATGTTCCCTCATACTCTATATTAAAAGACAATCATCCATAAATTTTTAGCATTCATTTACCATAATTTGAAATTACATAGCTGTATATATTTTACTTATTTTTTATATTCACTTCATTCTCAGAATAATTATAAAGCTCTTAACATTAATTCAAACATTTTTAAAATAACTCAAAAATATAATGATTACTAATACAACAATATGATAATCCTCTCTAAAAAACTACATTTCTTTATTTAATTAAATTTTTAACCTTTTATTTTCATAAAACAAAGAAGAAAGAGTATCATGTATTTAAATGCCAAAACAACATTAATTAATTAATAATTATAAACAATTTAAACATACACTATTTTTACATGAAATTATTCATTTTTTTCAATTTTTTAGTAATAGTCGCTTTTTAGTCACTTTAAAATTTACTAACTTCATTAAATAAAGTAATTTTAAAATATTAAAATTACTTACTTAATGTGCTAGACCAAATTATTAAAATTCAAATCTCTTACCATAAAATGTTAGTCCGATATCTTCATAAAGCAGGGCAACGTATTTAAAATTCAATATAATAAGAAAAAAAGGCATATCTAAATTTCAAAGCAATTCGTATCATTCACATATTTTAATCGATGATCACCAAAGCATTTTTAATTGCATTAATTTATGAATAAATTAAATGTCACAATCAGAATTGCAGCTTTTTGAAACAGAATCCCTGCAAGTAAAAATTTAAAAACCCCCTCCACATATTTATTTCACTGAGCAGGTATATGAATTTTGTTCACTTTCAGCAAGCAGTTACACATGCGGAATAAATAGCACTCATGATTGATGATCTCCACATGTTCGATGTTAAAATTGAAGCGGACGGAAAATAGCTCACATATGGGAGTAGAAAACATTTCTTGTAAACACAAATTAACGACTAGGTATAATGCTAAAGCCTTTAAAACACTTTGAACATCGTACTAAAGATTTTAAGCAAGTTTTTAAGTACTGATTGTTAATCACATCTTTAAAGCAATTTTTAAATCACAGATGTGCACATTTTTTTCCATTCTTAGATACTGCGGAGAACACGAACAAACATTTGATTAAGAACGCCAAAAGTAATATTAATAGGCATGGTGCAGACTTGAATTAAAACTTTTATTGAATACTTTCAAGAATTATTTAAAGAAAATTTGGAAATTGAGAATTCGTTTTAATTTGAGATATATTCGTCTAATGAAGAATTTGCTTTTGTATTTAACTTTTGCTAGAAACTGAATACGTTTCGTTAACTTTTAATTAATTAATTAATGCTTCGTTGCGCACTCTACGATATTCGGAGAAGTGAAATTTTGTAAGTGTTTAAAAATGTAAGATAAATATTACAGAGGTTATAACAATTATTTAAAGCATAAGTTAAATTAAGTAGCCTAAAAAATATCAGTTCAAAATAGTCCAGGGCTCACCAACGGCCAAGCGGTAAAGACGCGGAACACTGGTAGTTCGATCCGAGGTTCGAATCCCGCGAACGGGCTGGCTCCATGGGCGTTTTCGTGATTTTTCCCATGTGTAACGTGCATACGAGCCAAGAAAGTCTTCCACACGAAGGCATCCCTCCCTTAAGCAGATAACGCTCGTGGTGCTTTGCCATATTAGAATAATCCAATCCAATCCAAAACAGCCCAGAATGTCTTGTCGCTTTTTATCTGTTTACGAAAAAAACGTTGAAATCATTAATGCATAATATTTCGTTTGTTTTGATATTCTCTTTCTTACGCTCGTATAGAGAGACTGACTGGGACATAGAAATCACATTTTTAATAGAAAATTTATTTTCTTGGGCAGCATAAAAATTTAAGTTCTAAATGTTTTTGAAAAAGGTATCACAAGATCAGAATGCATTTGATTTGAAAGTCCATCTTATTTGGTTCATATCTTAAATAAAATCAAAATTTTAAGATTAATTATCTATGACCAATTATATTAAAAACACAATCAATTGTGTAAAAGTTCTTAAGCTTCCTATATAACGGTTTTAGTGCCACATGATAACGGAAAAGCCCATGAAATAACTATTTATGGTGGTGTGGTGTATTTAATTACGGCAAAGCACACTAGGGCTATCTGCCTAAGGGGAGGGATGCCTTCGTGGAGGACTTTCTAAGGGAAACTGGCTCGTATACACGTTACACATGGGGAAAACCACGAAAACGTCCATGCAGCCAGCCCGTTCGCGGGATTCGAACCTCGGACCGAACTACCAGTGTTCAGCGACTTTTACCGCTCGGCCGCTGGTGGGCATAACTATTTATGATAATGATGAAAAATGAACTTGAGGTATTTTTGCATTAATTAAAATAAAACAAGAGACAATATCAATATTACTTGTTATGCAATTCTTCGGAAATAATGAATTTTTATTCTACATTTTGTATTTATTCAAGTTTTTAAACAAATAGTTATTAAAATATATATAAAAAGCATTAAAAAGTTTCTCTTACTTTAGTCCTTATACCATTATTTCTAAAAATTTTAGATTTTCTCCTAAACGGTTGCGGATAAGGCTTCATCCATGTTCTTTTCAATGTCGGGCCATGTCTTTATTTCCAAAGCAGCTGTTTTGTGTGTCACAACAAAAGCAGAACTCTAATAAATTGAGGGATGAATTCAAGTTCTTTATTTCGCTCTTTTCAGAATTAGGGTTAATAACTTGAAAAGAAAACAAGCAGATATTCAACTTTCACAACTTTCTTTTTTTGATTTACGAATTTGGGGCATGTTTTACTAAATCAACCCAAGAGCTCTAAGTTTGGAGTTTAATGTGAAGCTCTAATATTCTTCAGATTGAATAAAATGAAGAAGAATAAATTTGAATAGAGAGATCCCTGTTCTTTTTTCACTTTTTGTTCGCAAGGCAGAAATTTTGTAGCGGTTAAAAAAAGAAAATTTATTGAGCTTATAAAATAAATTTCGCAAATTCCAGTTTATCAAAATAAATGGATACGCTTAGGGACTTTAGGCAATAAACAAGAGAATGATAATGTATTGGTATTTTTATTACAAAGAATAAACTTTTTCGTTTCTATTATAGAATTTCCTTCACTGTAACTATTTATTTTGATCAGTTTTGTGTCAAAATAACGTTGTCCAACATTTTCACTAAACCCTCTATATGTACTGTTTTCGCTTCATAAAAAAACTTTTCTGAAACTTTTTTTTTCCCTTGTAGAACTTTTGAAATGACATTCAATTCTAGTCCAAACATAAAAACTGCATATAAATAGCTTAATATTTTAATATGAGTAGTATATTCATCCCTATTTCTAGTGTAATTTGTATTAATTTATCGCTTGGAACTAAAGCTCTGTGGCATTCTCTATAAATCTTGAATTGAGAAATACTGATATGACATGTTAAGCCATAAGAAGTCTGGACTGAACATGTTGAAAATTCAATATAATCAGTACGTAAAAATTGTTTAGAGTATGTGTGGGATGACTTAGGATGTCGCATTAGTAAGCCAAATGGCTCTTGATATCCTCCAGGATCTGAGAAATGTACTGAAGAGCGTATTGGAGCATTTCGAAAGAGTGGCGATCGGTTCTGCAAAACTCTATCAGCATCTTGATAAGTTTTATGAAATCACGATGTCAGGTTTGCCTTTACCGTACACAAGTGACCGTACATCATATTAAAAAGGATTTATTGCAAAAGAGTGATAATTTTCGATCGATTTTAAATTACCATAATTTGACATCGACATAAATATAATATTTTCATAGAGTAAAAGTCTTGGTTGATAAAATATTTATGATGCTTTTACAGAATTATTACAGAAGCTTCTAAGTTTGGTCCAAATCTCGCAGAGAAATTCATAATTAATGTCTAAAAATTATTTTTCCCTCATCACTCTGCCTATTATAAAGAACAGATTTCTTTTACAACTTTATACTCCGAATCTCTTATCAAATTACACAACTGTGTAAAATAGTATACTTATTCTCTAGCGCAGTAAAATATGGAAAGCATTCTTGGTGAATTTCGGGAAACTATATTAAGAAATAATAGGCGGGTATTTCTCCCGCCTTTTTGGCATGCCTTCTTGGTGTGGTGGTCTGCACGCTGGGCGCGTATTCCGTGGTTCGATTCCCGGCGAAGGCATTGCTAAT
Organism: Stegodyphus dumicola; assembly: GCF_044657685.1. Lineage (NCBI taxonomy): Eukaryota > Metazoa > Arthropoda > Arachnida > Araneae > Eresidae > Stegodyphus > Stegodyphus dumicola. Next base: position 180,328,004 of record NC_140773.1, read on the forward strand.
TTTTCATCTTGCTTCCAAAAAATCCTAATGTCCCTACAAGTTATTAAAAAATAGTAGCTCCTTAATTTCCTTAATTTGTCTTAAATTGTTAGTTGCAGAATTATGGCTTCACTTAAAGAAAGAATCAGGTAAGTAGGTAGGTGATTTAAGTTGCATATTACCATGTGCAAGCAAAAACATACAAAACTAAGTTTTTACTTTTGCACTATGCACAGAACGTTCTGAAATGTAAATGCTCCTTCTACTAAAGAATTTAAAACAAATTCTATAATATGTAGTCTCCGGAAGAATAACCCTTCCTAGTACTCTAGTGTAAAAAATAGTCCAGTGTGGAAAATATAAGAGATTTCTAAAGAACATGTCCAAATGATAATTATGACAAATTAATTGGTTTACGCAAAACACAACATGGAAATCTGCTTAAAAGATTATATGGAACTATTATTATATGAACTAGATCATAGATCTCTTATATTATAAACTAGATTATATGTCTCTTATATTATGAACTAGATTATAAAGTTTTTATAAAGAACGTTCAAAGGAAAACGGGTTTGTATTCATATTTCATATGGGGAAAATTTCATGTAGGAATGGAATTTCTTCTTTAAATATAGGAATTAAAATATCACTTCAATTAGAAAAATGGGTACTACTTTGGTAGACGGTTGCACGGATTTTTGGCGATTTACGTTGGCGCAATTGTTGGCGCGGTTTTTACAGTAGTCAGCCATCTTGGAAAACGCTGTTTTTACGCATAGTAAAGTATTCGAAACTTAAAAAAAATAAATATCGTTAAGAGTAATGGATTAATTTTTTGTTGAAAATGTCGTTTTTTAAGATTGCTGGCAATTGTAAATAAATACATTTACTATGAGTATAAAATACTAAAGTAAGGCTATTATTACTTTCATATAGCAAAAAAGAGAATAAAAACACCGCTATAAAAATATTGTGCAAACGTTTAATTAGATTAAAATATTACTGAAATTGAATATCGAATTAAAAACCATCCTACCAACATTTAAAAGAATTAGAATATTATTAAATTCAAACACTTTAAAATACGTTATATAGAATATAATTAACATTAAAACATATGTGACAATAATTATCTCAGCAATTTTTGAAAATAGTGTATTAATTTTTTTAACAAAAATTGAAGTATACAATTATAAAATAAAAGAAAAATATGTACTTACATTTTTTTGAGTAATTTAACATGTTGTTAACAAAAAAAAAAAAAAAAAAAAAAAAAAATCGGAATCATAATTGAATTGGCTCTTTTAACCATCTTCATCTGTTATCCACATATCTGGCACTTCATTGAAGAAGCAATTAGCGAGGTTTCCTCCAAAAATTTAAAATAAATTTCTCTGAGGCTATTAACAATTTATAAATAAATCTTTGATTAAGAAAGACAGGTTGGCCAAAATAAGGTCTCAAAGGGCAATTTTTTTATTCCAATACCAATAACAACATTCATCTTCGAAACGGAGATATCCATTCCATTTGAAATCTGAGGAATTCGAAGAGTTGAATAAAATTTTAAAATGGCGCGGTAATGCACAAATATTCAGTAACCAATCAGGGAGCTGATTACATCACGCATAGAATTAAAATGATTTAAATAATCATTCATAACAAAATCATTTTTAAAACAAATGCAAAATTAAATTGTATTTTAATATTTAACAGCCATAAATAATGTTTAAAACATTAGATTAAATTTATAGATATTAATAAAACCAATTACTTTTTAAGTAAGGTGACGTCATTGATTACATCATCCACAACATAAAATTATATAACATATTATAAACAACAAAATTTTTATTTCAAATAAAAATGTAAAATTAAATTGATTTTTAATATTTAGAAGCCATAAATAATATTTAAAACACGGAATTTATGCATAATAAAACGCATTATTTTTTTAATAAAATGACAACAAAGTATCGGTTACCATAAATAACTTATCCAGCAATGGGTTTACCATAAGTTGTATTACTCGCCAAAAGAAAAATCGCCAAAATATCGCCAAAATCCGTGCAACCGTCTACCAAAGTAGCACCGAAAAATGCTGATTTTTATAGGTTTTGACGTTTTGTGATTTAATTTAACAATTTAAAAAAATCATGATTAACATAAGTTCTTTACTGAAACTTACTTTGTAAACTTGGAGTAATGTTTTAGGTATTCTTCTTCTTGAATCTGAAAATCAGTTTCTTAAGACATTCATACTAAAAGTTCAATAATTTCTACAAATTATTTTATTTGACTTCATCTAAATGATTTTAATAAAAAGAGCTATAATACATTTTGCGTTTAAGTACACACCTAAGCAGGAAGGTTCGAACATTGGTTTTCGATTTTTTTAAAAAATGTACTATAAATATTACACTTTTTATCTTTTTAAAGATAAAGGTTTATACATTTCATATATTTTTTTACTGTAGACATAAAAATATTTAAAAACATTTTGATTGTCTTCTGTTCAGTAGACTTTCTGTTGAGAAAAGGAATTCGTATTTTGACATAATGAAACCTCTCTAAAGCGGCAACTCACATTTACAAATTGCATTGGTGTCCTTTGAAGAGAATCCCCTCAGAAACGGTTGGTGTCATTTGATAATGCCATTGTTTATTTATATTTCGAGAAAAAATTATCATTTTCAGAACTGATCGTCTACAGCAAGAATTTACGTAAGGTATTTCACTATTATTAGTCCAAGAAGGGTTACTAGTATCGAAACACAGTTTTGCATTGTTTAACTTCAATACATTGTTTCATGTTTCACTGGAGTTTGTTAATCTATCTGTTATTAACTAACAAACTAAAATTTTTAAAAGCGATAGATGCAGTGCTTAAGATTATTATTTTTTTTACTTTTAATTTGATTGATTTAAATAAAAATACATTTAATTCACAATGTAATAATATGTATATACGATATAATATGTATATGTAATAATATGTATATACGATATAATAGTATGTTCCGTGTATCTTCAATGATCGCACTACATGATTAGCCTTTTAAACTCTCCACTGTAGGCAGGAGACTTGGACTCGCAGGGGAATTCAGTATAATTCTGCTAACCTTGCCGCCCGGGGCAGCAACCCCAGAGTTGTGGATTAGAAAAAATAATTCTCTATCAATAAAGTCCCTATCTCGTATGTTTCCTTTACGCGGGACTGGACTTCGAAAGGGACATTTCTCAGCACCGCGCATTTCCACAAAATCTACGTAGCTAGGTTACCATTTTTACTTACTATACACAACTTGAACGCCAAACAGTAATCGATTATCGCTCAGATTGGGATCACGTGGTCCTTCAGAAGCAGAACTTTCTGATTGGTTGATCTCTATCCTGAACAGAGCTGCAGACGAAACATTTTCGGCGAAGTTTCAAAATATCCCGCGTAGCCGAGACATTGTTTCCGTAGCTAGGCGGGACTTCACTTTCAGCGGAGCTGTTTTTTTCTAGGAATCCTTCCGTTTAAACCAGCGCTACCAGAATCTCGTTTCTCAGAAAGTTCCGTCTAGCGGGGACCATAGCTAGATCTGATAATAGATGGAATAAGATCATCTGAGTCTTTTCTAGGCTAAGTTTAAGCTTGTATGTTGCACTCCAGTGCGTTAAAATATTTATCACGTTTTCTGCTTTCTTCTCTATTGTGCTTCGATTTTCTGGGCTGATTATCAAAATAAGCTTATCTGCATATGCTTGCAAATGAGCATTTTCTTCTAAGTCCAGCTTTAAACCTGTGTCTGCTGTTATGTTACAGCGTATAGTTCCTATAATGGAAACTTGGGCAGCTTCTTTGGTGTATACTGCTGTGACGTTTACTAAGTCTCTTTTGTATACTGTTTTCTCGTTCTATAGATAGATCCTTATTAATCTGTAGGAGATGCAAAGGGCATCTAAGCTCTTTGAGACTTGCTTTCAGTGCCTTTCACCATAGGTGATTTAAGGATGACGCTATGTCCAATGATATTACGCAAGAATGTAAATTTTCTCATCAGTTCTGAAGGATGATTTCTTGGATATTGTGAAAGGCGCATATGGTACTTTTAATCTTTAGAGAAGCCAAATTGTGCTAGACTAAGGTTATTATTTTCGAGATGATAGGTCAGTCATTGAGCAATTACTTTGCCTAAGATTTTCCCCCAATGTTGATAATACTCAGATGGGTCTGTATGAACCTGGAATGTTTTAGTTTCCCCCCTCTTTTTGAAACAGAACCAACTTCGCGCTCTTTCGCGACACTGAAGCTCGATTCATTTACTTAGAGTCTGAACCAAAGTATCTTCATTCGCGAGTAGTAGCTCTTCTGTTACTTCTGTCATGAACGTGTCTGTCCAGAGCCTTTTTCTCTTTTTGCTGACTCTATGATTCATCTAATTTCTGAACACGAAATGTCGTTCCCTGGGTTAGGAGGCGTTCGCGAAAGTCCTTTGGTATCTTTTCCTTAACAGCTCTTACTTTTTTCCTCATTCCCGCATCAACCATGATACGCATTTTAGGCTCTGGGATTTATTTCGTGGTCTTACTGATTTCTTCATAAATTTCGTTCAGGGAATATGCAACCCTAGTTATCGGGGAATATATTTCTTCTTTTGTTGCTATTCTGTTGGGATCCATATATATGTTTTATGCACTAGGAGTTTGAATCCCAGCCAGTTTATGTGCAAGATATTATTTTTTCCTTTTATGGTTGTGAGTACGGCATATTAAGGATATGAAAGGCTATATGTCACTGATATTCTGCTCATGTGTGACTTGCCACTTCGAATGTCTGTTGTATTTGCATTAAAAAAAAGGGTCATGTCTGCCCACGAATTTCCTCTAGAAACGATGGTTGGAATGACACTGATCTCGTTGATAACTGAGAAATCCGTTGTCGTTCGTAGACTTTTAAACCTCGTGGTGGAAACATTAAATATTTTTATAGAACTACGCTGCATATTTTTTCATTTTTTAAATATAATTATATAACATTTCCATATTAGTCTAAATGCATACATATCTGTTATTCTATAAAATGTTAAATAATAATAATAATGTTTAGTCATAGTAATAATTATTTCTAATTAATTAACAAATATGTAATTTATTAATAAATGTATTATGGATGAACAAGTTAAGCTATTTAAAAGAAACAGATGCAGTGTTTTAATAACAGCGTTTTTTACACTTAAATGTGATTCCGTTAAATAAATCTAATAATCTAATTCTATACATCATGAATTTAATTCATGATGTATAGAATTAAGAATATTAAATATTTCTACAGAGTTACATTACATATTCTTTCACTTTTAAATACACAGAAGTAATATGATGTTTCCATGAATGATTTACGAGCTAATTTAATGATACTCAGACGTACTGAAAGATTTTGAATCATTATCAGAACGCTTTCATGTGGCACCATTTATTGTTGAAATGTTATTTATAATCTTAATCTTCTCATGAGAACAGAATTTCTCAGAAACCATCTTTCGAGTACTACCCATATATCTAGAAATTCACTTAGAACTCCTTATTACTAACTGACGCAAAATCAATACTATTTTAGTTGTCGAAGTTTCCATTATAATCTTTACGGATTGTTACACACCCTAGTCTCCTCATACTGAAAATCACTTATGAATAGAGAAAATCCTACTTTTTTCATTTCTCTCCTGAAATTCAAAATCGATATCAGAACATCATTCTCAGATATACCATGCTTTTATTCTTCTCTTTCTCCCTCTCTTACTTCTTACTGCTGTTTAAGTTGTTTGAGGCGGCAGAAACATCATTCATAATGTACTGCAAAGAGCGCAGGCATTGCCTCAGCAAAATTGGATTATATGCGCCTCAACTGGAGAAGAGTTTCTAAGACAAAGCGTAAATAAAAGATGGGCGTTTCCAAGTAGATGGAAGATGAAGAACTAAATTGATGCTGTTTGTGGTTTCTAGGAGATATCCAATTAAAGTGAAAAGGAATGATACCAGTATTTCGGTTTTTATAAGAGATTCTTCTTCGTTTCATATTTTTTTTTCTGTTCAACGAGCTTTCAACTTGAGCAGTGTTGGATTTTTGAGAAAATATTTTAACAGATGGCTGTAATAAAATTGATGATGAATCCCAATGTGCACTATTTAAAGTTTTCGAACTTAATAAATTCTGCATAACATGTATTTGTCATAAGATTTTATTTATTTATTTTTTCCTCTTAAAGGTAAGATGCATTTTCGGATTTTTTGTGCATTTAACAGCGAGGGAAAGACATGAAATATTGATTTAATTATTACATTTTTGACAAATCACAAAAGATTCAGATAAACGAATGTAGCGTTTCTTAAAGCATAAGATTTATTCAGCTACAAAATTGTAGAAGTTTTTAAAACAAAAATAAATTAATATAAGCAAAATAATTATTTATTAATTAAGCATTAATTCTTTATTCTGGACCATTCTGTTAAATGTTTGCTTTGATCCGCTTGAAGAAAAATTCATTCAAACCTTTGTTTTCGAATTAGCTAAATTCTTAGTGAGGGCAACTGTAAGTTTTATTTTATTGAATATGTTATTTTTATGCTAATTTTTTCCTGTTATTTATTTCATCTGCTTCACCAAAAAGGGAACAGTGTGGTACAGTGAAACCTTGGATCACGAGCGTTTCACTTCACGAACAGTTCGGTTCAACATGGACAAAAATGTCTCGAATTACAAGCACTCAAGTCTGCAACACATGATTTTCAAATGTATTTTGTCACATTATGTGGACTTATTTAGTTTTGCTAACAGTTAAATTTTAGTTAAAGCAACTTTAATTTTAGTTAAAGCAACTTTCCTTTCAATTTTGTTTTCACCCATGCTTTCCTGCCAGAATGCTAATAAGCTAGCGCATGTGCATTCAAATGAGGTAGAAAGACGTGCTAATTAAGGGAAGGTTTTGGAAGGTAATTCTAGAGCGCGTTATGCCTGCTTGAAGGCCACGTTGCTATTTTTAATTATTAGTGATTAGGTTGCTGTAACATTGAGTGATTCTAGCCATTTGGCTTGTTTTCCACCGACTTCTACGAGTCAGAGCCTCCCTACGCTTTAAATTATCCTGTGAATGGTTAGGATAAATTTAATACATTTTGTTTAAGTTCAACGTTACCTATTTGAGTTAAGACAGAAGTATTGGCTTTGTGTAAGCCTAAAGATAATATAATAAAGGCTTCTTTACACCCTTCTTCTGACTGTTAGCATTAAGATCTGGGGATAATTCCTCATAGAGTCATTTTAGAGCTTGTTAGCTTATGCTAGCCGACAGAATGAGACTCTATAACCTCTGTCACAGAACTAAAACTGAAGGGTTTCTGAAATATCATTTTAATATTTTTTGTTGCTTAACAATCCCTTGCAGTAAATGAATTATAGAATCATAAATTCAGTATGGAGGAAATTATGAGCAGAGTGGCTGTAGAAAGAAAATTTGACCCTTCAAATGTTTTTTACTATTTATGTTATTGTGTCTCCCCAATTGTGATAGAGAACACCCCCGGGGGACGGGTCCGAGGGCCTTCCACCAAACCACACGAGAGGACTTTCTGCTCGCCGCATATTTAGAGTGCGCCATGCCGCACTGACACTAAAAATTTACAAACATCCATGCATTCTCCGGGATTCGAACCCAGGCCTTTCGTCACGGTAGTCAGCGACGGTAACAACTATACCGTTTGGGCAGCTAGCATTTTCTGGTAAATACCAGCTGCTTAAATTTAAATGTAGTGAGTCATTTAGATCCAGACTATGTAGATACTCAATCATTTTATTGTACTGTAAATGTCAAATATTTTTTATATTCCCGAACTCAGCAATTAGCGATTAATAAGGATTTTTTTAAAAGAATTAACTGTATCTATAAGTTGAGAATTTACAGTTTTACCTCTGGGCTCTATTTCGTAGAGTTCTAGACAATTAGTTCAGCATGGAGAACATAAGTCGTCTATAAGTGGTCTATAAGTCGAACATAAGTGTGTTGTAAACGTGTCATAATTTACACTAATGTATATTAATCATATAACAATCTTTCCACATAAGTGTGAAAAAAATGGCACAATAAAATAAGGAAACAAGAGACACGTAGAAGTCTATGTTTGGACGTGCTTTAAGAAGAGGAATCATAGCTCTTTGGGTGTGCGAAATGTCGTTAAAAGCCTTTTCTTCCGGAGGTAATTCTAGTTCTGGGAACAGAAAATCACAGAGAGACAGATCTAGAGATTTCGCCCCATGTGATTAACATTACAAGATAAGAGAGATAAATAACGGAAAGAGTTGAATATATATATATATATATATATATATATATATATATACTTGTTTCAAACTCACAATTAGGATTTTATCAAAAGAATGTACTCTATTTTGAAAAACCATAATATTAATGACTTTACAAAATTCAATGCATTTTTGACCCCCTAATTTTAAGGGAATTTTTAAAAATATCCAGCTACATTATTTAACTAAAATTCATATGTGGAATCTAAATCGCACTAAAAATAGGTTCGTCAGTGCCCCAGTTGTTAAGAGCTACTAAATTACTGGTAGTTCGACTTCGTTTGGATTCGATCCCAGGCGAAAGGGCTGGCTGCATAGTTGGGCTTTACAGTTTTCCCCATACGTAACTTCAACACGAGCCCATTTCCCTCAGAAAGTACTTGACGAAGGCAGGCAGATAGCCTTTATGCCATATTCAGATGACCTAGTCGCATTAAATATACCACTTGTATTGTTATTCGGTACATGTAGGAAAAAGTCGCTTTCATAATAATCGATGCTACTAACTAAAGTTTTTCTCCCTCCTTGCCTCATGCCATCGTAGTGTAATTGGAAAGCACGTCCGGCCAGCAGTCGGAAGGTCCGGATTTCGAGTCCCGGCGAAAGCCTAGATATTTTTCCTGTTTCACAATACCTAATGACGCTACATAATTTTCCAATGAAGCATAATTTAAAATTTTCTGGAACAAAGTGCGAAAAAATATGCATTTTCCTCGCACAAAAAATTGAAATTTAGGTATAATTTGTATATATATGTATAATACATATACATATATATCACTAAAGTAATGTATATGTATTTGTATATATATGTATAATACATATACATATATATCACTAAAGTAATATATATGTATATGTATTATATAAAATAATATATATTTATATATTATAATCAAATTTTGTGGTTACTCTAAAAATTTTAAAATTAACAGACATTACGCAGCATTTTTAATTTCGGCATATGAGATCGCGTCTGGAGGACTTCTATATGCGGCGTAAATATATTATTTTATTATTTAAAATTTCTTAGAAACACAGTTTGTACACTGAATATATATTTTTAAAAACAAATTTTGTTGCAAAACGGTTCATAAATCCTGAAAAGATGAAACTTTTAGTCACTATGAAGCATCCGTCTTCTTTAGAAAATAGTCGATATTCTTTCATAAACATTCGCTGCCGTTTATTACTTTAATATGTTCCCTGAATCTGAATAAAAATAATGTTGAACCAAACTTCCTACATAAATTTTCAAGCTTCATCAAGAAATGAAGCTACCTCATTGAGCTTCAAAGAAACATATCACCCATCACTAATTTTGAGACTGCTTGCGTCATTGTTAAACCATCCGTCGGAATTTTGTTTCTGAGGCAGCTTTTAACGAAACAATGTCGGCTGATATTTATTGTACCTCTCAAGAAAGTAGAATAACTATATTGGACATATATTGTGAGGTGGGTTGAAGAATGGAACATATCAACGAGAAAATTGCGTATTTTGGGAAGACTTCATTGCAAAATGGTATGCGTCAGTGAAATATGTTTCCGTTTGAATTTTAATATGATGACAAGAATAAAAACTATGCCTAAGTTTAGCTAAAATTAGTAAAAATATCTGCGAAAAACTTGAGACTATTGAATTCGCTTGTTATATGGTTCGATGAAATTTTTTAAAAAGTATTTGTGCATACGTAGAATTTTAATATGCATAATTTTTAAGATAGTTTTTCATAAGCCCCTAATAATTCAATCTTCCTGTAAAATTAAATTTGATGAAAAGTTGATATATTGTGTGTAACAAAGAAAGCTTTCTGCAAAAATATTTCTTATCAATGTTATAAAAACTCCCAGCATTGTAGCTTAGCTGTCGTTTGGAGTGTTTAGAAAAGAAATAAGTGCACTAAAATTTCAGTGATATGTCTCGTATTTGAGTTAAATGTCACACAGATTTCTATTTTTATGCATGCAATAATAGAAAATTACAGTGATACCGACGATCATGAAGATGATGCTGGAGTTGTGCAGTTCTGAAACATCATGGTATAAAGCATTGTAGTAGAAAATACAGAGGTTCAAAAATTTCGCAAAATTTTCGTACTACAAAATATCGCGGTAAATTGAAGGAAATACAAATCATTGGTTGATAATAACATCACAGATATTTGACCTCTATATTTTATATTTTTGAATTAACTAATAAATTTTTAGTCAAAAAGCAAAAAGGAAACTTAACTGTTTGAAATCTGAAAATTGGTAGAAATTAATATCACGTATGACAGTTAACACGACTTAAAGAGGTTAACCAGTAAAAGTCACTATTTAATTAATCTTATAAAAATATATTAGGAATTTTTCAGAAAAAATATAACCTTTAAAAGAGATTGGAAAAAAAAAGATGAGTGATTGCAAGATTTACCTATTTTAAATAGTTTAAGTAATTATGAAGCTATAAAATTAATTGTAATTAACGCTTTATATATCATTTTCAGATTTGAATGCTTAAACTTCTCTCTTGTTTTTATCAGTAAAAAGTTAATTCAGAAATATAAAATATATAGATAAAGACATTCTTCATTTCTTTTTGCACGTACAAATCAGTTTGTGAACCTACATTTTAAATTGTTGAAGGCTGAAAACACATGTCTGCGATATCTGCGATGCTTTATCGTGCTTTATTTTTCACAACGATACTTTCTATCACGATGTTTCAAAACTGCGAAGTTTTTGAATCGTTTTATTTTATTCGACATGTTTCATATCATGATGTTTTAGAACTACGATATTTTCTTCTTTGCATTGTTTACTCCCACCATGTTTTATATGGCTATGCTTTCTCCTTGCATTGTTTTCTCCGCGATGTTTTCGCCTGAGATATTTTTGCCATTACGCTGTAGCCATTTAGCCATAGATCGTAGAATAATAAACTTAATAAAGCAATGCGAACTCCGAGATGAGTGTACTCACTGTTTAAATATTTAAAGCCCCGTGTTTTGCTTTTTTATAGCATTATAATTAGCGCCAGAAAATGAAATAATCTGTACATATAATAAAAGAAAGAGTCTGTGTGTCTTTTTGTTCGTGCTGCGCGTAAGCTAATAGACCCAGGGCTACGAAATTTGGTACAATGGTGCATCTAGACAAGAGCCAGTGCACCTCGAAGCGATTTTTTCAAAATTCGAATAAGAATTTTTAAACATTTTATCTTTTCGATTTTATAGCATCATTTTGAATAGTTTCATTATCTTAGAAATGTGGTTTTGGCAACAGTTTTTCATTCAATTGTATACTGAGCTGCTGACTGTTGAAAATCAACACTTGGAAAAATGAGGGCGATAATTCTGTGCAGTTTTTAAATTTAATGTTTTTCTTGGATACTGGACGTTTGTTGAGAAAAGGCAACGGAAAGTTGGTTAATTTATTTATTAGGATAATTAATATTTTGTACTAAAGGATATTGCTTATTTCATTGTAATTTTGTTATATGTAATAAATTTTTTTAAATTTGTGGGTTTTTTTTTTTTTTTTTTTTTTTTTGATAAAGCTGTTCTGCAGAGTAGAATTCTGCGCAGTTTTAAATTTAACGTTTGGTGTTCCCTTCAAGCATTTTTCCGGTACATTTAAAAGCCAGACGAAGGCTGGAAGCGTAGCTGCTAGTATATAAATACAACGTTGTCTACATATTTCTGACGCAAATTCAAGCTTTCGAACAGAAGATTATATTACTTATATTAGATAAATAATGGTGCAGTTGCTTTATTTCTCAGTAGAGGGATATAGCACTGCTTTAATATTATTTCATAACAAAAGTTTTATTCTGAAAGCTATCGGATAAAGGATTATTCTCTCCCTTTTGACGCTATGAAAATGAACGCGACATTTGCTGATATAAGAATCTTGTGACTGGGATTTATTTTGGAACAGAACACTTCAGAGTAATTTGTTATAAGCATTTTACTGAACAGAAAAGGTAAATAATCAAATAAAACAGGAAACTTTAGTAACTGCAACATAAAAGTTCGAATTTTATCTGAAACAAAATTTTCATTTTTATTAATGCAAGCCTTCATCTAGCTAACATGTTAACCTTTATTTTTTTCGGTAGTCAACTATAATGATGTAAATATGGAAAACGTATACCTGAAATTACTGTGTAAGGTAATTATTTGGAACTAATCAGTTAGTCATGATTTTAATCTTTATTATAACTTTTCCTTTTCGCTTCCTCACCAAACTGCAAATCGGTTAGTTAGAAATTAAGCTAAGAATTTTGGATTATAAGATAGAGCGTGTTCTGTCTTTTGCAGGTACGTTTGTTCCTGTCAGCTGTGATAAGTTTGTAATTATTCGGCTTTGCAGTATTGCTGCCGACATTTGAATCTGATACAACGGTCAGAAGTTACGATCCAGCTTAAGTTTAAATTTAATAGTGTAGTCTTTGACTATTATTCTACATTTTAAATAGAAATTTGACTATTACTTGAGTTGCATCGCCCCGAGTTGTGGTTGACTTTGTTAGCACAAGAATGTGCATTTATGTTCAGAGTTCACGTTTAAATTAAAAGCTTTATTTTAAACCTTTCCAAGTCTTTGTAATTACTTTCAGCGAACACAGCCATAATTCTCTTTACGTCTGTTAGGGTTTTGGACCATTTAACTTTTACCAGATCAAGTAAAACTCTATAACTGAACAGCGGGTGAACAAATCTTGGCGTTTGCTTTGTCTTGTTTATTACTCTACGAAGTATACCTAGAGAAAATCTGCGATAATCCACGACTGCATGCTGTTAGGTGTGCGTATGTGTGTAGGAACTTTACGTTCTAAATTCCTAATATTTGTCATCATTGTACATAAGATCCGAAATTTTATCATATTCTATAGTGCAAATGTATTTTAGTTCTTAAAGCAATTTTTCCGTATCTTTTTATGTCTCTAGCATTCATTATCAACATGTCATGTACATCTCATGTTAACGTACAGCTTATAGTTTTATACTATTTCTATTTCTAAAGCATTAATAATAAAACAGTATGATATACAGGCAAAGATAACGCTGTCAGATATGAGAAAAGCTTTTGTTAAAAAATCTTAGTGTTAGAAAACTGTACAGTTTCCTGAAGAATACTGTGTTTGCTTACCTTTAATAAATGTCAATGTCTCAGGATACTGAACCTCAAAGAAGAAATAAACTGATTAACCTTTAATCACGACATCTATACTATTGTCAATTAACTACGTTCAGTGCTTTAAATATTTTTTATAACCACTGCAGTTTCTGTATTTTAAGAGTGAATATGTTTACACACATTTCACTTTATTTGCCGTAATCAGTAATCTGTGATGCTTGAGCTACATACACTCGGAGGAGAAAATAAAGCGAACACATGTGAAAAAGTATGACGTATTTCCCACGTGCAAGAGGAGTCTGCCACCTAGTGAGCGTGAAGAAGAAGGTATCAGTCTCTCAACAGCAGTCACCTGTGCTGCATGCTTCGATCGTACTGTCTGTGAGAAGTTGAAATGTCAGACCTGTCAGAGTTCTAAAGAGGAATGATAGTTGGAGCGCCTTTAAGTGGAGCATCGGTTACGGAAACAAGAAACCTTTTGAAGGAGTAGAGTATCAGCCGTTATGACAGCGTACACGAAGAAGGGTAAGACGACGTCGTCTTCAAAGCACAACAGTGGCCGAAAGTCAAAGCCGGCTGATTGGGACAGACGGTCTTGAAGCGCATACTAGCCCGAAAGCACAAGCAATCGTTATCCGAGATAACATCCGAAATGAATCTCCAAGATCCCGTTTCAACAAAAACTGTCAAAAGGGAACTTCATGCTGCGAACATTTATGGCACACTGGCAATTTGTAAACTCTTGGTGACAGCAACTAATGCTTTCAAGCGACGCCAATGGTGCAGAGATCACAAAGGCTGGCCCCCGCAGTAGTGGCAAAAGGTAATATGGTTAGATGAATCGTCATGCACCCTATTTCAGATGACCGGACGCGTTTATGTCTGGAGAACGCCCAAATAAGCATTTCCTCCTGACTGCCTCTTGCCGACTGTGAAGCATGGGAATGGCACCATTATGGGGCCCGGTCTTGGGCCACTTGTTATTCTGCATGGGAGGATAACATCCAATCACTATCTAAGCATTCTAGGGGATCATGTCCATCCTTTTGTCCAGACTGTATTCCCTGGGGAGCGACCGCTTTTTCAAGACGACGACTACCCTATCCACACTGCTAGGTGTATTTAAGAATGGTTCGAAGAGCATGAGGATGCAACTGAACATCTCGCTTGGCCCCCTCAGTCTCCGGACTTGAATATTATTGAACATTTGTGGGCATATTTGGAGTCCAAACTTCGTTCCGGATTTTCAACTCATCCGGACTTTCGGAATTAGAGACCGCTCTGGAGGAGGAATGGCTTAATATTCCTTTAAATATTGTCCATGACCTTTGTGCATCTATCCCACATCGCATTCAATCTGGACTTCATTCAAAGGATGGTCCATCCCCCTATTAATAAAGATTTTCCATTATTTCACAGGTGTTCGTATTATTTTGTCCTCTGCCTGTATATAACGTCATTCTACGAAAATACCGAATTTTTTTCTTTAGCTACATCATGAATTAAATTCATTGTGAATATTTAAATCAATTCGGTTCAAAAGTAAAAAGTCTGATGTGGGCACCACATGACTTCCTCGTACGGCAAATTAAATTATGCATAATTTTTAGTGCATTTATTTAAAATTATTTCCTCAAATTTCATTAGAGATATATTTCTCATTCAATTAATTCAGGTCTCCCTTCTCAGCAAGGTAAAAAAAAAAACTTAAAAACTCAAAATATCTTCATTAAAATTTGGAAGATTCAATCGCATTCAATCTGTAGTTCAGTCAACGGGCGGTCCATCCCCCCCTATTAATAAAGATTATTCATTATTTCACAGGTTTTCGTATTATTTTGTCCTCCATCTGTATTTATGACAACCAATAGTCGCAACATTAGTTGCCAACATTTATTTATGAAGTACAAAATTGTTTCTTTCATAATCTGTGGATGTAGTTCCTTCCAACAACAAGTATTGGAAAGTTTTATGTTCTGTTTCACATGAAATATTTTACTAAATAGACGAAGCATGCACATTTAATTTGCACCACAGCAACAGACTTGCACATACATAAGTTGGTGATTCCTTGAATTTTTTCCATAATGCTGTGTGTTTGAGCAGAACCATATACTCTTGTATTCTGACAAGGACGCGGCTTATTTTCCATGTTTTCTAGTCTGATATGCCACTGTTTTCTACAATAGAGTCTGAACTGAAGGTTGGAAGGTATAGTTCGACCGCCTCGTCCGCGACCATGAGCGCAAACACGCATGCGCCATTCGGGCCGAATTATTCTCAAAATAGGGTGGAAGGATGGGGACTTTCTTTCCCTCCAGCATAGCTCTTTCCGGAGAAGAGAAGACCTTTCACGTCGCAGCAAGTAATACCGCCCCTTTTGGGCGAGTCTATGCGTTTTGGCAGAATGCCAACCAAGGTTGCGCTTGAGACGGTCGAACTATAATTCATCTTGGTGACGAATAATCTTCCAATTTGACTACCACTTTTGACCGAACTATCAGCGTTCCATTCATTAATTGTTCGAATGAAGCTCCTGTCTCTTCCTACTCGCCTTTTAAGAGGAAAGGAATATGAGTAATTCTGACATGTGTGCTTTCGTGATGTTTCGTCTATCTAACAATATGAAGACTTGAAGTCCGACTACTGGCTAGAAAATAGTTGATTATTCGTGTTTCTGGATATGAAATAGTCTCTACAAGTTGCTGTTACAAAGTTTTGCTTTCACAAGCTATCTAAAATGCGAAAGCGGATCTTCCAGTTGCTTGCTCTACTTGTTAAGCATTTACACCTCTAGAGCACGCACGGTGGAATGCGATAATTCCTTTTAATGTTAGAACATTACTTTTTTTTTTGCTTCTGTAAAGCTAGAGCGTATAAGTTAACCTGACTGTTTAACGACTGATTTATTAAAGGGGTTTAATAAATCAGTTACTGGCAGGCACAAAAATGTCACAGTAAACTGTCGTAAATTAGGATTTTGAAGCAAACTAAATGATTCCAAATATACCGTTGTAAAGAAAATTTCGAAGAGTAGTTCATTTGTTACACAAACACAAATTCTAATGTTTTTCATTTTGCTTGCAGCAACTGTGAAATTTCAGTAAGCATAATTGTAACTTGATAATTAAATTAATGAAAAAGTTTGTTTAATCTTTTCTTTGTTCATATGATTGAAATTATATAAATAAATAGCTTCAAAATGGAGTTAAATATGGCAATCGATAGAAAGTTTCATATACTATCTATATAGAGGAAAAATATTTATTTCAGTTTCACCCCACTTTTCTAAAACTTATATTCTGGATTAAAAATTTATATTTTTTCTAAGGGGGGAACTATATTTCGAATTCTGTTATCATCAAATCTTACAAAACTAAATAATTTTATGCTACGAATGAAAATGAATATTAAAAAAGTATGGTACGAAAGAAGAACTTTATAAAAAACGGCATGAAGGCACAAATGTACCAAAAGAAGATAGTTTGTACAGAGCATTTTAATCAGAACATTAGAGTTTGCGTAAACTTAAACCATAAGTTCTCTTGCTATTTCGAGTCTCAGCATTGGCCATTGCAAGCTTGCTTTTTTCTTAGCAGCTCAATAACTCCAACTTATTTTTTCTCCACTTCTGCTCTTCTTTCTTAAAACCTTGTTGTCGAATTTTCGCTATCAGCAGTATCTGTGACACGCTCAAGTCGCTTTTGTAAATATCTCGTACGAAACAGCTGACGCTATAGAAGAATAAAAAAAGGTAAGAAAAAATACCGGATAATAATTTGAAAAGACTTGATTCTACGGCATTTTTATTATTTTCTTCCTCTCCAATCTTTCGTTTATATTTTTTTCTCCTTTTCTTGATCACTCTGGTGGGAGGAAGTATTTCCTTTCGCTAAGTTGTTCTCTTTTTGAGAAGAATCTATAGGTCACAAAAAGGAGTAAAAAAATTGCAGCTAGCAATTTCAGCGGTGTTGTTTGTTTGCACTGAGCAAATAACAATTATTTTGTTTTCTTTTGCCGGTATTTTATTCGCATTCATGAATCGCTTTCTAGGATGAAAGTATTTGTCCCGTCCCATTCGAAAACAATTCTGTGTTTCGTGTCAAAGAAATCACACGAAATTAAGAAAAAAGTGAAATGAAATGAAAGAAAAAAAAGGTAAATATAATTAACTGTATTTATTATGCTTTTGTAAACGCTGATGCATTGTAACGGTATCACATTTCGTTAATGAAAAAATTATAGTAACTTTTCTTTAATATAGCTCCAGCTTGTGAGAAGATACTGGAGTCAGGATTAAACGCGTTTTGTAAAGTTATCTACGTTGCACAGCAATTGAAAACCTTAGTATAGTTTTAATTCCTCCCTTATTCCCAAAATCCAAAACAAGAAAACTGCAATATGAGGACTTCAGATTACAATCTAATATTTCTGATTCATTTTCTTAGAAAGGTATATCTGAATTCAATTTATTGGTGTTACTTACTTACTATCCAGTTGAAATTGTAGTAGAATAAAAACAGAGACTTGTAATTATACAATCATATTTATTATAGCTCTTTAATTTACATCAAACATATTAAGACACTTGAGTGGCCTGGGTTTTGCATCTGTCATGAAGAACTATATTTAAAGGGCCTTTAGTATTAGCTAAATATGTATATTTACATATTTAGTCTTTATTTTCATAAACTTATATTCATCAAGATGGCATTTATATTATTAATGAAAGTAAGAAAGAAAAATATCTTAAATTATAAGCTAATATATAACAAGTGACACTCATGACCGGATATAACCGGTTATGGCGCTTAGAGAGTTACTTTACATCGAACATGTTAAGGCATTTGTTAAAAAGAGACACTTGTAATTAAATAATCATATTTAGCTCATTAATTTCGATGTAAATAAAAGAGCTAATAATCGTATTAGCTCTTTAATTTGCATCGAAATTAAAGCACATATAATACCATATCAGTAAGAATAGAATGTTAAGACACTTGTAATTAAATAATCATATTTATTATAGCTCCTTAATTTACATTGAACATGTTAAGACACTTGTTAAAAAGAGACACTTGCAATTAAGTCATCATATTTATTATAGCTTCTTAATTTACATCGAACATGTTAAGGAAAATCCACCTCATTAAATTACGCAAGAATTTTAATATCATTTGGCTTGGTATAATTTAGCACCATTTTCAAAAATCAAATAGAAGAACTGCGCAATTAGAATTCCAGCATTTTAAAAAACTGAAGATTCAGTAAAAAATTCGAGACATTCTTCATTTTGGAAGTGCAACATTTTTTTGAACGCAGCCGATAGACGAATTCAGTTGAAAGCACAAAAAACGGAAAATAATTAAGACACAATAACACGCCGAATAAATACTAATTCAGAAATCAAACAACAAAAATCAGCGTTATACGAGTATTTACAAAGTTTTCACAGTACTGAAGTTGGATGTGTTACGTGTGACCAGAATGTCGAGAAACGATGAGACAAAAGAAACCATGAGTAAATTACTAGGAGAAATGTTTTTAACTTTTTTTACAAACTCTATTGAATTTTTTATGGTGTAAATGTTATTGTCTAATAGAGTTGAAAATCTAGACAATAACATTTACACCATAAAAATCCAAGTCCCATCCTGGCTGATATCTACATGCATTATTATGAATCAAAATTGTTTGAAACTTTAAACTTCCCGGCATGGTTCCGCTACGTAGACGATACTTTTACTCTGTTTGAAGGTAATAAAGATGATTTAAATAAAGTTCTTTCAACAATGAATTCTATTGATCCTGCTATTCTGTTCACTTTTGAACTTGAGACTTGCAATTCTCTTCCGTTTCTCGACATTCTGGTCACACGTAACACATCCAACTTCAGTACTGTGAAAACTTTGTAAATATAACGCTGATTTTTGTTGTTTGATTTCTGAATTAGTATTTATTCGGCGTGTTATTGTGTCTTAATTATAGAAGACCCAAACAGCCTTACTTTTTGCTTTCTTTTTTGCACGTGGTGTGGCCGCCATTTTGTGATTGCATGAGTTTCGGTAAGTACTTTTTTGCAATTTTCAAGTTATGTTTATATTTTGTATATTTGGATATTGCGCTTTTCTTGTCTGATTTCATGCATTTTGCTTACAAACGTTTTGTTTTCTATTAATTTCAGTGAGGGATTTTTCTGCTGTTTTGTGTGTGCTTTATTATTGTTTAGTTAATTTAGTTTGATTTTCTGTATTGTTTATCATGCCTTCATCCGTTAATCGTTTCACTAAATTACGCCTGAAACGGCAAAAATTCCTGAATCATCTTGACTTTTTACTTAAATGTAAATGTAGAAAATTGATCCCCAATTTTATTCAAATCAAATCTAATCAAAAACCTTCGAGTCGCGTTTCAAGTATTCTGTTAAATTGCAAGCTTGCCTTACTTCGGTTCGTCATAAGGGATACACGTCAACAATTGTCCAAAATTGAACGTGAACTCTATAAGCTTCATCTGGAACTCGCTAAATCATATCCAAAATTCACTACCCTTGAACAAAAGTCTTGGTCTAGAACGGAGAATGCAGTTAACCGTCATAAAAACACCCTTGCAGTTAAACTCGAAAAACTTCTTTTACAATCTTCCAGTTCAAGTAGTTCAAAAAATCTTCCCATTGTAAACATCAAGCCAATAGTTAATATTTCTAATGTTAGTCTTTCAGAAGAACAAGAGAGAATTCTAAAATATAATTTTAACTTCTCACAAACCTGTAAACCCTCGATTCCAAAGATTTTAGCTCCTATCGAAAAAGCTTTCAAGTTCAGTAAAGTTTCAGATTCACAGAAAGAAATGATTAGGCATCTTATCGCTCATAATGTGAAATTCAATAATAAACCTTTGAAACCAAATCTAACTGCGAGAGAAAGAGCTACATTGCGTGAAATTCATTCTAAACCGGATATTATTATTTCAAAGGCCAACAAAGGTGGCCAGATAGTCGTCATGGATAGGAACACTTACATCGATGGTGTCACTAAACTCTTAAACGAAGGACCATATAATCCGATCCCTAAAGATCCTTCACCTTCGGATTTGTCAAAAATAAAAACTGCGATCAAATCTTCGCAAATCATTTCAGCCAACTTAAAACATTCACTTATCCCATCTGTTGCGAATTGTGCCAGATTATATGCTCTTCCCAAAATTCATAAAAGTGGTATTCCTTTCCGCCCTATTGTATCAAATTTAGGTACTGCCTCGTATCCATTAGCTAAATATTTAGTTTCTAGATTTTCAACTCTATTAGACAATAACATTTACACCATAAAAAATTCAATAGAGTTTGTAAAAAAAGTTAAAAACATTTCTCCTAGTAATTTACTCATGGTTTCTTTTGATGTAAAATCATTATTCACCAATGTCCCAGTGGAGGGTGCATTAAGATGTCTAGAAACCAGACTTCGCGAATTTCATTTCTCTTGCATCGAAATTGATGAGCTAATTTCTCTCACTCAACTCTGTTTGAAACAAACACATTTTGTTTTCCAAAATAAATATTACAAGCAAACTGAGGGATTAGCCATGGGAAGCCCCCCCAGTCCCATCCTGGCTGATATCTACATGCATTATTATGAATCAAAATTGTTTGAAACTTTAAACTTCCCGGCATGGTTCCGCTACGTAGACGATACTTTTACTCTGTTTGAAGGTAATAAAGATGATTTAAATAAAGTTCTTTCAACAATGAATTCTATTGATCCTGCTATTCAGTTCACTTTTGAACTTGAGACTTGCAATTCTCTTCCGTTTCTCGACATTCTGGTCACACGTAACACATCCAACTTCAGTACTGTGAAAACTTTGTAAATATAACGCTGATTTTTGTTGTTTGATTTCTGAATTAACGGAAAATAACTTAAAATTTACGGAACACTGAACAACTTCGAAGGATAGTTTACCATTACGATTAAAAAAATTAAGTACATTAAAAGAGATAAGAAGTAATAAAAATTTAAAGCACATATAATACCATATCAGAAAGAATAGAATGTTATTACAGCATTAATATTTCACCATTGGCAACATGTTTTTATCAGGCATAACTCAGATTCAAGCATTCATTTAAATTATCAGTCGCACTATTGCAAATTAAATGAGAATTAATTTTCCATTCATCGATACCGAATGGACAAATGACCTTTTGCTTTGCAATCTTCACTATAAATTTTACTATATTTTATTCCCTTCCTATTTCTCATTTTAGCCCAAAGGGGCAATTTGTTCAGAAGGACCAGTAATTTCGTTTTGACACTTTGTATCTGTTCACTATAACTGTCGGTTCACGTTTTCAGATTGTTGAAACCAAATATTAGAGCCCTGCATTATATTTAAAGAAATTAAATAATGAAGAATCTGCATGAATGTATGTATGTTCCTTGCACTGTGAAAAAACAACGGTACCTAGAGACATCCAGGTTTGAATAACGTAGTCCCTCATTTGAATATGGGCATTTGGAAGCCCAAATTTGGAATTTGTTTTATTATCTATTTCATATTTTGTCAAACATTAAAGAATTTTTGATTAACAAACTCAACGATTTGAGAGCGAGTAATGGCAACACTGTACGAAAAAAAAATTTTTTTATCTCCAGCACGAGAGACTGTGTATCGGAAATTCTAAAGATATGCTCTTTTAAATACATTGTGATATTTCTGTTGAATTGAATTTTATGGCTTAAGTGCGAAGAACATAATATTTAATGAGCAAAGATAGCAAGCGTAAAGTTAAAAAATGCCCTTTGGGCGTAATATAGAATCTGAAAGCTTTAAATTTTTTTTTTTCATAATTGAACAGCCTGACTGCATGTTGCAATACCAATTCAACATGTATAAATTTACAAGATGTGATAAACATGTATATTATACCCGAAAATCATGAACAAGAGATTTTAATTAATTTTGTTTATGAATTAAAAAATATTTTATTTCTTACATAAAGAAAAATTCTTTTCTTTCTTTCCATTACTTGATAAACTGCTTTGCTTTCAGAAAGAGCTATAAGAAAGAAACACGTGAATAAAGATAAATGAATAAAGAAAGAAATCAACTCAATTTTCCATTCTTCGCTTCGTGATTTCATTTTGTCAAGAAGCTCTATTTGTTTGCTAATTTCAGTTCCACGTTTGTTAGAATTTGAAAACCTTTAATCTAATTCTTTGCGTAGTTGTCCTACGAAAGCAAGGTAAATAACAAAAACAATTACTTAATTATGTATTAATTTATTTACGTATTTTTACTTTACTAATACATAATTAATTTTCTTCGAGCTCAGCGCTAGTTTTAATTTGATAGCTTATATGTAATAGAAAACTACAAATAATAATTTGCAACATTATTTATCTAATTCACAGATAATGCTAAGACGAAGTTACTTTGCAATTTGTAATGTTATCGACTACATCCTTTTTGGACACTTTTCAAGTTTATCTCTAGTATTAGACTATCATAAAATTGTCTGCTTCTGCAATGAAACTAGCAAACAGACTTATGATGCTTTTTAGAAAGCAAATTTAAATAAATTATAAAATTTGTTTGATGATGATTTCATCGAAGAAGAAAATACGATACTGCTTCTGCAATGAAACTAGCAAACAGACTTATGATGCTTTTTAGAAAGCAAATTTAAATAAATTATAAAATCGGTTTGATGATGATTTCATCGAAGGAGAAAATACGCTAATAAGACTTTTTTATTCATGCAATAAATGTGAAAAAATATAATTTTCTTATTTCATTCTTATGCATTTAGATAAATCCTTTTTTTCTTTTCAACTTTAAATCTAAAATAAAATTAAAAAAAATTACAGTTTACCCTAAATTTTAATGTGTATATCATCAGTTTGTTACTGTATTGTAGGATTACGGGTTGTTGTATTGAAGTTACCATTGCACTGTAGTTTTACGGACCTACCCCCAGCTGCTTAAATGTTGTTGTTGTTATTCTCTTGTCCATATTACATGGAACAATGGTTGCCAGAGCCTACTCCAAAGAAAGTTTGGACTTCTATTTTCCACCCCAAATTTAAGGGAGTGCGGGAACCTGAGGGTCTCCCACCTCTTTCCCCTTCCATCAAATCCACAGGAGAGGACTTTCGGTTCTTCGCATATTTAGAGTGCCGCTATGCTGCACCGACACTATACATTTACAAACATCCATATCTTTTCCGGGATTCGAAACCGGGCCCTTCGGTACCGTAGTAGGCTTCCCTAACCACTATACCGTCTAAGCGACTGTAGCTACTTATATTCTTCAGTTATATCGAGCTTAGAGGAAATTAGTTGTCTAGAAAAAATCGCTTTTTTATTAAATATATTAATGATTCTAAGCATACTAGTATGTAATGAACATCGCTGAGATTACCATTCTTGTTCCAAATGATTTAGGTCTTTTGAACGGGTGCCATCTTAGAGAGGGGCTATTCAATACAAGTTCAGTATTTACATGTTCTCAGAAATAGTGATCACTTTGACAGGTGTCCATCAACAAGAGATGGTCGCTGCAGAAAGATAAAGTTAAGCTGTATCTCCATCTTTTGACAACTGTATTTTTATTTGACAACGCTCACATCAATCTTCATGGTCTCCAAAGTTACCCGAAACAAAAATAAAAACAGAGGACAATATATTCTGACATAATTTAAAAGAGAGACATTTCACTTAAAATGAAATACACGAATTATAAGATATATTTTCTCATCCCTTTGCATTTTCCGTTGGTTTATTTCTATTCCATATTAAAATTAGACTTAAGCATATGCGAATGTGAATCATGAATTATGTGCGAACTGTAGTTAAAGAAATTGAATCAGTTAATTACAACAAAGCATCGTGGTTAACTGCGTATAGAAAGGGAAGCATTTGGGAGGTCATTCTAAGAAAATGTAGTTCTTGTTTAAGTTGCATGATAAGATTCTTATGCAACCAGCCTGTCCAATGAGTCCGCAACGAAATGTTTCAAAGATTCAGCCACTCAAGCATTGGCGGTCATATAGTGTAAATCATTTACTTTAAAATATATTGTGTAATTCTGATAGTTGCAGTTATTACAGATTCTCATTAAAACAGACCTTAGTGCATTTATTAAAAGTCATTAAATACACAGATATATCAGACTCTCAAATGACCACCTCGGATAAAAATAAGGCAGAAGTGAGTATGAGGTAATAAAGATAAATAAGGGCAAATATTTCAAGTTTCCA
Organism: Stegodyphus dumicola; assembly: GCF_044657685.1. Classification (NCBI taxonomy): domain Eukaryota; kingdom Metazoa; phylum Arthropoda; class Arachnida; order Araneae; family Eresidae; genus Stegodyphus; species Stegodyphus dumicola. The sequence continues at coordinate 180,352,714 of NC_140773.1, forward strand.
TGGCAATCGTGATTCATTCTTTCCGAAAGAATAGCAATTTCATTCGAATTACTAGAAGCATTCACAAATGACACCTCATTTAACAAAACTTATTATAAGGTATTTTCTCCCTCCTTTCTGTATGCCTTCGTGGTGTAACGGTAGCGAGTCCCGGCGAAGGAATTGCTCATTTTTCATGTCTCCTGTTTCAAAAATTCTAATGACTCCACAGTGGCGCCCGAACTAAAAGCTGATGGATGATGATTCTTCACAACCAGGATTTGGCGACTGGGTCCCCTAAGCCCCAGCTGCCCTTAAAAGGGAGTACATAAGGTATTTTCCCTCCTTTCTGCATGCTCTCGTGGTGTAACGGTAGTACACTCGATGTATCATAGAGGTCCAGGTTCGAGTCCCATAGAGAACATTGCTTAGTTTTCATGTCTTCTGCTTCAAATTTCCTAATGACTCTAGACAGTTAAGGGAAAAATATTATGTTTTATAGCTGTAATGAAAAAGAAGCAAAATTGCTATGTGTAATCATTACAGAAATAGTTAAATGTAAAAAGAAATGATCGATTGAATTTAAAAAACGTATGAAGAGCACAAAACGCTGATACAAATCTAAATTCTGAAAATGAGGTTCAAATAAGATGTAAGCCGGTTATGAAAATGGTTAAACGCAAGGTCGACGACAAACAGAAGAACTATATATGTCAATTAGAAGGTATTAAAATACCATTCATCGAATTAGGGAAGATTTGGAATTAGGGAAGATTTGGAACTATTGTACCAAACATGCCAGCTTCAAAATATAAAAAAAAGTCAAGGGTGAAAAATTACCTTCAAATATGCAAGTAAGTGATTTTCAACCGGAAATGGAAGCAAACGCAACATCGATAGTGAACTAAGTTTTACGTTTAATCCTAATCTCATTTGTAGCATTGATTATTACCATTTAGCATTTTTTATCTATCTGCATTTCAGGATAAAAGTTTAAAATAGTTAATAAGAAAGATAATAATTTGAGTTATGCTGTGGATGAGGAGGGCAATATTTCTAAACAAGACTTTTTTCAGGGAATCGCAAACTATGCCCTTTATTTAAATCAGTGCATAAAAGAAAGTTTAATTCCTTTTATGAAACATTACTCTTAAAATGAAGATATATTATTTAGAATAAAAAATACTTAGTTTAAAGCAATTGTACGAAAACTGGTGGATTACCAAAAAACTGATTTTGTGTCTAAATAGAGTAAAGCCACCAACGCATCTTATGCTCTAGGTATGAAAAGGTTTTTGGGTCTTAATTAAAATGTATTTCTATTAGCAAATGAACCCCCAAACTTCACTCATTTCAAGAGAAATAACTTTCGACTATATATCTAAATTTCTAAAGGAACAGTACAAGGGTGCGTGAGAAGAACAATAGAAAATATTTGTATGACAGGATATAAAAGGAATTTATACAAGAATTTAAATGTGCACATCGAAAAAAAATTAATGAATGATATCTGATGTCAGATTTAATTTAATCTATATTAAGTTTTAAAAAAAACCTCAAATTTTTCTTATTTTTATCTGGAACGCGTTTTGTCTTCTAGAAATAACGTTATTTAAAGCTCGCTGGCTGTCATTCCTTCGGAGAGAATGAAGCTTCCAGTCTGATCACATTGCAAAGATAAAATCTCAGGGAAGAATATATATATAAGATAATAAATAAAAAACAAACATGCTTTTGTTTAAAATTAGAATCTTTGTAAAGGAATTATGTTGACTGGTTCAAGAACATTATTTGTGCCAAAAATAACAGCTGACACAGAAAATACATCAGTAGTTTTTGTACGTACAGATTTTGTTTTGAAACTTTATGCTTATTTGCTAGAGAAAAGCATATATTTTCATGCACCAGAAAAGAATTTCAGAATTGTTCATGAGACTCGAGATGGTCGACAACATTAGAGAACAATTTTATTTTCGCCTTCCATCCGAAACCTTACCAAAATGGCAGCCATTTTCCAAAGATTAGAACTCACTGTCAACCAAAGGTGCATCCTGACATTTGTGATTTATGGTGGTTGGGTCGGATTTGACGTTGATGATGATAAACGCACGCTCAATGCCCGTAAAAGGAAACAACAGTACCAACACTTAAAAAAAGAAAAAATCTATATACACATTGGAATTTTAAGGAGAACTACTTTAATATATTTTCTACATTTATCGTCATTGATTCTTCATCAGTTGAGATGGCAAAGGGACAACAGGCGAACTTTGGCACTCACCGTCCCACTGGTTTTCTTTTGAAGAATAAAGTTTACTCTGCATATATTATACAGAAATTCTAACTTCGAAGACGTAAAAGTGGGGAAAAAACTCTTTCCAGTAAAAAATGAGTTTCTGTAAATGGGTTGCATATAAACGAGAACTCCTACCACATTTCGAAGTTGGTTTACTCTATGGACAGCCTGCAGATAAGCCAGATTATCTTTTGGGAGGGTTTCAGAATCTTATTAAGGTATATATTAGCGATTCTAATTTATTCGCAAGCGAACTATTTTTATTTATAGTTGCAAAGTATCCATATTCCATAAAAAGTGTAACAACATTCCAAAGTTAAAAAACTGTAACTTCGTTTTAGATTACCTAACCATTACAAGCGTTTAAATCAGAAAAGCGCATGAGCAGTAATAATTGTTTTGTTTGAGTTAAGTAATTAAAATCATAAACTATTTCTCCGAATAGCAGCTGTTTTAAATTTTTGTATTTGTGCTGCGAAGCGCTAGCACATCGTTTGTGAGACTATTTGCGCAGTCGCGAAGAGTTACCATGGTTACCAATTTTTGTATTACCATGGTTATTGTTGAAAATAAAAAAATGACTGTTCTAAAGATTGGAAGTTGTGTTTTAATTGTTTATTCGGATAACATTTTTTTAAATAGCAGCCTGTCCGTTAAAGTAGAATAAACTGCAGAATAGATTTAAATACGCTATTATTTAACGTGCGTATAAGTTTAGGGTTTTAGTTATAAATTTCAAATCTAATTTTGCATTTCTTCAGATAATATGTACTTTAATTCAAAAAATAAAAAGTTAATTACGTTTGCTTTTCATATATGGGTGATGCTTATTATGTTATATTAAGACTCTTTAAACTTAAAATATATTTTAATTTAAGAAGTATGAACAGTTAATGATATTTGCTGTTCTTATAGATATCCTATACTTATTTTGATTATGATACATTTAACCTGAGTAGCTTCTGGAAATTTTAAAATTTGAGCTGTCCCGGCGGTATAATAGTTAAATTGAAGTTAAAGAAGATGTGGATTTATTTCCAAATACAGTTTGGTTCTTTGTGTTTTGTCTTATTTCCATCTTTGAATGAGTAATATTCGGAAATATTAAAATCTAAAATTTAAATACAAAATGATTTAAACAAAAGCTTGTTCATTGAGTACGTTCTTCAAAGATAAACAGCGCAACTTGAGAAACATTGTTAGGTTTTGTTTGCTCTCGTTTAAACAAAGAGCAGAAGATCTAGGAAGTAAAATGATTCCACCTGTTACTAGTCTTGTGTTTTACGTTTCTGTCATCCTATGTGTTTCAACTGTTTCATGGTTGCGTACCTGAAATACTATGTCTGGAATTATCTTTCAGAGTTGCCACTTCATCCGGACAAAGGGCTCTTATTTTTTTTGAAAGCTTTTACCTTATAGAACTTCAAAGTCAGGGCCTGTTAAGAACTTAATTTTTTACTGAGCCGGTGACGGCCCAATCCGGAATTGCATACCTTGAACATATCAGAATTTTTAAGTAAAAGGAAAATGAATACTGCTGCTGCGCGGAAGAAATGCAGCGAGGGTGATTATTAGCGAAATTCGAAGGTTGATTTGGTTCTTTTGATTACTGCAAAACACTCGGGGGCTATCTTCCTAAGAGAAGAAACGCCTTCGGGGAGTACTTTCTAAGAGAAACTGGCTCGTGTACATATTGCACATGCGGGAAATCACGGAAACGCTCATGCAGCCAGCCCGTTAGTGGGATTCGAGCGTCGGACTGAGCTACCACTGTTCAGCGACTTTAGCAGTCGATCGCTGGTGGGCCGAAGTGTGAAGTTCTGGAAACTAACATCGTGTAAACATAGTAAACGATATACTATGAGAAAGATAAGAACACAGTTGCTGCACTTTTCGTATTGTTAAAGTCTCGAAAATGAAACTAGGATCAATGGCATGAGAGATAATGTGACAATTATTTCTCTTTCCGAGGAGAATGAAGTAATCCTTTGTTTTGTTAGGAAAGGGACGAAAGTGATTATCAATAAACTATGACTTCCGGAAAACGTTTGAAACAGCCTTCTTTCAGCAATTACTTAAAAATGCACTAGACTCCGTAGCCCTAAATTTAAAACTAAACAACTGTAAGAAACAGAAGGTTAGAAGATGGTCATTTTTTTAACTGATTAAGATAAAGCACTGGTGGATTATTTGCCGAAAGGCAAGGATGCTCTCATTTAGGATTTGATAAGGAAACTTCAGCAGAGATTTTCCTGAAAAAAAGTGGCTCGTATTCACACTACACTTGCGAAAATCGTGAAAATGCTCTGAATTTAAATGCCAAACTTCAGCTCTCTTATTCAATTGCCTACAGCTGAAAAAAACGCTTTAAGAATACTGCACAAATTATTGTATTACTGCGTTTTCAAAATCGCTGGATATTATGAGCATCAGCCGGAGATAGTTTTATAACTATCTCCGGAGATATTTTTGTGATATTGTATGATGATGTAGATTGTTCTGTGAAGAAGCTGAATGTTTGTGAAATATTTCGTATATGAGCAGTGACAGAACTTCAAAAATTGCGAATTTTTGAAGTTCGAATTTCGAAGGAGTTTTGACAATTCGAATATGAATTGTCAAAAATCCTTATGCCATCCATGAACTTTTCTCACAACCACTGAAGATAACGGGCTCAGGTTGCGGTTGAAGTGCAGCGGACACCTATTGGTTAACCATTGGCAATATGGGTATTGTCCAGCTGCCGCTATCTATCTTTATTTGAATATTAATTTTTGAAGAAGTTTGGCATATTTACAATTTTACATATAGTTACAATATAACTGTAACAGATGGTGCCGTTCACCACTAAGCATAACTGAAGGTATTATGCAATCTTTTCAATTTATTTTTCTTGGAAAAAATCTTGGAATTTATGTAATGATTTGTAGAATAGTCACAACTTATCATTGCGTCGTGTTGGGAAGCTTCGGGTTGTAGCAACTGTTTAGATGTTTTAATAAAACTAAGCACCTGCATGACGATGAACTTCTCATATTGTACGGGCTATATGACATAATTGCGGACATTGTGCTTAATCGTTTTTACTTCCTTGTATGAAGTAATGTAGTCGCGGAAATTTTTGGGTATCATATTTCAACGAAAATATCCATTTTTACCATTCTGTAATCCATTTGAAAGATTTTTCTGCATGATTTCTGTACGTATGGAGAGAATAAAGGACTATTCTTCCATAACAGATTTTAAAAAAGTTTTAACGTGGATTCAAAAGACATTTTATTCGTAACGTCTGTATGTATGTAGTATCTCGTTTAACTCAAACGTTATTAGCCGTAGAACATTGAAATTTGTATACAGGACTACTATAACATAAAACGTAGTGGCCAACCCTCCCATATATATATATATATATATATATATATATATATATATATATATATATATTGGCCTTCAAACATTAAGTTAACTGAGGAACTTAGGAGTACACATTGAAACCTCTGATTTGTGACACGGGTCTCCTCAAAGCAACTCAGAAGAACCTATGCCTAGTTGAAACTCCAGTAAATCACAGCGACCTAAAATCTCTAAACGCAAGCTTTAAAATCCTAACAAATTTGCGTCTGCGCCGCTCCTCGGCACAAAAAAAGAAATGCAATTTGCATAAATGATAAAGAGTGTGGTAATGGTTTTTACCAAGAGGACTATTTTATCAGAGGTAGCCAAAACCTTTGATCCAATGGGATGGTTAGCGCCAACAATGATATACGCGAAAATATTATTACAAGAGTTATGGAGTTTACAGCTTGGTTGGGATGAAATCGTTGACAAGAGAATAAGTAGAAAATGGAAGCGTTTCTACCTAGAACTGCCGTTACTTTCAAGCTTACCATTTCCGAGGTATGTCTTGAGTCCGAAGGCAGTAGTTATAGAAATTCATGCTTTCTGCGACGCTTTAGAAAAGGCTTATAGTGCAGTCATTTATCTCAGAACAATCAGCTTTGATTCGTCAGTCAACGTTAGCCTTCTGAGATCGAAAACCAGAGTAGCGCCCTTAAAAACCCAGTCTCTTCCAAGACTAGAGTTGTGTGCTGCGTTACTTTTAACTAACCTCTTACATGCAGTATTATTATGCATAGAACTACCTATTAACAATCTTTATGCGTAGACCGACTCACGGGTTACATTGACATGGGTTTCGTCCGAGCCTTGCCGTTGGCTACCTTTTGTGGCAAATCGAGTTGCGAAGCTGTTCCAGGTATTCAATGGAATTATGTTGCTGGGAAAGAGAATCCTGCAGACTGGGGGACCACAGGTTTTATGCCATCAGATTTCTTACAATGTGAGTTATGGATGAAGAGACCGCAGTGGTTAAACGAATCCCTAATTCATGTACAGCAAGATTCAAGTGTAGAATTAAAAAATGAGGTCATGTTGAAGGAATTAAAAAAGAATTTTAGTTCAAATGTTTCCAAATTTGAAGAGCCTAGTGTGTTTTCAAAGGTTTCATCATGGTTAAAGTTATATCGAGTGTTAGCGTGGTGTTTAAGATACAGAAATAATTGTAGTAAGTTACCTACAGAGCGCATAAAGGGTTATTTATGTACTGAAAAAATTTTGTGAAGTTACTTTTATGATTGTTAGGATTGTACAAAGAGCCGAATTTCCAGACCAATTATTCTGTTTAGAATTTGGTAGACCCTTGAAGGCATAAATTACTGTCTTTAAGTCTTTTCTTGGATCCCGCAGGAATAATGCATGTAGGAAGGCTCAGAAACTCTCAATGTAGGCGGAAGGCTCAGAAAGTTCCAAATAATCAGAAAAATCTTATGATTTTACCTAAGAATCATAATATTACACGTTTAATTATTAAGCATTATCATGACACGTATCTTCAGGTATCCAACTACTTATTTATGTCACACGACATAGATTTTGGATTGTGAATGCTAGAGATATTATAAGAAAGTGTATAAACCAATGTGCTTTCTGCCGTAGATTTAGAGCGCAAACTGTAACTCATCGTCCTGGTAGAGGAGTTAAAATCTTTAAGTGTTACGCATGTCTATTTTTTTTTTGTTTTGCTACAAGAGCAATACATTTGGAATTAGTTGAAGATCTTTCAACAAAATCATTCCTTGCGAAAATTAAGCGGTTTATAGATCGTAGAGGCAAACCGTGTGAAATTCACAGTGATTGTGCAGCGAACTTTATAGGAGCTAATAAAGTATTAAGGAAAACATTTTCTACCTTTCAACGTGATAAACAGCTACAGGTTAATATGTAAGGTTTTAATTTAAGCTAACAAAATTTCTTTTTATTTTAAGTTACCCTTTCCTGTAAACTGTTATTTCAACTTCCCTTCAGAATGAGCGCGCGGTTCAGCTTTATGCACATTTGTGTTCGAGCCAAGTTTTGTATTTAAAGGTTAGTGAGAAACTTCTCAAGTGTGAGAGAGCTTTTAGTCTCAGACCACGTCGGCTCGGTGGACGTTCGCCAGAATAGTTAATATTTAAATTCTTACGCCTTAGTGCTATTCCTCTAATACTGATTGAAGTGCGTTAGTACTTGGCAAAGGCTTGCTACGCCTCTAAGCTCTGAGAACTGCGACTATTTGAATTTCTACTTAAGCTTTACTTTAAATTGTTTGATTGTTCAGTTTAGACCCAAGCGGGGTCATTATTTTTCTGTTATCACTCCCGAGCTGGGACTTGCTGTAAATAGTGATTTAAATAAAAGGGTCTTTTACACCCTTCTTACGTTGTAGTTCTTCTAGCACTCACAAGAACATAGCTGCATTCAGCTCACTGTTCGAGATCAGGACTTTGATACTGTCACCATTATGTTTGCCAAGAGTATGCATAGAACACTTAGTCCTGACAAATATTTCATCGGAAAATATTAAGTGGTTATTTAATCCACCCTCTGTACCTCATTTTGGAGGGCTTTGGGAAGCGGGTATCATATCCATGAAACATAGCTTAAAAAGATGTTTAGGAACACTTATTTTAACATACGAGGAATTTTTGACATTAGTAACCCAAAGTGAATCCTGTCTTAATTCTAGGCCTTTGGTACCAACTTCAAGTGATTGAAGCTCCAAGTACCAGCTCCAAGTGAACTGGAGGCGATAACACCAGGACACTTTTTAACCGGAGCGGCTTTAAGCGCTATTCCAGAACCTAACAAAATTCAAGAAACCATAAGCTGCAGAAAACGTTGGAGGAACGTGCAAAGGTTATTTCAACATTTCTAAAAGAGATAGAGTAGTGGGTATTTATCTAGGTTGCAGCAGAGACCCAAGTGGTGCAAGTTGCAACAAGATCTGAAGGTTGGTGATATGGTTCTCATTAAGAACGAAAACCTACCTCCGCTACGTTGGAAATTAAGTAGAGTTGTTAAAGTGTATCCTGGTTTTGATCAGTAAGTTCGAGTGGTGAGTTTACGCACTTCCAGTAATGAAATAAAAAGACCTATAGCAAAGCTATGTGCTTTGCAATTTAATTCATGATTTAGAAATTTTAATTTTTATTTTTCAGGTTTATTCAGTTCAACAAGTTAAATTTATTTTTTGAAACCAAGTTCATTTTAAACAACATTACAGACCGGAATTCCAACATGAGTCTATTGCGTACCACATTGTCAGTCATCGCATTTGCATATTTCCGGCGCTAATGTATGTGCAGAAGTGCAGTTTTGTGTTCAATTGTATTTAATTAATATAAAATAATTACAGCATTGGGCATTTGTTGCAACATAGTGAGCATATTTTTTATCATTATCCTTTAATTTTGATGACCAGTGTATATACTATATACTTAATCTTTTATTCGGCTTGTTGAGCTCTGTGTTTTTATTCTTATGTGTTGGTAAATTGTGCATTTTTTGCCTTAAAACGGAATGAATTATCTTGTTCTTACATTCTGGTTAAGGTTTTCATGTCTTTAGTTAATCTTCACGCAATAGCTGTAGAATTATCAACAATTTAAACGTGGTGCTAGGCCTAACGTGGCCGTCATTTGTTTACACTTTAAACTTAGGAGAATAGTGAATTAAGTCGGTGTATCAACTTCAATGTCTTTTTGCCCAATGGGACGAAAAGCTAACTTTTAAATTTGCGCACTGAAAATGTTTTCTTCTTGTCCTTTGGACAAATTGTATATTTTTGAGTGCAAACTGTAATATTAATTGCAAATATTTTAAAAACTATTCTTAACTGTATTTGGTATTTTAGGCTTTTCTGTATTTTAAAATTTTTAATGAAGATATTTTGAGATTTTGCGTATTGTTGCCATGCCGCGAAGTCAGAACTGAATTCATTGAATGGAGAATATATCTTTAATGAAATTCGAGGAAATAAGTTTAAATGAAGTACAGAAAAAAATGTGTATAATACGACCTATATAATAGGCCGCACAAAGAAGTCATCTGGTGTCCACACCATTGTTTTTTCTTTCCGGTAGCACTTTTATTTAATAGCCCTAACATTTCGAGATTTGAAGTTCCGGAGTTATGTAAAATGTGAAGTGTACATCGATAGAATTCGGTATAAGGCCAACTTAAAGAACATATAAATGTATGTAATTTCAATATAGTACCTGAATCTTGTGGCTGGAAATTACGTCTGGTATGACTGAAAATCCTGTCTTCTTAGCGTTAATTAGGGCCTATGTCCAACATATTCGTCAATTCCGCTTCTCTCCAACCTTCTCAGCAACTCTTATGCTACATGACTTAGAAATGTTTTGCTTTTTTAAAATTATTAAATGCGATTAAAGAAGTTATTAAGAATATGACGATTGCTTTAAAAACTTCACTCCCGGTTAAGGATCATAGAACAAGAACACAGGGAAGGAATGCTTTAATTCAGTGGTCTCAAAGTGTCGACCGGCGAGTCACATGAGGCCGTCAAATGTTTTTTGTACATTTGGTAATCAAGTAATAAAACTGCATGTGAATGCTAATAACATATAATTTTAACGCTTGAAGACTTGTAAATTATTGATGTGAAAATTCTCTCCACATACGAAATGTAGCAAAATTTTAAATTAAAGACATTAACAAATAAAAAAAACATTATTATTGATAATGGCCCTTTAAGTGGAAAACCGGATTTATATTTTTCTAATTTATTTATTAACAGACTACTCAATGCAAACTGAAATGATGTCAAAACTCGCAAATTTCGAAATTAAATACCTCCCTCAATTTTTATCGTACGTGGATCAATATTTTTTTAATTTTATTTTTCATAAGACATGTATTTTCTTAAAGATAGCAGGGCAAAATGTAGAAAGTTAGATTACATATTTTATACAGATGTAAATTAAAAAAATTAAATTAAGAAAGCATGAAACTGCATCATTTAGAATTTTGCTTTTGTTGACACGTTATATAGCTATCACCCTAGGAGATACTTTGGTAATGGCATCACTAAAATTAATGATGAATGACAGTTTTCGGGTCAAAGTACTATACATTTAAAACACATATTAATCTAATCATGCGATCCATTAAACTGCTTTTTATCTATTACCATCTAAGCTTATGACATCGATAAGAGTATAATCATATCAGCATGTATGCTTTTTAATGAGCAAACTGTTAGAAAATTAAATTAGTTTTACATTAGCTAGAATTATTTTGGAAAAATTGCCATCTAGTTGTTATTAAGATAGTTCCAAAATGTATTCTTCAATTTCTAACTTATAAAATCAATTTGGTTAACTTTTGTTTCATTTGGAGGAAAAAATAAGCCAGGAAATCCATCAACATTTACTGAAGAGACATGGTTTAATGCATTTACGGATTGACATTATTAACATCAATGGAATTTTAATCATAATTTCTCCATCAATGTTTCTAAAAATAAAAACTAATATGAATAATTAATGTAATATGGAAAGATGAGTAAAGTGTTTCTGACTCAAATTAAAAGCGATGCATTTTATCAGATTTATCCTCTACTTTGTTACTTGCATTCTGGGAAAAAAGTAATTCATATCTGCTGTGTGTCAACCTATTTTACTTAAAAGGACGTCATAATATGTAATATATGTAAATATATTTTGTTGTTATTAATATGTAATATATTATTATAATATGTAATATATGTAATATATAATATGTAAATATATTTGTTCAATACAATACAAATTTCATTGATCTGTACAGTTACAAACTTAAATTAATTAAAGCAAAATTTTGCTTCTTTGAATTACTGCATTAAAAATTGTCTTCACTCTATAACTTTTAAAAGTGCTGCCGTTTATTTAGTATAACGTTTTTGGAAAAAAACTGATATTTTCCCCAAATTTTAAAATCTACAAAATTCAAACATAAATTAAAGTTCAAACTTCATTACTTTACTATCAAATCTATATTAATGCTAACTAATATTTTTAGAAAAATTTCAAATTAAAAAAATAGTATATTCTAATATACATTATTATTCTTAATGTTGTAATATACAATATTTCTACAAAGATTGCCCAACAAGTGACCGAGTGATAACGACCGCTGAAGGTTCAACCTGAGTTCCATTTCAGGCGAACTGTTTTGTTACATGGTTGGTTATCGGGATTTTTCCCACGTATAAACGCGAACATGAACCAGTTTCCCTTAAAATGTTCTTCAAAAAGTCCTCTCTTCCCATAGCCCTCGTGTGATTTTCTGCATTCAAATAATCAACCATCCGATACAATTTTACGACTGAAATTTTTCAACCAATATCATTGAAGCATCCAAGTAATAAAAAGTATCAGAGTTGTGTTGTCAAGGCTATAGCAAGTATGAGAACTAACTGTATAGTTAGTCTTGAGAGTAAACATCAAACAAACGTAAAAATAAAATATCATAAATTAAATATTAAGTATAAAATGATGAAAGAAGTGCCTAGACCAAACTTTGAGATTTTTCTCAGGTGTTAAATTTTATCGGCTTTGGTCTACTACAGGGCGTTTCCTGAACTGCATAGGTTTATAAAATGCAATAATTTAGTCGAAACTGCATGAAAAAATCAAATGGTTTGTTTTATTTCCTCCCATACACACCCTGGTTCAACAGTCGGAAACAACGTATGTTCACCTACATTTCCTTGGCATGCAGTTACATTATCGCTGACGTTCATAGTGACCCTTTCGGAGAAGTCTGCAATACTTTTGCGAATGGCCCGTTGAATTTGTATCTTTTAGCTCAACTGTTTGTAGTTTGTTTACGTAATCTCTCGACTTACCATTAGAAGGTATTTTCTCCGTCCTTTCTGCATGCCTTCGAGGTATGACGGTAGCACACTCGGCTCATAACCTAGAGGTCCAAGTTCAAGTTACGGTGAGAGCATTGCTCATTTTTCGCGTTTCCTATTTCAAAATAGCCTAACGACTCTACAGTGGCGCCCAAACTAAATGGTGATGCGCGATGCTTTTTCACCATCAGGATTTGGTGACCCCTACTCGCCCTTTAAAAGAGGGAATATGTTAGGTATTTTCTCCCTCTTTCTGCACGGTTTTGTGGTATAATGGTAGCAAACTCGGCGCGTATTCGAGAGGTCCAGGTTCCAGTCCCGGAGAGGGCAGTGCACATTTTTCATGTCTCCTGCTTCAAAACAATCTAATGATTCTACAATGTCCCATAAAAAGTCATAAGATTTGAGGTCATAAGACGTTTCAGGTCATTCCGTGTTGCCATCACAGTGTTAGAATATGCGTTCAGGGAATGTTTCATGAGGCAAAGTTACCATTTTGCGGGCTGTGTGGCAAATATTCTCGTGTTAAAATCACATAGTCATGATACACATTTTGTTCACAGCAAGCCATAAAATGTTTGTGATAATGCCACGATAACTATTAGCGTTTCTTGTAATTATATTTCCGACATCATCCAAGAACTGACCACACCTCCACAACAAATAATAATAATAGACTGTGGGTCGTAGATATGCATTTAGCTCTCTTGTGTTACCTTGGGTTTTCTTAATCCCAAATGTAGATATTTTCTCTGTTGACAAACCCACAGTGTGAAAAATGTGCCTCGAAATATTATTCTCTTTGAGAAATTTCTATTCTCTTCTTATCTTGCTAAAAGTCACTTGGCGAATTTTCTCCGTTTTTGATGCTCTCTCAGGTTCAGTTGTTACATTATTCGAAATTTTGAATGGCTGTATATGAAGTTCTTTCTTCAGTATTTATTATGAGCTGATGAAGATATTTCCAACCTTTGTGAATGACCGCAAAGTATTTTCTTACATCTCATAATCACACTGTCATACAATACTGCATATTTTGTTCCGATCGACCCTTGCAATTTCATTCGTGCAATTTTATGTTTGGAAATGACCCAGACTCGTATGATCTTCATAACATTCTCGGTTTCAGTAATGTTTTGTTATGATTACAACGCATTTCTTCTTGACAAACCGCTCCACAACAACCAAACGAATGCCGGATTTTCTCAATTTCCACAATTAGATCAGGGGATTGTTTTTCCAACTTGTATCTTATTTAGAAGACCTATGCACTTTCCAAAGATGGATATATTCGTTTTTGTCTTCCTTTGAGGGACAATGAACGCTGCTAACACTGTATCGGCATAGAGTTGCAGACTATATTCCTTTTGGCGTTTTTTGATTCAGACTTAATGCCAGGTTTGTGTTTTGTGGATGCTTCTAAAATATTAATTGGATATACAGATTTTGCTGGTATAACTCATTTTTAGTGGGAATGATATGCTTTTAAGTTATGTTACTACCTTAATCAAGAGTGCTATTTTACGATTAATAACAATAAGATGTGTTGGAAATTCTTCTCTAAACAAAACTATAGCACCGATAACTGGTACATATTTAGTACGCTGATTACACAATATGTTACTTCAGTAGGATACGCTGGGTGTCTGTTTCTGAGGCACACTCGTCTAGAGCAGTGAATTAATTAGCCTTTTGTTAGACAGTAAAATTTAGGCGCAATCAGTTATATTTAATTTGAAGTATGAAATCTAAAACTTAAGTCAAAAATTCATATGAGTATGGATCTTTAACACATTAACTATAATTAACTGCACATGCTCTAATACTCGGCTGGCAGTGTAGCTGGAATAAATGCAGATCTAAATATAGTTAATTTCTGCTGAGTCACAGAAGATTGCACAAAAAATCATAGGATTCTGTAACAAATAGAATTTATGAGTTTTAGCTAGCTGAGTAAATAATTGTTTAGTATGGGAAATATCTAACCTCGGAGTTAACGCTAGATTTTAAAATCTGTCTGGTCTACGTACAATTTTTATGGTCAATAGTCCGAAATTATACGAAGTCGCAATGAAATTACGGTCGTTAGTACATTGACTGTAATTGCTAACAATAGATTTTAAACTCTGCCATTTATAATCTGTTGGCAACCGCCGTCGATTCCCCTAGCGCATGCGTATGATAAGCAAGTTCTCTGCTGCGCAATACTTATACTTTGTTAGTATGCAGGTACCCAAAAGTCAATGGAGAGTATCGCATGTAAGCGAGAAGAGCTAAGCGCTGTGTAATATAAAAATATTGTGTAATATCATGTTTCTACTCTGCTGTTCAACGTTTTCATAGTTTAAATAAATGTTTGTCATGTATGTGGAAGACGTCATTTTATTCTTCATGATCCGCGTGCAATTTTTATGGTGAAGAGTCCAAACTTTTACGAGTCGCAATGAAATTACAGTCTTTAGCACATTGTCTGTAATTGCTTTGATGTTCAAATGAGTCTGACACTATGACCTGAATTATTACCGATCAAAAAAATAGGAATTTTAAATCATTTTATTGATTATGTTGTGGTACACTCAGCATAGAAACATTTCCTATCCTCAAACATTGAGCGGTTGATGTTTTCAGGATAATTCTATTTAAAACACAAACTATTTTACCTATTGATTTTCAAAGCAACTTTTATCAGTGCAAACACGTTTGCTTCAATACTGCTGATATAATCCAACGTAGATATACTGCAGAATATTTCTTTTGGTAATTATCGGATACTGGTTATCGCGTTGTTTTGGGTAGCCTAAATTGCTTGAAAATATTAACGCTATAGAACCACCTTCACAAAAAACAGCTGTGGGGTCGAAGACTAAGAAATTGAGTGCGATGCATGTGGAACCACAAGAACCTATTTCTAATAAAAGCAATCCAAGTTTCTTTGTTCAAGCGAGCTTTTTTGTTTCTGCAAATGCGATATCGCCCTGTGGAAAGGTGCTTCAATGCCGTTAGCAGTACAATGTCAAATAAGCTGTCCTAGATAATGTCATTTCTTATACAGAAAAGGTGTTAACGAACTCTGACAGCGAAATTAAATTATTGTAAATTTTGTAAACGTGATAACTTTCCTAGAACATTTTGAAAAGAGGGAGTCATGTAGTTTTGAAAACGGTTGATGAAATTACAGTTAATCTTTGAACTATTTGGTATATAAAGTCAGTTGTATCTCCTCTAGTTAAAAATAGTACTTAACTGTAAATATCCTACCGTTGATCAGAAATCTTAACGATAATATAAAAAGATGACTAACTCATATTTTATACGCTAAGCCTTTTACGGGTTATGTCCTTCTCTATTATTAAATAATGAAGAATTGTATATATGTATACATACATGTATGCATGTTCTCGTATTGCAGAAAAATGATGGCACCTAGAACCCCCAAATTTCAAAAATATATAGTCATCCATTCGAACGTGTGCACTTTGAAATCCGAATTTTGAATTTTAGATTTTTTTGTTTACTTATGTCGTATTTTGTGCGAATTTAACCAACGTTTGATTTAAAATTCAACGATTTAAAAGCTTTCTGTTGCCATAATGCAAAGCGTAAAATATTTATGTTTCAAATTTAATCAGAAAACTCTGCACTACAAAAGACCACTATGCAAAACGCAATATGTAATTTTTCGAATCGCATCGTGGAAAAAACGGCAGCATCCAGAGCCTCAGATTTTGGACACACACAGTTTTACATCGGAATATGTGTACCCCGAAGCCCAGATTTTGGATTTCGAATTTGGTTTTATTTATTTTAGAGTTTGTGTAAATTTAAGAAACTTTTGATTAAAAATTCAGTGATATAAAGAAGTGTATCGCCACTATGTAAACACATTATATAATTTTTCGATTTTAAACGCACCGCGGAAAGAGGCAGCCCCCAGAGCCTCAGAATTTGATCACACGCAGTTTTTCATTGGAATATGTGTACCTGCAAACCCAAATTTTGGATTTCGAATTTGATTTTATTTATTTTATAGTTTGTGCAAATTTAAGAAACTTTAGATTAAAAATTCAGTGATACAATTAAGTGTATTGCCACTATGCAAAACGCAATATATAATGCTTAGAATTTAAGCGCACTGGGGATAAACGGCAGCACCTAGAGCCTCAGATTTTGAACACACATAATTTTTTACCGGAACATGAGTGCTTCGAAGCCTAAATTTTGAATTTCGAATTTGTTTTACTTATTTTATATTTTATGCGAATAGTACAGTGAATATAAACACATGTTTATATTTCATTTTAGCATCTAAACTGAGCTAAATTCAATGGTTCAACAGATCTCAGAGCCATGGCCTGCAGTGCCCTTATATCTACTTTCTAGACTATGGGCTCCGTCGTGCATGTGGATCTACCCTGGACACGTAGTCAACTTGTCACAGGAACCCTTGTATTTAGTCATCAAACGAGCTTGATACTCATTTTATCGACTCACTCAAAAGGCTGAGTCAATCTTGCCCAGCCCTAGGACTGAATCCCGGACCTGTGGTGCTGCGCTATACGCTGACCACTGCGCTCGCAGACCTCCATTTTAAAATTTAGTTTCATTTATTTAATTTAGTTGCTGTTATCTTGTCTATGTATTCCATTGAAGAATAGTTGCTCTCGAACCCCCAACCCCCACCGGGAGCTTTCCCTCAAATCTGAGGGGAAAGTGGAAGACCGACCTCCTTGAAGCTCTGGCAACCATTCTTCGAGGAAATACATGGACAAAACAAGAGCAACAACAACAAAAAAATTAATGAAATTAAATTTTAGTTGCATAGATAATGAAAAGAGATATAAACGTGCTTTTATATTTACTGTGCTAAAGCTTTTGATTAAATCTCCGATATAAAAGCTTCGCGGAATAAATGCAGATTCGTTTCAACATTGATTAAATTACTAGCTGGACCCGTTACATGACATAATCTAGATTAATTAAAATAATTATATATATATATATATATATATATATAGTATATATATGTATACATTTCTTTTTTTTTTAACTAATAACTATTTTAGGTGGCTAGCCGCACAAGAGGCTAGTATAATGAAATAAGTTAGCGAAAACTGCTTTTACGAGAGGGTGGGGGAGTGAAAATATATCTGTAATACCACAGCACATTCATAGCTATAACTAATTTAACGCCATATTTATTACTTTTTGTACGAAACAGAAACTCTGTAGATAGTACAAGAATTACTGCCTAGAAGTCAAACGTTAAAAAAATATGAAAAAAAAAAAATAAATTTTCATTTATAGGCGTACAAAAGGTTATGCGCTAGCATCAAAGCAGCTGCATTGTGATTGTTTTATAGCAGCATAATCTAAGTGCTAATAGACGAAACGTTCATAAATGCTTTATGGCATACAGTATTACAGACACGTGCATTTTTTGGGATACAGTGTTACAGACATTATGTCGAAAATGTTTTACGCATGCTGTCTTACGAATACTGACATACCGTTGCATTAAAAAGTCAGTATCAAGCAATTCAGCGTTTTCTTGAAATGAAATAACTTTTTTTTGCTTCTTCGGAATAGTTTCAATGCAGCTAGCTGTACTTTATATGAAACTTATGGCATTTCTTGAAGTTTACGATACTGTATTAAATGCCATAAAAATGAAACACGCCGTACTATCTTTTTAACTGATTAGCTTGCAATGCTTAAGTTCACCACTACTGAGGCGGCTCAGAAAGTGTTACAATAATATGCTATATAATGTGGTTAATTTTGTACAACTATGAATTATTGCTTCGTTTCTATTTGTTTCTGCCATTGTAAAATATGATGTTTGCAACTGCTTAGTAGTTAAACTCCTGTCACATTAAAATGTTTAACATTCAGTAGTAACTCATAAAATAGACATATTTTCAAATTCATTTTATGTATTCATGAGTTACTAATCTTTTAGATTTTTGAATACTTCTCGACCCTCGAGTTTTGTTAATTTTTCCAAAGTGCTTAAAAAACTCTATAAACTTTTCTTTATACTTATTGAAAATTTTTCACGTATAATCTTAGCTTGTGTTCAAACAGCTATTCCTAAATTGTCAACTGCATTTGGTTTTACCATGAAAAACCGGCGATTAATAAACTTGATCTCATCTGTTATACAATAACAAGCAACAAAGAATTTTCTTAGAGAAATATAGGCATCAACGTTCCATGTTAATTCCAATGAAATTAAATGTATTGTTCTTAAATCTCGTACAATTATTTTTGTTTTCGAAGGAAGCATTGCCAATAAAAATCTTTCAAAGCAAATCATTCTGTTTGTGATTTTTTATTGAAATAGTTAACTTATAGAATCTGGTATTCTTTGGTAGCAAAATTGGTATCCAAATTCTTAACAGTCTCTTCAATTCTTAACAGACTTGGAGCGAATTATTGCTTAATTTAATTAACTAAAATTTAATTTACTTACAAAGATCTGAAAAGGCTCAAAAATAACCTTTTTATTAAATCATAACTTTGAAAATAAAATGCACATTTCGTACTTGATAAGATCAATGAATCAACTGTGGTGACGTAACTTAAAATAACAGTAAATTTCAAATTCATAACTAAGGCTAACAGCCAAAGATTACACAAATTGATTTCACTCGAAATTGGTTCAAACCTTCTCACTAGCATAACAATATTAAATAATGGTAGCTATAACGCAAAGAAGAATAATTAAATTATCTCAGCTGTCTAAATCTTCTAACGTTGTCTCGAGAGCCAGAAGCAGGTTGTGTATTACAATCCGAAAACTTCGCCTTATATTTTCAAACCTGATTTGCATTCTGGTGGAGAAACTAAAAGGAGGAATAATAATAAAGAGCTAAGCCATAACAACCGGTTAGATTAACATAACATAATTGCATATTGGAGCAAACTTAAGAGGTATATTTTTTATGCTTATAAATAATTTGCTACAATCGAAATGAGCTAAAGACGGACGTTTGTTTCGTTGCTGGAAGCATCAAATTGGCGTATAGAAAACTGCTGCGTATTATCATATCCATAAATTAGTATCACAAACACTTGATTAAAAGTGTTATTAATGAATTATTGCTATAAATTTCAAAGTGATTTTGAAGAGAAACATTAATAAATTAGTTAAACAGTATTTAGAATGATACTCAACTTAGAATTTAACACAATTTCAGAAATGCTGTCTAAAGCTAGCGTGAAAATTTTTCAGAACTTAATTTAATAATAACTTAATATATATCTTAAGATAATAATAATATATAACTAATAGTTATGATAATAAGATATAACTTAATATAATAATAATTTCAAAATTGCTAGAACAATTACGAACATGTGTATTGTCCTCTTGTAAAAAATAAATTATTTTAATTCATATATATTAGTTGAGAAAGGAAATTATTTAATCAATAGCTAGTTTGTAAAAGTAAATGCTTCAGGACTTAGAATCTCTCATACATTTCAGCGTCACTTGATAATAAAGCAGTAATACATTAGATGTCAGAATTTTAGTGAAAAAAAAAGTTATCAAAGGAACAAAAAGAATTTCCCCTTCTCATTGTTAACTCTCATACTATCCTCGCTTTGATGTCTGTAAACATCCCCATTCTGCGGAAGGGATTTAGACCACAAAAGGATCATGCTATATAATTAATTCATGCAGCCACATAGGCCATTAATTTAAACTGTTGATAAAAACAAAGAATCTCAGTGAAATATTTGTTCGGGCGGTGTTTGAAATGTCCAACCGCAAAGATGATTGATGCTGGTTGCACAGCTAATCAAAGAAACCACTACTATGAAGCCAGCAGCCAAGGGGTGCTTGGAAAATGCGACGCATTATTTAATGCATTTCACCGTGGACCTATTGGGATTTTTTTCTCAGATTAAACAAAGCCCTGTTGTGCTTTTGAGAGTTTGGTACGTTAAGAACTCGGGTGAAATGTTGGAGAACGCAACACTGATAAAGCAAAGGGGAAAGAGGAATTACTGGAGTACTCGCTGACGGTAATTTTTGTTTCCAGGGGTAAACAGGAGAATGTTGTCGGAGGGTGGGTTTGATTAAATGCTCTACGGGGAGCACAACCGGTCTTAATCACAGCTCTGAGGGTGAGTTGTTGAAATTTATGGACTGTCGGATATAACTAAAGGCTTCTGAACTTAAAGAATAGGTAGTGAAAGCCGATTTTAACATTAAAGTATTTATGTTTGTCTTGTGACGGCTTTCATTTAAACAGCTGCATGGATTTTATCTTTAAATACATTCTCTAATCCGCTTTTCTTCATGCTTATGAATATGTATAATTTATAACGATTCAGCGTAACTCGAAAGTTACGGAAAAATTAAAGAACTTTACAGTTTATCATTAATATGAAAAGGCAGTGAACATCCACATAACAAACACTTTCTTAAGACGGTCATCTCTGAAAGCCATCAGCATTCCTGAGAATTGAAATGAATACCGTATTGAACATCACTTCTCTAGATCGACTGCCCCTGTGGAGGTACAAAAGCATCTACAGCTGTTGATGTTTGCTTTAAAAATAATTCGCTTAATTGATAGTGCTTCTATTTTGGTATACATATTAGAATTTCTTGAAGTATTTCAATAAAGCAGGACCTGGGTATTTGTTATTATGTATCGTATTTATATGCATTTTTTGCATATAGTTATATATCATCACACAAGATTTCAGATGAATGCTTATTATTTTGGCGATCGGTGCAAATTTATTTAAACAAACAGTATCGCATTGCAAACAAAGGCAAAATCCGACCTTGAGTTTGATCACAACCCAAGTGACGTTTGAGAAGG
This sequence comes from Stegodyphus dumicola, assembly GCF_044657685.1. Classification (NCBI taxonomy): domain Eukaryota; kingdom Metazoa; phylum Arthropoda; class Arachnida; order Araneae; family Eresidae; genus Stegodyphus; species Stegodyphus dumicola. The sequence goes on from NC_140773.1 coordinate 180,374,069, forward strand.
ATTTCCGTTGCTTGCTTTCGTTGAGATATACGAATATTATTTACACGTGGCATTTTCGTCGACTTATTCCTAGCCGAGCAATAATACCAGATGAAAACACTTACACGCACCATCTTAGTTCATGGAATAAAAAAAGTAAAATTATTCATGGCTGCTATTCGTATAAAAATCTATTCGTATAATAAAATCTTTGTAGAATCTATTACTTTTTCTTTTCTCTTTTTAGAAGACAGGAAACAGAAAAAAAAACAATGATGGCATTGCTGGAATTTGAGTTCCGAGCCTTCCGATTGTTAGGAGAATGTGTTTCCAATTAAACGACGAAAGCACGCGATGTGGAAGAAGAAAATTCTTTATATTCTTCCCCACTGCAGCTGATTAGCAAGGGGAATTAATCTTCAAATGCAGGTACTGACAAATTATAGTTCGTAATCTTTCATTTTTGGCGCCACTTGGAGAATTTATTAGTTTCATTTTATATCACAGGCAGGAAACGAGAAATCTTCAATGCCATTTCTGAGATTCATATTCTGGACTTCTGATTGCTAGCTGGAGGCGGTTTCTATTACACCACGACAGTACACAATGACGAAGAAGGAAATTCCATATAACTTAAGAGTTTAAAATCATTGGTTTTCATGAATTTAGTACTTCTAAGGACATTGTTTGTTTCTTGCTTACTCAAGGATTTAATATTCAAAGCTTAATTATTAAACAATAATATGCTTTAAAGCAATGTAATTGAAATTAAGCGATAATCGATAAAAGTATCTTTAAAATGTACCGCTTTTCGTTGCGTAGGTGTAAAAAAACAAAGTGATTTTACTATATTAAAAATCCGTATGATTTTTGCTTGGGAAGGGATGTTAAGCTCCTTAAAAGAATAATATCACAATATTTCTGGTTTTTTTATATCTTTCATTAAAGAGTTGTACAGTATTTATTAAATTAAAAAACACTGATATATTTACAATAGTTCATCACTTCCCACTTCCGAAACAAAATCTTTTTTCGGAAGACACTGACGTATTTACAATAGCTTATTAAATTTCAGATGTCGAAAACAATTTATTATAAAGTATATTGTTTTTCAATAAAATAATATACTATAAACAGAACAATAATGTAAAGTTAACAAAATGATATCGAAAAATATATTTCTCTGAAACACAGTTTATATTACATATTAAGTTATTTATCGAGCAGGGGCAGCAAACTGTTGTTATAAGTGCATTTATTTTTATTCTAAAATTTAAGGAGTACATAGTAAATTATCTTAAAATATTATAATTCTTGTATTTTAAAACGTATTAATTTTCCCATAAAAACACTGCTGAAAAGGACTACGTCTCAGAATCCGATAGTTTTGTGAACTATTAATTATTCTGAAGTAATAATCTCTTTTAAAATGCTAATTTAAATACAATTTATTCTTGATAATCAATCGAAATAAACTACTAAAATGTATTTCTCCAAGTGTACGTGAAAGCTCCATTTATTTTATTTTTTGTTTTTTTTTCCCTTGTTTCATTTTCGTATAATAAAATCATATGCTTATATATAACATAATCATATTGCTGCTTCATATTTGCAAAGTTCTGCATACATAACTAGAACTTATCATTCAGAGTGTCCACCAAATTTATTCAATAAGGCAATATTTAAACTTTATGAGAAATTTAATAAAAGGACTGAAAAACTGTTCAAACTAATCCTCAGCTGTGTTTTAAAGCAACAACATAAGATAGATAAGTCCTATGAAGAATAATGATCATGGTATTCTTTTCAATGATTTTAATCCTTCAAAAAAAAAAAAAAAAAAAAAAAAAAAAAGGTTCGTTATCGCGACATCAAGATTTAGAGATTTAAGAAAAAGTAAGGTTTTCAGTTTAAAGTTTTAATACATTCGATTCTTATCTGAAATAAAATAACGAAAAAAATCATGTCGTCAAGGGTTAATTGCTTTAACGAGCATAAAAAATCTAGAATTTTATGAGTCTTATTATATAAAAGTTATTTTTCTTAATAACTTGAGACTACTTATGTTTACACCATTTGTGTTGAAAATTTCATGAAGATTTTCCTGCGCGTGTTTGTCTTGAAATTTCTGTACAGTATGTCTAAAAACTTAAGTTTTAATTTTTGAAGGGATGAGAACATATCGTTATAAATCATATTCGTATAAAAAAGCAGGACAAAAAACGGAGGCGAATTTCGATACTATAGTCTGTTACATTAAAATATGAAGTTCAAAGCTATTTTCCGCCGGATTATTTTGTGCAAAACATTCCTTGCTTCTGATATGGATTTTGTGGCAAAAATCGCCATCTTTGCCACTAATATATGAAACTCCAGGTATCTTTAAAAAAGTCCTGCAATCCATTCGGTATCGATGTCAATCATGCATTACTTCAGTTGGCTGGAACTCTGAACATCTGCCGTGAAACTCTATTCTCTATTTATCTTTATTGTGTTGCTAAGCTAAGCCTAATAAACTACTTTAGTTTCTTCCTTGTTTTTCTTTTGTCATCTTCTGGCTGCACATTCGGTCTTGCTTTCCAATCCGCATGGATATGGCAAGATAGTTCATACCTATGTTCCTCTCCCTCAAAATTTGTACGTGGAGTTTTGGGACGTCTTGTACATGTGTTTGTGGCCGAAGATTAAAAAAAATACTAAGACAAACATTATTTTCTCAACACTTTTATAAAATATAAAATTAATAAGATCTGTAAAGGATAATAAGATAATAAGATGTGTAAAAAGATGCATACCGGAAATTTTATATCATAGTTGACTTTTAAACAATGCTAGAATTACGATTGCTGAACCTCGGCGTCTTGGATAACGTGCTGATAACTTTTGACTCTCTCCGATTCTAACTACTACCAGTCTACTGTTAAGTGGAAATCAACATTAACTGCTGTTAGTTAAGTTTCGGATAATAGATAAGTAGAGTTAATAAAAAACAGATTGTTAACACATATTTTGAACGTATTTTTGCTTAATTCTGTGTTAATACGATAAACTAAATCTAAAGTGAAGTAATCTTGCTATAAGTAAAAAGAAAGAAAAAATACATTTACAATATTCTAGCATAATTTTGTAAATTTTTCAAATACTTGTGTTCATTTGATTGTATTTTGGATTCTGTGTATTCTTATAATGCTATGTATTGTTTTTATTCATTAACTTGTTTATTTGCTGCATTTTCTTCAATAAGTTCAACGTTTGCTTTTATTTAATCGAATCTGTAGCTATGTATTATGTTTGCCAGTATTGATTCGCGTAAAGATCACTCTGAATCGACCATCATTTAAATTACAAAGAAAGTTAATTTAAAAGGCGAAAACGTTTTTTGGTAAGTTGACGACATGTTGGAAATTTTTCGCCAACTTGGCCAAGTTTTAGATGTTTTCCGAAAACGCATTTTAGGATCCCTGAAAGCGATTTTCTCGGAAGATACTAGAAGTATGGACAACTCTATATAAACACCAGAGTTTGAGCTGCAGGAGTTCACTTCCGAGATTTTGTTAAATGAGTTAGTTTAGAATTGTGAGATTACTGTTAACACAGTGAGTGATATCGCTGATCTACGATATTTTTCGTACGTTAAAAAGAATTTACCTTATCTCTGTTTACGTTGCTGTGAGCTATTTTTTCTTTTAATAATGAGTTCACTTCTTCTGGCTAAACTGGCGTAGTTGTTAAACTCCCGTAAGAACCCATAACCTCCAACAAAAACATAAGAAAGAGCAAGTACTTTTATTATATTGTAATATATTTATCAAAATCTATATTCTTTGAGTGTAAGATGAGTGGTAGCATTGGCTATAGTCTTCGAGCTCAATTTACAAACCTGTTTAGGTGTTACGTGGATTTTGTTTGTGAGATTTTACCCCCAACGACTTCAAGCAAACAAACACAAGTATACTTTAAATTTATTCTACGTAACCAAATGTGAGGGTAAATTAAAACAATGCAACACACAAGTACCAGTCACCTGAACCTGGCTGAGAAGACAAGTTTTCCTTAAGAAGAGTTTCTTACAACATCTACTTATAACATGTAATTTATTCTAACCAGAGGTTACAAAATTTACCTATTACCACTAACAGTGATTCAAAATTGTAAGCTTAGCAAAGAAAACCTATCTTGCAGTGTTTATTCTGACGTGAGATAGCAGTTACTCATTAGAAGAGAACTTCTACAGCAGGTAGGCACAGTTAGCGCCAAATCTCACGTACGCATATCTGATACAAAACGTTTATTGTACTTTCTAGAATTAGTACCTCAGCCGTTCATACCCGGAGTGGGTCGATTAAATGAGTGCCAGGTTCGCTTGGGGACTGAACACCTGAGGGGGGTCCTGTGACAAGCTGACTACTTGTCCAGGCTAAGATGCACAAGCGCGCCGGAGCCCACAGTCTAAAAAGCAGATATCAGGACACTGCCGGCCATGGCTCTCTAAGGGCGGTTTGTGCTCTGGAGTTTAGTATAAGAATCTGTACCTTGACAGTTTGAGCACCGCAATAAAAATCCACGAACCTGGTGGTTCCAGAACTCCAAGGGAAGATCATCCTCTACGATTGGACCAATGTAGCGGCTGGTCCGTTGTCCATCAAATTCCATGTAATCCTAGGGCGAGCCGTGTAATCCTAGGGTTCCGTCCTAGGGCGAGCGGCCCTCGTATTGGGATTGTGATGATGGGCAGCATCATTGACTACCAGTCAGATCTTAAGGCGTTAATGTTTACGCCACTGTAATCCCTGGGAATCGGGAGTGGTGACCCTGTGCGCTCGAGGGGTGGTAGTGGTTATAGAGAATATTTTTTAAGTCTGCTGTCTGGGACTGAGTGGTAGTATGATTAGAATACATTTACCTCTTAGAGAATTTCGATTGGCCTAGCCTCCATCGGCTAAAAGATATTTTCTAAATTTCCAGTAGAACTACTTGTTATCAAATCTATATAAGTTCTGGAGTAAGCGAACCGTGTAGCGAAATCAGGCAGAAGGAAAATATAAAATAAATAAATCTTATTACTTAAGCTCGAACATAATGGCACTCCAAATATACCGTATTTACTCGTGTGGTTTTCTACTTACTTTCTAGCACAAAGTTCTGAAACCTTTTTCACGTCATTTACCTCTTTAAGACGTTCAGAACGCAAGCTTCTTTAAAATTTAAAATCGTTCGACCATGTAGGGGATTGTTTTTCGCCTAAGTAATTTGTTTGTTCGGAGATTTGGGTGCATAGGTTCTGACTGGTGAAGCAATAATAGCGAAGAGCTTCAAGATAACAGATATATTTAGTACTCATGATAGTTCTGAAGATCACTGCGCAAGAAGACACATTGAACAATGGCGGAAGCGATGGCATAGGTGACGAAGCCAACGAAATACAAGCTGTAGCAGACCACATAGAAAGCAGTCTCATCAGTTTTTAATAATACTCTTATAATAGTCCACTGCAGGGAGTAGCAGTGAACTATTTTATGAGAGTGGGCGTGATTCAAGATTCAGGAAGAAGAAATGAAGGCACCTTATTAGATACTGGTAATATTAAAATTACTAAGTAACTTTATTAGAACGTTGGTTTCATTAAATGAATGATATTGTGATACTTACGGGTATTTTATCCATTAATATTTTTTCCTTATTTATTTTCTTATCGTAACTGCGTTCTTCCAAAACCAAATTTTGCGCATAATTTTACTGTCTCAATTTTCGTACGATAAAATCAGAAAAAAAGGGGGGGGGGAGAAAAATACGGTAATGAATATTACTACTTGAAAGAAAACTCATTTAAAGCAGCAAAAGATATTATTTTCAAGTAGCACGTAGGCAACGTAAAAATGTTTATTCTGTTACAAGGTACGTAATATATTGCGTTAGAACTATATTTTTTCTTACTACACTAATGCAACAATATCCCCAAAGGAATATGAATAAAGTGAAATGAGATTCGGTAGCACTTCCGTCACGAATTTCCTTGAAGACCATATAAATTCCAAGGATCTACAGCCATTATAAATTACTTTACCTGACACTCTAGCTTAAGGATTCACAGGGAACATACCTGTATTCATGCAAATAACATGCTATAGAAGAACCAGAAGAAAACATCAGAAATTAAATCATCCACATTTAAGAAGATATGCTTCCTAAAAGCATCCCAAAGTATGGAAAGGAGAGATTATTTAATAAACATTATTATACATTTTTAACCATCCAAGTCTTTTCCGGGATTTGAGTCTAAGCTTAAGACTATGGTTTCCTGAAAAATAGTTTTTTAGGAAAATGGTAACTAAACAGAAGATGATTTTTCGTACCTGCAGGAATATTTAAATTTTTATTTGGTTTTCATTATTCAGCGTCAATTCGTTGATGTTACAGAATTTCTCCTCCATCTATTAAATAAGTTTACATGTTTTAAATTATAGAATCGAGAATTCTTACGAATTCGTTGTTTTTTAAGTAAATGTTCCTTTTGCATTTGATTCCGATCACTTGATCCCTCATAGTAAGTTTCCTTAAATCTTCAAATCATACTGTATGCGATCTTCTTTAGAGACATGTTAAATATGTCGCTTTCAGTATGTTGTGCTTTCATGATGAGATTACAATATTTATTTATAATATTTTAAGTTTGTGGAACACAAGATACTTATTTATTTAATGCAGCAAATTTATTTTGACTAAATATCTTGTATTTATTTAGAATTTTTACTTCCTTTTACGAAGTAAAGAAAACAAAATCGTGAACAATATCGGGTATCATATTTCAACGAAAGTATTCATTTTAGCCTCTCTCGAATCTATTTGAACAATGTTTTCGCGTGAAATCTGTACGCATGGGCAGAATAAAGGACTCGTTTTTCCAAAAGGGGTTTTGAAATCCCTTATGTTCATCAATTGTGCATGTTTTGAATTAAAAGTGATTGAATTATGTATGCCTTTAGTTAATCTGCATGACATAGCTGCACAATGTTTCTCTAGGCCTAACGTGCTGGCTATTTGTTTACATTTAAATCTCTTAGTATAAGTAAGTTGGTGCACATATATGCCTTTTTGCCCAGACAGACCAAAAGTCAACTTAAAAATTTTATTCACCAAAAAATTTTGCTTTTTTTGGCCTGTTGGCCGAATTGGCCTTGTTTGCCTTGTTGGCCGAATTACTTGTTTTTCCTTAGAAACTAATTGCAAAAATTGTTTTTTAAACTGTTTTAACTGCATTTGGTGTTTTATTTTTTATGTATCTTACAAATTTTAATGAAGATGTTTTGAGTTTTTTTATATATGTTCTGCCGCGAAGTGACAACTGAATTGATTGAATGAGAATGTATTTCCAATGAAATTCAAGGACCGTTTAAATGAAGTGCAGCAAAAAATGTGTTTAATTTAATAGGTCACATAAGGAAGGTCATGCGGTGGCCACATCAGGATTTTAATTTAGATTTAAATTTAATTTCTAAAATGACAAAAGCTAAAAGAGCTAGAAGTAGTTACTAGAAGACAGCTAGACATTATATGGTTACTTTTAGACATTATATGATTATAAGTGATCAGGAATAAAATTTAAAATCATGTCTTTATTTTTGAGAATTATCTCGTAGAAATTATCTCGCAAAGCAATTATTTTATACGACAGATTTTTAGTTAGGTCAAACGTTAGAGTTCTGTACTTTAGGTATGTGAATTGGTACAGATGGAAATATACTATTATATTGTCCTACAGAAATAAACCTGACAAAGTCTTTAATTCTTAATTGCAAATATACACATCTAATTCAAACTTCTCGAAAATTACTAGTTTTCAAAATTTGTCCTTTGAAAAGACATTTATTTCTGTCGAGGACTGTCTCATAAATATACATTAAAAAAAGAAAGAAAAACCAGTAAGGCGTTAACAAAATCCAGACGTATCGAAAAAGTTTAATGGCCTCTGAAACGAAACGAAACTCTAACATCATTTTTTTATAGGTACTAAAATTGGAGTTGACATTCCAGAGTTTATGTGACTTGCTCGACTTATGACATTTGAGGATGGAGGAAGGAATAAAACGTCTACTTTCTTTGTTGCCCACTTTTGCTTCTATTCCAGCAAAGTTGGTCGCTTTATAGCTCCCATGAAGTTTTGATATGAGTGTAGTAAATGCGCTGTCGAAATTTCTATGCATAAAGAAAAAGACCGTCATAGGAAGTTGCATAGAATTGCGTTATTTAGGCACACGAAGAGAACAAGCAGATAAGTATTTTGGAGAGACAGGAAATGAAAAGAGGCAAAAATTTTATGTAATCATGGCGACTTGATCTTTTCCGCCCATTTTTCCTTCGAAGCAAGATAAGGCCATTGAATAAGTTGTAAAGTGTGCTCACTCTATTCATGATGCTGCAAGTTAAAGTGCAGCCTATTAATATTATTCCAGGAACTACTTTTCACATTAATGAAAATTGGTAGTTATATTAGTTTGTATCATAAATTTGGGAATGATGTTAATGGTATATTTACAGAAAGAGATTTAACTCTGCATAAGACTTCACTAAAATATGTGAGAAACATGTTGCATGGTAATATTTCCATTCAAATTTTAAAAAAGCTGGAATTAGGCTTTTGTTGTTTCCCTTCCCAAATTTTTGCCGAAATTCCTGAATATGTTCTGCCAAGTTTTACTGATAACCGAAAATGTGCGTGCAGTTATTAATAAGAATTAAGAAAACAGACCGAAAATGTGCGTCCATTTATAAGAATTAAAAAAACATTTTGTGTGTTACTTTTATTTATTAAATATCATGTTTTTTGCACTTAAACTATAAAATTCAGTTCAATAGCAATGTCTCAAAATAATTTTAAAATGAGACATATCCTTAGAATTTCCGATACACAGTTCCGCGGGCTGGAGATAAAAAGGTTCCCCCCCCCCGTAGAGTGTTGCCATTGCTCGCTTTAAAATCCTTGAGTTTGTTAATCAAAAATTCGTTAAAATTTTACAAAATATGAAATCGATCATAAAACAAATTCCAAATTTTAAATTTGGTCTTCTGCATGCCTATATTCGAAGGAGTATTACGTCATTCAAAATTCGATGGCTCTATGTACCGTTGTTTTATCACAATGCAAAAATATACATACATTTATGCAGATTTTTCATTATTTAATTTCTTCAAATATAATGCAGGACTTTAACATTTGGTGGCAACAGTTTGAAAAGTGAAACGGACATTTATAGTGATTCTACGCAAAATCGCAAAACGAAAACAATAGTCCTTCAGAGACAAAGCCCCTTTGGACTAAAAACCAAATTTTGCATCTTTCGTATTTAAAATATTTTTATATTTGAAGAATATATTCGAAGGTTTTAGGCTAAACTTTACTTTCAACTGTTTTAAATACAAAGTAAATTGTTAAAGTACGAGAGCTTTCAATAAATTCTAAGCCTAAATTTAAGGTGAGCGACGAAAAACAGTCTGCCATCGACGATAATGTGATAACATGGACACCATTTCTTCTGACACAAAATCCATCAGGAGAACTAAATAAGGAAGTAAAAAAAAAGTGCTGGAACAGTGCTTTATTTGGCGACATCAAGTCGGTGGACAAGCGGACTTATTTGGTAGACAGGAAAAAAGGGGCTGGGTCTTCCTCCTATGAGGCCCACCAGCGGCCGAGCGGTAAAGTCGCTGAACACTGGTAGTTCGGTCCGAGGTTCGAATCCCGCGAACGGGCTGGCTGCATGGGCGTTTTCGTGGTTTTCCCCATGTGTAACGTGTATACGAGCCAGTTTCCCTTAGAAAGTCCTCCACGAAAGGCATCCCTCCCCTTAGGCAGATAGCCCTAGTGTGCTTTGCCATAATTAAATACACACTTCCTCCTATGAACGTAGTACCAACACAGAAAGAGAGCTTCTTTTTAGCTCAAAAGGGACGTCAGTCCCTAACCGGGTATTAGTCTCGAAGCGGCATTTTGTGTTGAATCACTGTAAAGGAAGTATCACTTTTTAAATTGTTGCCATTAAATATTATCGCCCTGTATTATATTTAAAGAAATTAAATAATGCAGAATCTGCATGAATGTATGCATGTTTCTCGAGTTGTGAAAAACAACGGTACTTAGACACTGCTATGCTGCTGTTAAAACTTTTGAAATTTTATTTTTTTTAATTTTTAATTTTTAAAATTTTTTTTGAAATTGAAGAGTAATTACTCTATATGCAGTATCTAATAGTACTATTTATCTACAGTATCTAGTAATTACTCTCTCTATATATTACTACACTAGTATACTCGCAGTATCTAGTAATTACTCTCTATATATATTACTGCGAAAAAAATGATGTTTAATAATAAGGCTAAAAAGACAAAAAAAAAAAAAAAAGAAGTGTTAGTAGGAGTGAGTGTATCATTAGACTGCGAGCTCAGGGAGAGCATAAAAGACCTTAACAAACTCTTTTGGGTGACCGTTAAAGCTTGAATCCTTTCAATTTTTTTATGCATAATGTTTTGTGAACTACAGTGTATTATATGATTGTATCATGCTTTAACAGTATAGAATGAAAGTGCAGACAGCAAATGTTAATAATAACATTTGGATGATTTTTAAATGTTGTCAGTCTGTAATGCTTATTAATATTTAAAATATCAAACATTATTTAGCGGCCGAGTTCTTGATCAAATAACATATATAAATAAAATACATATACAAATAAAATCAACACCATGGATTCAGTCAAAGTTGATATAATATCTTTGAACGGTACCATGAAAAGACGGATTGACCTGTTCAGACAGGTAGAAGAGTCATCTGAATATGATTCCAGACCAAGCTGTAGTGTTGATGTGACCACTGAAGAAATGTACTATATTAAAACTGAGGAATATGTCATGGAAAATAATGCAGTTTCTTAAAATGTTACGAAAATGGCTTTGGACCTGTTACGAATCTTGTACATATATGGGTAATTCTAGTAAAATTATAGGTGAATTATATGAAAAAATATAGCGAGGATGCTTTGCCGTAAAAATAAGAATACCGTGGCAAGTATCTTAACATTAAGTAAATGGCTATGTCGCTAAATTGAATAAAAATCTATCCCACTTAATTGGCGAGATATCGCGAAGCTGACAGCGGGTTTGGCAACCAATGTTTATCCCCAAATTTGGCGAGAAATTTCCAAATGCCGCCGACCTTGGCGACCATTTGGCAACATTTTGGTCCGGTTCCTGTACCACCGTAATACTCGTATGTATTGTAATTGAATAAATGTAATTGGTCGCTATATTAGCTGTAAAAATATCTGGCTCTCATATGCCTTCCAGTAATTTCGAGAAGCAAAAAGTACTAGAAATATCTGAGCGGATGGGTAAAAACTATATCTGCCTTCACTTGTTGTTGTTGTTTCGAGTTGTTAGTTCAGCGTGAGCGTGGAGTACTGAGATATTTCCATGTTAGCTTCCTCTTAAGATGCGTTCTACATCGGGTTGTGTTTAACGTTCCTAATAGTTTGAAGTGTAACTACTGATTATACTCGCCGACACTGTGAACACCCGAACGAGCACTTCTGAGGAAAATTGCAAAACTCTGAAGTGTTTCTTTTGATAAAATAAATGTTACTCAATCTATCATCCGGCCAGTATAGATTCAATTTATTACGAACCCGTACGCACGAAACAGACCAATGGAAAAGTTCTTGCTTGAAGAACTGGGATATCGAAGGTCAGAGCCAGACAGGTGTTTAGAATATTGACGTCAGAAATGAAGGAATATAGAAACGAATGTTCTAGATATGTGCTCTTGTTGATAAAAGCTGGTAAATGTTTTATATATTTTATTCGTGGCTAGTGACAGGAGATGAGACATGAGTTCACAATGGAAAAAGAAAACATAATGTGGAAATATTAGTTTAAAATTCAAAAATCTATCAAAAACATTCTGAGCATCAATATTTGTTTTGGTTTATTTGATTATGGCAAAGCACTCGAGGATCTGCCTAAGGGAAGTGATGACTTCGTGGAGGGCTTTCTAAGAGAAACAGGCTGGTATACACGTTACACTTGGATAACACTGCGAAAATGCGTACGCAGCCAGCCTGTTTCAGGGATTCGAAGCTCCGACCGAACTACCAGTGTTCAGCTATTTTACCGCTCAACCGTTGGTGGACGAGCATGATTATTAAAGAAGAAAATAGATTACAGTGCCACATAATCTTGATAGAAGAGGTTTATTATGCTGACATGTTGATTCAATTCCGAACTTTCTTGAAGGTAAAATACCATGACAAACTCATGAGAACGATGCAGTACTTAAAGATAAAATTAGATTGCTGTTCATCAATGAGGAGTTCAGCTTCTTTTCCATCCATTTTATTTGCCTACGTCTGCCAAATCATTGAGTGTAAAAAAAAAATTCTTCTATTTTCACCTAGTAATTAGACTTATGAAGAAATTCCTTTTGTAGGAATAATAAGGCAATATATGGCATATAAGAAAATTTATTTTTTTTATTCCTTTGGGAGCTTTAAATCAGCAATATTTAGTAAAAATATAGATCTTCCTACAGCAAAGAAAGTTACAGAGTCTACGTAATTTTTCTTCACAATTTTCTTTAAGCATATTAAAAAAGCATATTAAAATTTTAATAATTATATTGCTTTTAGGAAAGTTTTGGTTTCCAACATCAAGGGGCAAAGAAGCAGCAGAAAATCCGCGAAAAATGAGGTGATAAGTTCTTGGGAAAGGAATCCTAATTGGAATTAGTGTTCGTGTTTCAGAACTCATAATTCTTACTCTTTACCAATAAGTCGCCCTAGAAAGGCTTTTATGCGAAAAAACGTTAAATCTAAATTTAGGAACACGATTGTATAAATGATATTAGAAGTTATGAAGTATCATAAATTTTAATCAGCTCGATTTTTTAAGCAGTTTTTATTCCCAAAAGATTATCCCCAATAAATTAAACTGAAGGTTTTAATTAATGAATCTAAATTCTTAAGAGCATGAAAATGAAATGTGAGAGACCAGTTTCTTGGTTATTATTCTAAAAGTAATTTGAGGAAATAGAAGCTGTGAAAAGTGTTTTGTAAATTTGGAGCTAAACACCAATCTGTATTTAAGCAATTCAAAACAACATCATATGTCATCGTTCACTGATCATATGTCTGATGATCAACCAAATTCCTGAAATCTGAAAGTTTCCAAACTGTCAAAACACCCTGAAATCTAGCACGTCACTTGAAATTCTGATATGCAAAATCCAACAAACAAACTAAATGAGATGACAAGATTTGCAGGAATACTGAATGTCACTAAGAATCTTGAATGGGGAATATTAAACCTCTAATGACACAGCCAAATATCATGCCATGCAAATAATGCATCCTTTTGTTACAGTCTGTCATATCTAAAATGCTTTAAATTACTAGTGACTAAAACTTTGAGTCTTTACTTAATGTCGAATTAAATTGGTAAACACAGGAAATTAGTAATGATAAATCCTTTTTAATCAGATTTTCTCAAGAGAGTTAATTCTTGAGTACGGTGTTACTGATGATTGCATTTTGTGGCAAAGGCATTCAGGTAAATTATGACACTGATGTAAATTTCTGCAAATATTTAAATATTTTTGATTGCAGTGTAGTTTTTATATATTGTTGTGAATTTATATACGTATATTTTATAGATTTGTTTAAATTTGGCCTTTTAATAGCTTTAGTGTTTATTTTGCGTGTAGCTGAACTTGTGCCCACATGTTTTGTGTACAAGAGTTCTTGTGTAGTCTTGAAGAACTTTGAATTCTCAATCCAGCTACATTTAATTGTAAACATAACATAACTAGAAAGGGAGATATGGGCGAAATTGATGTTGTCAAAACTTTACAGCACTGGGTAAATTTTTGCCATCTTGGTGACTTTTTGAAAGATTTGGCAAAATGCATTTTCAAAGCATTATGATCGAGTTTTCGAGAAGTTTTCAGAAACCTGTGCTACACCATATAAATACGGCTCCGACAGCCATAAGGAGTGAGTTTTTTTTTATCAGTTCTGAGACTATGCGCTTTAAAGAGAGTTAGCTGAATTGCATTTTAGAGTTTATTTTGTGAGTGATTCTGGGACTTACGGATTCTAGTGTGCTAAGGAGAAACTACTCAATATCTGCGTTTTGTTTAAGCTTATTTATAGCTATTTATTCTGTGTATCGGTATTATTTATGATAAATTATCAAGTTTTTTTCAGCTCATCAGGAATTATTATTTAGGATGAGAGCCAAAAACGCGCATCTGCCTACAATACCAGAATATTTTCCATTATTTAATAAGAATAAACCTCTCAAAATGCTTTTTCTTGCACGCTGGTTATAGTTAATTGGTTCAGATACTGCCCAATTATAATAAGAAATTTAGGAAATTCAAATCGCTGCATGTCTTACGTACATTTACTTTTCCGAGCACTAGACATTTAGTGTGACAAAGTTGCCCAATGAACCCGACATTATTTGTGGACTATGCAATAATGCTTCACATCAAGCATTCGTTTTAGAACGAATGAAATATCTAAACGGATTATTGTCTAAATTTGTGATAAAGAATACATTAATTTCTTTAAAAACAGCTACCCCCCCAAAAAGAAAACAAGTAATTTTTTCAAATGTTCTTGAATTTGATGTTTGATAAAAAGGAAAATATCATATTTGATTCTCTGGAAGCACTTAAAAATTTCTTAATAATTCAAATCAAAGTTTAAACATATAATTTTTGACACTTTAAAAAGACTTCTAACTTTTTCCTGAGACGGGAAATATATTCGAACTATGAATCTTCCAGTTGCTATATGGGCATGCTAACCACTTATACTACGATAATGAGTACGAGGAAGGGTATACAGTAATTCCTTACATTCTTCCCCGTATAAAGAACGAATGAGGAGAGGCACGAGACCCAGTCGACTAAACCTCACCTTTGATGAATTGTCACCCACCACATTTTGATTCCGGTCCCAGTGTATGTAAATGTCATTAAGTTTCTCAAAATCGGGAATCGCGAGAAAACCAACACTATCTTCATCGGGATTCGAACCGGGAAACTCCAGCTGCTATCTCGACGTGCTGAACATTTATACCATGAGACAGTCATGGTAATCAATAATCCCTTAAAACTGATTTGGATCAAATAAATCCTCTCTGGATTGCAAGTATACGCATTACTACCATTACTACTGGAGCAGAAGAGACAAATGCACTTTGTTTTCGATTGAAAATACTAGGAAAATTTCCCAGTGTTAAAATATAAATGACGAATTATCGAGCAATGAAATGAGACCAGAAGTTGATAATATTTGTGTTAAAAAAGAAATAATTAATAACCTTTGAAATGGCTTATGGAAGTTATTTGCTTATAAAAAAAGGATGTTAAAAATTACTGGAGACCGATTTATTTATCAATCAAAACTTGGAAATGTTAGATTTCATAATATGCTGTAGTATAGAGGTTTTCAACCTTTCTCGCTCAAGAGCCACATCAATAAATTCGCAAAGATCCGTGGGCCACATGCCTGTCAAAAAATAGTGCAGTCAGAAAATTTGTATGAAACAGGGAGGTTTGTTTTGCAAGACTACAATTGATTCTAAGCGAAGAGATGGTGTTACACATTTGTATATATATATATATATATGTACATTGGTTACAAAAAGTCAAATGAAAATCTTTTGCAGCATTTTTAACTATGAAAATAAAGTATATAGATAATTGTATAGTGTGTGTGTGTAATTATGGAATAGTCTCGAGGGCTATCTGCCTAAGAGGAGGGATGCCTTCGTGGAGGACTTTCTAAGGGAAACCTCGTATACACGTTACACATGGGGAAAACCACGAAAGCGCCGATGCAGCCAGCTCGTTCGCGGGATTCGAACCTCGGACCGAACTACCAGTGTTCAGCGACTTTACCGCTCGGCCGCTGGTGGGCCGATAATTGTATAGAACGATGGTACAAAATGCATTTACAATAAAAAAAAACTTGCATTACTGGCGGGATATTGTAGTTATTTTAGTTTTAATGTGAAATTTGACATTGTTTTTGCTTGATTAAAGTTTCAATATCTGGTTTAATTTGTGTTGTTGCAATTCGTAAAGTTTCTTCCGAATGTCTGTCAGCCATGTTCTTGTTTTTGATTTTAGGATTTTCATTTTCCTAAAACGTTGTGCACATATGCAGTTAGAAAGTTAGAAAACATGAAGAATGCATGTTTATGAATTCCTGGATACTTGTCTTCGGTCACGTACTTCGAATAAAATCAATTAATGTAGGATTTTCCAGAAACTTGCATTTTACTGCAGAATCACACTATAAATCTATAAATTCTAATTGAGGTTCAGGTGGAACACTTTCAACGTCTACTGAAAGTGGCGAGGAGAACATTCTCATAAAATTTCAGTTTCACGAAAATCGGGAAATCTGCTTTTGAATTCCTATTTCAAATTGGAACAAGTACATCTTTTCCTAGTAAGCGATAGTTCAAATCATTGAGATGATCTGTAATATCGACAAGAAATGCAAAGTATCTCAACCATTTCTCATCACTGAACTCGTGAATATATTTCTCTTTAGATTCCATTAGTTGTTGAACTTCGCTCTTAAAGAAAACTGGCGCTGAAGCCTTCTTTCCTCGGCTCAAACAACGTTACTTCCGCGTTATATACAACGTCACCATATTTCAGCTACCAAATCACTCAAGAACTGTTGAAATTGCCTCTGTTTAAGTCCTTTAGACGGAATGAAATTAACCACTTTTACAACAGAGATAAGAATCTACCCTTTTTATAGGAAGTCAAATTTTATGCGAAGTCAAATTTTTAATTTTTAAAATTACATAAGATAAAGTGAAATATTTGAGAAACTTGTCATTTTTAGAAACTTTTATCTCAAATAATATAAGGCATATGAGTAAAATGTTTTAAATTTCAAGAATAAGAGAAAATGAATTTTTTTGTACGACAAAAAGCTGGCAAGGCAATTTTTCTTGAAATCAAGATTTTTGTTTAAATTCTTCATTTTTTCTTGAAATTGAAATGTGGGGCCACTAAAATGCCTTCAGCGGGCGGCTGGTTGAAGACTCCTTCTATAGTACATATTTAAATACAAAAACAATTCAGTACTAAACTCTGAGATCACTTTTGATCGCAGATGAATAGACAAATACAGCTCAAAATAAAGTGAGATTTATATAATTTTTGAATTCCAAAATTATTGTAACTGCGCTTCTAGACTGTAAAAAAATAAAAAGATAGCTAGAAGAATATTAATATAAAATTCACAACATTACTTCGACACTTAAAGTTGGTAATTTTTCATCATGGCGAGAGGAATGGTTTTAGAATTAAAATCCAGCTACCCGTTGTTCTAAAGTTCGAAGATTACTGAATAAAAAATATCTACATATAGGGAAATATATTTAATAATAAGCTTACCTTGCTATTTTTATGCTTTTGTTTAAATTATATAATAAAAATTTACACATCCATGATTTGCTTTTGCATTTCCTTTTTGATTATATAAATTTCTATTTATAAAATTAAATTAAACTTCCACCGTGTTCTTTAGACAAAAGTGGATATGGGTAGCCATATGTTGATTAACTCTTGTAGTTTGATGTGTCTTGTTTTGTCGCTCATTTCTTTATATTAACGCCTTGCAAAGGAATTTCTGGTTTCCCGTGTTAATGTACATTTTTAACACCAGATGGCACTAAACGCTCAGTTGATGTTATAAAGTTGTTTTTTAAATCCTGGGTTAATACTATCGAGCTTTTAGGAAAAGATCCCTTTTCATTATGCGTGTGACATTATTTCGAAAAAAGGATCGAGGAAAGTAATAATTATCTCCATTTTTGTTTTTATTACTTTGGAAGATGAAGGATCATTTTGAACTCGATTTTTATTCTTAAATTGTGGTGCATTGAAAACAATGTATATTGTAGATTCCAAAAATGGTTAAATTCTTCTAATTTAAACGAAGTTTTATCTGAATGAAAAATAACTGAATTTTATTTTCGTCGTTTATTTTTACCTCTGTCAACAACATGGCGAAATATTAAAATTTTGTCAAATTACAAAATTGAATATTTCTTTCATTTAATACCTTTACATAAAATTCAAGCACTCTTTCCTCGTTATAAGGTTGGGTTGAAAACATATTTAAATATCCATATATAACATAAAGCCATCAGCGTTGAACCCACTAATGGCCGAGTAGACAAGATCACTGAATTCGATCTCAGCGAGCTAGATTCTGCATTGATGTTTCGTGGATTTTCCTATTTGTAATGCGAATACGAATTCCTAGGTTTCCTTGGCAAGTCTTCCAAGAATATGTATGTATATGTAAATGCAAATCTTATCATGTACATTATGACATCTACTGTCAAAAACAACTACTGATTAACGCTAAAAATTATATATTTTTTTAAAAGTGTTTAAAAATTCTGAAATTTTCATTTAACTTTTGTTTTGCTATAAAATTAAGCTTTGACTTATCTTGTAAAATACATCACGTTGGCTTTTATGTTATGTTGCATTGTTAAATTAAGCTTCTGATGTCAGGTTGTAGCACGGTATTAATGAATTCGATTGGATTATTTAGACCATGGCAAAGCACGCGAAGACTTTCTGAGCAAAGGAAATAATACCTTCATGGAGCATATTTTCAAAGAAACTGGTTCGTATTCAGTTACACATAGAGAAAAACAACACGCATACACGAAAAAATCTGAAAGGTTTCAGATTTTAAATTACGTTCAAAGGGGAGTTTTTTTTATGTTTGGTGTGTTACCTTTATTTATTAAATATCATGTTCTTCGCACTTAAACTATAAAATTCAGTTCAATAGCAATGTCTCAAAATAATTTAAAAATGAGCCTATCTTTAGAATTTCCGATACACATTTCCGCGCACTGGAGATAAAAAGGTCCCCCCCCCGTAGATTGTTGCCATTGCTCGCTTTCAAATCGTTGAGTTTGTTACTCAAAAATTCGTTTATTACAAAATATTAAATTAAGTTTTACAAAATATGAAATTAAATTTTACAAAATATGAAACTGATAATAAGCCAAATTCCAAATTTCAAATTTGGACTTCCACATGTCCATATTCGCAGTAGGATTACGTCATTCAAAATTCAATGGCTCTATGTACCGTTGTTTTATCACAATGCGAGAAATATACATATATTTATACAGTTTTTTCATTTTTAATTTCTTCAAATATAATGCACGACTCTAACATTTGGTGGCAACAGTTTGAAAAGTGAAACGGACATTTATAGTGATTCTACGCAAAATCGAAAACAATATTCCTTCAGGGACAAAGCCCCTTTGGACTAATAGTAATTCCTATGCAGCCAACGCATTTGCCAGCATTTAACATTGAGCTGAACCGATATTAATGGAATTCACGTTTTTCAAGTTAAAGTTAATTGATTAACATAAGGCAACTTGAGGACTACCTGGCCATGGAAGTGATCCCTTCGTAGAGTACTTTCTAAGGGAAACTGGCTTGTATCTAAGAAACGTATGGGGAAAACTACAAAAACTCTTATCAAGCCGGCCAATCCGCCCAGATTTGAGTCCGATCGAAGTATCAGTCCTCACGTTTTCGAGGATCAACTAAAGGTAACCGTCCGTTACTTTAAAAGTGTCAAATTTTTCCATGTCGTTTCGTTTTCCATCTAAGTTTTTGATTTTGACCGACCATGAAATTTCCATGGCGATAAATCTATTTGTTTCTTTTAAGATTTCAAAGAAAACTTTGGAGGCATTTATTGAGTTTACTGTATGACAAAAAGACACTATTCATAGTCTACTGTACAGAAGGTCTTTCTTTCATTTTCAGTATTAAAAGAGTTGCTCATGCTATTTTATTTGAACTTTCTAACAATATTTTGTAAAACGTGTTGTTTTATTCCATGAAAGTCAAAAATAAAGTATAATAAAAAATTCTGAAAATTAATAGTTTCTAACTCCATTTATGGCGTGTGTCATCATCTGCATGCAGGGTAAAGTCTAATAGTTATGGTAGAAATTCACTATAAGATCAAAATTGCAAGCATTTTTACACATTTTTTATTTTAACTGAATAAGTTATATACTCATTTGTAATCTGATGAATGTTTTCTTATAGCCTTTAATGTTAAAAAAATAAAACGTAGAAACAAATAAAGATTTAAAAAGTAAAACTATTTTTTAGTTGACTTTAGTTTTCTTCTAGAGTAAAGTTTTAATTTCACGAGTTGGCAGCTAGAGAAGAAAAGCAAAATATGTTTATATGTGGAATAATTTAGACATTGATGCCGTGAAACATAAACTACTAATTGAAGACAGAAACAATAATTTAGATGTTGAAGATTGAGATACTCGCAATCAAACGAGTAGAACAAGTCCTTTATTTTTTTGATAAAGCGATGCTTTCGTTGCAAATAAACGTTTTTGATGCATTACTGATAAATTTACTCTAAGAGCGCCATTTTTACATTTTGAATATTTGAAGAAAGGAACTGCAGAGGAGAATAAACTTGGAAGCCAGTGAAGAGAGAGATGGAATGCGACGTATCTAGAATGAAAACTCATTTCAGAATAATTCTATTTCGGTTAAGCTTCATTCTGATTGATGAATATTAGGTTTTTATTTACAAACTGAAAATATGATTCTCTGAAACGATACGTACGTATCTGCGCCATTAGCGTAATGTAAGAATCGTGTGAGTAAGAAGAATTTGAAATGGCGGCCTTTTAGAAAGACTCATTGTAAGCAATTACTATTTTTAACATAGAAAAGCGAAATAACGAAATAAAAAAGGAAAAATAACCAAACTGAAGTAGAATTTTGATTTACATATTTTTATCTCCCATATACATTACATTTTTACAACTAAAAGTCAAATATTAATTATTCTTCTAATTTCTAAATTTTTTAGCGTTTAAAATTTTTCTTCTTTAAAGTGCTTAAGTGTTTTTCTCTCCATAAGCGTAGTATTCCCTGGTAATATTATTTACATGCAGTTTAAAAAAGAAAACCGCGTAATGTAATATACCTTTAGCTTACTAAGCAGTCTTATAACATTGCTTTGATGTATGCACTGTTGGCCATTAAAATTGCAACACTATGAAGGAAAGGAAATGCAGAAAACATATTTATTGAATGTAAACAGTATGGCATGAAGAAAAAAATATTAAATTTGTAAGCAGTTTGGTAGTTTCCAGGGGTGCGAAATTAGTAGAAGCAGCTGCCCCCCTGGCAGATAAAACGGCCCTTACCCGATTAGGCATGGAGTCCAGCTGGGCTTGGATGACAGAAACGGACAACTCATTCCATGCTGCTTCAAGTCTCTGCCACACTTCATCAATCGTATTAGCTGGAGAGAGGTGCCGGGCCAGTCTCTCAGAAACCCATAATCAGATGTTTTCAATGACAGATCTGGAGACCGTGCAGGCAAGGGCAACAATCGAATACACTGTGAATCGGTGAAGGTCAGAACACGACTTGCAACATGCAGTCTTGCATTATCTTGTTGGAAGATGGCCTTTGGCAGGCCTCGAAGATAAGGCACAGCCAATGGAGGTAAAATGTCAGAAATGTACCGATCTGCGTTCCAATTACCGTCGATCCGAACTAGATTGCAGATTGATTCATTCTTAGGGTATAGCCAAAACTCTTTGATCATTTAACTGTCTCAGCTCTGAGAACTGTAGGTGCTCCACAGACTGTTACCAGATAACACTCACGAGAAACGTCGGCCCCTATTTTGATGGAGAGCGACCCGAGAGATAGATCCTCGAGTTTTATATTCCCTTCCTCTAGACGCCAATCTTTTGAGAGAACGTTTGGCTGAACAGCATTTTAAATGCCTTCATGCTGCAGAGATACTATAGGCTTACAAACATACTTACCTTCTTGTGAGAACACAGAATTCTCACAGTGAACACCGTGGCATCATCGATTCTTGAATCGTTATCGCGCCCTGGTCACATCCTGGTCACGGCACCATTTATGTGGTGTTGTTGGCTGTGATCGTATATAAGTAACGATAGTAAGAGTATCAAGTGCGAATTAATTCCGCGTAAATAGTTAAACTAGAATTTAGTGGTTAGTACATTGCATGATCTTTAATAATAAGAATAAAATAACTTACCCAATAAGGCATGCATAAGTCAGTAGCTCTCTTTTAAATATACATTTATTAAATCACAAAACACACTTTTCTTGATTAGCCTAGATTGTATACGTTACGAAAAAAACTACATTCATGAATGCCTTTCGGCAAGTCCTACTCGTTAGTCCTACGGGACTCTCACAGCGTTAATTTTTTACGGTATACTGTAATTCCTAATCCTAAAGCATCGATGGCACATTACTTATCAGCATCTTGCAAGAAGCTTAATTAATAGGCGGTGCACTATTTCGCGAGAGAAGGGAGAAGATTTCTTGTAGATGTGCTTGACTTTGGCGCACATGGTCGTCACTTCGAAAATTCCAGTTATCAGGATATACACGTGGAATCACAGCACAGGAACCATTTTACCTCGCAGCATAACCAGTAAAGTTTATCGGAGTTTTTATTGCTCATTTATGCAGCTTTCTTCGTACAAGAACATATTTTCTCCTCCATCTTATGCAAAAGAATATCAGCTCGATTACATGATGTTTTACTGTGGACGATGGCGAGAGCTGTGTGTGGCCCGAAGGCCCACACATTCGTTAACACGACGACAGGCAGAAAGAGAAAGACAAAACCACTCTTTCCAGTTTTTATCCACTGCGGAGCACGTGGTAGGACGTGATAACGATTCAAGAATCGATAATGCCACCGTGTTCACTGTGAGAATTCTGTGTTCTCACGTTCCCTCCGGCCGAAGAAAAAATTTGTCCGATCACTGGACAAATGAAAACCCTCTCTGCTGGACACACTTGAACTTTCGTCTGCATTACATACACAATTCACACCAATCTTTACATCACTTGCAAAGGCACTGCACTTTATCATTTCATTGCACTATATAAACATTGCACGTTACATGCACACAGTTGAGCTCTCGTATGCACTATACACACATAATTCACATTAATTTTTCACATTGCTTGAAAACAAACACAGCACTTTAAACACTTTGTGATACTTTGATTTTTACATTCCTAAATTAGTATTATTCTTTTACGTACTCATGCATGTCTATTCTTACCTAAAATATCACTACAGATGTGATTCCATAAAAGAAATTTTGACATATATAATTTATAACTCACATGTGATAAAATCAATTTATCAACTACTAATGATATTGCATTATCAATTTGATGTTACTCCTCTTAACCATTGTTTACCTTTGTTACATTATCTCATTCTTTACATTTTAGAATCACATGCACTATTTCATTACTTAGCTACTTTAATCATTTGATCATATTCATTTCACATATACATTTCATACACCAATGTGTCATGACATTGTTACAAGCCACATTTGTATTAGATCCACTACTAAATTATATACCTTCAATTTGATTCAGCAGTAAGACAAGGAGATTTGCACCACACTCTTTCTTTTTTAATCTGCTACCTAGTAATCAATGATACCCTGCATAGTACAATTCAATTCTTCTGGTATCTGGACCAGCCAACTCTACCAAAAATTGTGCAATTAGCACTTTATTACACTAAATTGACCCACACCACACATGATCATCATTCATTATCTAGCTTGTACGCATGCTACATTCTTATCATAATCACAAATTCTGTACACTTTTTTTTTTTTTTTTGATTTGCTGATCTGCAATTTACACTTGTGTTCACTCCTAATCCTCATTTTGTGTTGAATCTATTCTTGAAGGCTTTTGTAAAAACAATTTACTTACGTGAATTTTAGTGGTTTTATTATCTAATTGTATTATATAATTATCATTTCGTAGCTTTTTAATGATCTCATATAGACCCTTGTATTTTGGATGTAGCACCCTTCGATCAGTAAATTCCTGCATAAAAACTTTATGGCCTGATTTCAATTCTGGAATTTTTCTCCCTTTCAAATATTTTTTTTGCACAATTAAAGTATTCATCCTCATTTAATTTTACTTCTTGCTTATCTCTACTCAATTGTTCCTTTAGTCTTTTGGAATATTCCTGGAAATCTTCTGCTAATTTAAGAGGATCATTGCTATATATGGGAGTATTTAATGTTCTACCAAAAAATAGTTCTGCTGGTGAAAATTGAGTTACAGAATGTTTAGCATTATTATAATACAGTTTAAACATCATTACTTTTTGTGGCCATTCAAATATTTTGTTTGATATTGCTGCAATTGATTCTTTCATTACCCTGTGAACTCTTTCAATCAACCCATTGGACTGTGGATAATAAATTGAACTTTTTCTGTGTTCTTTTTCAAGCGATTTTAAAAATTGATTAAATTCTGTGGAACGAAAATAGGAACCGTTGTCTGACAACAAAATTTTTGGAATGCCAAATCTGGCAAAATAATCATTTAAAGATATTATGATGGATTGAGAAGTGCAGTTGTTTAACGGAACTGTTTCCAAATATCTGGAATAATGATCAATGATAGTGAGTACATAAAACTTATTATCTATGGATCTTGGCAGTTTACCAACTATGTCTATAGCTATCATCTCTCCAGGAGCAAGATATTTCTTAGGAATTAGACGTGGCAGAGTGTTGTGATGTCTAGACTTATTTTGTAAGCAATCTGAACAATTTTCTACAAAACTTTTTGTATCGCTGTACATACCTTTCCAATAATACTTTGCCTTTACAAACTCATATGTCTTTTGAATACCAAAGTGAGGCGCATGAACTGTCTGTAATACATCTTTAATTAATGCCTTAAGAATTAGAATTTTATTCTGGATACTTCTGTCTTTCTTTCTAACATTTATAGGTTTTAATTTTATCATTACGACATCTTTATGACTATCAATAAAATATTGTTCTACACTTTCTTTGTGGTTATCCTGTAATTTTTTTATAATTGATTTTATGTCTGGATCACTTTGCTGATTACTAATTATGTTTTGAATAGACAAACTATCATTGGTCCTAAATATATTTACATTGTTTACCACTACATCCTCTGAAACTCTTGACAAGTAATCTGCTGGGTTTTTTAAACCAGGAATATGCTCCATCGTGTATTGAAATTCCTGTAGATATAACAACCAGCGTGCTACAATATCTGGCTGTTTGTCAAGACTAATATGGAAAGTCAGAGGTTTAGCATCCGTTAATATTATAAATTTTTTTCCATACAGCTGTTCGTGAAATTGCTTTACTGATCTGAAGATTGCATAGAATTCTCTCCTAATTGAAGGATATCTAGCCTCAGCAGGTGTTAAATTTTTGAGTAAAATTGTACTGGGAAAAAACTTATCATCATTTTTTATGCATTAATATGCCACAAATGGCTGATCTAGAAGCTTTGGTTACTAAATATAAAGGTTTATCATTTTCTATGTTTTTTATTGTGGGTTTTTCTAAAATTAATTCTTGTATTTTATCTAATGCATTTTGGCATCTCTCGTTCCACACGAATGGTATATTCTTTCTTGTTAAATTTACTATTGGCTTGACAATTTCTGCATAATTAAAAATTAAGTGCCGAAAATAATTTACCATGCCTATGAATGTTTGAACCTCTTTCACATTTCTTGGCCTAGGAAATTTGGCTACTTTCTGAATATTCTCCTCTGAAGGAGCAAAACCATTCTTATTAACCGAAAAACCTAAATACGTAATCTCTTGTTTACATAACTGCAATTTGGCTGGGTCTAACGTTAAATTAAATTTTTTTAACTTGTCAAACACCTTTTGTAAAATAATTACTAGTTCATTTATACTGTTAGCTGCAACAATTATGTCATCTAGAAAATATTCTAAATCTGGACCCTGCAATTCACCTAAACATTTTGATATTAGAGTATGGAAATAAGCAGATGAATTTTTTGCACCAAAAGGTAACCGAGTTGGTTGAAAATTGCCAAGTTCCGTGCAAAAGGCTAATTTTTCTTTATCTTTCTGATCTAACTTTATTTGAAAAAATGCTGACTTAAGATCTAGCACACAATAATAACTTTAACCTGCTATATTATGCAAAATATCTGAAATCTTAGGTAGACATATTTAATATGATTCAGTTATGCAATTTAGCAATCTATAATCTACTGCCATTCTAAATTTTAATTTGCTAGGATCAGTATTAGTTGGTGCTTTCTTTTTGACAAAAATTACTGGAAAACTGTAACTCGATGTCGATGGCTCTATAATACCCGCTTCTAACAATTTGGCTATCTCCTCTTTGGCATATTTTTTAGCAATGCGAGTAATAGTGTATGGTCTAGTTTGAAATGGAAAGTTATGTAACAAATTAAATTGTGGCACGACAGCATCAGTCTCACCCAGAGTGATGTAGGATTTTGAAAACACAGCTGAATTTTTCATGAGCATTTCAATCATCTTATTTTTTTGTTCTGCTTCTAAATGATTTAAATCAAAATCATCTGGGCTTAATTCCTCCTTTCTTAATTTTTTAATTTCTTTTAAAGTTATATGGTTAATCGGCAAATTTTGTTGCTCTCTAGGTTTTTCAAATTGTTTTTCTTCGACTTATATACCTTACCAATCTTTTCACCCTTTCTTAGAATAATTGTGGAATTGGAATTGTTTTCAATTATGCTGAATATATATTGCCTGTCACTTATCTCATGAATTGAATCAGTCATACCTATCTTGCCCACTTTTCGCCCTATCTGGTGAGAACATTATTTGCTTTTCTTTCTGCATATTAATTGAAATGCTTAAATTTACTATCTCTGCTGTATTTGGCGCAATTCTGGTATTTAATACTACTCTTACAATACCCGACTCCTCTGGTCTACTATTCTTGTCTACCTTTTTTGCATTAATGTTAGTACAATTTTTTCTTTTGTCCAGAAGATCAAAATATGTGTTATCAATGATTAACTGACTTTTATCTGCATCTATAAGTATCTTATTTTTTTGAATGAAATCATACCCTAAAATTATTTGATAATTTGTGTTCCAATTATGTTGTGTAACAAAAAATTGGTTGGCAAGCCATTTATTTCCTAAACGAAATTTCAAGTTTACAGCAGATAAATATGGGATAGTGGCATTATTTAGCGTATGTATTCTTACAGATCTGCTTAAGTACTGAATCTTTGCATAATTTTTTATTACTTGCAAGGTGTCTGGCTGTATTAAGCTTTAATTTGCACCTGTATCGAGTAATGCTTCTACCACAAAGTCGCCAAATCTGATTTCTATTACTGGTAATTCTGTGATACTATTAGTCTGGAAAGAAGCTACCAATTTTTGTTCATTACTTTCTTTAATTTTGTGTCGGAATCTTTCATGTGTATTTGGCCTATTTGAGTTCCTTATTTTCTTAATTTTGTCTTGTTTCCCCCAAATTCTTTTATGGGCACTTGAGTAATACTTTGTGTATCTGGGAGATCTGCAAGTACCCTTCATTAGTTTAAATTATTTCTACGAGTATTGTATCTTCTGTATTGTGGCCTATTTCTATTACTGTTCTTTGGTCTATTACCTCGCGTGAAAGCATACTGACTAATATATCTATTCCTTCTATTGACAAAGCTACCTCTATAAAAATTTCTTCTGTGGTTGTTTCTAGCCTGTGTATAATATTGAAAATTATTGTTTGAAGGAAAATAAGGACACTCTGTAGTCCAATGATTCTGTTGGCAAATATGACAAGACTCTCTATTATTTCTACTTTGTGTAGCATTATTTTCTAGTCTAGTTACATTGTTTACACTACCATTAGGTAAAATTTCATTAAATGTTTTTGACAAATCCTCAATGGCTCTATTACTTTGCATTTGTTGCATAATTAATGTATTTAAGTCAGGTGAAAAATCATGTGTCTGTGAGCTATTACCAGAATCCTCCAATGCTTTTTCTATGTTCTTTGCCTGTTTAACAACAGTAGAAAAATCAACAGGTCCTAGTTTTTTAACCTCCAGTCTTACATCTGTTCTGAAAGCTTCTAAGAATTTTGAAAGCATTGCTTTTTGAGTGAGGTTATGTACCTCTTCACTCGAACTAGGATAGCACCCAAAATATTTTGTAGCATAAGTATTCATTTTTTCCGCTAAGTCTTGGACTGACTGATTTGGGGTCTGTCTAATTGAGTTAAAGTTATTTTGAATTATGTCAAATGACTGAGATTTTGCAAATTTTTTAATTAGTAATGCTTTTAAATCATCAAATGACATATCTTTACACGATTCATTATCAATTACAAATTTTAATGCTTTACCCCTCAATTGAATTTTTAAACCAGACTTTTTCTGTTCTCATTCCAGTTCTCTAAATTTGCCATTTGGCATAACTGATCTAAAAAAATGTTATATTTTCATCATGCTCCCCTGAAAAAGTAGGCAGAGCAGTAGCCAGACTCATGTTCATGTTATTTTTCTTAGCCATTCTAAATCAATTTACTATCCTTTAGTACCACTATAAATTACTATTATTATTACTCCTAATATATAGTACATTCATAAATACACTATTGTAACTTATCGAAATTTTTCACATGGATACAAGTTATTACATACTCATTACCACACAATATGATATACATTCAGGAATAATTTCTTAAATACTGACCACTTTTGAATTGATATTACCATTTTCACATATCTATTTCTTATCATTAAATTACTTCACATTAGCAGAAAACATAGTCATATGGAATTCTATTTTTTTTTTACATATGCAATTTTCAACTTAATCTTTCTTAATGATTCATATCAGATAATCACAAACACGGCACAACAACACCACACTTCTCCGAAACAAAAGGCTGTGGCAGCCGGCTTCCCTATCACAATGCCAACAGAGCAACCATATGTATGTATATGTATTAGTGCATGCTGAAATAAAATAAATGTTTTACTTTTTAGTTAACTAGCAAAATTATAGGTATTTATGATTCTTCATAGGCATAAATTCAGTTGTAATTTTTTTCTTATATATATATAAAGTCATTATATGCTGAACATAAAATTCAGGCCTCAGTTTTAAACTTAAAAATTTAAGGTTATTCTTTTTACCTATGAAAATCTTCTATAAGAACAAAGGTATGATAAACTTCTTATACCCTAATCTTTCTCTGTATGTAATTAAAGTAAAACTTGTATTTTTCATTGTGGAAGAATAGGAAAATAATCAATAAATAAAATCGTGACACAAAAATTCGACGAAAGCTCTCTAAGATGCCTACTAAGCTCATTTTTATATTTTTATTTCTAAAATTCTAATTTTATCAATTAAGCAGACTGCACGAGTATGCTTAATTGTCAGTAACAATTTTTCTCAATGGTAAGAAGATCGTTAATGGAACTTTTACCATTTGGTCACCCGCATCAGTTTCGTTGTTAGTATAAACTTGTATATATGAGCATTACAATTATTTATATTTTTCAAACGCCAAATGATAAATGTTAAGAAGATAAATAACATTACATTTCAAGTTTAATGAGAAAGCCAAGGTAATTGTCCAGAGGGTCTTCATTACTTTAGCTGCTTAATAAATCAATTAACATGAAATGTTAAATTCACAGGCATATTTACTTAAAGACAATGAAAACATAATTGCAGTTAAATTAGTGGAAGTTAAAACATTTAAGATGCCTGTAGATAATTAAAGCACCAGAATCGTTCCATTTAACAAGATGTACAAACAGTAATTGAATTTGTTATTAATTGCTGCTTGTAAGTATCCAATACAGCGCTTTATTTCTATTTATCTAATAACTAATACAATTTCAATACATTTAATGCTTTTGTTAGGCCTTCTAATGGAAAATTTATGCTTCTAAGCTATCGATTATTTATATATAGTGAAAATTCGTAGATAGTATATGCATTTAATAAAAATAAATAATCAATATATTTAAACAACTACTGAGACCACGTCATTTCGACCTTCGAATTGCAGTATATAATGGAAGTGTATGTCTGCAATTTCGCCGGTGCCTTCGGCGATATTTAATCAAGTGTCGTGTACTAGGCTAATATAGATTGCTTTCCGTTTGCTCAATCGACTGGAAATTATCGCACGTGTCATAAAAGCATTTGATTGACATCTCGATCGGGCAGGCAAATGCATAATTCCTGCTTAGTTAAGCGAACAGAGTGGGACTTGGGGGGTCAAAACATAGACACGGTATAAATTTGAGACATTGAAATGTATATTACTAGCAGTATAGAATTTCGATTATTGATCAAACTCTGAGAGGATAACTGTTTCTAAATAATTGTTACTCTTGCAATTTTAAATATGAATACTGGCGAAATTTTGTAAATGAGTTTCATCGAGTAGTTTTGAATGAAAATTATTGACTCTGACTTTTCATTAAAAAATTAATCTCATTTTGGTCTGAGTCCGTTACTTAATAGTATATTATATTAATATTAATTATATTTATGTAAAAGGGTTTTATTTTTCAATTTATAGATGAAAGAACGGCCGTTTTAGCAAAATTCAGCTCATCTTAATTTAAACATTTTCGTAAGAAAATTCACTCTATTTTTTTAAAATAAACAATTATGTAGAGGCATTAGGCTATATGGAAACAGAAGACGTAAAAAATGAACAATGCCCTCGGACGGAATCGAATCTGGATCTCTCGAACATGCGCCGAATGGATTACCGTTACACCTCGTTACACTACGAAGCTATGACAGGAGGTATGAAGGAGAAAATAACTTTTAGTTGTACATGTTGGATTTTATATCGCTAACTAAAAATAATTATATTGAAATACACAGTGTGCTGGTAAAGTTTTATGGCTTAATTCGTACAAAACTGAAAACAGAATAAAATAACGTTCTGACTAACGTCTTTGTGAGCCTAAAAAACACATTAACTATATGAAACTAATAAAGCTTGTTACAATCATTCCTATCTATGTAGAGCCCATCCGTTGAAACACTGTTTAAGTCTTGGTTAGGAGATTTGCGAATCTCTTCGGTGTTACTGAAATAACGCCCACTGAATGAGACTTTATTGCAAGCAAGAGAAAAAAGCCATTTGACCAATCCATATTAAATTAGATGGTTCCAAATTAACTTTCTTTATGAAAAGCTGCCTGGCAAAAAGGGAGACTGTGAAATGGTATATTGTTGTGTAGCATAAATGAGTGATTCGATTGAGACTTTTCAGATATAAAGTTTTGAATTATCCTAAAAAGTCTGTCCATTATGTCTTTATAAAAACTGAAGCTCACTAGCTATCTCTCAGGAACAAATTCCTCGTGGATCACCCATTTCTAATGCTTGATATTTCTGAAATTGAAATCTTGATAGTCATGTAAAACCATTTACAACCCAAGGAGATAACTGCCGTTTGGTTTAAGTATCATGAAGGAAGCACCAAGTTGTAACTCCAGTCACAATTCATACGAAAATATTAATTATTTTCTCAAGCTTTGAAGCAAAATTTTATTCCTATTCCTTATTCATCTTTCGAATCTACGACAGCTGATGTTCAAAAATTAAAGTGAAAAATTAATTGCATAGAAAACTCTGTGCTTAAGCAGACGATATTTTTGGAATAGCAAGTTGAGATATAATAGTAATAAATACTGTCAATTATCCTAGAAGATTTACTGGATTTGTTTAAAAATTAGTCCTAATACTTTGTAGATGCACTATGTAGAGGTTTAATTTGTTTTTAATGACACTAGATCTGATATTATTTGAAGAGAGGATGAATGATATAATACAGAGTTTCTAAAACTCTGATCCTCGAAGCCCGCTGTCGTGATCCGCCTAGATTAAAAAAGTGTCCTGTTATTTGTAAACAAATTTAATAAGATTTTACATAATTTTTTTTGATGACATGAAGCTAAATACACTAGGATATCTTTCAGATGCATTCGCAAAACTAAATGAGCTAAATCTCTGTATAAAGTAATCTTTTAAATCTTTTAAAGGTAATTATTTGATTGCTCTCACGACCAATGAGAAATTAAAGGGGTTTGAGAAGAAACTTGGTTTGGTCATTATTTGTGTAAACTAGAGAAACTTTTCACTGTTTCTAGCTTTAGAATTACTTTTAGTAGAAAATCGCGTCGTTATTGGAAACGAATTACGCAATGACATGTGTTCGCATCTCCAAATTATAAGGCCACAGTTTGAAACTTATTTTTCAAATGGTAAATGCGACGAATTTTCAAGGGCTCGTGATTCCTTCCATAGTGATTTTGAAAATAACAAACTGTCACTAAAGGAAAGAGGACAGTTAATTGAACTCTATACTCATATCTGACTTAAACTGAATTCCAATGTATGGTTAATTTGTGGAATTAAATTATTCTCATAGTAATAATTAGTAATAATCTCATAGTTCTCATAGTAATAATCTCATAGTTCTTGAATTAGTAATTCTATACACTGGGAAGCTAAATTTCTTTTGTCATAATCCAGCATAGCACAGCATTGACAACCAAATAGCTACTCATCATGTTAGCTTGGATGGACGTTTATACTGCTCTCACGCCAGTAAACGCTAAACGAAATTTTACAAATTTTCATAGAAATGAGTTCTTTTAGAATCAGTGTGAAGGCAGGGTTCTACACGAAATTTATTACTCCAAAAGTAAAAAACTGGCTTTCGAAAATGTGTTGAGCATATTTTAAATAAAGAAAAAACTCTGCTCTGTTTAAATAAAGGAAACCGAACTACAGTAAAGTGCCTTTCCAACAGCTGTCTCCTTAAGTGCAAACGATTCGGAAGCTGAAACAGAGGGTGGTTCATATGACGACAACTATCAAAATAAAAAAGGGTTTAAATCTATCTTTCAGTCATTTCTCTTTTTTTCCCTCGACACAAAGTGAGTTATTTCTAATTTACAATAAAAGTTGTGATCCTATTAAAACGTCTTAGAATTCGGAATGTAATTATATCCACTTTATGTATATATTACTTTATACATATTTTCAATTTATACATATATTCTTTATATACCATTAGGAGTCATTTTATTCATAAAATATATATGTTTGTATTTATTATCGCGTTTTCCTTATCTTATTAAATATATCATTCAAAACTGTATACAAATAGTAATGAAAACATAAACTGTTTTTAACGTATGAAATAGACTCTTAAGCCTCTTTTATAGTTAAAGTTCTTTTTTTGTCCTAAAATGAATAATATATTTATCATAAATCTCACTCCAATGCATTATCTCAAAATTAATGTACGTACTATGATTCTTACACAATGTTCATAGTACATAGGATTTACATAACAGCGAAAGGCCTTTCATTTCGCTAGTTTGGGTCACATGTTTTGCATATGAAGACCCTAATTAACTAAGTGGAACTAAGCTTCACTGACAGCCGTATTGTAATCTATGCATTCTTCTGGACTTATCTGTTTTGGTAACTTACAGCTCATGGTAAGTCATTCCTCTTGGGTCTTCTTTCAGCAGTAGAGATGAGACGCCAACTGTGTGCTATTAGTGATCTACGGCGTCTTGAACATAGCAGCAAGAAGCGATCATCTGCCGTTGTGGTAATCCTTCGGCATTCAAACCCATGTCTTTTACAGGGGTTTTGATCCCTTTGGTAACGATTCCACAGCCGGAATTACAGCTTCTTGCAAACTGAAGCATAGGTCCGATGTGCGCCTTTTTAAGGCGTTGTGGTGTGACTGCGGGATTATGTTTCATGCCAATTTTGACTGCCTATTTGCATTCGGCGATGCACCTTCTACAGCATGTGTAAATTTATGTTTTAATTACCCTTTTTACATTCCCATACTTTCTTTTGGCCTTTCTGCTTCTTTTTTTAGCACGCGTGTAGTTTTACATTGAATGTTAAGCAGTTCTTATGTTTCAGGTTTGCTAAGAACATGTAGATAGTTTAAGGTATCTTTTACTCTAAAATAACATTGTAAAAGTAATGCAAGAATGTATATTAAATGACTCAATATTCTCTATTAATTTGATTATTCGTATTTAGATAACTCAACTACAGTCATTAAAACAGATACGCAATACAACTTATGTAAAATATTCGTTATTTGGGACCTGTATTAGTATTATTATTTACATAAATTATTATGCATTTATTATAACTTTTATAAGTGGACTTGCTATTTTTAGTAGCATTTTATTCTGATCGAAATACCAAACAAATCCACTGCAAAATATTAAATTGTTTAAACTATTAATAAAAAATTAAAAATTATGTGATAGGTAACTCGTGGTATATACACAATACATCTTATTACGTTATAATCACTCTTCTTGTATACAGTGCATGTTTTATTTTGCCCTTGCATCAGCTTCCTGATATCATAACAGAAAAATTGCTTTGAAATGTAAATGCAACAAGAAATGTCTACTTCTTTGACATCGTGATTATATATACCTCTCTCTATATATGCAAGGTGATTATAAATTGATTTACAAATTAAGAGGGGTGAGAGTACTCATCCAGATGAGCAATAATTACCATAGGACATATGGTCGCATTCCCCATGAGAGGCAGAAAAGAGAAATATTAGAATTCCAGCCTGAATTCAAACTGTGTTGGGAGAGCGAATGAACGAGACCAAAAGTTGCATAAAAAATTTAGTGATAAACTCACAGAGAGTACAAAAAACGGATAAAACCGAAAACCTGGCTTTCGAGTATTAATTCGAGCTCAAACTTTGATGGCAAACACTCAAATGCGCATCTTTAGTTGGCAAGGTGTCAATCTCGCAAACGATTGCAACAGGATTATTATCTAATCAAGGGCTGAATATTATCCGTTAAATAAAACTCCCGTTGTATGCCTAGATTAGCATGAAAAGTTCATGCTGCGTTCCCGTGGTCAGAACTTCGTCTTCCATAGAAGGGCGCTTCAAGTAGAATGAGCGCAGCACAGTAAGTCCAGGAGGACAGGAGAGAAGATGGCGAAGAGGGAAAAACTGTTTTTCCCCTAATAGATAATTTCCTCCTCCTAATAATTTATATAATTAACTTTATGCAATCGTTTGCGAGGTTGAGACCTTGCCAACTAAAATGTGCATTTGAGTGTTTGCCATCAAAGTCTGAGCTCGAATTAACACTCGAAAGCCAAGTTTTCGGTTTTATCCGTTTTGTGCACTCTCTGTGAGTTTTTCACTAAACTGATTTTGGTCTCGTTTGCTCGCTCTTCCAACACTGTAGTAAGTTCAAGTTGGAACTCTAATATTCCTCTTTTCTGCCTCTCAGAATTGAATGCAACTTTATGTTCTATGGTAATTATTGCTCACCTGGATGAGTACTATCACCCTTCTTAGTTTGTAAACACAATTTAGAATCACACACTATATATATATATATATATATATATATATAAAGCAAAAGGAAAAAGACGGAACATTGTAGATGCGTGCTTAGATCCATATTGAAGAAGAATTTTGATTGCGTAGTATTTAAAGAACTTGGCAGTCGAGGCAGTTTTAATTCCATTTTTATTTCCAATTGACATATGTGGCCACAGATCACTTGGCACTCTAGTCGTGCCTTTCCACAGATGATTTACATTTTTGATATTGTTGGGATAGAAAGCAAGCCAGCGAAATTACATCTTAGCACAGTAGAGAGCAAAAGCTGAAGTGCGTAGTTATGAAGGATGGAAGCACGCGAAGAGGAAAGTTTTTGTTTGTTATTTGGTGATTGGTCAAGAGGCATCTGCATTAGCGGTTACGTAAGATCGCAGGATTAATTTGAATGACGCAATGCAGAGAAGTTATTACGATTTTAGAATAAAGAGGAAGAATTAATGTTTTATAGTTTAATCTATAATTTTTATTCATATATTTTTATCTTACATATTCCCCCCTTCAAAAAGAAAAAGGCGTAGCGACAGAGAAGCCTTTTTAAGGAGAAAGAGTTAAAGCACTAGCAAATGTAAAAAAAAAAAAAAAAAAAAAAAAAAAAAAAAAAAAAACCATAAATCATAAAATTTTTGTCCTGTAAAGTATAATTTATAATTTATCAATATCAAATTTTTTAAATAAATTTTTCATTTTCAGAGTCCTATTGAATTTTTCAGCATTTCAGTCCAAAAGCCTTTTTGTTTGAGAGTTCACATAATCATTACTTATAATTAAATGTCATGCACATAAATATTTATGATACTTATTTCTATACTGATCAATTATAATTTAACATCATAAATAATAGGATTAAGATTTTCAGAATTTATGGTTTCACCGTTATCATCTTTCATTTACAATTCCTGATTTTACCAAACTGGAAGCCTCGCAATACTTCTAAACAAACACATCCATCAATAGGGCTGTCCTCTTGAGCTAACCAGTGTGTTCTCTGCACTGGTGGCCCAGGGTGCCTAGACAGTTACTTGAAAAGGCCTCCGTTCCTTGCATTAAGGTAACTGGCCTTTGAGAACTGCACTAATACATTCCATAATAAAAAATATAATAATAATAATAATAATAATAATAATAATAATAATAATAATAATAATAAAAAAAAAATCTGAAATTTTTCAGATTTTAAATTACGTCCAAAGGGGCGTTTTTTTAACGTTTTGAGTGTTACCTTTATTTATTAAATATCATGTTCTTTGCACTTAAACCATAAAATTCAGTTCAAGAGCAATATCGCAAAATAATGTTAAATTAAGCATATCTTTAGAATTTCCGATATACACAGTCTCGCTAGCTGGAGATAAAAGTATTTTTTTTCTATATAACGTTCCCATTTCTCGCTTTTAAAGCATTGAGTTTGTAAATCAAAAATTCGTTAAAGTTTTACAAAATATAAAATCTATAATAAAACAAATTCCAAATTTGGGATTTCAGATGCCCATATTCGCAGTAGGATTTCGTCATTCAAAATTCGATGGCTCTATGTACCATTGTTTTATCACAATGCGAGAAATAGACAATCATTTATGCAGATTTTTCATTATTTAATTTCTTCAAATATAATGCAGGACTCTAACATTTTGTGGCAACAGTTTGAAAAGTGAACCGACGTTTATGAGTCCGACGCAAAATGCCAAAACGAAAGCAATAGTCCTTCGGGATTGAAATCCCTTTGGACTAATAATATAAAAAATTACACACACTCATAAAATGAGAGCTTCCAACATTATCTTGCATGAAGAGGGTGAAAGGAATAACTGTACAAAGGTAATTACAGGCCTCTGCTTAGGAACCAGTACACTCTCATCATATTATACTTAACACACAATAACCTATAAATTTTAACATGTATTTACCATAACTTCATATTACATATCTGTAATAATTTCACTTATTTTTTACACCTACTTCATTTTTAGAATAATTATAACATTCGTATTCAAAATTCTCAACAAAATTTCAAAAACATAAAATCTTATCTTAATATTGTTACGAATTTGGTATTTAAAAAGCTAATGTTAGTTTAATTATAAATTAAATGGTTTTATTTCTCGCGCAGTGCAGCGCGTGACGAATATTAAAAGAAACCTAAGCCGGAAAATTGAAAATACAAGAGCGCGTGCATTAAATAAATAAATATCTCTTTTTGATTTCGAGAAAGTACTGGAAAATTCTAGCGCGTGATTTTAAAATCTTATAAAAGGAGGAAAACATCTCAGTTTGTAGTAGTTGCTTAGTTTGTTGTTGTTTAGAAAACTGCTGTTGTTGATTATAGCGAATTCGCGGATTAGCGTTCTTTAGCTGTTTTGAATTACATTCTATTGTACATTTGAGTAGTTAAAAGATAACTACTGTGAGATATTGTAATACTGCATGATAATTTGAGAAAATTTAAGCATTTTTGTTGTGATAATAAAAATTTTTTGTTCATTTTTCATCGGACTTGTGCATTCACTTCATAACGAACCCGTACGCACGCAACAATTTTTGGTGTCAGTAGTGGGATTTGAATGCCAATAACAAGAGCGATGGAAGAGCAATTAAGGCATTTAATATCAGCCTTTGCCTCATTTAAAGAAGAAATGAAATTGGGCCAGGAATCCGTTAAGGACGAAATGAAAGCCGTTCAAGCTGGTCAAGAAGAAATGAAAAGAGAAATTACCTGCATAATAGAAAATAAATTTGAAGCTATGGAAGGCAGAATTGACACAGTTGAAAATAAAGTTGGATAAATTGAAGAAAAAGTTTCTTCTGTAAAAGATCAAATTGAAGAAAGAGTTTCTTCGGTGAAAGAAGAAATAGAAGAAAGAGTTTTTTCTGTAAAAGAACATATAGAAGGAAGAGTTTGTGCCGTCCAACACCAAATCGAACAACAAATTGATGATAGGGTTTCTGCAGTAGCCAAAGAAGTGGATATTTTAAAGAAATTCGTAGCGACGGCAGGAAACAATAGTGATGGTTTTAAATTTTTACCCATGCCTGCTCGTCCCTCTCTGAATTTATCCACTTATGATGGGAAAACCTCCTGGCAAGTGTATAAAACACAATTTTCTATAGTGGCGGATGCGAATGGATGGGATTCCCAAACTAAAGCCTGTCATCTCGCCGCTTCGCTGAGAGCAGACGCAGCGGATATCCTGCAGACGCTTCCTGAAAACCAAAGACTTGACTTCGAAGCTCTATCCGGCGCATTGGAGCTGCGCTTTGGCGAGAAATGTTTAAAAGACTACAGCAGGCTTCAATTAAAATCCCGTCAACAGAAGCCCACCGAATCACTCCAGGAACTCGCCACGGATGTTGAAAGGCTGTCCCACCTCGCCTTTACGGAGTGCCCGAGAGAAACGAGGGAAATCCTGTCGCTGCAATATTTCGTCGATGGCATCCGGGACCCTGAAATACAGAAAGCACTGCGAATGGCGGATGTTAAAGATTTGAAAAGCGCTTTAGTGTACGCCATGAAATTCGAGGCAGCCCAGCAAGCCACTCGTCGAGACCGCCACCCAGTCAGAGCTGCTCAAGTCCAGGAGCCAGGGAATAAAGTCACCGCTCGTCTAGACGATTTAACTAGACAACTGAACGCCTTGAGACGGAATATTGGTGAGAAGAAACCGACCGTTAATTGCTGGAACTGCGGTGATGAAGGACACATACGACGAAACTGCAGAATACCCCAGGGTACGGATGTACAAACTAACAAACAGCAGGGAAACTAATTTGTGGCCATCTCGTGGGGCGGAGGTTGCCAGATAATGAAAAGCCCCAGTTTAAAGCGTTTCAGATTTCTGCAGTGGAGGGCGGCAGTAATGGACTTTTTATAATAGGACATATTAATGGAGTTCCTTGCAATATGACGATAGATACAGGAGCTAACGTTACCATCATCCGAAAAGATTTGCCTCAACAACTGGGAAACAAACTTATCTGGACGCCGCCCTGCGTTACCCTCCAGACTGTGTCCGGTGAGAAGATCGACATCGATGGAAAAATAAACGTTAACATCACGTTTGGAAGTGCTGCTTACCATCACACGGCATATGTAGCAGAGATCACTGATTCTGGCATACTCGGATTGGACTTTCTAAGGAAATAAAATTTTTCCTTGGACTTTAAAAAATAACGAATTGCGTTCTACATCTGAGGACATAGCCCTATTCGGAATTAATGATGGAGTGAAATCTATCCACAAAATTATAGCTCAAGATGATATCACAATTCCCGCAAGAACCGAGTTTTTACTTCCTGGATCCATAGCCGAAAATAGAAATTTCCGCTACGGCATCATAGAATATCCCGATAACTGTAATAGCCCAAAAGGAGTACTAGTAGCCTCAACACTCGTCGACCTATCCAGAACGGTTATCCCGGTGAGATTCGACAATGTAACTGAGAAGGCGAGAGTTATTAAGAAAGGTGAAGTGGTTGCAACATGTACTCCAGTAACCACCGTTGATAGAAAGAGTAACATCCAAGAATCCGTGTCTTCAGAAAGCATTACATTAGAGTTACTTTAGAATGCGCAATTAAACGATGAAGAGAAGAATGCTGCCTATCGCGTTATTAAAGATCTTCAAGTTGTTTTTTCCCGCTCGCCTTCTGACGTGGGTCGAACTAGTTTGACACAACATAGAATAGATACCGGCGATCATCCCCCGATCAAGCAACATCCAAGGCGTCTGCCGTTTGCTAAACAGGAAGAGGTGCGAACACTGTTAAAAGATATGGAAGAAGGCGATGTCATCGAGCCTTCAACAAGTCCATGGGCATCTCCCATCGTTCTCGTCAGAAAGAAAGACGGCTCAACAAGATTTTGCGTTGACTATCGCCGGTTGAATGAGGTTACGAAGAAAGACAGTTACCCTCTTCCTAGAATTGACGACATTCTAGACACTCTTTCTGGAAGAAAGTGGTTTTCAACGCTTGATTTAAAGAGTGGGTATTGGCAGGTAGAAATACACCCTCATGACCGAGAAAAGACGGCATTTACTACGGGACAAGGGCTTTGGCAATTCAAGGTGATGCCGTTTGGACTGTGTAATGTGCCGGCAACATTCGAACGCCTCATGCAGACTGTTTTGAAAGGACTTTCCTATGAAGCCTGTCTGATATACCTGGACGATATCATCATCGTCGGAAAGAGTTTTGAAGAGCATCTAGAAAATCTTAGAAAGGTGCTTCAGAAACTGAAAGAAGCCATTCTGAAGCTGAGTCCCGCTAAATGCAAATTGTTCCGAAAGGAAGTGACTTACCTGGGACATGTCATCTCTGCAGAAGGTGTGTGCACGGATCCTGAAAAGGTGTCAGCCGTTAAATCCTGGAAATGTCCCGAAAATGTCCATCAGCTGAGAAGCTTCCTAGGGCTTTGCACCTACTATAGGAGATTCGCGAAGGACTTTTCTTCCATCGCAAGACCCCTTCACAAGCTGACAGAGAGTAAGCAAAAGTTCTTGTGGACAAAAGAATGCGAGGATGCATTTAACAATTTAAAGGATGCTTTAACATCTGCTCAATCCTGACGTATCCTCAGCTCGACAGACCATTTATTCTCGACACGGATGCGAGCAATGAAAGTGTCGGTGCTGTTTTGTCCCAAGAAATAGACGGCCAAGAACGTGTAGTGGCGTACTGGAGCAAGTGCCTGTCTAAACCGGAGAGGAATTATTGTGTCACCAGGAAAGAGTTGCTCGCCATAGTCAAAGCTGTAGAACAGTTCCATCACTATCTATACGGCAGAAAATTCCTGCTCCGAACCGATCATGCATCATTGACCTGGCTTTTAAATTTCAAGAATCCTGAGGGTCAAATAGCCAGGTGGATACAGAGACTCCAAGAATATGACATCACTATCCGTCATCGTAAGGGATCATCACACGGGAACGCCGACGCTCTGTCTAGACGACCTTGTTTCAGGGTGGAAGCGAAATACGAGCTGCTGACTCCGGTCGCAAGACAAATTACAACATCAACATCGGCTGATCGAGACCCGTGGAGTGATGATGAAGTCAGGAAAGACCAGCTGGAAGACCGCGACATTAAACCCATAATTGATTTAATGGAGTCATCAAACAGAAAACCTACTTGGCAGGACATTTCTATCTGTAGTCCTACAACAAAACAATACTGGGCACTCTGGGATTCACTTCACATTCGAAACGGCGTCTTATACCGGAAATTCGAATCGGATGATGGGAAGACGTTCCGATGGCAACTGATACTTCCAAGATTCCGGATTCCTGATGTCCTTAAAGAACTACATAACAGCCCTACAGGAGGTCACTTTGGAATTATGAAGACCTTACAGAGAGTTCGTGAGCGCTTTCACTGGAATAATGCAAAGGATGACGTGCAAAAGTGGTGCCGATCTTGCGATGCCTGCGCAGGTCGAAAAGGACC
Organism: Stegodyphus dumicola; assembly: GCF_044657685.1. Lineage (NCBI taxonomy): Eukaryota > Metazoa > Arthropoda > Arachnida > Araneae > Eresidae > Stegodyphus > Stegodyphus dumicola. Next base: position 180,415,935 of record NC_140773.1, read on the forward strand.
GAGAAAACGCAGCCGAGGCAAGCTGCAACGTTACAACGTAGGTGCGCCGTTTGAACGTATCGCCTTTGATATCTTGGGACCTCTGCCACGAACTGCTGATGGCAACAAATACATACTCGTCATTGATTACTTCACCAAGTGGCCTGAAGCGTATCCTATTCCTGATCAAGAGGCTGTTACAGTAGCTGAGGTGATGATACAGCACTGGATTCCCAGGTTCGGAGTACCTCTTCAGTTACATTCCTATCAGGGAAGGAATTTTACCTCGGTAGTAATCAAAGAACTATGCAAACTACTCGGCATTGACAAAACCCAGACGACGCCATTACATCCCCAGTCGGACGGCATGGTAGAGAGGTTCAATCGAACCATCCTTAATAACCTTTCATTAGTGGTTTCCAGAAACCAGCAGGACTGGGACAAGAAATTATCGCTGTTTCTACTGGCTTACCGCAGTGCTGTCCACGAGACTACCGGCTATTCCCCGTCACAGATGCTCTTCTGTCGTGACCTTCGTCTGCCTTGTGATCTCTTGTTTGGTCGCCCTCCGGATGCTCCTTCATCGTCTGAGGAATATATTCAAGATCTCCAGGCCCGGTTTGAAGTGATGCACAACTTTGCACGAGAGCGAGTCAACTTGGCGACGGAGAAGAGGAAGACCCGATATGACATAAGAGCTACTGAACATCAATTCCACGAAGGAGACAAGGTGTGGTTGTGGAATCCGAATCGACGGAAAGGACTTTGTCCGAAATTACAGTCACCTTGGGATGGCCGTACACAGTCCTAAACAGGCTGAATGATGTCGTGGTTCGGATTCGTAAGTCTTCGAACTCTAAACCTAAAGTCGTTCATTACGACAGGTTATCTCATTACTATGGCCATAGTACATAATGTAAATAATTGTAAATAGTATCAGACCATGGTCCTTTTTGTTTTTAAATGTGTATTTGATTTGATTTGTATTTAGTATTTGATTTGCATTTAGTATTTGATTTGTATTTAGTATTTGTTTTGTATTTAGTATTTGATAGCATTTGATTTGTTTAAGTTAGTTATTGCATTTATTGTTCATGTTGTTTGATATTGTAATGTAATGTTTATGCCACAGTTGTAAGTTTAGCTTCCTGTCCAGGGATTGTACTGCCCGGGACGTGCAGTCCTTGGGAAGGGGGCAGTGTTACGAATTTGGTATTTAAAAAGCTAATGTTAGTTTAATTATAAATTAAATGGTTTTATTTCTCGCGCAGTGCAGCGCGTGACGAATATTAAAAGAAACCTAAGCCGGAAAATTGAAAATACAAGAGCGCGTGCATTAAATAAATAAATATCTCTTTTTGATTTCGAGAAAGTACTGGAAAATTCTAGCGCGTGATTTTAAAATCTTATAAAAGGAGGAAAACATCTCAGTTTGTAGTAGTTGCTTAGTTTGTTGTTGTTTAGAAAACTGCCGTTGTTGATTATAGCGAATTCGCGGATTAGCGTTCTTTAGCTGTTTTGAATTACGTTCTATTGTACATTTGAGTAGTTAAAAGATAACTACTGTGAGATATTGTAATACTGCATGATAATTTGAGAAAATTTAAGCATTTTTGTTGTGATAATAAAAATTTTTTGTTCATTTTTCATCGGACTTGTGCATTCACTTCATAACGAACCCGTACGCACGCAACAATATCCTTCCCTATGAATAATTTAAATAGCTTAAAATTCGTTACTTAATTGGCTCACACATAATTATGAAAAATTAGAAAAATTAATGAACAAGAATTTCAGATTTTCTCAAAACAAATTGCAGAAAATTTTAACCAAAGTTGAAATGAAAACTATAGAATTCGCAGCATATTAAATGATTTAGTTTTTGAGTTAGAGTCACACGAACGTAACAATTTTTGAGCTGTTGAAAAAGCAGAAGCGCAAATAATTTTCTGTCGCACATACTTGCAAACACTTAACTCAGATCGACCTTGAACCCACTGTAATGCTGAATTCCTAAACTGTAATTCACTGATGATTTAAAGCACTTTTTTTCTAAATATTGGAGGGATCGGCGAAGCAAATTAAATATTCCTTTTCACTAGGCATTCGAACTTCTCAATTTATCGAGAGATTAATTTCAATCTGTAAACACTACGCGTGATTATTTTTTTGAAGCACTTGCAAAACACCACAGCAGAAGAATGATCTGTTATTTTTTAAACACTGAAAAAACAAACTTGATGATTCACTTCTTTCACATTATCTTGGATTTATCACAAAACGATGATTTGAAGAGCTGAATTAAATTTTCCATTGAGGTTTCAGGCAGCAGGAAACTATCCTGCCGGCTTTCCAATTGACATATGTGGCCACAGATCACTTGGCACTCTAGTCGTGCCTTTCCACAGATGGTTTACATTTTTGATATTGTTGGGATAGAAAGCAAGCCAGCGAAATTACATCTTAGCACAGTAGAGAGCAAAAGCTGAAGTGCGTAGTTATGAAGGATGGAAGCACGCGAAGAGGAAAGTTTTTGTTTGTTATTTGGTGATTGGTCAAGAGGCATCTGCATTAGCGGTTACGTAAGATCGCATGATTAATTTGAATGACGCAATGCAGAGAAGTTATTACGATTTTAGGATAAAGAGGAAGAATTAATGTTTTATAGTTTAATCTATAATTCTTATTCATATATTTTTATCTTACTTTTTTTTTTTTTTTTTTTTTTTTTAAGATGTAAAATAATAATAATAATAATAAAAAAAAAAAATACGATGGCTTTGCTCTTTGCGAACCAGCATCCTTTAATTAATTTTCTGCAATTCTGCATCTCCCCTTAGACCATTACCTTCTAGAACATTCGCACCTATTACATAACCTCCTCATATAAATGCTGCGTCATAAGTTTTTCTACATTTTTCGCACCTATTACATTTTTCTAGAAGCTACTCTGTTACATAACCTTTCATATAAATGCTGCGTCAGAAGTTCTCCTAGACAGATGCCTTCTCGCCTTCGTCCTGCTAACGCTTCCGCTCTGCTCCTCTTTCTTTGTTAGAATGTTATGACGTATTAAAGTTTAAAGTCAGTCGTATCTAATAGTTCAATTACTGAATAAGTTATTTGATTCATCTGGAAAAAGTCATCTGCTATAAATTAAAATAAAGATATGCTTGCTGTTTAAAGTGAAAAGTCCTGAGTCGTCATTTTTCTCCGTACTTCAATCATCCCAGCTTCGTCAACCATCTGCCAGAACGTGTAATGGAATAGCCTCACCATTCGCCCAAGATGTGTTGGAATAACTGAAAACATTACATATATATATATATATATATATATATATATATGAAAACATAAGAAAAATATTTTGCTTATAGTCTCAGAAACAAATGTACATTCACGAAGAGATCCTATAGTTGAACTCATTACCTGAAATCCAATAACAGTTTCAGCAAATTAACCAAGCTATTCCTTAAATAGAATTTTGAATTTCTAGAAAATCCTCTCCTTTTCAAAACTCGAAAAACACTTATACACATTTATTTAGATTTAGATGATTTTTTTAACATTTTTCATAAATGAAACAACAAAAAGTATAAAAAATGTTGATAAATATGAAAATATGAGTAAAAATAGTTTTTTTACATTCATAAACTAAAGCTAAAAATTTAGCAGCCAAAGAAGAAGCTGACCGCATTCCACTCTTAAACTATGAGCAGAAGGTTTGGTTTATTTAATTAATGCAAAGCACAATAGGGCTATCTGCCTAAGGGGAAAGATGCCTTTGTGGAGGAATTTCTAAGGGAAACTGGCTCGTATACACGTTACACATGGGGAAAACCACAAAAACGCCCATGCAGCCAGCCCGTTCGCGGGATTCGAACCTCGGACCGAGCTACCAGTGTTCAGCGACTTAACCGCTCGGCCGCTGGTGGGCCCTATGAGCAGAAGGAAGCGGGGAGGAGAAATCCCCTCTTGACTGAAAACCCCTGCTTTAAGTTAGATAACAGTTAAGTTAAATAACGGCGTTTTCAAAAGGAGGGCGACATCTAATCTTCCTTTTGTTTTTTTCCCTGAAACTGTCACTTGAAGAATTTAAGTGCAAATTGTAATTAATATTTCAAATAATCATTAGTAATAAACATTAAAATAATCATCATGCAGATGAAGATTAGGTCGTTTCGGGGCAAAACCTGTTTGTAAATGAATATGATTTTAATGTCTATTATATACGTAATTATATGTAATATAATATTGCTTTATATATACGTAATATTACACACACACACACACGCATATATATATATATATATATATATATGTAATATTACGTATATATATATATAATTGTCATAATAAAAGCAAAGGAAATGACGGAGCACTGTAGATGCGTAGTTATCCTATATTGAAGAGGAAGTAATCTGATTGCGTCGTAAGCTAATGTGTTGACTTCGTAAATAAAACTTGGCAGTAGAAGCGATTTTAATTCCATTTTTATTTCCAATTGATATTTGTGGCCACAATCACTTGGCACTCTAGTCGTGCCTTTCCACAGAAGATTTACATTTTTGATATTGTAGGGATAGAAAGCAAGCCAGCGAAATTACATTTTAGCACGGTAGAGAGCAAAAGCTGAAGTGCATCGTTATGAAAGATGGAAGCACACGAAGAGAAAAGTTTTGGTTTACAATTCGGTGATTGGTTGTCAAGAGGCATCTGGTATTAACGGTTACGTAAGATCGCATGATTAATTTGAATGACGCAATGCAGATAAGTTATTACGATTTTAGAATAGAGAGGAAGAATTAATGTTTATAGTTATATTATAATTCTGATTCATACATTTTTATCTTACATATATGTGTGTGTGACTGTAATATTTCTGGAAGCACAGAAGAGGAATCAGCTTGCAGTCGTCTTTGCTAAATATGAAGGCTTGCAGATGAATATAACAAAACATGAACTTGACTAATTTCCAGTCTTTATTTAAACGCAAATAAAATTATGTTATAGTAGAAATTTATCCAATAATAATGAAATTTAAGACATTTTCATCATTCAATCATAATGAAATATGATAAAATGCCTTGAAACACTGATTCTTAAAATTAAGACGGAAGGCATTTTAGATGGGGAAGCAAAGCGAGGCGATATTAGCAAGGTAGAAGCTAATAGAAGAATAACGCAATTAACTGCCAGAAGCATTTATATCAAGTTTGATGTACAAGTACAGCTAATCTATGATTGGTTAATTAGTAGCGTTACATAACGTAGGAAAATCTCGAATGTGGGAGAACAGATGAATTTCGCACATGCTTTGACGATAGGCCAAAAATTTTCAAACGTTACGAATACGTAAAATGTAATGTTACCTCAGTATATGCCATCAATCAGTTCCGCATCCTTGGACGTATATCAAACGAATTTTTCCTGTAATAAATAGAGAGAAAATAATTAATCTATTCTTATACAAAAATCCTACTGTAACACTATTTAATACTAAAATATACATACAGTGGCTGAAATATATACTGTACATAAATGAAACACTGCCCAGAATACTGCACATAAATGATTTTCTGCTATGCAAATCAAAAGCAATTTTTCAATATGGTCTGACGTCTCTGTTCTTTGTTTGGTAATCTATTTCACCCCCTTCGCAACGTTACAGATTGTCACATTCTTAGACACCATCGTATTTGGTTTACGTATGGAAAAGTCAAGACTCTGATATGTATGCTATATACATACTTTTCAGGGATCTCTTTTTCATCTCCATGGTGATCTTAGATACTTTATTCATTGCTTAGTTTTTCTCATCAACTTTCCGAAAACACATTACTAAAAAATTTACGAAAAACACAAAAATCACTTGAAAATTCAGAGGTATAGCAGGCTATTTACTGAATAGTAGCAACAGGCATACTGAGGCTCATGAGCAGTAATGGTGTTGTTTTAAAGTGTGTACGCGCAGTCGTGATGATTCATGGAACTGCGGTTACATTCCAAACAAATATAGCATACGAAAAAAAAAAAAAAAAATTCTAGCCCAAATGGGACGTATTTCAAAGCAAACGTGTGCTGAGGTACTACTGTATAAGAAAACGAAAAATAATCTGCAAAAAAAAAATGATAATAATAATTCGCAGAGAGGCAATACATAGAAAAAAATTTAATTACATTTACACATACTAGCTGCAACATTTGAACCTTATTAATAAACACTGTAATGTTCTAAATTTAGTCTGTTATTCTGGATTTTGTTTATTATTATATATAAATTATAAGTATTAAGCTCTCCGTATATATATAGATCTAAATAATAATAACTTTTATAAAAGAAAAATAATAAAATCTTGTATAATATGGTTTAAATGTACTATTACATCTCTGAGCTAGCTTAAGAGTCTAAATACAAATGTAACAATATTTGAGAAAGGAGCAAACTATATGCGCTAAAAATTATTTGTTAGATATATGCTTTTATTGATTTGGTTTGCCAAACCAAACCAAACAATATTAAACGCCATTTGGCTTACCTTCACCACCACTTTAATTTTACAGACTAGCCGACGAATTCTAATTTTTCAATACCAGGGCAATAAATACAAAAATGCAAAAGAAGTAAAATGTCATAGGTACAAAACTAAAACAATCAGCAAAACTAATTTCCACGTTTTGCAGCTGGACGAATAAGAGTTTAAACTTATTTAGAAGTTACGATTTCAAGTTTAGATATCGGCCCTACGTCTTCGCAACTTTCAACTTATCATTTTCAATCAAACTTACTCACCAGCTCTCAACAGCAATGCCAGACGTAGACAATAACAAAGGCGCTTCATTATGGAAGGAATGATGTTGCCAACCCTTTCTCCTTTAGATTTTCGCTTCTGTTTAAAAGCCATTTCATTTACATATTCTGTTGGAGTGGACGAAACACTTAACGTGTGGGAAAATGGAACATAAAAAGTAACTCAATAAAACTTAAAGTATACGATGTAATGAATAATTAACTTTCAGTACTTTATTTCCAATATAAAAAGGTATGATAAAGAAAAATGAACTTTTCTGTAGTCTTTTATCTTTTAAAATCAAATTTAAAATTGGAAAAGGTATCCTCCCTCATACTCGAAATGATTTAGAAAAAACAATCGATTTTTACTCAAACCCTTTCTCAAGGGAAAAAAAAACTAGACAAAGAAAACAAAATACATTTCGTCTTTATTAGGCCGCAAATAGTTCTCAAACAAGATAGAAAAAAATTGTAAGATAAACAAGAAACTTCCAAAGTTTATTTGAGCGATTTGAAACTTGGGTTGGACAAAGCAAGCAAGAGTGGACGAAGGGGGGGTGAAGAAAATAGAAGGAGCAACACTGTCAGAGACCGTATGCACTTTGACGTAATCCCCAATTCTTCCTCTGAAAGGCTGACCTTTCAGATAGATCTTTAAAAAAAGTTGTCCAGAGAACAACAAAAGCGTGAATTCAGAAAATGAAAAATAAAAAAAAGTTTCGAATAAAATGGTTTAAAATATAAACGCCCTAGTCCCTTTTCTTGTTACTGTTCAAAAGTACTGAAAGTATTTCAGTCTTCTGAGAGATCTTTGAAAGATGTATGACGTGGCAATAAATTCCAGAACTGTAGTTTCCTTCATTGGGTTGTCAATCGTAACGAAGGAAGATAAATTTCAGAAGAACTGAAACTGCAGCGAAGAAGGTCTGCTATATTTTAAAAAAAGGGTTATATATATAGAAAATAGCACTGAATAGGTAAAAATTATTTCTTTTACTCTAAATTTGTATTAGTAAGATCTATTATTAAATAATGAAGAATCTGTATGTTCCTTGCATTATGAAAAGACGGCGGAAACAAACGCCACCGAATTTTAAATACATATAGTCCTTCTCTTAAAGATGTGCATTACGAAGCTTGAATTTTTTAATTTATCTTTCATACGTATTTTTGTTTTGTGAAAATTTAATGAAATTTTGATTGACAAGCTTAACGATTTAAAAGCAATACGTTACCATATAACAAAACGTAAGATATTGTTACAGTTTTCGTACTGATTTATATAGTTTGCTATTTTTAATAGAATTGTTATTAAATTGTTTCATTTGCCCGTGTAATGCTGCACGCTTCTTATTTGAAGAGAAGGCTAAGCCGGAAAAATTTTAAATATAGGAGCACGCGCATTTAGTAAATAGATATCTCGCAATTGTACTGTTTTGCTTTTCGAGAAAAATCGAGAAAATAACAGACTATGTTCCTGCTGATTAAAAAGCTTAAAAAAGCCAGAGAAAGAACGTCTCAGTTGTTTTATGAGTTTGTTTAGAAAACTATACTGTAGCGAATTCGCCGTGAAAACGGATTAGTTCTCTCTATTTTAAATTAGTTCTGTTGAACATTTTGACAGTTTAAAAGATAACTACTGTGAGATATTGCAATATTGTACGATTATCTAAGGAAATTAAAAAATTTTTTATTTGTTGTGATAATAATAAATTTTGTTCATTTTTCATCGAAACTGTGCATTCAATTTATTATGAATCCGTAAGCACGCAACATTTTTTGGTGTCAGAAGTGAGATTTGAATGTCAATAACAAGAGCGATGGAAGAACAATTAAGGCAATTGATATCAGCCTTTGTCTTGTTCAAAGAAGAGATGAAATCAGGTCAGGAAAAGATGGAAGCTGTCCAAGCATCCTATAAAGAAGAGATTAAAGCGGGACAGGAAACCATTAAAAAAGATGGAAGCGCTTCAGGAAAAGATGGAAAATGTTCAGGAGTCTTTTAAAGGAGAGACGCAAGCCCTTAAAGAGGAAATAAAAAAATAGATTCCCTATATAATAGAAAACAAATTTGAGGCTATGGAAGGCAAAATTGAAAATGAAGTTGCACAAACAAAATAAAGAGTGTCTTTGGTAAAAGAACAAATAGAAGAAAGAGTTTCTTATGTCAAAGATCAAAGAGAAGAGAAAATTTCTGTTGTGGAACAACGAATCGAAGAAAGGGTTTTTGCCGTCCAATACCAAATCGAACCACAAATTAATGACAGGCTTTCAGCAGTTGCGAAAGAAGTTGATACTTGAAGAAGCTCGTAGCGGCGGCAGGGAGCAATTCTGACGGTTTCAAATTTTTACGTATGTCTTCTCGTCCCTCTCTAAAGCTATCCAATTATGATGGGAAGACCTCCTGGTAAGTATATAAAACACAATTTTCTATACTGGCGGATGCAAGTGAATGGGATTCCCAAGCTACGGCCTGTCATCTCGCTGCTTCTCTGAGAACAGCAGCAGACGCTCTGGATATCCTGCAGATTCTTCCCGAAAAACCAAAGCGTAAGATTTTGAAGCTTTATCCGTCGCGTTGGAGCTGCACTCTGGCGAGAAATTTGTAAAAGACTACAGTAGGCTTCAATTAAAATCCCGTCAACAGAAGCCCACCAAAACACTTTAGGAACTCGCCACGGATGTTGAAAGGTTTCCCATCTCGCCTTTTTGGAGTGCCCGACAGAAACAAGGGAAATCCTGTCACTGCAATGCTTCATCAGCGGCATCCGAGATCCTGAAATATAGAAAGTTCTGCGAATGGCGGATGTCAAGGACGTAAAAAGCGCTCTAGTGTTCGCCATGAAATTCGAAGCAGCCCAGCAAGCAACTCGTACAGACTGCTACCCAGTCAGAGCTGTACGAGTCCACGGGCCAGTGGATCAGTTGATGGCTCGTTTAGAAGATTTATCCAAAAGTCATTGCTTTGATACGGCGTAGGAGTGAGAACAAAGTAGCTCTAAGGGTGTTGGAAATGTGGTACTAAAGGTCACATACGACGGCATTGCAGAACACCCCAGAGCACGGAAAATAAAACGAATGATTTGACAAGACAGTGAATGCCTTGAGACGGAATATTAGTGAAAAGAGACCGAACCTGAAGTGCTGGAACTGCAGTGTTGAAAGCCACATAGGAAGAAACTGCAGAACACCCCAGAACACAGAAAATAAGACAGACGAGTTAGTTAAACGGAAAGATTTAGTTAAACATTTGGAAGTGCAGCCTACCATCTAACAGCATATGTGACAAAGATTACAGATCCTTGCATACTCGGACTGGACTTTTTAAGGAAATGCAATTTTTCCTTGGATTTCAAAAACAACAGATTGCTTTCAGCATCATAGGACACAGCTATCCATCATCAGAAGGGATCCTCACTTGGAAACGACGACGTCTTACCTGAAAGAACTTTCTCAGAAAGCTGTCGAGTCAACTTGGCGACAGAGAAGATGAAGACCCGATACGACAGAGCTATTGGACATCAAATTCAACGAATGAGACAATGGGTGCTTGTGGAACCCGATTCGACGAAAAGGACTCAGTCCGAAACTACAGTTATCTTGGGATGGTTCTTATACAATTTTAAACAGACTGAACGACGTCGTGGTTCGGAACCGTAAGCCATCCAACTCTAAACCTAAAGTATTTCATTACGACAGGTTAGCTCATTACTATGGTCATAGTATGTAGTGTACAGAATTGTAAATAGGTCCTTTTGTACAATGGTCCTTTTTGTTTCTAAATGTGTATTAGATTTGTTTTAGTTATTGCATTTATTGTTCACGTCGTTTGTTATTGTAATGTTAGTTAGGTTAGTTAGTTAGTTAGGCTATTTAATTACGGCAAAGCCTCGAGGGCTATCTGCCTAAGGGAAGAAAAGCCTTCGTGGAGGACTTTCTAAGGGAGCTGGCTCGTATACACGTTACACATGAAGATAACCACGAAAACACCCATGCAGCCAGCCCGTTCCCGGGATTCGAACCTCGTATCGAACTACCAGTGTTCATCGACTTTATCGCTCGGCCGCTGGTGGGTTGTTATTGTAATGTAATGTTTATTATTGCATTCATGCCTTAGTTGTAAGTTTAGCTTCCTGTCCAGGGATTGTACTGTCAGGAACGTGCAGTCCTTCGGAAGGGAGCAGAGTTACGGATTTTGTATTGATTTATTTAGTTTGCTATTTTTAAATTGTTAATAAATTGCTTCATTTCCCCGTGCAATGTTGCACGCAACTTATTTGAAGATAAAGCTAAGCCGGAAAAATTTTAAATACAGGATTAATACAGACGCATTTAATAAATAGATATCTCGTAATTGTACGCTTTTGCTTTTCAGGAAAAATCGAGAATTGGAAAAATTCAGGAAAAATCGAGATTTAATAAAATTCAGGAAAAATTGTTTAGAAAACTGTTGTTGTTTACTGTGACGAATTCGCGGTGAAATCGGATTAGTTTTCTCTATTTTGAATTAGTTCTGTTGAATGTTTTGTTAGTTTAAAAACAACTACTGTGAGATATTGCAATATTGTATGAATATCTGAGGAAATTTAAACATTTTGTTTTATTTGTTGTGATAATAATAAATTTTATTCACTTGTCGTCGGACTTCTGCATTCAATTTATTACGAACCCGTACGCACGCAATAATATTTATGTTTCAAATTTAATCAGAAACTTTATAAATTAAAAAAAAATGGTTGCCACTCGGAGAAACGTAAAATATTTGTATTTCAGATTTAATCAGCAAAAACTCAGCGATTTAAAAGAAATAAATGTCTTGCCACTGCCCGAAGTAAAATATTTTGATGTTCTATGCGCCAGTGTGTTGGGATTCCGCTAAGCGTGAGACATTTAATTTTTCTTTAAAATTTAATTGGAATGATGTTGAGAGTTTGAATTCAATTTTCTGAATTGAGTAGTATCAGATATTACTGTTAATTGCTAACTCTTTATTCTTTAGGATTATTCTTAAGTATTACAAAGTAATTTTAATTTCTTTTATTTTTAATTAGTAGCCAGAATCGTGAAATTACGCCAGATAGACTCATTAAATTTACATATATATATTCTTTTTTTTTATTCTTTTTATTTTTTTCCAAGTTAGTCATTAAAATATTACCTTTCATGATATTGTTACTAATAGCAGTGATACAATTTGATATGAACAGATAAGGTAACAGATATAGTTTGAGATGAATTTATTATATCATAGATAATATCCATCTTTATTTGTACAGATCTGCGTACAGTGCTGCCTTTTTATAACACTGGTAAACCGAAACGGTATTAACTTCGTTTTGCAAAGCTAATCCGGGTCACTGAAAGCGAACTTTTAATGAAAAAAAATCTAAAATTTGCTCACACATTGCTATAAATTTTTATATAAATGTAAATAATTTTTGTGAAGTTACGATTAAAATTGTAGTATCTTTTGTAATGGAACATGAAAAACCTGAAGAGTCGAAACTTTGCCGGAAAAATAAGATTACAGGGGTAAGTCTAATTAACATCAAGGTAAATGGCTATTTCACCGAATTGGCGAGATATTGGCAATTTGGCGATGGATTTAGTGACTAATTTTTGTCTCCAAATTTGGCGAGAAATCGACAAAAGTCACTAAACTTGGCATTTAGCGACATTTTGGTCCTGCAACTGTGTAACTAATTTGTAATGACTGTAATTGATCCCTACATGTAACTGTAACCGATTTCTGTCTCTTATATGTAACTTTATATGCATTCCAGTGATTTCGAGAAATGGAAGATGCTAGAGATTTCTCAAAGGTCGGGGGAAAACTATATAGGACCGGAGAGAGTATCAGCGGTACTGAGAAGAACTGTACTAGTATTTTCGTGGAAATTTCCAGAAATTTTAAGTGCTTCTTTTGGTAAAATAAATTTTATCAAGCTATCATCGGTTCTGTGTGCATTCACTCCTAACGAATACGCAACAATATGATAACATTCCTTTCATATACATTTAACAATGAACTTAAAAATTTTTTATGTAATAATAAATTACGTAAATACATATTAACAAACTATAAAACTCACTTTGTTGCATTATTCACGTTGCTGCTGTAGTAGGTAATAGAATACCCAAGATTCTGAGATATTACTGTTAATTGTCAACTCATTATTCTTTAGGATTACCATTAAGTATCCACAACGGAGATTAATAAATTATAGTCATCTTTTACCATATTTATCAATAGAGTTTTTTAACTACTTCATTGCTTTCTTTCCCCGATTTCATTCTCAGGATTATGAAGCGTAAAACTGTTTTGGAATTCTAAGTACTACAGATGCTGGATAAAATATTTAGTTTTATGGCGAAAGTGCGAAGAATGGTTTAGTACGAAACTGTGAATAGTAAACTCAGTGAAAACTACCATGTGATGGATCAACAGGAATTGCGCTCATGTGGATGATAAATGAGTTTTCCTAACACAGGAGACAGCACTTGACATTCATGGATTTACATAGTTATTACGTGCCGTTCTAGCCCATCGGGCATATAGTGGTTGAGTTACACCGACATTTAGGAGTTTGCGAGCGAAGTAAATATCTGAAGGAGCTCAACATGGAAGGAATGTTTGGAATGTACCTTATAGTTGTAGATACCGAAAATAAACAAATTAATCACGCCGTTTTTATGGAATTAATCATTTGTAACCTATGCAATATATAAAGATTAACACTTTGAATGCTAATTCAAAGAAGTAATTCATTTTTACATGGAAAATTTCACGTGAAACCTTTTAAGTCATTATTCGTCGTTAATATTTTCAGCTAATACAGACAGACGTCAGAAATGTATTCGTAACAATATATAATAGAAAATAATTAGACATTCATACGAGAAATATGGAGACTTAGAATAATGGTTTATCGAGAAAGATTTGTATGGCTTAAGAAAGACTAGTATGGTTGTTTGAGATTCTGAATAATTAAATTCAGAATGAATATCCTGTGCAATTTTATGAATAATAAGATTAAATAGTCGCTATGTCGACAGACATCTCTATTATTATGAAGTGAAGGATCCATGTTTGAGTAATGCGCCTGCATTCGAATATGTGTACTTTAAAGAGTACATTTTAAATTTAGAATTTGAGTTTTGCTTATTTACATTTTGTGAAAAGTTTAACAAACTTAGGATATATTTTCACTCTCGCAGACTATATTTTGCCACTGCATGATTTCAAATTTTATTTATGATTCAAATTCATCAGAAACTACAGGCAAAGCAAAGTGTATTTCACCTCTTTATTTTTAAAATTTTGTTCTTTAAGATTTTTAGAAAAGAAATCATAAAATTTGAAACAAGTGAAAAAAATTGCTTCTAAATTGTCGATTATATAAGGGTTATAACTGATATAAAAGTATTATAAATGATTATAATTTTAGATTATAAAGTTTTTTACTTGCTTCTGCGTGGCCGTATAAATATTCTTTCCACAGATTATATATGTTAGGGTTAGATTATTATTGCTTTGAAATTTGTTCCTAGGTTTCAAATTACTTTCTAAAATTTATTACTCAAGATATTCTTAATTTTACATACAGAATTATATGCTCAACTTATAAGGTATTTCTCCCACTTTCCTAGCGTGCCTTCGTGGTGTAGTGGTTCCGCACGTTTTGCCGGTATCCAGAGGTTCGTGGTTGGATTTCTGGCGAAGGCGGATTGCTCATTTTTCATCTCTCTGGCTTTTCCAGTTTACCTAATGTCTCTACAGACTGAATTTTAATATAAAGAGTTTTGAATTTAATTAAGAGGGTTGGTTTTGTAAAAAATATTATTTTTAATAATTAACTAAGCAAAATCGCACTGTCTTCTAAATGCGAGATTTAGATTTTTGCTTTGTTGCCTCTTTATGATACTAGAAAATTTACTAGAATTGTTCCAGATTATAGTACTAGTTTGTTTATGTGCACATCTAGAATTTTATAAATTTTTAACTGCTTTTCGTATTATATTTTCTATATCTATAGATTTATTTTATTTTTAATTTAATGTTTAATTGTATTAATTTATTTAAATTTGCGCAAGGCACTTTTTCAATTCCAGTGTGTAGTGATTTGATTGATGAATGCACAAACTGATTTAATTTTTATAGCTTTAATTTATAACATTTTCCCGATTTTAAATCATTTTTATATAGTGCATTTGTTAGTTCATAAACATGGCTTTATGTTTACTTTTTTCGATGCATTGACCTCTTGAAGAAAATATGTCGGGTGATAGAAAATCCATTTGCTTTTACTTAATGTCTATGAAGTCATTTTGGCACATATTTTGTTTTTGTACTATTGCAGTTTATTTGGAATTCTGGAGTAGCTCTCATACTCTTCAAGTATTTTTTTCAAAGGCTTACATTAGCGATTTTGCTATTTTTGAGATAACTCATTATTTTAAATTCAATATGATATTTGAATTTGCTTAGATTATGTTTTCATTTTAATATATATATAAATATAATTTATTTACTAATGGATCATTTAATATATTATCTCCTTTGATAAAGGTATTTAGAATTATACTGAAATTAAGTAACTTATAAACATATTTAAAAAAATGTGTCTTGAAGAAGAAGAAGAAGAAGAAGATTAGGGCATTCCCCGTATCGAGAACTCAATCTCATTCCGGGTCCACTCCCCCTTTGGGCACATCGTGGTGGTTCAACCTCCACAATTACCCATCAGGAGAGCAGCGCACCACCTGGGGAAGTACCCCAGGCAGCACCGGTCGTCTAATGCTCCTACCAGTCGCTTGGGCGAGACCGTCGCAGCGGGACATTACCCAGCGACCTCGGGGGAGACCCCCGGGTTACTAGTACCACGCCGCGCTAGGACGTGCCAGACTCCGGGGCCGGCCAAAAGTGACCTTTCCCAGAGCCTTCAGAACCACCAAGTTCATAAATTTTATACCCCCGTGGCCGAGACTGCCTAGGTACAGATCCTAGCCAGTAGCTTCGCAGAGTTCTCTACGTCGACCCCCGGGGGTAGATGTGTCTTGAAAACTTTTTAAATGGAAACATCAAATATGAACCATGAGTATATTGAAAATGGAAACTTTTAAAAAGGTATAATTAAAATTGAAGATGCAATCAATAAACCAAGTAATTATCGCCATTGACCGGGAATTAGTTGAGTTTTCAAGGGGAACAAACCAACCTCCCATCAGTTAACAATAATTAATAAATGCGAATGTTTTTCGTCTTTTAACTCAAGTAAAAATTAATATGCCAAAACGGTATTTTAGTAACATGAATTTAAGCTAAGGAAGTAGAGTTTAAGTAAGATGAATTTCATAAGGTATTTCTTTCGCATTTTTAGCATGCCTTCGAGGTGTAATGGTCAGCATACTAGGCGCGTATTCGAGAAGTCCGTGGTTCTAGTCCCGGCGAAGGCATTGCTCATTTTTCATCTCTCCTGCTTTAAAAAATACCTAATGTCTCTACAGTGACACCCGAACTAAGAAAGGTGCTGGATGATGATTTTCCATCACTAGGATTTGGGGATTGGTCCCCTAATCCCCAGTCGCCCTTTAAAAGGGAGAGAACATAAGGTATTTCTCCCGCCTTCTTAGCATGCCTTCGTAGTGCAATGGTCAGCAGGCTTGGTGCGTATTCGAGAGGTCCGCGGCTCGAGTCCCGGCGGGATCATTGCTAATTTTCCCCGTCTGCAATATAAAAAAATCCTAATGTCTCTACAGTGGCGCCCGAAATAAAAAAGGTGGTGATTCTCCACCACCAGGTTTTGGCGATTGCGTTCCCTAATCCCGACTCACCCTTTAAAAACGGAGTATATAAGGTACATTTCTTAACATTCTTCTTAACATGCCTTCGTGGTGAAGTGGTCAGCACACTCCGCGCGTATTCGAGAGGTCCTTGGTTCGAATCCCGGCGAAGGCAAAAAAATACGTAATGTCTCTACAATTTAAGTGAAAGCACTGTATAGGATTCAGTAACAAAGTGGCTGTTCCGTCAATTTTAAAAATAAATTTCAAAATCAAGAGATATTATAATAAGAGTGAGTAGTAGCATTTTCTTACTTGAGAAATGCTCTCCAAAATAAGTTTTCATTTTTGCTTAATTTTAAACTTAATTATAATTATAACAACGGAAAACTTTTAATAATGAAAAAATAAATATAACATAAAAATTGCCATGCTTCATGATTTAAATTAGACTTGGGAATGAATTAATTATTCTTGTAGAAATCTATGCAGAACAGCATCCCGCTTGAAGAACCATTGGCGCAACGAATACCATCACTGAGCAGAATATGTTCATTATTAAGGCATCTTTACGTTATTGCAAATTTATGGTTTTAGTGTGTTGTCGACAACAGGCAGTCAGTGATACTATGCTATTATGATTTTTTTATTCATTCACTGAAGCAATATTTAATTAGTATGAAAAGTGTGTCTAAATTGTTGTGTTTTGAAATATTCTTCCGAAGAACGCTTAGACAATGGTTTAAGATTTTCTTGACTATTTTACACTTTTCCTTCTGTTTTGTACTTCAAACATAGGAAGAAGATTGTAGCTTAGGCTATACTTTCTATCTTTCTTCCTGAATTTATAAGTGATAGATTTTCGTTTTATTTAAATACAACAGTTATGTGTCTTGTACCAAGAAGAGCCCGTAATCTAGGAAGAAGACGCTGTGCCTTACCGCTGAGTAGTACGGAAATTTATAGCAGTCTTCCTGATAAGAAGCGCCCCGTTATTTGAAATCTTTTTCGAGTAATATTTTAGAAGATGGTGACGACAAGCCGTGGTCCTCATCTTCTTTTCCTTTGTCTTCAAATTACAGAAGTGTGAGAAAGTGATGGGGAGCGATCCGTTTTCAATCACGGCTACATTACGAGAGTCTCGCAACTCGATTGGAATGAGGCAGAAAGAAAAGGATAGTAGTAATAACTTGTGGTATTCGTTACGATTCCTTTGCCCCAGGGCCCGGTGAGTTCTCTTCGTATTTACTTTTGCTTTGACGATCGATGCAAATTTTAACGGTTTCTCGAAAGTTACTGTAGGAAAAAAGGGGTTGTCAGCAAATTGAATGTGTTATTATTGAAAACGAAACATTTTTACATAATGAATTTTTCCCTATGATGGTCTTAACATTCAACATTATTGTAAATATTTTATATACATTTAGTTACAAATGAAATAAATGGTAACATAAAAGTCTAGAAATTTTCGAGAATGATCTTTCAAACAAAAGTTACAATTAGTTGGAGCTACTGTCATATTTACTGAAGATTTACAACGCATCTAAGATTAAATAAGAGAAAAGAACTACAGCCGTAACGACACTTATAATGAAGCCTGTAACTGAACGTCCCGCTATTACAACTCCCTTTATAAAGTGGAATAGAGTATCGTTTTAATCATACTTAAAATTATATTTTAAAATGATTATTTTATTACGTCCAAAATTTATTAACGACTACATATCAGTATCAGTGGAGAAAAATATTAAATCTCAGTGGCAGGAGTTTATAATAATTTTAAAATGCCTTAACATGCTTTCCTAGTTATGTTAATGCTATAAACTTAAACGGTATTACTAAGAAATATTTAAAAAAATACTTTAATCGTTTTAAAATTATTATATTTGCTAGACACGCAGAATTTCTGTGCCAAATATTAGCATCAGTAAAAAAAAGTAATTTAATTCTACAAAGAAGTACTACATAATATATGTACTGCATTTAGATGCAGTCTGAGCACAGACATATATTATGCACCTCTGATACAGAATTTCATTGACATATTTCATTAATTGCACTAAAGATTCATTTATTAATATAATATTAAGATTTATATGAATTTTTATTACTTTTCTATTTGCTAGAATGTACTATTTTAAATTCAAATGATATATACCACATGAAACAGATCAATTTGCACTTTGCGAGCCGCTTGTACGATTAATTGAGTAGACAACACATTGTAGAACTAATAATTTACTAGTCGAGATGATTATTAAACAAGCAGAGAGCATTTTCGTAGCGTTATGCAACTTAGCATAACATAACATAAAAACTGAAAGACTAGACGTAGTTTTAAACGTTTCTAAGGCTTAGTTGTAGATGTCCTAAAGTAATAACCATCTGTTCCTATACAATTTACGCAGGTAGTTTTCATAGATAGTTTGATAAATTTACTGAAGACATAAAGTTTGACTTTCTCTGGGAGCACAAACTGGTATCAAACTCCTAACAGACTTGGAAATTATCGCTTCGCCTGAACAGAACTGGAAAATGTGAATATAAATTCGGTCAGTTCTTCGACCTTCATCTAACCTTCATACTACTTAACAATTCCCCCTCTAGTTTGGTCCCATTCTTCAACCTAGAGAATGCTTTTAGCAGGGCGGCTTTAAATATTTCGAATTTTTTTAATATTTCGAATTTGAATAATTTTATGGATAAAGAGAACGAATTTCTTCCAGAAGTAATACAGTTAATTACTATTTCAGTAAAACAGAGTACCAATACATGCATTTTTTAGGCTTTTATAAACATTAATTTTCTTTCTGACCTGAAACAACAACACTTATAAATTCTTCTTCGAAACATCTTGTGGATTCTTCTGTTCTTATGCGAGTAAGTTTAATTTTTAAATTGCAGTCCGTTAATGCTCCATAAACATACAAATTTGCAGTACGCATGGCGAATTCTATGAAAACTGCTATGCATCCAGCCTATTCTCCGGGATTTGCACCTGGATCAAACTATCTAATGCCTAGCGATTTTATCGGTTGGTCACTGGTAGCTGCTCAAGCCTTGATCATCTAATATTTAGAGCAGGTACAGGTATAACGGAAGTGGACACAATGTGGGCGGAACATTAGAATTTCACAATTAGTTATACAGTATAATATGCCCCACTAGCTATTAAATTCCGTTCCAGTTTCTATGGAGAGTCCCATAAGGGACAGTCCGAGGGTCTCCCATCCTTCTTTTTCTATTACCAACCACTGAAAAAAACATTTTGCTCGCCGTGTAGTCTGAGTGGCCACTATGCCAAAGAGACACTATACACTTACAAACATTCAATCTTTCTCCGAAATTCGAGCTTGAGCCGAAGAATAATCAGGAGCACATAATCATTATAATGATGGGAGCAGTAATATTTAGATAATATCCTGGTGCTTCCTGCTGTGGACATTTTGTTGATCAAAAGTGGTACGATCTGGCAGCGGTTGATAGTGACTGTCCCAAAAAGGTAACAGACCTTTAAAAAAAGCATAAAAGTGCATATAAGAAATTTGAAATTTTATAAAACTTCACAAATGTCTCTAATTTTGATGGAATTCGTTTATTCCAGTACTTGTTTTATAAATGTTTCTGTCACAAAATAAAACTCTAGAAATTAGTGCATTTGTGGATCAGGTTGTAGAATTTCAAATAAAAATTTCTGAAAACCATATGAAAACACAAATTAGCTTGATTTGAAATGCTGTGTCTATTAACTGAGATACTGACTATTCGAAGTAGTGATGATATTAATTACATCGGATAACTGAGGTTCTGCTATAGTTGTAAAAATATCAATACGTAATATAAGATAGTTAATACACGTGTATAATATATAATAGTTGGAGTGCCATCGTCTTATTAAAAGTTTTATTAAGCGTAATGTTGCTCATATTGCATTTAGGAATATTAATTCCACAATCTTAGCCACATTTTAAATTGCAGTATAAGAAAAAATATAATAATTTGATTAAAAGCAGGTTTGCATATGCAAACATACCTCACGTAAACACGTGTTTGCAATAAACATGTACTGGCAAAGTTATGTAGTTTTAAAATGAGAAATGGTGAAATAATTCTTTTGG
Source organism: Stegodyphus dumicola (assembly GCF_044657685.1). Classification (NCBI taxonomy): domain Eukaryota; kingdom Metazoa; phylum Arthropoda; class Arachnida; order Araneae; family Eresidae; genus Stegodyphus; species Stegodyphus dumicola. Next base: position 180,436,608 of record NC_140773.1, read on the forward strand.
AAAGTTTTAGATATTTGTGATCAAATTCGGCCTCAAAATGCGTAAATAACTTATATGCAGCAGTGGTCTTTTAATTTAATTTTTTCTAAAAAGGAATTTTCAATTCTTCCATCAATGAAATAAAACTGATGTTCCTGTTACCGAATATTACTTTCCGTACCTAAAACTACATTTGAAGTATATCCAACTGCTGCTGCTGGTTATGCTATTAATAGCGTGTTTACTTAAAGAACGGAATCCTGATTTTATTGATATCGATAAGACTGGCAACAAAACATTTAATAAGAGTTATATTAGATTTGCATCGTTGCAAAATCCCATTATAACTTAATTAACAGTACGCGTGTAAGATATTTGTCTAAAACCTATTTTAATCCCTAGATCAATGATTTTTGCTTTTGCGTTGTTGATTCATCTCACTCCTGTATTTTTAATTCGAAAAATTTTCAACAGCGAATAGTTTTCAGCTTTTATTAATAGCGGATAAAATAACCGGATAGGTGGATTTAAAGTTAAGCTCAGCTTAAGCTAAAATATGCCTTTTTGCGCAAGTTCCGGATTTCCTACCTGTTGTTGTTTTTGGATGACAGCAAAGCTAAACGGTATTGATCTTTAAATTTAATACTTGAAAAAGGCAAACGCATTACTGCCCTTCCTGATACAATAGTTAGCAAGACGGAATGATGCACCATTAATTCTAGGCTCGATTTAAATATTACCTTAAGAAAATTTAAAAAGAATTGTTACATAAAATTTGGAGAGTTTAATTTTCATAATTTAAATGAACACATTTCTGGCTTTTACAGGTTCTTTTACAGGATAACTACAATTCTAACCTAGGTGCTCCTGAATATGTCCGACATTGATTACAATTTCTGTTTATCTTAATTTTCTGTCTACAGCTTCATTGAAAATGTAGTTTCTAGAGGATAAAAAGCAATTATTCTGTTATCATTGTGCATAGAGAGGCAAAAATCGAAGCACGAAAAACATCTACAAACTGAAGCGATAAAAAATTAATATTTAAAGTGGAGAAAACAAATTATGTTTTCCTGTTTTGCACTAGTAGTAGCAATTCTCATTCCAAGACCACTTTTTTATCGTTTTAGATATAACTGAACTTCTTATCTTCGTAACTGTATGTAGTAACGTAACTATTCTAAGCTCGACCTTCCTATCTATCAATAAGCTTAAATTTACATACATAATTTGATGGAATAGTTAATGTTTTCAGCTACTACCAAGCCAGCGTGCGGCCAAGACGTATTAATACAGACATTCCATTTCCAAATTACTTCGTTTTGAAATTGTAAACTTATTATTCCGAGCTTATGAAGTCTGAAAAGTTTAAATTATTGACATTTCAACGACGCATGGATTTAGAGACCTGCTCCTAAAAATCTGCGTATAGTCCTTGACATCCATTTAACTACTAACAATCAGGCATTGAGCAGATAAATTAACAATAAAGTAAACAAAAAGCTAAACCACATTTTGAATCATAACATTTACAACATGCAAACAGAAAAGGTTAAGACAAACTAGAATCAGTAAATACAATAAGGAAGTACCACATAAGATTCACAATGCACAAAAGTATCAGATAAAATCGTTATTGTATGTAAATCAAAACCACGTATTTATAAATTATTAATTTTGTTTCTTAATGTTTCAGCTACCGTTTACATTTTATACATTTGTAAGACAAAAATTTTGATCTTAAAGAGGCAGTATCTTAAGAGGGCAGTATCTCACATTCACCTTACACATAAAAATCAGAAAATTCCCACACAGCCAGAACATTCGTCGAGCCATAATGTTCATTAACTACCAGTTCATAATTCATGTTCATAAACTACCAGTGTTTCATTTATCCATTTGGAAACTGGTACAAGACTTTGTTTAAGAGTCGAATTTCACCCTCTTCACGATTTTATTCAACTGGAAAATTTGCTTGACGTGGATCATTGTTAAAAATTATAATTTAACTAACTTCTTTCTTGGTATAGGCTGCATTCTAGATTTGTGTATAATTTTAAAGCATTACCGAAAAAGCGATATATACAGTTTCATTACAGTAGAGGTGTACTATACGTAAATTAAATCGTTTAAACTTAAAAGTCTTGTAAATTATTTGATGTTTGACTTTAAGAGCTATTAGTTGTCAAGATAGTAAGACGAATAAGTTTAAGTAACTTAATAATATCGCAACCACATTGTTTTCAACCTCGTTATATCAACAGCGTATGTATAAAATGCAGTGTATAAAAAGAAATTTAATAACTTCATTTTAACGTCCTGTAAAACGGTTTTAAAGAACATTTATGCGACATTGTTTTGCGGAGTCCTTTATTCACGTGCCTTCAACAGCGCTGTACGAGTCGGGAGGTGCTGATTGCATACGAATAACTAAGATTCGTAATGGCTTATTTTAGTCCCAATCTATATATAACCGGAACAGTTCTAGATATGATAAATGATAAAGTATGTAGCACTCGTTTATAGAACACTGAAGGTAAATGCATTTATTTGAGACAAAATAGCGTTATAAAAATAGAGGAAAGGAATCTTCCTGCAACAATATATTAGAGTATGTCATGATAGCGTGACTACGAATCTAAGTAAATCAGCAGAAACATATGTTGTAGATTAAACGAATGCCATTTATTATGTGCGAACACGTTCCTTTGCATCTTCTTATTCATGTTTCCGTATCCTTTTTCTTTCGGCATTAACCAAGTGGTCGTATTTATTTTGTTGAGGAATAGAGTTCAGGGCTATTCCGTGTGATAACCGAAGCTACATTTTGTAATTAAAATTTAGTATTCGTATTCATAGACTATGGCTAGAAATGTTTGGAAAACTAGTAACTTCTATTCACAAAACAATTACTAAATATTGTTCATATGTTTTCGGTATATAATTTTGCTTGTACAAATGAGAGGAGTTGGAACGAGAATTTGTAAGATGTTATTCTCTTACGTACAGTCAAATTCGGAGCTTATGACTAAAAGGACCGATGCGTTGACTGTTATACCAAACGATCAAGTGACAGGTATGCTTTTAATTTACTGCATTTTCTTCACTTAAAGACAACTAATGGAAGATAGACTATCCTAGTTGACCAATGTGAAACGTTTGACGAATTACAATCTAAAATCTGACTTAATAATTAAATAAAGAGATAAAGAATTTTCAGAACAAAAAAATCGTAGAAAACTGACTATATTCTTTGTCTGGAGCTGAACTTTCGAGTAACTGAACGGTCTGATGCCTATTACTTTATAAAAATGTATGGATAGAATGCCTTTCATTCCTTACAAACTCATTGTTTAAATATTTAAGCACGGATAAGTATGTATTGAAGAAGGGTTACTTCTTGTGGAGCATGTCTTCAGCATTTGTCATGAAGCATGCCTTTAGGGAAGGATTTCTAAGATCCAATTCTAATTTACATTACATACTGTTACGAAACTCTCGAATATTAATTCAACGTATTTATTAGAAAGTGACTTAAAAATTTATATATTCAACCTTTTTTACTGTCTTTTTTATCTTAGTCCTGGTAGGCCAATATATGCAATGTAATATGTTGTAATTTATATGTTGTAAGAGGCAAAAAGAAACGGAATCTACAGTAATCAATTAGTATATTCTTCAAGTTAAAGGATTTCTACACAGACTAGCAAAACATTCAAATCACCTCTATTATGCTGATGGTTATGGCTCCAACAAATGAATGAGGATTATAAATGAGAGATAATATGGATTAAAGCAGTAATTCTCAGCTGTTTTTAGCCCGCGGACCGGTCAAATTTACGAAAACATTTCGCGGACCTATCCCCCCCCCTCCCCCGAAAAAAATCTTTACAAGGTATTCAAGAGTTAACTACATAAGTTAATTGCAACATTCGTATTATCATTTACCTACAATAATATTTAAATGCAAAGCTAAATAAATATTGCAATTATTATATATATGTACAATTATCATACATAAATAAATAAACCTTTGAGAAAAATCGCAGAAAATTATAAAAAAGAATTACAAAATCGTCTCATATAGGGACAGCGGACAAGTAACGGTCCGCTGGATAAGCAGTTGAGATTCCCCGATCTACCATACTGAAGCGCCACTTGTCAACCTCTTCATTTCGCTTTTTCTTTGCTCAGGTGGCAACAGCTGAAATAACCATAATTCATAATAGCAACTCAATTTGGCTAAAAACTTCGTTGTCGTTTGCTTAACTATGTTTTCTTGTTAATGAAATTATTAAAAAAAAGTTCGTTGTATTTATTACTCTAAGAATACAGTTACCATTGTTCAATGGAATTCAAAGAATTATAAGCTTTCTCCACTGAAAACTAATATGTATCGTTTAATATGATTACTTGTCACCCGCAAATACGAGTTCGTGGCACCACGATAGGTCTCCTAATACTAATTAAACGTAAAAAGACAACAACAGATACGCTGGGATAGCTTGAGTTAATGCGTTGAACAATATGTATGATAACATACACAGTTTTCAGATTGTAATATTTTTCTTTTGTAAACTACGGTAGGTATATTGTTATAATACTTCTGGATTTGGATTTGTATGATAAAGTAACAGCAGATAGCAGATATGCTCAAATTAGTGCTTATCAAAAATGGCGTGAAACAGATGAGACAGCGTGAAACAGATGACGGAAAAGGTTCTACTTAATTGATTGGAGAACTTCTATGTGTTAAATACAGTTTTGGTGAGTGCTTTGTTACTTAAAAGGCAACTTCATATGCATTCACCTTTGCTGGTTTTTGAATCTTACCTCTTTAAGTAATTTAAAGCATTTAACTTTCCTATAATTGCATCACAAAATTGTCTCTGCAAGCTTTTAGATTTATTGTCATTTATATTGGATATTTGATTCAGATTCAGTAACTTCACGGTATGGTAGACTAACTGCATAAAATGTATTCATCAAACGTTTAGATAATTCAAAGTGTTGTATATACTCAGAAGTAAGTGTATGAGAGATAATTAATCTCCAGGCGAGAAATTTCGCTAGGTTTGACATTCACTTTGATTTCCATCCATCAGTAATAGGAACTTCTCAGCTTATTTACATTTTCAAAGCAAATTAAATTTAAACCGCTTCAGGGCTTCTGAAGTTTTGTGAGCTTATGCTGCCTGACGTTAAAAATCATTAGTAGTTGTTAAGTTGTCCGTTCAGGAGAAAGAAACAAGTATCATATGCAACTGTTTAAATTAGCTTAAAGTAAATTATAGTAAACATAAACAGCTTTTATTTCAGGACTGATCATGATAACAAATTGATTCAATTTGGATGATGCCTTTCTCTTTAGTAGTTCGAAATCAGTTACCACTGTAAAGGAAACGTAATTTTGTTGCGCAATTTATTTAGCTGAAAATTAAAGAAAATTTATATTATAAAGAAACGCAGTAATGAAAAAAGAATTAGCTCAACTTTGGTATTAAAATAAAAATATTTCCACAAACTTCTAAGGTACTTCTCCCGCCTTCTTAGCATGCCTTCGTGGTGTAGTGGTCAGCACGTTTGGCGCGTATTCGAGAGGTCCGTGGTTCGAGTCCCGCCGAAGGCATTGCTCGTTTTTCATTTTTCCTGCTTTCAAAAAATAACTGATGTCTCTACAAACTGATTCTAGTAGTTTAATTAAAAAGCGGATTTAATTTTGTCAAAATATCCAGATTAATTTTTCATTACGAGTTCATTTATCATTCATAAAGAGATAATATCAGCCGAAACAAATTACAGCAACTGGGATTAGTTTGTATAAGAGTGAACCTAGTACCGTCGTTAGAACCTTGTTGTATTATCATTTGGAACCTATTCTACTAAAGAAGTAACCAATTAGTAAAGAAATCAGCAGAATACATGCAAAGATTATGCAAAACAACGGAAGCTCATTGAAATTGGAAATATTACACATGTAATATTTCCATTTTCAATGAGCTATCATTGTAGTAGGACTATAACTGATATTTAAAACAGTATAAATGCATTTTGAAAAGGATCTACCAGTTGCAGAACATGGTGCCCCCCTCCAAATTTTGAAATGAGGTACATTACACTATTGCTCTTATAAAAACTATTTCAGATTCTCGAAAGATGTTGAAAGAATTAACATTCTTTGATTTTATTTACTAACACTAGATCACAATGGCTCCATTGAGTTTGGCGATTCTAAAAGCCAAATATCCTCAATCAGTTAATGATCCTTTCTAGCCTAAGAAGTAAGGCAATATTTTTTTGAAAAGTGTTGCGATAAAAAGTTGGCACCTTCGAATGAGCGTAGTTGCCTAAAATGGTTACAGTCACTGCTAATCTCATTCTGCAATCAATCGAAAAATTTTTGATTCTTCTCTATCCTTTGTTTCGGTTACCTATTGAATTTTTTAAAAAAAATAAGTTGGGCAAATTTTTATATTACAGCTGATAAAATTGGGATTGAAAAGTAAGCTTATACTACATTATGTACATTACAGTGCAGTTAATGCAACAACAAGTGTAATAGGATTAGAAAAAATTATTTGTAGCTATAATGTAGTAATACCAATCGAGAAAAAATAATTACTCTTACTAAAGCAATTAATGAAGCAGGTTTTTGAACAGTCATTAGACTATATCTGTATTGAAGATATATAAAGCGAGACCGATTCAGATAATTCTGTACTAATTATAAACTCAGGAATTACAAATCATCTTCAAGAAATTAAGTAAAAAAATCGAATTAGGTTGGAAATGAGATAAAAATTCCTTTTTTACTTCTTTGTAAGAAGTAAAAGAAATATTGTTATAAGGAAAAATTTTGGGTATCTTATTTCAACGAAAATATCTATTTTGACCGCTCTCGAATACATTTGAACGAAGTTTTGCGTAGCATCCGTACGTACGGACAGAATAAAGAATTCCTTTTTCTAAAACGGATTGTGAAATGGATTCAGAGGAGATTTTTTCGTAACGTTTGTTTGTACATATGTACGTACCTTGCATAACTCAAAAACTCAAAAAATGAGTAGCCGTAGAACGTTAACATTTTGTATATGGGACGATTATAACATCTAGTTGTGCTCTTTCCTTTTTCGTTGCAATCGGCCGTACCAAATATATATATATATATATATATGCATTCCCGTCCTGCTGTCCGGTTCGGTGAGCTCAGTTTTCTTATATGTTGGTAAACTGCGAATGTTTTGCTTGTAAATGATTGAATTATGCTGTTCTTATGTACGGATTAGGGTTTTTATGCCTTTAGCTAAACTGCACGAAATAGTTTTAGAATTATCAAAAAATTAAAAGTGACGCTAGGCCTAACGAGGCACATTTGAAATTCTTAGTAGAATAGTGAATTAAGTCAGTTGGTGCTTGAATTTCAGTGTCCTTTTCCTCATTGAGAACAAAAGTTCATTTCAATTTTATGCACCGAAAATTTTGTCTTCCTTCTGTTGACCGAATTTCTTGTTTTCGCGTAGAAACTCAAATTTTAATTGTAAAAAAATTTTAAACTGTTTTTAATTGTACTTGGGGTTTTACGGTCTGCTGTATTGTACAATTTTTAAAAGAGACGTTTTGAGTTTTTATGTATTTTTCCCTTGTCGTGAAATGAGAACTGAACAGATTGAATGGAAATTAGATTTCTAATGAAATTCTGGGAAATAAGTTTAAATGAAGCGCAGCAAAAAATGTGTACAATTAATATGCCGTAAGAATCTCATGTGGTGTCTACATCAGATTTTTAACTTTAATCAATTACATAAAGAAATCACGAATAAAAAAAAAAGCTTCCCTTTTTTATTTATTTATTTTTTTAAAGAAAACTAATTTTATTAGGGTTATAATTACACGGCACGGAACGTTTTAGATAATGATGAAAACATGAATGAATAGCTAGGTGAGTTAGTCATAGTGATAATTATGATACATTATGAGTGAGAAAGGATACTATTTAAATAGTGCGTTTCGAGATAGTCTTAAATAATGCTAGGGACCTTATCCAATATCTTAGCTAGCTTTTCTCAAAAGAAAAAATATCTAGAGCACTGTAGTTTATTTATAGCGGCGAGAAATATTCAATTCATGTGCAGATATTTTGCAAAAAAGATTAATAAATTAAGATAGCATATTTAAATAACATAAAAGCTATTATTGGGGATAATAATGAGATTCATTTTGAATTCCAAATAATTAGTCAAGCTGTGATGTAAGTTACGTTAATGTAAAACTGGCGTCATTTTAATGAAGAGTAATTATTATTGTGAAATGTAATTCGATTTTATTAAAAATGAAAGACAAGTGATGTTGAGGTTTAGAAACTGGTTAATGATCTGACCGTTTAGTGCATCTGCACTCGATAGAAAACATGAAAACACATTCTGGAGTATGCGGATAAAATCTTACACTTTTAGGAAAAAACGTGGTTGGACCATAACTTCAAGTATAGCAGTAGGTTTGCACAAATTTCATCATGCTGATACACTAGCAAAGGACATGGAAATGATTAAACATTTAAGACCGATGGCGTAATGCGGGCAGCATACAGTATAGAGAAAGTTCTTTGAAAGGGTTTCTAGCAAAAGCAAAATTCTAATGTAAGTGCAATAATGGTTGCATAAAGCTCAAGAGAATATATAAGGACGCTATGATTTCTTATCCAAAAATTTCAGGCGCATGTACGAACTTGGCCTTCCAAACTGTTATAAGACAATTAGCAGATGGGAGGTTACATCCAACTCTTAGTTTGAGACTTTCTGGCCATAGTTGCACAACGTGTTTTCTCTTCCTTGACCCACAAGGTCATTTTAGAAAGGACGCCGTTAAATACCTACAGAACAAATGACGTAGAGACATGCAATTACAGCATAAGAATTAAATCAAAAATTGTTGCTGTCACAATGCAACAATTTTTGTTAGTGACGGAAAATTTTGTACAGTTCCTATAGAAAGAAAAAAATGTGCCCAGTAGAAATATATTTTCATAGCCAAATTAATGAAAAAAAGACCATAAGTTGCTGCAAATAAATATTTTGGAGAGAGTGCACAAATATTGCAAAAGATAGCTACGCATTTAAATTTTCGAATGTAAATTTTTTAAAAGATATCTTTTGCGGCATAAAACAGGGAATATACAAATATGAGTTCCAAATCTGCATTTGTAGAAATAGTTGAATTCGAATATTTCTGTTCAATATTAATTCAGTCTCATAATCAACACATAGTGATCGATTTGGGTAAACTAGCTCAACGAGAGCATGAACGAGAGACCTTGTGAGCTCAACGAAAGCATAAGAAATCATAACCTCTGATGGGAGGTTAAAATAGAAATTGTTTCAGATTTTTGCTTCGTTTATTGTTTAATTTTTAACTATCTGCTGCTTTAATTTTACCAACTAACAAAATATATTCCTGGAAATAGCTGTCATGAATACGAATATTTAGACTACAAGTAACATGGATGAATAAAGTTAAATTCAACATAAACTTTAAAAAAACTAAACTAAATTTCGCACAGTCTAATCTTAGACTATCGGACGAATTATCATTACGACTTTAGCTTGGAGTACCAAAGAGTTAAATAATTACAGCAAATGAAGAAGGAAAAACAGATTCATTTGTACTTAAAGTTTACAGAAATAACACTACTAACAATATTAACTTCCTCTTGTAGGATTGACAGACAGTGAGGATTATTAATAATGATGACTTGTGAGTAATTATAATTATTTACAAGCCGGAGTATTAACTTTGGGTACTAGCACTTAGCTACGAAATTTTGATAGTAATAAGACATTGTCAAGTAGAATAAAACTTATTAATTAGTAGCAATAGTGGCAAATCCGTATAGTACTATGGCTGCCTCAGTTTCCAATAAATTCGTTAGTTCCACTATGGTACTATGGTACTAATTAGTAGTAACAGTTGCAACGTCATATAGTTCCACTATGGCTGGCTGAAGTTTCCAATGAATTCTTCCTAGACTCCTGTTTGAAACTTCTTTCATTTACACATTCTGGGGAAGAAGATAGATCGGCAAGAGTATAGGACAGGTTTTACTATGAACCCAAAGACATGCTAATTTATAAGCTATTTACTCCCTCCTTTCCGCATGCCTTCGTGGTGTAATGGTAGCACGCTTGGCGCATATTCGAGAGGTCAAGGTTTGGGTACTAGTGAGGGCAGTGCACATTTTTCCTATTCTTGCTTCACAAGAAACCTAATGTCTATACAGTGGCGCCCGAACTAAAAGGCTGTGGACGATAATTCGTCCCCATCAAGATTTGGAGATTGGGTCACCTATTTTCCAATCGCCTTTTAAATGGAGGAGTACATAAGGTATTTTCTCACTTCTTCTAGCATGCCTTTGTGGTGTAACGGTAGCATACTTGGCGTTTATTCGAGAGCTCGAGGCTAGAGTCCCGGAGAGAGCAGTGGACATTTTCCCCTTTCCTGCTTCAAAACCTAATCACTCTACAGATTAAAATAATTCATCAGATTGTTTTGTCAGTAACAATAGTTATGAAATCGAGAACCTTTTTTCTTTAATTACGAAATTAAAACGAATTTGCTATTTGAATACATTAAATTATGATTCAACGCATAAAAGAAGAACGAATTTTACTTTTAAAACAGTTTATACAATTAGAATAAAAAACAGAAATGAATTATTATAAAATAACAAACAGTGATCCTGTACGAATTATTTAACACAGAGCATGAAAATCATCTTTTCTTAACTTCAGCAAAGTTTCAAGTGTTCAGAAAAAAGATCAGTATATTAATCAGATATGTGACTAAAAATCAAATACTGCTTTAAATTATTAAGAATTGAATTAAATTATGGTTCTATATCGTCCAGTTTATTTATCAGAAATATGTTGATTTAATCTCAAATATAAATTAAGGTGTTGGGCATTGCTGAATGGCATTGCGAAAGATAAAGTGAAGGACTTCTGTTTCGGATAGTGAAAAACATTATTTTCAAATCACTTACTTTTTTTAATCCATAACAGCCTTATTAATTTTAAAAAGTAAATTAAAGAATTAAAAATTTTGTCCTTTAGAGAGAGAACGGAAACTATCTGATAATCCGATATGCGCCCGGGCGCTTGTAAGATAATTTAAGATTCGCGCGGACAACAGTTTTGCAAAAAGACTTCTAGATTTTTTCGTTCATCAGTATCTGAAGCATAATTGTGTCTACTCAGCCAAAGCATCCAGAGCATATTGTATAACTTTCATTTTGTCTGGAAAGGTTTTGGTTTGGTTTACGTGATTATGGCAAAGCCTCAACGGCTATCTGCCTAAGGGGAGGGATGCCTTCGTGGAGAACTTTCTAAGCGAAACAGGCTCGTACGCACTTTACACATGAGCAAAACACGGAAACGCCAACGCAGTTAGCCCGTTTGTGGGATTCGAACCTCTGACCGAACTACCAGTATTTAGCTACTTTACCGCTCCACCGCTGGTGGGCTTTATCAAGATAGGACTTTTTAAGTAAAATCAGTACACCTCCTCAAAATCGAAAAAATGAATTAAATAAAAGAAGAAAATGAAATGTAACGTATTTTAATTCTTAACTATGTACATAATTAATAAATAAACGATAAAAGCTTTAAACAACATTAATCTTAAAACTCTTACCGTTAAAGTATTAAGTACGTTTAAGTAGGGAACAGATAATTTATAAATGTTTGTTTCTCTTATTTCTGTAACATGGAATTTAAAGTAATACAGGACAGAGTAAGTTAATTATTTTGTATCAGATGAGCTGACATGTACATTTATCCAGGTAAGCAAGAAAAATCCCTAAACGATTTATAATTTTGCACTTAGCACTACCCGAAATTGGTAGAAGGCGGAATTCTGTATAAAATAATACTTATTCTGTAATTCCGATCGAAAACTACACAAGTTGGTCCGTGTTTTTCCCGTCTGGAATTTGTTCTTGTTGAGAATACCTTTTTACTTTTACCTCTTCCCAGAGACCTCTCAACGTATTTCTTGAGCAAAAGCTATAGCTATCATCACAGTTGTAAGTAGAATGCCTCAAGGACAACAGGGAATGTTTTTACTCTTTTCCAATGCCCTTCTTTTTCGAAACTACTTTTCGTTTCTTTGGAACACGAAGTAGAGCTGCTGTTTATTGCCTTTCATTTGTCAGCGACGAAGGTAACGGCCAAAGAATTTCAGTTAAGGAAAGGGCGTAGCGGTACACACTGAAAGTCAAAGAAATTAAACATTTTACGAAAGAGAAATAGAATTATTATGCTTCTTAAGATTGTTATTCGATTTTCGAACAAATACAAAAATAAGAATTCAAACTTTAAACATTTTTTCTATTGAATGAATGGCTGATGTCTTATGATGTCACGTGGACCTTCTTTAATTCTTATTCGAGAACAATAATTCTACACATATAAATTTACAGAAGCCCCCCCCCAGCGACCGAGTCGTGAAGTCGTTGAATCCTGGTACTTCGATCCGGGGTTCCAATACCGGTGAACGAGGCTGGTCGCATGGGCGTTTTCGTGGTTTTCCCCCATGCGTAATGTTATTATACGAACTAGTTTCCCTTAGAAAGTCCTCCACGAAGGCATCCCTCCCCTTAAGCAGATAGCTCTCGAATGTTTTGCCTAATTAAATATACCATACCATACCATAAGGTTTTATACAATATTTACCTTCTCACATTTGTTATGTTGCTTAATATTATTTAAAAATCTATTCAAGTGAAACTAACTATGTTTCTTAATATTATTCGGAAGATTATTTAACAGAATTTATTCATATACTATATAGCCTTTTTAAAAGTTTTTTCTTAATGTTATTTCATAACTTTATAAAATTGATTTAAACTAACACCCTCAAAAACATAGTTAGGATAATATACGTATATGATTAGTGAAAAAATACACTGGTGTGCAAAAATTAAGGACGAGACGGTTTTTTAAATATAACTTTGTACAAAAGCTTTCCAAATCAACACATTTAATACCGTAAGATCCCCAATACGTAAGGACATGAGTAATGTAAGCAACACTTACTAAAAGAGAAATCAGAGGGATAAAAAGACGCTTCATTGAAAAAGTATCATGGAGCGCAATGCGACTGAAGGCCGAAACATCCCTGTGATGGGTGTCCAGCAAGAAACATCCGGTCTTTAATAGGGAATATGATCTCCCCTGACTGCTAGGCAGGTTTCACAGCGTCCGCCCATGCTGAGAATGAGGGTGTCAATGAGTTGTTGAGGCATTGCTGCCCATCCGTCTTGCAGCGCCAATCGAAGCTCCGGAATCGTTACTGGTGGTAAGGTACGAGCTGCCAAGCGTCTGCCTAGAAAATCCCATACATGCTCGATGGGATTGAGATCCGGAGATCGTGCAGGCCAATCCATACGTTCAATATCCTCACTCTCTAAGAGCTGTTCGGCAGCTACTGTGCGATGACATGGTGCATTGTCGTCCATGAAAAGGAACTGCGGATCCATAGCGCCTTTAAAAAGACGCACATATGGAAGAAGAATCTCGTTACAATAACGGGTCCCGTTGAATGAACCTGCGTCGAAGATGTGAAGGTCTGCACGACTACCAAGCATGATGCCTCCCCAAACGAGAACACCGCCACCTCCATAAACTGTCCCTTTCAATGATGTTCGAGGGATGATTGCGGCTTCCCCGCTCTCTCCAGATGAGTATGCGATGAGAATCGCTACTCAGACTGAATCTGCTCTCATCTGTAAAGAGTACTCGTCCCCATTCATTGTCTCTCCAATTCCGGTGTTCCCGGCACCACAGAGAAAGCCTTCTCCGATGGGCAGGCGTTAGAGGTACACACCGTACAGGGCGTCGTGCAAACAGACCACCACCGTGCAGTCTTCTGGCCATGGTAAAACGCGATATCGGTCGTCCAGTCGCCTGTGTCGTGTGTCTAGCGATTTCTCCCGCTGTCTGCCGCCTGTTTCTTCTGGCCTGTAAGGCAATATACCGGTCATCTGCGGGTGTGGTTCCTCGTGGACGACCATTACTAAACCCCCGGATAGCTGTTCCTGTAGTTTGAAATTGTCTCCAAAGTCGTGAAACGATGCTGTGAGCAATTCCGAACTCTGCAGCCACACTTGTCACACTGCGGCCTTCCTCCAACTTCCCAATGATTCGACCTCGGGGAAAAGCATCCAGATGTCGTCTAACAGATTGATTACTCGCCATTTCTCGCTGAGGCAGCAACTCGGTGTGATTTTAACTGCTATACGGCGTGCAATCTCTTTGCCAGAAATACTGATCTTACACCGATAACATGCTTTATACTACTCAGACACTCCCCCATTACGTCTACCTGCATATCTGCGCATGTGATACCATACATCACCTTACTTAATCTCCTGATTGGTCTTTCTGTCCGCTCTGCCTCTTCGTTCAGCTGATATGCTAATTTTTCGACTTCGTCCTTAATTTTTGCACACCAGTGTATATAATATATTTATTTACTTAGATATTATATAGTGTTTGGCTTTCTTTGGTAGCATAAATTGGTAACAAAACCCTAACCGACTTAACCGACAGCGAATTATCTCTCCATTTGAAAAGAATTCATTTGAAAATCTTACAGAGTCTCAGAGTCGAATTATTAAATCAGAACTTGAACATAAAAAGCAGTTCTCGTGCTTGACAAGCCTCAACCACCACTTGTCACGACATAACTTAAAGTATCATTTAAGTTCAAATTATAAATCTAATAGTAAAAGACTAAAGGATTAATTTAACGCAAAGCTGGTACAAAACTTTTCATCAGCACAACAATTTAAATGTCGGCAACATTGACGAATTACTTATCTTATTAAAACTAATGAAACTTGAATGAAATGAATGTAACGTGACCTCGAGAGACAGAAACACGCTTAGTCTTACAATTCAAAAACCTTTATATTTCTCAAACTAAAACAATAAATGTTTCTTAAACTAATAAGCATTCTGGGAGGGAAACGGAAAAGAGTAGTGACAGTAAAGGCTGAAATTATAAATAACTAGTTATGCAAAATAATAGTAATCTTACAACATTATATTTTCGGAGCCATGCTACTTGGCATGTTATTTTCATTGAATTCTTTTCTGTACGTTCTGTTCTCTCCGTCAGTTGTCAACAGAGTGAAAATTAGATTAAGTGAGTTTATAACTTAGAAAGGGTGAATTTATAACTTAGAAATTTATAACTTAGAATTTATAACGAGTGAATTTATAACTTAGAAAGGGCGCTGTGATCACCCGTCAGTAAAACTATTTAGCCAAGATGGTCACCTCTGACCGGTCTGCTTATTTATTAATTTTTGTATACGTTAGTTTGCAGGGATAGACGTCATAGTAATAAAAGCCGAGTTAGAGAGTATACACAAAATTGTTAATCCCTTAAAATATACGCAAGATTTGGTGACCATGTTCTATAGTTTCATTTATTTTTCTGAATACATATCAAGGAACCCAAAACTCAAGATCTGATTTTTTTTTTGAAATCCATATTAATAAAATTTGTATTGCATTTTTATTCTAAATATGGTGATATAGAGGTCTTTCTACGTTTAACGAGAAACTCATGGTCCCAAGCTCATTGACATATATAAACTGATTTTCTTATTCATATTCATAGGTCAATAATTTGCAGAATAATTATTTTTTAATTGTTTGATGCTAGCACCAACCTAATTCGAATTCTTTGTCAATACGACTGTTGACATATTCGTATTGTATCTGGGTGAACATCCGGCAGAGATGCAAACGTTTAGCAACTGTGTTAGTGAATTTGATAATAGAAAGCTAGAACTAAACATTCGAAAATTGATGTCAAATTATTTCATTAATTTTGTTCACTTTATCTTTGGGGTAGTCTCGCCCACTTCGCCAGGTGAGCGAAGGGGACGAGACCGCTGTACTTCAGATTTCGACCCAAACTCTAATTCCGATGAACGAACTGGTTACATAGTTATTTTCTTGATTTTTCATTTAAGTGCAAAATAATTCCTCTTGAAAATTCCTTCAGGAAGACATACTTGCCCATAGGCACTTAGCCATTGTATGGTTTTAGGTATCTAATTTAAAGAAATCAACTATATAGCGTGTTTCATTGTTAAGATTATAGATTTGAATACAGAAGTACTTGATACAGGTAGAAGTGATTTAACATAGTCTTTGTGTGAAGTCTGTAGAGAAGTCATTCCGAAAAGTAAATCCAAGCATATCAACAATCAGATTAATCAGCTAGGAACAACTGACACAAAACACATTCTTAAAAATACGCAGAATATTTCCAGTTCTCAAACTCTCCAGTTCAACAGCTCTTCCAAATAATTAAGTCTGGAAAATGTAATCCTTGGACCAAGCGTAAGTCATCAGAAAGTCTCCGGATAGTAAGCGAAGTTTCAGAGAAGATCTAACTTTATGAAGAAAAAAA
This sequence comes from Stegodyphus dumicola, assembly GCF_044657685.1. NCBI lineage: Eukaryota > Metazoa > Arthropoda > Arachnida > Araneae > Eresidae > Stegodyphus > Stegodyphus dumicola. Next base: position 180,453,069 of record NC_140773.1, read on the forward strand.
AAAAAAAAAAAAAAAAAAAAAATGAATCAGTTGCAGATTAATGGGCCTATTTTATTCTGATAGTAAATGATGTTTTATTAAACAAGAAAGATGATGACACTGTTATTTTCAATAAAATCTTCAAAACGCATTTGGGCGAAAATACTTCCTTTTCAAGAAGAAAATATGGAATAGAAATATGGATTTTCATTGGCTCTTGAGTAAAATAATGCCATTACGAGGCAAAAGCTATCCAGTGGCATTTTTACAAACTGTTACCCTACTCCAGTGAGAGCTTGAAAAAAATTAAACCTCAAATTATCACAAAGGTCTATAAAAGAGTTTTATTATCTACACAGTTTTTCCTTTGTCTTGAACGGTTCTCTTGCCTTTATATTTATTATGTTGGAACTTGAAGGGCTTCAAATTTCCTTATGTAATTTTTTTCAGTTTCAAATGAAATAATCTCTCTCTTTTCCAGGTTATCTGGTTTTCATTGCTGATGCTTTTTCAGAAAAGAAATGACTTATGTGCAACTTTCTGTGTAATAGATATTAAAGTGTTTATTCAAAGTCGTGTTGAAAAAGTAACTTCTGATCCGACTTATCATTCCCGTCATCTTTTCAAATCTTTTTTTCTTTCATTTCTCCCAGATGTGAAAGCTACAAAGTTTACGCCTTATTATATTTTTTACATTGTAATGAAAACCAATTGTTATTTACATGAATTTTATGGAGTTGATTTTTTTTGAAATTTAAAACTCGCAAATGCATTTTCACTGGGCAATTGTTATAGTTTTATGCCATTGAAACGTATATCTTTATACTTGAGTTATAACACAATATCACACTAAGTGTCAAGTGCACTGTATTTTTCTTGTTTTGAAAAATCAAGACATAGTAGGTTAAAAATTTCATGAAACGTTGCGCAAATTTTAAAAGTAATGTTCCATAAAACTGTGTAGATAATAGAACACAATAAAAAATTTTTTTTAATATAAACTTCAGGTTTAAAGTATCCATGGAGATAATTATTGTAATTCTTAATTATATGTGACTATTAAAATAATTTTCCATAGATGTAAATATTGAACAATGTGACTTTCAACATTATATCCTTTTCTCATGTCTGTGTAAATGCTGAACTACCATGACGAACGATACAGAATGCTTTTATGTGACATACTAGCAACTCCCACACGCGTGCGTGAATGGATAGAGGTCTCCTAGGATCCCGTAACAGATGAGGTGGTCATGACGTGGGCAAAGACAATGGTCGGACTCATCCTGATAAAAGCATGACCACTGACCAATGGTTCATTATTCATATCCTAATTAACTTGAACGTTCCTTTGTCACCCATCTAGTTCTCTCCTTCTAGGAAGGGTGAAGAGATAAGGGGTTAGTACGAGCAACTAATTCTTAATTTGAACTCAGGATATTGTTTTACAATCATTTGTAAATTGAAATATGCTTTTACAGGAGAATAATCTGGGACTGTTATTCCACGACGTAGGGAAATGAATTGCATTTAAAACAAAGGCGTTCTCGGTGCGAAAATTTGCTGTTTGCACTTATCTTAGTAAGATAATGATGTTTTCAATTAATAGCATAGTAAATTAATTTTTAATTAGATTATCCAATATTGTAGTTAAATAATAAATACGTCCATACCACATCGTTGAGTAATAACCTAGAAATAAAAAGTACAGTGCATGCGAAACATAAGAAACCAGTTCCGTAATGAAAAACTAGTACAGAGCAAAAGTAGTTTCAAAAAAGCCGTATCAAAATCTTTAATCTTAATTTAGGTTTAATTATTCGAGAATACTTTTGAAATAAAATTTTGTACAGGTATATTATAGGTTTTGATCTATCGCATAGTAATAAAGTGAATATTACTAAGAGAAAGTAATCCCATGAATGCTTGGTTTCATAGTGTCATTTGTATAAAAGTTATATCTGGACTATAAAATAGTCTATTGAGCAATAATTCTTTCGCTTTACATGCATGACTGAATAGCAGTTTTAGTCTTCATGAAGAAAATTTTCTTTGTGTTCGAAACTTGGGTAATCCTTTAAAGTTGATTTGGAAAGAATCCTAAATTTTCTGGCACTGTAACCTAAAACGGTATCTGAACATTTCATATTTCATATCTCGAATATTACATATAAAAAAACAGGAGAAAGGAAAAAAAGAAGCAAAATCAGGTATTATTAAACTTTTTAACAAAATCAAAAATTTGAAATTTATATTTCGTCGAAAACAAATTTATAAATACCACTTTTGTAAATATATCTATATTTGTTAAGATACAAACGAAATCTACTAAATGAAGTATATAGCTAAAATTCTTGAATCTCGAAATTCACTTTCTCCATAAAATTAGGAAAAGCAATTTGAGTAACTATTCAAAGTTTTCATATTTTTCAAAATCTTCCTAAATGAAAACAAATGAAGAAGTGTAAATTAAGAATATGATATTTAAAACCTTTGACATTATACAGGTTACAGTGCCTGTGAAATTTCAAGAATCATGTTATTTTTTAATTAACGCTTTTAATGGGCGTCGATAAGTCCGACCTTATAAACTTTCTAAAGTTTTGAATTAATAGTTTAATGGTTTTTACGTTGGGATTCAAAAAGGTTTGAATAATAGTAAATGTAAGATTCGAATCTTCAAATCTCGGTTTTTTTTGGCAACATTTACAGGATTTGAGGATTCCAATACCCATTTCCGAGTTTGAAAAAAAAAAAAGGCTATTTTTTACTTATTTCGGAGTTCAATGTGTCTTCTGTCTTTGAAATGACTAGCCTTTTCTTCCTCAGAGAGATAGATGCATTCTTTTGTTCCGTTAGAATATTTAGATCTGATTGTACGGTAATTAAAAGTTCTAACTGCAATGCATATTTTTGGAAAAATTTAAATATTGCCAATATTAATCTTTTCATATTAAACGTAGAAGGAATATTCTGAAAAAGATTAATTCATGAAGTGTATAGTATTAGCAATAGAAATAATTACCTAATGATTGTTTGTAGACTTAAATTACAAATGCAGTGTTAGTCATTAAATACACACCGTATTGCCAGCAAACGTCGTAATGCGACGCCAACATTACTGGCTATTCAAACTGTTATTCCATGAAGACGGCATGCAACAAACGTCCAGTTTGAAAGAAAAGTACTAAATTCTGAGCTATCAAATGATTAACATTACCGCGCATGCGCACAAAGCGTGTAGGAATAGTAACACTTTTTACATTGTGTATAAATGGGAATATTTTGGAAATCACATTTGACTATTGGTTGCTTCTCTAGAAAGGCCATGTTATGGGTCGTGTAAGAAAGAGAAACTTCTACTAATACATTTCGGAATCAGATGGTGCAGGATCGTTCACTATCAGGATTTATCATTCTGCGACACTGCTGCTTGTGTTGGTTGGAATTCTATGACTGTCATGACTGTCAGGCGAATTTGAAATCGATGGGTCCAGGAGAACCATACTGAAAACCTAGGGGGATTTCAGCGGCGCCGGGCAAATAACGCCCGGAAGACAGACATGTTGTCTTCTCAACCTTGCGGGACCGTACAACCACTTCACGTACGCTGAGTCATGAAACTGGCTTGTGTGCAGGACGACAAGTGTTTGTACGTATAGTGCGACGACATCTACCTGTTAACATGGCGAGCATTGATACTGCAGTAAGGACAGCGCGCCTAATTTAGTGCAAGAAATGACGGCGCCAGACACAAGAGTATCAAAACTCATCCAGATTCTACGTGCAGCATCATGGTGGAGAAATCGGAGTGAACGAGCGTTTCCAGCTTGCATCCTTCATCATCATACGGGTCCAGCACGCCATAGTATACATATTTCAATTTCTTTTACATTTCTGATATGTTGAGTTCTGCATCTTTTCCCTATCTCCGATTCCTGCATGACGCCATTTTTAAATAAGATAATGCGCAGCCGCATGTTGCCAATGCTGTCCGTGATCTTTCTCTATACAGCAGGTATTCGACTGTTGTTCTAGCCAGCATGTTCTCCAGATCTCTCACTCACTAAGAACATTTAGCGTGAATTACCGAGAGACTGGCACGCAACCATTCGCTAGCCACTACGGTTGCGAATTGTGGCATAAAGTTGAAGCTGCATGGAATGGCAGTGAGCTTTGATGACCGAATCCATGTCTAACTGCATTATAGCCGTTGTTAGAATCAGAGATCACAGAGTGAATTCTGCACTATGTATGTCCCAAACCACCTGCATATTTAATCATGTCTTTCTTCCAGTATACTGTAAAGTGAATATCTATTATTTGCTTTCCTCCCTGGCATAGCAATTTTAATGGCGAGTAGTGTATTTAGTCTAACTGCAGCATAATAATAATAATAATAATAATAATAATAGTAATAATAATAATAATAATAATAATAATAATAATAATAATAATAATAATAATAATAATAATAATAATAATAATAATAATAATATAAGTTTTGTCAGAATGAATAGTTTTCTTAATACGTGTGTTAATTTCTAGAAATGATGTAACATATTAAAAGAAAAAAGAGAAATTCACGAGTCATATTCCATTGATAAAAGAAAAATAAAATGTCTTTTATCAATGGAAAAAATTACGTAATAATCATCTGCGGATTTAATAAAAACGGCAGTAATCGATGATTATATACATACCATAGGCCATCGTATGAATATTATTTGGTCTAGCTTCAATGCAGTAGCAATAATGAAATTAGAAATATTATCAAAATGATCAGATTATAAAAGAGAGGCAGGAGAGCAAACGTGATTGGCAAAATATAGTTGATGAATTGGCTCATGCTGGTTTGCTGTAAATATTGCTTCATAAAATTTTAAATGTCTGCGTAATGCAATAAAGTGAATCTCAATAGCATATTATATGAATGCATATTAATGTCTCTAAGGCACCACCTATGACTACTTTTTTCTGGAGGTGGTTGCTGAAGAGAGGTAATGATAGATAGCATTATTTCTAAGAAATGCTGTTTATTTTCAGAGTGGGTCATTAATAGGCAATGATCATCATGAAAGGATCGGCTGTAATTACACTTTCATATGGTTTATGTAGTTATTAAATTAATGTTTTTATACTATTCTCATTTTATCCTTATAAGAGGTCTGTACTCAAATACTTTATTTGAAGATGGATATATAGTAAACTGTGGGGAGAGATAAGACGCAAAGAATGAGCTCTACTGTTTTTTGAATATTTTTGGTGTTTTTCAGCTACTTATAAAAATTATTTTCAATCACATACCATGTCGGGTGTTAAGGTATATACGTGTCAATCGTATAAGAAAAATAAAACAGATGTTAGAATATATGTTGTGATTTTTTATCCTTCTCATATGAGAGGATCATGATCGAATCCACGAGTTAATCATCACCAAGAGATAGTAAGCGCCTGTCATTAGCCATGGTTTTAGATACATTACAAATGGCAGTTCAGTTTTGTCCCATTTTTGATGGAGCACAAGCCAAAAGATGAATCCAGAGGTCTACAATGCCTCTTTCCCTGTCATCGACTGCTCGGCAGTTTCAATGGCCCTATGCCAAAAAGAATTATACCCTAACAAACATCCATACCTTCTTTGTTATTCGAACTCAAGCCCAAGGCAATAACAACCTGCTTCAATACTAAAATGAAACGCAAGAACGCAGAATGTATTTGTTTAAGCCGCTTTTTTTCATATATGAAAATGGGTCTTCGCGATTCTGTCATATGGAATGAATAAACCTTTGTTCGAAACATCTTTGATTAAGTTGTGCATATGTGTTAAGCTGTTGCTACTAAAATTTTTAAATGATTGTGAAGTTATTAATTTAACTTTTCCTTACACATTTCTCACTTATCTAATAAATTTTCAGTTGAATACATTTACATTTGCCCTTATTTACCTATTCCAAAGAAAAAAATCCTTAATTCCATTTCATATTCTTCGTTTCTTATTTCTTAAATCCAAGGCAGAACTCCAAACTCATCCCTCTTTTAAACGATCCTCATTTTCTAACCAAACTACTATTTCTCTAAAACTGGAACTCCTCCCATCCCGAAAACTACTCCCAAGTAAAATTCCCTCCCGAATGATTCTCCTGCAGCCCCAAGGATAAAGGAAACAATGCATATATCTCTTTCTCTGGGTATTCCACCAACTGTTTTCTAGGGAACACTGTTTCCACTGATTGACTTTAAGCCTCGGGTCATGGGATAATTTCACTGTCCGCTACCGAGGGATCTCTCCTTCCTTCTGCTGAATCCGGATGTGAGTTTCAAAGCAGAGATGGAGTTAATTAGCAGAGACAATTAGACGAGAGGATAATGAAATGGTAAGAGAGTTTCTGTGGATTTTCCAATCCCCCCTGAGATGATTTCGATTTTCAACTTGAGAATGGGTTCTATTCCTTAGCCTTGGTATTTAAGGTCTATGGCAGAAACTCGATTTCCAGGAGATGCTTTTGTATAATTGGAGCAGGTAGTTTTGATCTGTAAGAGTTTGTTTTTCGATTAGTGTGAGATTTCAGGTCCATGATAAAGTAGATTTTTATTTTCACTATCTGAAGCAATGGCTCAGTTAACGAGTGCAAATTTCGAAAGGAGATGCGTAAAATGCATTGGGTAATGACATTTTACGAATGGCTTCGTTAACGGGAAAGCAGTGAAGTATCGAAAAGGATTTTAAAGGATTGAGTAATGTGAGGTTCAAAGGAATAGGTTGTAAATAAAGGATTGTAAAATTAACTTTAACTTTCAAACTAACAACTAAACTAATTTAGATCAGTAAATTATTATTCCTTTTTATAAATACCATAAAAATAAAACGAAGGTGAATTCTATTTTCATCTTATAACTATTTATTACTTGTGCCCTGAAAGTTGAATACATGAAACTTGTGTCTAATAAGAATTTAGTATATTAATAAAGTCAAAGATAAAATAGTCTTAAATATATTAATTAAATGTATCTGATTTTAGCTATCTTTTAGAAAAAAGTGGACGTCGACCTTTCCCAGTACCCAGGAAAGAATTTTAGAATGTTTGGTGACTATAGCTATAGTAGTGACTGAGTTAATCGCGAACAAACAAACACACAAATAGACATTCTTTATATATATAGATGCATGTTTGCTTCTTTCTCATCTGCAGCATTCATAAATCGCATTAAAAAGAGGTTGCTTTCACTATTTTTCTTCTTCTTTATATATGTATTCTTGTAACTGCTTCCCTCGTGTGGCCCAAAATGACAGCTATATAGGCTGTCAGCTACCATTTTGGTTCTTATTAGACCAGATAAGATGAAATCAGTTGTAGCATAAAAATCACATTTGCAGACTTTCGAAAGGCAAGATCATGGTGTTCTCGCTAACTTGCGACTTTCAGTATGGAGTTTTGTGGAAGCTTCAAAAATCTTTCTGCGAAACAGTCTAGTTCATGTGGTAGCTTTCTCTAAATTTCGATCGAAGGCGTAAAAAGAAACATCTTCCAACTATATATATTTGATACACGTAACAATTAATACTGTGATATTTTCATCTTGATTCGTTAACTTTTACGTTCAGAAACGTTTTGTTTATTTTTATATACATATTACTAAATTGTTATTACCAAACAGTCCCCGAAGTTGTATAAACAGTACGACTATAATGCGTAATCTAGTTATTTTCTTATAAAATACCTCAAATCAGAACAAATGAAGATAAAAATCTGTCCTCACCACTTTAAGGTATAATATTATCTTTTAAATAAAGAATACCTATCTGTCTATCTATTTATCCACCTATCTTTCTTTCTGTTTATCTATCAGTCTCTCTCTTTTGGTTCCCTCAGCCAAATATAAGAAAAGATAAATAATAAAACAAATTCAAAATTCGAGTTTCCAGGTTCACATGTTCGGTTAGAGGACTACGTTATTCAAAATGAGACGGCTTTAAGTACCGTCGTTTTTTACAGTGGGAGGACCTTCTACACACGCAGATTCTTCATTATTTAATTTCGTTAATAATAATACAGAACGATAATATTTCATGACAACAAACTGAAACGTGATACGCCATTTATGTGAAGCATCGCAATATCCTATTTTGAGACTAATAGGCCCTTTTGGGCTAAAAATTACGAAGCGAATAGAATAACAATTTTGCAGATTGTAAAGCGGCCTGTTGGGTATGGTGGCTGTGCAGCCGGCTGCCTTATCATTGATCTCAGGTTCCTGTCTTAGGGAAAGCATGGATATCTGTAAATGTATAGTACCTTTTCGGCATCGAGGCCTTAGAATTAGAAATCCGCTGGAGTGAAAATCATATCGAGAATTTAATGGCAGAGGCTAAGAGATTTTCGGTTTCTTAGATTCAGTTTCCATGGTATTGTTGTTTCATCCTAACTCAGTAGGTTTCGATAGTTGCTTCATTCGTCATTCGTCAGGAAACAAATATTTTCGATTTTGTTCCAAATCTTCTGAATTATGGACTTAATTATCACTAAGAGATTCTCGTGTATTTTTCATGTTCTTCCTATTGAACAGCACCACGTTTTTGAACAAAACAGTTGGAAATTAATTACGGTTTTCCACTGTCCTTCTCTGTACAATTACAGTCAAAATGTACAAATTTAGAGAAGTTTTGCACAATAATTTCAACTACAAAGGCGTTTAAATAGCGTAACTTTAATCGCAATCATCTTGTGTGCCTTTACTTCCTACAGAAAAAAAAATTAAAGATGTAATTTTAGCGAATAAATATCAGTCATTTGAGTTAAAAGGATATTTAAGAAAATGTAAAAATAAAACTGAGATGTTAAAGTTTCGTTCGAAAGCAATTTTGGTTGAGTGCAATTAAAGCGAATAATTTATGACATGACGTAAAGGTTTTTTTAGGAAAATCTAAATAACACGAGAAAGTATCTTAACACTGAGGTTATTTTAAGAATACGGGAAACTATACCTATTTCAAGGAAAAGTATTTTAAAATTATAAATTTCAGCTGAATACAATTAAGGACAAAAAAGTAAACAAAGCTTTTATGAAAATTACTAGGCTATCATATTTTAAATTAATTACTTGTGCAACTCCTCAGGGGGTTTCGTGAGTATAGTGTGATCACAGATCGCTTTGTTGTAGTTAATAGCTAGAATATTAAAAAATTAAATATTTGTCACAAGTAATTATAAAAATAGTTTGGAAATTTATTGAACCCGGAACACATTTTATTTATCGCTGTACTGATTAATTAATATAGCTTTACTTCATTTAAACATGATATATGATCTTTTTAAATTTACCTTTTATTTAATAAGTAAGGTGAATGAAAATAAACATGTATAAAGAAATTATTTTAAACTTAACATTTAAGACTATAATAGCTCATGTAAAACTATAATAGCTAAATGTGGTATTTCAAAAAAAAAAAAAAAAAAAAAAAAAAAAAAAAAAAAAAAAATTGGCAAATATGCTTGCGAATAACTAATAATCTTTAATTTTATAATGTAATATTGACTATAAAACATCATTACCACTAAGGAATCTCTGTTCAAGCATATAGAGTGGCCAGCGGCCATCTATCATAAGGTTTGGCTAGATTATAATACTTGCACCATAGTGGCGCCTTTCTTTGATGTTGGAGGAATGGTAATTAGATTCCATGTTCGCTCCAAATAAAGATATACAGAGGATCAGTATCTTGTCTGAACCTAAACTCGTCACTGAAGAGAACTTACTGAATTTACGTCTAAAGCAGATGTTATCTGCCTTGTGCTACAAGCGTAGTTAAGACATAAAAGGGATGGAAACATTGACCCTTTTAGGAAAAAGCGCCCTATTATGGAGCCTAAAGAAAACAGTAAGACTTTAACCTACGATTTGAATGGAAGCAAAGAGCTCTTGAGTGAATACTGCGGGTGAGGCAGTCCTTTGGCTGATATTGCCTGATACCGATATCCACTGATTATTTTCCCTTAATATGTATCCTGAATGCCCTTGCGTAGGCATTCTGGTTATGAATGTCTCGGGAAATTGTTTCTATAAATTGTAAGTGACAAACGGTATTAAAAGGAATTCTTCTATAACCCGAATTTAGGGCTGCCTTACTTCCAGCCTGTCAATGATTTTTCGCTTCATTTTATCATCGAAACTTAAACGATTATTAATTCTATTGCAATGCTGATAAAATTTAACAAAATTTTAGAGCTAAAGTTGTGATTATCGCCAATACAAATGAAGCAAGAGCAAGGCAGTAAACGACTGCTTTGATAATTCCCGCGCTATCACAGCGTCATCTATTATGGGTACGATTACCTATTCGACACTAGAGCTATTGAATTATTATTTTATTACTTACATTCTAGTTTTGGTTCAAAATTGTTGGAAAATGGCAAAAAAGAAAATGATCACTCTCAAATTTGAACGCCAGTGTATTTTAACTTGATCTTGTCATTCGAAACATGACACTAACAAGAATAATAAACACAAGTAGTGATCATCTGTTAAAATTGATGTTTTATTTTAAATATCAGACTTAGTTTTGTGCTTTTATAACGATACTGAGTTTTAGACTCAAATGTATTCAATCTAAAGAAGTTTTATCATCATAACTATTAAAAAAACGAATACTTGTTCATACTTCATCAACTGACAAAACACAGTTTCTATAATAATTAAAATTTCAACAAGCAGTTCACTTTAATTAGTTTAATTAAGTAATGTTCATGGTATTAATTTATTTAAACCTGAAAAATGCCGGCAGAGAAAGTAGTGTACTAATCAATTAATTTTACAAGAAGCGTTTTATCTCATTAGCACGTATATAATACTTCACGGTTAAAGTGCCGAAATCTATTAGTTTATCTCGTTAAGTCAATTCTAACAGTGCCCGCATTACCAAAGAATTACAACTTCCATTAATGAGTATACTCATTACATGATTACATGGGCTTTTAAAAGAAAGAAAAGTTAAGCTGATCTTAAACTCAAACATTGTTAACTTAACTGAAGGGCAAGCAACAGGATCAATGTAACAGCGTCGTTTTGTTTTTCCAAATAAAATACCCGGAGGATACTTTTAGAAGATTTGTTCGTACAAGTCGCTGGGGAAAGATTTCGACTTTTGCATAGGAAAATCGGCGTTTCTGTGTACATCTCATTAATTTCAATCGGCCTTTTTAAGGAATTTCAGATTGTATAATATCATTGCTGAAGTTATAAATTTCAAAGTTTTGAAGCTGGAAAGCTCGTTATTGATTAGATGCAATCTCAACAAAACACGAAACCACTTAAAAATGTTTGAGATTAAATTAATATAAAAGCTGAAATTCATGCATCATAAAACGTTTCCATTAATAAATTTGTATGTAGCAAATTAATTATAAAAAATTTGATATAAAATGGAAAATTAGGCAAAAAATGCTGCCTGAGATTTAGCGTAAATTTTGAATAAAATTCCATCAATTTCGAAGTCAATCAGAAATAGGTCCCTCATTTTAAGGAGCAAAAATGTTTTCCAAAGATGGAAGATACAACTGCAATACATCCAAAGCAATGGTCGTAGCAAAGCGGAAAAGAGCATAGGTCATTTATTCGTGGAACTAGTAATAAATGTAGAAAAGCTAAGTTATTAAAACCAGAAAGTGTTGCGAAGAACTTGGATTCGCATTATATCATTTAGGAAAGAAGAAAAGTATTGCAAATGTGAAAGGTTTGGAGGAAATATAATTCATCAACTAAAGAAACTTTGTGGATAATGTTTGCTGAATCAAAATCAAAGTTGTGGTTAAATGATCAGCTACAATTAGCTATCCGAAATTTGTTTACTTTTTTGTTAGAACATAGGATTTGATTCCCTAACACGGAAAATTTCAACACTCTTTCTATTTGATCGATATAAGCAATTTTTGTTAAAACAGGGACCGGAATAAATAAACAAAAAGGTTGAGAATAAAGGGTCCTGTTCTGTAATAAGACAGAAAAACGTCTCGAACAAGACAGAAACGTTATTTTGAAAGCAATTCCTCTGTGCATAATTGTCGAAATAGCTGGAATGCTTTAAATTAGTTGAAAAGTTGATATATATGTACGAGTTGATATATATGTTGATATATATGTTGAAAAGTTGATATATGTATACTCGTATATATATATAAATTCATTATAGGTGGTTATATAAGCAGTAGTTTCTCTTTATTAAGTATGGCGGCATTTTATTGCAGAAATTCTTATAATTAAAATTCAAAAAGATTGTCTACAAGCTTTAGTATTTCTTAGGAGTCGTTTAATCTGAATAACTGGATCTCATGCTGTGGGAAGATTGTTAACATACGTTAGTTAGTCTGGAAAGTGCGGTGCATAATTGTAATTGTCGTCGAATTCGAATTGGTTTGGGAAAAGTGGTGTGATACCTTTTGACCAGTGTAAGATCTAAGACGTCGTTGCGCCACAATTGAGTTGTAATTAATAACTTTTGATGTCAAAAAGAAAAAATATTGTGGAGCGAAAAATAAGGAATGAGAAAGCTGGGTGAGATGTTTTAATGAAAAAAAAAATAAAAGATTAAATAAAAAAGGAAGGCGAATAATAAATGTCATAAAAAGTTGTGAAAGTACTGGAAAGTAGTTTTTGAAAGTAGTGGAGGGCAGAGGCAGGTGTAATGCTGTGATGAATCCCAAGAATATGCAAGAGGAATGAAAATTTACTGAAGATATATTGGCCTTGCGCTGATGATCAACTGAATTAAATTATTTAGTGTGTGTTACAGAATTTTCACGTACTTAAATAGAATAAGATTCAAGGGACAGACGACATACGCTTGCGCCTTCAATCGAATTTAACGAGAACGAGGAAGGATTTTTGAATCATGGCTCGGAATGAGGATCAGCTGACTTAAATTGTTAGTTGAAGCAGCTGTTTAGTGTGTGATGGAAGAACAAGACATAAACCTACCAACTCCAATCTTAGAAAACTTAAAATATTTTCGTCTGGCTGTAACGATTTTGCCATTACCTGTGTGATGTAGTCCTGTCTATGACTTACCGGACGCGTTGAATCATTCTGTTGTTTTCGCTATTCTCCCTTGTCTGATGAAGTCAGAACAAGCCCATGAATTACTATCGTAACAAGATCATAACAAGGAGGACAAGATTACGTCTGTCAGCCTTGAGCCAAAGCTTTGAATGCAATACGTAATGAGAGTCCAATTTTATGTTCAGTACCGCTCTCAGTTTTGAAGGAGAGCACTTCGGAGGGAAGGCGGATCGGAGCGTGTCTCACTCCTCTTCTTTTACCACCAACTTCTCAAGAGGACTATTTTCGGCTCGCCACATATTTTGAGTGCCCCCTACCGCACAGAAATTATACATTTATAAACCTCCATGCCTTCTCACCCAGGCCTTTTGGTACGGCAGTCAACGTCGCTAAGCAGCTTCCCGTCTGGGCGGCACCCCTTGAATGATGATCAATGGAAACTCTATTCGAAAATATTATTTGGTGAATGATGAACTAAAGAGATATGAATATGTCAAGTCTAATCTTAAAAGACTTAGAGTTCCAACTGTCAACTGTGATTATAGGGCGAAGGTCTGTGTGTAATTCTCCAGTCTACGATGTCAAGTTTAGGGATTGTGTCCCGAGAGATTTCGTGCCTTCGGATGGTGCTGTTTCGAGGGACTGCTCTCCGATCTTTCTGAACTCGTAACGTTTGGTGTGTTTTGTAGTAGGAATCCCACTGGTAGTTTATTACTTAACAGGATTATTTTGAGCAAGAAAATATTAATTTATAACTTACAAGAAGTGGCAAGAGTTCTTGACACTTTAAGTACCCCTCGCCATCTATTAGCATGCAGAAATGATTTTATAACTTCTGAAGACGAACTTACGTTTAATTCTAATTAGGTTAGTCTTTATTTCTATTATGAATTTACTCGTTAATTCATTCCTCATTTGTATATCATATTTTGGGCTAATTTTCAAGGATTTTACATACCAGGTATTGACCCATGTATGTTTGTGTAAAAAACGTAATATTAAATTAATATCTTTGACCTTATAGGCTTATGTTGGTTATTTGTCTACCATAGTACAGCTTTTAGAATTCTAAATGATTTTTATCATTTCGAAAAGGATTGTTAGCTTAATTTTCCGCAATACAATAACTATATAGCACATGTTGTCGTTAAGTATTTCCACGACAGAATACTCATTTGCAGGTCATCTAGTAAATATTTTGATACACGTTTAAGAGGAAAAAATAATTATTATTGTGAAAAGCTTATACGGTGTTCCTCTCGCCTTCTTAGCGTGCCTTCGAGGTGCAGTGGTCTGCACGCTGAGAGCGTATTCCAGAGGCCCGCGGTTCGATTCCAGGCAAATTTTTCATCTTGCTTGCTTCCAAAAATACCTAATGTCTCTACAAGCTTTGTATGTATTACAGCATTTTTAATGCAGAACGGCAAATGTTGTTACTTTTACATTTCATTTGTTTGAATGTAAATGCACTTGACTCTTTTATTTTTCAGGGTTCAAGGCAAATTATGAAAAATTCAACTGCAATAATATTATTCACTTTTATGACTCAATTTTTAATTTTCATTTATGTTATTAATTATTTGTTATTTATATTACTTAACTGTAACAGTTAAGTAATATAAATAACAAATAATTAATAACTTCGTTAATTCTAATTAACGTTTTCTTTTATAATTTGCTTTATTACTTATTTAGTTATAATTATTATGGTTTCAGATATTTAATTAATTTTATATTTATTAGTGTGTTAAATAATTCCAGCTATACTGCAATCGCAAGACTTTTGTAAACAGTTTATGTAGAGTATGAGACATCGGCAACTCAAATCTACATATTAAACACTCGGAGATGTCTAACACAGTCCTACCAAATTTAGCGTATTTCTGTAAGCTACAAGAAACCGATTTCATAGAAGTACAAAAATTCTTAAGGCTTTTTAACAAAAAAATTAATGTTATTTACTATTTCTTCCTCTCTGCGTAGGGTACTTGTTTGTATTATTTTACGGTATATGAAGAAACGTCTTATAGCGTCAACTCATATATAATCCTCCAGTATTACAGTATCAAAGCAAGATATCCAAATTTTGAGTTTAACATTGAGTTCAGTACAGGTAGATACTGAGTTCAACACTGAGTAAGTAGAATGGCTAGCTCATCAGCCTTTGAAATCATGCGCCGAAAAATCCACCAAGTCAATAATTCTTTTGCTCTTTTCAAACTCAATAATTCCTTATATTCCACACATTGTCTAGTGCAGTCCTTTTAGTTTAATAAATCGTAATTTGAAGTAAATAGTAGTCGATTTCATCTGGTTTTGATGTGGATTTGTTTGGTAATTTACTTGGTAGGTAATTGTTCAGTGATAATTCGCTAATACCAGTCCCTATCCAAATACTAATTAATCCCCTTAGCAAGAAAATTATATGCAAGTTAGACTACACTGCCTTACATTGATTTATATAAGGAAATATATGATACATTCTAAGCAAACAAAGTTAGATCATTGTTTGCAATTCAGAATTTTGTTGAAAAATAAGCTAAGCTGAAAAGAAACTGCTAGGTGTAATTAAACAAGAATGTGTCTAATAACGATTAAAGCACCATTCTTTAGTATAAGTGCCTGACAGTATTATTCTCCCTGTTTGCAAAAATGATGTAAACAAATGAATAATGCATTCAAATAATGTGATTAACTTCCAAAGCAAAGTTTGGAAGTTTTCGAACACTCAAAGAATGCGCAGACTATGTTTACTCCTTTCTTACCAATAAGTGGAATTCAGTGTCGTGTGATGCAATTCAAAAATATCCTTTGTAATAGCTTCTGGCAAGGGAGGAGAACCTTATGGAAGGGAGGGGGAGTAAGGGCTGAGTTTAAGGAACCACGAAGGCGGAAAGAAGCTGCGAACGCTCCAGCAATTCTCAAAAGGGAATAGGAACAGGGGGGAAAGAAACGATTGTGTATACAGAGGGCAGTACGAATAAGAACTGAAAAGGCGAAAAGTGTGCTTTTGCATGTAGAATATTGTCAAATATTGCTGCAAAAGCTGGATGTTCTTCTAAGTCATTTTATGAGACTGTAGCCATGTTTATTTTATACAAATAAATGCATAAGATGTTTCGAAATAAGCGAAAACTATTTCTAGAACATTTATTACTCAAATTTAGGCTTTAGCAGACAAAACCGAAAATTTCAAGGACAGATGAAGATTTTAGTTCATTACAGCCATCATAAAACCTGATATCACATACTTTCTCATAAGGGAAGATTTTCATCTCATGATTCAGGTAGCATTAACATGACGGAATCATGTAGGTTCGAGAGGGCATTTTAACTGATCCCACTCGTAGGCATTAAATTATGTTGAAGTGACAAATCTGAAAATATCAGTAAAGATCTTCTATGCCCGTCTCATCAAAATATGTATCTTAGAGATCTTGAATCATTGTCATGTCGATAAACATCTGTAATCATAGTAAGCTGTTTTTAGAAAGGAGGCAGCTGAAAGTGATCTCAGTCAAGTAAACCTGAATCAATAGTTTGCTATATAGAAACCAAAAGATAGCTTTTTAAGAAAGATGTAGTCTACAGAATAACATAGTCGATATCAGAGGCAAGTGTGCAGCGCGCCTTGAAATTTTCCAAAAATACTGCTGGCCATTAAATTGCTGTACCATGAAGGCGGCATGCAACGAATGTCAGATTTGTATGAAAGGTACTACATGCTGAGATAAGCGAATGATCAGTTTTGCAGCGCATACTGATAAAGAAAGTATCAGTAAAGCCTTGTATAGGAAGAGAAAAATTCCTGAGCGAGTTTCTTCTTGCAAATCCGATTTAATGTAGGCTGTTTGTGTAAAGCTCGTGTTATGTCTCGTGTAAGAAGGCGAAAATTCTACCAGCACGGTCGTAATTCGACAGCAGTAGATTCGTATTTTATTGAAACTACGGTTTATCATCCCCTAATATTCCTGCTCGTTTTTTTGGGACACCATGACTGTCAGGCAAATATGGAATTGATGGGTGCAGTAGGGCCATATTGAAAGTCAGGATCTCAGAGGCCCCGGGCTATTAGACGTCACGCAAATCCCAGAGGACAGATATGTTGACTTCTCGGCCTTGAGTGATCATATAGCTATATCACATACCTTAAATCCACAATTTACATCGTGTGAAGAACAAGTGTCCCAGCACAACGACCATTGTTGCAACTTCCTTTGACACTGCAGTAGACAGAGCCACGCCAGCAGTAGTGCAACGAACGAGAACAATGGACACACAAGTGTCGCCACGTCTTCTTATTAGACGAATCCCTTTTCAACGCATAGTATCGTGATGGACTCATCAGTGTTTCGAGGCCCGGAGGAGAACAAACATTGCAAGTTTGCATTCGTCATCTTCATAAGAGCCAAGCACCTGTCGTGTTGGTATGGGGTGTCAGTGGTACACATAATGTTCATCTTTCGATCGCATAGGTGGCAATGTGAACAGCCGCCGTTACATTTCTGACTTGTTAACACCCGTCGTTGTATTCTATCATCGAGGCCTAAGTGACATCATCTTTCAGCAAGATAATACACGATTTCATGCTGCTTATGTGTCTCTTGACATTTCTCGATACAGAGGCTGTGCAACTGTTGTCTTGACCAGCACGGCCTTTTAGGTCTATGACACTTTAAGAACGTCTGGATGGGGGTTCCCGAGAGACTGGCACATCACCACTCGCCATTTACTCCAGAATCCGAATAGAATGATGTGTCTGTAACTATCATCAAAATTCAGTTCGATTTAGTGCACAGCCGGATTACAGCCGTTGTTGCAGCGAAAAGTGGCAGCTCTATGTATTGAATTTTGCTCGCTGTATACCCGAAGCCATCTGTAAATTTAGTCTTGTCTTTCTTTCTATATACTCTGCATATGCAATAAATAAATTTCTATTATTTGTTTTCCTTCCTGATGCAATTCCTCGCTCCATGCAACATTTCCCATTGTTTTGTAATTTGGTAATTGCCATGAGTTAAGAATCATTACAGTAATTTATGTTAAGCTCTCAACATCTTGAGTTTTTGCTTCCACTTGACGTTTTGCTCATAGTAAAACTCTTCGCTTATTTGACCCCTGAAATCGTTATCTTTCTAGAGAGTGCATAAAGGCTTAAAATACATAACTTAGTTGATGCAAGATCTGAAATGCAGAAAGGATGTCAAAATGTTTGAAATCGCAACTTTTGAAATGTGATAGATAACAACTATAGCGATCACGTAGAGTTGCGTTTTATTAAAAAGAAGAAGTTTTTCAAGTAAAGTAAAAGATGTATGCGTACTGCTGACTTTATCTCTTCTGCATGTGTCTGATTCTCTTAAACATTCTATAACAGGCGCAGAGTTCAAAGCCAAGCTAAAATCACAAGTAAAGCTTGTTCTTTCGACGGAATAAAGAAACTGAAGCAACACTCATAAATTTACTAAAAGAAATCAATAAAAGTATTGTAACACTTTTAACTACTGTTAAATTACTATTTATCAGATAATTATCAGTTTGCTGTTACCACCTGAAACTTGCTTGTACCCTCAAGATTTAGATTATTCTTGTACAGTGGTTCTTTCCTAAACTTTGTATAATGGAGTTTTGTAATCTTGAAATAAATATAATGTACCCTTTTTATGACGAATATCATACTTCCAATTGATTTCGATCCTCCATGGTGTTTGTCATTATGGAACAGTCAAATTAGATATCGATATTTATCAAAGATACAGATCATCTTTAAAGTTGGTCGTCTTAAAGAAGTGGTCTTCACAAGAGACAGAAGCTTCATTGTATTTTCTGAGTTAATAATGAATTTGCATTTTTTAATTAAAATTTATTAGTTAAAATGAAAGTTTTTGCATTTTTAGTCCAAAGGGGCTTTGTCCCTGAAGGACTATTGTTTTCGTTTTGCAATTTTACGTTAAATCACTATAAATGACCGTTTCACTTTTCAAACTGTTGCGACCAAATGTTAGAGTCTTGCATTATATTTGAAGAAATTAAATAATGAAAAATCTATATAAATGTATGTATATTTCTCGCATCGTGACGAAACAACGGTACATAGAAACATCGAATTTGAATGACGTAATCCTCCTACGAATATGGGCATGTGGAAGACCAAATTTGGAATTTGTTTTATTATCGATTTCATATTTTGTAAAAATTTAACGAGTTTTTGAGTAACAAACTCAACGATTCAAAAGTGAGGAATGGCAACGCTCTACGGCGGGAAAAAAAAATTATCGCCAGCGGGCGCGGAACTGTGTGTCTGAAATTCTAAAGATATGCTCATTTAAAAATTATTTTGCTACATTGCTACTGAACTGAATTTTATGGTTTAAGAGCAAAGAACATGATATTTAATAAATAAAGGTAACACACAAAACTTTAAAAAACACCCCTTTGGAAATAATTTAAAATCTGAAACCTTTCAGAGTTTTTTTTGGGGGGGGCTTGTAATTAAAATTAAATTATACTAAAAAAATTTTATTAATTTGAAATGGATAGAAACAAACTGCGCAGAATTAGAAGCGCATAATTCATAATCATTCATTTCTTACATCTTTGTTTAAATATAACACTCAAAACATCTCACTGCAAGAAGATATTCTCAAGAAAATTTAATATCATGAAGGTGATGCATTGGTCTCCTTCATTTTTGTCAGAATGTAAGATTTTTCTGCCCTTTGTATGGCAAAATGTTGCTTTCGTTGATGGCGGCACCAAGATTAACCAACACATTTACATACTTGGCACGCTCATAGTCACATACCATTACTAAAGCGATAGGCTTAGCACATATCACGCAAGCCTCTAAGCGAATGTTTGCGTGTGAATTCTTTTCGCAGAAACGCAAACTGTCATTATTTTTCCGTTTTCCTTCATACATTTTTACGTCACCGCAGATTAAATTATTCATTCTTATTATAATTTTTACTGATTTATTCTCTTTGGTAGTGCGTAGAATGAGTTTTATCGCATTCTATTAGGAGAGTGTTGATAGCATTGTCTTGACGTTTTGTGTTGACCGAAATGATTTTGATGTTGACAGAATAAATTTAGCCGAGTTCCCTTATTCTAATCAAATTATATAGATACCAGCTCTCAGTTTATTTCTGTTAGAAAAAGCTCACCTTTCCTCACGCTATAATTTTGTCACAAGGAATCTTTAAGGCTTTTATTATGTTTTTGCTCCACTATTTTAGTATTTCGACACAGGTAAATTCATTGCTTCTTCCTGACAAGTTGTTATAAATGATATAGAAAATATGTAAAGATTAAATTCATATTTATAAATGTCTCGAAAGTTGCTGTTTGAAGTCATCTAAGACTTGGATGCCATACTGTGTGAAAATGCTCGAAATAACTTTCTTTACCCTCAAAATTATTACTATTGAACTTTTTTTTTAATGAAATGAGTTTTTCTATTTACAAAATAAATTTCAGCAGATACAAAAGAAAAAAATGCCATTTAGCTTGCTATCATGTAATTTCTCCTAGAACTTATTCAAAAAGAGATCGTATTAAAAATTATTTTTGTCAGTAATTTATCACTAATTTTTTCCTTGTAACTTATGAACTTCCTTAACATTTATCGCATAATTAATGTTTTATAATTACTTACAGATATAGGAAAAACTATCAATTAAATAATAAATACTTTTCTTTTAATATGAAATATATTGTATATTTTCAATAAAATTAATGAAATATCGGTTATAGAAAATAAATAAATAGAGTAGAAGGCCAATATAACTATGCTCAGAGCCGAAGAAATTTATGTTCATTCTTTTTCAGGCTCTTTATTTGCCTTTACCTAAAGCATTTGTGGCCTTATTTGAAGCATATTCGATTGGCGAACCACTTCAACGTCTCTTCATCTCATCCATTAGAGCTATATGCTCCACCTTTCCCAACTTTTCATATGGTACCAGATGTAAATTTGGATAAAGTGTATTTCTTGCAGATATATAATTTGATTTGGTTGCATGCAATTGTATTTTTCGAATAAAGTTCATCTTATCTTAGTAAATTCGGAGCCTTTACGTTTACAGCTCGCAGGTGGATGAATGTTTGGTATAGAAACAATCTTCAGAGAATCTGAGAAATTGTGAGAGTTTACGTTTTCTGGAAAATTTGAAAAGGAAGCAGTTTCGTCTTCAATGTGTCTTCAATGTCTAGTGAAGACACAACCAGTTTCCTCAAGATATGTATGGTTGCGAGACAAAGATTTGATAAACTTTATAAGGGATATCTTATGTCTTGCAAAAGACCTAAAGAATGAAAAACCCTGTTTGGAGGATAAAATTTAGAGCATTTATACCCAAACAAAATAAACCGATACTGACAAAAAAAGTTTTGTTCCATAAAAGGATTACATACACAGCGTAAATTTCAAAATTTTCATAGCCTCAGCCTTGAATAGGCAGCTCAAACAAAGAGTTTGAATGCAATCAGGGAACTCATTCACACTTTTCGTTTCATCAATCATGTACACCATATAGTCCATATAGAGCTGAATGTCACACCTATTGCCTTTGTTTGCAGCTTACAGAAAAGTGGGAGTGAAGATAAAAGAAAAATAACATAAATGAGCTTCCCTTTGAGGATGGAGTGTGGATCCTAATGTTCTAAATCTGGATGATTTCAACGGTTGTCAGTAATTTTGTTAAAACGTGAAGAAAAATTTTGGAAAATGTATGGAAAACACATGAAAAAATTTCATTCGAAGACATACATACGTTTGTTATATCCGAATTCATACTTTCGGAGGCTCGCTATATCAATATATAACAACTTTAAGTGAGTATGAAACTAGCTCAAGAAGTCTGGTCTGCAACGATGTTCACGTAGCGCACAGACGTCAAGGATTGTTCTATTGGGATTATGGGTCCTAATGTGCTCTATGAAAACATTGTCCACACCATAATACCCCCGCCACCGGCTTCTCTCCATCCAACTGTGCATCCGGGAGCCAGGGTTTCGTTTGGAAATCGGCGTTATATCGCAAACGGCCCGTCGATGTGATGGACCAGAAAACGCGATTCGTCGGACCACGCAACTTACTTCCTTTCTTCTAATGTCCAATTTCGATGTTTCTGGGCCCATTGCAGATGCAGCTGGCGATGACGTGACGTCAGCGCAGGGACATGTTTCCGTCTCCGGCTGCGTAGCAATGCACGCTGCACAGTGTGTTGAGAAACACTATCTAAGTCACCACTGTTGTAGTTGGTGGTGATTTCGACTGTTGTAACTCTCCGGAATCTCCGCTCTCCTCTGGAATTAATGTGCTGTCGACAACACACTGCTGGCCGGCCGGCTTGTCGTTTCACCATTGATACGCCACTTTCGATATCTGCTCACAACAACTGCACGTGGACAGACTACTAAACACGTCGTTTCTAATATAGATGTTCCCAGTCACCGAGCCATAACGATTTGACCTTTATCGAAGTCTGATAAATCGGCTGCTTTTCCCATTATGTCTCTATGTTTGGAAAGACAATGTATAGCCGCTTTATATATTCCAACATCAGCCGCGAACGCGCAGTGATTTTGTTCCTGGGTGAGCGCATTGTTATAAGATGAAGGTGGTCATAATGTAACGGCTTTTCGGTGTATATTTCCATCTTGGTACCCGGCTCGGTAAACTCAATATTTTTGATTTTATGTGTTGGTAAATTACATATTTTTTGCTTTAAAAGTAGTTGAATTATTCTTATGTTCCGGTTAAGGTTTTTATACTTTTAGTTAATCTGCATGCAACAGTCGTACAATTATCAACAATTTAAAAGTTTAAGGGGCTCTAGGTCTAACGAGGCCATTATTTGTTTACATGAGAAACTCTTAGTAGAACAGTGAATTGAGTTAGCTTGACCACCAACTTCAGTGTCTTTTTACCCAGTGGGAACAAAAGTTAATTTTCAGTTTTGCGCAACGAAAATTTGATCTTCCTACCTAATGGCCCGATTTCTTATTTTGGCCTAGAAACTGATTTTAATTGTAAATTTTTTTAGTGTATTTGGTGCTTTAAGTTTTTCTGAATTTTACAATGTTTAATGAAGATGCTTTGAGTTTATATATATTTTTGCTATGACAACTCAATTGACTCTAATGAAATTTGAGAAAATAAGTTTAAATGAATATTAAAGGCCGCAGAAAGAAGTCATGTGGTGTTTATTTTTTTATGTAGCGATATTTTTCGTTAACACTTACCGCTTTAGAACTGCTGTAAAAGAAGATGCTAGTTATCATGTAGTATGCGATTTACCGATTTTACTTACTTATTTATTTTTAGAAGGCCTGAATAAAATTAGCTTTTGTTTTAATAACTTCATTTTGCGTTCATTTTATCGCACATTTGATTCCGAAAGTTATTCAATTTTTTATTTTATGAAGCTATTGTTACTGAATTATGCCACCAATGAAATTTAGGTTCGTTAAAGTAAAGAATCAGGAGACCACAAAATTTGGTGATTTTCGTGTTAAATTGCGATTTTATCCTAGTAGTATCAGATCGCTGTATATATGTTTTGTGAAAATTAAAAGTCATGGCACCAAAATGTTTTAAAACTTTATAGAATCACGGTACCAACGTGTTAGTAAATTATACAGAGATAGATATTTTAATTTATTTTTCTGCCCTGTTGCTACAATAATCCTGAATGAAGAAAATATTTAGCTTTTGATTGTGGTGTGCCTAACCCAAAATTGGATAAAAGATAAATGTTGACTTATTCATGTATCGCACTAAAAACGAACGCGTAATTTTTTTCGCCTGTGAAACACGCATTTATTCATGACATTAATGCTCTTGCATGAATTAAATACATGTTTGGTCACAGGAAACCTAGCTAAAACCAATCACATAATGACATTCGAGAGTTCATCTTAGAAAAACAGGACATCGAAGAAAGTGAAAACTTAGAAAATCGTCGAAGTCACTAAAAAAAATTCGACCTCATGCTTTCAGGATACTAGAAGACTCGGTAGGAATGAAAAATGTTCAACCAGTTCTTAAGCAACATACGCTTGCTCAATCGATCTCGTTCGCATGTATGAAAATAAGCTATTATACGAAGAAGCACGAGAAAGGACTTGCCGAAGAAAATTGTATTTCCGAAAAGAGGTGAGACAAAACGCTCTCACACGTGTCTTGCAACCTACATTCACGCCGAGCGTAAAACTAAAAAGGAAAGAGTCAGTGGGAACTTCAAAACCCGTCTATTTATAGTGTTTTTAGCCAACGTCCGTTGCATAATCGAAATAGAATTCGGAGTGACAATGTGAGGAATTGTTTTCATAATATGGAGAGGAAAATAATGCATATAACATATGTAATGCTTAATGTGTGCAATGCGAGACTGCGCGATGCCGGGTTTATGCAACACTCTGATTTTAAACAATAATGTTTAATGTGCGTAATGCCTAATTTACGTAATTCTTTGATGTCTTAAGCGGAAAGAGGTCGTTGTGTAAATGGAAAGACCAGAAATTTATATTTTATATATTTAATGTATCATTTTTGAATCTTTAATCTGCATTATTACATTAATCGTAACATTTTCATTTTTATATTGTAATCATCATTTTGGTATTTAAAATTTTATTTTAATTCCTTTCCTTTAATATATTGATAATGTTTCTCGAACTGAAATAAATATCGATGGTTTAGCTATCTTTACTACAAAACACGCCAAAATCTCCAACCTGTCCTTTACAAGTAACTTTAAATTTAGTGAAATTAGAAACTTAATATGTTATTAAGTTAATTAGTGGAATCTTTTTCATTTATGCAATCGCATTTATTTCCAAATTTAAAAACTGCATTTTATAAGGTATGTGTACCACCTTCTTAGTGTGCCTTCATGGTGTAGTGGTCTGCACTCTAAGCGCGTATTCAGGAGGTCCATGGTTCGATTCCCGGCGAAGGCGTTGCTCATTTTTCATCTATCCGGTTTCAAAATAACCTAATGTCTCTACAGTGGCGCCCGAACTAAAAGGGTGGTCGGTGATGATTCTCTACACCCAGGATTTGGCGATTGGATCCCCTAAAAACCCCAGTCGCCCTTTAAAAGGGGGAATATATAAGGTATTTCTCCCACCTTCTTAGCGCGCCTTCATGGTGTAGTGGTCTGCACGCTGGATGTGTATTCCGCAGGTCCGTGGTTTGATTCCAGGCAACGGCGTTGCTCATTTTTCATCTCCCTGGCTTCAAAATAACCGCTGGAGCTCTCTATGAAAAAAACTAACTAAAATTAATCGATCACATACTATATGAACAGCAAGATTTTTCCACTTTTCCATCATGCTTGTTTTGGAAATGAGGTATTCATCATGTACAGTATTTTATTTCTTACGCTGTGAATAAGCACAGGACGTAAAGGAATAAAAAGAATAAAAATGAATAAATTTTATTACAGTTATTAAAAAGTATTATTTTTTGAATCCGGTTCATAAAAGATTAAACGCATTTATATAATTCATTAGAAAGCATACCCATTTACGTTCAACATAATTAGTATATTCAGAACGCAAACGGAGTAGTTTTTTAATGTAATGATTAAATTTCTGGATAAGGCCTACTAAAATTAATCTTCATAGAAGCTCAAAAGTTAGAGTCATTTAATAAAAAGTATATTAATTTTCGATTATTCCCTTTTTTCGATTATTTTATTTCATTATTTCATATTTAATATTTCATGTTAATAATCACAATAACAAATGTTTGATAAGCGAACTAAATTATATTTAATTTTATAACCAAATGAAATTACACTTGCTATGAATATTTTTACCAATCCATTCCGTTATAGATGTTGTTTTTATGCTTGGGGTTATATTTTACGGCTTTCTTACAGTTACATTAAAATGAAATACTAATAGAATTTTCTAAAAAGTAAAATTATTTAAGTTTTTGGTGACAATTATCTGTTAATGAAGAAAAGTTTCGAATTACTTGCCTCAAAATGTATTGATTATTTGAGTAAAATTATGGTACAAAAGCTTCTTTAATATAACTTAATGAAAGTGGATTAATGGTAAATATTATCCGAGTAACTGATTTTCAATGGACTCATAAAAATTACAAAACAGAAAGAAATCCTTTAACAAAAATCTTGAATTTGAAATATATTGCCCAAAGGAGCAGAATACAAGTGCAAATATAAAAGAATAAAAAAGAAAATATAAAAAGAAAATTTGAAAGGTTTCAGATTTTAAATTACGTCCAAAGGGCGTTTTCTTAACATTTTGCGTGTTACCTTTATTTATTAAATATTATATTCTTCGCATTTA
Source organism: Stegodyphus dumicola (assembly GCF_044657685.1). NCBI lineage: Eukaryota > Metazoa > Arthropoda > Arachnida > Araneae > Eresidae > Stegodyphus > Stegodyphus dumicola. The sequence goes on from NC_140773.1 coordinate 180,479,430, forward strand.
ATTCATAAAATTCAGTTCAAGAGCAATATCGCAAAATAATTTAAAATTTAGCATAGCTTTAGAATTTCCGACACACAGTCTCATGTGCTCGAGATAGAAATGTTTTTTCTGTACAACGTTGCCATAGCTCGCTTTGAAATTGTTGAGTTTGTTAATCAAAAATTCGTTAAAGTTTCACAAAATATGAAATAGATCATAAAAGAAATTCCAAATTTCAAATTTGGGCTTCCAGATGCCCATATTCGCAGTAGGATTACGTCATTCAAAATTGGATGGCTCTAGGTACCGTTGTTTTATCACAATGCCAGAAACATACATACATTTATGCAGATTCTTCAGCATTTAATTTCTTCAAATATATTGCAGGACTCTAACATTTTGTAGCAACAGTTTGAAAAGTGAAACGGACATTCAGAGTGATTCGACGCAAAATCGAAAATCGAAAACAATAGTCCCTCAGGGACAAAGGCCCTTTTGTACTAATAAATTAATTTGTAACTGAATTTTATATAAACATTGACTATTATATTTATTATAAACGCTGAGTTACTTAACACAAATGTTTAGAAAAAATACATATTTAAATGAAAAATTGGCTAAAACTGAGATAAAAACTATTAAACTAAGGTATGAGGTAAAACGGTCTAACGGTATGAGGTAAAACTAAGGTATGAGGTAAAACGGTCTAAAACGGCCATTGTGAACAAATAGTTTGAATACTTGTCTTCTATGGCAGCCTTGGAGTTAGAAACCTAACTAGCTTTCTGTTATTGTGTCAAAGTAATGGGTTTTTATTGAAAAATTTTCATTATACTTACTAGTTTAAAAATAAACAGATTTTTACGGCTTTTATCTATATATGTTGCTTTTAAATAAACTACAGTTTTACTGATAGCTCATGAATATATTGAATAAATTCTGCTGAGTCATGTTATTGTTTTATTAACTGCTGACTACATCGTATTAAATACTATAAGGAATACAAATTTAAATTAATTCCTTCTGCATTCGTATTTTAAATAACTTACTTTGTATAGTTATGGAATGAATTACTGATTTACGGTCTAACGTAATTTCATTTTCTTGGATGTTTATAACATTTAGCAATTTAAGCCCGAATTGCGCTAACGCAGTTTTCTGTCTCCAAGGTCACTACAGAAGACGAGTACTAGTTATATTTTCTCCTTGCGGTATAAGATGAAATTACGAAACTAAAATACAGAGTTGGCAGGTCAGCGGAGAAAACGCTAAGTGTGCTTGGCAAATTGATAATTATGTGTCATATTCCGTTTTATTGTAAAAACTTTAATTATATTTTTGTACATATATCACTGTTATATAGCTTGATACACGGTACCATTGTTAAATAAGAAACTACTTGCCGTGAAAGGTTTCTACCTCCTCTTACATATATCACTGTTATATAGCTTGATACACGGTACCATTGTTAAATAAGAAACTACTTGCCGTGAAAGGTTTCTACCTCCTCTTAGGGAGGAAACTAAACTCTTAAGAATTTGCTAATTACCAAAACTTTTAGTGATCGTATAGTGAAACGGTAAAGCATTTGCGTATTGAAAAAATGCATCCCGGGACCGCGCCGTGAGAGGATCGTAACATAAGAAAACATATACAAGATACATAGGAAAAACATATTAAATATATAAAGAAAACATACTGTAATAAGTTTCCAGATTAAATATCAGTTTATTCAATTTCATCACAAAAAAATAAAATCTTATCCTCATCAGAGAGTCTAAGGGGAATTCTTCAGTTTGTCATTTACCTTTTTTTTTTTTTACATTTAAATTCATATAAAAAACCTTAAGGTTTGTCTTGGTAATTTAAAAGGGGAAAGGGAAACAATTGAAGGCCTGAGAATTAATTTAAGATTCGACGTTGTTTTTAACTTACTTAAAGTTCAAACACACACACAAAAAAAAGTAACACTTATCTTGGTTGGACATCTTGAAGTGGAGGACTCGTATCCTAATAAGCGTTGACGTCGGCGGGGCTCATCTTTACGGTCACAAAATGGAAGTTTCAGAAGACATCGTCCTGTCCAGGCACTATTTGCGAAAACACACACGCAGGTAACCGGTTTTCATAATGACGATGCTATTTTTAAGTCTGGAAAACAGAAAACAGGAGCACTGCTGCCCAGCACAGCTATCTGCTTGGTCTTGAAAGTCTTAAGTCAACACGCAGGTAACTGGTTTTCATAATGACAACGTTATTTTACCTCTGTAAAACAGAAACAGGAGCACTGCTGCCCAGGACGGCTATCCGCTTGGTCTTGAAAGTCTTAAGTCAACACGCTGGTAACTGGTTCAAATTTCGCCTTTTTACCAGAATGCGGCAAGGGAGCATGTTTGCAGCTCCCGGCCAGAAACGTTTATCTAGGCAATTACGGCTCGCCTGTTCTTGCTCATCCCAAGAGCAAGCTTCACGAGTAACGTCCAAAAAAGTTCCACACCAGTCAGTAAGTGATTCCAACTCGAATTTCCTTCGTCTCCTTCACAAACGCGGGCTCCCACTATGGCTTCAATTATCGCCCCCTTAATTATGGCAAAATTTGCGTTTTCAACCCCTGAATGCGGAAATAAGGGTGATCGCGCATTCGCGCCCTTCTTCACTTAGCCAACAACCGGACCCTCAATCGCCAAAAACCTGAATGACTTACATTGAAAGACAAGTAGCAACCTTTGACCTTTTTGTCACGTACTTCCTCTCTTAAGGTCAACTACACAATAAAAATCCTTCTAGAACATTCTAAAGGACAAGGCGCGCGAAATCAAGACTTGGCAAAAAATTGCTTCCCTTTCCCTGCTTCTTTCACAATGAATCAAAGCTTGTACAAAATTTGCAAATAAAAGAAAATAAATAATATTCTTTTAAACTAAATAATATTCCCAGAAGCATCTGTTTTTCCCCAAAATTAAAGCATTAAAGTAAATAATTCAGAATCAAATAAAATTAAAATTTCCATAAATCAGAAAATCATTCACCTAGTTTTTTTATAACGCTATCAGACAAATTCTCTACACGACATTCCTTTCCCCTAAGGAATTAAATTTTGGTGTACCAAAATTTAGAAGACAGACACTTCTTGAAATACCATGACTCATACTGTGCAATAAGGCTAAAGATAACATAATGTAACAATATTTCACACGACTCCTTGGTAACAGTGACGTTACTGACACATTAAATTTCAAGTCCAAAATGTGCAAGTAAAACAACAAGATTAATCAAAGCAATTACTAATTAAAATACTCAAGGAAGATCATCAAAAACAATTAATCAAAAACATCAATTAAATCACTTAATTAATTAAACCTAGAAATACTCAGAACACATACAAAAATAAAAATAAAAAAAGAATTTTATGACAAAAAGAATTTCTCTCTTTTTTTTTTTTTTTTTAGTTCCTTACATCACACTAGTGTTGTAGTCTCTGTGTAGCCACATTTCTGAACGTTTATTTATCTATTCATTCTTTTTCAGTCCATTAATGTAAACAATTTCACCTGAGGTCGAGCACATTCTACTATTGTGACAATTTCTGCTGAGCACAATCATGGAGTACATTAAATGAGTACGGAGTTGTCAATGCAAGCGAGGGAAAACCCTGTAGTTAGAAATCATTGTGTTAGCAACTCCCCCCTGCAGCCTTCAACGTGAGAAAGTGAAAGCAACAACCCCGTAATGTGAACTCAGCACCACAATGCCCCTTAGTAGAGGATCACAATGCTCGAAAATCAAACAGCTGACTGACCGTTTAGTAGAATACAAGCCAAGAAACTTGACCTAAAAAGAAACCAGATTTAACCCCCCTACGTCTCACCTTCGACCAAGGAAGAACAATCACTCTTTCAAAGTTGAAGACTTTATCTGTCAATTTTCCCCTTACGATAGATAAGCCACTGAATGTGTTCGGATACTCACACCCGAAGAAAGAAATAATCTAATCCAATTGTTCACACAAAAAAAAAAAAAAAAAAAAAAAAAAAAAAAAAAAAAAATAAAATAAAATAAAATAAAATAAAATAAAATAAATAAAAATAAGATAATTAACGCGCCGCAGATACAGAAAATACATTCCTGAGAAAATAAACACACTAATAATTCAAACAATTCCAAATAAAATATGTCACATGAACGTATTCAACAAAGACTAAAGACCCCCTTAAGTACTACGAAATTGAATAACTTCCAGGAATGAATATCAAACAATCACGTCTAAGAACAGAAGCGGCCTGATCAGGGCCAAGCATTAGAAAAGAAAAGAACGTTACAACACAAGGAACCTCGGAACCAGCCGAAAATACCCCACACAAAAAAATCAGAAAGAAAACGTGATTGTCCAAAAATTCAATCCAATCAAAATCAATTCCGAGAATTAACATAACGAATACGTTGTGCAAATACCAATTAGAATTTTATCCAATACACACACAAAAAAATAATAATAATAATACAACCTAATGCATATACAAAATAGCGTTTGGCCAAACTGAAAAAATCAAACTATATACAAAAAAAAAAAAAAAAAAAAAAATCTATATGTATATATTTCGCTAAATTCTGATTTACTGAGTCCAAAAATAAATGTTTGCAAAGCCCTACATTAGTAAGCAACAAAACCCTGCGAATCCCTACGTCTCAGGTTATAAGGAATATCTGCACATTGATTATGAATTCTCTCTGGAGCATCAGAGTTGCACGCCTGCAATGAAGGAAAGTTTATACGTTCAGGTACCTTTGTCAATCTATCCACATGTACTACCTGCGACTGCTGTGGGCTCGTAACTGACTCAATTTTAAAATTCACTTTGGTTAACTGTTCGACCACTCTAAATGGACCCTTATTAAACTTCGCAAATTTCTTAGTCAATCCAGGCCGCAACACAGGAGTATAAAGATCCCTTGAATAAGTGTCTGTGTCACGATAAGTCTTAAAGTCTGTTTGTGTCAACAAATCAATAGGTAAATTTAAATCTCTTCCATAAAGAAAAAATGCTGGGTAGTCCAGTGATGCGCTATGCCGTCCAGTTCTGTGCGCTAAAAGTGCGAAAGGCAAATGTCTGTCCCAATCTTCCTGCGTCTCACTCACAAGGTGGCTGAGAGAATTTATTAGAGTAGCATTTAAGCGTTCAACGACTCCGTCAGACTGCGGGTGGTAACTGGTGGTGGTGTGCTTAGTGATGCCTAATTTCTGATATACTTCTTTTATTGCATGTGAAATCAAATTCGAGCCCCTGTCAGTAACTACGTGTAAAGGCACACCGTGAGCCGAAATAAAAAGTTCCAGTTTTTCTATGATAGATTCAGAAGTAAAGTCTTTCAAAGGATAAGCCTCGGTCCACCTCGTAAAATAATCAGTGATAACTAAGATGTATTTATTTCCCTGTAAAGTAATGGGTAAGGGACCAACAATGTCCATGGCTATTCTTTCTATCGGACGAGAAGCCACAGGCATTCTCAGAAGAGGAGTCTTGTGAGAAGGCCGGTGACCCCTCCTTCCGATACAGGAATGACAAGATTTTACATAATTATGAATGTCCCTATACATGCCTTTCCAATAAAAGGATTTTTGAATACGTTGCAGTGTGCGATGGAACCCGGAATGCGCCGCCACCGGCGAATCGTGGTGCTCTTGCAGAATACGTGAAACTAGAGATCGTGGAACAACCAACCTGTGCAGTTTTTGCCAACGGGTACGTTGCTTAGCATATTCACAATATAAAATGCCATTACGCATAAAAAATTTCAAAAAACGAGGACAAGGAGTCAATTTTTTTTTTATATCTGAAATAATCTGCTTACAATGCATATATGAACCCTGCTCTTCTTTGAACGTCTGTAATAAGTCTGGACTGACAGAATTTTGAACAAGATGCGTTACATTTACTGCTCTAGACAAGAAATCAGCTGTTACGTTCAATTTCCCTGGTTTATGTATTATTGTATAGTCAAATTGGGACAAGCCCATAATCCACCTAGCTATCCGAGAAGTGGGATCCTTCAATTTTAGTACGTGGGACAGCGACGCTTGATCTGAATAAATTGTGAACCTTTTCCCTAAAAGGTACTGGCGAAAAAAGGCAGTTGCCCAAACTACTGCTAAAACTTCCCTTTCAACTGTACTGTATCTGGTCTCCGGATCTTTTAACTTCCAGCTTGCGTAACAAATTGGATGCAAGAACCCAGTATCATCCTCCTGACAAAGAACAGCTCCTAAGGCTAAATTGGAAGCGTCCGTACAAAGCGAAAACGGTTTGGAAAAATTGGGTAGAGTTAAAATAGGTTCCTTTAAAAGTTCATTTTTAAGAGTGTCAAAGGAATTTTGAGCTTCATTGGTCCATTTAAATACAACTTTTTCTTTTGTTAGCTGTGTAAGAGGAAGAGCCTTCTGTGCGAAATTAGGTATAAATCTTCTATAAAAACCTACAAGCCCTAGAAACCTTCTAACTTCTTTTCTATTCCGAGGAGGAACAAATGCTTGTACAACTTTTAAATTTCTGTCGTCTGGTTGTAAGATACCTTTTGATACCTTAAATTCTAGATAAGTTATTTGGCTTTTGAGAAAATGACACTTGGACGGTTTCAACTTAAGATTATGATTTCTGAGTCTGTTAAAAACTATTTTAAGCTTTTCTAGGTGTTCGTCAAAAGTACTCGAAGCTATCACAATGTCATCTATGTATATGCCTATTTTTAACGGAGACAGATTGGCTAAGACAACAGACATGAGCCTTTGGAAGGAACTGGGTGCATTGCGCATACCGAAAGGTGTCCGAAGCCATTCGTAATGCCCGGAAGGGGTCGAAAAACCACTTTTAAATGTGTCATGCGGGTGGATCTTCATTTGGAAAAATCCCGAAGTTAAGTCCAACGTAGAAAACAAATTCCCATCACCCAATTGTTACACAAGCTCGAGCATATTAGGAAGAGGAAATGAATCTTCAACCGTTTTTTCATTAAGTTTCCGAAAATCCGTCACTAATCTATAAGTATTATCAGCTTTCTTTACAAAAAGAACCGGCGCACTATATGGACTATCGCTTTCTTGAATAATATTGGAATCCAATAATTCTGTTATTTGCCTATCTGATTCCTCGCGAAGATGAAAAGGCACTTTGTATGGCTTTTGTCGAACCGGAATACTATCCTTAAGGTTAATATTGTGTAGAATTGTATCGCAGCCCGTTAGCTGAGTTACAGAAGAAGCGAAAATGTCATTGTAATGGCTTAAAAGCTTAGTCAGGTGCTGCTGCTGATCCGGTGACAAGTGAGAAAGGTCAAATTCTCCCCCCCCCACGACTCAAAATCCTCTCCTCTCTCCATGGTCGTCTTGTTATTCACGTAAGCAGTTTCTATTGAAGACACAGTAACAGGAAGAATAGATGCTAACTTAGTTCTTTTGTTAATATGAATAGTCTGTGGAGTAAAATTTGCTATCTTAACGTTAAAAGTCTTAGAATCATTATTTAAATTATCTGATCTTGCCACAGAGAATTTACTATGAGAGTTTTTATCAATCGGCTCTAATAGGACTGTGTCATGCGAATCATTAAACGTAGGAGCAATTACCTTTACTATATTCTCAGAAAACGGCAAAAGTTTATGTTTACGAACTGCATAGCAATAATCCAAGGAATCTATCGGTCTCGGAAAGAGACAATTTGAACTGTCACACCAACGTAAAGCAAAATTTTGCCCAAGTAATTGTTTAGTGCTAAAATCCAGAATGAGTGCATTATCAAGTAAAAACTGTGTTCCTAAAATGGCACCATAGTGCAAAGAAAAATCCTTGTCCTTAATGAGAAATTCAACAGGAAAAATCCTGCCTTGCAATACTATAATCTTATACTACGGGAAGTGAAAGTTTTCGTGTGATTAGAACATTCTGATTAGAAATTCCTTTTAAATAAAGTTTACAAGGAGAAAATGAAACTTTATCCCCTAACCCTGCAATAATTGTTTCCTCTATAATATTAACCGTTGCCCCCGAATCTATCAAAAATTTAATTTCTGTCTGTAATATAGAACCCTCTACTATTGGTAATGAAGATTCTCCTGTAGTGACTACAAAGACGGATGGCACCTCCAAAAGGGCATTCGAGGAAGAAATGGAAGTGTGTTTCTCCCCACCCTTTTCTAGTTTAAATTAAATGTCTGAGCTTGGTGATTCAATTTGCTACCAGTTGCACCTCGATCCTGAGATGCTACCGCCAAATGTTCGGGTGCCATATGAGAATTAAGTGTATTCGCCGTTCCTGCCTCTCTTTGTCGAAATCTGTGATCTGATCTGCCCTGCTCGTTATTAGACAGCCATTTACATAACAATTTCTGCTTATGTGTCCTACCCGGTTACAACGGAAACATCTAGGCTGTAAGGATCTCGACCGAGGATTATGCACCATCAAAGATTGCATTTGGCTCAGCAAAGTATTCATCATCTGTGTCAATTGGATTAAGTTCTGTTGTTGCAATCTAATAGCCTCTACAAGCTCTACATTTTCACCCGAAACGCAAAGAGTGTCCTTGGAATTTACCGTACCCGTAGTATGGACCGCCTTAACTTCAGCTGACTGAAAATCTGCCTCAGTATGGTTTTTTTATCCACATCTCTTCCTCCAAAACTGCGTGGTTTTTCGCTGCTACAAATGATTTATGATTATGGGGCAAAAGCAGACGTCTAAGGTGCAAATGCAATCCTTCTAGAAAAACAGATAATAGCAATTCCTGTCTTTGAGTCTCTGCTGCCGGATCGCCCATCCTTTCTACTGGCACTGTTTTATAAGATAAAGCCTCGATACGCGCAGCGAATTGTCTGACTGACTCCCGCGGCTTTTGAAATGCCTGTATAAGGGAGAGAATATGGGAATGTAGACTTTGAACTGCTGTAAACCTGTCCTTCAAGGCACCTACCAGGTAGGAAAAACCAGCTTCGTTCCTCAAACGCGGATTATTCCTAACAAATTCCGCGGCTTCCCCCTCCCCCCAAGTTTAACCCGAATTACCGTAACTTTATCTGACTCCGTCCATCCTACATGTGATGCTATCAGTTCGAGTCTATCTAAAAAATCAGCTAGGCTAATGCTATTTTCTCCTCCCGTAAAAATAGGAACTGACTCCAGTGGGTCCAAGCCAAAAACTGAAGTACCCTTTACGCCCGGGGCTGTCTCCAACATCTCTACTGATGGGTCAGGCTGTCTAGCAGAACGGCGCGTTTTCTTCGACATATCGCCCTCTAATAGTTTTGAATCATTCAAACAAGTTTCCAAATTGTCAAACTAATTTTATCAGCTGCCAGTTACGCGCAAAACTTAAAAAAACCTCCACTCATTGACAACTCCGGTACTTTTACAGAAAACATAAGTATCGATCCTTACATCTAAAAAACATACTGAGTATTTCGAAAGCCTCAAAATTTGAAATTCACAAACCTTCTTAAAACATGATATTTTTGTACTAGTAACCACCTAACATGCACAGTATGAAATCATCGAATCACACCTACTAAAACACTATGTTTTTAGTTAATTTTATACCAAAACAATTTACCTAACCTTAAATTCAATTCTTAAATTAAATTAGAGAATTAATATCCTGCAATAACCAGTAAGCAAACATAATTCAAATCAAAACCTTAATTAGTCCTCACACAAAAAATTTAACACCTTCTTAAAACAGTAAGTTATACGAAATAAATAAATTCAAAAAATCAGTTACTGATTCAATCCTTCACTAAGCAGAGGTCACGGCATATATTCATAAACTGTATATTAGCCAGTTATATCGTGTAGTAATGTAGTGCATATAGTTCGTCCAGGTATTTTAGTTGAAACTATGGAAACTATTTAAAATCAATATGGAAGACGAAATTACTATAATATTGTTAAATAGCTACTGCACCAATGTTCTGTTTCTATACTTTGCCGTAAAAATCGTGGGCACCAATGCAGTGTTACTACTTCCTCTTAGGGAGGAAACTAATGCAGAAACAGACAGGTGAAACCGCAACTAACTAAAAAAAGCAACTTAGAAACTAAACTCTTAAGAGTTTGCTAATTACCAAACTTTTAGTGATCGTATAAGTGAATTTTTAATGCATTGCTTTGTGAAAATGCATCCAGGACCGCGCCGTGAGAGGGTCGAATAAACAACATTTAAAATCAATATATATATAAGAAAAACACATAACAGATATAAAGAACACATAAGTAATAGGTTTCCAGATTAAATATCAGTTTATTCAAATTCCTCACAATAAAAATTAAATCTTATCCTCATCAGAGAGTCTAATTTCTTATTTGTGTTACCTTTTAATTTACTTATTTTAGACACAGGGGAATTCTTCAATTTGTCATTTACTTTTTGTTACATTTAAATTCATGATTTGCAAATCTATTAACGGGTACCCGATCTATAATTTCTAAGAGGTTAAGGAAAACATATTATTTGCAATTCACATCTGTTCTAAGGAAGATTACACATACAACTTAAATTATTACATTCTTATTCATATAAAGACCTTAAGGTTTGTCTCAGTAAATTAAGAAGGGAAAAAAGGAAGCAATGCAGTTTCAGTAGACTGAATTTAAGATTCAATTTTAGGTAAAGTTCCAATTTCCAAAAGTTCTAAGGAAAATTGATAAAGCACTTATCTGTGATTATGACGACTTAAAACGCATCCGGAAAGGTATTGGGCTGGCCTTGCATTCTGGGAGAAAATTCAAAGGGTTAAAATTCCACCATAATTCCTAAAAAATTCATTCCGTAAGGGGAACACAGGCGTCTAAGGAGTCTCACGCTTTTCGGTGCCACTAGCCGCAATTCCTAATAACCCTGACTCCATTCCTTTTTCGGCAATCCGCTCGCACAGCCTTGCAGAAAAACAAGCCCTCGAACCAGCACCCGAGAAGAATCTTCTAGATCGCAGTCAGGATGTCGAGTATAAAATCTCACGTTGGCCGGGGTGGAACTTGGCCAATAATTTTGGAAATTTGCTGGATCATTTTTTTTCTTTTCGACAGCAAAGCGACGGCCGGTTAATGTCCTCCACCATCCGCCTTAATAACCACCTATTCAGCCACAGAAGCATAACAAATCCTTCAGCCTTGGTTAACTCCCAGTTAACAATTATACAAGTCCTGGTTGGCGATGTACCAGTAGAAGCCCTCATCGATACAGGAGCAGAAGGTAATTTTATGAGTGATATTTTTTTTAAGAAGAAATTTAATAGGTTTCGATTATTTAAAAATAAAAACACAGAAATCATAGCAGCACAAGGACAAACTTGTCAATGTATCGGAAAACTATCTTTACAGGTCCAAAATGAAAGCCTTAAAGTATTAATTTTTGTAGTAAAAAATTTGCAAAATCCACTTATTTTAGGTAGGGAGTTTTTAAGGGCCGCGAGGGCCAAACTGAATTTTCAGATCAGTTCTATTGTGCTGGAGATGGACCGGAGGGTGGTGGAACCAGTGGAACAACCGCAAGTTGACCTTATCCATTTGAATGACCATGAAAGTCAAGCCATCCAGCAAGTGGTGAGTACTTTTTCAAACTTGTTTTCAGAACGGCCTGGTAGCTGTCAAATAGTTACGCATGAGATACAGTTAACTGCCGACAAACCCTGTAGGACTAAACCTTATCGCTATGATAAACAGAAAGAGCTAATCATAGAAGAACATATTCAGGAAATGTTAAAGAACAAAATAATAACGCCCATAAATAGTGAGTACGCGAGTCCAGTCGTACTATGTAGGAAAAAGAACAAGTTTCCTCCTTCGGATAAAAGGGCTTGGAGGTTTGCTATCGATTACAGAAAACAATAGTATTACTAAATTCCCAGTTTACCCTTTGCCGGTTATAGAGGAAATTATTAGAAAGATTAAATCTACTAGATACATGACTACTTTGTACTTAACGTCTGGCTACTATCAAATAGTATGAGACCCGAAGACATACATAAAAAAGCGTTTATAACAAAATCGGGTACTTATGCATTTTTACGCATGCCCTTTGGGTTGTGTGGGGCCCCATCAACATTCCAGAGAGCTATGGACATTGTTCTAAAGCCTGTCCTAGGAAAATCGACTTTAATCTATCTAGATGATATAATTATAACGAGTAGTACGTTGGAACAACATATTAAAGATCTAGAAGAAGTTTTTAAATTATTAAAAGAGGCCGGTCTTACAATTAACGCCTCAAAATGCAAGTTCGCAACTAAAGAACTTAAATATCTGGGTTATAAAATTTCGCAAAAGGGTATAGAAACTCAAGATTCAAAAATAAAAGCAATCAAGAATTTCCCACTTCCCAACACCGCCAAGAAACTATCTTCTTTCCTTGTATTAATTTTTGGTTATGTTCTTATTATCGGTCATTCATAAAAGATTTTGCTAGTATTGTTGAACCCTTGTTAGTAATTAAAAGAAAGAAAAGTAAATTCACGTGGACAGCGGAAGCAAATACTGCTTTTGAAAGATTAAAAGAAGCGTTCATCAATGCCCCTGTTTTGAAATTCCCGGAGGGGGACGAAAACCTGGAAATTGCAGCAGATGCGTCGGACTATGCTGTGGGTGCGGTTCTTATGCAAAATGGCCATCCTTTGGCATTTTTTAGTAAAACGTTGAATCATACACAAAGGAATTATACAGCAACAGAGAGAGAAGCATTAGCCGTATTAATGGCTGTACACAAATTTCGAGTTTATTTCGGCAAAGCGCCAGTGACAGTCTTTTTGGATCATGCGGCTGTTGGTAGACTTTACTTGGGGAAAAACCTAACCCTCAGGTTAATAAGATGGGCTTTAAAACTCCAAGAATATAATCTAATAATCAAATATAAACCGGGTAAGGAAAACAATGTAGATGACGCACTTTCTCGTATAAAACTGGACGATGAAGGCAATGAACTTAAATGCGCTGTGTTGACTTCAAAAATTTTAGATTCTAGAGATACAATTATTGCTGAATTGAAAGCTGATCCTGAATTTGGAAGTATCTATGCATATTTGAAAGACCCCGAAAGCTTTGAGCACACAGATATCGATGCGATAATAAATAGAGCAGAAAACTATGAAATAATAGATAATTTATTATTTTATACGAAAACAACAAACGAAAATCTCGAGTACAAACCAGTCATCCCAGCCTCGCTTCGATTAAGCATTTTGAAGGAATTACACGACGCGAAAACAGTGGGTCATTTAGGGGCCAGAAAGACTTTAAAAAGGGTACGCGAGGCGGTATATTTCCCGCAATTATACAAAATAGTAACTGCGCATGTCAGGTCTTGCAATCAATGCCAGTTAAGAAATGATATTAATTACAGCCCGGCCGGGTACTTAAATAGCATTCCCGCTACATTTCCGAATGAAATTTTAGGCATAGATCTTCTTGGTCCTTTCCCTCAGAGTGAGTTAAATAAAAATCGTTTTCTTTTAGTAATTGTAGATCATTTTTCAAAATGGACAGAAATTGTTCCACTTAAACGCGCGTCAGCCAAAACAGTCGCAGATGCATTCTTACACAGATACATTTTAAAATACGGTGCACCGATAAAAGTCATTAGCGATAATGGTAAACAATTCGTTAGTCAAATATTTGAAAACATATGCACTGGACTTGGCATACGCCATATAAAAATGGTTCCGTATAGACCACAGGCAAACATAGCAGAAAGAGTTAAAAAAAACATTGTAAAAATAATTCGAAGTTATGTTAGCACACATCACAAGCGCTGGGATGGCTACATAAATGAGTTAGGTTATGCTTTAAGAACGGCAAATCACAATACTACGGGAAAAACCCCAGCAGAATTATTTTTAGTACGAAAGTTAATTACGCCATTAGATAAATTATTCTTTTTGCAACAAAGAGAGCAAGAATTTAAAGAGAAAGACGTGCAAACAGTTATTGACCAGGCGGTTAAAAGCTCGGATACGGCAAGAAATAGGCAAAAATTATATTATGATAGAAAACGCCGTGAAGCAGATTTTAAAGTTGGGGATAAAGTGTTGAAGAGGAAGTTTTCTTTATTAAGTGCCCCAGACAATTTTACTGCAAAGTTAGCTCCAAAATTTGAAGGCCCCTATGTAATTCAGGAAATCGAGGGAGTCGTATTGTACCTTAAGAACGAGAGAGGGGAAATCTGTAAAACAAGTCCCGACCAGGTGAAAAAATATTATAATCAAAATGATTTTGAAATCCTTAAAAGTTTCTTGCAGAACTCAAGCGTAAAAGAAGTAGAAGATCCAGAAGTAACGTCACCCGTTCCACCAGCCAAGAAGCAGAGAACTGAAGAGAAACCTAGCCCTTCTACAACCCATGCGACGGTACCGAAAAGAAGAAATGAAAACTTTCAGACTCCAGCATTTAAGAAATACAAGAAAGCAAAGCCGCCGCGTAAAAAAACCTTGCTAAAGAGGAAAACACCACTTACAACGTATCGCAGTAGAAATTATACATCGAGGAGAACGCTTCCAGGGCCAGAGAGTCCGGTGCAAACAAGGCCGCCGTTCCCGAGAAAGAAAAGACAGCAGGAGGAACGAAAAGACCAACAGAAGAAATTCAAGCATGATCCCAGACCGGAGGAATCCAAGACCAGTCGTCCAGGGGAAAAACGGAAAAGACAGCAACCCGACGACTACCACTCCAAGAGGCCAGCATGCAGAGGGCGAAAAAGAAAAAGTAACGTCGACGACACTCGGAGGACACTAAGGAGAAGACTGACGTTGATGAAACCTATAACGTGGGAGCAGTTCTGCCAGAAAAGGATGTCGGAGTTCCAATCATCGAAAACTCAAAGATAAATTAAAATCTTCTATAAATTTTTTTTTCTTTTGTTCCGAAATGTTAGGCGTAAATACGAAGTTCTATGTTTTGACGGAAGTCAATGTGTCTCGGTTGAGACGTAGTTTTGTTTTACCTTATTTAGCTAAGGCAAAAGTATTATTTTCTTTAAGTATAAAATCTAAGAACAAGCAGTTTCTGTTGGTCGAAAGACTAATTCTGTTATGTTAAAGCCAAAATTTGGCCGAAGATAAAAATAACTTCGTATTCTTGTATTAATAAGAACTTCAGTTTCAGTGCCGCCAGCTTGGCGAAGAATGAGTAAAGTAAAAATTTATTTTTCTCTTATTCATTTTATGGTAAATTGTAAAAATCATATGTATTAGAATTTTGTAAATATACGTAAATACTTGAAAGTTATGTAAAAGTAGAATTTAGTCTAGAAGCATAAAATTTTAGATGTTAAAGTAAATGCTCAAAAGAACTGAATTCAAATTTAAGTATTAAACTGTAGATAAAATCATGCTTTAGAGCGAAAGCCTGCATAGCTAAAGATGAATGAGGGGGAAGTTAGAATGAATGTGTTTTGTAGGGTTTTCCACCTACACTTGAATTTTAAGAATGTTAAAGTAGCTCATCGAGTTGTAGAATGTCGAGTAAGGTGTGTCTATTTGGTCGTTGAATTCTAACAAATCATTGTGGTTAGGGGAAGTGTTGCAATACTAAAACACGAATATTCCCGTTTGACACCACACATGGTGGAGAGCCAGCGTAAAGTTAAATTCATGTTTGAATACTTGAATGAATGTGAATTAAGCAGTAACTAAGGAAAATAAATCGTTCAAAAACAAAAACTTATTCAGTGTCAAGAAAGTGTAAATTATAATGTATTTAGAAAGATACTGATACTTATTCCTTCCAGATGCTGGAAGGAAGAGAACAGATTGATTGCTGAAGTCCAGGAAAGGTTGCTGTAAGAAGAGAGAATTAAATAAGTATATACAGAACTTTATTCTACCTTTTGTGAAAAAAACAGTTTTTTTTTATGTAAACGAGGCTCTTAAAATTTATTTCAGAATTGCGGAAACTTTTCAACAGGTCGTTTCTAGGACCTGCTTCCAAGTTTTCCCAATTCTGGCAGGGACAAATGTAGGGTTTATATTTATTTTAACTAACACTTATTTTAAGTTTAAACTATCTTTCCTGTCAAGCCTTACTTTCCCCTGGAATTGCCAATGCCAGAGTATGTAAATTTTAGTAGAACGCGCAAGGTTTCAAATTATCAGCGGAAGTAATCTGAGTTAAATAGAAAGGAAACGAGTTCGAAAGGGTGCTTTCTTACTTCACGAGCGTGGAGGTGGCTAGTTAGAAATCGAAGAACCACGCGTTTCGGCCTGTGTGTTTGCCTCGGCAGTTTGTTAATCTTTCAACGTAATATTCATAGTTTGCTGAATTATCAGCGGTATTTTAGAACGCGGTTAGTTACGTTTAGAGAGCCTCGTAGTTAGTCACTTGTTACTATTCTTTTCTTAGTTTTTTATTTTTATTTTACCGCCGGGTCGGCGTAGTTTGTGAGCGTCAAGAGCACGCATTTGTAACTTCTAAAGTTGAATAAAAAGGGATTTAAACCCTTCTCAAGACTTTGGTCTCCTTTCCAGTTCTTAGCAGTCACCACTATTGTTGCGTGCAGGTTGGAAGCGCGCAACATTACAACATATACATATATATATATACATATATGTGTAAGAAAAATAAAGAATATGTAAAAGTTTAAATTAGCAGCGTAGATTAATTTCCCTGCTCTATTCTAAAAGTAGCAACATCTTTTTGCATTCCGTCATTTCGAGAAAAATCTATGTTTTATGACTCTTACGTAATTCTGGTGATGTAAATTGAACTAAAACTCAAGCAGCCAATAATAATTTTACAGCAATATTAACTATCCAATCTAAATGCTTTGAGAACCAAAACTAACTCAGTTTGACTTAAGATTTCATCCTGAACATTACGCACTTGCTTTCTATGCTTTGGCCTGGCCGCACTGCACTCTGCTCTTTCCTTCTTATTGCAAATTTATCTAAAATGTAAAATCTCTTGGAATAGGACAAGTGAGGGTAGGCCCCGATCGACTGGCTAGGTCGTTAAGGAAAAAATGTGTTGGATACGGTGAAGAGTAATCCGAGGACCAGCATACATGGCTTGCCTCTCATTTAAGAATGTCTCAGATCAGTGTTCAGCGTGTCCTGAACGCAGAATTCTTCCACGGCTTTCGTCTCCAAAGGTTTCAGTTACTGCTCCCCGATAACTAATCTGAACGTGAGCGTTTCGCACAGTGGTTTCTGCAAGCAAGCGTTCGTGATGTTAATTTCCCAGCTTATGTGTTGTTCATGGATTAGGCCATATTCACTAGGAATGGCGTGTTCAATCACCACAATCAACATTTGTAAGCTCAAGAAAATCCCCGCGTTGTTCGACATCACGCAGCACAATAACGCTTCGAAGTCAATGTGTGGGCGGGTTTGGTTGGCGACTGCTTAGTCGGGTTGTACCTTTTATCATCCAGGTTGAATGCCGCGAATTATCTGATCTTTCTGGAGTAAGTTCTTCCCAGCTTGCTTGACGATGTCCACCAAATGTGAGGCATAACATGTGGTTCCAACATGATGGGGCGCCTTCTTATTTTAGACTGGACGTTCGTAGTCATCTGGACAGATTATTTTCGCATCGATGGATTGGGCATGGTGGACAGGTTCCCTGGCCCCCACGCTCACCGGATTTATCCAGCCTTGATTTCGTTTTGTGAAAAACCATCAAAAGTGAAGTGTATCTCAAACCTGTTGTGTCTGAAATTTATCTCGTGGAAAGACTTGCCTGCGCAACTGCTACAATAAAAGAAACTCCTGGTGTGTTTGAACATGTTCGTCAATCCATGGTCCGTCAATTGCAGGCATGTTTGGCGTTTAATAGTGCAAACTTTGAGCATCTGTTGTAACATTCAAGCTGTCGAAACACCATTTGTATTCATTTCCAATAAATGTTTAAATTTAATCATTTTCTCATCTTTTTTTTTACCTCTGCTACTACTTACCCCTGACATTTTCGGATATAGGTTTCTATGCAATTATTAATCCTTATGATGTACCCTACCTCTCCTAGAAGTTTGTGGCAACATTTACAGTACACCCTGTATATATATATACTTTTTATATACCTATACATAATACCTTTTATATATATATATATGAAATGTAATTTCTCATACATTATTTGTTT
The DNA here is from genome assembly GCF_044657685.1 of Stegodyphus dumicola. Lineage (NCBI taxonomy): Eukaryota > Metazoa > Arthropoda > Arachnida > Araneae > Eresidae > Stegodyphus > Stegodyphus dumicola. The sequence continues at coordinate 180,497,516 of NC_140773.1, forward strand.
TGTGCAGCCGGGGCAACAGGAATGAGACAAATTTTGGAATATAAAGTGGTAGGTTTATTTTAGCATCCATCTCACAAGCGTTCTTTGTACCTTGAGCAGAAGTCCTATTTATACATATGTGTGCGTCACGAGGTTCATCCAATCAGCGATATTAATGGAAATCACGAGGTGACGCTATCTTCTCATCAGGAGTGTTCTTAAGGACTTTATGTAATATGACAGATTTATGAGTTTGGCGATTTGGCAGGCGCCAACAGATTAATATATTTTATACTAAAGAAAGGATTTCGCCAAAATTTAGGAACAGGGATGCAATTTAGGTAGAGAATCGCCAACACATTATTAAGCAGTATTATTAGAATTTAATTTAATCAATTGATTTAAAAATATCATTACATATATGTATATATATGTAATGATTTTAAAATACGTAGATGAAAACAGTGGAACTTTTAACAGCTTCCGATACTGCGTAGACGACCGAGAAGACTTGAAGGTGGCAGAATGGAAAGCATGATGACGCATTTATCACAACATATCTTGAAAAATCACAATCTTTATTTTTTTACGCATAGCAAATCATCCTTCTTCAGACAAGATGTTTTTTAATTATATTTAAATACAGTAAGTTTCATTTTGAAGTACGACGTCATTTTAACCCTTTCCAGCAAGCCACTCTTTAAAGTTGGAATTTTACCAAAACAATTTGTAGACAGTCTATTAGCCTAGGAGAGTATGCAGGTATAAATTTACAAAGATTGCATAAACCTTTTCCATTATGTGGGTTTGTCCGAAGCGAACACACTGAGCGACACGAGCTGCGATAGGTGAGCATCGTTGTGAAGCACGTATTACAGTAAAATACTTTGTTTATGATTTAAAAACAGTAGAATCTGATCTCTGTAGCAGATTTAACATAGCCTAGGGTACACCACGGGGAGTCCTGCTACTCTACAACCTCAACCCCCCAAAAAAAACCGGGGGAAAAAAGGAAATTCTCATTGCTTCGGCAATGCTGAGGCCAATCCGTGCCATTTACACAATTTATTGCTTTTAAATCGGTTACTTTGTTTATTATTAACAAAATAAATTTGAAAGAAAAATTAAATACCCCGCATGCTTTCCTGAAAGATCGATGCATGCCTCACTATCCTTACCACGTTATGTTATAGCTACCAAATGGTAAAATTCTGTCTTATTTAACTAATATTACGATTTATAAGTATGTGTGTTTTAGCTTTGTTATAATTCATTAATCTTATCTTATAAGTCATTAATCTTATCATTAATCTTATATTAATCCCACTGAGAAAGCTTAATAGTTTTTACAAATCTGATATAGTGGTGAACGATTTAAGTGTTCATGGATTCCAGTGATAATACGGTTAATTTCGTTTCAGCACATTTTTTAGTAAAATGTTTTAAAGGTTATATAAATAATGCTTTTTTATTAAAACAAGAAATTAAGACTCGAACGTGGTTTTTATTTTCCTTAGATTTTTATACGGCCTATTTAGATAATTTGCTGAATGGATCTGACTGAGAAAAATAACTGAAGATTAAACTTTTTCAGCACCTCGGAAAACATTCACTCTGATATAAAATACCTGGATATTTAATTAATCGAATTCACTAAAATTTAATTGCTGCGTAGAATTAATAAATTTCATGCGCAAAATGTAGCATATTAATTCATTTCATTCCGATGAAATAAATCCTCTGTAATACTTTTTATTTCATTTAATAAGATGACCGACAAATTCCTTTTTTTAGAGGAAATTTATAAAAATAAAAGGAAGTAATAATGGAAGAACATCATATATGAAATTAAAAATGCCTTTGATAATTATCAGTTCTTAAAACATAAGTATTAATATTATTAAGAAGGATATATATTATTTTAATTTGCTGGATTAATAATTTGTAATGTAGTATTATAATTTGGTCGATAAATTAAAAATCTAACCCTGTGAGTCCTTTTTAGTTTTACTAATAGTTATTTTAATTTGCGAGCCTTTCCTGAATTCTCTTATTTCCCATCGAATTTCCTAGCCTGGATGTAAATGAAGTAGGTGAACGACAGTATTTAAAATGTTTGAATGAAAAGGTTAAACAGAGCGTGATTTCGCTAGTGAAGCGTACGTTTGCTATTGTGTTCTCCAGCTATTTATCTTAGTAGTGGCTACGCATTCGGGCCATCTAGTTAGTATATCGCGTGTGTAGGTTTCTGAGTCAGCCTGTTATATTAAACTGAATTGTGAAGTCTAGCACTACAGCTTTTATCTTTTAAATTTATTGTTACACTATCGTTAACGTTTTCACCGCAAGTGGTTGGTGTTTTGAGTAAGCACGTACGTCCGTGCCTTCTGTTATACAATTTGTGATAAATAAAAGGGTCTTTAAAATTATTTCTCTGTTGTGTTCATCTTTACGCCTGTGGAAGAAGTCGCAAGTCTTACATTCAAGTAAATCTAGTTACCATTTTATGATTGCAAAACAAAGAATGACAACACCGCATAGAAGTATCAGGCTTCTCGGCCGCGTAGGTAATTAAGGTGATAATGTGATAACGTGTCATAACTATTAGCATAAAGTAACGTGACATGAAAAACAGAACGACTAGTACACATATTTCTGTATCAAAAAAGAGAATCTTGGGTACCTTTGCCATTTTTGTTTTGATTCAAATAAAAGTACTAAGTTAAATACATCTAATCAACTGACTGAAATACTGTATCACACTGATAAGCTTATGATCTTGCTTTCTGCAACTCAAATGTGTTATACATTCAGATTTACGCTTAAGGAAGATTCACTTTCTGCTTTTTTATGCTTTTTTTCTGTTTTTCTCAAGTTCTGTTTCTGAGAATTTAAAATAAAGTACCGTGCTTATAAAACAAATGCGCATTAGGCTTACTATAAAAAATCTTACATTCTTCCATAATGTAATACGTTAAAAAAATCTCTCTAGACCAAGCAGCCAATCTTGAGATCCAACATTCCCATCTCCTCCAATCCAAATACCAACACTCACATCGGAAATCACAGTCAACGCTTCCAGCACCGAGGCAATCGAAGATTCGAGGCTCCTTCCTTGATTGTGATATATGCATACATAGGTCTCCTGGAAGAAGATTATTCTTTCGGAAGTTGTTCCTCTATTCTTCTAACGGAGGAACGAACAAATTCCAACGAGTGTTATTCTCCGAGGACTGAACGACTTTGCTCCAACTTTCACAAAGGAATCGATATCAGAGTTCGGAAATCCTTTTCACCCGAACCTTCCCTCGCTTTTACTACTGTTGGTTGAAACTTATTCAAAGAAAATAGTAAGCATTCATTCACAGGGTGTTGGAACTTGAAAGTCTGAGACTGCAGATCTTTTAGTTTTCGATTTTCCTTAAGGTTTGAAAAACATTGAATACTTAATTTTTCTTCCCAGTATGATGTTATGATTTAGCAAATCGAATCAAAAAGTAAATGTTTGCTCCGTTTTGCATCTTAGTTAGCTCCTGAGAACTCCTCAGTTTTTATTTTGATAAAATCGCCAAAAACAATTTGTAATTTGTAAATGAGATTCATTTGAAAAATTTTTCCTTTAGTAACTAATTTTACATATTCGAAGTGTCTACAAATTTTATACTGTTAATTTTTATTGATTTTAATTCTAATCTATCGAAATATATTTGCCACTTTGTCCCCAAAATTTGTTTTCTCCTTCTTTACTTTATAGACCCTTCGTGTATTCTTTGGGAGCATTACACTCTTAAACCCTATGTCGGAGACTAAGTAGCGAATTTTCGCTGCGTTTTTAAGAATAAATACTGCAGACGAAAGGTATAAATAACCTTTTTACTTAAATATTAAGTTAAAACAGATGCACCTACTTTGTGCTCACAAATCACCACCGCTTGTGGCTACGTAACAGAAGCTAAGAATGTAACAATTCAGTTGTACATTAAGATTATCTAATGACTGGCTCCTTAGCTTAACTGACGCTAAATCGACTGCACAAAGTCGAGCCCAGAAATATCAGTATAAACTGAAAGATCTCGAACACCGAACTAGAGAGTTAATTTTAAACTTGCAGCATAAACATCAGAACTAAGTCCGCTACTACTCGTCTGAACTCTCGAAACGCAGCTTAAATACAGCTTCTGAAACACGTTTAAAATTTATATATACGTCATGAAAAATTTACATTCCGGCGCGAAACTGAAATCAGGAGGAACAAGAAAGTAAAAAATAACCGATTAGAATAAACTAAAAGCTTACAACTTGTGTTTCCATTTCATTATTCGATATATGGCGCTAGATGTCCTTTATATTTAAGACGAATGAGCGAAAGCTTACGAGCATCATAATTTGCTTCTGAAACTAGTACACCTTTCATTTGTAGCTCGAAATGCATTGAAAGTTTTAATTTTAAACTAGAGAAAAATGTCGAAATTAGTCAATTTTTCATTATAGTTACTATACATCTACAATTTGGAAGTTGTACTTTGTAAACATTTCATCGGAGGTTAAATCTGTACACTTTTATATTCTAAATGAATGCGCATGTATATGTACATTTCGAGCCAAATCACGTATATTGTTAATGTTAAAGTAGCCGTGTATTACTAACATTAAAAAAAGGGAGAGTTTCAAAATTACAAATGGAAATGAATCCTTCAGATTTAGAAAAAGTAGGAAATATCTGAAGTCGTATTTTTCTTGACAAATAGCTGTTTTTTAAAATCTGGATTAAGACTGAACAAATACATGTTGTCAGTTTAGGTATACTCAAGACGTGAAAATTTAGTACTTTTCTGTTATGCGCCTTCCACGCATTTTAGCATGCGTGTGTGTATGTGCGTAAGGGCGTTCGTGTGCGCCAGTTGTCGGCAATGTGTAATAACACTGAAGTTTTCTGCATGTTGCAAATTTGAGGATGACATAATTGAAGGAATGATATGCCATTTCGAAATGTACAATACATAGAAAAAAAACGCAATCTTACAGTACAGTGTTACGATAATTAGAGTCCATTGATAGGTTACCTTGTATTTTAAGTGCTTTACATGTTTTGTTTAGGAAGGAATTAGCTATCTAAATTGGCAGAATTAGCAGTTCTGAATCGAATTTCTAGATAACTTTCCTTTCTGGTAGCTTCTCGTTTAATTGCTGCAATTTATTTATATCGTATTGTTGCGTTTTACGATTTCATGGAATTGGAATAATTTGTGATAACACGAAAAAGCACAATTTATTCGCCAGTATTACACAGGACAGTTCAAAGACATATGTACACTCGTGGAAAAACTACGATAAACACGCTGAAAAAATCAACAAAGCAGCCTTCAGGCTATAACGGTGCTGACAGCTTCACGGCAAAGCAGTAAAGTACATCTCCCGACTCGGTCGATCGCTCTCAAGTTAATCTCTGAACTCAAGACCCTACTGTCTCCCAGGATAGTTAGGGTATATATATATATATATATAGCTTTAACCTACCTTCGAGAATATTCTTGAGTAAATCTCTAAAAGTGTGTTCAAGGATATTCTTGCTTCGTCTATAATATATCGCCAATTTTGTCGCCAAATGGGCGATTTTGAGCCAAATCTGGCAACCCTGCCTTTTTCTGCTACTTTTGGCAGCTATATGTCCGTTTTGTGGGGAAGCTATCTCACCACAGCTGGTGACAGAATTCGCGACAGAATTAATGCGAATTATTATTAAATTAATCAACGAAATAAAAGCAGTTACAACAATTTTGTAAATACATAGACGAAAAGTAAAAACGTATTCCGAAACCTCTTGATATGATTTAGTTAACAGAAGAGGGAAAGAAAGAATTTTCAGCATATTTTAAAATATTTTCCAATGAGACCGTACTTTATTTCTGTGGCTTTAATTTTTGAGAAATTGTGTTTTCGCTCCTTCCCTTTCGGTTCTTTATATGAGCCAACATGATTATGAATGCTGTTATTGTACCCAACTCCGCAATAAAAAATACAGCAACTAAGTAAAATTTTAAATTTTAATTCAGACAGTCTTTAGTTTGAAGGATTTACAGCAATTGTGCTAAACAATAAAAATTCGTACGTAATTACTACGTCATTTTTCTGGAAAAACATCTGAGTTGTTTACAGTTTATTTGTTAGATGATTTCGTGAAGACTAAAGGAAAAAGCTTAACAGTCAGAGCAGTGAATTAAGAGAAAAATAACTTTTGTTAAAATTCTTTTAAAGAAAGAAAAACAAATTCATTTTTTCTTGAAATAACTATCAATTCGGTTGCTTCTAGTGTCAAAAATCGAATTTCTGTGGCACGCATCAACACGTATTTATCAAACTTATTCCTAAAAGCAGTTTTTTTGGGGCTAAAAGTGTCATAAATCAAGCATGTGATTCGCATTAACGTCGATGGAGAACATTACGCGCAGTTCTTTGCCTTCGTAAATCAGTTTCTTTTCAAAATGCATTAAACCTGAATAAGTACTGAGAAAAATATGATAATATTTTCTTTTGCGTGCCCAAGAACTTTGCCTTTATTTTAAGTGGCGTACGTAATAAATTGTGGTTCTGCTTTAAACCGTCAAAGATTATAATATTTTCGGTTATTACTAGTTTAAACGAATAAATGAACTGTAGATCATAAAAAAAATATTTTTTAATTTTTTATCATCCTTTCTATTACTTTTACAGGAGCTTGCGAAATTAACAATAAAGAGTTAGAGCATTTTATTTATTAGCACTTTCGAGAGGGTGCTCTGCTTTCACTCAGCAGTTTCATTCGTTATAAACAGATACCAGACGTGTCGCCCAGACAGTATAGTGTTTAAGACAGCCTACTGCAGTACCGGGTTCGAATCCAGGAGAAGATATGAATGTTTGCAGATGGCTGTGCGGCATGGGAGTACTCTAAAAATGCGCTAACCGAACGTCCTCTCGTGTGGTTTCGTGGAAGGGAAGAAGGGTGAGAGACCCCTGAACCAACACCGGGCTGCTCTTCCTCAAAATTGGGATGAAAAATAGAAGTCCAACCTCTCTTTGGAGTAGGCTCTGAAAATCATTCTTCCATGTATTATGGAAACGACAACAGCAGATACCAGAAGTTTAAAATTAGACAAAAAAGCAGTCATAGTTTAGCGTAAATTTTGAATAAAATTCTATCGATTTTGAGTGTGATCAGACATGTCCCCCTTTTCCAGAAGCTTTTTCTTTACTCCTGAAAAATATCGATTTTGTCTGATATCTGCTGAAATCAAGTTTTTAAAAGTCTCTTCGAGGTTAAGGTTATTCTTTAGCCTAATTCTAAATTTAGCCTGTGTTTAAATTTAGGTGTGATCCCTTCCTTTGGATACTAGAGATTGTTAGTGCAAACAATAAGTGATTTAAAATTTTGTATCTCTGGTATTAAGTAATTTTGTACAATAAGTAATTTAAAATTTTATATCTTTTAATGGCCTTTAGCAAAAATATCATTTTATAACATTAACATAGCATTTAAAATACGTGTCTAACACCCTTAAGCATGTATACTACAAAATAGTAACTGTGCAGACTATCGTTTGCAACAAAAATGAAATCTGGCATTAATGTTGAAAGTTTTTGTTACATAAATTTCAGTCCTTTCTCTGCATATACTTAAAAAAAATTTTTGTACATTTGGAGGACCATCAACTAGAGGCCAGTTTTCAGCAGGATGGCCCACCACCTCATTGTGTACCATGTGTTCGCATTTTCTCGAAAGAACATAGCACAGCAGATGGAGAAGAGAAATATAATTTTACTACAAGTAGAAAATTAAAGCACTCTCTTGCATAAAAATGTCAGAGTTTTTATGAAGGTTATTTTTTGAAGATGAAAACCTGATCACTGCAAGAGTATGTAGCGATTATGTAGTGGTATATTCGCTTGGTACTGCTTGGTACTGCTTGGTATGCAGTTGCTTGCTTGTACCGCCATTTATTAGCACCGACGAGAAGTGCTGTAGGGAACGAGTTTTCTGTGCTTTCAAAGATCACATTTGATTTTGGCATTTGACCCTGGATCTGTTATTTGCAGTTCGTATACTGGCACCGCTATCGCAGATGATTCTTTTGCAGCAGATTCTGGTATTCGAACTGCTTTGCAGTACGAGCGTTTGATTGCGTCTCGATTGCTCGTTTGATTGCCAAACCTTTCTGATACGATATGAGAATATATGATCGGTCGTTGTGAAATGTTGTGAGCATGGTTGTGAGCCAATGCATTGTTGTGATTGATCGTTGTGCTGATGAGCTAAATCTGTAGCTTCAGCGTAAGAATGTACTAAGTTGGTTTCATTGGTTGTGTGTTGCATGTGTGTCGTTGTTACGTTATGGGGTGGAGCATTTGAAACATAGTTTATCATTTGGCCCCAATAGGCGAAAGTGCGTAAGTTCTGTTGGTCATCATTGTATCGATCACGTGGAGTGTCATCATGTTATCATGAGAAGAGGAATAATTACATTTAGAATGTCGCATCTGGCTTAAATTGATAATTTTTAAATTTCATTTTTAGCAGTTTTTAATCTATCTTGACCTACTCTCCTAGGCTTACATAGCACAGGAGGACCTACTGCTTCAATTAAATGTGTATATTATGTATTAAATGTGTATATAAATGTTATTATGCTAAAAATTAATTTCATTAAGATCAGGAAGCTTCGATAGCGAAAAACAGTAAGACAGTAATTTATCATATATACTATTTATAGTAATTGTTTTGACAGAATACATGTGTGTATTAATGGTACTGTAATTAATTTTTTAGCTAGTTTGACAGTACGTATATGTCTTTTGATTTGCTTCGGGAACATTACGTGTCTTGAATAGGAACAGGGAGCTTACTAAAGCTATGTTCAAGTATGTGTGGAAGGGACGACACAAGCAGGAAGGGTTAACTTTAACCTTTATTGTCCACGATATTACAGGTGCTCCCACACTTTGGGATACAAAGACCAACCACTTGTGGTCTGAATGTAAAATATAAAAAACTACTAAATTTTACATAAGAGCTAACTTTGAATTAATTTAACACAATGGTTTAACGCTAAGACTGGCCTTTTAAATTATTACGTATGTAGTACGCAAACTGCCGAAACTATAATACGTGTTAACCCTCTCAGCGTTACGGCCGGAAAATTTCGTATAGAAGGTTGCCTTCTATATTCATTATACATGAAAATTTCTGCTACATTTTAATGTATCTGATTTCAGTTTGGATATATATTGGAAGAAAAGGAAGCAAGGTACAAAATGAGAGAGTCATTTTTTAGGGTTAATTCTGGCCGGAAGTGGAAAATAAGAAAAGATAGTAAAGTTTTAAAATAAAATAAACGTTAGTAAAACTTAAGATCCTTACAAGTTTGTTGATTTCAACAAGTATTCTGTTTTTAAATCTGGTAGTAAAGCACAATAATGCAGAAAATCAGATCATGTTACGTCGTGGCACTTTTAGAAATGTTTATGTCTTTCGAGGGTAGTGACCGACTTGCATACAGATACTGGCGCCTTTATTACGAACCACTGTTATGAATGAAATGAAACATGCAAAATTCCCAGCTAGTCCGTGAGCAGGTGCTTGCACAACTCAAAAGCCAATGTGCAGAAATTGTTCCAGTTTTTCATAATAGCACGATTTATGTAAATAGAATGTGAAAAACAATTTTTATTTATTTGTTCTTTTATTTTTGCATCAGCTTGAGAGATAATATCAGAAACAAAAAATAAAATAAAAAAGGGCACTTAAATATGTAAGCAGACAAATTAGTGAAGTGTTAATGCGAATTTTCGTGTTCATTTTAAAACGCTAAGCACTGATATTCGAGCATTTTTGTTTCCACTCTTTTTACATAAAGAATACCAGAACAATAGACTAAAAGACAGCCAAACAGAGTGGTCAATAATGCCAAGCCATGTCAATATCACGTTTTTGTTTTTTAATTTGAAATTTTAAGCTCAAAACTTCTTTCCTAACGGTTACTTTTAATTTTAGAGAAAAAATACTAAACACTTTCACCATAAGAAATGTTGTGAAAAGAGCCTAAAGTATTAAAGCGCGAAATCTCCAAATCTTCTTTCCATCGAGGCTGTTAAGCTCTACGGCATATAGTATACCACACACACACTATATCCAATTGAGGCAGGCAGTATTTACCGAAAGGGGCTACAATCTGATGAAAATGACTTCTTAAGTCACAATTGATGAAAAACAACTTCCAGTCTATTGAAAGTTATTTCATTTAAGCCAGGACTTAATTCCCGTATTTGCAGTTAAGAAAAAGAGAGGAAAAAAATATCTTCACGGTTCGTTGATGCATTAAAAGCTTTTAAAGACTTCCCTATTTTTTACCCACCATTTTTGATGTGCGCAAATTTTGGCTTTAATCCCCGTCCCCTTAAGTCATGTTCAATGCAGTGTGAAACAATTTTGACGTAATATCATTTCCTGCAGCCGCTTTTGCTATCCTGTTATGTACTTTTTCATTGATCGAGTTCTTGGCCAAGATATACTGGTGAGTTCCTTGTTTAAAAACAAATGATCAAGAAATGTTTTCAGAAAAAAAAAAAAAAAAAGCGGGCGGAGGGGAAAGCGCTACCAGAAATTGAGGGAAAGCGGGAATAAGTTGTTAAAAAGTGCTCAAGAAAAATGCAGAGAGCGGGAATAATACTAAAATCATTTAGAAATTTCTAATCTACTTTTGTCGCTTCAGTTGAAATGCAGCCCATCATTCTAAAACAATTAGCAGCTGCTGTATGAATTAAAGAAGTTTTGTAAAAATCACAAGAGAAAAAAAAAATATGTTAAAGCCCTCCCCCCTTCCCCCCCCCCCAAATTTTTTTTTCTCCGATTTTCCTAAATATGATAAGTGAAGTGACCTAGTATTCAATAATAATGTAACTTTAAAATGTAATTCCTAAAGTAAACTTTATTTTATAATTAGTAATACAAAATGACAAAATAATCAGAACCTCAAAAATTTTGTATTTCATGATTTCGCCTAATATTTGTTTTATGGACGTATTTCTTCAATGAAGTTTCCGTTCCATTAACTGAAGGATTGAACTCCATATAACTCACCGTTAGTCCTTTTGGTAGTTATCTAAATTATTATTAATTAATATTAATTGTTACGAATTATTATTGTTACGAATGTTAATTAATATTGTTACGAAATGTACAGGCGCGGCGAGATAGCTTTCCGGCAAAGCAGTTTCAGGGTTGCCATAAAATGCCAAGGCGAGGCAGGGTTGCCATATTTGGCGAGAAATCCCCCGTTTGGTGACAAAATTGGCGATATACCATGGACGAATGGAGAACCTTCTTGAACGAATTCTTACCGGTTTAGCCCAGAATGTTACTCGAACACAAGCCGAGAGCTATATAAACCCTGCTGGTCCACAGTCAGTGAGTATCGAGAGTGTGCCTCGTCGAGAGGGCGAGTCAGAGTGCCTCGTCTGGTGTGCGAGATAGTTAGTATCGAGTTGGTGTCTCATCTAGCGAGTCAATCCCTGCGGCGTCGATCGAGTTAACATACGGGCAGCGAGTGCCGAGTGGGTCGTCGAGTGCAACGAAAGACTCGTAGTATATCGCAGTTAGTGAATCGTCGAGAGAGCGTGTTGAGCTTCGGGAACGACTGAACCGAAGAGTCAGGAGCTGTGCTCTGTGTGTCGTCGAGTGCATCGCGAGTTATAGCGTGGAGATTCTTGAGAGTACGTGGAGTTTCGAGGACGACCAAGCAGAGTCGGGAGCTGTACTCTGGTGCTTTGCAGTGAAGCTGTCTTCACCGTGATAGCTTGATAACCTGAAAGCTGTGTCGCTGATCGGGTCAGCGTGTTTATAACAGTTCGACGACTGTAAAAACGAGATTTTTGATTTGTCCTGATTAATACCGGCCAATAAAGTGTGTTTCGATACTTCATCAAGTGTCGTCTTTATTCACTCCAAATCCACACGAACCCCGTACGAACGTGAACGAAGAAAATAACGTAACAACTGGTGTCAGAAAAGAAAACAGACAAGCTACCTGGAAGTCACACATGCAGATCATAATTATGTATATTCATAATTATGTATTATCATAATTATATTTGTTTTTACTTCCTTGAACGAAATTAAGGAATTATTATAATTGCGAAAAATTTTGGGTCTCATATTTCACGAAAATATCCACTTTGACCTCTCTCGAACCCATTTGAACGATATTTTTCCGCGTCATCTGTACGCACTGGCAGAATAAAAGTCTCTTTTTTCCAAAATGGTGCGCAAAATGGATTCAGAAGAGATTTTTATTCCGTGGCGTCTGTATGTACGTATGTGTATATCTCGCAACTTGTTAACAAGTCTTCAATAGCGTATCATAGTTGGACTTTTAACCATAATTTTGATTTTGGGTCTGCAAAAATCATCCAAAAGGCTTCTTCCATAGGTGAATTGGATTTCCTTGAGGCTTTTCACATTCACAAAGATTTAGCAAGTTTAGTTAATGATTTGAAGTCCAATCCAGTCCTTCCTAATGCCTTTAAAATTCTACTATCTTAATTCAGTTATTTTTGCCGATAGATGGTGTTACCTCCTCGCGTTTGGTACTACCAGAGGGTATAAAAATCCGTTCAGTGGTTGCTTTCCATTATTTGAAGTTCAGATTTTGAGCGTAAGGTGCATTTGCCCCTCGCTCCCTATTTTAACTTCGCTAATATTTCTTTATAGCTTGATCAGATAGCCTGGCTCAGTAAAAGTAGGCGGCCAGTGCAACTCTGATTAAAAATCTAGTTATAACCACGTGCAGTGCTGATAAGGACCACGTGTTTCTGTGACTCCTTCTCCTATTTTCTTCTTTCTATGTATTTCTTTCTCCTGATGAGGAGGGACCTTTCGCTGCCCTCGAAATCGATTGAGTGTTTCATTATACCTACGCTAAATACAAGATTTTTTTTTTTTTTTTTTTTTTTTTTTTTTTTTACGGTTTTGATAGCCTTTCACAACCTTTACAAGTTTCAGTTGTTATTTAGACGTACCGATAATTGGCTGCTAGTCTATCTAATATTTGGTCACAGTTCCCAACAGTGAAAGACTTTACCCCAATAAAGGTATACGGAAATCAAATTCAGTCGAGTGATGCTTTTTTGGTATATATGTACATGGACGTGTATGTAAGCATACTGCATTGCATCACGCATAGCACTGCTAACAGTTAGCATATTAGTTTTTTACTTCCTTGTACGAAATAAAGGAAGTATAGTAACCAAGAAAAATTGCGGGTATTGTATTTCAGCAAATATATACATTTTTACAGCTATTGAATGCAATTTAACAATGTTTTTGAGTGACATCTGTACGTAAGAATAGAATAAAGCATTCTTTTCTCCCAAACAAATTATAAAACTGATTTAAATTAGATCGAGAAGAAATTTTTTTCGTGATACACCAAGAAATCGTATTTATGTATATATCTGGCATAACTCAAAAACGAGTATCCTCAGAAAGCTAAAAATTTTGGATATAGGTCTGCTATAATATGTAGTTGTGCACCTCCCTTTTTGGTTGCAATTGGCAGCACGAAAATCATATAAATCTCTCTCTTTCTCTTTCTCTCTCTATATATACACTCGTGTCCATAAATTAAGGATAATTCGGAGTCACGCGGAAATCGAACTCTAAAATAAATATATCACCTGTAAAATCACTACACACATCTTCAAGAATTCAATGCAAATTTCAGGAAGTAACCAGATGACACCGATGGTACGTCACAATGACGAGAGTGATATATAAGGAATACAGGCAAAGAAGTAAAATTGTTCGCAGGCGCTGTATAAGCATTTCAGTGAAATAACCGAACAGTTATGACACAAAGGACGCATTTGGATGATTTTTTACGTGAGAGAATTATCGGCCGTCTGGAATGTGGGCGTACCCAACTGGAAGTATCAGGCGAACTTAGAATTGCCCAGAGTGTCATCTCCAGGCTTTCGCAACGATTCCAAGATGATGGTAATGTGAGTAGACGTTACAACACAGGTCGCCCCAGAGTTACAACGCCGAATGAGGACCGGTATTTGGCAGTTACTGCCAAAAGAAACAGACGGAGCACAGCCTCAGACCTGTCTCGTCAGCTTTCTTCAGCCTCTGATACGACAATTTCAAGGCAGACCCTGTACAGGCGCTTAGGGCAGATTGGTCTATATGCTCGTAGACCTGTCAGATGCGTTCCACTTACTGAAACTCACTGCCGCCTGCGGTTAGCCTGGAGTAGAGAGCATGCATTGTGGACACCGCAACAGTGGGCTTGTGTGATGTTTTCCGACGAGTCCAGGTTTAGCTTGTAGTCTGATTCTCGCCGGACTTTCATATGGAGAGTTCCAGGTACCCGTTACCAACAAGAAAACATCATTGAACGATACCGTTACGGTGGTGCAGGAGTGCTAGTTTGGGGTGGAATTATTCTGGGTTTGAGAACTGACCTGCATGCTCAAATTGGAACCATGACAAGCCAAATCTATCGGGACGTCATTCTGAAACAACATGTACATTTGTTTCGGGGCGCCATCGGCGCACAGTTTGTGTTTATGGATCACAACGCTCGTCCTCACCGTGCAAACATCGTAAGCGAATGCCTTCAAGCGGAGGATATCACCCGTATGGACTGGCCAGCATTCTCGCCGGACTTGAATCCAGTAGAGCACGTGTGAGACATGCTTGGCCGACGAGTTGCTGCGGCCCGTCAACCTCCTCATACATGTCTACCGAAACTTCGGTGAGCATTGCTTTTTGAGTGGTGTAATATCCCCCAAGATCAGATCGATAATTTGATACTCAGCATGCCTAGGCGTTGTACGGACTGTATTGCATCGTCTGGGAGACATACAATGTACTAACAATCATACCAACCATGTAATATTGGTTTTTCGTAAATAGGTGTTTTTTGTAATTTGCTCCAGGGAGAAAAAATCGCTAATATTTTTAATAATATCAAACATATAGTATCTTTTCTTGCTCTTTACCTTTTGTTTAATAAATAAGCTTTACAAATAAGTCAGATTTGTTTTTCTTCTAACTCTTCCTTTGCCTGATTTTGCATTATCCTTAATTTATAGACATGAGTGTATATATGTTACCGTGAAAGATCGAAATTGGAGAATGTCGACTTTCACCGGAGAATAACAACATTCACCAAATACGTCGGTGAAAGACCGAATATTTCACTACATTTTTGTATATTTGGACCCTCACCGGTGTATGTCGACAATCACAGATATGCTCTGGTGAAAGTCGCAAAGAGAGCTCATAAATTGCCATAATACTTGTAGTTTAAGTTGTAGCAATAATTAAGATTTGAATCACATAATTTAGTAAGTTTTTTATTACTGTTATTTTATTTTCTCATTTAGAACGTACTGTATAATTAAGTAAGTTTTTAACTTCTAATATTTTCCTTTCTCATTTTGAATGTATTGTGTGTTTTAGGTTCTCATGTTCTTAAGTTCTTATTTCAAGTTTCATGTGCTTTTATTCGCGACTGAATTACGAGAAGAAAATATAATATCGTTATATGTTCAACATTCACCATTAGTACATGGTGAATGTCGACATTGACCGGTGTAAGTCAGAAATAAGAGTATTTGGAAAATACTTGTTTACATTTGAAACTTAGCAGAACAGTGAATTACGTCTTTCTGCAGCTTCAGTGTTTTTTCTTTTGCCGAGTGAGACCAAAACGAAACTTTTAGTTTAGTGCACCGAAAAATCTGCTTTCTTGCCTGCTGGCCGAATTGCTTGTTTTTCCTTAGAAAGACAAATTTTAATTGTTAAAATTGTTTTAACTGTATTTAGTGTTTTATATTTTTCTATATTTTTCAAATTTAATAAAGATATTTTCAGGTTTTATGCACTTTTGCCTTTCTGCGAAGAGAGAACTGAACTAATTGAATGAGAAATATATCTCTAATGAAATTCGAGGAAATAAACTTAAATGAAATGCATAAAAAATGCGTATAATTTTATATTCCGTACAAGGAAGTCATATGGTGCACACATCAGATTTTTGTTTCAACTGACATTTCCTCGAGTATCATAAAACATACAAACTGTTGTTGTATTTGTTCCTAGTATGCATAATTTAGTTGAATGGCTACAGGACTGTAAAATATGTGATTACATCTGAAATAAGGATATCGTGATTCATTTTAAATTTTATACTAGAATTAACTTTAAAGCTGCTACAAATTTTTGTCTAAATATTGGATTAAATAACGTGTTATCAGATAGTTCTTCAACAAAATATTGTCTGGTAAAACTTAAGTTCCCTAAAATTACGTTTATCTACATGATTTCTATGATGATCTACTTCTACTTCTACACGTTTTACTTGCACCTTGCACGTTTTTGGATATGAAATGCATTTGTAATAGAAACTCGAAAATTATTTCACAGTTCGTTTTTACGTTAAGTTGTAAGGATCTTAAGTTTTACAAACGTTTATTTTATTTTAAATCTTTACTATCACTTCTTATTTTCTACTTCCGGCCAGAATTATAAGCGTTAAGGTTTTTATGCAAAGTTTGTCTGGCGAACGCCAAGTATTTAAGTTGTGGCTTTTTGCCAAGCGAGGGAGAGGAAGCAGTGAGTCGAAGCAGGCCGCTTACTAAGGTAAGCGGCCTGCTTCGACTCACTGCTTCCTCTCCGCAGTTACGCAGTTGCTGTTTGCCTTCCAGGCCAGAGGTTTTAATCCTCTTGATAAATTTTAAACGTATTGTAGTGTTCACAGTTCTCTGTACTACATACGCTTCCTGTTAATATAAGGCCAATCTTCCACGTGTATTATTTTAAAGTTAAATTAGAGTTTAGTTCTATTTTTATATTTTTACGTTAGACCCCGAGTAGCGGGTTTGTGTATTCCGAAGTACGGAAGTTATTGTAAATAGAGAAAAATAAAGGGTTTTGTATACCCTTCTTGTGTATCCTGTTTACTTCCCACAGTTTTGAACATAGCTTTAGTAAGCTCTCTGTTCCGAGTCAGGTCCTTGCATGTTCCCGAAGAAGGTTAGAAGGAACATTGACCCTGATAAATTCACTCGAATTTTCTAACGTGTATATCTAGAGCGTACAATTGGTCGTCTTCCGATAATCAATGCATTTATATTCTGATCTTTCAAAACTATCGCCATGAGTATGCGGAGCGGAAGTAGCTAAGTTCATGTCTACCGTTTACAAAAATTCAAGAACTCATATACAGGATGTCTCAGTACCACATTTCAGAACTTCTCGTAGGGGTTCAGTGCATTCTGGTGATTCGGAATCATTCAGCAATGCAGGGTCCGAAATGCTTTTCTAACGCGCTGGTGTACACAAAAACATCAAAAATTAAAAGACGCTAGTTAATTTAATATTCGTTTTAATAATAAATTTACATTAACAAAAGTAACATGAATCAAAGACATTGTTCGAAGTTTCGTTCACCGACTTCAATTCACGCCTCACATCTACGGCGTATGGAATTCCATTATTCTGGAATATTCCAGGTATATCTCGAATATCCCCGGCAGCTACTGCGATTCATGTAACCAGCTCCTAGGCGTTATCAACGAGGGTCTCATAAACCACTGTCTTCATATGCCCCATAAAAAAGAAATCAAGACACGATAGATCCACTGATTGAGCAGGCCAACTCACCAAACCAACACGTTCGATCCACTGTTGGCCAAATCTGACATCGAGATGGATACGAACGTTACGGCTGAAAGGGGCAGGGGGGTCCCATTGTGTTGGAACCACATTGTCTGTCGCATCGATGCAGAAATCTGTTCATCATTTCAAAAGTTGTTGCATGACTTGCTGCAGAAAGATCAAGTAGTTACAGCCGGTTAGACAAAACGTCAACAGGTCAGGTCCGATGAGGTTATCCCCCACAATGTCGGCCCAAACATTAATCGAAAACCGACTCTGCGCTGTAAGACGTTGTGTTGCAGGATGGTTCTCTACCGCCCAGAGATGGGCGTTGAATATTCCTTCCATATTCCTTCCTTTGTGAAGATGCCTCATCGGGGAACTAGCAGGGAAACCGTGATCTGTAGCACAATTTTCAAGATAACATTGTGCAAAAGCAATAAGAGGTGCATAAACGCCCGGTTAAAGTGCCTGGATAAGCTGTGATACGAATGCATTTCGTTTTCTCCGAGAATCTTCTAAATGCTGGAGCAGGAAACCTCAACGAGCGTACTCAAATTTGGAGTCCCTTGTAGATCTGTCAGGAGATGTATGTCTTTTAACTTGCTTCGGAAACATAACGTATCCTGATTAAGAACAGGGAGCTTACTAAAGCTCTGTTTCAGATTGTGCGGAATAGACGACACAAGCAGGAAGGGTATACTGAACCCTTTATTCTCTATTACTTCACAGATGCTCCCGTATTTCGGGATACAGAGACTAACTACTTGTGGTTTGAAAATAAAAATATAAAACTAATAACTAAAACTCTAACTAAAAGCTATCTTTGAATTAGTATACAAAAGCCTAACACTAAGACTGGCCTTTTTTAAAAGGGTACGTATATAGTACGCCGAGCTGCTGAAACAACAATACGTTTTCAAATATCAAGAAGGCTAAACCTCTGGCCTTAAAGGCAAACAGCAACCGATTGAAAACTCGTAAGAATGCATTGGTTAACGGCTCGCTTCCTCACTCTCTCTCTCTAACTCTTGGCAAAAAGCCACAACTTAAATACCTGGGTGTTAGGAAGACAATTTACATTTAATTCTGCCGGAAGTAGAAAATAAGAAGTGTTAGTACAGTTTTAAAATAAAATAAACGTTAGTAAAACTTAGGATCCTTACAGATCATTCTCTTCAATGTTCGTAATCCGTGCTGATCGTGCCCTATTCATGGCAACTCTTTGAAACAAACCTGTTTCAGCTAACCTCCGGTGCATCCTTGCATGGAAATTATGACTGTGTATACGCCTCATAGGATATCGTTTAGCATGCAAGTGCTGTACACCTGGCCCACTACAATCTGCAGTCCCATATTCCATATGCATATCGACTAACTCCGCATTCGTATAGTGGGTACAGGCAACATGTTTCAGGACATTATATATTGTATTAGAAACAGGCGGGATGTTGCCACGTTACAAATCATTTTTGTAAACATGGTCTGTTTACTATCAGAATTAATTAAGAACGATAAAAATTTTTATAATGCAATATATAATGTCCTGAAACATGTTGCCTGTACCCAATACAATAGATAACATCTTCAAAATATGCACCTGCACAACTATGTATTTCGCAATGTATATCATGTAATTTAATCCCTTTTATTTGAGCTAATTTAACGCTGAAAGGTAGGAGTACCGTTGATGCCGCCGCCAGTGGCAGTACTTATAGTGCTCACTGGAGTCACATTTTCCATCACGACTCGAAGAATGATGCCAGAATGTTGTTAGTTTTCTAGTTAGTGTGTGGGGCTAATACCTGCTTACTTAGGTTAAATATTACGTGTCTCCCTCACTTCTACATAACATAACATAAATCTGCGTACTTTGCCATGGCTCTTGTTTGTATTTTCCCTTTTAATTTAAATTTAATTTAATTTAATTAATTAATTAATTTTATTTATTTATTTCTATCAAATGACATTCAATAAATATGCTGGGTCTCGGCGACTGCTCTGGGAATTCGTGTGGCCCTCACCCTTCCCCATACTATCTTGGGGTGCTTTAGATAAAGGGGGACGCGGTGCTATACCAATTAACTGTCAATGTAGAGGGGTGGTGCTTGCGTCCTTCGTCACTAAATTAATCACTAACTCTGCGTACTTGTGCGAAATGACGATTCCCTGCAAGAACTCTCGGAACTTCAGTGCAACGCTATGTACCGCGTCAGAAAAGCATTACTGACCCTGAATTGCTATATGAGTCCAAGTCGTTGGGGTACACACCACACCTCCTAGAAGTTTCGAAACGTGGTGCTAAGACACCCTGTATATATATCTAGGATTCGACCCATTTTGTAGAACATATCTAGAAGCGAGATACTGCACTAAAATCCAGGACTGTTCTGCGAAACTCGAGATATCTGTCGATGTTATACTAATGAACTTATTATTAATTATAATTTAATATAATTAATTTTTTTTGAATTTAACTAAAATATTAAATAGACATAAAATGCAATTTTTCTGAAAATCCATGATGATTCGATATCAGGTGACCACTGAAAAAATATATTTATAACATCTATGCTGTTTGCTTTACTTTGCAAGAGTAAGAGTAATTGCAAGAGTAATTAAATGTTTGAGCTTCTAAACTGAAATATTTGATGTAATCTTAAGAGAAATAACTTAAATATTCTCTGCTTCTGAAGATAGAATTCCGATTTTTAATTTAAGTAAAGTACACATTACTGTCATTCAAAATTTTACTTATTTGGAAGCTTTTAAATGCAATCTAAAGATGGAGGTATACGAATTTTTTCAAGTGCAATGACACATACATGTTAAAAATTCATTTCATTCCAAGTGCCATATAAACATTCCAAGCTATAAAATATGAATAGGAAAACAATTTATACATTCTATGATTGCTTTCATTTCAGAATATATTTCTTCCAAAATTTCTTTCCTAGTTTTTATTTTTGTTTCGGAGTTACATTTCCATGCTTATTTCGAGAACTAGCTCATTTTATTTTCAATTTATTCACTGTTTAGAAATGCAGAAGAATTTCAGCTACATGTTTTTAGGATGCAAGTAGTTTAAAGTCTTTTTCTTGACTTGTCATAAACATAAATATTTTTTTAAAATAGGTATGTTTATAAAGTCGAATAAATGTGAAGCAGTTCTTTCATTTCATCTTTTCCAGTTCTTGTTGAGTAAGTTTGAGTAAGAAATGCTGAATTTAATTTGCTCGGAACTGCATCTTTGCGAAGCCAGTTGTATGAACTGTTGAAGTGTACACAAACACACAAATAACAGTCACAGTTAATTAAATAACATATTCCGAATATAGTTAGACAGAAGAAAAATTCCTTTTTAAAATGGAGTTTCTTAACAAATACAAATATCTGAAAATTTCATTGTCTTCTGGCCTTTCCTTAAAACTGGCAACACAAGAAAAAAAAATTAATTCGTTCTAAACTTACTTAATTTAACGAGAATATGAATTAATCAGACTGAAAATAAAGAAACAAAATTTTGTGAGTTAAATAACATAGCTACGACGTTATTCGCATGTATTTTATTTTTAAATTACTAACATAGAAGTAAAACGTTAATTAAATAATGCAACTTGGATATGGTTTACTAGAATGTTATTGAAAATGTACAATTCCACTGTACATTTAAAATAAATTGCATGATTTTGCTTCGTTACAAAACTTTTAAAAAGGAATTGTTAGTTACATATAAGCAGAATCTAATTAAAGGTTATAAAATTGAGGGAAGAAATAAATTTTTAAATTTAATATTTCTCTTCGCGTGAAATTTTATTATTTTACCTGAAAAGAAAATATTTTTGGAAATGTAATTTCTTTCGGAGATAACTGATTGACTCGATCTTTCTCGAATAATTATAACTTAATGGTGTAAAAATTGTAGCTTACTTAAATAGTTGGTTTATTAGATATTAGATGGAAAGTTTCTTGAAAATGGAATTTCCAGAAACAGTCATTTAAAGATAACATTTTTGGATTTGGTTGCAAATTTCAGTACTTCAGAGTTTCGAAAACGATTCGTCAGATGCTTCTACTAATGTAGTAATTAATATACGATGTGGTAATGTAATATTTATCTAATGAATTATATAATATATTTCATAGTATCATTTTGTTTGTATGTGTAATTGTTTATTTCCAGGTATCAAGTAGATCACTTTGTTTGTAGCAATACTGTACTTCGACAGCCCGAAAAGCCAAAAAAAAAAAAAAAAAAAAAAAAAAAAAAATCTAATGTGTACACCAGACTTCCTTGTACGGAATATTAAATTATACGCATTTTTCTTGCATTTCATTTAAACCTATTGTATGAAATTAAATCTACTTCGTCGATAGCACATAAACCACAATAGAATAAATGCACTCTTTAAAATTCAATATATTTGTTTACCATAGCGACACTCTGGCACTAGGTTCACTTAACAGCGTTACATTTCATTCAATTTATATCTTCAGCTTTTAAACATATCGCCGGAACTATTACACAAAAGTGTAATTTTGCCGGCTCAGTGAGGATGAAGCCTCAAAGGCGTATGACGATAAGAGTTTCCTGGCATGATAATCTGTCTAAGGAGAAACGGAGGGAACGAGAAGAAAGAACAGGTGCCTTGAAGCCTGAAATCAGAGAAGCGGTCTGAGAGATGAATAAACTAGAATCTGATTGAACTGTTGACGAGAGGAATCAAATTATTACAGCGCGGCTGAAAGCAAGTTGGACAATTAAACACAAATAATGCAGAAACAATGTAAAAATATGTACACTATATACAATATATACAAAACTCAACCCATAGAGCAATGTTTTTAAGTAGTGAAATTGTGATCATTGTCAGTGAAAAGGTGAGCCGCCAGAGGTCCAGTAAGTCTGTCTTCATGCAGGATTTAGTTAAATATTTGTGAGCAGTTTACGTATTCACTAGTGAAAGCTTTGTTGAAAAAAACAAAAATTTGTTCTTCGTAGATAAGTTTTAAGTTCTTCAATTTTGAGGTCCTTGTGCAGGACAGCATTTCTAACGAGATAATGTACATCTGTAATAATTCTAAGGAATTTATTTTGTATGATTTGCAATTGGGAAATTTGCCGGTCAATAGATGCATTCTAAGATGGAGCCGCATAGCAGAGAATTGGTCTAATACAAGCAGTGTAAATATGCTTCTTAATCTTGAGACTTGATTTAGAAAATCTGCCGATGATTTGGAGAAATCTATTTATAATACCAATAGCTTTGCTGCAAATACTGTTAATGTGATCATGCCAAGTAACATTTTGATTGAGGATGATTCCCAGGTATTTGACTTTAGCAACAATGGGAACAATTTCACCGACCAAAATTAGGTTTTTGTAATTCTTGTTTCCTCATATCTTGGATAAAGGTGCTCATATCTTGGATACCTTCATATATCTTGGATAAAGGCGCATCCCGGCATTCAAGGTAATGAGAAAGCCGACAGGCTAGCAAAAGAAGCAGCTCACAATATCGATGCTCAAAGCGTTATTACCAAACTCCCGTGGTCTCACCTTAAAAATGTGACAAGGACAGCAGCTCAACACCAGTGGCAATGGGAATGGAACACTACCGAACAAAGCAAGAGGACCTGTGAATATTATTATAAAGTTTCTCTAGATCGTCTTGAGTCCTCCCCACAAATAACGAGATTTGTGACGGGGCACGGGCCTTTCCACTCCTATTACTATGAGCGAGGAATTGCAAATACCGAAAGTTGTGTCTGTGGAGGCATTGGTATGCCAGACCATTACTTGACCCAATGCCCTCTAATCGCACAGTGGCATGTGCAGCTTTCGGAACGGGCAGTTTCTCATAAGCGTTATCTGATCAAACAGCCAGCATTTCGCAGCAAAATATGCAAGATAATGCAGAAACTGGAGGAATTGGGAACAGATTTGTGTAGTGTGGAATAGTTACCAGTCAATCTCTCTTCCCTCTCTCTTTTTTTTTTCTTTTTTTTTTTTTTAAATTGTATATATTATGAAACATGTATGTGTTATGGCCAATGAAAATTATTATGAACTATGTATGTATTACGTAACAGGCTCAATATATTATGAACTATGTATGTATTACGTAACAGGCGCAATATATTATGAACTATGTAAGCAAGTATGAACTATGTAAGCATGTATATGTATGAACTATGTAAGTATGTATATGTATGAACTATGTAAGCACGTATTATGAAAGATCTATGTATTATGAACTACTTGTAAATAAGCATGTACTATGAACTATGTAACTATGTAAGCATATATTATGAAATATGTAACTATGTAAGCATATATTATGAACTATGTATGCATGTATACAGGATCCATGTATGCCCTTATAGGGCCCATGAGGTGTTGCCCCGGATAGTTGTGGAACCTGGACTAGACCCGAACAGTCGAAGTAAGCCGCACGGGTGTTCAGATTCTGCTCTCAACTGTCAATTGTAATTCTTGTTTCTCTTAATTGTCTTGGAGAGAATAAGTAATTGAGATTTACTGGCGTTTATTTTAACCCGCCTGGTCTTACACCAGTTTTTAATAGAGCTTGCATAATTCTGAAGTTTAAAGATAGCATGTTTAGCGTTAAAAGACTTGATAGGTCATTTTATAATTTAGAAAACACACAATTTATATCATCTGAAGAATTATCTAATTGTTGCCACATGTTCTATTCAAATACTATAATAAATCTAAAACGATGTATAAATGAAATAAAACAAACAAACAAAAAGGACAAAATAAAATAAAAAGAAAATCTAAAAGGTTTCAGATTTTAAATTACGTGCAAAGGGGCGTTTTTTTTTTTAACATTTTGTCTGTTACCTTTATTCATCAAATATCACGTTCTTCGCACTTAAACCATAAAATTCAGTTCAAGAGCAATATTGCAAAATAGTTTTAAATTGAACATATCTTTAGAATTTCCAATACAGAGTCTCGCGCGCTGGAGATAAAAATGTTTTTTCTGTACAACGTTACCATTGCTCGCTTTAAAATCCTTGAGTTTGTTAACCAAAAACTCGATAACCAAAAAAATTTGTTCTTCGTAGAAGAACAAATTTCTTCAAAAATATGAAAAAATATGAAATCGATAATAAAACAAATTTAAAATTTGGGCTTCCACATGCGCATATTCTCGGTAAAATTACGTCATTCAAAATTCGATAACTCTATGTACCGTTGTTTTATCTCAATGCGAGAAAAATACATACATTTATGCATATTTTTCATTATTTAATTTCTTCAAATATAATGCAGGACTCCATGAAAGCAACAGTTGGAAAAGTGAAACGGATATTTATAGTGAACCAATGCAAAATCGCAAAACGAAAACAACAGGAACAAAGCCCCTTTGGACTTTAAAAAAAAAAAAAAAAAAAAAAAAAAAAAAACAGTTTTTCACAAACGATTTAGTATTTCTCATTTAATTAAGTCAGTTCTGATTTCCCGACAAGGCAAAAACACATAAAAACTCAAAATATCTAAATTAAAAATTATGAAGAAAATCTTAAAAACTTATTTCCAAGAATAAATTCAAGAATGGATTAAGCATGATTTAATTCGTAATAATAACTGAAGGCGTTATCTTTGCTGTTGTAAAGCTTAGTTTCTTTAGTTGGCAACAAATCCATTATTCTGCTAAGTTTTAAATATAAACAAATATGGCCGAACAACAGAATTCAATCATTTTTAAAGCAAAAATTTCCCAATTTACAACCATATAAGAATAAAGAAACTGAGATCACTGAGCCGAGTAACAGAGTGGATATATATCTATATACATATATTTAATAAATATTCTCTATTCGTATAAAGCAAATATAAAACTTAAATTTAAAATTTAATTAAGAAATTTTAATTGCAAAGAAATAAAAATAAAAATAATTATTATTGCTTCGAATTAATTTACAACATCATTTAAATGATCATAGATATTATATACATATCATAGATACAGAGCATATGTAAATTAATTGCACATATTTATATACCTTTGGTACGCGTTTTTGAGTTATGCGAGATGCATACATACATACGTACGTACGCACAAGACGCCCCGAAAAAGTCTCTTCAGAGTTCATTTTAAATCAGTTTTGTAATGTTTTGGGGGGAAAAGAGTCCTTTATTCTGTCCTTACGTACAGATGTCACTCAAAAACATCTTTAAACTGCATTCGACAGCGGTCAAAATGGATATTTTCGTCGAAATATAATACCCGGAATTTTTCGCGATTACAATACTTCCTTTTTACTTCGTACAAGGAAGTAAAAAGTCTGGAAGTAAGCCATCAATCGTACTAGCATATAAAACGAATTAAACACATTTCTGAATTTACAAGTATTATTGCTGTTGTCACTTATCTGACAGTACCATCAGAACAATCCAGCGCAACTCATGGTACTATGGAGTGCAAAATTGCACCTGTCTTTGGCAAAAACTTTGAGCACCATACAGGTGACATTAAGACTTTGCTCAGCTCTGCCCCCAATTTTGATGAAGAACACCCTGGGGGGGACGGGTCCGAGTGTCTCCCACACCCTCTTCTTCTACCTCCAACTCCTCGAGAGGAATTTCGTTCCGCCGCACATTTAGAGTGTCCCAAAGCCGCACAGACACTATACATTTACAAACATATCCATCCCGGAGACCTTTCGGACGCATCCAGTCAGCGTCGTTAAACACTATCACGGTTGGGCGGCGAATCTACAAATAAACGATTTTATGAATATTAAAAATGCAAGAAATATGGGCTATAAATTAATACGTTTTAACAATTTTATTTTCAAAAGCTTGATGCCTGGATGCTTCACGACATATACTTGCTTTTACTTTACCGTACGAAACGATACTATAATTAATAACTGAGCACATAATTTTTTTTCTTTTTATTTGCAGAACAGCTTAGCTACAGCATTTATATCAACTGCTTCACACACTTCTCTTATAAAGCGGAAGCAGACAAGACGAGTTTTATTCACGAGAGTTAAAAAGATTGAAATGGTGTTGTTTGTTGTCATACGAGCATTCATATTTTGTAAAGGTTTTTATGATCAATTTTTGTCGAAAACAGATATTTAAAACTTTTATATCAACAGTAAACATTCCTTTTCAATTATTAACAAATTAATTTCAGATATACCAAGTATTATAGGCACTTTTTTCTGAGGCATGAAATTTATGCAATAATATCAATAGAAGTAGTAGTAACAGTAGAAACAAAAGTAAATAAAGTACAGAAGGGAAAATGTAAGTGCAGTTAAGCTCCAGTATAACGAACCTGATTTATGATGGACTTCCGGACATAATGAGTTAGTTTGGATTGGCTTATGTCATTACGGCAAAACCTCCAGAGTTATCTGCCTAAGGAAAGGGATGCCTTCATGGAGGTTTTCTAAGGGAAATTGGCTCTTATACACCACACATAATGAATGTCAAAGAAATTTACGAACTATGTCAAAATAAATTTTTACAAAAATATAATCATGAAATTTTTTTATTAATTTTTAACTGAGCAAAATTATCGATGAGAAAAGTTTCTTTTAGAACATACCACACCCATGCTTATGGAACTTAAAAGTTGAATCAATATCTAAGGAAAGAATGTGAGCTCACACCAGAGGCAAATATAATGCCAAGAATCTGTGACAGTCTTTGAGGCTTTTGACTCGAAAATGTGTGCTGATACATAATATCAGTCCCATCCCCGCTCCAATAAACGGTGGCCAGAGAACCTAAAAGATTTCGTCAACGGAGGAGACAGGCGGGAGTTGGCTGTGCCCATCCAAGCGACAAGTCCAGTCTTTTGGAAATTCAAATCTCTCTTTTGCTCTGCTTTTTCTTCTTATTCTCCTTCGGATTCCCTTTTGTATAGAGTTCTCACAGCTTGGAGGAAGCATCAGAGCTTGTCTGTATCACTCAGGGTACTCTTTTGTTATTCTTATTCGTACGGGAACTTTTATTTATTCGGGACCCTATCTGCAGTTCAACCAACTTGGCGCCTTTATTGCCCGCAATCGCAATATATTGTCTCACACTTCTGGGATTATATTGGCGAAAACTGTAGATATGGAGCTAAAATAATTTTGATATTCAATTTTCTTAAATTTTAAGCTAAAATAAAACTTATTTAATGCGAATTACTTGCGGCTATTGTGAACAGAAGTTTATCTTGTTTAAAACGAAACATATTTATATTAAAATAGCACTAATTAAATACAATTCTTCTCGATGATGCTCTTATGGGTTTACAGATTGATAATTCCATTGTAAATTGTATTAGCGCTAACTGATTATTCATCTATTACATTTGAGCTATTGAGCAACATTACAACTTATTCAAGCTTAAATGTGTTCAGAAGTCTTACCTTCGTTTAGAATCAAAACCACTATTTTGAAAATTATCTACTATAAAGTATATGGCATTACGTTTGATTTATTAAATATTGCCCTAAAAACAAAAAAACAAAAAAAAAAAAAACAAAAAAAAATTAGAACGAATAAAGTTTAAGACACTAGGGATTTAATGTTTGAATTTATAATAACCTAGCTAATTTGGAATTCCTTCAGAGCTAGAATATTGAAGAGCTAACAACTTATCGCAGACTCTATTCACCAAAGAAGCGTCAAATTTACTCTTCATTCCAACTCCAAGTAGATGAAGAAATGTCTCTTTCTCAGGCTTAGAATAAGTCTTCACTAGGGCTTTAACTCAAGATAGAAAATAAGAAACTAATCTAATGCTAACTAAACTAAAGCCAGCCGAAGTTGCACAGAATTAATTAACAGACAGCCCTTAATTAAGGTCAACGGAGAAATCGAGCAGTACGGCTGAATAGCAATAACATTACACTAGCAGCAACAACGCGGCCGGAAGGCGAACCCGCGCTTATACGATCTTCTAAGCTCTTCTAGTAGTTCTTCTGGTAGGGAGATGTAGGTGGAAAATAAGAAAGTAAAGGAAAGGGTTGTTCCAAAATAAAAATAACTGTTAGAAAATTAAAATAAACTCTACAAATTTACTGAGAAATGTTAGCAAAACAGCGAAGTGATCAATTTATATCTTTCTTGTCCAGGCTCGAGAACTTAAGGTAAAGGTAACGTGGCATAACACTTACTGAGGATTTTGCATTAAAAACGCATTTTTAAGGAATTTCTTTAATTGCGTGATATAAAAAGCAAAGGCATCGTAAACTTCACTTTCAAAATGTTTACGCGTTGCCACATATCGTGCCGCATTGGTTTACAGAAAATTCAGAAGACAAAGAAAGGTTTTACTGAATGAGTACCAATTTCGCACAGTCGTAAAATCGAGAACTCTCAAGGAGAGAATGACTTTCAGTCATTAACACTAGAAAGACTGAAACTTAGTTTACTAAGTTTAGCAGTCAAAGTGACTGCATTGTGAAAGAATAACTAATGTGAAAAAAATATGGTTAAAATTAATGTTTAATATTTTTTATATTATTTACAGTTATATAACAAGTTATTAGTAAATATTAACAATAAAAATTACTTCACTTGGAAAAATAATTTATGCATTATTATTTGCACATTTTTTGCAAATGAAAGTAGAAATCTTTTTATGTGTACATCTTCCGCAAACATACTTTTGACATTTTTCACATATATCATTTGTTTTGTTGTTGTGGCAAAGTCGTACTTGACAAATTTTGCGTTTGTTAGAATGGGTTGCATTTGATCTTTGTGGGCCTTTATGTTCTGATGACTTTTTCTGTCTTGCAGCTCCGTATTCGATGAAAAGCTGTTCTGCTAATTGAAACAAGAACTCTTTTCATTGTATTTGTATTCCTGTCGTTTCTTTGTAAAGATTCCAAGCATTTATATCAACCAAATCTAAAATACTGAAAAATATTTGGAGTAGTCATCTACCAGAACTAGCTTTTACTGTATATTTTCTTGCCATTTGATCCGTCATATCAACTCCAAATTTTGGGGTGTTATAAAATTGAATAGATTCCGGTAAAATTGTTTATTACTTTTATCAATTTTCACAAATTTATGCTTAGAACTTTGAACAGCTACTCTTTTATTTGGTTTGCTTTTATATATTGTAAGAACACTGTAGGATTCTCCACGGTGTGATTCTAAGTTACAGTTGAAAGTGAAGAATCTTAAGAACTAGTAAGCGAATAATCGCTTGAGTTCCTGCACAGGAAACAACAAGAAAGAAGGGTGAAATAACCCTTTATTATTCCAAATAAAGTTTAACAAAACTCCGTCTTAGAGTTGTACAATAAAGCCGACACTTGGACTTGAAATTAAGAAACTAAGTATGAAACTAAACTAATCTTAACTATTGAGATATAGACGAAGCTATCAAAATTCTAGCAGAGTTGCCCCCTTAACGCTAATGACTGCTAAGCTATCAAGGGCCTAAAGTAAAGCCGAGCGTAATAATAGCTTTCGAGAGAGTAGCCTAAAAAGGTGGACGCGTGCAGCCAGAATATCTGGCATTTCTCTCACTAAGACTGTAGAACTTCGCGGTTATATACCGCTCTTCCTCATTAGCATTCAGATGTGAATCTAAAACTACGTTCTGGCCGGAAGTGGCAAGTTGAAATTAAGAATCTTTAGGAAAGGAAGTTTAACTCAAAATTTAACTGTTAATAAAATTAACATAATTCTTACAACACAATTTTCTGTAAACGAGGCATGTTATCCTTTGTTTGGCTGATTTGGTTAGTTCTCTTTTGTTTCCTCAATTAGAGTTGTTTTTTTGGCCAATAATTTTGTCGCGAGTAACATGCTAGTGAAATCATTATCGGTCGTGACATTTCTTCCACACTTTGTATATAGCTCGACAAGTTTCAGAACAACGTGTTCACTGAGATTTGAATAACAAATACTACTTTAGCTTATTGAGAAACTGCAACTGATCAAGTATACGCCCAAATTGACAATTTATCACGTACTTGTATGTTATCATGTGACGGTAATCGAAAAAAAAAATGAAAACTGTTATTTCAATGCAGCCGAAATGGTCATATAAGAAATTTACTCAATTTAATAATAAGAGTCATTTTATTACTTGAAATTTCCCAAGCAATCAAAATGACTGCTTTTGGGCAATATAGGTATAAAACATATATATATATATATATATATATATATATATATGTATATATATATATATACCGGAAATGAAAGAAGGGGGTAACTACAATTATTAATAAACGCATTTATATGTTGTACAAAAATTCACAAAATTCTAAGAAATTGTGTCATTATGTCATAATTATTTTTCTAATTGAAATTAAAAAGCAGTCAAAATGACTTCCTTGAGCAATCTAGTGTTAAAGAAATAACTACATTAACATTTTTTGCTGCGTATAGTCATTATCATCTAAGAAAATTTGCTATTCTGATACACCTATGATAGAAAATATTTATTCAAACATAGAAAATTATATATTTAAACAATATATATCAGAGGTTCATTTGAAATTGAGGTTCGACAAAATTTAAAAATATGTTCGGCGAAATGTTACGATTACATTCACCTATTTAAAAGTAACTTTATGTTATGGTTTCCATGGTGATCTGTTGTTGGCACACTTTTATGAGATATTAAATCCAATTTCTCAGTTTTTATTGCTGCAGACTGTCTTAAATATTAAATTTTATTCATACCGAATCGAATTTCAAAGATTTCTTCTTCTTCTTCTTTTTTTTTTTTTTTTTAAATAAGAAAACTTTTAACTAGTTTCCTCACCTTAAATACATTTATAATGTAAAGATAAGACAACATTCAGTAATTTGTTTTTGAAAATAAAAATACTTTGAATAAGCTGAAAATTATTATGATTAATAATATAGGTTTCATTTGTTCGTTTCATAATTTCTTTGTCGTTTCATCATTGAATACTTACAATTACCGTTTCATCATTGAATGCATTATCATTTAATCATTGAATAATAGTAATTATTACAGTACACTTTCAAACGCCAAGGGACTGATAGCTACACCATTTTCTCTATGGCCTCTTTATGCCTTTTTATATGTAAATACTGGTTTTATTCGGTTTATTTGTTTATTGGTAAAGCGGGCCAAGGTTATCTAAGGGTCGTTGTAGAAACTTTCTAAGAGAATGCTATGAAAACACGCATGCAGCTAACCTGTTCGCCTGGAATCCAACCCATATCGAACTAGCAGTGTTCAGATACTTTTATCGAACGGCCTGTGCTGTTCTTATACGTACAACTGAGTGCAAAATACTGATTAATTGTACGGACTTAAAAATAATAACGATGAAATAGTATAGCATTAATGAAAACCAGGTTTAACGTACATTAAATGTCTCGTATACACGTTACACATAGAGAAAACCATGAAAACGCCTATGCAGCCAGCCCGTTCGCGAGATTCGAACCGCAGACCGAATTACCGCTCGGCTGGTGGTGGGTGTAGGCTACTGACAAAGAGTCTAATGGAATGGTAAAATTTCATTTGAGGTAAAATGTAAACACACGCGTATTTAATATTAAATAATATTCCTTTAATAATTTATAAAATTATTTAATGATTCTATAGATACTGATTCACGCATTTGTAAAGAAATTCTTTTAGAACTTTGCACTCTTTGGCATATCCATCGAAGAATGGTCTTTCAGCAGAGTACTAAAGTCGTTGAACACTGGCAGTTCAGTTGGTGGTTCGAATCCTGCGAACCGCCTTGCTGCATGGTCGTTTTCGTGATTGCATGCTCTTGCTTTCGTGCATGGTCGTTCATGTTACACATGATGTGTATTAGCCAGTTTACTTTAAACTGGTAGTTCGGTCCGAGGTTCAAATCCCGCGAACGGGCTGGCTGCATGGGCGTTTTCGTGGTTTTCCCCATGTGTAACGTGTATACGAGCCAGTTTCCCTTAGAAAGTCCTCCACGAAGGCATCCCTCCTTTAGGCAGATAGCCCTCGAGGCTTTGCCATAATCACACACACACACACACCAGTTTACTTTAGAAAGTCTTCCACGAAGGTATCCACCTCCCCTTAAACAGATAGCTTTCCATTGCAATAATCACATAAAACAAACCAAACCATCAAAGAATAAAAGTACTTAAAAGTAATCTTCTGCATAAAGATTTCACAACACACCATTTTGTGCATACAAATACACTGTAATTGCATGTTTAGATTCTATATTTATTTTCCAATAAAGAGGCGAAAAATCAAACGGCTCACTAATTCAGTAGTATACTTTACCTTTTCAGTAGAGAGAAATTTTAATTCAACAAACTCCGGTTAAGCAAAGTTTCACTGAACGTAATCAAACAAGCTTTGTGACATTTAATTTAAGTTTTGCTGTTAGCTTTATGTTAATTTCTTTCCTTTTTTCGTGTCTCCTCAGACCACATGTTTATTGAAGATGGTGCGCCAAACTTCAAGTCAAAATTGGAATGAAATCTTAATAATGCGTCTGACAAAGAAGGATCTTTGAAATCTCAGTTTTTCTTAAAACGTTATATATATCTACTCATTTAGAAATACATAATAGTAAAAATATGAGCTACCAATGTTCTAGAGATAATTAGAAAACAATTGCTAAAAAAGGAGTTTTTGATCGGCACTAGAGAATTTTCTGTCGAATTGACGAAATTCAAAAATTTCGTGAAATCTTCAAAACAACTTTGCGTTGCCAAATATACATCGTATTTTAATTTAATTGATTTGTATACATTTACAACTTACTATTCACATTGATTTAGCAATTAATTTTTTTATAATGTTACTTATTTCTAAATGAACAAAAGATTTTCATCATTTTTATGTATTGCTTATTTTCAATAATTCTAATGTTCATCGTAAACGCTTAATTATTTTTCCAATGGATTTCCTGTTTGCACTTTTTTGATTTGCATACCACTGTAATTGGATTTGAAGGGGGGCCACATATTTGATTCTGTATCCTCGAAAAAGCTATAAAATCAATTATTTAATTCTTATAGCTGTAACAAAAATTAAGAAACTAAAAAGAAAAAGTTAGGGAACTTTCTCTCAGGTTTCGCTGAGAAAAGTATAGTCTTCACATCTTTTAAAAAGACATTTTTTGTACAATGCTACCTTTTCAGACGTTCTATAAATAAACCGAAAGTATAATTTTATCATTAAAAGCTATTAATTAGGTATTTCATTTCGCATTTCTTCCGAGAGATTTACTCTTCATATTTAGGAAAAAATTTTGCTTAGCGTTATGATTTTATGTTTTATTGATTTTTATATTTAACTTATGTAATAAATAGATTGTGTCGCAAGAAAATTTTATTCTGAATAAATAAAATGCACGCTTACTCATGTTTACAGTTTAAATAAATGAATGCCTTTATATGAATTTAGTAGATGTATTTCTATCGAGCTCATAGCTTTAGTTCTAGGCCTGACACAAAATAAGAATTTTTCCCCCCTGTAACTTTATTAGGTCAATAAAATCTTCACATTACGTTATTCTTGTGAAAAATGCAGTCTTCTCTTTAAAGTTAAATTATAATCAAATTCTGTTACTTTATTTATATTACTTCATATATATTCATTTAAATGCAAATTGTTTTTTTTTTTTTTTGGGTGGGGGAGGGATAAATATTTTTATTTTTTCAGGCACCAAATAACATTATTTTTAACTTATTTATTATTAGTAGTAAATAACTTTATTTTAATTTATTTATTATTACAGTAATGCTCACTAAAATCGGTTGGCATAAAAAAGAATTTTAGTCCCAGAAGCAATGTACATGATCTTACAGAAGGTTTTATTGGCTGATGTTAATTTGGGTTAGGACTTTTTTTCTCACAATCAACTGCGAAATTGCGCGTATTTTACGGACGCTTAGCATCTGAAAATGTTTTCTTTCACCTGTAATAGACGCAGTTCTGACCTTTAAAGTTGAAATAAATTTTTGGAAGCTTAATAACATTCTTTGGGAATGCAGCGTAATATAATAAATCAAGAAGAATTAACCTTTTTACTACTACCTCCCACTTTGACAGTAAAATTTCTATACCACGCATCCGTTCACAGTAACTTATATACCGGAGCTGCAAAAATGTTAAGTGGAGGTGCAGTGAAAAATATATAGTTAAATTTATGCATTTAGTTATACTATAATTTACAGCATTAAACTTTTAATAGACAGAAAATTAATTAACAAATATAAAAGTTGTATAAATACACAGAAACATGAGACCGCTGCGCGAAGGAAAGTGGTCCAAATGGAGAACTAAACTTGTGAGTATACATCAGCATATCCATGCATGTTTCGATCATCCTTGATCATTATCGGACAAAAATCTCAACCACCCACCGTGACAGCTTTAACAGCCCACTAGTGGGCGGTAGGAACCAGCTTGTCTATCAGTGATACAGCCGGGTTAAATGAAACTTGGTTTAAAAATTTTCATCACGAACCTGAATCTTAATATTAAAAAAAAGGAAATAAGTAAATCAACAATGCACAGCATTATTACTCTGGAAACTAAACATTCAGCTTTGTTTGTTCGGGCTTTCCAGATTCAGGAAAATCTCCCTTCTCTAATCAATATGTAAATTCTGTTTGTATTTCTCATCAATAAATAAATCAATTTTTGATCTGATTTACATTTTCCATCCTAGTTGGCACCATTCGCTTTGCTTTTTTTCGTATTTCCTTTCCCGTTTCATTACTGAGCCGTTAGTAATTTCTAGTAAATTTTCGAAAATTAGTTGATTATTCTTTTAGCTTGTGTACTTGTTTTCCTATGTAGTAGAGACTGAAGAAAGATAATGTTCAAACGCTGAAAGTGTTTCTGCTGAAATAAAAACTTCGTGGTTTTTCTTGCACTCAGTTTTAAATTTAATTTAATGTTGGAATCTAATGTCATAAATTTAGGCTTCCATATTAAATTTCTTATCCCAAATTGATTCAAACGTTAAAATTTCACATAGCTGATTTTGCATTCAAACATGCCGAATCAACTAGAATATGTCATCGTGTTAGAGCTCATGTTTTGTTCAGAAATCTTGGACTACAAAAAGTATAATAAAAAATAAAAAACTCTCGAAAAAGAAGAGAATTTGAAATTTGATCTACGACGAGAATAATTTCCAAGTTTATATTGTGACCTGAACGTCATTATTTGAATGCAATGTGTAAAGGAACTTTTGCGTTTAAAAATATCGCTCTCCTTTTGCAAATGATCTCACGTTTTCTGTATATTTGGATGATTTCAGAATTTAAACAAATTACTTTTACAAAGCTTAATCTGCAATTCGAAAGGGACAGACATTTATTAATAAATGAGTAAGGAAAATTTAAAATGTTTTTAATTAAAATGCACCATTTTTTTAAAACATTAATCCGTGAAGTAACATAAAATTACTTCTTGCAATAAGTTTATGACTTGGGAGCAGCAGTAATGACAAAAATTGCCAAAAATATTTGTTTGCTAATATAAATGACAAAAATATTTGTTTGCTGCCATTTTTAATTAAATAAAATAGGCTACCCTTGAGTAGAAATAGCAGAAATTAATAAGAAACGTAAAACTAAATGTCTCGGTTATAAAGATTCGAGATCTTTCATTTACAATCAGTTGCATAATTGATGTTCACGAAAATATTCTAGTGCTCTCATTTTTACTTTGCACGAGTGCATTTAAGAATAACGACCGTGGATTTGAGATACATGACGACAAGTTGTCGAGCCACACCTGTCTACAACAAAAATTAGACTCCCCGTTTCTAATTTTATAGCTATATCAATAAGTTAAAAAGGACTGTACATTTACCTTTAAGTTGCATGACCCTTTTTAAGGATGGTGAAACATTTATAAATTGTGGAAGTGAAAGAGCAAATTGGTCCGCGGTTGAATTGCATTATGATTGAGCAAAGGCGCAATAAGAAAATCACATTCTAAAGCACTTTGGAAAAAAATCACATAATCGTGCTAGCATTATGATACAATAAATTCAGTGGAAGAAAAACTAACATGTGGAATATTTATCATTCAGTATATTTTATGTCAAAAGGTCACAGTTTATTAATTAAAGTAACGGAATACAGAGATCACTAAAGTAATTAAAGCAGAAACAAAAAAGTATTTTTGACTGAAATTTGGACGTATTATTATTTATTATTACTCACAAAATGAATTGGAATTATGTTATTTTATAAAGGTAAGCTAATTTAAATGAAATATTGTGCATTCATTAATTTCTAACTATTATATGTTATTTTATGTAAATTGAGAAAAACATGATGCCAAAAAAAATCATAACAACTTAAAAATCCCTTCTTAATGAAAATGCTTGTTACCAGTCACTAAAATTTTGAATGACATTTTGCATCAAATACTTTATAAGGTATTTTCTCCCTCCTTCCACCATGCCTTCATATTGTAACGGTAGCATACTAGGAGAGTATTCGAGCGTTCCAGGTTCGAGTCCCGGCGAGAGCATTGCTCATTTTTCATGTCTTCAGCATGAAAAACCTTAATGACTCCGGCGGGAGAACCAAAAGGTGGTGGACGATTATTCTTCACCCTCCTGATTTGGCGATTGGGTCCTCTAATCCCCGATTTTCCAATAAAAAGGGGAGAATGTAAGGTATTTTCTTCCTCCTTCCAGCTTGCCTTAGTGGCGTAATGATAGCACACTCAGCACATATTCGAAAAGTCTAGGTTCAAGTCCTGGCGAGGATATTGCTCATTTTCACGTCTCCTGATTTCAAATAATGTAATGACTACAACTTGTATGATGCAAAAACTAATATATGTCGAATAATGAAAATAAAGAATTAACAACGTTAAATAAATAAACTACAACGATTAGGATGTGTCCATTGCTCATAGCTATATTCGGAACGATATTTCACGTAATATTCTACGGAATGAATTGATAACAAAGCTAAATGAAAACATGTTTTCGAAGGTCCTTTAATGGACAAGATGTTGTCCATTAAATGTTCTTTAAAACTTCCACGTACACATCAGAAATTAGATTTAGGAAGTCTAGAATTATTCGACCATAAATACGTTAGTTTTATCTCAAAAGTGTTGTTTTACTAAACTAAACTGCTGGTGAGTCTGAGATCAGAAATTTCTGGAAGAAAATTTCTGATCTCAGACTCACCAGCAGTTTAGTACAGGCGTAATATATAATTTAATATAAGGCGAACACAGGGATCTCATCTCTATATTACTTTAATATTTCTTCCAAAACCATATATTGATATGTATGTCCATCTAACGGGATACAATTTGAAGCCGCAATACTGCTTTCACATCCCTCCATCACTTTTAGGGGTATTTGTTGGTGATAATTTATACGTTGTTTTCTGCAAACAAGAATATACCTGGAATTAATAAGTAAAATTGAACTGAATTTAATTTCGATTATGAAACCTATATGTGTTTTCATTGGTATTCTGTTCATCAGATGAGTGCATGAATCTGATTACTGATGTTCTTCAGTTCACCTAATCATCTCTTTTCGATTTCAGGCGAACAGGTTGGCTTGCATGAGCGTTTTTGTGTTTTTTCCTATGCGTAACGTTGTATACCAGCCACTTAGAAACCAGCCTCTAGAAAGTCCTCCACGAAGCCATCCCTCATCTTTGGCAGATAGACCTAGTGGGCTTTGAGATAATAATTTAAACCAAACTAAACCAAACTTTTGATTCATCTGATGAGTCTGACGCATCTGATCATTTCCTGTCTTCATTCCATCTGTATAACCTGATGATTTTGATTTTTAAGAGCATTTAATGAGTCCATTGAGAAACCTGACCCATTTTAAATAGTCTGCCGTCTTCCGGGAATAAGAAATTACGCACATCGATAGCCTACTTTTATAAAAATCACTTCATGAATATCGACTTGCAGCGGAAGATAATCAATGGGTAGAGAAAAGAAACCATTGAGAATAGAACTGAGTTGAGGTGGATTTATTTTTTTGTTCTCACACAGAACTGCAGGTGTAGAAAGTTTACTACAGTCTTTATGACTAGTTTTAGAACTAGACCTAATTCTAGTACCAGGAAATTTATTAGTATTTCTGAAATTTCCTTGCAAAAGTTTACTAGAGTCAGAGCTTTGTGATTTCATTACACTTCCGATTTTAGAATTTCAATAATTTTAGAATATTTTGTAAAGATTATTAACAACAAATCAACTTGCGTTTTTCATCCCCCATTCACATGTTTCCACTTACGTTTGTTGATTCCTCTCTGGTTTACATTACCTCTTTCTCAATTTAATTCTTTTAATTTATTGTAAGGTAATTTCTCCTTTCTTATGCGTGACTTAGTGGTATAACTGAAACGCACGTTTGATTAGCAAGTAAGAGAGAGGTCTGGAGTTCGAAACTTCGGCGAGCGTATTGCGCATTGCTTTGGATTTTTGGCTTCAGAAAAAGGAATTTCAAGGACTCTACAATATGAAAATAGGAATTAGCGGAAATAATCTGTTATATATATATATATATATATATATATATATACACTCTTTCCTCAGCAAATATTTTAATTAATATCGTCTTGGAGAATTTTAATAGCTATGCTTTATAGTTTATTCTCGTTTTCTCAATTCAGCAAAAGAAAGCATTTTTCTTGTTAAATTTTTATTTCTTCGAGACCCAAACAGGTTCCAAAGTTTACTATGTCTTAAAACCAGATTACTGAAATGCCAGTAATATGACTGCAATTTAGGTATTTAGTTGCGAGACACGTATATATGTCATTCCATTCTTTTTTTAGACTGGAATTAGGGATATGTGATTATCTTTTCTTATTAAAACACCCTTTCTGAATAAGTTTAAAGATCTATTCGACGTAAAGTATGTTATATAATATAAAACAACTGGCACTTAATAAAAGATAGTAAAATTGCATA
Organism: Stegodyphus dumicola; assembly: GCF_044657685.1. NCBI lineage: Eukaryota > Metazoa > Arthropoda > Arachnida > Araneae > Eresidae > Stegodyphus > Stegodyphus dumicola. Next base: position 180,537,119 of record NC_140773.1, read on the forward strand.
GTGTGAATGTAAAGGAAAAATATTAACCAAACAATTACCAGTTAACGGAATCTCAAATGAGCGATTAGACGCATCATTGCATTACTCACTCGTCACAAAGGCAGAAAATTCAATAAATTCTTCATAAACGTCGACCACTGTAATTCCTGCAATTTAGTTTATGAGTTCATGATTTTTGTTTCACCCAAAAGGGAAATGTTTTATTTCATCATGCTAGCTTATGAATCGAAAAACAATATTTGTATAACTTTCCTCTTGGAACTGCGAATGCTAATGTAATCCTTCAATTAACGAATTTTAAAGTATTCTTTTATGTGCATTTAAATGGGATTATAATAAATATTTTTCGTTTTAGTCATGTGGTAGACACTATTCAATTAAAACATTAGTACATTTGAGAACAGTGAGAAACGATATGAAACATAATAATCCTTTTTAAAAATTTGTGGATAAATTTAGCAGACACAAATATCTTTTCAAGAAATTTTCAGGCAAATAGAAGAAGAAACATGATGCTTGAAAAATGTAAAACGTCTCGGAATTAAACTTCAAAGATTTTTTTATTTTGTACTGATCAAACGTATTTAATATTTGTTTTGTGCGAATGAAAACTATATTAAAAAGTTGACTGCATTACTAAGAATGCAGCCTCTTTCCTCCCTTCCCTTACTTTTTTGTTTCTTTTTTTTAACTAAGCTTTTGAACTAGTTTATATTTAAAGAAGATCGGTTGCTCAGTTTTTAATTTTAATTTCTTTTTTAATTTGGGAATAAAATATAGTTTATTATATATATATATATATACAATTTCGTAGAACAGTTTTTTTCCCTTGAAAAGCCAACTGTGAGTACGAGTGGGCTAATTTACCATTTTTCCGCTATTTAATTATTGTTTTTTGTAGCTTGTTTTTGATGCTTTTTGTGTCTTCATTCTATTTTTTTTTAATTTGATTTTAATTTTTATGTATAGACATATTTTATATATTGGCAATTTTTAATTTTAATTTTTTATGTATAGGCATTTTATATATTGACATTTACATAATCCATGTTTTTTGTAACTTCCTTATATATATATTTTTTTTCCGTCGATCTATTTTTCATGTGAATTAACTTTTCACATTTCACAACGGTCAGATTCATTAATTTTTTTCGTGTATTAGCAAGTCTTCCAGCACTAAAATTTGGCAGTTTTATCGCGCGTATACAGTTTTTCCAGTTTTACCAGACAAATTTCTTATTATTTATGTAGTACTATGTTACAACATTTCGTGGAGCTACAGCTCCTGGTAACTTTTTAGCAAGGTTGCTGCAATGTTCCTACCTACTATATATATATATATATATATATATATATATATATATATATATATATTATATATATACATTTGATTAATGGGATGGCAGGAAGTGGCATCAAGCATGTTGTTGTGAACGACGTGCCAGTTTAAAAAATCGCCTTGGTAAAATGTAATGGGTAAAATGGTAACGCCTTGGGTAAAATGTAAGTAAAATTAAAATGTAATTTTGGCTATAATATTGTTACGAATTTAGTATTTAAAAAGCTAATGTTAGTTCAATTATAAATTAAATGGTTTTATTTCTCGCGCAGTGCAGCGCGTGACGAATATTAAAAGAAAGCTAAGCCGGAAAATTGAAAATACAAGAGCGCGTGCATTAAATAAATAAATATCTCTTTTTTGATTTCGAGAAAGTACTGGAAAATTCTAGCGCGTGATTTTAAAATCTTATAAAAGGAGGAAAACATCTCAGTTTGTAGCAGTTGCTTAGTTTGTTGTTGCTTAGAAAACTGCTCTTGTTGATTGTAGCGAATTCGTGGATTAGCGTTCTTTAGCTGTTTTGAATTACGTTCTATTGGATATTTGAGTAGTTAAAAGATAACTACTGTGAGATATTGTAATTCTGCATGATAATTTGAGAAAATTTAAGCATTTTTGTTGTGATAATAATAAATTTTTGTTCATTTTTCATCGGACTTGTGCATTCATTTCATAACGAACCCGTACGCACGCAACAATTTTTGGTGTCAGGAGTGGGATTTGAATGCCAATAACAAGAGCGATGGAAGAACAATTCAGGCAAATGATGACTGCATTTGCTGCTTTCCAAGAAAAGATGGAAGGAGCCGTCAACTCCGTTAAGGAAGATATAAAAGCTGTACAAGAAAAGATGGAAGCTGGCCAAACATCTTTTAAAGAAGAAATTAAAGAGGAAATGAAATTGGGCCAGGAATCCGTTAAGGAAGAAATGAAATTGGGCCAGGAATCCGTTAAGGACGAAATGAAAGCCTTTCAAGCTGGTCAAGAAGAAATGAAAAGAGAAATTACTTGCATAATAGAAAATAAATTTGAAGCTATGGAAGGCAGAATTGACGCAGTTGAAAATAAAGTTGGACATATTGAAGAAAACGTTTCTTCCGTAAAAGATCATATTGAAGAAAGAGTTTCTTCGGTGAAAGAAGAAATAGAAGAAAGAGTTTCTTCTGTAAAAGAACATATAGAAGGGAGAGTTTCTGCTGTGGAGGAACGAATTGAAGGAAGAGTTTGTGCCGTCCAACACCAAATCGAACAACAAATTGATGAGAGAGTTTCTGCAGTTGCCAAAGAAATGGATACTTTAAAGAAATTCGTATCGTCGGCAGGGAGCAGGAGTGATGATTTTAAATTCTTACCAATGCCTGCTCGTCCACCTCTGAAGCTATCCACATATGATGGGAAGACCTCCTGGCAGGTGTATAAGACACAATTTTCTATCGTGGCGGATGCGAATGGATGGGATTCCCAAGCTAAGGCCTGTCATCTCGCCGCTTCTCTAAGAGCCGACGCAGCGGATATCCTTCAGACTCTTCCCGAAAACAAAAGGTTAGATTTCGAAGCTCTGTCCGGCGCCTTGGAGTTGCGCTTTGGGGAGAAATGTTTAAAAGACTACAGCAGGCTCCAATTAAAATCTCGTCAACAGAAGCCTACCGAAACACTTCAGGAGCTCGCCGCGGATGTTGAAAGGCTGTCCCATCTCGCCTTTTCGGAATGCCCGACAGAAACAAGGGAAATCCTGTCCTTGCAATACTTTATCGACGGCATCCGAGATACTGAAATACAGAAAGCTCTACGAATGGCGGATGTAAAAGATTTAAAAAGTGCTCTAGTGTACGCCATGAAATTTGAGGCAGCCCAGCAAGCCACTCGTCGAGACCGCTACCCAGTCAGAGCTGTGCGAGTCCACGACCCAGGGGACCAATTGATGGCTCGTTTAGATGATTTATCCAGACAAGTCGATGCTTTGATACGGAGTAGCACTGAGAACAAAGTGGCTGTAAGATGTTGGAGATGTGGTTCTGAAGGTCACCTACGACGGCATTGCAGAATACCCCAGGGCACGAATAATGAAACGGATGAGTTGACAAGACCAGTGAATGCTTTAAGACGGAATAGTGGTGAAACAAAACCGACCCTAAAGTGCTGGAATTGCGGTGTTGAAGGCCACCTACGAAGGAACTGCAGAACTCCCCAGAGCACGGAAAATAAAGCATACGATTTAAACAGACAATTAAATGCCACGGGAAGGAAAAGGACTGACAAGAAACCAAAGTGCTGGAACTGTGGAGCTGAAGGCCACGTACGAAAGAATTGCAGAACACCCCAGGGTGCGAAAATTGAGACAATTTCTGAGCAACGGCGCAGGAAACAAATTAATGACCATATCAAGGAACGGAGGTTTCCAGATAATGAAAAACCCTGTTTTAAAGCGCTTAAGATCTCTATAGTGAGTGGCAACAATAACGGACTGTCCATCAATGGGAATATCGATGGAGTTCCTTGCAATATGATCATTGACACAGGAGCTAATGTTACCATCATTAGGAAAGATTTAGCTGAACAGTTTAAAGATAAACTTATTTGGACGCCATCCTGTGTTACCCTTCAGACTGCGTCTGGTGACAAGATCGACATAACTGGGAAGTTAAACGTAAACATCACGTTTGGAAGTGCCGCCTACCATCACACGGCATATGTGGCGGATATTACAGATCCATGCATACTCGGATTGGATTTTTTAAGGAAATACAATTTTTCCTTAGATTTCAAAAACAATAAGCTGCTTTCAGCATCTGATGGCATGACTATCCATCCTCAAAAGGGATCCTCGCCTGGAAATGTCGACGCCTTGTCCGAAAGATCGAGCTCGGGAAGCTGCCGAAATCATACCAGGGTCGAAAAGAAACTCAAGACTACCAGCTATTCTCCATCCCAGAAGCTCTTCGGTCGAGACCTTCGTCTGCCTTGTGACCGCCTGTTTAGTCGCCCTACGGATGCGCCTTCATCGCCTGAGGAACACATCCAAGATGCCCAGGCCCGGTTTGAGGGGATGCACCGTTCTGCACGAAAGCGAGTCAACTTGGCGACGGAGAAAATGAAGACCAGATGCGACACAAGAGCTACTAGACAGAGATCCAACAAAGGAGACAAGGTGTGGTTGTGGAACCCAATTCAACGAAAAGGACTGAGTCCTAAATTACAGTCACCTACGGATGGTCCATATACAGTGCTGAACACGAATGACGTCGTGGTTCGGATCCGTGAGTCTTCGAACTCTTACGACAGGTTAGCTTATTACTATGGCCATAGTACGTAATGTAAATAATTGTAAATAGTATCAGACCATGGTCCTTTTTTGTTTTTAAATGTGTATTTGATTTGTTTTGTATTTAGTATTTGATAGTATTTGATTTGTTTAAGTTAGTTATTGCATTTATTGTTCATGTTGTTTGATATTGTAATGTAATGTTTATGCCTCAGTTGCATTTATGCCACAGTCGTAAGTTTAGCTTCCTGTCCAGGGATTGTACTGCTCGGGACGTGCAGTCCTTGGGAAGGGGGCAGTGTTACGAATTTAGTATTTAAAAAGCTAATGTTAGTTCAATTATAAATTAAATGGTTTTATTTCTCGCGCAGTGCAGCGCGTGACGAATATTAAAAGAAAGCTAAGCCGGAAAATTGAAAATACAAGAGCGCGTGCATTAAATAAATAAATATCTCTTTTTTGATTTCGAGAAAGTACTGGAAAATTCTAGCGCGTGATTTTAAAATCTTATAAAAGGAGGAAAACATCTCAGTTTGTAGCAGTTGCTTAGTTTGTTGTTGCTTAGAAAACTGCTCTTGTTGATTGTAGCGAATTCGTGGATTAGCGTTCTTTAGCTGTTTTGAATTACGTTCTATTGGATATTTGAGTAGTTAAAAGATAACTACTGTGAGATATTGTAATTCTGCATGATAATTTGAGAAAATTTAAGCATTTTTGTTGTGATAATAATAAATTTTTGTTCATTTTTCATCGGACTTGTGCATTCATTTCATAACGAACCCGTACGCACGCAACAATATGTAAAAGTCCATTGCTAATAAGACATTTATTTTTATACTTTAGCAGCTTTTATTTCCTCTGCTTTTAAATTTTTGTTTCATTTATTCTTATTATATTTTCATCTATTCTTACTTTTAGGTATTCTACTCAAGGGATACTATTTTTATATTTGAAATTAATTGTCTATCATCCCGTTGGGGAATTTGTTTCACATTTCTCAAATAATTTAAAATTTGAGATCAGATATTTTCTAAAACGGACTAGAAAATTTAAAACTGGAATAAGCATTTCGCTCAGAAATACGAAAGAGACGAAACACGATCCTTTTGAATTGTTGCTGATTGTATAGAGCGATTCCAATACGTCTTGAAAAGTCGAGATCGCTCTTTAGAATCAAAAACGATATTAATTGTTTTAATTGTTTATACTTTTTATTTATTTGTTAATCATTCTATTTTTTGATTTCCGCAATAGTACACCTTTACTGTTTAAATTTTCCATCACATTGCCTAGGAGGTAATCTAATCATTTATATATATATATATATAAGATCAAATAAATGAAAAGGGAATACTATTAAAATAAATTAAGAATGCTATATTCCAATGAATGTTCCAATAAAGTAAAAATTAAGAATGCTAATAAAGAAAACTAAGAATAACAATTTGAAGCCTACGTAAATTAAAATCTACAAATAGCAAAGGTAAGAAAAATTAAAAATTGATTTATAAAAACCAAAAGGTAAAAATTTTGAGAAGAATTTGAAATATTTTAAAAGAAAAGTAACAGAGGAAAAAACTGCCTTTCAAGTACTGTCTAATAGTAGTAGAAAAGCATATAAATTTAGATGCAAAATTATGCAAAAATCATTATTACAGTATCATCATTATTACTATATCACTGCTACCTGCATCTGCTAATTTAATTATTTACTTTTGTACGCCAATATCGAAATAAATCAGCTAGCCATAAATGCACAATCTTGCAAGGCTGTCGCGTTAAAGAAAATTAGATGTTCCCACAATCTACAGAGGCTTTTGGCACAGTTTTTAGACGACTTGCATAGCATTTACATAAATATTTTGCCTAAACTTTTGCGTTTTGAATGTTCTATTTGATAATCCTTATTCTTCACCATCTTTCTGCACCATAGTTTCCAAGACAATAGAGTCTTTTGCAGTATCGGAAGAGGTATTTTATCCCATTCCTCTTGAACAGCTTTCCAAGGTATTTCTCCCGCTTCCCTAACGTGCTTTCGTGGTGTAGCGGTCAGCACACTGAGCTGGTATTTCAGAGGTCCGTGGTTCGATTCCCGGCGAAGGCGGTTGCTCATTTTTCATCTCTTCGGCTTTCGAAAAATCCTAATGACTGTACAAGTGGCGCCCGAACTAAAAGTGTTGTGGATGATGATTCTCCTCACCCAGGATTTGGCGACTAGGTCCCCTAAAACCCTAGTCGCCCTTTAAAAAGAGGAGTATATAAGGTATTTCTTCCGCCTTCCCTAACGTGTCTTCGTGGTTTAGCGGTCAGCACACTGAGCCGGTATTTCAGAGCTCCGTGGTTCGATTCCCGACGAAGGCAGTTGCATATTTTTCATCTTTCCTGCTTCCAATTAACCTAATAACTCTATAGGTTAAAGGTCGACGTTTGGACAATCCGCTTTTTAAAAGTCCAGGAGCCCCAAAATCCCTGAGTTACCACCCAAGGATTTTTGGGCTCCTGGACTTTCGGACAGACTAAATGGAAATAACTAATCCTTATCAGGAGATTTCATAAGGATATGAGAGAAGAGTATGGTCATAATGTTTCTTCTTTTTTTTCCAGATAATTAACACCGAATTTGGATCTGTGGCTGCTTACTTTGCCTTGATGCAGTTCTACTGATTGATGGCACTGTGGTTAAACAGAAAATATTTCATATTTGAAAATGGGTTTGAAATATGTTCCTGGTATTATGTGGAATTGATATTAACATGTTTATACACTCTCTTCATTTTAAATTTTCTGTTATATAAAAAATGAGAAACAATTTTAAATCCGTTTGAAAAACTTTCTTTAGACTCTTTGAACTATATTTTAAGATTTTTTTCCCTCCTCTTTCATGATGATAAATGGATCTCTTTTTATATCAATCATTTTAATATACCCGTTAAAAATTCAAAATGTTATTGTGACAACATTTTTACTTCCTTGTACGATGTAAAAAGGAAGTATTGTAATCGCGAAAAGTTTCAGCCATCATATTTCAACGAAAATATCCATTTTCACCGCTATCGAATGCAATTTAACGATGTTTTTGCGTGTCACCTGTACGTAAGGACAGAATAAAGGACTCTTTTCCCCCAAAAAAATTATAAAACTGATTTAAAATGAATTCTGAAGAGAATTTTTCGTGGCATCTGTACATACGTACGTACGTATGAACGTACGTACGTATGTACACATAACTCAAAAGAGTATATTCAGAACGTTGAAATTTTGTATGTAGAATTGCTATAACGTGTAGATGTGCACCTCGTATTTTGGTTGCAATCGGCCGCACCAAAAGTATATAAATATATGTATATTTATGTCCACTCTGTTACTCGACTCAGTGATCTCAGTTACTTTATTCTTATATATTTGTGAGCGCACCAGCGGCCGACCGGTAAAGTCGCTGAACATTGGTAGTTCGGTCCGAGGTTCGAATCCCGCGGACGGGCTGGCTGCATGGGCGCTTTCGTAGTTTTGCGCATGTGTAACGTGTATACGAGCCAGTTTCTCTTAGAAAGTCCTCCACGAAGGCATCCCTTCCCTTAGGCAGATAGCCCTCGTGTGCTTTGCCATAATTAAATACACCATCTTATATATTTGTAAATTGTACATATTTTGCTTTAAAAATGATTGAATTATGTTATTTTTATCTTCTTCTGGTTAAGGTTTTTATGCCTTTAGTTAACCTACATGCAATAAGTGTGCAATTACTAACAATTTAAAAGTTTTTCTAAGTGCGGCTAAGCCTAATGTCTGATTAGTATGCCGTTCATGTTTGTTTGCACTTAAAACTTACCAGAATAGTGGATTTGTTGCCAATCTAGATAAACTAAGCTTCCCAACAACAAAGTAACGTCTTCTTTTAATATTGCGAATTAAATTATGCTTAATTCATTATGGAATTACCATTTAAGTTATTAGCTTATTTTTATACAGAAACTGTTACTTTAATTGTATAAATTGTTTTTTAATTGTTTTAACTGTATTTGGTGATTTATGTTTTTCTATAGCTGTAAAATTTTAATGAAAATATTTTAAATTTTATATATTTTTGCCTGGCCGCGAAGTGAGAACTGAATTAATTAGTAGCACATGCGCATTAGCTAAGCGGCGCTGAATCGTATGCGAAAATTTTTTTTTTATTTGGTTAATTTCTTTTCTATATCGTTTTAGATTTATTATAAAATTTGAGTAGAAGTTATGGTAATTCTTCAGATGATATAATTTTTGTGCACTCTGAGTTTTAAAATGAATGTTAATGCTGTTAAGTGAACGTAGCGCCGAAGTGTCTCTATGGTAAATAAATATAGGGAACTTTAAAGGAGTGCATTTATTCTATTGTGGTCGAAGCGCTATCGACGAATTAGATTTAATTCAAAATTCGTTAGCTGGTACTTCAATATGTTTAAATGAAATGTGGGAAAATTCGTATAATTTAATATTCCATACAAGGAAGTCATGTGATGTATACATCAGATTTTTTCTTTTTTGTCCGGATAAATGTTTCTCATAAAGAATTCTGTAGTGCATTCTGCTTTCGATGATATGTCATGGTGAAGGAAGATGCACATTATGTTTATCGACTTTTTAAGATCGAAATCAGCATAATAATTTGTTTACAGATTACATTAAGCGTTCTAAAGATTTTGAAACTGTCCTTTGTCTTGGCAGATTTACTTTTAACAATTGAATATCTTACTTTTGCAACATTCGAAACACTCCGGTGTTTTCCTTGGCTATGTATTTAAAATAATTTTTCCACTTGTAGCCAAATTTTAAGTTTTATTTCCTTTCTTGATGCCAGTATTACTTATTGTACCTTTATATAACGAAAAACCCTGACTTTCATAGCTTTTTTAATAACTAGATACGTGTAATTTAGTTCGGAAAGAGCACAAAGACAACCTTCCATCTACTGCGTCTTTAAAAGAGCCATTTTGCATGAAAATGAAACTGTCAAGTAACGATAACTGACGATGAATTATACTTTCAAAAATATAGTTGGAGCAGATGATGTTTTTATATATAGCAAAACAAAATCATTTAAAAAATCTACGAACAGTTTCTATATATACCTTTAATTGTCCAAAGATAAAACATTTCTCTTACCTATAGCATCATTCATTTAAAACTTATTTTTGATTGTAATTTAAAGCTTAAAATTGAAGACAATTTTTGAAAATTTATTATGATTAAGAGAGCACATTTTGATAAAATAAAACGTTTCTTACAGGAAAATTCATTTTATTTTATGCTAGATGAATGAATAAATCATCTCAGGAGACACTGCGTTTCAGATTGGAAAAATGTAACAAAAAAGATTTGATTCGAATATATTCCACACAGATGTTTACATGCGTATTTAGTACTTCGATGTTATTTACTACTATATTTTTATTCTGCAATTTTTTAATTACATAAACATTTATTACAATATTATGTATCGGAACAAATTTCCAACTGATCCAGAACAATCATATGCAATCTAATAAGAAATGGTGTAAAATTAGATGACGATGGGTATGTTGTTTAGGTTAACTATTTCTCTTGCCTTTATTTTCCCGATTTATTCTCTATACTGGTCCACTAATGGCTAAATAACTGAAACGAGAGCTGTTTTCTCCTAGGCATATAACCCTTGCGTGTTTTGCCCTGATTATTTGCTTCAACAAACAAGTCTAATTTCTAACTCTGACACCGGCCTCATCTCATATTTACAGATTAAGATTAGTTATACCAAACTTATTTTTCGTCACAGTTTTCTAGATGTTCGGTTTAATTTGCAATTAGAAGGTCTTACTGGAATATTTGTTAAATTGCTTTTTCTTGTTGATTCCGTTTCTACGCATTGCTTTACATGAGCGTTGACGCAAATGCATGAATCACTTAAAGAAGCAAATGCACGTTCCTTAAACGTGGATGCAAATGTTTAGGTAAAGTAGCATATTTGAAATCAAAATAAATGCTTGCACCAGTAATGAACTGATAATATGTTTCAGGCAAATTCAACGTATGGTTTAGCTAAGGCTTATTATTCATGCACCCGACGCCAGTTAAGTTAGATTGAGAGCACTGTACCTGAAAACAGAGAGAACGATACGCTGTAATCTTTCTCTAATAATGATGGAAAAAATACGTCAAATAGTCATACATTTCTCAAGCTAATGCGGCATGGAATCCACATAAAAAATTTCCATAGAAAAATAAACTGATTATATCAGCAACAATGGCACGCAGCTTTTAATGATGTTCGTCTTTATTATCGAATGGTTGTAAATGCTCAAGTTCCATCCAATATTTCACCTATATTCAATTTCAGTCCATTAAATGTGGCAAAAAATTCATCATAATGGATCAGAAACCAATAACGCGAAAAAACAAACACACATTCTTCTTTATGCATAAAGATTTTGTAAAACTATTTTTTATTTGTAACAATTTTAGATTAACAAACTCTGCGATTTGAAAGCAAGCAGTAACAACACATTTCGAAATAAAGCACTTTTATCTCCAACGCGCGAGACTGTTGCCACTTGGAAAAATGAGTGCGAAAATTAACACTTTCAGAGTTTTAATTATTATTTCAGCTGATTAAAGTCGTACGAAGACTGGAATAGTCGAAAATGTTTCCCACGAATTTTTGAAATCAGGAATAATGTATTTAATTTATGGCAATGCTATTTGTATTTCATGGTAAAACTTCGAAATTTATTAATAACAAAATCTAGGGCTTGAAAGCAAGCAGAGGCAACAACTTTCGAAATAAAGTAGATTTTCATCTCCAGCTTGCGAGACTGTTGCCATTCGGTAAAATGAGGGCGAAAATTATCTTTTTTCCGAGTTTTTAAATAATAGCTCTGATTTTAGCTACTGATTTTAGCTCTGGTTTTAGCTACGTTTTTTGGAAAATGTGGACGTCGAGATTTTCCAGAACCCAGAAAAGCATGGTAGAAAGTTTGGCTTATACACGGATTCGCTTGCAAAAGAAAACTAGGTACTTTCTCGTTATCCGGGCGCAAGCTAAAAATTGCCAAATATGTTTAGTTCATATTTCTCAAGTTTGTCAAAAAGAATAATGTAAAAGAAAATGAGACATTCGTTTTATGAAAACTAGCTGAATTATTTTCGAAATTGTTTTTAATGCTGGTTTAATACATCGTCGCCAAAACGAAAAATCTGATGTTGGAGAAATTTGTCTTGCGTTTTTTTCACTCTCGATTTCGTTTTCGTTTACGGAGGAATGCCGAGCAGCCACACTGTTGTTAGAACTTTCATCAAACGCAATCGATTGTAGTTTGAAACTTGCTCTATAGGAATTTCTCTTTCCTCTCATCTTTCAGATGAAAAATAAAATGGCGTCGGAAATAAGACTAGCACAGGCATCACAGATAGTAAACAAGGCCACAAATAAATAGAAAAAATGTGCTAGTTTCAGACAGGGTTATCAGAGTTAAAACTATCGTTGTTGACGTTTGGCGTTTTACTTTATAGCAATTTGATTGAAAAATAAACCTTCCGTTTTGCCTGTTTGGAAACATTTTCACCCTCATAGGGACATTTTGAACGTTACGGGATTTTTTTTACATTCTGGCTTATATATGTGCTTTGAATTCTGGGTAAATGTTTGAAGAAAAAAAAATCTATTTTCGGCTTATACGCAGATCCACATACATTCGGAAATATCTGATATCTATCTCATCATTGAGAACGTTTCCTAGGTGCAACGGACGACAGAATTACATTCGAGAGATAGGGGAATCTATGTCCCAGTTTTATATATTCCTGGAAGCAGAAATATACAATATGAGAATATTCTTGGAAACAGATCCGAAAGTGTCCTACACCTCTTCCTCTAGATACCAATTTCTCGAGATGACGTTTGGCTTGATAGTATTTCGAGTGGCCCAATGCCATAAAATCTGAAAAGACTACAAATACTTATAATTTTTTAGGATCATCAATAATTTTATTTGGAAGCAGGAGTTGTGTGCAGTGCCTTTGGAAAATGTGCATTGCTTTGGACGGGATTCGAACTTCGGACCTTCCAGCTGCTAGAAGGGCATACTCTTCAGTTGCGCCACCAAGGCAAGTGGAAAGGAGGGTAAGAAACCGCATAAATTTCTGGCGGGTTCCAATAGCCAGCACTGGTGGCGGTTCGGGCTCAAATGTTGAGTTTTTGAGATTTATTTGGAGTTAGGAAACAGGAGAAATTGAGTAATGCCCTCGCCAGACTTAAATTTCGGACATTTCAGTTGCTGGTCACACATGGTTTCAATTACACCACGAAGGCATGCGGTGAAGAGGAAACAATACGTAAGAACGTTTTCGAAATTTGAATTCAGACCCAGTACTACGGCAGCCGGCTTCCCTTTCACCATGACATGAGGTATATGTATGGAACCTTCATGCTATTCCAGTTGGTAATTTTTCAATTTTCTTCAAATTAGAAATGTTTGTAGAACAAAATTAGATAAATAACTGTTAGCGGAACTTGATAAAATACTCCTAGAAACAGAATTTAATTTGGGAATGGTAAATAAAAATAATTTGTTATCTGTTTACTATAAAGAATGAACCACCAAATGATTCAAAACGAAAAGAAAGCCTATGAGTTAGTTCTGTTCTGACGTCAAAATGTGAATTGTTCAAAAGTGAAACAATATGAATTTTAACGATGTGTTTACGCTTAGCTTTTATATTGTTGCGAAATGCCCAGCGGCTGCGTCGTGAGATAGCTTCCCCGCAAAGCGGGTCGAAAACGAAGCTAATTCACCGGGGCAGAGAAAAAGTTCTGCCGGCAGAGCAGCGTGAGTCAACGTCGGGCTTAGGTTTACCAGAAATTGGCACTAAAAGGCAGGGTTGCTAGATTTGGCTCAAAATCGCCCATTTGGAGATAAATATTTGGCGATAAAAATGGCGATATGTCGCCGACGGAGCAAGAACGTTCTAGAACGCATTTTCAGACATTTTCTCGGGGATATTCTCGCAGGTACGTTAAAGTTATATATACCCTTCCTGTCCGGGGAGAAAGCAGTGTCTTGAGTTCAGAGATTAGCTTGACTGCGAACGACGGAATCCGAAGCTGTACTTTAGTGCTTTGCCGTTAAGCTGTCTTCACCGTTATAGCCTGAAGGCTGTTTTACTGTTTCAGTGTGTTTGTCGTAATTTTTTCCCAGTGTGAACGTGTCTTTGGAACTGTCCAGTGTAATAACACTAACTGGTGAATAAATTGTGTTTTGATTTTTCATCGAGTGTTATCATCAATTACTGCAACTCCACGCTACAATATAATAGTATTTCTTTGATTGATTTTTATAATCTGGCAACTTAATGCAGAAGACCAATTATTTTAGAGAACGAATTCATTCAGCATTTTTAGGCTTGGCAGACGACTGCTTAGTTGCAGCACAATTTCGTTGAAATTTAGTTCTAACAGATCATATGCAGCTGCAGCCTAGGAATAAAATAGTTTATTACCCACTGAAAAAAATCATAGGTCATACCATAAGAAATCATACCATACCATAATCAAAAAGGAAAATCATAAAAAATTTAATCAAAAACAATTTTTCATCAGTTATAATTAATATATGTAAGAATGTATTTGGATTGCAAAGATTGAAAAGGGAACAATTGTATACGAATCTACAAAATTATGAATATACGTTTGAAAAATAAACTTTCCATTTGAAATTTATACTGATGATTTATTTTTTCTTTTAACGATATGTCGTTATAAATATTAGGTTTTTGTAAATGCCTTTCAATCTAAAATAAATTAAATTAAAAAAAAAAGAATATGTGCACATTATTGAAAGATTTTTTTTCGGGATTTTTCGTAAAGTTAAATGTCAGGTTACTGAAAAAGTACTTTCATTTGATGTTTCATTTAAAATGGTAGGTATGATAAACCTAGCTAGTTTTTCGGAACTCTGGCTAAGATTGGTTCAATAAAATTCTGTTTTAATATCGTATAGAATCCAAGGTGAGTAAACATACAAAGTTAGCACTGATTAAAACCCACACTCGAGTTTAAACTCGAGTGTGTGTGACGTCACTTCACTTGTAGAAGTAGGAGAAACGAAAACGATATTATACTTAGTACTCCTCCAAGACAATCGCTAGTTTGGAGCAAAATATGAACTAGTAACGTTACATGCTCAAAGATTTCTGGGAAATCTTGTAGAATACTAATCTTGATTGAATTACATCATCTGACAGATATACTTTTCAGCCCAAAGGGGGCTATTATTCTTAAAATGGGATTTTGCATAGAATAACTATAAATGCGTCATTTCACTTACCATTCGGCCAAATAAATGTAAGACAGTTTTCGTTCAAATTATATGTCTGTTGTGGATTCACAAAATACGCTTTTTGAAGCAACAGATGCAGTTCTTAAGAATATTCCTTTCTTGCTTTTGACAGAATACTAATTGCTTTAAATAGTCAAAGCGCATTTAATTCATGTTCTGTATAATTAAAGTGATTCGCTATTTTCATAGAATAACATTATTTTTGGTGGCATATCACTTTAAGTGTTTGAATCATTTTCACATGTTGTCACGAAATATTATCGCCCTGTATTGCTTTTAAAGAAATTTAATGATGAAGAATCTGCATGAATGTATGTATGATTCTCGCACAGTGAAAAAATGACGATATCTAGGGCCTCTAAATTCTGAATAACGTAGCCCTCCACCCGAACATGGGCACCTGGAAACCCGAATTTTGAATTTCGAATTTTATATTTTATAAAGCTTTAATAAATTTTAAACAAACACAGAGATATAAAAGAGAGCAGTGGCAACCCTGTACGGAATAGATCATTATTATCTCCAGCACTCGTTACCGTATGTCCGGAATTCTAAAGACATGTTTGTTTTTAAATATTTTGTGGTTTTGCTATTCAACTGAATTTTATGTAGAGTAAGTGGGAAGAACATGGTATTCAGTTAATAAATTTAATACAGAAAACAATAATAAAAAGACAAGAAAAAAGTTACTAAGGAAACTGTACATTGATAAGATAAACTGAGAAAAGCCTGAAAAAAATAGAAAAATGTATGGCAATATTAACACTGGATTGGGAATTCTAAGCATATGCTGCTTTTTTGCGATTTTATTGTTGAATTGCATATGTGCGAAGAAAACAATACTTAACACATTAAAGGCGGGGGATCTTGACGAAAGTATGATAGGTAACGCCGCGACCGCTTCGCCTCGTTTTTCGTCCTAGAGCGGGCGATATTTTGTGTAATCATAAAAAAATTTAGACTTAAAAAAGTTTATTTAAGCTTTTAAAACTACGAGAAATATTAAAAAAGAACTCAACACTAATTGCAAAAATGTTTTAAAGTACATATTTATGAGAAGAATGTAGTATTTTTTATGAGTGTGGTAATGTTGATAACACTCGCCACGGTGAAGAGGTGCATTTCAAAACTCGCATATGAAGCAAGTCAACTTTCTCTTTTTATGTGCCGCACAAACTACGCAGTTTTGTTGGGCATATAGCTTTTTGCCTTTATTTTCTATCCGAATTAATTCGTGCTTTTTGATGTCTAGCAAAAGACGTCCAGGCGGATCAATTTTATATCGTGGAGTCCGGGGGGCTGAGTTCGATGTTCCAGGTTGTGGCTCTTCAATGTCCATCAAATCGTCTGAATATATATCTTTATTTTCCAGTGTAACCCTATTGAAGGATTTCAAAATTTACTGTAAGTAGAATTTGAACAACCTAACAACTTCAAACCACAAAACATACTAAATACAAATGTAAAGTGGCGCATGGATTGCGCTAGCTACAGTCGGGAGATGCGCAAGCTACAGTCGAGATAAATCGTATTACTACGACTCCCGCCTTTAAGGGTAAACTTAAAACCCATAAGATCTTTGAATATGTGACTGTTGCAAGAATTGGGACAACTTATTTATTTCCAACTTTTTACAGCTGACTACATAATATAACTACTTTCTGAAAGAGGAATCAGAAAGTTTGTGTTGCCACAAATATTTTTATAATTTAATTCGCTTTGTGACAAAATATTTCGTAAAATTTCCACCTTGCGCGCGCATTTTAAAACATTCTGTTGCATAATTTAATTCCATATTTAATATGTAGCTTTTATAACATTTGGAAACCACTCTAAACCAAAAATTCTAAGAATTTCATGTTAAATTTTTATTTCATTTGGAGTTGAGTTTATAAAATGTATTTCATTAAAAAATCTGTAATGTTTTCGTGCATAAAATTTTTTAATATTAAAATATTCATTACATTTTGAGTTCAGTTAGAAAATAGTGCCCAAATAAAGAATTCCATCGAATTTCAAGTATATACCATTAGCCATTTTTAAAATATCATGCGCGCAAGGTGGAAACATGACGAAAAATTTTGTCACAAAGCGGACTAAATTAAAAACTTTCTGGTTACTAGTTTTCAAAGCAGCTATATTATATAGACAGCTGTAAAATGCCGGAAGTAATTGCTTTTAAAATAAGTAAAATATCTCAATTCTTGCAGAAGTCACATATTCGAAGATCATAAGGGGTTTAAGGTGTATGAGGCCCTTAAGCTACAGTCGAGATAAATCGTAGTACTTCAACTCCCGCCTTTAAGCTACAGTTGAGATAAATTGTAGTACTGCGACTCCCGCCTTTAAGCTACAGTCGAGATAAATCGTAGTACTACGACTCCCGCCTTTAAGCTACAGTCGAGATAAATCGTAGTACTACGACTCCCGCCTTTAAGCTACAGTCGAGATAAATCGTAGTACTACGACTCCCGCCTTTAAGCTACAGTCGAGATAAATCGTAGTACTACGACTCCCGCCTTTAGCTACAGTCGAGATAAATCGTAATACTGCGACTCCCACCTTTAAGCTACAGTCGAGATAAATCGCAGTACTACGACTCCCGCCTTTAATGTGTTAATAATAAAGCTAAAAAAACAACAACAACTTAAATTACGTCCAAAGGGGGCGTTTTTTTAACGTTTTGTGCGTTACCTTTTTTAATCATGTTCTTCGTATTTAAACCATAAAATTCACTTCAATACGAATGTCGCAAAATAATTTTAAAATGAGCCTATCTTTAGAATTTCCGATACAAATTTCCGCGCGCTGGAGAAAATAGGTCCCCCCCCCCGTAGATTGTTGCCATTGCTCGCTTTCAAATTGTTGAGTTTGTTACTCAAAAATTCGTTAAAGGTTTACAAAATATGAAATCGATAATAAAACAAATTCCAAATTTCAATTTTGGTCTTTTACATGCCCATATTCGCAGTAGGATAACGTCATTCAATATACGATGGCTGTACGTACCGTTGTTTTATCACAATGCGAGAAATATACATACATTTATGCAGATTTTTCATACATTTAATATACATACATTTAAGCAGATTATAATTTCTGCAAATATAATGTAGGACTCTAACATTTGGTGGCAACAGTTTGAAAAGTGAAACGGACATTTATAGTGATTCAACGCAAAATCGCAAAACGAAAACAATAGTCCTTCAGGGACAAAGCTCCTTTGGACTAAAAAAAGAAAGATGGATAAAAGAAGAAAGATGCTTGAGCTCTCAGTCAACGAGCACACTCGTTGACTGAGAGCTCAAGCAAGAGAGTAAAATACCTTAAAAATTTCTTTTCGGTGACCGTTAAAAATCTGAAAAATTAAATTTTTTCTAACTTTATTGCTTTACTTTTAGGTACTGAAAAGTACACATATAAAAATGTTCTTTTATGAACTCCCTTAATTGTATCGTTTTGATAACAAAATGACGACAACAAAACTGTAACTGTTCATAATCTCCCATTGGATAAAAAAGAATGACGATAAATATCAAATTTTTGTGGCAGTATTTCACTGCCAATTTTAGAGCCAGAATATTATCTTAAACGTAGCAACTATAAGGATCCTTCTATAAATTCTCGCGCATGCTCTCAGTAGATCGCAAGATGAAAACGTAAACAACAAAGTCCAACTTTACAAACGATTGAATAAAGAAACAGCTTACTTGGACCGGTTTTTTGAGTTTAAGGTGACACAATTTTTTTCTGGGAGCTTTTTCATTCGTTTTGCCTTATTCAATATAGTTGTGTTTAAAGCTGCTGCCAGCTGAATAATGGTAAAATAAGATCTTTACGTTTGTCGTTCTGAAAGTTTATACTAAGCCTTTTATCTTTCGGTATGATACTTTCTAGATGATTCTCTTGTCCCCCCCCTTTTTCTAAAATCTACTTTTTTTCCTTCTTTCACGGGTTTAAGTTTGTATTTCTTTTTTTGCACATCGTTGAATGAAAATATCCTTCCGGTTATTTATTTAAAGAAAAAAATGTGTTTTTGGATTACGATCGCCTGTTTCTTATCGACTTATTTATGGCTCGAGAATTTTGAATTGCTAAAATCTTTTCCCGAACGAAACATTCCATAGAATATGTATTAGAATGTCCATTTTGATACATTTCTTTTCATTTGTTACGTTTGAAGCTGAATTCCGACTAGAATCTGTCAAGCTAAAAGATTTTAGATTCTGGGTTAAAGCTAGACAGGACTCAAATTTTTCATCAGGTTCCAGCAGTCTATTTCCAGCAGTCAAACGAAACAGTTTGCTACAAATTATTTATATTAATATTACATTTCGGAGTGGCATATTTATTTAACCCTTAGTACGTTTCATTACTTTTTTGTTATATAAGTAAACATGTGGGTTAAAAGGGTTACATATGTGATGTGTTAGATGTATGCTCCTTTTATGTGATGCAAGTAAATTAATAGTTTTTTGCCTGGATATTTTAATGGACAAAAACACACATGCAAATGCACAGTTTTAAGAAAACTTCCAACTACTTGCAGTTGTAGAATTCAACCTATTCTTTGCCATTTCTAATTAGGGGCTCTTCAAAACATAACCAGTGTACCTACCCACTGTCAGATGAATATTTGACATTTTTTTCTGTTCTTAAATATATTAAATAACATTTATTTTATAAAAAAAATTCCTTACGTGTTTTTTTTTAGAATTCAATTATTTGTGCAAGGATATTAAATGATTAAATGCTCCAAAAAGTATACTTTGCATTTCTAAAAATAAACGTCTTGCGATTAAAGTTGCAGTAGACTTACTTGCGATTAAAGTAATGCAAACTTACTTGCTACTTAGTAATGCAAAGTAAGTAATACAAACGACTAAACTAGTAATACAAGCGACTAAGGTAATGCAACTAAAGTTGCATTACTAAAAATAAGCTACTTTGTGCTACAATTTTAATTTAATAAATGAAGCTTTTGAAATTAAATTTTTAGTGAGTTTAAACGGGGAATATGCGTCCCTTATTGTTATCAAAAGTCATGTTATAAAAGTGTTACAGAATGAAATTTTTGAACTGAAGTAAAATCGCATATAAAAGATAAAATTCACCAAATAAGGTCAAATATAGAAATTACCAAATATCAGAGATATGTCACTAAGTAAGAGATTAAAAAGCTTTGAAGGGTTAACTAGTAGTCTATAAATATAATATGCGGCGTGCATGATATTATTAATTTTTAATGAATAGCAGTTGCGCCTCAGAGAAAAAAGAAAGTACCATTATCAGTATAATAACTTTTTAATAATTGATGAAAGAGAAAGAGTTGAAGAACTAAAACCAAATTCTCTGACTAATATTAATTGTGAGGAATTTAACTCTTGGGTTAAAATTTGTGAAAAAGCATAAGTTGCTACCTTCATGACAGAGGAAGCTATTTGCATTTGCTTTCTGAAACAAATGCAAGCGCATCTGAAATTGGTGAATTTCCCTACAAATGATGGCATGAGGGATACCCTATGCGTGTTAAGATCACGGATATTGTATCGATGAAATAATTTCTAGAAACATCACGAACTATGATCAGTTCATAAATTAAATAAGGCCTACAGGCAATCAACTATTAATGATTTTTAATTCAAATGCTATGAAAGTAAGCATTTATAGGTTTCTAATTATAGTTACCGTATTTACCGGGCTATAAGACATATCGGCCTATAAGACGCACCCCCTTTTCATATACGCATTTTTGAAGGATAAAACTTTATTACTGATCATTATAATGAACTTACAGTATTTTAAATATAAAGTAATACTTTCTGCAAAAATCCATTTTATCTGGGAAATAACAACTTTTAAACTTTTTCGTCAAAACCCAGACCCTCATCTTCAGAGCTAAATGAAGATCCACTTGAATCCTCTTCTAAAGCAGCATATGAGTCCTCATGCAACGAATTATCCTCATTCAACGAACGTACCATCCAGTACTTACATGTTATTTAGTATACGCAATCACACTTAGCTTTTATGTTACACGACGTTGTTTTTGAGCAATAACTTGCCAAGAAATTTAAGAAATTTGAACAGTAGAAATTTCACACACTTAAAAGTCGTTCACAAAAATTGAAACGTTTAAACGAACTCAGCTTTGATCGTCGATGACAGCCCATGCGCATTGACTGAAGTCTACGTAACTGTAACATTCCCGCACTCCGCAACGAAACAAGAAAAAAATCGCGTAACTCGGAATAGAGGAAATTTCCAGAAATGAAATATCGACATATAAGTCGCACTCTAAGTGCGTCTTATACGTCGGCAAATACGGCATATTAAATTAATTTAATTCCAATTGATATTTTGAAGGACTTGTTTCTCGTTGCTTAATATTGTCGTTCGGTTAACTTTATAAAAATAATCATGGACAAACGTGATCACATTAAGCGGCGCATATTGTATCGAGTTTTTGACCTTTATCCACTATTTTAAAAATAAGGGAAAACATCATTTGTTTTTCGTGTTTGTAGTTATTTATCTACATGTGAAGAAAGGCGAGTAGAAATAGTAAATGAATATTACATATTGTATATGAAAGTTTTAAAGTTTTGAATATATAGTATACGAAAGTTTAAAAGTATTACATATTATATATGGAGGTTTAAAAGTATTATAAGCAATACTGACTTTTAAAAAGCAAATAATTAAAAAAAAAATGAAAGCTTTCAGGTTTTATATAGCTCCCAAAGGGGTGTTTTTCTAACGTTTTCTTTTATTTATTAAATATCATGTTCTTTGCTCTTAAACAATAAAATTCAACTCAACAGCAATACCACAAAATATTTAAAAGAGCATATGTTTAGAATTTCCGAAACACAGTCTCGCGCGCTAGAGATAAAAAATTTTTTTTTCGTTCAGTATTACCTTTGCCAGCTTTGAAATCGCTGACTTTCTTAATAAAAAAAAACTCTTAATGCTGTACGTTATTCAAAATTTGATAGCTCTATGTACCGCTGTTTTATGACAGTGCGAGAAACATACATACATCGATGCAGATTCTTCATGATTTAATTTCTTTAAGTACAATACAGGACTTTAATATTTAGTAGCAACAAGTTAAAAAGTGATTCGCCGTTTATAGTGAATCAACGCAAAATGAAAAACGAAATTAATAACCCTTTTGGGAAAAAAAAAAAAAAAAAAAAAAAAACTAATTAATCAAGTAGCTTTCATTGGATTTTTTAACATAAACACTGCTAAATTATTTTAGAGTTTGATTTAATTTCTTTAGTTAGATCGTCTTACTATTTCAGAGGTAAGAGGTTTTATTTTGTTAAAACATAGTATCTTGTAGAGACATTAGGATTTTTTCGGAGGCCGGAGAAATGGAAAATGAGCAAACGCCTTCGCCGGGAATCGAACCGCGGACCTCTGGAATACCGGCCCAGCGTGCAGAACTACTACACCACGAAGGCACGCTAGGAAAGTGGGGGAAATACCTTATATTGTTACGGAAAATAATAAACAAATCTGTCATTAAAAAAAAGGAGGAAAATATGAGATCATCGTATAAATTTAGTTGCTAAGTTTGAGGTCAGTAAAATCTCTCTTCTGCTGCCAGAAAATTCATTCATTTAGTATGTTTAGCATAAATTAAAAGCGATTATTTTTTTTCTGAAACTTGTTTTTTGAAAGGCAGCCTATGAGCCACAGGTAATCAAGTGATCCATTTCATATTATCAAGTGGTAATTAAAATGCAAAAGAAAAAAGAAAATATGAAAAACTTTCATATTTTTCATATTCATCAACCCCAAACGGGTGTTTTGTTTTCTTAGTTAATGACAAGTACACGTTTCGAGACTATTTGGGATAACACCACAGTGTGCTAAAAATATATTTAAAAACAGTATATTTTTAAGATTTCCGCTAGACAATCTTGCGCGCTGGAGATTAAAATGCTTTATTCCATACAGTGTTGCCATGTGCCCGCTTTGAAATATTTGAGATTTTTAAACAAAAATTCGTTAAAGTTTTACAAATATGAAATAGACAATAAAAAAATTTCAGATTCTAAATTCTGGCATTCAGGTGTCCATGTTCGGGTGGAGGACTCCCTTATTCAAAATTTGATGATTCTAGGTACCATTGTTTTTTCCCAATGCGAGAAATATACATACATTCATGTAGCTTCTTCGTTATTTAGTTCATTTAAAAATAATACAGGGCGATAATATTTGGTGGTAAAAACTGAAAAAGTGATTCGGGCATTTAAAGTGATTCGAAGCAAAATGCCGTTTTGAAACTAATAGCCCTACTGGGGTAATGATCGTTTGGGCTAAGTTATAAACATAAATATATGAAACGAACACTATAAGAATCCGTAATAAAATTAAACTGAAAATAAATAATAACAATGATTATTTTTGTTTGATTACGAAGCTGCAGTAACGAATATGCATTTTTATTTAAAAAATGAAAAATTGTTACATAACTTCAAGGAAAAATCGATAACACTGGCAACGCCGATCCGCAGTCCACAATTCCTAAATGTTGGCTTTGCCATTTTGTCCGCTTCGGTTCAACCTATAAATGCGAGAAAATATTTTCACTCATGAATTTTGTTTTGAGTGAGAACAAAAACAGTTTAACTAGAGAAAATTAAGATGACTGTATTCGTCTTAAGACGATTAATTATAATCTAGATTTCAATAAACTGACGTCACAAATTCGGCATCTGGAAAGCCATTGATATCGAAGATAAAGTTCATTCGGTTATGTTTGTTTTCACAGTAATTATGATTTTCATTTTTATGTTTAATTTTAGTTAAAGCATTAAAGTTAGTTTTAGTTTTAGTTAAGGTGTATTATAATTACTTTCCCAATAAAATTTATTTTATTATTCACAGGAAAAGACTATTTGAAAATAAAAATACCAGAATACTCCTTTGGGCGAAGAGACATGTCAGGAAACAGAAAGTAAAATGAGGATACCATTTTAGCAGTATTTAAAGAAAAACTTATATTCCAGTATTAACCTGAATCTTCAAGAAAATGGTTTCAGTTTCATTACTTTTTCCAACTAAGCAATTAAGATTCTAGAAATTTCTCAATTTTTTAAGATGATTTGTTACGATATTGTATTTTATTTTCCCTAAATTAAATTAATTTCCGTCTCATCAGTTTTATATTATTGCACACTATGGCTGCGTAAAGATCTTATAAAATAATTACTCCGTATGAACGAGAAGAAATTGATAGTTTGTTGGAACAAAGAACAGCTCACATAGCAAGGTAAACAGGAATAAATACCTCAAGGAGAAAATCAAAACAATACATTTTCATGAATACGTAAAGAATATCGCCTATCACCAAATCCTTCGCAGAGCAAAATCTAAAGCAGCAATTACTGATAAGTGTTCAGTATGGTAGTCACATGACATAGAATTGAATGACTGAACAGATAGACTCTCGCTTACAAAGCAGCCGATTATATAGGCCATTTACATCTAGAAACTTCGGAAAAAATCTTTCCTAGGAATTCAAATATGTATTTTTTGAAAACTTCCATAATGCTGCCAGGTTGTCAGAAATTTTCCGAATGTCGCCAAATTAGCTATAAAATCTCCAGCCAAAGCCTTTTAGGAAGCTTTTTGCCTATTTTTCTGTTTCTAATTCAACTCTCTTCGCAGTTCAAGTATGGATATTTACAACCGCAATTATAACTTAATGTACGACGTAAATGTTTACAATACTAAAAAAAATCTGATGTGTATACCGCATGACTTCCTTCTAAGGAATGTTAAATTATCCGCATTTTCCCCTGCATTTCATTTAAATGTATTTCCTCGAATTTCATTAGAGATATATTTCTCATTCGATTAATTTAGTTCTCACTTCGCGAAAAGGCAAAAATACGTAAAATCTCAAAATATCTATATTAGTAACTATATTAACTATATTGCATATTGAAAGATATAGAAAAACACAAAACACCAAATACAATTAAAACAATTAAAAATTTTTTTTTTACACTTAAAATTACAGTTTCTACGCAAAAACAAGCAATTCGGCCAGCAGGCAAGAAGGCAGATTTTTCGGTGCACAAAACTGAAAGTTTACCTTTGGTCTCACTCGGCAAAAAAACGCTGAAGAAGTAGAAACCGACTTAATTTGTTGTGGACGCTATGCTGAGTCAATATATGGAATAATTTAATAACTTAAATGATAATTCCAGAATGGAATATGAATAATTTAAATCGAAATAATAAAAGAAGACGTTACTTTGTTGTTGCGAAGCTTAGCTTCTCTAGATTGGCAACAAATCCAGTATTTTGCCAAATTTCAAATATAAACAAATATAGCTGCTATGGTAAAAAAAAATTAGGCTTAACGGCATCTAAAGAGCTTTTAAATTGTTGATAATTCTAGAACTATAACATGCAGGTTAACTAAAGGCATACAAACTTTAACTGGAAGATAAGAACAACATAATTCATCATTTTTAAAGCAAAATTTACAACATATAAGAATAAAGAAACTGAGTTCACTGAGTAGCAGAGTGGACAAATATATACATATATTTATATACTTTGGTACGACCAATTGCAGCCGAAAGGGGAGGTGTACATCTATATGTTATAGCAATCCCACATACAAAATTTCAACGCTCAGAGGCTATTCGTTTTTGAGTTATGCGAGATACGTACGTACGTACGTATGTACGTACAGATGCCACGAAAAAATCTCTTCTGAACCCATTTTAAATCAATTTTACATTCGTTTGGGGAAAAAGTCCATACGAATCAAACGAGAGTCCTTCATTCTGTCCTTACGTACAGATGTCACGCAAAAACATCCTTAAATTGCATTCGATGACGATCAAAATGGGTATTGTCGTTGAAATATGGTAACCGGAATTTTTCGTGATTACAATTTGTACAAGGAAGTAAAAATGTCCATAAATTCGATTAAAATGCACTAAAAATATTATACAAAATTAATTATTTAAATACGTAAGTCAACGAAAACAATACATAATACTATAAAAATACATAAAATCGAAATTCAATTAGGTGCACACAAATATTTACACAAATCTACAGATACATAATATGATTTATTAGAATGACTATTAATGTGGAAAAATATACTAATCTAAAATGATTTTTTTGCTTTCAGCAATAAATACGAAAATTTTGCTTTGACGTCATTCAAAAGTGAAAACACAGCACCTAACAATGCTCAGAAATATTCCCTCGAAACGTGTACTACTTGTATTTTTTTTTTTTTTTTTTTTTTTTTTTTTTTTTTTTTTTTGCATTGCAAAATTTACAAAGAGAACTACTTCCTTTTTACCCTAAGTATGCAGTTATTTGACATGACTATTTTATTACTTATTCTGAGAAAATATTTTTATTCTAAACAGTCTGATTTTTTCAAAAAGAATCAGGTTTCTTATTTTTTTCGTGTTTCCAAGATGTAGCCCATTACAGAGCTATTTGTGGAGTGAAAGTATTTTATTTTGAAATATTATCTCCTTTACTGTTTCCAGTGTAGAGGGTTAAGAAGAAACGATGGAAATAATAATGCAATTTGAAACATGAGATCCAATTTATTTCCTCCAGAATAAAGTATATATTTGCTTTTTATCAATAACATGTTTACCAAACAATCAAAATCGTAAAAAACAACCTTATATTTAGCGTAGGTATAATGAAACACTCAATCGATTTCGAGGGCAGCTAAAGGTCCCTCCTCATCAGGAGAAAGAATTACATAGAAAGAAGAAAATAGGAATCACAGAAACACGTGGTGCTTATCAGCACTGCACGCGGTTATAACTAGATTTTTAATCAGAGTTGCACTGGCCGCCTACTTTTACTGAGCCAGGCTGTCTGATCAAGCATAAAAAAATATTAGCGAAGTTAAAATAGGGAGCGAGGGGCAAATGCACATTACGCTCAAAATCTGAACTTCAAATATGAGCGTAATGTGCATTTGCCCCTCGCTCCCTATTTTAACTTCGCTAATATTTTTTTATGCTTGATCAGACAGCCTGGCTCAGTAAAAGTAGGCGGCCAGTGCAACTCTGATTAAAAATCTAGTTATAACCGCGTGCAGTGCTGATAAGCACCACGTGTTTCTGTGATTCCTATTTTCTTCTTTCTATGTAATTGAATAAATAATTTATTTGAATGAATAAATAATTTATTTGAAGTTCAGATTTTGAGCGTAATGTGCATTTGCCCCTCGCTCCCTATTTTAACTTCGCTAATATTTCTTTATGCTTGATCAGACAGCCTGGCTCAGTAAAAGTAGGCGGCCAGTGCAACTCTGATTAAAAATCTAGTTATAACCGCGTGCAGTGCTGATAAGCACCACGTGTTTCTGTGATTCCTATTTTCTTCTTTCTATGTAATTCTTTCTCCTGATGAGGAGGGACCTTTAGCTGCCCTCGAAATCGATTGAGTGTTTCATTATACCTACGCTAAATATAAGGATGTTTACCAAACTTTGTTAAAAAATATTTATATTACATTTGCCGAGAAATGTTTTACGATTTTGCGTAAGTTTGAAGATTTTTCGCTCATAACTTCAGTTTAATAACAAATACCATGGAGAGGAATTACATAAATAAATCTCCAACCTTATAAATAATACTTAGAAAGAAGGTCTTCTTCTAGCACAACACTCTAATACAGTGACTATCCTTATTATATTAAAACTGTAAAAATATTTAATTCATACATATTCTATTTCGTACATATTTCGTTTCATTTTCGTACTATGTTTTTCGTATATGAACGGTGAAAACCCTGATTGTCCGTTCGTCGGAATTGGAACCACGGGTTTCCTCATCCAGTTAGATGTGTACCCCCAAACCCCACATGCATGTGAGAAAGCAAGGTCTACCAACGGCCGACCGTCGTTGAACACCGATAGTTTAATCCGGGGTTCGGACAGAACTACCAGTGTTTGGCTTAGTTGTTTATAAAGTCGAAGTTTGATTTTTTTAAATATCATTACTGAAACTATCTCTTCGCATAAACACATAGTATAAAATGTTAAATGTGTATTTTGAGCCTTTTCAGAAAGTGTTATAAATTCTCTTCTAATCCTCAGCCACTATTCACATTTTAAATCCATGTCGTTCGATAGTTTGATAATTTATTCTAGGGCCCTTTTCTTAAATCACTGATATTAATCATTTGAAATGAGTAAGGTTTTAAAATCGACTTTTCCTTTGTTAAAATCAAAGCGTAAAGGAAATTATTTTTGAAATTATGTCTACAGATACTTTAAATAATCAGTTATGACTTTTATAATTAAATTTTTGAAACCTTATTTGCAATTATAAAGTCCTGCATAATGTAAACATTTCAAAAGTCCCGTTTTCCATTCTATGTTTTCTTTTTTTCTCTTTTGAAATTATACGTTCAGTTTTATATGTAATGTGAATAAGTTACGCTTATTTTCTTGAAGCTACATGCTTAAATCATTTAATTTTTCAAAATTGTCTGACAACTAATACAGTTTTAAAAAACATAAATCATTGCAAAAACATAAGCAAAATTGAATTTCTGCTCGATTAAAAAAATAACAGTTTTATTATTTAGCTGTAGTAAGTATAAATTTCATCCTTTCGAAAGCGACCATACATGGAGCAATAAGTAACTTAGGTAATCGAAATTTATATCTTCGATTATTATAATTCAGGCCTTTTATGAATATAGCCGACTATTATAATTAAAGCTTTTTATGAAATTGATGATTATATTAACATCGCAGAGCATAACATTTTAATTTGGTCATATTTGTTGATTGTGAGTTCTTTCCAATGGATCGTGCACACCAGCGACCGAGCAGTAAAGTTGCTGAACACTGATAGCTTGGTTCGAGGTTCGAAACCTGGAAAAAACTGGCTGGCTGCATATGTGGTTTCGTCGTTTTTACCCATGTGTAACGTGCATATGATACGATCCAGTTTCCATTAGAACGTCTTTCACGAAAGTATCCCTGCTGTTAGAAAGCTAGTCCTGGAATGATTTGCCAGAATCCAATAAATCTTTCCGTTGGATCCGGCAGTGAGAAAAATTATACATTCAGTTCCACAAGTTTTAACGTTGGGTATAAATCCAGCGTTTTCATCGTCGCTCCAGCACCGACTGAAGAGGAGCTAATATAAGTATTAGACTGTAAACCCTGATTCGTTAAGAAAATTCATCAGCTTTAAAGTAAATGTTTTCATCTCTTGTGCTTTCTTCCAAAGGACAGGAAAAGGATTATTTTTCATATATATTTTCTTCAAACATATGTCCCATCATATCATGTAGGGCATTTATTTTGCAATTAGTAGTTTCGTAAGGTACAAGTAAGTGTTTTTCGTAGACAGCAACAAATTTATCAAAGTTTTGTTATCATTTTTCGTATTTGTAGATTTTGACAGAAAATTTTCATTATAGAAAATTGGCACATATTTAAATAATCCGGGCTTAATACATCAGGTAAATAAATGCATCCAGCAACTGCTGAGTAGAATAAGCTAATTTTTTCAAAAAGGCTAAAGGGTAAGCATCGAAAAACGGCATATCGAAATCACTACAGTACAAATCGGCACATCGACTTTCAAGCATATCGAAATCACTACGAGTACAAACTCCCGAATATCTAGGATTCCGGAAAGATATTTGCAGTTTTTGGAATCCGTTGATTAATTGTGAAATTAACAGGTTATTTATAATTTCAGCCTTTATTATAGATAGTAAAGGTTACTCAGGTTATAATTTAAATTAACCAGTTATTTATAATTTCTGTTAGTAATATAATAATTATTAACAGATAATAATATAATTATTATAGAAATTATAATAATGTAATTTTTGTTCTGAATATAATTTCTGTCTTTACTCTAACTTCTTTCCGTTTCCTCGCCAGAATGTAAATGAGGTTAGACAGTATTTAAATTGAAGTTTTTGACTTGTAAGACAGAGCGTGTTTCTGCCTCTTGAGACCACGGTATTTAGTTTATCCAGCTCTGATAAGATAGCAATATTCGGCTTTGCATTATAGCTGCCGTCATATAAATTGTTACGCCAGTTAGAGTTTTCAATTTCAATTAAAATTTACTTTAACTTCTAGCATAGATTTTAATTAAATTTGACTGTTAATTTCGTTAAATAGCTACAGGTGGTGGCTGATCCTGTGAGCAAAAGAAATGAGTTTATGTTCTAAGTTCCGTTAAATAAAAATATTTGTTTTAAACCTTTTTAAGGTTCTGTAGTTTGCACGGGCTTTTGCTTTTAGTTCCTGCCAGATTAATACTTTAATACTAAAATAATACTTTAATTGACTACTATGCAATATTATTTATAATATGCAATATATTTATAATATTATTTATAATATGCTACTATGCAATATTATTATTAATATTTGACTACTATGCAATATTTTAAATTAAAATTTTTGGTTCCTTTAATTATATTCAGAATCTATGTTGAATTGTCAAGAACAATGTTCAGCATAATATGCAGCATAGCTATAGTATATTAAGTGTAGCAATGAGTTTTGTAAATGTTCCTTAAGTATAGTGCAATGATCAACGCAATACATTTTATGAAATGTATACTGCAATGAATATGTGTAGCAATGCGTTAACTGGCGATGTAACCAGGAGAATGTTTAATTACAAATTTATTTTTGGTATATTTTCCGAGTACAGCAAAATTTCTGCAACAGTGAGCTTTTAAAATAATGTTATCCCATCAAAAGTAGTATGAAATGTATTGTGTCTCCGGAACTGTTACCTGTATTTTGTATATTCTACTTTATGAAGAATTTGATACTGGTTACTTGTAGAATAACTTTGCCCTTGTATGGCTATAGTCTTGATTTCAGTGGGTAGACTTAGTTACTTGCGAGATTCGGACAATACCCGATTAGTCTATGCAAGCCGCCCGGGTGTATGGCTTTTCCCTGTCACCTGTTCCTTTATTTGCATCCCCATGAGGTGTGGTTTATTAATTCTCTTATTTTAGTTAGCACAAAAGCTTGCACTGATGTTCTAAGTTCTATTTAAATAAAAACGTTTATTTAAAATTTTATTTAACTTCGTGTTTACGTTCAGATATAACTATAATTCGCTTCAAGTGTGCGAAGGGTTTTGAACAGAATAACTTTTACCAGGTCAAGAAAAACCCAATACATGTTAACATAGCCGAATCAAATGCAAACTAGAACCTGTAGCAACCCAATGAAAAGCCATAATGGCTTCATATTCTCTGACGAAGAGAAAGCGGAATATTTCCCTGACTATCTCTAACACCAGTTCGTCTGAAATACTTCTCCAGATAGTAAATCGGATTTGGAAATAATTGAATTCGTCAAAAACTGATCAAGTACATCGTACATCCAGTGTGAAGAACATCACGAAATTCTCCTCTTAATATGAAGTTGCTGCATTACTGGAATTTTAAAATCTAGAAGAGCACCAGGTAGAAAGGAAATAAACAATTTCATGATAAAAACACATGGCTTTCAAGATATATGTAAATTTATGGGCATTTATAATGCTTGTTTACGTAACCATTATTTCCCACAGGCTTGGAAACCTGCGAACATTTTCCTGATCCCCAAATGTATGAAATCACATGCCAATCTGGCTAAATATAGGTCGCTTAGTCTTTTATTATAATTAAGCAAGATTCTCCACAGAATTATTTACAGTCAAATGTTACACGATCTAAGTTTTTCGCTGACCACAATATGATTTCTGCGAAGAACTTTCTTCCACTCAGCTGGTTATGTAAACTAACGAGCATTTATAATGCTTGTTTAATATAACCATTATTTTCCTCAGGCTTGGAAACATGGGACATTTTCCTGATCCCCAAATTTAGGAAATAACTTGCCAATCCGGCTAATTAAAGGCCAGTTAGTCTTTTATCATAATTAAGCAATATTCTCGAGAGAAGTTTTTACAGTCGAAAGCTGAACGATCTGAGATTTCTAGCGGGTTACCAATATGGATCAACTCAGCTGTTTTGTTTATCTCAGTTTATAGTCTCAGCACTAGGCAATAAAATGAATGTTGCAATTCTGATGCTAAGACATAGCCAAAGATTTTTACCACATCAGGATTCCAGGACTTGTACGCAATCTGACAAATTTGAGTTTCTGACGATCAAGTCGTTTTTAGGGAGAAAGACATTCACGGTCAAGCATGGAAATGCTACTACCATTAGTCAAAAAATTGTTACAGGAATTATTTTGGAACCACTATTGTATACTCTTTATGTAAATTATTTTCCAAATGTTGATGAAAATTAAAGTGTACCTCTCACCTGCTACACCAATGAACGCTGTTTCTAAGAGATACAGACCATGCTTTGGTCAAACTTCAAGATAAAATCTTTGCCATAGAGAGTTGGTATAGCAAATCATAAACTAGCATGCAACTTTAAAAGTTGAAAATTCTGCTTATAAGGGAACACACAAAGAGAAACAATATTAAAAGAATAAGGTTAAATGCTTCGGAATTCAAGTTATCAGAGTTGTAAACGCCACTTATCTAGGAGTTCAACAAGAGCATTACATAGTCTGGCCATGTGACTAAGGTGTGTGGTAAAGCATATTTATTCACTTTCAGGCTTTTCCCACTGTTGAAAAGGGAACAACCCTCTCATAATCTTAAGGTAAGGTCATAATCTTAAGGTCCGTATCTTGGTTATTCGATTGTTTCTTAAGTATGGCTCATCCTCCAGGCGAACGACAGCGAGAACGGAATTCAAAATCTCCAGGTTTGCAAAACAAGGTCCTTCGGATTATCACGAGTAATTCATCTTATTTCAGGAATAGGAGTTTACATTTGAACCGTAAAGTGGAATCAGTGAAGGTTTTTAGGATAAACGAATAGTTCTTTAATATAGAATCAAATAACAGTACTGCTAACTTTGCAGGCATCACTGGGTTAAAATATCGCTGAAGAAGATAAGGTTATTCGGCTCTTTGCTGTATTCAAAAGAGTTAAGTCAGCAAATGAGAGCAGCAAATGAGTCAGCAAATGAGAGGACTTTACAATGAGCCTGTTTACAGAAGAAAATTTTGTTTCTGCAATTTAAACACTTTGTCAATCTGTCATGCTTCCATGATACGGAACGTTATTTTACAAACATTTTGAGGGATCCCAGTGTGTATTCGTAAATATTTTCATTATTTTTTTTTAACCTTCACTGAATATTTCGCTAAACAACCGATTTTGCGGCTGTAGATTGATTGACCAGGAATTCCTGGCAACCTTCAGGTTAGCAAAAATCACATGTTGTTCTAATGGGAACAATTTCTTTCTGTATACAGTGTAAAAACATATGTTTTAGATCTGTTTATTGTATTATGATTATTAGTAATCATATCAGCAAATGGTTGGCTAGATACACTCCCATATCTCCAGATTCGTAGGAAAGATCACGTGGCAAACAAGTGAGCTTTTAGAACATGACCTTATAAGGCTCCTTTATGTTAATTAAGTTAGTAACTTTATGTTTGGATTTTTATTGCCACTTCTCCCTTCCGTTTTCTCGCCAGAAAGAAAATTTAATTCATGAGTATTTACAGTGACGGTTTTGGGATTGTAAGACAGAGTGTATTCTTCCTCTCGAGGCCATGTTACTGGGTTGCTAGATAAGATACGATTTGCAGTCTTCGGGTTTGCATTTTAATTGCCGATAGTTGATATCCACGCCGGTTAAGTTATGAGCCAGCTTTGCGTCAAGTGATCTTCGTAGCCTTTGGCTACTAGTTTATTTGAATTTAAATTTTACACTTTAACCCACGGTTACTTTAGGTTACCTCGCCGTAATTGCTGGCTGAGCCTGTAAGCACCAGTTATGCCTTCTGTTCTTTTAAATAAAGGGTCTTTTATATCTTTCCCAAGTTTCAGTTGTTATTTAGCGATAATTCGCTTAACGTCTATAAATATCTGGACACTGTGGATGATTACAAAATATAGCAGATGTTACAACCGATATTAATTTTATCTTACATTTGATGGTAAACTAGAGTTTTATTAATTATTTTTAATTGTGCTATGAGACGATGGTTTCTTGTTTCCTTTTTAACTTTCTGCATCGATTTAGAATATTAATAAAACAGAGACAACCATGTCCTTATAAATTTTGTAAATTTACAATTGCTCAAATTAAATACGCCTTGAAAGGTAAAAAAAAGTTTAAAAATAATTAAATATTTAAAACGTATATGCAGTAGCAAAACTATTTTTCATTTCCTAAATGGCACTCATATCTTCCTAAATTTTACATTTATAAGAACAAATATGTAGGACACAACGTATCATGTATTGGAAGCGTGCAGGTAGGAAAAGTGTATTCTTTTTTACTTTTGGCCTTCAGCTGCATTTCTCGAAATGGTTTCAGAAAGGGAAGGGGAGGAAAAGAAGTATTCCATCGCCGTTGAACGGAACAAATTGCTATTTCTCCTCGACATGTCGTCCAAATATTTCCGACAACGGAGCACCGTTCAGCAGAAAAGCTTTTAGGAGAAGCTTTAAAGCAAACAAACTCAATCGAGGACCGCTAAAAGCAACCTCTCTTTCTCTCTATTTATGTCAAACTGTCAGACTATCTGAGGGTTAAAGTGTATCCACGCAGAAGCATTGCACGTTTGGGTTCTGTTCAGATTTCTTACTGCGTAATAACGTTGCTTGCTTTCCGTAATGTTTTGGAGAGGGGAAAAATTGGTTTGTTTTGTGGTCTGTTGTTAGGGAAGCGATATTCTCTTGGGTTACAATAACAATAAGCTGATTTGATTTGCAGAAGTCTAGGCACTTCATAATGCCATTTTTCTTCGTTTTAACCCAAAGTATACCTTTTAACCTATAAGTTATGTATGAAGTATTTTAAAGTTTCATCTCCGTTTAAAAAGAAGGGTATTACTTTAACCAAAGTACGATATCAATGCGAAATGAAAACTTAAAGGGAGAAACGTAATAAAAATTCCAGACTTAAGAGCAGGAGAATAATAAAACGTCAAATTCTATTACACAACCTCAGATTCATTTAGCATTATTGAAAAATACCGATAAGGAAGAGTATATATATATATGTATATATATATATATGTGTGTGTATTTTCAGTTAGAAACAAGAATTCAAGAAATAGGTAAGGGAAAATAATGAATATAATTAAAGACACAGACTTATATTGAGTGTACCGCCACTACAAATAGAGAGTCCAGATATAAATTCCAACTTCAGTGATTTGTCAACAGAAAATATAACTTCTGTTTGAAGTCAATACCCACCTTTATTTCTGTAAGTCTTTAAAATCAGTAATTTTGATGTAAAAGACGACCACATTGTGGCGTATGAAAACTTAAGGAAAACATCACTAAACTGAGCAAAAGCATAACATCTATAATCCGTAAAACATCTATAATTCAACTGGCGAACAATTTTTTCTATTTCGTTCTTTACAACGTGACTACGAGATCGTCACAACTAGAAATTGGATCGTGCAGCCGTGTCACAAACTATTTTATTTAGATTTTTAAATAAATATCAAATAGTTAAGTTTTCTAAGTGCTTTCAACAATAGCTCTTTTTGATAGTGAAAGTGACGCATCTGTTCGTGGAATATTTGGTTCTGAAAAACATTGACATCGAAACGCTGTTGATATTCTTTGTTCTTAGCACCAAATTTAAGCTTAATATAAATATAAGCAAACTGCAACATTAAAAATTTGTTTTTTGAAGAGAAATTATAAATCATAGGTAAAATAAACTCATATCATAAATAAACTCATAAAATTTGTTTTACGTTTATCAGTATTTTAAAATACAAACATGCAAATTTTCATTTATTTGATTAATTAGGAGAAAGTCAGTTTACAACCTTCTGTTAAGTTACTCTTACAAGTCTGCCCTCTTACCGGATGAGAGTGCATTTATTTCTCAGCTGTTGGGAATCGCAGATTCAAAGCTAAATAGTAATTTTAAAAAAATCTGTATAAAATAGCAAAATATTCTGGTAAAATTAATAAAATGGCCTTCTTAACTATAATAAACTGTTTCCAAACTTTAGGTAGACTAACAACGAATTATCACTAAATCAAAATTGACAGTGGAGACTTGGGAGAGGTATAAATAACCATTTTATTCTAACCAAAGTAGAAAAAATGCACGCCTGGTGCTTACACATTCAGCCAGCATTTATGGCAAGATAACTTAAAAATAACAGTTAATTCAAATTTAAATAAGCTCTTAGACTACACAAATCAGTTTAACACGAAGTTGGCTCACGTGTCTAACCGGCGTAGATATTCAAATACCAGCAGCAAATAATGCAAATCAAAGAAATTCAAGGTCTACAAATGGGGAGAAAAGTAACGTATGCGCACACAGGCATAGAGACAATCTCTGTTAAGGAATTAGAAACCTCAGCTCAAATGCTCTAGTCTAATTTGCATTCATGCATTCATGCGAGGAAAGGGAAGGGAGAAGTGACGGTAAAGATCCACAATATGATATAACCGGTTAATAAAAAATAATACTAAATCTTACAAGACTGTATTAAGATTAAGGCATGTGATACTTTGAATCAGTTAGACTCATTTCTTCAGAAATATTTCATTTAACATTTTTGATTAGAAAATAACAAATTTTATTAAAAAAATGCGTAAATTTTCTTAAATTACTTCGAAAATTGTGTAGCCACGTAGAACGAGAGTTTTCTTTCTTGACTGGCTAATTACTGGTTTCCTTGATGAAATTTAAAATATCTAGTTTGACTTCAGAACATCGGGAAATAGAACGTTTCTAATAAAACTAAAGAACTGCCAGTTAATTTACAATTTAAATGGCAAAGAACAGTTAGATTTCGTTCTGCTATCCATATTTTATGGATCATTTAATTTTCCGCAAAACGCAATTGATTTCTTGAACGACGTAGTTAAAGAGAGGATTAATTTGAAAATGCAGTAAATAAAAGAAATTCAAAGGAACATTTTCAGGGGCAATAAATTGTGCAGACTTTTCTCATTTAAATAAGTAAACTTCTTTCGCTTTTAAAATGAGGGTCTCTACGTTAAGTATATGTCATTTTTTGAATTACTTTTTTTTATTTTGATACTCAAAGTATAATTAATAGGTAAATTTGTCTTTAAAATGTAATATTTTAGCAAAGAAAATATCATCGAACATAATTCATTTTTATTGGAAGTGTATTTAACATGAATAAATGTCATACAAATAGGCTGATGTGTAGGCTTTGAAAGAATATCTGAATGAAAATTTGTTTATTCGTATAGTTAAGGCGAAGGAGCAATTAATAAGAGTTTTTATCTTTAAAAATATTTAATAGTTATAAAGTACAAAAATCTATGCATAATTAATATGTAAAGAATAATTTTCGAAATCAACAACGCTTTCGAAAACTGCGGAAGACTTATGCTTAAATTTTCCCCTTTCCCATTCCTTAAGCGTGTTTTTCTTAACGCTTTGTTAATTTAGCAGTGTTTATACGATTTTCTAACAGTGAGAAGAGGAGAGGAAAAAAAAGCTTCAATTCCCAAAGCGTCAGAGTAAAATCTGACATCTCAGAAGAAATATTCCCATTAAACAAATAAAAATAACATTTTTTTCCAACCAAGACAAATAAGTCTTTGAGGTTAAATAAAATTAAACTCTATTAAAAAATCAATTACATTGTTTGAACAGGAAAACTTCAAGTTATTAAAAATACGTTATAAATTTTGATGAAATGGTGATATATAATGGACTATCTTCATTATCATAAAATGTAGCAATAGATTAACAATAGATTTTATTTTTCATTCAGTGATAAAGCATATGAAGTTTCTTTTATATAATACGGCTCTCAATTTGAGTAACGTTTCATCTTTGAAAAAATACTCTTTGCAACTGGATTCCAAGCTAAACGAGTGTATTTATTAATTAAAGAGAATAGAATAATGTTCTGGGTCTGGGTTTGAAATATTAAATCATTTAGCCTCCAGCGACAAAAAGCTTAGCTGATAGATCATCTTACCCTTTCAGCTACAAAGCAGAAGTTAAAAATGACATGGTTAATACAATAGGCGTCACAACTTTACAGACTACAAAAGCTATGGCGATTACACTGACCATCCTTGTACCAAAGTGTTTGAGCTAATTATTTAGGCCGGCATATAGCTGTAGTATATAGCTCTTTCAAGCTCCTCAAAGAGTCAAGACGGGCATGACGAAAGTGAAACGTTCCTGGTGAATGGGGCACTGTAATTTCTCATACAGGAGGTAGTCCCACCACACTAACTCCACCCAGTTTTAAACAAGAAAACTCAAAGAGATTGATCCAAGGGTCTCCCATACCATTTCACCAAACGAATAGCGAGGACTTTTAGTTCGCCAGTATTTGTATCATTCCATGCCATACAAACATTATACACTTACAAACATCCATGCTTCCTCAGGATTTGTCTTGGGCACAACCAGCATTGTTAACTCCTATACCCACCAGCATGACAACATCAACTAACAGATCATTTCGTCATTTTTGATAAGATCCATTTATTTGGTAAACGGATTGTTTTAAAATTAATTACATTTTTAGAGGATTAAAATGTATCATCAGCACACCAGGACTACCTCTACAAATCTATAAAATGACTGTTTCATGAACAAAATCTGTGAAGATTTTGCGAGAGGCAGATATTGAGACAAACTTAATTTTAAACACTAACTCTCGTATACGAGTATTCTCGTATCCGATAACATGTACATATTTCACTTTTAGCATAGAGTGAAAAACCCAAAACTGCATGCAAAATGCATCTGAGTGAAACAGCAGAAAAGGCAAAATTATGTTTTATCGCACTGGACTAAACATGTTATACTCCTTAGTTTGGACCTACGTACATGTTGAAATGAATCTTTGGATTGCACAATATGTTTTCTATTCTACAACTAGTGGAGGCAAATAAAGCAATTTTAGTTTTATTTTGCTATATAATTATTATTTAATTAATGAACACCTAAGATATGAACAAAACTCTCAGCAGCTGGAAACATTTAACCAGTGAGTTAACAGCGTATGTAACGTTAGTTAAGGGTTTAAGAAAAACCAGAAGTTTACAAACTTTTAAACCAAATAAAAATACCCATGTATATTTCATCCAAAGCCATCCCCCATCGCATCGAAATGCCACAAAACGTAAATGCTTTGGGATGACGTTCATTGTCCATATACGCTTTAGGTTTCTCATTTCCTCCGCTATTATTTCCTCCCAAACGCGAAGCGAATTTCCGAATGTTGATGTAAGGGACAGAGAAAAGTAAGAAAGAGCCCATCACAAGACCTCATTTTCTCCCCTAAAAAGCGTTGCGTCGGCTTCTTGCGTCCCAAGGGTGATCTGGGTGGAGGGATGGATGAGATGAGAGAAAATGATGAGAATCATCTCGAAATAAAATAGAAAAGTGGCAATGGAAGTTTTGCAAAATATTTGCTTCCTCCAAATGTAAATAATTCAAAGCTACAGTTGGATATATGTTTCCCTTTTTTTACTTTTTTAAAGTTAAGTAATGTGTTTTCTGATGCCATACGCGTATTAAATTATCTTATGTCCGTGTGCATAATTATTGCAGCAAAGCCACGATTATTTAAGAACATGTGAATCAATGCATCTCTGTAAGTAATCTGACAAAATAAAGGTCATTTAAAATTTAAGGATATAAAAAAATTCCAACTATTTATAGTTTTACTTTTAAATCTTTATGCATACTTTAGTGTAATATACTGTTACGAAAAAACACATAACGATTAAACGTTTAAACGTTTGAACTGAGATAAATCATATAAAGCATTAGAAACGTTTTCCATCAACTAATAATAACAACAGAAACGTTTATGACAATTGTCAGTCTGATATTTTATAAATCACATAAATTAAATGCATAAAGAATTATATCATTCAGAGATGTTATTGAAGCGAAGATATTAAAGTTCATTCTTGTTAAAGCAGCCACCATGCTTCGCCAAAATTTGCAAACGTTATTATATGACTCGTAATGTGATGCAAACTTCAAATATCCAAGGTATAAGTCTTGGCCATTTTAGTAAGGAAGTATGATAGTTTAGGAAGAAAGTTTAGTAAGTAAGAAATCTGTTCATTGCTTTTGAATTACTAATCATTGTACTGTTTCAGATAGAAAGACAAAGACCTTATATAGCCTTATATAAAGACCTTATATAGCGATATATATTTTTTATACTCAATTGATAGATTTTTTAACATATGCGTAATTCCTGTACTTAATGAAATATATTTTAATGCCATGTGTTATGTATCTCGATTCAAAGTAATCATTTTATTTTCGATTTCTTTTCATATTTGGATTTTCAAATTCAGAAATCGAGGATGCAAACATCCATATTTTAATTAAAACTATATTAAGCTGCGTCATTTAAGCCTTTAATTACAATGATGTGCCATTTTCAACTTAGCTTTAAAACAGTAAGTTAATTGAGGAAAAAAAAACATAGAGTAAGTTAGAGTCACCAACAGATAAAGTAGTTCTTGAAAATGTGGTAGAATTATTTTTGGTACCATAAACACAATCAATATTATTACACAGCTTCCAGAGCAGAAACTTCTTGAAAGATTTGAAAATTAATACGGGTTCGTAATGAACTGAATCTACACAGAATCGATGAAAACT